>NC_053037.3:448331792-449581792 GCF_002575655.3 Aegilops tauschii subsp. strangulata
ATGTTATACTTGTCTTTACTGACCCTTTTCTGCTTAACGTTTGTCCTTTCAGTGCCCAGGCCAAGCTCACCAAGAGGGCGAAGAAGACCAAGCCAGTCGAAGAGCCGGAGTTGCCTGAACCGGAGGCAGCAGATCAAGAACCGCCAGCTGCCTCCGCTCCCGAAGCCACCGCTCCAACCAACAAGGCAGCTGCAGAAGCTTCTGCTAACCCGGAGGCCTCCGGCTCGGCTCAACCAGCAGATGATCCGGACGTGGTAATCACCCGGACGGAATTTGTTGAGCCGGGGAGACCTACCGCACTGGCCAAGTGCTCCGCCAAGGGGGAGTTGCTACAGCCCCGCTGGGTTAATCTGGACCTCTCCGACTACGCCAACCTGAGCATCGGAGAGCTCGTCTCTGGCTACGTCAGCCAAGTGCACAAGAGCCGGGACGTAGAGGTTGCCATGGTGAACCAGATCCAGCAGAAATCTGAGGTATCATTCTTCTGTCCTCTTACTTACTGCATAGTTATCTTTACCATGCTAGCCCTCAAGTCGACGACTTATGATTGAGTATGTTGTAGACTTATGTGCCGGCTTATTTCCATGAGCCGGTAGTTTGTAGATAGGAACGTTCGATATGCATTAGCCCCCAAGTGCCAAGTGTCTTTGCTTGGAAAACGCTTGTGACTTTAAATTTGTATAATAACTGTTCATGCTATAACCCGGAAACTTATGCAGGCTGCTGGCAAGAAGTTTGAGGCTGATATCTCTGATCTCAAGAACCGGCTGAAGATGCAAGAAATGGAGACCCGGAAGGCAAATGCCAAATTTGTATCCAGCATCGCCGCGCAAGAAAAGCTGAAGACGGAGTTTGATGCTGAACGGAAGGCTTGGGCCGAAGAAAAGGCCGCGCTGGTGACCCGGGCTGAATAGGCGGAGAAGGCTCTTTCCGAGAAGACCGCCGAACTCTCCGGCTTAAAGCGCCAAGTGTCCCAGATGGTGGCCGCAATCTTCGGTAAGTCATCTCACCGGCTTTCATCAAGTTTTAGAATCTTTATATCTCATAACTCATCCTTGTCGGCGGCTTATCTGATTCTGTTAAACAGGTCCCAGAAGTGCCAACCTCAACCAGAGTGTGGTAACCAAGCTAAAGGCCGTGTACACCCTGGTGGAGCAACTCTACACTGGGTCACAGCGTGCCTTAGCTATGGTGGCCCTATCCAACGAGGTGCCGACTCACTTGGCGGAAGTGCTTCGCCGGCTCGCCGTTCTGCCTCAACGTATCCAAGAGCTGCGACGGGCCTTTGCAAGAGCCGGAGCGATCGCCACACTGAGCCGGGCCAAGGCTTTCCTCCTCGAGTTAAACCCGGCGGACATCGCCCTCGGTTACCCAAGTCTGAAGGAAGACGGCACGGCCTTCGACCAAAGAGACTTTGCCGCCTGCGTGAAGGTCGTGCGCCCGGTGGCCACCCTTATCGGGAACGACACAGATCTGACCAAGTACCAGCCGGGTTACAATGCGGAGAATCAGAGGATCCCGACCCCTCGCTATGAAGCCCTGAGTTTGATTCCGCCGGCTCGTCAGCACACCTTCGCCCCGGAGATTGACCCGGCCGGGTTAATTGACGAGGAAGCCCAATTCGAAGCTCTGAGCGGCATCGACTGGAAGTCGTCGACTTTCCAGACCTTGGGAACAGCCGGAGGAGAAGAAAGAGACGAGCCGGAGACTTCAACCCAACAAGCGTCGTAATTCTGCTGGCGGTTTATCAAACAATGCCTCACCCTTTTGGCCTCAACGAGTCTTGTAATAGAGTAGGACCAACACTTTATCTTTGCCGTGCCATCGTGCACGCCTTGAATGCTTGAAGTTTTACTGAAGTTGTCTCCTTTATATTTCTCCAGGTCATTCATTCTCCTTAGTCTCAAATAATTGTCTTTAACTATCCTGCATAGAAAGACGAATCACAAGTCTCCAGGCTGCTTACCGCCCTGAGAATCATATGTTTTAGATATATAACCCGGAATATGAATCAAAAAAGACTGGTCCTCAATTATATCCTTAATACAGCCGTAATAACACACTTAGCGGCCTGCAAGCATACTTCCGGTTTAGATAACCCGGGTAATAAGGTTGGTACCTTAATTCCGATTTACTTGTCTTAATGACACCCATTGTGTTGAACTAACACTATAAATCAAAGTTAAGCCGGCAAAGTGAGACCCGGTCGTACACACTTAAAATAATCAGAAGAAACTTGCTATAAAACAGAAGAACTTAGGGGCTTCCGGTTCGAATACGGCCAGAGACCCGGCCCAAAGGGGTTATGCTAGGATTCGAATGCGATCATATAGCCCCCAGTGGGTGCGGCGATGCCAATCAAGAGGGTATCGACAGCTATGTTCTCTTTGGTTCGAATACGACCCATGTTTTAACAGGAAGCCCCCAAATGACTTTAAGAATTGTTTAACGACGCTGATTCGAATACGATCCACGTCGGTTCCCAAAGGGGTTAAACTAAGATTCAAATATGATCAAAGAAAACTCCCCAATGAGCTCGGCACTTTTCCAATCAAATGGGTATCGACAACTATGTTCTCTTTGGTTCGAATACGACCTATGTTTGAACAGGAAGCCCCCAAGTGACCTTATTGCTTACGGCTAGATTCGAAGGCGATCATATGCCGGATCCTCCTTCAAGCTATCATGTAATCTTGCAATGAAAACAACACGTGCACATTTGGAGGAGCAAAAAGGACAGAGGTCCTGCTTTATTGCTTATCATAATATATACATGGCTTAGAGAAATATGTACATCATGAGAGCCAGTGGCTCAAGTATAGTAAGGCCGAAGCTGAGCTATGTTCCATGGCCGACGGGTCTCTTCCTCCGACTAACGTGAATCTTTGTGCTCCCGAATGTCAATGAGGTAATATGACCCGTTGTGCAAATTCTTGCTGACCACAAAGGGCCCTTCCCAAGGCGGGGACAGCTTGTGTGCATCTGTTTGATCTTGGATGAGCTGGAGCACGAGATCGCCTTCCTGGAAGACCCGGGATTTAACCCGGCGACTATGATAACGATGCAGGTCTTGTTGGTAAATCGCTGAGCGGGCTGCTGCCACATCACGCTGTTCGTCCAACAAGTCAAGAGCATCTTGGCGTGCTTGCTCATTGTCCGCCTCAACATAAGCCGCCACTCGAGGCGAGTCATGACGGATGTCACTTGGGAGGACTGCTTCTGCCCCATAAACCATGAAGAAAGGCGTGAAACCTGTAGACCTATTAGGAGTAGTGTTGATGCTCCATAATACGGAGGGCAACTCCTCCACCCAACAACCCGGCGTCCGTTGCAAATGGACCAAAAGCCGGGGCTT
The DNA here is from genome assembly GCF_002575655.3 of Aegilops tauschii subsp. strangulata. Classification (NCBI taxonomy): domain Eukaryota; kingdom Viridiplantae; phylum Streptophyta; class Magnoliopsida; order Poales; family Poaceae; genus Aegilops; species Aegilops tauschii. Next base: position 448,335,148 of record NC_053037.3, read on the forward strand.
GATGCCCTTCAGAATCTCCTGATTAGCTCTCTCAGCTTGACCATTGGATTGAGGATGAGCCACTGAGGAAACATCAAGCCGGATATGCTCTCGTTGACAAAACTCTTCCATAGCGCCTTTGGATAGATTGGTGCCATTGTCAGTTATAATGCTGTGTGGAAAACCAAAGCGAAAGATCACCTTTTTCATAAATTGAACCGCCGTGGCTACATCACACTTGCTAACTGGCTCTGCTTCAACCCACTTGGTAAATTTGTCAACTGCCACCAAAAGGTGGGTCTTCTTATCCTTGGACCTTTTAAAAGGCCCAACCATATCAAGCCCCCAGACCGCAAAGGGCCAAGTAATTGGGATCATCCTCAGCTCTTGAGCCGGCACATGAGCCCGTCGTGAGAAACTTTGGCAACCATCACATTTACTGACCAAGTCCTCCGCATCAGCATGAGCCGTCAGCCAATAAAAACCATGACGAAAAGCCTTGGCCACAAGAGACTTTGAGCCGGCGTGATGGCCACAATCCCCTTCATGAATCTCACGCAAGATCTCTTGACCTTCCTCAGGGGAAACACAACGCTGAAACGCTCCCGTAACACTGCGGTGATGCAACTCGCCATTGATAACAATCATTGACTTAGCCCGCCGGGTTATTTGTCTGGCCAAAGTTTCATCCTCAGGTAATTCTCCCCGGGTCATGTAAGCCAGATAGGGCATTGTCCAGTCCGGTATGATATGGAGAGCCGCCACCAGTCGTGCCTCCGGGTCAGGGACAGCCAAGTCTTCCTCTATAGGCAACTTAACAGAAGGGTTATATAGGACATCCAGGAAAGTGTTAGGTGGCACCGGCTTCCGCTGAGAGCCCAGCTGGCTTAGGGCGTCAGCCGCCTCGTTCTTCCTGCGATCAATGTGTTCTACTTGGTAGCCCTGAAAGTGCCCAGCAATGGCATCAACTTCGCGGCGATAAGCCGCCATGAGAGGGTCCTTAGAGTCCCACTTGCCTGATACTTGTTGGGCCACCAAGTCTGAATCACCGAAACACCTTACCCGGCTCAAACTCATCTCCTTAGCCATCCTAAGACCGTGGAGCAAGGCCTCGTACTCAACTGCGTTGTTGGTACAAGGAAACATCAATTGTAGCACATAGTGGAACTTATCACCCTTAGGGGAAGCCAATACGACTCCAGCCCCCGAGCCCTCCAACTGCCTGGACCCATCAAAGTGAATAGTCCAATATGTGTTATCCGGCTTTTGCTCAGGCACTTGTGACTCTGTCCAATCATTGATGAAATCCACCAAGGCCTGAGACTTAACAGCAGTGCGTGGCATGTATTTCAGACCATGGGGTCCGAGCTCTATAGCCCACTTAGCCACTCTCCCCGTGGCCTCTCTGTTTTGAATAATATCACCAAGAGGGGTAGAACTGACCACAGTGATAGGATGACCCTGGAAATAATGCTTAAGTTTTCGGCTTGCCATGAACACACCATAAACGAGCTTCTGCCAATGTGGATACCGCTGTTTGGACTCGATGAGCACTTCGCTGACATAGTAAACCGGCCGCTGAACCGGATGCTCCTTACCCTCTTCCTTGCGCTCCACCACCACGGCCACACTGACGGCTCGTGTGTTAGCAGCCACATACAGCAATAAGGGCTCCTTATCAACCGGAGCAGCAAGGACTAGGGGCACTGCCAGCTGCTTCTTCAAATCCTCAAAGGCAGTATTAGCTGCATCATTCCAGACAAAGTTATCAGTTTTCTTCATCAACTGATATAATGGCATGGCCTTCTCACCCAAACGGCTTATAAACCGGCTTAAAGCAGCGATGCGACCCGCCATATACACGCCGGCTTAGCCAGGGAGGTGATGGCTTTGATCTTCTCCGGGTTAGCTTCAATGCCTCTGTCAGAAACCAAGAAACCCAAGAGTTTGCCTGCAGGAGCACCAAAAACACACTTGGCCGGGTTAAGCATCATCTTGTAGACCCGGAGATTATCAAAGGTTTCCCTTAAATCATCTATCAGGGTTTCCTCTTTTATGGACATAACCACAATATCGTCCACATAAGCGTGAACATTGCGCCCAATCTGTTTATGAAGACAGTTCTGTACACAACGCTGGTAAGTCGCCTGTGCACACTTGAGTCCAAAGGGCATAGACACATAGCAGAAGGCTCCAAAGGGAGTGATGAACGCCGTCTTCTCCTCGTCCTTAACTGCCATTTTAATCTGATGATATCCGGAATAAGCATCCAAGAAACTTAAGCGTGCACAACCTGCCGTAGCATCAATAATTTGATCAATACGGGGAAGGGCAAAAGGATCAGCCGGACACGCCTTGTTTAAGTCCGTGTAGTCCACACACATCCGCCAAGTGCCGTTCTTCTTGAGTACGAGCACCGGGTTAGCTAACAATTCTGGGTGAAAGACTTCAACAATAAACCCGGCTGCCAAGAGCCGGGCCACCTCTTCACCAATAGCTTTCCGCCTCTCCTCATTGAACCGCCGAAGGAACTGCCTGACCGGCTTAAATTTCGGATCAACATTGAGAGTGTGCTCAGCGAGTTCTCTAGGTACACCTGGCATGTCAGAAGGTTTCCATGCGAAGATGTCCCTATTCTCACGGATGAACTCGATGAGCGCGCTTTCCTATTTTGGATCCAGATTGGCACTGATGCTAAACTGCTGAGATGAATCTCCTGGAACAAAATCAAGAAGTTTAGTCTCATCAGCCGACTTAAATTTCATTGCCGGCTCATGCTCTGTAGTCGGCTTTTTCAGAGAGGTCATATCTGTTGGGTCAACATTGTCTTTGTAAAACTTCAACTCCTCTGTTGCACAAATAGATTCTGCATAAGCTGCATCGCCTTCCTCACATTCCAAGGCCACCTTCCGGCTGCCGTGAACTGTAATGGTCCCATTATGACCCGGCATCTTGAGCTGTAAATATACGTAACACGGCCGTGCCATGAACTTGGCGTAAGCCGGCCGCCCAAATATGGCATGGTACGGACTTCTTATCTTGACTACCTCAAAGGTCAATTTTTCCACCCTGTAGTTGTTCTCATCTCCAAAGGCCACTTCCAACTCGATCTTGCCGACTGGGTAAGCCGACTTACCAGGCACCACACCGTGGAAAATAGTGTTTGACTGGCTGAGATTCTTATCAACCAACCCCATACGACGAAATGTCTCATAATAGAGGATGTTGATGCTGCTACCTCCATCCATGAGTACCTTAGTGAACTTATAGCCTCCCACCTGAGGAGCCACCACCAGGGCCAAGTGACCCGGATTATCCACCCGGGGAGGGTGATCCTCCCTACTCCACACTATAGGCTGCTCAGACCACCGTAAGTAGCGTGGAACTGCCGGCTCAACAGCGTTCACAGCCCTCTTATGAAGCTTCTGATCTCGCTTATACAGACTGGTGGTAAACACATGATACTGTCCACCGCTAAGATGCTTTGGATTGGTCTGATAACCTCCCTGTTGCTGTTGATGACCCTGGCCAGACTGCTGATTAAAGCCCCCTTGACCGTTCTGAGGGTTAGAATTTGAGCCGCCGCCCGGGCCATGAAAGCCGCCGCCGCCGCCTGAGCCGCCGCCCGGGCCATTGTAATTCTTAAAGGCCTTCATGATTGCACAATCCTTCCATAGATGAGTTTCTGGCTTCTCTCTAGAGCCATGCCTTGGACAAGGCTCATTCAACAGTTGCTCCAGCGTCGGGCCTGACCCGCCGCCTCGGGGAGGGGGCCTCCCCTTGCGTCGCTGGTTATTACCTTGTGAGCTAGCGTTGGCTACAAACTCTAGGCTGCCATCGGCCTTGCGCTTGCCTCCTCCTTGGTTTCCCGGGTTATGCTGAGGACCCTTGCCATTGCCGTTCTTCTTTCCCTTCCCTGTCCTTTCATCATCTGAAGCGGGGTCCTTGGTACCATCAGAATCGGCGTACTTGACAAGAGCCGCCATCAGTGTACCCATATCATCGCAGTCGCGCTTAAGCCGCCCGAGTTTCATCTTCAGGGGCACAAAACGACAATTCTGCTCCAACATTAAGACTGCAGAGCCGGCGTCCATCTTATCCGAGGAATGTATTGTCTCCTTAACCCGGCAAACCCAATGTGTCGTAGACTCACCCTCCTGCTGCTTGCAGTTAGTCAAATCCACAATTGACATAGACTGCCTACAGGTATCCTTGAAGTTTTGGATGAACTGGGCCTTCAGCTCAGCCCAAGACCCAATGGAATTCGGTGGTAGCCCTTTCAACCAAGTGCGGGCAGTCCCATCTAACATCATGGTGAAGTACTTAGCCATGGCCGCCTCACTGACCTCCAGCAGTTCCATAGCCATCTCATAACTCTCGATCCAGGCTGCGGGTTGTAAGTCTGCTGTGTAATTAGGCACCTTCCTAGGGCCTTTGAAGTCCTTGGGTAGACGTTCATTGCGGATAGCTGGCACTAAACAAGGGACACCCCCAGTCCTGGTAGGGATACCCACGTCGACAGAAGTCGTCGGATAAGCCGGGGGAGTCTGGTAAGCCGTCAACTGAGGCACCTGCTCCGCCTCTTGCCGCGCTTTGTCTTGGTCTGCTGCGTGAAAAGCTCCGTTATGAACTGGGCCGTGGCCAGGGGGCGGGTCATGGCGTCGGACGTTACTTGAGCCGGTCGCTGATACCATGTGCCTGCTGTGACTCGGGCTCCGGCCTGGACGAAGGGTCGAGTGGATCCTGTCCCGGCTGTAGGAGTACGCCTCTTGCTGCGCCAGTGCTGTCTGAAGGAGTTCCCTGACCTGGCGGGTTTCAATAGCCGTCGAAGAGTCGCCGTCAACTGGGAGAGCCGCCAGCCGAGCTGCCGCGGCGACCATGTTCTCCAGCGGGTTATTATAATGACCCGGGGGTATTGGCACGTACTGAGGCGGGGCAGGTGGCACCTGGGGAGGCCCCATCACTTGTGGCTGAATAGGGGTCCCAGACCCGGGCACTATGACCCCTGGCGGGTTACTAGACCCTGCACCTGGCGTGTTGAAGAGGTTGCGTGGATCGTAAACCGAAGGGAGTCGAGATTGGGCCTTTTGATGCCTCCTTCTCATGACCTCATTGGACGCGTTCTGATCCATCGTGAGCCGGAAGGACTACGCCTGGATCAACTGAGTTTGGGCATCGAGAGCCGCCCTCTCCGCAGCCACCCTGATCCCTTCCGCTGCCAGCTCCTCCTTAGCTTTCACTAGATCCAACCGTAACTGTGCCACCTCCGCATCATGCTGAGCTTGATCCGCTGGGTCAACCGTGGCGGTTAACAGGGCCGTCATCCTGTCCGTGAGATCCATTAGCACCTGAGCCGGCAAAGGCACCGGGGTTCCCGCTCCAGCAGCAGGGTTCTGAATAGGCTGTGCACCGGCCATAAAGACTTCGACCTGACTTGGCGGCTCAAACGGGTCCGGAATACTGTCACCATCGGAACAACCCACGAGCCTGCCATCTTGAAGTTGATACAACGAATTTGACTCATCGGTGGACGACTCGCCGTCAGAGCCGGCGGCCGCCTCATCACCAGATCCAGATCGATCAGAGGGCCCTCCATGGATACATCCCACAAAAGCATGCCTTAAGGCAGGCCGGGCCCGGGCGGGTCGTGCACGCTGAGCCATCTCGATGAGATCGGCGCAGAGATCCGGCTCAGGGCCCGGCTCACCAATCTTGCCAATGAAAACATGAATTCCGCCAAAGGGGACCCGGTACCCGTACTCAATTGAGCCGGCGTCGGGGCCCCAGTTTGCATCGTCGATGTAGAGCTTGCCGCGACGACTCTTGGTCATCCGGCCCACAGCGTATCCCTTGAGCCCTTCGAAGCTGCCCTTCAAGAACTCAAATCCACCGTGCGCTGGCCCCACGGTGGGCGCCAACTGTCGTGGAATTGTCACGACAGATGTCCTTGAGCTAGGACTTAGTCGTGGAGCCATCGCAGCTAGGAAGCTTGAAGGGGTTAAGCGGGACAAGGAACACGAGGGTTTATACTGGTTCAGCCCCTTATGGTGAAGGTAAAAGCCTACGTCCAGTTGAGGTGGTATTGATTAGGGTTTCGATGACCAGGGAGCTAAACTGCTATGCCTGGCTCTCGATGAGATCTTTCTTGTCCCTAAACCGCTGCCGGGTCGTCCTTTTATATAGGGAGGCTGACGCCCAGCAGCTCTCAGAGTCCCGGCCAGCTCATAAGAGTGTCCGGCTCGGACTCTCAACTATTCTTGCCTTACACTACAAGTTCTACCATGATAATGACTGTAACTATAGGCCTTAAACCATATCCGGGTCTTAAGCTCATCTTTGGCCCACCGTCTTCAAGCTTGGCACCGGGCTTCTGGCAATGACCATATGAGTAACCCGGCCCCTCCTGGCGGGTGATCCTAAGGTCTATATCCTCAACAGGATGGCTCCGCCAACGCGTCAGAATCCGGAACGCAATGATGGGAGTCAGGCGAACCCTCCGCCACCACCTCCGCCTCCGGAGGCATGGCAAGCTATCATGGCAGCCACCAACGCCAATGCTCAGATGATTCTGCAACTCTTGCAAGAACGCACCCAAGGGCAAGGCAATCAAGGAAATCAAGGCCAAGGCAACAATCAGCTTCACTTCGCTACCCTCAACCAGTTTCTCGCAAATTAGCCCAAGTCTTTCAGCTACTGTGCCGAGGCCACGGATGCCGATGATTGGCTCGTGGACATCAACAAGCATTTTGAATGTAGCAATGTCAGGCCCAAGGACTATGTCAAGTTTGCTTCTTTTCAACTGAAGGATCAAGCTGCTGATTGGTATCAACAATACAAAGATTCCAGAGGAGGTCGTGTGATCACTTGGACTGACTTCTGTCGGGACTTCAAAGCGCACCACATTCCACAAAGTGTTGTTGAGAGCAAGCGTGAGGAGTTCTGCAATCTCAAGCAAGGCAACATGTCTGTGTATCAATTCAACATCCAGTTTCAGAAACTTGCTCGCTTCGCTAAACAAGACGTTCCTGATGAAAAGAGCATGATCTATCACTTCAGAGGTGGCCTTAGAGAGGATCTGCAGTTAGCTCTCGTTCTTGTTGAGCCTACTCAGTTTGATCAATTCTATAACATGGCACTGAAGCAAGAGGCTGCTCAGCTCAAGTGTGAGGCTTCTAAGAAGAGAGTCAGGGACGCAGTTCAGTCTTCTTCTTCCTCACTAGTGGCTGCTAAGCAACAGAAGTTCTGGTTGCCTCCTCCTCCTCCGTTTCGTCAGCCTTACCAACAGAAGAACAAAGGTGGCCATGGATCTTCCCACTCATCCAACTCTGGCTATCAGAACAAGTCTCAGAATCAAGCTCCAAAGTCGAATGCTCCTTATCATCGTCCACTCTCAGAGGTGACTTGCAACAAGTGTCAGCAGAAAGGTCACTATGCTAACAAATGCTTCAACCAAAGGCGCCTTCCGCCTCCTCCTCATGTGAGATCTTCCAGCAATGCAGTGGTCAAGCATAATCCCAAGGCTGCAAAGGTGAACATGATGAATGCAGCTCAAGCGGAGGAATCTACTGATGTGATAATGGGTAATCTCTCAGTTAATGATATTCCTGCAAAAGTTCTTTTTGATACTGGTGCATCGCTTTGTTTCATGTCAAGATCATTCTTTGCAAAGAATGATTTTACTTGGTCTTACCAGGATAAACCATTGGGTGTTGTTTCTCCGGGGAAGTCAATGAGAGCCAACTCAATAGTTCCTGATGTCTCTATCAAGATGGGAAACTATAAATTTCTGGCCAAACCAATTGTTCTTGGTGACTCGGATATATATCTAATTCTCGGGATGGACTGGCTTTCTAAGCACAAGGCTCAACTTGATTGTGCTGCCAGGGAAATTCAATTGACACACTCTTCTGAGGATGTTATCATTTATGCCGCTCGTGATGAAACCATTCGGTTGTTTTCTCTCAATGAGAAGGGCGAATTGAATGCTATTTCTCAAATTCCAGTCGTTTGTGAGTACCAAGATGTCTTTCCAGAAGAGCTTCCGGGTATGCCTCCTCACCGGCCAGTTGAGTTCGTTATCGATCTTGAGCCTGGCACGGAACCCGTTTGCAAGCGTCCATACAAGCTTGGACCCAAGGAGCTGAAGGAATTGAAGAAACAGCTCGATGAACAAGAGCGTCTGGGTTTGATCAGACCGAGTTCATCTCCATGGGGTTGTGGTGTTCTTTTTGTCCAGAAGAAGGATGGCACGGACCGACTTTGTGTCGACTACCGTCCATTGAACAAGAAGACAACCAAGAACAAGTATCCACTTCCCAACATCAATGAGCTATTCGAGCAACTCAAAGGGGCTAAAGTATTCTCCAAGCTTGACCTTCGTATGGGTTATCATCAAATTCGCATTCGTGAAGAAGATATTCCCAAGACAGCATTCAGAACAAGCTTTGGTTCTTATGAATATACTGTCATGTCTTTCGGCCTTGTCAATGCTCCTCCAACATTCTCTTGGATGATGAATTTCATCTTCAACCCCTATACCAATGAATTCGTCCTGGTGTATCTCGATGATATCTTGGTCTTCTCCAAGAATAAGAAGGATCATGCCAAACATTTGCGATTGGTGCTCGACAAGCTTAGAGAGTATCAATTCTATGCGAAGTTTTCAAAATGTGAGTTTTGGCTTGATGAAGTTCTTTACCTTGGTCACATCATCTCTCCCAAGGGCATCGCTGTTAATCCCGAGAAGGTGTCCGCAATTGTGAATTGGGAACCTCCTCAGAATGTCAAGCAGCTTCGCAGTTTTCTTGGTCTTGCAAGCTATTGCCGAAGATTTGTTGAGAATTTCTCTAAGATTGCAAAGCCTCTTTCCAACCTCCTCCAGAAGCATGTGAAGTATGTCTGGTCTCCTGAGTGTGACGTTGCTTTCAACACTCTCAAAGAGAAACTCGTCACAGCTCCTGTCTTAACTCCTCCTGACGAATCCAAACCATTTGAAGTTTTCTGTGATGCTTCTCTTCAAGGTCTCGGTGCTGTGTTAATGCAAGAGAAGAAAGTTGTGGCCTATACCTCTCGTCAGTTGAAGACCAACGAAAAGAACTACCCCACTCACGATCTTGAGTTGGCGGCAGTTGTCCATGCATTAATAACGTGGAGACATCTCTTGTTGGGAAGAAAAGTGGACATATTCACCGATCACAAGAGTCTCAAGTACATCTTCACTCAGCCCAACCTCAACCTCAGGCAGACTCGTTGGGTCGAAATGATTCAAGAGTACAATCCGAGTATTGAGTATACTCCAGGCAAAGCCAATGTCATTGCAGATGCTTTGAGCAGGAAGGCTTATTGCAACAGCTTAATCCTCAAGCCATTCCAACCGGATCTTTGTGAAGCTTTCCGCAAGCTGAATCTCCAAGTTGTTCCTCAAGGTTTTCTTGCCAACCTCATAGTCTCTCCTACTTTGGAAGATCAAATTCGTGAGGCACAACTCCTGGATACCATGGTGAAGAAGGTGAAATGTGGTATCGACAAGGGTCTTTCCAAATACAAGTGCTATCGCATTGATGACAGAGACTCTTTATTCTTCGAGGACCGGATTGTGGTTCCTAAAGGTGATCTAAGGAAAGTCATTATGAACGAGGCACACAATTCTCTTCTTTCCGTTCATCCTGGAAGTACGAAGATGTACCATGACCTCAAGCAGTCGTATTGGTGGACTCGAATGAAGCGAGAAATCGCTCAATTCGTGAATGAATGTGATGTCTGTCGAAGAGTGAAAGCAGAACACCAACGACCAGCTGGTCTCCTCCAACCTCTTGCTATCCCATAATGGAAGTTTGATCATATCAAAATGGACTTCGTGACTGGATTTCCCAAGTCCAAGCGCGGAAATGATGCTATCTTCATTGTCATCGACAAGCTTACTAAAGTGGCTCATTTCCTTCCAATCAAAGAATCTATCACAGCAGCACAGTTGGCAGAGCTATACACCTCCAGAATTGTCTCCTTGCACAGCATCCCACAATTGATATCTTCAGATCGTGGAAGCATCTTCACTTCAAAGTTCTGGGACTCCTTCCAGAAGGCCATGGGCACCAACATTCGCTTCAGCACAGCTTTCCATCCTCAAACTAGTGGCCAAGTCGAGCGAGTAAATCAAATTCTTGAAGATATGCTCAGGGCTTGTGTCATTTCCTTTGGCATGAAATGGGAAGATTGTCTTCCATATGCCGAATTCTCCTACAACAACAGCTTCCAAGCGAGTTCGGGCAAGGCCCCATTCGAAATTCTCTATGGCAGGAAGTGCCGTACTCCTCTCAATTGGTCAGAGACTGGTGAACTCCAACTTCTTGGCAATGACTTAATCACAGAGGCTGAAGAAATGTGTAAAGTCATCCGTGAAAATCTCAAAGCCGCGCAATCGCGCCAGAAGAGTTACTATGATAGTAAGCACCGTGATTTGGCTTTCGAGATCGGAGACCATGTCTACCTCCGCGTCTCTCCAATGAAAGGCACTCGTCGCTTCGGTATCAGAGGGAAGCTTGCCCCTAGATACGTGGGTCCTTTCAAGATCATTGGCAAAAGAGGCGACCTCGCCTATCAACTTGAGCTTCCTTCCAACTTCGCAAATGTGCACGATGTGTTCCACGTGTCACAGCTTCGCAAGTGCTTCAAGACTCCTGAGCGCACCATCAACTTCGAAGAGATTGACCTCCAAGAAGATCTGTCTTATCATGAGCACCCCGTTGCTATTCTTGAAGAAACTGAGCGCAAGACTCACAACAAGTCAATCAAATTCCTGAAAGTGAAGTGGTCGCACCATTCCGACCGAGAAGCCACCTGGGAACGCGAGGACCACCTCCGTTCCGAATATCCGGAGTTCTTTCAGTCCTAGATCTCAGGACGAGATCCTCTCGTAGTGGTGGAGTGTTGTAACACCCCGGATGCAACTTTCCATATTTGTAACTCCAACTCTTGCCATTTTTGGCTATGTGTTATGATATTCCCTCCGTGGTTGGGTTTTGTTTTCCGTGTTGCATTTTGTTCATGTCATGCATCTCATATCATGTCATCATGTGTATTGCATTTGCATACGTGTTTGTCTCTTGCATCCGAGCATTTTCCCCGTTGTCCGTTTGGCAATCCGGCACTCCTACCTCCTCCGGCGCCCCCCTTTTGTTTTCGTTTCGTGAGTGGGTGTTGAACGCTCTCGGAATGGACCGAGGCTTGCCAAGTGGCCTTGGTATACCACCGGTCAAGTTTCGTTCCATTTGGAGGTCGATTGGTGCTCCAACAGTTAGCCGGGTAACCGCAAAGTCCTTTTGTGTGTTGCAGCAAACCCCCCTCCAAACAGCCCAAAACCCCTCTTAGTCACTTCCATGCTCTAGGTCGTTCGATCACGATCGTGTGGGCGAAAACCGTGCTCCATTTGGAGTCTCCTAGCATCCTCTACCTATAAAATCACCTCCCCCTCCGAAATATTCGCAGATGAAACCCTAGCCCGTTCCCCTCGCATCGCCGGACACGTCCGCCGCCGGCCGGACGAAACCCGCCGCCGCCCGCAGCCAACCCCAGTGCGCCACGTGGCCGCGCCCGCGCCCACATCGCCGCGGCCCGCCGAGGCCCGGGACCGGCCCCCGCGGCCCGAGCCGCCCGCGCGCCCGCCTCCTCTCGCCGGCGCCGCCGCCGTCTGCCGCCGCCGCCCTGCCGCCGTCGCCTCGCCGTCCGCCGCCTTCTCCTGCTCTGGTCGCCGCCCCGCCGTTCCCCTCGTCGTCCGCTGGCCGTTCCCCTCCTCTCCTCCGGCCGCCATTGCTCCGGCGAGCTCCGTCGCCCGAGCCTCGAGGCCCGATCCAGATCGCCAGCCGGTTGACTTCTCTCCCTCCCCGATTTTTCTCCAAGTCATGAAATATTTGCAATATGTGCTCATGTTCATCGCATCATAACTCTCTGCATATAGCTCCATTTCGTGCGTGTAATATATTGCAATGTTTGTCTCGTGATGCTCTTCATTTTGTTCCATTGTGCCATGTTCATTTGAGTCCATCTTGATGCCCAAATCTCTGGTGCAAGAGTGCTATATGCTGTTAACTGCTGTTACTTATCAGATCTTAGGATTTTGTTATTTTTGTTGCATTTAATCTATGCATCTTATGGGCATGAGCTTTACATGTGTTTTGATGTATGCCATGCCATCTTTACAGAGGTGTATGCCATGTATTTTTGTGATCTCTGTGGTGACTAGCACAAGCATGCAAACTAGGCTCCGTGATGTTTCTGATTTCAGGGACAGTAATTTTACCAAGTCTGTGACTGCTGTTATTTTGTTGCTATGTATCGATGTGGCTACAGAGAGATCCATGCTTATTTTGGAGATGTTCAGTAAGGATGTTTTGTAGATATATAGTTGTGCTCTATCAATACATGCCCCTGTTTGCAATTATGGAGTGCCATAGCATGACTCAAGCTTGCTCTACTTTTGCTATAAAATATTTCTGGCAGATTGTTTACGTGTTATTCAATTTTGCCAAGCTTGTTGTAGTTGTTTCATACAGGCTATGTACTTCCCCTTGCCATGGATAGCTTCATAAACATGCCATCTTGCTATAGGTATGCTTGTTTTGTCATGCATTGCCTTGTGATGAGTGCATCAAGCCCACCAAGATGCCCTCATAATACTGTTTCTGCCATACTCTGTTTTCTGCTAAGTCTGGAACCTGTTAACGAAACTTGCTATGTTTACATGGTTGCCATCATATCTTCTGGTCCTTTTTGGCTTATGGTCAGTAAGATACTTTGGTCATATGCATTTAGTAGAATACTGACATGCCTTGTTTTGCTATGTTAAGTTCCTGTAGCATGTTGATTTTGTGCTCTGAACATTTCTACCTGATGCTGTTTTCTGCCATGTCCAGTTTTTCACCAAGTCTGTGAACCTGTTATCTTTTGCACTTTTGCCATGCTTGTTTGAGCTTCATATGTTGTGATCTAGCCGTAGCTCAGTGTTCATATTTTGTCAAGAATCTCCTGTAGTTTACTTCCATGTGCTTTGTTGCTATGTTGGAGTGCTTTAGCATTGTTGTTTGTTGCATTTTAAGTGCTATCATGCTGTTAATCGCAGATTCGTGTCATTCTTGTTTTGCTTGCCATTTGCAAACCGTGCATCCGTTTCCGGTGATCTTTATATCGATTTCGACCGAAATCATCTCATCTTTCCAGTGGCATGCTTGGTTTGCCAAGTTACTGCCTTGTTCATCATTTTTCTTCCGGAGCACGCATATGCATCGCATATCATATCTCGCATATCATACATGTTTTGCATCATGTTGCTTGTGCATTTCTCGTGATTGATTGTGGTTCCGTTTGCTTGTGTTCTTGTTTTGGGTAGAGCCGGGAGACGAGTTCGTGAACGAGGAACCTGTTGAGTACGCTTACGAGGATCAAGCTTTCGACAACTCTGAGAACCTTGCAGGCAAGATGACCATACCCTCGAAATCACTTCGATCTTTGCTTTGCTAGTTGTTCGTTCTATTGCCATGCTGTGCTACCTACCACTTGCTATATCATGGCTCCCATATTGCCATGTCAAGCCTCTAACCATCCTTTCCTAGCAAACCGTTGTTTGGCTAAGTTACCCGCTTTTGCTCAGCCCTTCTTATAGCGTTGCTAGTTGCAGGTGAAGTTGAAGTTGGTTCCATGCTGGAACATGGATATTTTGGAATATCACAATATCTCTTATTTAATTAATGCATCTATATATTTGGTAAAGGGTGGAAGGCTCGTCCTTATGCCTGGTGTTTTGTTCCACTCTTGCCGCCCTAGTTTCTGTCATACCGGTATTATGTTCCTTGAGTTTGCGTTCCTTGTGTGGTTGGGTGATTTATGGGACCCCCTTGAAAGTTCGCATTGAATAAAACTCCTCCAGCAAGGCCCAACCTTGGTTTTACCATTTGCCACCTAAGCCTTTTCCCCCGGGTTTTCGCGAGCCCGAGGGTCATCTTTATTTAAACCCCCGGGCTAGTGTTCCTCTGAGTGCTGGTCCAAACTAGATCCCTTTGCAGCGCCACCTCGGGGAAACATGAGTCCTGGTTTTAGTTGTACGGATTGCTCATCCGGTGTGCCCTGAGAACGAGATATGTGCAGCTCCTATCGGGATTTGTCGGCACATTCGGGCAGCTTTGCTGGTCTTATTTTACCATTGTCGAAATGTCTTGTAAACCGGGATTCCGAGACTGATCGGGTCTTCCTGGGAGAAGGTTTATCCTTCGTTGACCATGAGAGCTTATGATGGGCTAAGCTGGGACACCCCTGCAGGGTATTATCTTTCGAAAGCCGTGCCCGCGGTTATGAGGCAGATGGGAATTTGTTAATGTCCGGTTGTAGAGAACTTGTCACTTGACTTAATTAAAATACATCAACCGTGTGTGTAGCCGTGATGGTCTCTTCTCGGCGGAGTCCGGGAAGTGAACACGGTTTGAGTTATGCATGAACGTAAGTAGTTTCAGGATCACTTCTTGATCATTTCTAGCTTCGCGACCGTTGCGTTGCTTCTCTTCTCGCTCTCATTTGCGTATGTTAGCCACCATATATGCTTAGTGCCTGCTGCAGCTCCACCTCATTACACCATCCTTTTCCTATAAGCTTAAATAGTCTTGATCTCGCGGGTGTGAGATTGCTGAGTCCTCGTGACTCACAGATTCTACCAGAACAGTTGCAGGTGCCGACGATGCCAGTGCAGGTGACGCAACCGAGCTCAAGTGGGAGTTCGATGAGGAACGTGGTCGTTACTATGTTTCTTTTCCTGATGATCAGTAGTGGAGCCCAGTTGGGACGATCGGGGATCTAGCATTTGGGGTTATCTTGTTTTCATTTGGATTTGACCGTAGTCGGTCTATGTGTGGATTTTGGATGATGTATGAATTATATTTATGTATTGTGTGAAGTGGCGATTGTAAGCCAACTCTCGTTATCCCATTCTTGTTCATTACATGGGATTGTGTGAAGATGACCCTTCTTGTGACAAAACCACAATGCGGTTATGCCTCTAAGTCGTGCCTCGACACGTGGGAGATATAGCCGCATCGTGGGCGTTACAAGAGCGCTGCTGCTAATATTTGCAGCGCTTTTTAGCAGGAAGCGCTACTGGTTAGGGAGTGCTACTGCTAACTTTGTTCCCCTCGCTACTACTAGTTTTATTAGTTTTTGTTTTTTTCTGCATATTTGTTTTGTATTTGAATAGGCTTTATACAATAATCTTTAGCATATCATACACATACAAATGTAATCATAGCATATACATACAAATAGTCTCATCAAATCATGTCATCATCATAATCATCATGCAACACAAAGTGGTCTCTCGTCATCATCTCGAAAATAGCGATACAAGTCTCGATTACTTGCAACTACATTGTCATCCATCTAAACAATGATATACGTGAGAAGAGCTATCACTTTGAGTGAGAGCGGAACTATGCAGTACATGAGTTTGTATCCCTCTCTCGCATTAGCGTGAACCTAAACTAGCTACTGCCTGTCGCTCGGAAACCGGAAACCGGTACACCTGGGCCTGACACTCCGGCCACTCGTTGTATATATACTCCTGGCATAGCACTTCTTCGCCATCAATGATCTATACACCTGCATCGTCACATGAGTCGATGATATGCAACATATATAGTTGAGCAACAGAAAGAGACAGACTTGGCAAAAATAGAAGCAACATATCATAAGCATAAATAACAAAGTTGATCATACCCAAAGTGTCCTAACTAGAGTGATCGTCGCCAGTCGAGGAGCACGGTTTATTTACATCACAAATAAAGTTTCGTCGTGCATGACTCAAAGTTTCGTCATACAGAAAGTATGGACTAAATGGACACATTGTCATATATTGACAATCACTCCAATATGTAGTGCCATCCATCCAAGTCAGGGAGATAGTCCCCGAGCCTTGTGAAAGGCTTCAGGTCGAGACGCTGAGCGGCTACCCGTGTTCGGACATCTTCCCGCGACATTTGTCCTTCTTCGTAGAACATCCCTATTTTTCCGACGACCTCCTTCATGATGATTTGGGCAAGTTCGCGCTGGATGTGATAGAACTTAGCTCGAAGTCGATGATCCTCGATATCTCCTACGTTCTTTGCTGTAACGCCCCGAGACCGATGCTCCAGAAGCCTTCAATGTTCTTCGTTGTCGTTATGTGTATTTATTTGTTTGTTGCATTTCATCATGGCATCATCCGCATTGCATCGGCACCTCGTTGCCATCATTGTTTTTAAAACCTGCATCCGCTCATAGTTGCCGCGTCCCCCCTTGCTATCGTTGTCCGTTTCGAGACCAACCACACTTGCAACGTTGCTCCTCGTTTTCTCTCTTGTCTTCTCCGGGGCCTTTTGTCAGACTTTGTCTTTGTCGACCCCTCTCAGACCACCCCTCGCGCGCGTCCGAAAATTGTTCCGAACCCGACCCGGGTTGTTGTTACCGATGGGTCCGGATCATCCCCAAACATCTATAGAACATCACCGTTTTCTTTGTTGGACTCTCCTAGCTTATTTTCTTGGCGTCCGATTTAAATCGGAGGGACGGGATAGCCCCTACTCTAATCCCCTACCTATATAACCAGTCTAACCCTAAAACATAGGAGATCTGTCCCATCCATTTCGCCGCCGCCACCCGGTGTCGATCCACCTCGGGATCCCCTTCTCCTCGTTCCTCCACCCACCAACAGGACCCCGAGCACCCAATCCACCCCTCGCCGAGCCTCCGAGCAGCAGTCGCCTCCCCGTGCGCGTCTCCTGCATCTTCGTCCTCCAGCCGCGCCCGAGGCAATCGCCTCCTCTGCTCTGAGCGCCTCGGCCATCTCCTTTCTCGGGCCCCTGCACGGATCCAGCCTGCTCGATCCGGATAGGACCGAGGCAGCAGCCTCCGTCCTCGAGCGCGAGAGGAGCTCGCCCAAGGCTTCCGTGACCATGGCCCCGACTCCAGCCGCCTTCCCTGCTGCTCTGCTCTCTCTACTTGCTCCTTTGCCTCTCTCTTACTTCCTCCAGCTCTCTCTCCCCCTCACTTTTCTCTCTCTTTTGTCTCTCTCCCATAGGAGTTCCCATCCATGGCACCAGGAGAAGAGCGCTCCGACCACCTCGTAACCAGGTCGCCGGAGCAGAGCTCCTCCTCCGCCACCCTTGCCCGTTCCCAGTCGGATCCCGCCGCTGCCGTTCCACTGCCATGGCGCCTCGGCCTCCTCTGCTTCCCGCGTCGCCCAAGTCCCCCTGCCTCGCCAGACCCCGCTGCTGCCTTCCTGTCCAGTGCCGCCGCGCCCTGCTTCCTCTGCATCAAGGACGAGGCCAGCGCCAAGTCCAGCTCGATCCCCTGCCTGCGTTGACTGCGCCCCGCCAGCATCTCCACCTACCGGGCCAAGGCCCACTGGGTGAGGCCACACCCTAGCGCCCTTCCTCTGTTTTTCCTCCTGTTGGGCCAACCTGCCAGAATCGGCCCGAGACACTGTTTTTTTCCATGGACGAATTTGCTAATTAACTGAGAAGTTGCTGTTTTATAGAAAAACCCCTGTTCTTCATGCATTTAATAACTCAACAACTGTGCATCGGATTAAAATGTTTTAAACATGTAAAATGCTTAGAATTTTGTGTAGATTAATATTTTGCAACTTTCATCTATGTTAAAATGTTTAAACTTGCTGTTTGTTTAAATTTGCTCAAATGCCATGCTAAAATGAATTATTTCATAACTAAATAACCGTAGCTCGGATTTTAATAAACTTTATATGTAAATGGGGTAGAAAAATGCATAGATTAACTTGGTGCACTTTATTTTGCTGTTTAACAACATCAAAATTGTGTTTATGGCAGAACAGTACCAATTCCAAAATATGCATATGAGGATTTTCCGGATTTGTTGTTTGTTGTTCCGGCCTCATTTAAACTTGCCTAAATAGATAGTTTATTTATGCTTCACCTCTTGCCATGTTTAATAACATTTAATATTGTCGGGTACATAAACGAGAGAGAACTAAATAATTGATGTGGTGTTTCGTCAATATGCAACTCGTTGCATATTGAGCTCCACTTAACTTGTAGTTTTGTTTGTGCACTTTGCCATGCCATGCCTCTTTAAACCGAACATGCATCATACTTGTTTTTGCATCATGCCATGTGTATGTGGTGGTTGTTTACTATGTTATTTGTTTCTTTCCGGGTTGCTTCTCTTGTTAGCTTCGGTTTCGTTCCGGAGTTGTGAGGATTCGTTCGACTACGTCCGCTTGTCTTCTTCACGGACTCGTTCTTCTTCCTTGCGGGATCTCAGGCAAGATGACCATACCCTCGAAATCACTTCTATCTTTGCTTGCTAGTTGTTCGCTCTATTGCTATGCCGCGCTACCTACCACTTTCTATATCATGCCTCCCATGTTGCCATGTCAAGCCTCTAACCCACCTTTCCCAGCAAACCGTTGTTTGGCTATGTTACCGCTTTTGCTCAGCCTCTCTTATAGCGTTGCTAGTTGCAGGTGAAGATGAAGTTTGTTCCATGTTGGAACATGGATATGTTGGGATATCACAATATCTCTTATTTTAATTAATGCATCTATATACTTGGTAAAGGGTGGAAGGCTCGGCCTTATGCCTAGTGTTTTGTTCCACACTTGCCGCCCTAGTTTCCGTCATACCGGTGTTATGTTCCTTGATTTTGCGTTCCTTACGCGGTTGGGTGATTTATGGGACCCCCTTGACAGTTTGCTTTGAATAAAACTCCTCCAGCAAGGCCCAACCTTGGTTTTACCATTTGCCTACCTAAGCCTTTTTCCCTTGGGTTCTGCAGACTCAAGGGTCATCTTTATTTTAAACCCCCGGGCCAGTGCTCCTCTGAGTGTTGGTCCAACCCGTCAGTCGCCGGTGGCCACCAGGGGCAACTCTGGGCTCGCCTATCGGAAGCTTGGACAATCCCGTGTGCCCTGAGAACGAGATATGTGCAGCTCCTATCAGGATTTGTCGGCACATTCGGGTGGCTTTGCTGGTCTTGTTTTACCATTGTCGAAATGTCTTGTAACCGGGATTCCGAGACTGATCGGGTCTTCCCGGGAGAAGGAATATCCTTCGTTGACCGTGAGAGCTTATAATGGGCTAAGTTGGGACACCCCTGCAGGGTATTATCTTTCGAAAGCCGTGCGCGCGGTTATGTGGCAGATGGGAATTTGTTAATGTCCGGTTGTAGAGAACTTGACACTTGACTTAATTAAAATACATCAACCGCGTGTGTAGCCGTGATGGTCTCTTTTCGGCGGAGTCCGGGAAGTGAACACGGCTTTTGGGTTATGTTTGACGTAAGTAGGAGTTCAGGATCACTTCTTGATCATTACTAGTTGATGACCGTTCCGTTGCTTCTCTTCTCGCTCTTATTCGCGTATGTTAGCCACCATACATGCTTAGTGCTTGCTGTAGCTCCACCTCATTACCCCTTTCCTACCCATAAGCTTAAATAGTCTTGATCTCGCGGGTGTGAGATTGCTGAGTCCTCGTGACTCACAGATACTTCCAAACAGTTGCAGGTACCGAGGATACCAGTGCAAGTGATGCCACCGAGCTCAAGTGGGAGTTCAACGAGGACCTTGGTCGTTACTATGTTTTGTTTCCTGATGATCAGTAGTGGAGCCCAGTTGGGACGATCGGGGATCTAGCAGTTGGGTTATCTTCTTTTCTTTTGGCTTTGACCGTAGTCGGACTATGTGTGTACTCTGATTGATGTATGATTTATTTATGTATTGTGTGAAGTGGCGATTGTAAGCCAACTCCTTATCCCATTCTTGTTCATTACATGGGATTGTGTGAAGATGACCCTTCTTGCGACAAACCACAATGCGGTTATGCCTCTAAGTCGTGCCTCGACACGTGGGAGATATAGCCGCATCGTGGGCGTTACAAGTTGGTAATCAGAGCCATCCCCGACTTTGGAGCCCCCTGCTTGATCGAATCGCTGTCGTTGTTGAGTCTAGAACAAAAATGTTTTGAGTCTTAGGATTATATATATCGGAGAGTAGGATTCTTTTTACTCCTCAGTCCCTTCGTCGCTCTGGTGAGGCCTCCTGACGTAGAAGTTTTGACTTTTCTCTCCTCAAATTTCACTAAATTTTTTTCTAGGATCACACGGGTATCTTAGAATCGTTCCGATGGTTTTGTGACGAGAACATTGTTCTTGGTGCCTCCTGACATTTAGGGGTTGTGGCAGTGTCCCGGGGAGTTGAGCTCCGAGGTGTTGTCGTCACAATTTTATCGTTGCAGTTCTAGAATACCTGAGTTTCGCCGACATCGAAAATCTCTTTTATGCAGTTGTTGGTGAGATCACCTCGACGCCACCCAGTACTGGGGCGGGAGTTCGGGAGTATTGCCATAACTCGTATAACAGATGCTTTTCGAAGGTTGAGGTAAATGATTTCTGAGGGTTTCTTGGTTATGTGTTGACGGATGGATACAGCTGGATCTAGGGATTGTTAGTTTGGGTGATATATTTTGTGTCCCCTGTATCCCCAACACCTGATTGCATAACCAGAAAGTTTCGGGAGTTTATAAGTGGGAATTCAAGTAGCTCCTAGGATATCTTTCCGACAGATGCATGATATGAGATTGGGGTTCGACGTCTAGTGGTCCGCCTTTCCACGGTTGGTTTTACAGTGGTCTCGTAGTGTCTTAAAGAGTCCTTGGCTATGCCGACTCGGGGACGCTTCGTATGTCATGTGCACTGCCTTGTACATGATGGTGCTGTACGATCGAGCCCGTGTGGGCCCCACCATGAAAACTTCGGTCGAAATCTCTATCATATGTTTGTTCCGGCTTATTCCGCAAGCCAAATCCTTTGTTTTGTTTTATTTGTGGTATTCGAGTTGCTTCATTGTCAAGTGTTGATCCATACCTTCCCTAAACGGTGTTCTCATATTTCTATGGGAGTGTTAATCCTTCTTGGTCATCAAGAGTGCCATCCCAATTCTATTCCTAACCGGTGCGTTTCTCTTGAAGATGATCCCATCATTCTCCCCATCCGCAAGATCAATTCTAAGTTCTCTCAATGATGTTTGTTTCATCCATCCCAAGTTGCCTTTGTTTTTTCCCGCCCTCCCACCCTCTTTCTTCAAGGACTCAGATGTCTTAACCAAGTATCCATTTTATTCATGTGAAGTCCCTTCATTCTTTTCAATCAATGTTCTTACCCGGTGGTTCTCATGAAGATGTTCTTCAAGTTTATCATTCTTCATTATTTTTCTTCTCCGGTAGACTAAATTCAGGCCTTCAATGTTGGTCACATTCCTTTCCTTGTTTCAAATGCTTTCTCATGCCGGTGTACCTCTTAATCATCCACTTCTCGCCATTCATGTGTTCCGGAGTGTTGAAGATATCTCAGGAGATTCGTGTTTTCATTCAAGATCCGTTCAAGCTATTTCGAGGTTGTTATCTCATTCAAGCCATTTAATTCAACCGGCGCAATCTCTTTTTTTTAAATTGTTCAACGGTGTTTCTTTTGAGTGGGCCCTAACCCACAGGTCTTTTCCCAGGATCTTACCTAACTCTTCTAATTCTTTCCGGAGTTATTTTTAAATTCATTGCAAAGTTTGACGTAAGAATGAATTTTCATCAGTCATATGTCTTTCTCCAAGATCTTTCAAATTCTTTCATCGTTGGTTCATCATTTCTATTATCCATTGTTCCGGAGTGTCTCAATAATTTTGGTGGTATTTCTCGTCGTCATTCTTGGATTTTGAAGACCGAGGAAGAGTTCCTCTTAAATCCTTACCCGTTCTTCCAAAGATTCATGGTTCTAACTTGTTGCCATCCTCTCAAATTGTTTCCAATCGTGCAATTCTTTTCTTACCCATCCGGAGCATTTCAGAGTTGTTTTCATTTCTTGATCATCCAAAGGCCATCATTTCAGAAGATTTCTTCGTTCTAAGTTTTCAGCTTCGTTCTCCAATTATTCTAAATTGATGTCTCTTCGTTCATCTCCATATTCTCTTGGTGCATCGTTCAAGTATCCTCTAGTCAGCTCGTGATCTATTCGTTCTCATGTATCAAATTCCCTCGAGTATTTTCGCGCGCTCAAATCCTAAGTAGGCGCCAGTATTGACATACTATTGAGTGCCATCGTCATCGTCATCCTCATCTATGGCGACGTCACCAGCGACTAATGGAGCCTTTTCCTCACCCCCTCCGCTATCACCTAGCACGATAACCGACACTAATTGGGTAGGTGAGTTGTTGATGTTCATACCTAACTGCGTGCTCGTGGGTGTGCTCCCGGCCGCCTCCAGACGAAGCACACTCTTTGGCCACAACAGGACCCACCCATTGCAACAATCACCAAGTCGCCGTGGGGTCTCATCGTCATCCCCCACTAGTACCAGAGGAGCCAAATTCTCGTGGCCCGGTTTGACACTGGCCACGAAAACCTTGAAGACGTCCGGGGGGATCGGCCGGCTGTGGAACAATGGTTCCTTCGGCTCCATTATCGTCGCCTTCCCCACGTCCACCTTCTAGTCGCCGATGGTGTACAATATGGTGCACGGGGTTTCGTCAGCCTGCAAAGAAAAGTCTGCGACATGAGACACCCGAAAGGCAACAAAAACGTGAGATTATACATTTATTGAAGGGGGCCGGTGTGACAGATACCGTGAGGGCGTCGAGCTCAGCCAAAGAGGAAGCACCGCCGAGCACGTTCGGTGCCGGAGCCAGTGCAGGAGCCGGTGTGGGAGCAGGTGCAGCTGCAGGTGCTAGTGCAACGCTAGTCGAGCTGCCCCCGAAGAAGTCAGCAAGGGGAAAGTCTACTGCATTTTTTTTCTGGATTTTGCCTGCTCCAATTCAAAACGGCCGGAACCAAGGTAGTAGACATATCTACAAGCACCTGTTTTGCGGCAGCTACCGCTGTTGCGACTGTCTCAAATGATTTCTTCTCAACCACAATCTCAACCTTCTTGTCAATGTTTTCTTCAGTTAACCTCCGTCTTTCCTTTCTCTCCTCCGTGGTCTCACGGTAGTACTTCTTCCACGTGGCACCGTCTCCGACACCGTGCACACGTCCATACGACGGTCGAGTCTCCACCGTGAGTCATTTCAATATGTTCAACGCCCGGTTGAATGGAGTGTCCCACTTGGGCCTCGCCAACGCCTCAGATGGCGAGTCGCTTTCGACCACAATCCTGTGCTGCTCTCTCTACAAAAGGCACAAGGATCGTTTACAAATATGACTAACGTGCAGTCGAATTGATCAAGAAACTAAAATTACCAGTAGTCTTATGAACTCCGCCGTGGCCGCATTCGTCTCGAAAACCTTCTTCACTGGGTCCCAATGGTGCCGGGCCCTGAGGACGTCACGCTCCCGCGGGACGGTGAACTCCGCCAAGGGGTCTGGGATGCCCAGATTCGCGGCTTCCGCGTCCTCCTTGGCCCATATGGATCTCTTCCCGCCGTAACCACGGCTTCCGAGGTGGTGGCTTCCAATGTTCCTCTGTTGAAGCCCCTTCATGTACTTCGACTTTTTTTTGGCAGCTTCGGCCTCACAAGCCGTCTTGAATATTTGAAAGTGCTCTACCGTGATTGTTGGATTATCCTTTACAATCTCGGAGTAGGGTTCCTTTTTGTTGACGATCCGATATTTCACCCTTGATTTCCAGGCGGCCAGCGCATCGCTAAACTTGGTCATGGCGTGTTTGTTTATCTTCTTCAGTGCCGGGTCCTTATCTAGATCTTTATAATCCTTTTCATTCCGGACCGGGAACAATAATATCAGGTGCAGCTTCTTTAGGAGGGAGGGCCTCATATTATCTATCTTGTTTAGTTTCTCATCGTTGATGGTGGCGGTTGTCCGTATGATGCAGCCTATTTGATTGCCGTAGCACGCGCGCGCTTCCTCGGGCGCGTTTGGCTGAAAATTGCCGTCGTCCACCTCCGTGACCACCAGTCTAGTAGTCCTGAGCTTGTTAGGAAGCCGTTGCCTCTTTGCTTTCGGTTCTATACCGGCTCCGCTAGTCTCGGCACCGGTCTCAGTCTCAGCGCCGGTCTCGATGCCGGTCTCAGTCTCAGCGCCGGTCTCAGTCTCAGTGCTGGTCTCGATGTCGGTCTCAGTCTCAGAGACAGGTGGACCCAGCAACATCAACTGTTGATCATCGGCTTCCCTCAAAAATTCCTCTGCCGCCAGGTACACGTTGTCGTACTCACCAGAACCCTGTCCTTCATCGTTGCTAGCCATGTTTCCTATGATTAAATCTAGTCAATTAAATCTAGACCTAATAAAATGAATAATGACATAAAAAGGCCTATGCTTTGCAGGAACGTTGACTCCTTCCCGGTGCGGCAAATGCTGGGGCACTCGATATGTCCTAGTTTGTAGCACAAGTCATGCCGAAATTCACGGAAAATTTCGGCATGACTTCTGCTAAAAAGTGGACAAATCAAGAACCTGAAATTTGCCGGAACGGAAATGAATCAACATTCCGGCAAAACATAGGCCACTCGACTTCATTCCCTGGAAACAGTGTTCAAATATCCATCTTCGACACCGCAAGACATGTCCAAATATACACGAGCAACCACATGTCCAAATATACATGTCCAAATTTCACAAGCTAATTCAAAAACTAAGTGTAGAAGAAAATTCATTTAACTACTAGTAGAACAAAATTCAGTTAACTTTAGTGCTCTATAATGATGAAAGGAAAAAAAATTAGTTAACTACTAATTTCATTCATTTAGGTTATTCATTTAACTTCACCTAATTAACCTACTGTACCACTAGTACTAGCAGCACTACTAACCTAATTAACCTAGGAAAACCCTATTGCCCTAACTAAAAAACATCTATGAAAAACAAAACCCTAATTAAACCCTACTGCCCTAACTAACTTTTGTTGTAAACCAAATTTTTTGCTCTAAACTAATTTTTGCTCTAACATCTACTACTTAACATCTTTTGCTCTACACTAATTTTTTTGCTATAAACTAACTTTTGCTCTACTAATTTTTGCTCTAAAATGCAGAGAGAGAGGAGTGGTGGGGGAGGGGTGGGGGCTTACAGAGAGGGGAGAGATGGTGGCGGGGAGGTGCTCGACGACGGAGGCAGGGGCGGGGAGGGCGGGCTCGGGCGCGGGCAGCGGCGGTCCTGGGCGGGCTCGGGTGGTGGCGGTGAGGCTGAGGGCGGCCTCGGGCGGCGGCGGTGAGGATGAGGGCGGCCTCGGGGGGAGACGGTGAGGTTGCGGGCGTCCACGATGGCAGGAGACGGCGGCGAAGTGGGGCGACGGCGAATTGGGGAGACGGCGGCGAAGTGGGGCGAGGGATTTGGGGGAGAAGTGGTGGGGGGAGGGAAACTGCTGGTTAAGTGAAACATAACGGTAGCGCGTTTTTGAAAACGCGCTATAGCTAAGTTAGCTACAACGCGTTTTCAGAAACGTGCTACTGCTATGCCTTTCTCCTTTTTTCCCTTTTTTCATTTATTTTTCTTTACATTTTATTTTTTCCTTTCTCCTTTTTCTATTTCTTTCGTTTTCATTTACTTCTCTACTTGTTTTCCATTTTATTTTCTTTTTGTTAGCAGTAGCGCCTTACATGTAAACGCGCTGCTACAACAATATTAGCGGCAGCGCTGTTTCTAAAAGAGTACTACTACTATGTGTAGCCTATCATCTTAGTGGTGGGAATTTTAGTAGTAGCGCTTTTAGGGCGGGGTGCGCTACTGCTATATATGTATCTGCAGCGCGGTTTTTCTAGCAGTAGCGCGCTTTTTTAACAAGCGCTACTCCTAACGTTCTATGTATAAGGTTTTCCCTAGTAGTGCCTCAAGACAAAGCTGGACACGGCAGAGCAGCGCGAGAGGGCCACCAAGGAAGCTCATGCCTCCTCTCAAGCCGACTTGGCCTCCGCTCGTGCCGACCTGTCCTCACTTCAGCACTAGGTTGAGGGCACCGCGTCTCTCGCGGAGAAGAAAGCGAACGAAGCGTGCCGCCGTCGGATGATGCAGCGCGTGCGTTCCTCGATGCTCCAGGACCTCAGGATCAGGGCCAACCGGGCCTTGGGAACCATCTGTGAGGAGAGCATCCCTCATCCGCACGATGATGACGATGCCAGCCACCTCTGCTTCTTCATCGAGATCGTGACCCGTCTGGAGGACCGGGCCGCGAGGTCTCGCGAGCTCGTTGAAGAGAGAAGCCGGGGCCTTCTCGGGCGCGCGTTCTCACGCGTCTTCAGCCAGCTCCTCAACCTTGACCCCCACTTTTGACTTCGATGCTGTGATAGCCCTCGTGCCTGGGGTCATCCAGGACAATCTGGCGGGCTGGGTGGACGGCCATGTGGATGACCTGGTCACGGAGTTCGCTCCCGAAGATGGCGCGGCCGTGATTGCAGCCGGGGCAGGTGACGCGGGTGATGACGACGAGGACGACGCTAGTGGCAGTGCGGATGCCGATGATGAGGACGATGCTGGCGACAGTGCATCCGGCTAAACCTGCATTATTCCCCTTCCCGCTCTGGCATTATGCAAAAACCTTCAGACACGGCCCTGAGGGGCGTAAAAGCATTTTTGAAGGGGGATCCCCTTATAATGTATGAAATGACGATATGCCTTTTAAAATAGGATTCGGAACGCGTCGCCGTGGACTTGGGGGGGGGGAGTAGTTGTTGCAACTTATCTTCGGTCTCGTGGGTCCTGAGCGGGCCTTGTCGTTGTAGAAGCGCCCTTCTCCTGAGGTGAGCCCTCCAAGGGCTCGCGAGGTTTTAACCCTCTCGAGGAGCCTGCTGGCCCGTCCAAGAGAGCCTCGCGAGGAGCCGATTACCGGATTACGGCAAGGTATGCACGCGCTGATCCTGCGGCGGTTGCATTCCTGACCCCGGGGGGCCTTGGCGTCGCCTGGGCTAGCCCGAGCGTGCTTGACGCGCGCACACCACGCCCAGCCCCCGCTCGCGGGGCGCTCGCAGGGGGGGTAGCGGTCGTGAGCCTCACTTTTAAACACGAAGCCAGAAAGCAAGAAATCGCCACGAGTCAAGAGAAAATTCCCCCCGTTTTTCTTTTCATAAGCACAAGAAACTCCAAGTCTCATTCCAAAAGATGGCGACTTGGGTTACAGAAAGAGGGCAAAAGCAACAGCCGCGTCCGGCACCTAGCTAGTCTTCTCACCAACGCGGAGCTAAGTGCTTCCACTGGGCGTGGGCATAGTCATTGGGGGACAGTCTCGACGGCCAGCGCGGAGCATGCTGCTTCCACTTGGACGTGGGTGGGAGCCCCCGTGAGGCCCGAGGGCGGCACTCAGGAGACTCCGGGGTGTGTACAACCCCCACTCATTATTACATGAGAGTGTCATGAGCGGAGACCTTCATGTATTTCCATGGCGCCTGACGAGGGCCCCGCCCTGCGCCTCCCCGACTACCGTTGGGGTGTCCGAAAGCTAGGACGAGACCAAGGGGCAAGGGGGACGCTGGCGGTGCCCCCGGCGACCGCAGGCCCCTTTTCGGGGGAAGGGCTCGCCGGCACCTTCCCCGACAGGGGACCTACCTCCATACATCGCCTTGCTCCACGTGGCGTGGGGTAGGCCCTGGCACCGGGCTCCCCCCGCGTAGCCCCCTGCGCACCCCGTCCGCCTGCAACGGGGCCATCACCCTGGGGTCCCTGGTTGCCGCTGTGGTTTGGTTCACCCGCGGTCCATGGTTAGCATAATTATGCACCCAGCCGGAGGGGGGAACCCTCACCGGTGGCCATCTTCATCATCCCTGCGATCTCCATGACGAGGAGGGAGTAGTTCACCCTCGGGGCTGAGGATATGTACCAGTAGCTATGTGTTTGATCTCTCTCCCTCTCTCTCTCTCTCGTGTTCTTGAGGTGATACGATCTTGATGTATCGCGAGCTTTGCTACTATAGTTGGATCTTATGATGTTTCTCCCCCTCTACTCTCTTGTAATGTATTGAGTTTTCCCTTTGAAGTTATCTTATCTGATTGAGTCTTTAATGATTTGAGAAAACTTGATGTATGTATTGCAAGGGATAACCGTGGTGACAATGGGTTATTCTATTGATTCACTTGATGTATGTTTTGGTGATCAACTTGCGGGTTCCGCCCATGAACCTATGCGTAGGGGTTGGCACACGTTTTCGTCTTGACTCTCCGGTAGAAACTTTGGGGCACTCTTTGAGTTTCTATGTGTTGGTTGAATAGATGAATCTAAGGTTGTGTGATGCATATCATATAATCATACCCACGGATACTTGAGGTGACATTGGAGTATCTAGGTGACATTAGGGTTTTGGTTGATGTGTGTCTTAAGGTGTTATTTTACTACAAACTCTAGGGCTGTTTGTGACACTTATAGGAATAGCCCAATGGATTGATCGGAAAGAATAACTTTGAGGTGGTTTCGTACCCTACCATAATCTCTTCGTTTGTTCTCTGCTATTAGTGACTTTGGAGTGACTATTTGTTGCATGTTGAGGGATAGTTATATGATCCAATTATGTTATTATTGTTGAGAGAACTTGCACTAGTGAAAGTATGAACCCTAGGCCTTGTTTCCTAGCATTGCAATACCGTTTACGCTCACTTTTACCACTTGTTACCTTGCTGTTTTTTATAATTTCAGATTACAAAAACCTATATCTACCATCCATATTGCACTTGTATCACCATCTCTTCACCGAACTAGTGCACCTATACAATTTACCATTGTATTGGGTGTGTTGGGGACACAAGAGACTCTTTATTATTTGGTTGCAGGGTTGTTTGAGAGAGACCATCTTCATCCTACGCCTCCCACAGATTGATAAACCTTAGGTCATCCACTTGAGGGAAATTTGCTACTGTCCTACAAACCTCTGCACTTGGAGGACCAACAACGTCTACAAGAAGAAGGTTGTGTAGTAGACATCAAGCAGTTTCTGGCGCCGTTGCCGAGGAGGCTAGGTAAGCGGCACTCACACCCCGTCAACTAAGCAGTTTCTGGCGCCGTTGCCGGGGAGGTGAGTGCTTGAAGGTATATCTTTAGATCTTGCAATCGAATCTTTTAGTTTCTTTTTTTATCACTAGTTTAGTTTATAAAAGAAAACTACAAAAAAAAATGGAATTGAGCTTACCTTATACACTTCATCTTTTTAATATCTTTCGTGAGTATGATGAGAAGGAAAACTGTGCCAAAGTGTTAGAAGAAGAATTACATAGAATGCTTGGCATAAAATATTTGAATGATGAGCATGATTACAATGTTGTTAGTATGAATTCTTTGAATACCCATGATGCTAATGATATGCAAAGCCACAAGCTTGGGGATGCTATGTTTGATGAAGATGATATGTTTAGTCCCCCAAGTTTTGATGAGCAAATTTATTCTGATGAAAGCATGCCTCCTATTTATGATGATTATTGTGATGACACGTATGCTATAAAGAATAAAGATAACCATGAAACTTGTCATCATGATTTTTATTTTCAATTGGATTATGCTTCACATGATAGTTATTTTGTTGAGTTTGCTCCCACTACTATTCATGAGAAGAATTTTGCTTATGTGGAGAGTAGTAAAAATTCTAGGCTTGTAGATCATGAAAAGAATGCTTTAGGTGCTGGTTATATTGTTGAATTCATTCATGATTCTACTGAAAATTATTATGAGGGAGGAATATATACTTGTAGGAATTGCAATAATATCAAGTTTCCTCTCTACGTGCTTAAAGTTTTGAAGTTATGCTTGTTTTGCCTTCCTATGCTAGTTGATTATTGTTCCCATAAGTTGTTTGCTCACAAAATCCCTATTCATATGAAGTGGGTTAGACTTAAATGTGCTAGTCATGTTCTTCATGATGCTCCCGCTATGTTTCAACTCTTATCTTTTATGTGAGCATCATTGAAATCATCATGCCTAGCTAGGGGCGTTAAACGTTAGCGCTTGTTGGGAGGCAACCCAATTTTATTTTAGTTTCTTGCTTTTTGGTTCTGTTTAGTAATAAATAATCCATCTAGCTTCTGTTTATATGTGGTTTTATGTTTTAATTAGTGTTTGTGCCAAGTAGAACCTTTGGGAAGACTTGGGTGAAGTCTTTATGATCATGCTGTAAAAAACAGAAACTTTAGCGCTCACGAGATTAGCTAAAACTTTTTACTGGAGAGTGCTAGTTAGTTGATTCTTTTTTCAGATGATTACTAGACAAATTCCTCAGGCCCACCAATTTATTTTAAAAAATTTGGAGTTCCAGAAGTTTGCGTTAGTTACAGATTACTACAGACTGTTCTGTTTTTGACAGATTCTGTTTTTCGTGTGTTGTTTGCTTATTTTGATGACTCTATGGCTAGTAAAATAGTTTATAAACCATAGAGAAGTTGTAATACAGTAGGTTTAACACCAATATAAATAAAGAATGAGTTCATTACGGTACCATGAAGTGGAGTTTTTTTTTTTTCGCTAACGGAGCTCACGAGATTTTCTGTTAAGTTTTGTATTGTGAAGTTTTCAAGTTTTGGGTAAAGATTCGATGGACTATGGAATAAGAAGTGGCAAGAGCCTAAGCTTGGGGATGCCCAAGGCACCCCAAGGTAATATTCAAGGATAACCAAGAGCCTAAGCTTGGGGATGCCCCGGAAGGCATCCCCTCTTTCGTCTTCGTTCATCGGTAACTTTACTTGGAGCTATATTTTTATTCACCACATGATATGTGTTTTGCTTGGAGCGTCGTTTTATTTTCCTTAGCTTTGCTTGCTGTTTGAATAAAATACCAAGATCTGAAATTCTTAAATGAGAGAGAGTCTTCACAAAGCTACATAATTATTTAAGTACTCATTGATCTTCACTCATATCTTTTTGGAGTAGTTTGTCATTTACTCGTGTGCTTCACTTATATCCTATGAGTAAATGGTTGAATGATTTGAATATCATAAATCTGAAATTATATGTGTTTCATATGCCTTTACCATGGGGAGTAATGACTTTACATATGAGAAGGAGAGGTGGTAAATTTATTGAAGGTTAGCAAACATTGTATTGGTCACTTTAACAATTCATGAAAGAATATTGAAGGAAGAGAGATTTCACATATAAATATACTATCTTGTACATCTTATATGATTGTGAGCCCCATTAATTATTTTCAAACCGGAGCAAATTAGTTGAAGTTGTACAAGGAAGACAACATAATGAGTTATGCTTGGGTATATTTGTATAGAAGTTATATTGTTATGGATCCTCTAACATGTGGTGCTTGCTATTTAGAATCTTTTGCTAGCCAAAATATCTGTACTAAGCGGGAATACTGCTTGTGCATCCAAATTCCTTGAACCAAGTTTCTTCCATGAGTGTCCACCATATCTACCTATATGTGGTATTTACCTTCCGTTCCAAGTAAATTTGCATGTGCCAAACTCTAAACCTTCAAATAATAATCTGTTTTGTATGCCCGAATCGCTCATGTACCGACTAGGGGCTAGCAGTATCTTCCATGCTAGGTGGGTTATTCTCACGATGAGTGGACTCCGCTCATCATTCACAAGAAAATGGCTGGTAACTGGGATGCCCAGTCCTATGATCAAAAGATCAAAAACAAATTCGCAAATAATTTAAACAAAACTACCCCAGGATTGTTGAAAGATGGACGACACCCGTTGTTTCGGACAAGCCGTGGAGTGTGATCATTGGTGGAGGGGGAGTAAAATCTTTACCTTTCTGTTTGGGAACCGCCTATAATGTATGAAGTATGGAAGATATTGGGAACTCTTGGTCGTTATGTTGACAATGAAAGCATACCTCTCAAAATTATTTTCATCTCTGTTTTTGCTTCGAGCTCTGGCACCTCTGCAAATCCCTGCTTCCCTCTGCGAAGGGCCTATCTTTTACTTTTATGCAAGAGTCAGTAGTATTCCTTCTCATTCCAACCTACTCTTTAGTTGGCAAGCATCATGTGATGGAAAGATCTGAGCATATATGGCCATTCAAATATATTTGATCATGAATTATTATTGTTGACAATTATCTGTATGATAAATGAGTTGGGAGGTGAAACATTAAGCCCCTATCTTTCTCTGTGTTCGATGGATGCTATTTGTTCTAAAAATATGCTTTGAGTGGTAGAAATTGTGGAAGACTAAAAGATAGCTGAGTATGTGAAGTTTGGTGAATCAAAGCTCTGACATAGACTCTTCCTGAAAATAAGATGAATTGTAATTGTTTGATGACTAATAACACGGTTTGTTAGTTTTCAAGAAAGTTTATGATCTATACTTTAACATGTGAATAGCTTGTTACTTGACCATGGAAAGTTTTATGAGTTGAACTACTATTATGACATATAATGATGCTAGAAAAGGTGATTGAAATTATCATTGATCAAACTTATGCACCTGCTAGCATTCACACTTCATAAATTCTTTCTTTTATCATTTACCTACTCGAGGACGAGCATGAATTAAGCTTGGGGATGCTGATACGTCTACAACGTATCTATAATTTATGAAGTATTCATGCTATTATATTATCCATCTTGGATGTTTAATGGGCTTTACTATGCACTTTAATATTACTTTTGGGACTAACCTACTGACCCAGAGCCCAGTGCCAGTTTCTGCTTTTTCCCTTGTTTCAGTGTTTCACAGAAAAGGAATATCAAACGGAGTCCAAACGGAATGAGACCTTCAGAAAAGTTATTTTTTGGAAAGAAAGCAATACAGGAGACTTGGAGTGCATGTCAGGAGATCAACGAGGAGAGCACGAGGCAGGGGGGTGCGCCCACCCCCCTGGGCGCGCCCTCCACCCTCGTGGCTCCCCTTAGCGACTTCTTTCGCCTATATATTCCCATATACCCTAAAACCTTCGCAGAATAGAATAGATCGGGAGTTCCGCCGCCGCAAGCCTCTGTAGCCTCCAAAAACCAATCGGGACCCTGTTTCGGCACCCTGCCGGAGGGGGGAACCCTCACCGGTGGCCATCTTCATCATCCCCGCGCTCTTCATGACGAGGAGGGAGTAGTTCACCCTCGGGGCTGAGGGTATGTACTAGTAGCTATGTGTTTGATCTCTCTCTCTCTCTCTCGTGTTCTTGAGGTGATACGATCTTGATGTATCGCGAGCTTTGCTACTATAGTTGGATCTTATGATGTTTCTCCCCCTCTACTCTCTTGTAACAGATTGAGTTTTCCCTTTGAAGTTATCTTATCGGATTGAGTCTTTAATGATTTGAGAACACTTGATGTATGTCTTGCGTGGGATAACCGTGGTGAGAATGGGTTATTCTATTGATCCACTTGATGTATGTTTTGGTGACCAACTTGCGGGTTCCGCCCATTAACCTATGCATAGGGGTTGGCACACGTTTTCGTCTTGACTCTCTGGTAGAAACTTTGGGGCACTCTTTGAGGTTCTATGTGTTGGTTGAATAGATGAATCTGAGATTGTGTGATGCATATCGTATAATCATACCCACGGATACTTGAGGTGACATTGGAGTATCTAGGTGACATTAGGGTTTTGGTTGATGTGTGTCTTAAGGTGTTATTTTACTACGAACTCTAGGGCTGTTTGTGACACTTATAGGAATAGCCCAATGGATTGATCGGAAAGAATAACTTTGAGGTGGTTTCGTACCCTACCATAATCTCTTTGTTTGTTCTCTGCTATTAGTGACTTTGGAGTGACTCTTTGTTGCATGTTGAGGGATAGTTATATGATCCAATTATGTTATTATTGTTGAGAGAACTTGCACTAGTGAAAGTATGAACCCTAGGCCTTGTTTCCTAGCATTGCAATACCGTTTACGCTCACTTTTACCACTTGTTACCTTGCTGTTTTTATAATTTCAGATTACAAAAACCTATATCTACCATCCATATTGCACTTGTATCACCATATCTTCGCCGAACTAGTGCACCTATACAATTTACCATTGTATTGGGTGTGTTGGGGACACAAGAGACTCTTTGTTATTTGGTTGCAGGGTTGTTTGAGAGAGACCATCTTCATCCTATGCCTCCCACAGATTGATAAACCTTAGGTCATCCACTTGAGGGAAATTTGCTACTGTCCTACAAACCTCTGCACTTGGAGGCCCAACAACGTCTACAAGAAGAAGGTTGTGTAGTAGACATCAGCTGTTGTCGTTGAAGGTGTCGGTGAAGCTCCTAGGCGGCTCGCGGAGAGCCTCGGCCTCTCATGCCCCTGATACCCAGCCTGGTAAGGGGAATGGGCGGGGGCCTTCTCTTGGCGCGTACATCAGGTCCATTAGGGGAGGTACGTAGGCATCCAAAGCTGCCGCGCCAGAGTCATTGCCCGACCGTCCCGTGTCGTTGGCCACAAGGCTCGGCGCCAGATTCCGACGGCGTAGGGTGGCGTCTTCGCGCGGCCCCAGGAGGGACCGCCCGAGCTTGCCTCGCCCGGAGGTGGCATACCTTGGGTAGGATGAGCAGCGCTGCGGGCAGGGTCAGCGCCGTTCGGTCCCCCAGGTGCTCCAAAGAGGGGCGTGGCCGGCGCCGTTTGCGATGTAGGCAGGGTGCAAAAAGGTGCCGCGCCTTAGCAGGCGGCGTCAAGCTGCTCGACGACCCGCTCCAGCAGGGCATCGCGGCCGCCTTCCGCCAACCTGCATCGCAACAGCTCTGGCGCCACGATGAGCGCTGCTCGCATGTTCGCCTGCTCTCGGCGAGTGTGTGGCACTGTCACCGCGGCATAGCTCGAAGATCGTGTGGTGGCGCGAGTACGACGCAGCGCGTGGGCGGGCGGCGGCGGCTGAGGGATTCCTGGACTAAGGGGTCCTCGGGCGTCCGACCTGTTAGCGATGGGCCGGACTGATGGGATGTGAAGAATACGAAGACCAAAGACTGCACCCGTATTCAGATGGGACTCTCCTTGGTGTGGAGGGCAAGCTTGGCGACCAAATATGTAGATTCCCTTCTTTGTAACCGACCTTATTTAACCCTAGATCCTCCCGGTGTCCATATAAACCGAAGGACTAGTCCGGAGGAGGAGAGATACTCATTATCATAGTCATACAAGCTAGACCTCTAGGGTTTAGCCATACGATCTAGTGGTAGATCAACTCTTGTAATACTCATATTCATCAAGATCAATCAAGCAGGAAGTAGGGTATTACCTCCATAGAGAGGGCCCGAACCTGGGTAAACATTTTGTCCCCTGTCTCCTGTTACCATTGACCTTAGACGCACAGTTCGGGACCCCCTACCCGAGATCCGCCGGTTTTGACACCGATGTTGGTGCTTTCATTGAGAGTTCCACTGTGACGTCGATGACAGGATCGATGACTCGCCTCGTCCTTAAAGACAATATCACCACCGGAGGAGGACTGGCCCCATGCCAAACCCTCCGGCTGGGCGGCTTTACCATGACCGCCCGTTCAGCCGTTAAGCCGATGATGACCTCTCGGGCCATCGAAAGTCCCCTTCGTATCGACCCCAAACACTCCAAGCAGATGGATCTGGCGGAGTTCTCGTCTTTAAACGAGCTCCTGGATCGCATCGCCGCCCTAGGAATCGCCACAGATTACGATCGGATCGGGCTTAAACCCGACCAAAGAGAAATTATATCTCCACCGGTCACCCACCAGATAGCGGTAGTCGAGGGGCAAGACGGTGACTCTTCCCCTATACTGAAGACGGACCATGTTCGGATCGCCGACCCTGCAGAGCCGGATTCACCAGCGAAAGGATGTGACCAGCCTTCCGAACATAGAATCGGACGGCGGACATAAGCAATCAGAAGATACTCCGGAGTCCGGACTGTTAAGTCTGGAAAATCTTTAGACTCTGGATCATCGATCGGGTCAGGATCCGGATTCAATTCCACCCACCCACCCAGACATAAGCGCTCTTATGAGCATACAACAGCAGTCTCAGGAAACGGTCCACCACTTCTGGGCCAGATTCCTCCTTGCCAAGGACAAGGTTAAAGATTGCTGCGACGAGGACGCGATATCAGCGTGCTGCAACAATTTCACAGACGAAGGAATCCTCAACGCCATTAATCGCCGCCGCATACTACACTTCGCTGACTTGGCAACTATCATACAGAAGTACAGCGCAATGGAAAGCGCCTGGAAAGATCAGGCAGCTTGTCGGGAGCCATCGGTCCCAACTCAACCGCTCGTCCAGGCGAAAAGGGCGCATCCCTATGACACGCCCAGTCCAATATCCAAGAAATATAAAGCCATTACGCGGCACGGAACCATTCTGGAGGGATGGCTCGATGGCCCATGCAAAATACACACAACACCGGATACCATATCAATCCACAGCCTTAGAGCATGTTGGATACTCTGGCAGGTAGCCCAGAGCGGTGAGGACATCCTTACCAAAAACGCCCCCGAGAAACACCCTCCAGAAGACGATGACCCGAGAGCATTGACGGTCTTCGAGACATTCGCTTCAAACAATAAGCGCAAAAGGGCACTCCGCGACCTCGCCGAAGTCTGTCAAATTGCCGCGATAAAACCTTGGAATGACACGGCTATAACCTTTAATGCCGGTGACGAACCAAAATACAGGACAGTCCGAGCGCCAGCCGCATTAGTCCTCAGTCCCATCATGGACGGCTTTCGACTCACCAAGGTCCTCATGGACGGCGACAGCGGACTAAACCTCATCTATGAGGATACACTCCACAAATTGGAAATACACAGGAGCCGCATCGAGCAAAGCAGCACGACCTTCCGAGGAATCATTCCCAGCCGGGAGGCGCGGTGCGCGGGAAAAATAACACTCGACGTGGTATTCGGCACGCCGTAGAATTATTGGTTCGAAGAAATAACTTTCCAAGTGGCCCCTTTCAACAGCGGATATCACGCCCTCTTGGGGCAAGAAGCATTTACACGCTTGCAAGTTGTACCTCATTACGGGTACATGAAGCTTAAGATGCCCGGGCCCAATGGCATAATCACTCTCGCCAGTGATCCGGACATAGCACTCCGTGCCGAAAATAAAACCGCATCCTTGGCCCTTGAGGCATTATCTGATGCCCTCCCGGCCGAAGAGTTAACCGCACTGCGCTCCACGGTAGACAGGGATGATGTGATCCTAGACAAACGCCCCAAATCTACCTCTTTCAAGCCAGCAGAAGAAATAGTCAAATTCCAGGTCCATCGAACGGACCCCAAGAAGACAGCATCTATTGGGGCACAACTAGACCCAACGGTCGACACCACGCTATGGGATTTCCTTCGCGAAAACTGGGATATATTCGCCTGGCACCCTTCTGACATGCCAGGAATCCCGCGCAAGCTGGCCGAACACAGCCTCAACATATTAAAGGGATATAAACCGGCCAAACAAACATTGCGGCGCTTTTCCGAGCCCAAACGCCAAGCCATGGGAGAGGAGCTAGCGAAGCTAATCGAGGCCGGATTCATTAGAGAAATAAAACATCCGGACTGGCTAGCAAACCTGGTGATGGTACCAAAGAAGGATAAATCCTAGCGCCTGTGCATCGATTTCAAAGACCTCATAAGGCTTGCCCTAAGGATCCCTTCCCCCTCCCCCGCATTGACCAAATCATTGACACTACCGCAGGACACGACTCGCTGTGTTTTCTCGACGCATATTCCGGATACCATCAAATCAAAATGAAGGAGTTCGATCAAGCTGCAACAGCATTCATTACCCCATATGGGCCATTCTGCTTCAACACCATGCCCTTCGGGCTCAAGAACGCCGGTGCCACATACCAACGCATGATTCAAACATGCGTGGAGAAACAGATCAGCAAGACAGTTGAAGCTTATGTGGACGACGTTGTCATCAAAACTAGGCACGTTGAAACACTAATAGTCGATTTACGTCTCACATTCGACAACCTCCGCGCGTATGACATTAAGCTCAATCCGGAAAAGTGTGTTTTCGGCGTCCCCGCTGGAAAACTGCTGGGCTTCATTGTTTCCAATAGAGGAATTGAAGCAAATCCGGCCAAAATCCAAGCTCTGTCACAATTGCCTACGCCAACAGACCTTAAACAAGTCCAAAAACTCGCGGGTTGAGTGGCAGCTCTAAGCCGCTTTATCTCCAGATTGGGAGAAAAGGCACTGCCACTCTATCGCCTTCTATGGCAAACCGATCACTTCGAGTGGACGGACGCGGCAACAGCCGGACTGGAAGAAATAAAAACCCTTCTAGCGAGCAACCCAATCCTGGCCGCGCCAAACGTTGGCGAACCCATGTTACTATACATATCGGCAACACATCAGGTGGTGAGCACCGTACTCGTCGTTGAACGAGAACAGGACGGACACAAATTCCCGCTTCAGAAGCCAGTATACTACGTATCCACTGTCCTTACACCATGCAAATCCCGGTACCCCCATTATCAAAAGATAGCATACGCGGTCTTCATGGCATCCCGAAAGCTACGACACTACTTCCAGGAGTGCTCGATGAAGGTGGCTTCCGAAGTACCACTCAATGGCATAATAAACAATCGCGATGCCACGGGCCGGATTGCCAAATGGGCCATTGAGCTCCTTCCATTTGATATTACATACAAACCACGTCGAGCTATTAAATCCCAAGTATTGGCTGACTTCATCGCCGAATGGACCGAGGCCGAACTCCCTAAAGAGTACGGCACATATTCCAATTGGGTTATGTATTTCGATGGCTCCAAAATGCTGGCAGGGCTAGGCGCGGGCGTCGTTTTAACGTCCCCCACTGGAGACGTCGTTCAGTACGTACTCCAAATACTATACACAGACTCCAATAACGCAGCCGAATACGAGGCCTTATTGCATGGTCTCCGAATAGCTGTCTTGTAACACCCTGGATGTAACTTTCCTTATTTGTAACTCCGACTCTTGCCATTTTCGGCTATGTGCTATGATATTCCCTTTGTGGTCGGGTTTTGTTTTTCGTTTTGTATTTTGTTCATGTCATGCATTTAATATCATGTCATCATGTGCATTGCATTTGCATACGTGTTCGTTTCATGCATCCGAGCATTTTCCCCGTTGTCCGTTTTGCAATCCGGCGCTCCTAGCTCCTCCGGTGCACCCCTCTTGTTTTCTTTCATGTGCGGGTGTCAAACTTTCTCAGAATGGACCGAGGCTTGTCAAGTGGCCCTAGTATACCACCCGGAGACCACCGGTCAAGTTTCGTTCCATTTGGAGGTCGTTTGGTACTCCAACGGTTAACCGGGCATCCACAAAGTCCATTTGTGTGTTGCAGCAAAACCCCCCTAAAAACCAGCCCAAAACCCACCAAACTCTCGTCCATGCTCTAGGTCATTCGATCACGATCGTGTGGGCGAAAACCGCACCTCATTTGGAGCCTCCTAGCTCCATCTACCTATTTATATGTGAGACCCCCGAAAAACGAATCGTAGTCCAAACCCTACCTTCTTCCACCTCGCGCCCGGACGAAATTCCCCCCCGCCGGACGTGTCCGCCGCCTCCGCCCGACGAATCGGGAGCCGCCACCTGTCCCGCCGCTGCTCCAGCGCCGCCGGCCCGCGCGGCCCGCGCCTGGCCCGCGGGGCCCCGCCGCCCGCCGCCCTCGCGCCCGCGCCCTTCGCCTCCTGCCCGTCACCAAAGCCTGCCCGCGCGACGGCCGGCCCGCCGCCTCCGCCGCCGCTCCTCTCCCCCGCGCCGCCATCCTCTCCCTCCGGCCGCCCGCCTCCTCTTCTCTCCCGTCGCCGATCCCGAGCTCGAGGAGCCCGGCCAGATCCGATCGGGCCACTGTACGGTTGACTTTCCCTCGACCCCCTAATTTTCTCTAAGTCATTAATTTTCTACAGCATATGCTCCTGTTCATAGCTCCATAACTCACTGTGCATGGCTCCGTTTCGCGCGTGCAATATGTCAAATTGTTCGTCTCGTGATGCTCTACATTTTTTTCAATTGCACCATGCTCATTAGAGGTCATCTTGATGCCCAAATCTCTGTTGCAAGAGGGCTAGTTGCTGTTATCTTCTGGTTCTCAGCAGAACTTGGAGATTTGTCATTTTTGTATCATTAAATCTGTGCATCTTATGAGCATGAGCTCTACATGTGTTTTGTTGTATGCCATGCCATCTTTCCAAGGGTGTATGCCGTGTATTTTTGTGATCTCTGTGGTGACTAGTACAAGCATGCAAAGACTTTGTCTGCTGTTATTTTGTTGCCATGTAAACTTGATGCTACAGAGAGATCCATGCATATTTTGGAGATGTTCTGTAAGGATGTTTTGTAGATATTGTTGTAGTTGATCCATTCCTGCCCTTGTTTGCAATTATGGAGTGCCATAGCATGACTCAATCTTGCTCTACTTTTGCTGTAAAATATTTCTGGCAGATTCTTAACATGATTTGCAATTTTGCCAAGCTTGTTGTAGTTGATCCATACATGCTATGCTTTTGTTCTTGCCATGGATAGTTTCATAAATATGCCATCTTGCTGTAGGTGTGCTTGGTTTGTCATGCGTTGCTCTGAAACCTGATAATGAAACTTGCTATGTTTACATGCTTGCCATCATATCTTCTGGTCCTTTTTGGCTTATGGTCAGTAAGGGACTTTTGTCATATGCATTTAGTAGAATACTGACATGCCTTGTTTTTCTATGTTAAGTTCCTATAGCATGTTGATTTTGTGCTCTGAACATTGCTACCTGATGCTGTTTTCTGCCATGTCCAGTTTTTCACCAAGTCTGTGAACCTGTTATCTTTTGCACTTTTGCCATGCTTGTTTGAGCTTCATATGTTGTGATCTAGCCGTAGCTCAGTGTTCATCTTTTGTCAAACATCTCCTGTAGTTTATTTCCATGTGCTTTGTTGCTATATTGGAGTGCTGTAGCATTGTTGTTTGTTGCATTTTAAGTGCTATCATGCTGTTAATCGCAGATTCGTGTCATTCTTGTTTTGCTTGCCATTTGCAAACCGTGCATCCGTTTCCGGTGATCTTTATATCGATTTCGACCAAAATCTTCCCATCTTTCCAGTGGCATGCTTGGTTTGCCAAGTTACTGCCTTGTTCATCATTTTCCTTCCGGAGCACGCATATGCATCGTATATCATATCTTGCATATCATACATGTTTTGCATCATGTTGCTTGGGCATTTCTCGTGGTTGATTGTGGTTCCGTTTGCTTGTGTTCTTGTCTTGGGTAGAGCCGGGAGACGAGTTCATGAACGAGGAACCTGTTGAGTACGCTTACGAGGATCAAGCTTTCGACAACTCTGAGAACCTTGCAGGCAAGATGACCACCCCTCGAAATCACTTATATCTTTGCTTTGCTAGTTGTTCGCTCTATTGCCATGCTACACTACCTATCACTTGCTATATCATGTCTCCCATTTTGCCATGTCAGCCCCTAACCATCCTTTCCTAGCAAACCGTTGTTTGGCTAAGTTACCGCTTTTGCTCAGCCCTTCTTATAGCGTTGCTAGTTGCAGGTGAAGTTGAAGTTTGTTCCATGTCGGAACATGGATATGTTGGGATATCACAATATCTCTCATTTAATTAATGCATCTATATATATTTGGTAAAGGGTGGAAGGCTCGGCCTTATGCCTGGTGTTTTGTTCCACTCTTGCCGCCCTAGTTTCTGTTATACCGGGATTATGTTCCTTGAGTTTGCGTTCCTTACACGGTTGGGTGATTTATGGGACCCCCTTGACAGTACGCCTTGAATAAAACTCCTCCAGCAAGGCCCAACCTTGGTTTTACCATTTGCTACCTAAGCCTTTTCCCCCGGGTTTTCGCGAGCCCGAGGGTCATCTTTATTTTAACCCCCCCGGGCCAGTGCTCCTTCGAGTGTTGGTCCGAACCGAGCAGCCTGCGGGGCCACCTCGGGGAAACTCGAGGTCTGGTTTTACTCGTAGCTTGACTTATCCAGTGTGCCCCGAGAACGAGATATGTGCAGCTCCTATCGGGATTTGTCGGCACATTCGGGGCTTTGCTGGTCTTGTTTTACCATTGTCGAAATGTCTTGTAAACCGGGATTCCGAGACTGATCGGGTCTTTCCGGGAGAAGGTTTATCCTTCGTTGACTGTGAGAGCTTATGATGGGCTAAGTTGGGACACCCCTGCAGGGTATTATCTTTCGAAAGCCGTGCCCGCGGTTATGACGCAGATGGGAATTTGTTGATGTCTGGTTGTAGAGAACTTGTCACTTGACCCAACTAAAATACATCAACTGCGTGTGTAGCCATGATGGTCTCTTCTCGGCGGAGTCCGGGAAGTGAACACGGTCTGAGTTATGTATGACATAAGTAGGTGTTCAGGATCACTTCTTGGTCATTGCTAGTTGACGACCGTTCCGTTGCTTCTCTTCTCGCTCTCTTTTGCGTATGTTAGCCACCATATATGCTTATTGCCGCTGCAGCTCCACCTCACTACACCTTCCTTTCCTACAAGCTTAAATAGTCTTGATCTCGCGGGCGTGAGATTGCTGAGTCCTCGTGACTCACAGATTCTGCCAAAATAGTTGCAGGTGCCGACGATGCCAGTACAGATGATGGGGTCGATCTCAAGTGGGAGTTCGACGAGGAACGTGGTCGTTACTATGTGTCTTTTCCTGATGATCAGTAGTGGAGCCTAGTCGGGACGATCGGGGATCTAGCATTTGGGGTTATCTTATTTTCATCTGGTTTTTGGCCGTAGTCGGTCTATATGTATGTATTTTGGATGATGTATGATTTATATTTATGTCTTGTGTGAAGTGGCAATTGTAAGCCTACTCTTTATCCCATTCTTGTTCATTACATGGGATTGTGTGAAGATGACCCTTCTTGCGACAAAACCACTATGCGGTTATGCCTCTAAGTCGTGCCTCGACACGTGGGAGATATAGCCGCATCGTGGGCGTTACATGTCTCCATGGGCATACAGCGTCTGGAAGTACGCGAGGACTCAAACCTCGCAATATCTCAAATAAATGGAGACTTTGATGCCAAAGATCCGAAGATGGCAGCTTATCGTAATGCCGTCCTAAAAATGTCGGCTCGGTTCGAGGGGCTCGAGTTCCATCACGTGGCCTGAGAAAGTAATCAAGCATCGGACGTTCTCGCTCGTATTGGCGCCAAGCGCGTCCCCGTCCCACCTAATATCTTTCTGGAAAGGCTTTTTAAGCCGTACGTGGTGTGGCAGGGGGAAAGCAGCAACACTAGTCCGGATCTGAACACAACCCCAGATTCCGAACACACAGATATCATCGGCGGCT
The DNA here is from genome assembly GCF_002575655.3 of Aegilops tauschii subsp. strangulata. Classification (NCBI taxonomy): domain Eukaryota; kingdom Viridiplantae; phylum Streptophyta; class Magnoliopsida; order Poales; family Poaceae; genus Aegilops; species Aegilops tauschii. The sequence goes on from NC_053037.3 coordinate 448,378,249, forward strand.
CAGCCACCGAAATAACACCGTCGGCCCATCTCATTATGGCAGTCATTGCCCCATGGACCGAACCTTTCCTGGCCTACCTTAATAGGAAAGAACTCCCTGAGGATCAGAATGAGGCCCGCCGCATTGTCCGGCGTTCGAAGGCCTACAAGGTTCACGACGGAGAGCTCTATAAGAAAAGCGCTACCGGAGTCCTTCAAAGGTGTATCTCCGAGGAAGAGGGGCGGCAGCTCCTGGCTGAGATTCATGCCGGTCTCGGCGGGCACCACGCCGCAGCTCGGGCCCTTGTTAGCAAGGTCTTCCGTACAGGATTCTATTGGCCGACGGCCCGAGCAAATGCACAGGACCTTGTCCAACGTTGCTTCGGATGCCAACTCTTCGCCAACCAAAGCCATATGCCCCCCACTGCCCTACAAACAATCCCCATCACTTGGCCTTTTGCGGTCTGGGGACTGGATATAGTTGGACCCCTTAAAGGAGGAAGCCATAAGAAAAAATATCTGCTGGTCATGGTGGATAAATTCACTATGTGGATAGAGGCCAAACCAGTTAAAACGGCCGAGTCTGGGCCAGTGATAGAATTCCCGGTGTCGTACACCATTATGGTGTTCTGCACAGTATCATCACCGATAACGGCTCCAACTTCACAGCCGACGAAGTTAAAACCTGGTGCGCTAATCTGGGCATCAAGCTCGATTACGCCTCTGTCTATCATCCACAAACAAATGATCAAGTCGAAAGAGCCAATGGTCTTATTATGAGCGGCATTAAGCCTAGACTAGTGCGGTCTTTGAAAGAATTAGACAAGCACTGGGTTGAGGAGCTCGACTCTGTACTCTGGGGGCTGCGGACCATGCCCAATCGCACTACTGGATACACACCTTTCTTCATGGTGTACGGCGCAGAGGCAGTGCTACCCTGCGACATTATTCATGACTCACCTCGAGTGCGCATGTACAAAGAGAGAGAGGCCGAGCTCGATCGGCAGGATAACCTAGATGCCCTGGAGGAGGAGCGCGACGTCGCAAAAGCCCGTTCGGCATTTTATCAACAGTAGGATCACAGGTATCAAATCAGAGAAGTGCGGGCCAAAACATATAACGTCGGCGAACTCGTTCTACGCCTGCCGGAGAAGAAAAGGGACAAACTCAAGCCCAAGTTGGAGGGTCCCTTCATCATCGACGAAGTTCTCACCGGAGGGGCGTACCGCTTGCGTGATGCGTCCGACAATCGACTAGAGCCGAACCCCTGGAACGCGGCTAGACTCTGAATATTCTATGCCTAGCGCCTGTCGGATTGGGTTCCGGCAAAACCCTTAAGGTTTGAACAATGGGGTGCGCGCGGAGATTTCCTCCCTACCGATCTACGCCCTAGCTCGCTAAGATCTCGCGGACGAACTCGACGAACTCGCAACACAAGGGACACAAGATTTATACTGGTTCGGGCCACCGTTGTGGTGTAATACCCTACTCTAGTGTGTGGTGGTGGATTGCCTCTTGGGCTGATGAAGAACAGTACAAGGGGAAGAACGACCTCTTGAGGTTGAGGTGTTCTTGTGTTCGGTGTGTGGCTAAGGATTGGCTCAAGGCTCGCTTGCTTGTGAGCTCTCTACCCGATGCCTCTAGTGTGATTGCTAGTTCTAATTATATAGGCCCTGGTCCTCTCCCCAAATATTGAGCGGGAAGGGAGCCAACAACGGCAGCCAATTTGAAAGGGGACAGCTAGTACAAGCTATCCTGACAAAAGCGGTCTTCGCCTGCGAAAGGGCTCTGGTGATGACGCCGTCTTGGGCTCCACGGTGACCTTCGTCCTGCTGGCCTGCTGGTCTTGGTCTCGTTGCACTGATATGGAAACCTTTGCCTGATGCCTTGGTACTCCGCGCCTGTGCTTACCCCCTAACCACCAAAGAGGAAACAAGGACGCTGCACGCGCTGGCGCCCGCTTGGTGTCGATCGTCATGGCTCATGTCACGAGAGCCTCGCGATGTTTGCCCCGCCTTGATATCTCCGCTCCTCGTGAGCCTGCCTGGAGAGGCCGCCTCCTGAGGAGGTCTTGCATCGCCCGCCTCGCGAGGCTTGGCCCCTCGCGAGGGTTTTGAATGCCTTGTTGATGAAGATGGGCCGTACAGGCCTGCTAGCAAAGCCACGCCATGGGCCGCACGCAGGCAAGCTAAGTCTGGGGACCCCCGTTCCCAGAACACCGACAGTAGCCCCCGGGCCCAAGGTGCGCTCGGGCTTGCTTCGAGGCGAAGCCAAAGGTCAAGCGCGGAGCGCCACGTGCCCCAAAAGCCTGCGGCCTCGGTTGATGCATGGCGGTTGATTGGACGTCGGCGTCTTCGCTTCCCCACGCGGCCTCGGCAACTGCTCGACTTGACAAGTCCCTGCGACATGCAAGAAGAATCATCATTACCCGTGATCGTGGGAGGCGCCGGTTGGCCTTCTTCCACTATAAATGGGGAGGGGGGGCTGAACCCCCGTCGCCCGTCCCTTCTCGGTTCACTCGCTTCTTCCTCCTTGCTCCACCGCTAGCAGCAATGGCGCCCATCTGAAGGTTTTCTGCTGGCGAGAAAGGAAAGGCCCCCCGCGATGATCCGGGGCCGCTTCCACCGAAAAAGAGGTCGGTCCATCATCATGACGAAGTGGCGATGCAGGTGGTGACGAGGCCTTGGTGCGAGCGGCCTCCTCCAGGGTATCCGCTACACTTGTACGCCCGAGCCGAGGGCTCAGGAGGGCGGAGCGATGAGAGGCGCCGCCCGTGCCGCGCCCGTGGTCGCCGCGCCATGGCGACACGCGCCGTCGCCCCTGGAATCCATGCCTTGGATTCCTCGTGCGAGCTCATGCTATGGGCGCCGATGCCCCCAAGTTCTTGGATCCGCTTCCCGCGGTTCTTCTCCGACGTGATGCCGCCGAGGGGGCCTCTTGAGCTCTGGCTGCAGCATGCTGACTGCAATGCTCCGGCGACCGAAGCAGAGATCGAAGCGGTCCCCACCGGCAAGATCTTCATGACCCGCGGCTAGGGCGAGGTCACGCGGGTTTGCCGTGTGGAAGGCGCCCTGGCGATCCACTTTGAGTACCACGGCGCCACCACACTCTTCTTCAAGGTCTTCGACGCGGAGGGCCGCCGCCTGGAGTGTTGCCCTGGAGGGGAGCGCCAGGCTGACGCGCGCTTTGCTCGTGGCTACTCCAGCAGCAGCAGCCCCTGGGAGTCCAGCGGTTCTCCCAAGCTCTATGAGACTCCGGAGACGAGCGACGACAGCTACGTCCCCCCGAGCTCTCGTCGTGCCCGGAGCCGGGCTGCGGCGTCCAGCCGCCGCCGCCGCTGATCTGGATGGAATTGGCGCCGGCCTCCCGTGGCCCACTGTTGATGATGGCGTCCACCATGGAGGGTGTAGATAGGATTCCTCTAAGTTTCAGTCTTTTGTTCCCTACGAAGAGTCACTGAGTACCCTGTGGGGGCGTGTAAAGGGTCTGTAATGTCTTTTGTATACGTCCTGCTTGTCATGAAAATTTGCGAACACATGTCCCGTTAAGGCTCGGTCTCCCCTTTCCATCCTCGCGATAGCTTGTTGCTCTAGGCTGACAGGTCCCGGTCCCCAGGCAGGCTACAGCCGTCGCTGGTATGCCAGGTCGCGTGTCGTGGTCAAGGCCAGGATGTGTGCGGCCCGAGGTCCAGTAAGAGCCCCTGAGGCGCGATGCTCAAGAGGTCCCCTTTAGCTCTCAAGCAGCCATGGTAAGGCAAGAAAGGGAGGTGACGTGGCCGCAACGGGGGTGCGGCGTGCGTGACCCTTAAGCTTCATCAATCAGTCGATCTGAGCGCGAGACTTATCTTGGCGGTTTGGGGTCGATTCCTTGTGATGCGCCAGGCTGGCGCGCAAGCTTCCGCAACATAGCTAGGTCGGGCCCATACGAGTCTCCCTCCTCCCGTACTCTCCTTAGTGCTCTACATCCTCAGGTCCCGGCTCTCGAGCAAGCTCAGCTGCCGCTGGTATGCCAGGTCGCGATGCCGTGGTCAAGGCCAGGGGGTGAGGGCTGGAGAGCTAGTAAGAGCTCCTGAGTCGCGATGCTCAGGAGCCCCCCTTTTAACGCGCAAGGGAATTGCACGAGAGAATAGGAAGCTTGCGGTGCCGCCTGCCATCCTCCTCACGAGATCCCTGCAAATCAGCACAAGGAAGAAACATGGTTTTGTCGCTTCTGTTGCCAGCCTGTCACTGGTTGCTCCACGAAGGGATGAAGGCACTGAGGGCCTGGTGAGGTGACATGCGTGGGGCATGCAGCAAGCTAGAGCTCGACCGCTCAGGTTTGTCGACGTGGCAGGGACGGGCCCATGCACCAGCGCCGTGCCTATGTGAGTAACCCCCGAGGGAGGTGATAGGCGAGCAGGCGACAATCATGGACGGGTTAAGCATGAAAGGCAGATCAGCTTGGGTAAAAGCGGAAAGATACACGCCACTTGGGTCAGGCCCGAGCGGCTTGGGGATGATGCAGCCTGAGGGGCGCCCCCAGCAAGGTAAGCTAAAGACATAAGCAAAAGGGATAATGCCACAGGGACGGACCCACGCGGCCTGGGAATGATGCAGCCCGAGGGGCGCTCCCAGCTGAATGAACTTGGAAAATGTGACCTGGTTCTGTTGATGAAGTGATGTCGGGGCAGCTGAAGGTACGCGGCGGGGAGGCTACTCCTCACGAGCCGCCAGGGCCCTGAGCCTTGGGAGGCTCTGGGGGCTCAGGCGGTTCCTTGAGGACCGTCTCCATCTCCGCCAGGACGGTGCGGTGCCTGGCCTCCTGACCCGCCAGGGCGCGCCGCAAGTTGCGCTGGTAGACAAACGACACGCTCGGCAAGCCAAAAGGCATGCGAACGTAGCTGTGCGGTGGACCCTCGCATTGGCCCACGCGCGAAGGCCAGAAAAGCTCCTGAGAAGCGGCCCCGTTGAGCCCTGGTACGTCGACGCAGACGCGCGGCCCCGCATCCTCGCCTGGATGGGGAGCTGTGCCTCGTGAGCGGCGGTTGCCGCGCATGGCCCGTGCGTCTTGCAGTTCCTGAGTGGTCATGGTGATGAACTCCTGAGCGGCGGGCGCTCCATGCCCTGTGTTCTCCGGAGGGAAATGTGCCGCGAAGCACGCCTCCAAGTGGTGCCTGAGTGCCTCCCTCGTGATGTTAGCAAGGTCTGAGGCCCTCCAGGAGAGAGCCCTCGAGCCCTGCACGAGGAGGGCGCTGGGCGCGCCTTCCTATGCGACGGAGGGAGGCACCCCTGGAGCGGGCGCTGATCCTGACGAGGTTCCAGTCACGACGCCATCCTCCTGAGATCCTGCACGGCGCATCTGCTTCTTCTTCTTCTTGGGGAGGGCCTCAGGAGGGCCCTCGCCCTTGCTGTCGGGGTCGTCGATTGCTGCAGCTTGAAATGCGCGCTTGAGGGAGCACACCGCATCTCTTTCTTCGCACGGGACCGTGATGATTCCGCCGCTTCCGAGCATCTTGAGGACATTGTAGCCGTGGTGTGTCACCGCCATGAACTTGGCCAGGGCTGGATACCCGAGGATGCCGTTGTATGGCAGACGGATGTGCGCGACGTCGAAGTCGATGAGCTCGGTGCGGTAGTTCTTGCGTTCTCCGAAGGTGACAGGGAGGCGGACTTGCCCTATCGGTGTGGTGGAGCCGTCGGTCACTCCTAAGAAAGGCTTGGTAGGCTGAAGCTGGTCATATGGCGTTTGGAGGTTGTCGAACGTGTCGACGGATAGGACGTTGAGCCCTGCGCCGCCGTCGATGAGGGTCTTGGTAACTTGCACGTTGCTCATGACTGGTGAACAAAGCATTGGGAGAGCGCCAGCGGTGGCTGTGCACTTGAGCTGATCTGCCGAGTTGAAGGTGATGGCACACTGGGACCACCTGAGTGGGCGCGTGGCCTCGAGCTTGGGGAGGACTGCATTCACTTCACGAGCAAAGTTTGAAGATAAGCTGCGAGGCAGGGGCCTGAGCTCCGCCCAAGATGCAGGTGATTGCACGTGGCTCCTGGAAGCCCCCAGCCCCCTCGTCTTGATGGTGGTCGTCATTCCTTCTTGGTGGTGGCGGCAGCGGGGAAGACCGGCGTTGCCCTGAGGACGATCCTCATGAGTCTGGTCCCTCCAGGCGCCCTTGCGAGGATGATCCTGCCAGCGGTCCTCATGAGGCTTGTCGGACCACTCCTAGCGGGCCACGGTCGTCCCAGCGTCCGCCTCCACGTCCTCCTCCTCGGCCGTAGCCCCGGTCGCTGCGCTCGGGGCGTCGACTGAAGCGTCCTTCGCGAATGGCTCTGAGTTCTTGACAATCTCTGGTGTTGTGGGTGTTCAGGTTGTGGAAGGCGCAGAACGGTCGGCTGCTCTTTGGATGACTCGGGCTGGTCCCTGCCTCGCTTGGTGTCCGGCTCCGCTGCGAGCACGACTGCTTCCTTGCGCTTCACGTCCTTCGCCTTGGCCTTCTTCTCCTCTGCGCCCGCAGTTGGCAGCTCGAGGAGGGAGAGGCGCCCCTCCTCAGCTCTTGCGCACTTGGTCGCCAGGTTGAACAGCTCCTGAGATGTGCACAGCTCCTCCTTCATCTTGACGTCGCGGATGCCATCGGAGAACGCGGAGATGATGGCCTCGTCTGTCACCTTGGGGATCTTGAGGCGAGTGTTGTTGAAGCGCTGGATGTACTTCTGGAGGTTCTCTCCTGGTTGTTGCTTGATGCGGCGCGGGTCACCCGCGGCCGGCGGCCAGTCGCGAATGCCCTGGAAGTTGGCGACGAAGCGGTTGCGCATCTCGTCCCAGGAGGAGATCGAGCCTTGAGGCAGGTTCATGAGCCACGAACGGGCGCCGTCTTTGAGTGCCATAGGGAACCAGTTCACCATGACTTTCTCGTCGCCGTTGGCCGCCTCGATGCTCAGCTCGTAGAGCTGCAAGAGCTCCGCGGGGTCGAGGGTGCCGTCGTAGCGAGGAGGCAGATCCGGCTTGAACTTGCCCGGCCAAGCGACGCAACGCACCTCGGGGGTGAAGGCGCGGCAGCCGGCCGTGGTTGCCGGGGCCCGTCTCGGAGGTGGAGCTTGGTCTTGATGAGGCCCGCGTGCCGCCACCGCAGGTAGCACACGGTCTTGGCGAGGCGGCGCGGGGAGCGCAGGTGCAGCTTCTCGCGGCCGAGGAATTTCTTGGCAGCTTATCTCTTCGCGCGCGGGCACCGGGCGCGGAGGGTCGCGCCGTGGGGCCGCGCGCCTTGGCGCCAAGGCACCGTCTTGAGGCAGAGGTAGTGGAGGCGCTCCATGAGCCACGTCGTCCGTGGCTGGCGGAGGGCGAGGCAGAGAGAGGGACGGCGCCGGGGAGCCCCCTGCGGCGCGGACGAGCTCGGCAACGCGGTCGAGCCAGTCCTCATAGAGGTCGTCGACCAGGCGGTAGCGCGGAAGATCGTTCGCCATGAGGAGTGCGGCCTGCGCGTCCATGGGAGCGCGACGTGCGTGGGACGAGGAACCGACCCGGGTCAGCGATGGATTGGCGGTGCGGCCGTCCTGCTGCACCGACTGGTTCAGCAAGGATGCTTGCTGCTCGTTCCCCGCAGGGCCGGTGGCGGCTTTGGCGGCAGGTGACGGGGAACGACGAGGTGGCCCGCCGACGGGAGCCGTCTGAGCAACGCAGGCGGTGAGCGCAGCCCGGCGCTCAGCTCGAGCGCGGCGAGCGTCCGCCATGGAGACGATGGAGCGACGAAGCGCCGATCGACGGAAGGGAAGCTACGGCGCGCCCCTACCTAGAGCGCCAAATGTCGGATCACGGGTTCCGGCAAAACCCTTAAGGTTCGAACACTGAGGTGTGCGCGGAGAATTCCTCCCTACCGATCTACGCCCTAGCTCGCTAAGATCTCGCGGACGAACTGGACGAACTCGCAACACAAGGGACAAAAGATTTATAATGGTTCGGGCCACCGTTGTGGTGTAATACCCTACTCCAGTGTGTGGTGGTGGATTGCCTCTTGGGCTGATGAAGAACAGTACAAGGGCAAGAACGACCTCCTGAGGTTGAGGTGTTCTTGTGTTCGGTGTGTGGCTAAGGATTGGCTCAAGGCTCGCTTGCTTGTGAGCTCTCTACCTGGTGCCTCTAGTGTGATGGCTAGTTCTACTTATAGGCCCTGGTCCTCTCCCCAAATATTGAGCGGGAAGGGAGCCAACAACGGCAGCCAATTGGAAAGGGGACAGCTAGTACAGGCTATCCTGACAAAAGCAGTCTTCGCCTGCGAAAGGGCTCTGGTGATGACGCCTCCTGGGCTCCACGGTGACCTCCGTCCTGCTAGCCTGCTGGTCTTGATCTTGTTGCACTGATATGGAAACCTTTGCCTAATGCCTCGGTACTCCGCGCCTGTGCTTGCCCCCTCACCACCAAAGAGGAAACAAGGACGCTGCGCGCGCTCGCGCCCGCCAGGTGTCGATAGTCATGGCTCACGTCATGAGAGCCTCGCGAGGTTTGCCCCGCCTTGATATCTCTGCTCCTCGTGAGCCTGCCTGGAGAGGCCGCTCCTGAGGAGGTCTTGCGTCGCCCGCCTCACAAGGCTTGGCCCCTCGCGAGGGTCTTGAATGCCTTATTGATGAAGATGGGCCGTACAGGCCTGCTAGCAAAGCCATGCCGTAGGCAGGCAAGTCTAGGGACCCCCGTTCCCAGAACGCCGACAACGCCAAACTCTTTGTTCGTTTCCTTTCCCCTATTGTTTCCGTCATTTTTTCTCTCTTTTCGATTTTTCTCTTTAGCCTTTAAAGCTTTCGTGCGGTTAGACCGTGCACCCCCGACGCATACATCTTCAAGTATGTACGTCTATTATACCTGGGGGCTTCTTGGACAGAAGCTTGCTATTATTATTTTTCGAGCATCAAGCTCTTCACATATGCGTTTTCTCCCATATGTACCTTTTCTTCTCCATTATATCCATCGATATGACTTAAGTTTTGGCCAAGCTGGGTTCCCTAGCTCCTGTGCTTATGCCCTACGTTCCCATTAGTTCGGCTAGGGCATAAAGGGAGCACCTCTGCGATTGTTACTGTCGGGTCATCCAGATGAGTACCTCAGACTGGGTGAAGCTGAAAGATTGCATTCTTAAGGGAATATTCGGTCGATGAACTAAAGATGTTTTTGCATTCGTCCCATCGTGAACCCCCAGAAGCTATACACATTGTGATTTCTTCATCACAGTTCGGGCATGCACATCGATGCATGCACACCCAGGGAAAGGAACCCTTAACGGAACTATTCTCTCTGGAAGATGTTTCTTACAATCTTAATGTAATATAACATAACTAGCCGGATAATTGTCTGTTGAAGCAACTATGACCCCTACGCCTGGTTTCCATGCATACCCGGTCTACCCGGCCGCTCTGGTATTCGGAAATACTCCGCACCTTCGGGTCCAGAGGTTGAAGCGAAAAGGTCTGCCATGACAATCATTTTATAATCCAGCTAGAGTTGCGTATGCAAAGGAAAGTACATAGTCACTTAGGACTCAAAAACTTCCTCCTCTATGCCGTCCAGCAGGCTATCTAACTTACAATCCTGGTGGGAATACTTGGCGGCTACTTTTACTTGGTCATATACTAAACTAATGGGAATTTCTTCCCCATTTGACCCTAGCGGTCCGACCCGGGCCATGTGATTTGGATCCAGCTTGGTATACCGCGTTTTCACCATGGCCCAGGCCTCTCGCGCACCCTCTCGGCAGGCCGATATCTTCCATAGTCGGATACGCCATTGCGATCCCTTGAACAGCTCTACAAGCTCCTCCATACTCCCTGGAGGGGAGGCGGATGGCCATAAGGCCTTGGCTACACTCCGCATTGCCTGCCGAGCTTGCTCGTGCAATTGTGACAGCCTTTGCAGAAGATCACTTGATGATCCGGACACCTCCTCTTCGGGACGGCCCGTCAACATACCTGCAATCATAGCTATATCAGCTACTTTTACCTCCAAACTGTTATAAGGTAAATTCAGCCGCGTACTGAATATGCCGCCTCGCAGCTTTTTGTTCTCCTTCACGGAGTCGGCTAGCTGGGCTCGCACATCTTTCGGTTCTTTGCCTAGTTTGGTGTTTGAATCCTGGAGTTTGTTTTTCTCCTCTCTGACTCGGGTCAGAACGCGCTCGCCCGCGGCATGTTGTCTCTTCGCCTCTTTTTCGCTCGTTTGAGCGGCCTTCAGTTTCTCTTCTAGTTGGTCCGACGACCCTGTTATGAGACAAGCAGGAGTTTCAACACAGCTGGCATATCATTTTTGTTTCTCGATGGAGGGAAATATTACCAGAGGACGCCTTCCTGAACCTTTCCAGTTCAGTGGTAGCAGCAGTTAGCTGTGTCCGGCACTTCTCCAGCTCTTGGGCTAGCAGGTCGTTCTTCTCCATAAGAACCTGGTTATACAACGATCCTTAAAACATTTGTCCCAACTGCTTCAAGTCTCGGGGGCTACTGGCACATGGTTATCAAATTTGTACAAGGTAAACTTACCTGCACATCTTTCAAATGATGCTCTGTGGCCCTGTTAAGCCCATCTCGAGCAGCCCAGATATATGCATCAGCCGAGCTGAAGGCACCGAACGCCTCTTTTGAGAAGCGGGGATTTCGTAAAACGGCCCTCTGGCGCCGGTGATTCATGGCGCTCTCCACTTCCGAATTGGTGACAGACATATTTTCCGAACCCTCGGTAGAAGGACAGTCCGAGGCCACTCTCATATCGGGCCCCGTCTCTTCGGCTGGGACCGAATCCTGGCTATTAGGAGTACGACTGGCCGGGTCTCCGGACATAGTCCGTCGAACCTTTTTCCTGATACAAGACAAACATAGGAGTCAAAGTTAGACGCGATTGCTAAAAGAGCATAGTCACGAACCCATACCTCTTCAAGGAAGGCCCAACAGTATCTCTGTTTGCCTTCCTCTTCGAAGGCCTGCCCGGCGTGGGAGCCGCTCTCTTTGGAGATGCCCCTAGGGTAGCACGACGCGCCGAACACCTCCCCTTCTGAGCACAGGATGGTGCGGTGGGTGAGGAAGAATGAGGAAAACCCTCTTCGACAAAGTGTCTCCTGATTACTTACATGTGAAGCGGAGAGAAGACCGGGATAGTCTGCGATGATGGCCACCTCTGTGCCGTCATAGCTCGTTTGGTAAAACATCCCATTCTCGAGCACCACAAATATATCCGGATCCTCTTCGAATCCGGGGTCAAGGTCCCGATTGTGGCCCTCGGGCTGCGGGGTGGTGTCGGCATTCTGGGAACGGGGGTCCCCAGACTTGCCTGCCTGCGGCCCATGGCGTGGCTCTGCGAGTGGGCCCGTACGGCCCAATTTCATCAACAAGGCATTCAAGACCCTCGCGAGGGCCAAGCCTCGCGAGGCGGATGACGCAAGACCTCTTCGGGAGCGGCCTCACCAGGTTGGCTCGCAAGGGGCGGAGAGTTCAAGGCAAGGCAAACCTCGCGAGGTTCTCGTGATGTGAGCCATGACGATCAAGACCAGGCGGGCGCCAGCGCGCACAGTGTCCTTGTTTCCCCTTTGGTGCAAGGGAGGCAAGCGCAGGTGCGGAGTACCGAGGCGTCAAGCAATTGTTTCCATATCGGTGCAACAAGACCAAGACCAGCAGGAAGGTAGGACGGAGGTCACCATGGAGCCCCAGGCGGAGTCACCACCAGAGCCTTTTGCAGGCAAAGACTGCTTTTGTCAGGATAAGCTGTACTAGCTGTCCCCTTTCAAATTGGCTGTTGTTGGCTCCCTTCCCGCTCAATATTTGGGGAGAGGACCAGGGCCTCTATAAATAGGACTAGCCACCACGGTAGGAGGCATCTGATCTTTAGCCAATCCCTAGCCACACACCGAGCACAAGAACACCTCAACCTCAGGAGGCTATTCTCCCCCTTGTAACTGTTCATCCTCAGCCCAAGCGGCAATCCACCACCACACACTGGAGTAGGGTATTACATCACAACGGAGGCCCGAACCAGTATAAATCTTGTGTCCCTTGTGTTGCGAGTTCGTCGAGTTAGTCCTTGAGATCTTAGCGAAGCTAGGACATGGATCGGTAGGGGGAGATCTTCGTGCGCACCCCAGTGTTCGAACCTTGAGGGTTTTGCCGAACCCGTGATCCGACATTTGGCGCGCCAGGTAGGGGTGCGCCGTAGCTTTCCTTCCGCCGATCTGCGCTCCGCCACCACCGCGCTCCACCCTCATGGCAGGCGTCCCGCTCCCGGCTCCGACAACAGACACCGATGACGGGGCCAGGTGTCGGCGTTCTGGGAACGGGGGTCCCCAGACTTGCCTGCCTGTGGCCCACGGCGTGTAAGGATGGAAATTTTACCCATGGGTACGGGTACCCGCGGATACCGTACCCGCATGGGCAGGGTATGGGCATAATTTTGTACACACGGGTAACACCCATACCCTGCCCGTTAATTGGTGGGTAGGGCACGAGTATAGCTTTGTACCCATGAATATACCCATACCCTACCCATTTATACTAACATGTTACATACTTGTCAGATGTTATTTGGTGAAGTGTGTTGCGAGCTTCTGAACCTATGTTAAACTTGTCACCAATTATCAATTTGAATTGAGATAATTGTCTTGTACTCATCTTTTTGTTATTGAGGTGAGATAAATGTAATTTTGTCAAATGTGATATGGATGAATGTAAAATTATGAATAACTTGTGTAGTGTTTGATCTACCCGTTGGGTACCCAATGGGTATGGGTACCCGTCGGGTATGGGTACGGGTAAAGTTTCCTACCCATGGGTATGGGTATGGGTAGAATTTTGTACCCATTGACTACACGGGTATGGGTATGGTATTGCCCTACCCGCCCCATACCCTACCCATTGCCATCCTTAGTGGACGTGGCTATGCTAGCAGGCCTGTACAGCCCATCTTCATCAACAAGGCATTCAAGACCCTCGCAAGGGGCCAAGCCTCGCGAGGCGAACGATGCAAGACCTCCTCAGGAGCGGTCTCACCAGGCTGCCTCGCGAGGAGCGGAGATATCAAGGCGGGGCAAACCTCGCAAGGCTCTCATGACGTGAGCCATGACGATCGACACCAGGCAGGCGCCAGGCGGGCGTCAGCGCGCGTAGCGTCCTTGTTTCCTCTTTAGTACCAAGAGGGCAAGCGCAGGCGTGGAGTACCGAGGCATCAGGCAAAGGTTTCCATATCAGTGCAACGAGACCAAGACCAGCAGGCCAGCAGGACGGAGGTCACCATGGAGCCCAAGACGGCGTCATCACCAGAGCCCTTTTGCAGGCGAAGACCGCTTTTGTCAAGATAGCTTGTACTAGCTATCCCCTTTCAAATTGGTCGCCGTTGTTGGCTCCCTTCCCGCTCAATATTTGGGAAGAGGACCTAGGCCTCTATAAATAGGACTAGCCACCACCAGAGGAAGGGGGGATCTCACCTGATCGAGAGCCAACCCTTAGCCGCACAGAGCACAAGAACACCTCAACCTCAGGAGGCTGTTCTTCCCCTTGTACTGTTCTTAATCAGCCCAAGAGGCAATCCACTACCACACACTGGAGTAGGGTATTACACCGCGACGGTGGCCCGAACCAGTATAAATCTTGTGTCTTTCTGTGTTGCTAGTTCGTCGAGTTCGTCCGCGATATCTTAGCGAGCTAGGGCATAGATCGGTAGGAGGGAAATAACTTCACGCGCACACCAGAGTTCGAACCTTAAGGGTTTTGCCGGAACCCCAGATCCGACATTTGGCATGCCAGGTAGGGGTGCGCCGTAGCTTTCCTTCCGTCGATCGGCGCTCCGTCGCTCCATCGTCTCCATGGCGGACGCTCGCCGCGCTAGAGCTGAGCGCCGGGATGCCCTCACCGCCCCTGTTGCTCAGACGGCTCCCGTCGGCGGGCCACCTCGTCGTTCCCCGTCGCTTGCCGCCAGCGCCGCCACCGGCCCGACGGGGAACGAGCAGCAAGCGTCCTCGCTGCACCCGTCGGTGCGGCAGGACGGCCACACCGCCACTCCGTCGCTGACCCCGGCCGGTTCCTCGTCCCACGCATGTCGCGCCACCATGGATGCACAGGCCGCGCTCCTCATGGCAAACCAACTCTTGCGCTACCGCCCGGTCGATGACCTCTATGAGGACTGGCTCGACCGCGTCGCCGAACTCGTCTACGCCGCAAGGGGCTCCCCGGCGCCGTCCCTCTCTCTGCCTCGCCCTCCGCCAGCCACGGGCGACGTGGCTCATGGAGCACCTCCACCACCTCTACCTCAAGACGGTGGCTTGGCAGCAAGGCGCGCGGCCCCATGGCGCGACCCACCAGGTCCGGTGCCCGCGCGCGAAGAGAGAAGCTGCCAAGAAATTCCTCGGCCATGAGAAGCTGCACCTGCGCTCCCCGCGCTGCCTCGCCAAGACCGTGCGCCACATGCGGTGGCGGCATGCGGGCCTCACCAAGACCAAGCTCCCACTCCGAGATGGGCCCTGGCAACCGCGGCCGGCTGCCGCGCCTGCACCCCCGAGCTGCGTAGCATCGCCTGGCGGGGCAAGTTCAAGCCGGATCTGCCTCCTCGCTACGACGGCACCCTCAACCCCGCGGAGTTCTTGCAGCTCTACGAGCTGAGCATCGAGCCGGCCAATGGCGACGAGAAAGTCATGGCGAACTGGTTCCCAATGGTGCTCAAAGACGGCGCCCGTTCGTGGCTCCTGAACCTGCCTCAAGGCTCGATCTCCTCCTGGGACGAGACGCGCTACCGCTTCGTCGCCAACTTCCAGGGCACTCGCAACCGCCCGCCGGCCGCGGGTGACCTGCGCCGCATCAAGCAACAACCAGGAGAGACCCTCCAGAAGTACATCCAGCGCTTCAACAACACTCGCCTCAAGATCCCCAAGGTCACGGACGAGGCCATCATCTCCGCGTTCTCTGACGGCGTCCGTGACGTCAAGATGAAGGAGGAGCTCGGTATCCACGAGGAGCTGTGCACATCTCAGGAGATGTTCAACCTGGCGACCAAGTGCGCAATGGCTGAGGAGGGGCACGTCTCCCTCCTTGAGCTGCCAGCCACGGGTGCAGAGGAGAAGAAGGCCAAGGCCAAGGACGTGAAGCACAAGGAAGCAGCCGTGCTCGCAGTGAAGCCGGACACCAAGCGAGGCAGGGACCAGCCAGAGTCATCCAAGGGCAGCCGACCGTTCTGCGCCTTCCACAACCTGAACACCCACAACACCAGCGACTCTCAAGAACTCAGAGCCATTCGCGAGGGACGCTTCGGTCGACGGCCCGAGCGCAGTGACCGGGGCTACGACCAAGGAGGAGGACGTGGAGGCGGACGCTGGGACGACCGTGCCCCGCACCAGGAATGGCGCGACATGCCTCATGAGGACCGTTGGCAAGATCATCCTTGCGAGGGCGCCTGGAGGGACCAGCCTCGTTAGGATCGTCCTCAGGGCAATGCCGGTCTTCCCACGCCGCCGCCGCCACCAAGAAGGAATGACGATCACCATCAAGACGAGGGGGCTAGGGGCTTCAGGGAACCGCGTGCAATCGCCTGCATCTTGGGCGGCGCTTAGGCCCCAGCCTCGCAGCGTATCTTCAAACAGTTCCCTCGTGAGGTGAATGCAGTCCTCCCCAAGCTCGAGGCCACGCGCCCGCTCAGGTGGTCCCAGTGCGCCATCACCTTCAACTCGGCAGATCATCTCAAATGCGCAGCCACCGCTGGCGCCCTCCCGAAGCTTTGTTCACCATTCATCAGCAACGTGCAAGTTACCAAGACCCTCATCAACAGTGGCGCAAGGCTCAACGTCCTGTCCGTCGACACGTTCGACAACCTCCAAGTGCCGTATGAGCAGCTTCAGCCTACCAAGCCTTTCTCAGGAGTGACCGATGGTTCCACCACACCGATAGGCCAGGTCCGCCTCCCTGTCACCTTCGGGGAACGCAAGAACTACCACACCAAGCTCATCGACCTCGACGTCGCGCACATCCGTCTGCCGTACAACGCCATCCTCGGGTATCCAGCCCTGGCCAAGTTCACGGCGGTGACACACCACGGCTACAATGTCCTCAAGATGCCAAGAAGCGGCGGAATCATCACGGTCCCGTGCGAAGAAAGAGATGCGGTGTGCTCCCTTGAGCGCGCCTTTCAAGCTGCCGCAATCGACGACCCGACAGCAAGAGCGAGGATCCTCCCAAGGCAATCCGCAAGAAGAAGAAGCAGCTGCGCCGTACCAGACCTCAGGAGGGTGGCGTCGCGGCCGGAACCTTGTCAGGATCAGCGCCCGCTCCGGGGGCACCTCCCTCCATCGCATAGGAAGGTGCGCCTAGCGCCCTCCTCGGGTAGGGCTCGGGGGCTCTCTTATGGAGGGCCTCAGACCTTGCCAACATCATGAGGGAGGCGCTCGGGCACCACTTGGAGGCGTGCTTCGCGGCACGTTTCCCTCAAGAGAATACAGGGCAAGGAGTGCCCACCACTCAGGAGTTCATCGCCAAGACCACTCAGGAACTGCAAGACGCAAGGGCCATGCGTGGCGACCGCCGCTCACGAGGCGCAGCTCCCCATCCAGGCGAGGATGCCGGGCTGCGCGTCTGCATCGACGTTCCAGGGCTCAACAGGGCCGCATCTCAGGAGCTTTTTTGGCCTTCGCGCATGGGCCGTTGCGAGGGTCCACCACACAGCTACGTTCGCATGCCTCTGGGCTTGCCGAGCGTGTCGTCAGCCTATCAGCACAACCTGTGGTGTGTCCTAGCAGCTCAGGAGGCCAGGCACCACGCCGTCTTGGCAGAGATGGAGACGGTCCTTAGGGAACCACCTGAGCCCCCAGAGCCTCCCGAGGCTCAGGGCCCCGGTGGCTCGTGAGGAGCCATTCCTCTGCCGCGTACCTTTAGCTGCCCCAACTCTCCTTCATCTATAGAACCAGGTGACATTTTCCAAGTTCGTTTAGCTGGGAGCGCCCCTCGGGCTGCATTATTCCCAGGCCGCGTGGGTCCGTCCCTGTGGCATGTATCCCTTTTGCTTATGTCTTTAGTTTACTCTGTTGGGGGCGCCCCTCGGGCTGCATCATCCCAACCCGCTCGGGCCTGACCCGGTGGCATGTATCTTTCTGCATTTACCCAAGCAGATTTGCCTTCTATGCTTAATCCGCCTATGATTATCACCTGCTCGATTGCCACCCGCCACGGGTACGTCCCTTCATCATGCAATCCACTTGCACGTTAAAAGGGGGGCTCCTGAGCATCGCGACTTAGGAGCTCTTACTGGCTCTCCAGCCCTCACCCGCTGGCCTTGTCCACGGCACCGCGACCTGGCATACCAGCGGCGGCCGAGCTCGCTCAAGGGCCGGGACCTAAGGACGTAGAGCGCTTGCACCTAACCGTCTTGTAGGAACGCACAACTATCAATGACTCAAGACCAGGCGCAACCCGCCTTGAGGTAGGGACTCGTGAGTCCCGCGCTGGATCACGAGTGCCCAGATACACCTCGCAGCCCTGTCGTGCAAGCCATGTGTTAGGGCGGGGCTGTACACGCCCCGGGGGCTCCTCCCGGAGGGGCCCCCCCTCCCACGCACAAGTGGAAGCACCATGCTCCACGCTGGCCGTCGACACTGCCGAGGAGCGGCTATGCCCGTGCACAAGCGGAAGCACTACGCTCCGTGCTGGTGATAAACAACTGGGGGCGGCTTGATGGTTGTACCAACCTCAGGGAGCCCCAGAGCTCAGCGTCCGGCCTCACCGCAACGCCTCCGCTCGGGAGAGCCGCGCGAGGGGGCTAGACACGGGGGCTGCGCTCGGGTCACGCCCAAGCGTACGCCACCCAACCAGGTCTCCCGGACCTGGGGGCTGCGCTCGGGTCACGCCCAAGTGCACGCCACCATACCAGGTCTCCCGGACCTTGTCGTCGCACGCCCCTCCTGAGGCCTTGGCGAGGGCAGGTATGGAGATTGTTTGCACGTCAAGGGGGACTCCTGAGCATCGCGACTCAAGAGCCTAACTGTTCACGTAGCCCCTCACTCCTTGGTCCGTCCTGGTCTCCGGTCGGTCCAATGGCGGTTGAGGTATGCGCGGGGCTGGGCTCTGCCGACGTAGAACATTAATCTATCCTCGCATACTCTCCCTATAAGTTGTCTGCACGTCAAGGGGGACTCCTGAGCATCGCGACTCGGGAGCCTAACTGGTCACGTAGCCCCTCACTCCTTGGTCCGTCCTGGTCTCCGATCGGCCCAATGGCGGTTGAGGTATGCGCGGGGCCGGGCTCTGCTGACGTAGAACATTAATCTATCCTCGCGTACTCTCCCTATAAGCTGTTTGCGCGTCAAGGGGGACTCCTGAGCATCGCGACTCAGGAGCCTAACTGGTCACGTAGCCCCTCACTCCTTGGTCCGTCCTGGTCTCCGGTCGGACCAATGGTGGTTGAGGTATGCACGGGGCCGGGCTCTGCCGACGCAGAACACAAAGCAAATAGGAAGGAAATCGCAAAATCTCGGAGCAAATATTACAAAACGTATTGTCCTCACAATATCAAATGAAAAGTTTAACACCTCCACGAGGCCTGATGCATGTTACAGGAACGAAACAGGAGAGTAGCCGCAGGTCACCCCTAGACACCGCCATCACCTGCCGAAGGTGCTCCTCCTTGGGTGACGTTGTCTTCACCTGCACCACCAGCCGCAGGACCAGCGGCATCGCCGGACAAGCTTGCGGAGAGCCACGGAACTTCTTCAGCAGGGCCTCCACCTGACCTTGCACGGCCGCGGCGGCGGCTTTGCAGTGATCATCAGCCACAGGCTCCAGCAGCTCGTCAAGACAAGCGCTGGGGTTGCGAAGGTGCAGATGGCTGAAGACACGAGTCAATGCCGCTAAAGACAGGATGCGAGCTTCCGCCTCTGCCATGGGACCGATACCATCCACGACTTCCTCAAGCGCCTTCACCAAGAGAGGAAGCAGCAGGGCGGGGCCGTCCTCATCAGTGGTCAGTGGCCTCTCC
The DNA here is from genome assembly GCF_002575655.3 of Aegilops tauschii subsp. strangulata. NCBI lineage: Eukaryota > Viridiplantae > Streptophyta > Magnoliopsida > Poales > Poaceae > Aegilops > Aegilops tauschii. The sequence continues at coordinate 448,397,169 of NC_053037.3, forward strand.
AAGCCGTGCTCGTAGAGCGTCTTTAGTGCCGCGCGAGACCTCTTCTCGAGATCGGCAAAGGCCATGCGGTCTTCGGTCAGGACCCGCGCCTTGGCGTCAAGATCGGCCTCCCTCGCCATCACCTTCCGCTCCAGTTCTTCCAACCGGCTGCGCTCGGCAGTTTGTGTCTTCTCCAACTCCCCCAGTTCAGCGTCACGGTTCTTGACGGCGTCGTCCCGGGCCCTCATCTTCTCCTCCTCCGCCTGGCGGCCGTGTGCTTCTTCGACGTGCTTGTCCCGCAGGCTCTTCAGCTCATCCTCCAGCTCTCGGCAGCGGTCGCGGACGGCCTTGGCGTCTTTCAGTGCCGCCTCGCGATCGACTGCAGCATTGGCGGTGCTCTCCTTCTCCTTCTCGGAAGACGCCACGGCCTGGCTCAGCGTCGTGCGGACCGCCGAGTTAGAATGAAGCCAGCCAGAGGCCAGCTCCAGGCGCTCGGCCACCAGACGCGGGTCCGCACTCAGGAGATCTGCCTGCAGCTGGGTCATCTCCAAAAGAGCATGTTCTAGGACAGCCACAGAAGCAGAAGAACCTGGGAGTGGAGGCGCGGCAGAGGAAGGAGGCGACGTCGTCACTAGGGCCTGGGAGGCTGCGGGTTCTGGAGCCGTTAGAACCTCATCAGCCGAGCCAGATGCCGGTACCTCCGGGGCCATGGGGGCTGACTCCTCACGGCGATGCTCTTCTTGGCCTCGCGAGGGCGACCGGGTTGGGGAAGTGCGAGTGCTGTTGCCTCCTTTCTCTGTGGAGGGAGGCGCGGTCGTCGTATCCTCCTTCCTTTTCTTCGCCGAAGGTGTCGGCCTGATCAACCAAGGGTGAACGTCAGGAAATAACAAGTGCAGGCAGGGACAAGACGAAGCTCAAGACACTAACGATCCACCGCGACGTATTCCACCTTCCGCTTGGGGAGCTTGAATCCTGAAAGCGTCGGGGCCCGAGAAGTGGGCGCGCGGGCTCCAGAGTCAGAAGGCGGCGCAGCAGAAGGGCTGGAGCCGGCCCCGGGAGGCATCAAGACAGGGGCAGCACCTCGAGGAACCAACGACGACCTGCTCTTTGTTGGAATGATGGGCAATTCTCCCTCCCCCTGGCGGGCGTCGACCTCGGCGTCGTCAGGAAGGGCTCGAAGGATTTCGGCATTGCTCAAGGGGGAGTTTTCCCCCATCTCTTCGAGGGTTGCTTCCGAGTCCCCCTCCTCTTCTTTCCCCCCATGGGACTCATCAAAAGATAGCTCCAGCGGCTTCGGCGCCGCCGGGGCTCCGGAGAGTGCAGGCGGCACCAGCCTACACGCGTCGAAGGTCGGCCTGGAGACCACGAGCGCCTCCCAGTCCTTGCGAAGGAACAAAGGAGTAAAGGCACTCAGCGGGTACTCCTGGTTATCCCCAACCAGGAGGCGCAGGACAGCAGCCAGTTCGTCGTCAGGCAGGGCCCCCAGCCTCAGGCGGGCCTTGTCTTCTCCACCTCCAAGCTTCCACAAGGGGCGCGCTCGCATCTGGAGTGGGGCGACGCGCAACACCAAGAATTCCCTCAGGAGCATGGCCCCTGTGACCTTCACCGCCTTCGTGTTGCCCGGCTTCAGGTCGGTCTGCATCTCCTCCAGCACCGACGACGCCCGCTCGTCAGAAAGCTCCGCACGGGGCCACCCCTTGTCAGACTGGGGCACCTCCATCGGCAATGCCAGGCGCGGGTGGGCGCACTTACCGTCCATCATGATCCGTTTGGCCCGAATGTTGTCGGCTCTCTTCCCGGTGCTCGAGATTGAGTTGGCCTTGCCGGATGCGACGAAATTGGCGCACCCAGAGACGTGTCCATCGCTGATGCGAAGGAAGAAGAAGTGGTGTAGAAGCGCCACGGACGGCATTACACCCAGGTACGCCTCGCAATAGTAGGCGAAGATGGACAGGAGGAGGATAGAGTTGGGATGGAGGTGCAACCCCTGCAGCACGTAGTGGTCGAGGACCTCATAAAAGAAATCAGAGAAGGGGGTAACCAACCCGGCGGCGATGCTGCTCGAGAAGAAGGGGAAGAAGGTGCTTCCCTCAGACTCTGGCGCGTCGGAGGCAAGCCGGAGCTCCGTCTTCCCCCACTCATTGCTCTCCCCCGCCGTCAGCAGGCGCGCGGAGGCGAGGCTCTTTTCAGTGACGGTGGGTGCTTGAAGAGCTGGCTCGTACCAAGCAGGTGCCAAGGAGGACCTGACCTTGCGCGGCGCCTTGGGTCGCAGATGTGGAGCGAAATCGGAGCAGATCTGGAGGTATCGGCAGCAAGGAGCGAGAAAGGGGACCTGAGGCTAGGCAAAGGGGAATAGTGAAAGCAAGCGCTGCCTGCGCCAGCCTTTTGTCAAGTCGAGCAGTTGCCGAGGCAGCGTGGGGAAGTGGAGACGCCGATGTCCAATCAACTGCCATGTGTCAACCGAGGCCGCAGGCTTTTGGGGTCCGCGGCGCTCTGTACTTGACCTTTGGCTTCGCCTCGAAGCCAAGCCCGAGCGCGCCTTGGGCCCGGGGGCTACTGTCGGCGTTCTGGGAATGGGGGTCCCTAGACTTGCCTGCCTGCGGCCCATGGCGTGGCTATGCTAGCAGGCCTGTACAGCCCATCTTCATCAACAAGGCATTCAAGACCCTCGCAAGGGGCCAAGCCTCGCGAGGCGAACGACGCAAGACCTCCTCAGGAGCGGTCTCACCAGGCTGCCTCGCGAGGAGCGGAGATATCAAGGCGGGGCAAACCTCGCGAGGCTCTCATGACGTGAGCCATGACGATCGACACCAGGCGGGTGCCAGCGCGCTCAGCTTCCTTGTTTCCTCTTTGGTGCCAAGAGGGCAAGTGCAGGCACGGAGTACCGAGGCATCAGGCAAAGGTTTCCATATTAGTGCAACGAGACCAAGACCAGCAGGCCAGTAGGACGGAGGTCACCATGGAGCCCAAGACGGCGTCATCACCAGAGCCCTTTCGCAGGAGAAGACTGCTTTTGTCAGGATAGCTTGTACTAGCTGTCCCCTTTCCAATTGGCCGCCGTTGTTGGCTCCCTTCCTGCTCAATATTTGGGAAGAGGACTAGGGCCTCTATAAATAGGACTAGCCACCACCAGAGGAAGGGGGGATCTCACCTGATCGAGAGCCAACCCTTAGCCGCATAGAGCACAAGAACACCTCAACTTGAGGAGGCTGTTCTTCCCCTTGTATTGTTCTTTATCAGCCCAAGAGGTAATCCACCACCACACACTGGAGTAGGGTATTACACCGCGACGGTGGCCCCAACCAGTATAAATCTTGTGTCTTTCGGTGTAGCTAGTCCGTCGAGTTCGTCCGCGAGATCTTAGCGAGCTAGGGCGTAGATCGGTAGGAGCGAAAGAACTTCGCGCGCACCCCAGAGTTCGAACCTTAAGGGTTTTGCCGGAACCCCAGATCCGACACCAGGGGGCTCCGAGCCCTGGCCCGCGCCTTGCGGCAGGTGCAATGGCCGCCCAAGTTCAAGCCGGAGATGCCGCCGAGCTACGACGGTGCGGCGGACCCGTCAGCTTTCCTGCTGGCATACGAGGAGGCCGTCCTCGAGGCCGGGGGCGACGACAAGGTCATGGCCAACTGGCTTCCCATGACCCTCACTGGCGCGCCGCGCGCCTGGCGCTCAACCTCCCCGGATCCACGGTGGCATCTTGGGAGGAGCTGCGCGGCCTCTTCACTGCGCGCTATGCGGCACCGGCGCACCACGCGGTCGCGGCCCTACTAGGCGGCTCTCAAGCACTGCCTCCAGATCACCATATCAAGCCATTCCTTCGACAAATCGCCGCCGCTTCCAAGCACTCGGGGGCTCCGCCGAGCTGGGCTGCGCCCGAGGCCGACCTCACCTTCGACTCGGAAGACCACCCCATCACCACCGCCGGCTCGGGTATGCTCCCGATGCTTTGCACGCCCACCATTTGCAACGTGGCCGTCACCAAGACCCTCATCGACGGCGGCGCCGGCCTCAACGTGCTCTCCATGGAAGCCTTCAGCCTTCTTCACGTACCGCTCGAGTGGCTCAGCCCCAGCAAGGCTTTCTCATGGGTTGGCGGCAGATTCGCCTTCCTGTCACCTTCGACACGCGCGACAACTACCGCACCGAGCTGGTCGACTTTGACATCGCCCGCATCGGCCTCCCGTACAACGCCATCCTCGGGTACCCAGCTCTGGCCCAGTTCATGGCAGCGACCCATCCGGCCTACAACCTCATGAAGATGCCTGGAAGCAAGGGCGTCCTCACCATCAAGTGGGACGCCAAGGAGGCCCAGGCGGTGCTCAAGCTTGCCCTCAAGTCCGCCGCGGCGGCACAGCCCATCGGCGCGGGTGCCTCCGAGGCCAAGGGAGCCGCGCCAACCAAGAAGAAGCAGCTGTTCACCCAAGATAAGGCAGAAACCAAGCAGGTGCCGGTCGATGAGGATGGGTCCTCAGGAGCCACCTTTACCATAGGTGCCGGCCTCGACCCAGGCCAAGAGGAAGCATTGGTGAAGTTCTTGTGCGCAAACAAGGAGATATTCGCATGGGAACCCAAGCAGCTGGTGGGGGTCCCGAGAGAGGTGATTCAGCATCACTTAAGGGTGTGCCCCAATGTACGCCTTGTGAAGCGGCGAGCGAGACGGCAGTCCACGGAAAAGCAAGCCTTCATCGTCCAATAAACCCGCAAGTTAGAGGCGGCTGGTGCCATTCGCGAGGTTCGGTACCCCGAATGGCTGGCAAACCCTGTCGTTGTGCCAAAGAAAGGCGGGAAGGAGTGAATGTGTGCCGACTTCACCAACCTCAACAAGGCCCGCCCCCAAGATCCGTTCCTGCTTCCACGCATCGACCAGATCGTCGACTCCACCGCCGAGTGCGACCTGCTGTGCTTCCTGGATGCGTTCTCAGAGTATCACCATATCAAGATGGCGGTAGAAGATGTAGAGAAGACAGCCTTCCTGACCCCGTGTGGGGTGTACTGCTACACTTGCATGCCCTTTGGACTGCGTAACGCGGGCGCAACCTTTCAGCGGTTGATGCACATCGCCTTAGGGCGGCAGCTCAGGAAAACGCGGAGGCCTACATCGATGACATTGTGGTGAAGTCTCAGGAGGCGAGAACCTTGATCCAAGATCTGGAGGAGACTTTCGCGAGTGTGCGCCAGGTGAACTTGCGACTTAACCCGGAGAAGTGCGTGTTTGGTGTCCCTTCCAGCAAGCTGCTGGGTTTCCTCATGTCCCACAGAGGGATCGAGGCGAACCCAGAAAAGATCAAGGCCATTGAAGACATGAGCCCACCGCAGACCCTCAAGGAAATGCAGAAGTTGGCTGGTCGGGTGACTGCGTTGGGGCGCTTCATCTCCAAGCTGGGGGAGCGCGCCCTACCCTTCTTCAAGCTGATGAAGAAGAAGGGCCTGTTCGAGTGGACCCCGGAGGCCGACCGAGATTTTCAAGACCTCAAGAGATACTTGACCAGCCCTCCGGTGATGGTGGCGCCATGGCCCCTCGAGCCCCTAGTGCTTTATCTTGCCGCCACCCCGTACTCTGCCAGCGCGGCTCTGGAGGCGGTTCGGGAAGAGCGCCAAGCCAAAGGCACGTCGCGCGAAGCTACGCTGCCAGCTGAGACGACGCAAGATCATGAAGGCGCCGCAAGATCCCTAGCAGCATCCATAGAGGACCAAGCTCGGCAGGACGACGCCGCCGAGATCCCAACAAGCGATCAAGCGTCGGGAGCTCCACTACCTCAGGAGACGCCCCGACTCCCACAAGACACGAGCCTCACCAACGCGCCAGCTCTCGTAGAGCTCCCGGTGTATTTCGTCAGCATGGTGTAGCGGGACACAAGGGCACGATATCCCATGCCTCAGAAGCTCTTTCTCACGCTCTTGGTGGCCTCGCGTAAGTTGCCGCACTACTTCCAGGGCCACCCCATCAAGGTCGTCTCAGCCTACCCATTGGAGAGAGTGCTTAGGAGCCTCAACTCTGCTGGAATGGTCGCTGAGTGGAACATCGAGTTGCAGGCGTTCCAGTTGGAGTTCAGCACTACCAGGGTCATCAAGGGAGCCGCACTCGCTGATTTCGTGGCAGAATGGACGGATGCCCCGACGCTTGAAGTAGGCGAGGACCAGTCCGCCTCACCGGGAAGTGAGGCGCCTGATGGATGGGTCATGTATTTCGATGGCGCCTTCGCGCCCCAGGGCACGGGGGCTGGAGCAGTACTTATCTTGCCCACCCAAGACAAGCTCTACTACGCCGTGCAGCTCTGCTTTCAGCGGGGCGAAAAGGTCTCCAACGACATCGCAGAATACGAAGGCCTCATAGCCGGCCTGAAAGTTGCGACAACTCTGGGGGTGAAGTGCCTCACCGTTAGGGGTGACTCGCAGCTCCTCATCAACTTCTCCAACAAGGTATACGAGCCGAAGGACGAGCACATGGAGGCATACCTCGCGGAGGTGCGCAAGATGGAGAAACAGTTCCTGGGCCTGGAGTTGCAGCACGTGCCCCGCGGCACCAACAAGGAAGCTGACGACATCGCTAGGAGGGCATCCAAGTGGCAGCCCCAAGAGCCTAGCGTCTTCGAGGAGTGGCTCTTCAAGCCATCGGCGACACCACCACTTTCAAGGACAGCTCAGCCTCGGGAGGAACTCCCGCAGCCGCCTGCCACAGGAGGCCCAGCCTGTGGCCCGACTTCGGGAGCGCGCCTACTCTTGGCGCTCGAGCCCCAGGAGGGATGCTGGACCAAGGAATTCAAGGAATACCTGATGCAAGGGGCGCTGCCGGAGAAGGAGGAGGACGCAGAGCGCGTGGCCCGCTAAGCCACGACATACTGCATTCGGGACGGTGAGTTGTACAGGAAGCAACCAAATGACGTTTCACTGCGTTGCATCTCCAGGGATCAGGGGAAGGAGTTGCTATCCAACATACACGCTGGGGATTGCGGGCTCCACTCGTCATCATGGACCCTCGTCGGCAAGGCATTCCGCAGCGGATTCTACTGGCCCACGGTGCTCAGTGACGCAACCGAGCTGGTGAAGTCCTGTGAAGCCTGCCAGTTGCACGCCAAGAAGATCCATCAGTCGGCTCAGGGCCTCCAGACCATCCCACTCACATGGCCGTTCGCGGTCTAGGGGCTGGATATCTTGGGCCCATTCCCTTGAGCGCCTGGGGGCTACCGCTACCTCTACGTCACCATTGACAAGTTCACCAAGTGGGCAGAGGTGGAAGCCATCCGCACCATCCCAGCGGGCTCCGCGGTCAAGTTCATCAAGGGTCTCGTGAGCCGTTTCGGGGTCCCCAACTGCATCATCACTGATAACAGCTCGCAGTTCACTAGTAATCTCTTCAAGACATACTGTGCTAACCTTGGAATGCAGATCTGCTACGCTTCGGTGGCGCACCCCAGGAGCAATGGTTAGGCCGAACGCGCCAACGCAGAGGTCCTGAGGGGCCTCAAGACCAGGACCTTCAAGAAGAAGCTCGAGGCCTGCGGCGGGGGCTGGTACGACGAGCTCCAGTCCGTGCTGTGGTCCATCCACACCACCGCCACCAAGCCAACGGGCGAGACCCCGTTTTTCCTCGTCTACGGAGCAGAAGCGGTCCTCCCTCACGAGGTCAAGCATCGCTCCGCACGGGTCCTGGCATTTGATGACGCGCAACAGGATGCCACTCGGGGGATGGACCTCGTGCTGGGGGAGGAACGTCGCCGCGAAGCCGCACTGCGGGCGGCAAGGTATCTGCAGGCGCTGCGTTGATACCGCTGCCGCAACATCCGCTCCAGGACGCTCGAGGCGGGTGACCTCGTCCTGAGGCAGGTCCTCTCCAGGGAAGGGCTGCATAAGCTCTCACCCATGTGGGAGGGCCCGTTCAAGGTCATCCATGTCTCCAGGCTTGGCACCGCGCGCCTGGAGACACAGGACGGGGTACCCATCCAGAACGCCTGGAACATCCAGCACCTCCGGAAGTTCTACCCATGAAGAAAGGCCAAGTGCCTGTGAAGAAGGCCAAGTGCCTGTGAAGATCGCTGCCCGTGACACTCTCACATAATAACGAGTCGGGCTGTACACGCCCCGGAGTCTCAGGAGTGCCGCCCTCGGGCCTTGGGGGCTCCCTCCAGCGTCCTAGTGGCAGCACTTAGCTCCGCGCTGGTGAGAAGACTTGAAGACTAGACTAGGTGCCGGACGCGGCTTTTCATTTGCTTTCCGTAGTTGGCTCGTCTCCTTTTAATTGAAATTTGCTTCTGGTGTTCCTTGCTGATTTGGTTCTGTCGCCTTTTGCCGCTATTTCCGACTTCGGTTTAACCTGTTCTCTCTCTCGCATTCCTCGCGAGGGGGCTAGGCAGGTGCCCTCGCGAGCGTTTTTCCGTTTCTCTGCCTTCCGTCTGTTTTTTCGTGAGGCACCCTCGTTCGAGCCCACAAGCTGGCGCATCTCTCCTAATCCGTGCCCCTCGGGTACCGCGATATGAAGCGCTGCGTCAAGGCTCGGGTGAACGATAAGCCTCCTAGCGAGCTTCCTAACGAATTTTTTGCAGTTCCTAAGCGCCCACTGAGTCAAGGAAGGCCTTGACAGGCACCAGGAAACAAGTACCTCGTGAAGAGGAGGCTACCCCGAGCATGCTAAGCTAAGTTGTCTCTACACAAAACAACGGCACAACACAGAAATGATAAGCATAACATAGTGACTGAGGAATCATGGTTCGATACACGCCCCTCCGGGGCCCATACCGGTTTCTTTTTCGATACAGGAAGGAAAGGAAGAACAAGATAAAAGTGGCACCTGCCCCTATAGTGGTTCACGAGGACGGGCACTTGGCGACGTCCTGAGCTCAGCCGGACCCCTCCTCGCGCTTCACGGAGGCACGGCGACGAGATGACCCGCTGCCACCTTCGAAGCGAGCGCGGCGGCTGGTCGTAGCCACCACTGCTGGAGCTGTCACCAGGGGAAGAGCCACCGTAGCTGGACGAGATGCGGTCGGCACCAATGGCGGATTCGCCCCCCTCCTCGTCCCGACCATCGCCAAGGCCGAGCACCTCCTCGCCGTCGTTCACCTCGGGGCAGCACCCGGCGTGGCGACCATCTTCCCCAAACACCCTCATGTAGAGGGTCGCATCACCATCGTACTTGAAATGGAGGGTGCACCGCCTGCCCAGGCCGCGCGCGCGAGCGAACGTCTGCCAACCGCGGGCCAGAGCTATGTTGCCCGCGACGGAGACCTCGACTGCAACCCAAGAAGCCCTGCTGCAGCAACCGTCCGCCTGCAGCCAGAGCCCACCCGGACCGGAGGCTGGCAGCTCATCGGCGAAGAAGCGCGGGAGCTGAAGCTAGTTGCCGGCCGGGTTCTCCGACCAGACGACAAACTCCGGTAGCACTTCCGCCGAGTGGAAGCGCGGCCGGGGAGGCCATGCAACCATGGCACATCTCCATTCATCGACAGGGCTGCCACGACTGGAACGACCCCTGCCACGCGCAGCGGCGCCACCGCGGGATTGAGGGGCCGCGGCGGGTGTCGCGGTGTGCTTGCGGGGACGGCCGCGTCCACGCTTGGGCGCCGGGGAGCCGGGCCCCTCGTGAGGGGCCTTCCCCTTCTCCGTGGCAGAGAACCTCTTCGACGACGCCATTGGTGTCGGCGATGGAGCACAGCAGAAGAAGCAAGCGGATGGGAAGAGATGGGCGACGGGGGCTCCGCCCCCTCCTCATTTATACCAAGAGAAGGCCAACCAGCGCCCCCCATGATCACAAGTAATGATGGTTTTTCCTTGCATGTCACAGGGACTTGTCAAGTTGGGCAGTTGTCGAGGCAGCGAGGGGAAGCGGAGACGCCCACGTCCGATCAACTGCCACGCGCCGACCAAGACCGCAGGCTATTGGGGCCCGCGGCGCTCCGCACTTGACCTTTGGCTTCGCCTCGAAGCCAAGCCCGAGCGCACCTTGGGCCCGGGGGCTACAGACGGCGTTCTGGGAACGGGGGTCCCCAGACTTGCCTGCCTGCGACCCACGGCGTGGCTCTGCGTGCGGGCCCGTACGGCCCATCTTGATCAACAAGGCATTCAAGACCCTCGCGAGGGGCCAAGCCTCACGAGGCGGACGACGCAAGACCTCTTCGGGAGCGGCCTCACCAGGTTGGCTCGCGAGGGGCGGAGAGTTCAAGGCAAGGCAAACCTCGTGAGGTTCTCGTGACGTGAGCCATAACGATCGAGACCAGGCGGGTGCCAGCGCGCACAGTGTCCTTGTTTCCCCTTTGGTGCAAGGGAGGCAAGCGCAGGCGCAGAGTACCGAGGCGTCAAGCAAAGGTTTCCATATCGGTGCAACAAGACCAAGTCCAGCAGGACGGCAGGACGGAGGTCACCATGGAGCCCCAGGCAGCGTCACCACCAGAGCCTTTTGCAGGCGAAGACTGCTTTTGTCAGGATAAGCTATACTAGCTACCCCCTTTCAAATTGGCCGTTGTTGGCTCCCTTCCCGCTCAATATTTGGGGAGAGGACCAGGGCCTCTATAAATAGGACTAGCCACCATAGTAGGAGGCATCTAATCTTTAGCCAATCCCTAACCACACACCGAGCACAAGAACACCTCAACCTCAGGAGGCTGTTCTTCCCCTTGTAACTGTTCATCCTCAGCCCAAGCGGCAATCCACCACCACACACTGGAGTAGGGTATTACAACACAACGGTGGCCCGAACCAGTATAAATCTTATGTCCCTTGTGTTGCGAGTTCGTCGAGTTAGTCCTTAAGATTTACGCGAAGCTAGGACGTGGATCGGTAGGGGGAGATCTTCGTGCGCACCCCAGTGTTTGAACCTTGAGGGTTTTGCCGGAACCCGTGATCCGACATGCTGGGCTGTGAAGCCCCTCGGAAATCTTTCGCCAGTGCTGTTATAAATGGATGGATTAATATTCATTAAACGAAGCTCAGGGAGTCGAATGAGTAGAGCAGGAGAGCTGGGGGCTTACCCAGCTAGGAGGACTATACATGGAATATCCTTCTTTGTGCGTGATGCGCAGGAACTCCTCTTCCTCACCCTTGAATAGTTCGGCCAATATTTTGGCTAGGGTGGCAGGGGTGTCCGGACCTTTTCTGCCACAGCGGGAGGCGTCATCTTCCCCATTGTAGTTCCACATGGGAAGTCCTTTGTATTGGAGTGCCTAGACCCCCCCACACTATGGAGGTCGCCATCACTTCGACTATTGTGTATCCGGACTGGGCAAGCGTCCTGATCTTGCTCAGGAGTTGGTGAACTTCCGCGCTATCTTCCTCCTCGAGGCTTCGAGGGCACCAGCTGTGGAGTTTCTTCAGAGGAACACTTGTAAACTCTGGGAGACCCCTCTGGACTGGATCTGGAAGTACAACGTCCTCGATATAAAACCACTCAGAGGTCCACTCTTCGGAAGCTTTCTTCGGTGTGCCAGATAGGTATCCGGTCTCAGCAATGCGCCATATTTCGGCTCCGCCCACTTCAAATATCGATCCCTCATGGTTACGTGGGACAAGGCAGAATAACTTTCTCCACAATTCAAAATGGGTCTCGCAACTCAGGAATAATTCGCATAAAGCGACATAACCCGCAATATGCAAGATGGAGGCTGGAGTAAAATTGTGCAGTTGGAGGCCATAAAATTCCCGAAGCCCTCGGAGGAATGGATGAATTGGAAATCCCACACCCCTTAGCAGATAGGGGACAAAACACACTCGTTCCCCCGGACGGATTGGGGAAATCCTCCGCCTGGGTTTTGCCGTCGAAGGAGGCTAACCCTGCTCGAACAGGGACCAAGTCCGCAGGGGGGAGAAACCCCTACGTTTGTAGCTTCACTAGCTGACTGTGGGATACAGAGCACTGCTCCCACTCGCCTCTCTCTGGGCCGCAGGGATGGGGGGAGGGGCTAGGAACGCTAGACATGTTGGAATGTTCTTTCCTAGCAGCCTTTGAGGATTTTCTCCGCGACATGATTGAACAGATCTGGGATCCAATCTCGTTAAATAGACGATGTCCCTCGTGTAGCCGGGGTGTTATGTGCAAAAATACCCTGACCTCTCGCATCCGCTCGACATGTGGAAGCTGAAGTTGTTGATACACAGAAGCCGAGGGGAGCAACATTAAATGGAAGGTCGAACATACTACTTGGGAGTCATCGGTGGAGGAACCTGCCTTGCAATGCCGAAGACAATCTGTGCGCCGAACACCTCGTAATTGAAGACTGGTTCGGGGGCTATTGAGGGAGTCCTGGACTAAGGGGTCCTCGGGCGTCCGGCCTGTTAGCCATGGGCCAGACTGATGGGCTGTGAAGAATACGAAGACCGAAGACTGCACCTGTGTTCGGATGGGACTCTCCTTGGCATGGAGGGCAAGCTTGGCGACCAAATATGTAGATTCCCTTCTTTGTAATCGACCTTATGTAACCCTAGATCCTCCCGGTGTCTATATAAACTGAAGGACTTAGTCCTGAGGAGGAGAGATACTCATTATCATAGTCATACAAGCTAGACCTCTAGGGTTTAGCCATACGATCTCGTGGTAGTTCAACTCTTGTAATACTCATATTCATCAAGATCAGTCAAGCAGGAAGTAGGGTATTACCTTCATAGAGAGGGCCCGAACCTGGGTAAACATTGTGTCCCCTATCTCCTGTTACCATCGACCTTAGACGCACAGTTCGGGACCCCCTACTCGAGATCCGCTGGTTTTGACACCGACAGCGGCCCGCGCCGCCCGCGACCAACGATGTTGGGCGATGTGCAGGCCGCCAGGAGGGCGGAGTGGAGATCCTCTTGGGCGGACAACACTGCTCGAGCAGGCTGAGCAGCCCAGCGCTCAACATGCGCCCTCAGAACGTCTGCCATTAGAACGGCGGGGCGGTGGCGGATTGTCGGAGTAAATGGCCACGAGTAGCTTAACCGACTCCCCCTGGCTCTTCAAAAAATTATCAGGCCGATTGGGCCTTCAAGCATCCAAAACACAGGGCCGCCTTCCCCTGGCGGCTATCTCACAGGCTGACTACCGGAAGGCGACCCGACCTCAAAAAACCTTCCCGAAGATAATCATAAGATGGCCGACTCCCAGAAGCCGTCCATAAGTAGACCGACTCCCAGAAGCCGGCCATAAGAAGACCGACTCCCAGAAGCCGGCCACAAGAAGACCGACTCCCGGAAGCCGGCCAAGACTGCACCCACCACGGCTGCACCCACATAACGGTGATGAGACGAGGCGTGGCCACAGTACAGCCCGCCACCCCCGAATCTCTGAGCATGCATGGCCACAGTGCGCCGTACGGGTCAGCCATCCCTCGTCCGGCGCGGCACTGTTGCCATGTTGACCGTGACGTCACCCATGACAGGCACCAGTACGGCCCGCGGGCGGCGGGCCCCTTCAGCCAGAGAGACGCTCGAAGGCGGCCATGCCTCCCCTAGTCAGCCTGAGGCGTAGCCGGCACCCAATAGCCGGCTACCTCCCTCCCTCGCAGTATGTGCATCATTAAGGAGACAAGACGAGGTGAGGCTACAGAGAGAGCCCGCCAGGCGGCGGCACTGTAGCCACGCTTACCTCGACAAAGCCCTCGTCATCAGGGGCGAGGCAATAGTAACCAGCCGCCGACAAGGCCCCCAGGCGGTGGGGCCGGCCTGTCGACCAAGAGGCCGGCAGCCGGCGGGACCCGCCAGTCGGTGGGCCCCAACGGCCGGCGGAGAAGCCGACGAGCACAGACGCTGACGGCTGGGACCCACACCCAGTCGGATTACCATTGTATCCCTGGGGGTAGGCCTATATAAACCCCCCAGGGCACCCATGCAAAGGGTTGATCGCTGAGATAGTTTTAGACACCACGTAGAGGGAAGAGGAGAGCTAGCCTTGCCTTTCTTCCTCCTCTAGCCAAACAGCTCAAGGAGCACTTGTAGCTACTTGTGTTGATCTAGTGATCATGCGGAGACCCCGCAGAGCAAGACTAGGGGTGTTATCTCCACGGAGAGCCCCAAACCTGGGTAAGATTCGCCGGCATGCATGTCTTCGCCTTATCCTGTTTCCAGGCACCGGCGATGTCTTACTGGCTCCCACAATGATAAGCCACCCGTTGGCATATGTCGCACCTACCACCCGACATCTGGCGCCCACCGTGGGGCCAGGTGCACCGTCGGCCGGAGACCTATTCTGGACGGGAACCCTTTTCCTCCCCCGCGAGCGTAGCGAGCCCGCTACGCCCGATGGCGCTTGCCCCGACGCGCTGCAAGGCGTCGACGACGCCTGCGCGGCGAGCCGCCTCGCCGATCTTCTTGGCGAGGCTCGCATCTCCGACGAGCCTGCGTCCGACACGGGCACAGACTGCCCCGAGAGCCGCCTCGTCAGCCTACTCGACCAGCTTCACGTCTCCAGCGAGCTTGCTATGGACTTGGAGTCGGTCGGCTCCACCGACCCGATACTTGTCGACTCCGACACGGCATCGCTTGACGCCTTCCCCACCAATGTGGTCATCATCAACGACCCTCTCCCTCGAGCCGACAGTGGCAGCAGCGCTGTCACTGAGGTGCTGGTCATCAGCCACGGCGCCGTCTCGGGCGAGAACGCCCACGACACCCTACAAGTGGCGCTCCATGACTTGTCCGTCCCCATCTCGGCCGACGCCGACGCCGAGACTCTGGAGGCACGCCACCTCGCCCTCATCGTGGAGGGCCAGAAGATAGCATCCATGAGACGCCTCACTGAGGCTCACCAGCACGAAGTCGACCGCGCCGCCTTAGGTACGCCGCCTCCTGGCAGGCCGAGCCGAGCCGGCCTCGTCAAGAAGCGCGGCGCGACCATCGCCAGCATGCTGGGAGTAGACCGCCCAGTCTACACCACGCCACTCGAGAACCTGCGTGCCGCTCAGGTGGCCGTAGACGAGCTGAACGGGCTGGGGGCCGATGAGCTCCCCTACATGACTAGACGCATCCAGCAGCTGATCGACGCGGCCGCAGAACGGCATGAAGCCGGCGCCCGCGTCCCGGACGCCGACTGCAAGCGGCGCCCGCGCAGGAAAAGACAAGGAGCCGGCTGCTAGCCGCAGTCGGACTCGGGTCACCATTGAGCGCGACGCAGAAGGCCGCCCCCGGGCGGTGGAACGACAAGGCAATCGCCTCCCCCCCACCTCATGGGGAGAGATATCCCACCCCGCCGCCTGTCACGCATCCGACTCTCGGCGGCCGACTAGGCCACCGCGAAGCAGTCGGCGAGAATGATGCCCGCCACCAGATCGACCGCCTAGCGCGATCCCTGGCGCTAGAAGAAGATGATGATGTCGGCCCGCCTTGCTTTGGCCCCTGCATCCGCGACGAGCCCTTCCCCAAAGGGTTCTCACTCCCAAGAGACACACCAAAATACAACGGCTCTGTGAAGCCGGAAGACTGGTTGATTGACTACTCCACCGCAGTCAGCATAGCAAACGGCAACAGGCCCGTTGCCGTGAAGTACGTCCCGCTCATGCTTCAAGGCACGACACGCACCTGGTTGAACAGCCTCAAGCCCTACAGCGTCAACAGCTGGCTAGACCTCACGAAAGTCTTCGTCCGCAACTTCACCAGCACATACAAGCGGCCTCCCAAGCCCCGCCAACTCTCCTTGTGCGTCCAAGGGCCCAGCAAATCAACTCGCGACTACCTCACGCGTTGGGCCGAGCTCCACAATTCCTGCGAGGGGGTGCACGAGGTTCAAGCCATAGAGTACTTCACCGCCGGATGCCGAGAGGGCACCCTCCTCAAGCACGGACTCCTCTGCGATGAGCCGACTACCCTCGACGAGCTACTGATCATAGCAGACAAGTACGCCACGGCCGACTCTTCGTTGAAGACCGAGCTTCGAGTGGACGCCTCTGGAAAGGTGCTCGCTCCGGCTCCCAAGACGCCGGCTGGTGACTCCAACCGACGCCCCTACCAGAACGAACACAAGCGCAAGGCCCCTATGCCGCCTTCCACCAGTCGGCAAGTAGCCACCGTCGAAGACGAACAGCCCGAAGAACGTCCTGCGCTCAAGAAGAAGGGCGGCAGGCCGGCTTGGCAGCCGGCCTTCTCCTACGAGCAAACCCTTGATGCCCCCTGCAGGTTCCACAGCGGCGCGAAGCCGTCCAACCACACGACCCGGAAGTGCCATTGGCTCACGCGGATCTCCAAGGGTGAGGGGCTACTGCCGCCTCCACCTCCTGGCCCGTCGTCTCCAGCCCCTCAGCAGCCGGCCGTCCGACCAGCAGTCGGAGCCATTCAGGATGAGTTCCCAGATGAGCACGCCGCCTACATGCTCTTCACGAGCCAAATTGAAGACAAGCGCAGTCGGCGCCGACAGCACCACGAAGTCAACGCGGTCGCCTCCAGCAACCCCAAGTTCATGCATTGGTCTGAGAAGCCTATCAGCTGGAGCCGGGCCGATCACCCAGAGGTGTTGGACGCCACCCTCGCGATAGAAAGGCGAGCTGCCCGTTTCTCCCGTGTGCTGATTGATGGTGGAAGCAGCATCAACATACTGTACCGCGACACCATGGAGAAGTTGAACATCAAGACGAAGCAACTCATGCCAAGCCGGACTGTGTTCCATGGCATCGTACTCGGCCTGTCCTGTTCCCCAATCGGCAAGATCAAGATGGATGTTTTCTTCGGAGACAAGGATCACTTTCGCCAAGAAGCGATCTGGTTTGAAGTAGTGGATCTAGAGAGCCCTTACCACACATTGCTTGGCCGACCTGCCCTGGCCAAGTTCATGGCTGTGCCCCATTACGCCTACCTCAAGATGAAGATGCCGAGTTCATAGGGGATCATCACCATAGCCGGAGACTACAAGAAGTCCACCGAGTGCGCTGCAGCCAGCAGCCGGCTGGCCGAGTCCCTCATGATTGCTGAAGAGAAGAAGATGCTGGACCGAGTCGTGGCCATGGCCGGCAAGCAACCGGCCCTGTCCGCCAACCCCAAGGAATATGATGCTCAGGGCTCCTTCCAGCCGGCCAAGGAAACAAAGAAGATACCTCTGGACCCGGAGAACCCGGAGAGGTTTGCTGTCATTGGTGCAAACCTGGACAGCAAATAGGAAGGCGAGCTCGTCGACTTCGTCCGTGAGAATCGGGACATCTTCGCATGGTCCCCAAAGGACATGCCGGGTGTTCCGAAGGATCTCGCCAAGCACAAGCTACACGTCCGAGCGGACGCAAAGCCAGTCAAGCAGCCTCTCCGCCGACTGTCGGAGGAGAAGAGAAGGATCGTAGGAGAAGAGATAGCCCGGCTCCTGGCAGCCGGCTTCATTATGGAGGTGTTTTTTCCAAAATGGCTTGCCAACCCGGTCCTGGTGTTGAAGAAAAACAACAAATGGCATATGTGTATAGATTACACCAGCCTCCACAAAGCCTGCCCCAAAGATCCATTTGCCTTACCACGAATCGATCAAGTGATAGACTCCACAGCCGGATGTGAGCTGTTGAGTTTCTTGGATGCTTACTCAGGCTACCACCAAATCAAGTTAGATCCAGCCGACCGCGTGAAGACCGCCTTCATCACACCATTCGGAGCTTTCTGCTACCTGACTATGACATTCGGCTTGAGAAATGCCGGTGCCACTTTTCAGCGTTGCATGCAGAAATGCCTCCTCAAGCAACTTGGCAGAAATGCCCACATCTATGTAGACGATATTGTGGTGAAGACGGAGAAGCGCGGCACCCTGCTGGAAGACCTCAGAGAAACATTTGCCAACTTGCGCCGGTTTCAGATCAAGCTCAACCCTGAGAAATGCGTGTTCGGAGTACCAGCCGGCCAGCTTCTAGGCTTTTTAGTCTCCGAACGCGGGATTGAGTGCAACCCAGTGAAGATCAAGGCCATAGAGAGAATGGAGATTCCTACCAAGCTGCAAGAAGTTCAGAAGTTTACCGAGTGCCTGGCCTCCCTAAACCGCTTTATCAGCCGGCTTGGGGAGAAGGCTCTCCCCCTGTACCGACTCATGAAGAAGTCCACCCACTTCGAGTGGAACGACCAAGCAGACCAAGCTTTCCACGAGTTGAAGAAGATGCTGACCACACCGCCTGTCCTAGCAGCACCGACTGAGAAAGAGCCCATGCTCCTTTACATTGCTGCGACTGGCCGAGTGGTCAGTACAGTTATCGTGGTCCAACGCCCAGAAGAAGGCCGAGCTCAGTTAGTCCAGAGGCCGGTATATTACTTGAGCGAAGTATTGTCCACCTCGAAGCAAAACTACCCGCATTACCAGAAGATGTGCTATGGGGTGTACTTTGCCGCCAAGAAGCTGAAGCCCTACTTTCAAGAGCTTCCCATCACGGTCGTATGCATTGCCCCGCTTGCCGAGATCATAGGCAGCCGGGATGCATCCGGCCGGGTGGCTAAGTGGGCCATTGCGCTGGCTCCTTACACGATCTTCTACCAGCCCCGCACCGCCATCAAGTCCCAAGCATTGGCCGACTTCCTTGTCGACTGGGCCGAGACCCAGTACCTACCGCCGGCTCCCGACTCCACTCATTTGCGGATGCACTTCGATGGATCCAAGATGCACACGGCTTGGGAGCCGGCATCGTCCTCACCTCTCCCAAGGGCGACAAACTCACATACGCATTGCAAATTCATTTTGCCGCCTCCAACAATGTGGCCGAGTACGAGGCGCTCATACACGGGCTCCAGCTAGCCAAAGAACTCGGCATACGCCGGATCCTGTGCTATGGCGACTCGGATTTGGTGGTCCAGCAGTCATCTGGCGACTGGGACGCCAAGGACGCAAACATGGCGAGCTATCGATTCCTCGTCCAGCAAATCAGCGGATACTTTGAAGGATGCGAGTTCCTCCACATGCCACGGGCCGACAACGAGCAAGTAGATGCCCTGGCACGGATCGCCTCCATACGACAAGCTATACCAACCGGCGTCTCTCTCCAACGTCTCTTCAAACCGTCTGTCAAGCCGTCTCCAGAATCAGACTCCATCTTCGTACCGCCTGCCCCTGATGCAATCGGATCCGACTTGGGGAACCCAGCAGGCGGCTCGGGGACTTCGATAGGCGGCCCAGGGACTGCCGTAGTCGCACTCGGCTCGGGGACTTCAGAACCTGGCCCGGGGACTGCAGCAATTGGCCCGGGGACTGCAACAACACAACAGGCGGCGGCGGACTCCAACTCTTCACCACCCAACCCACCCACCCGGGTCACAGTAGCCGTACTGACAATAGAAGAAGTCACAGCTCCATCATGGGCCCAGCCCATCCTCAACTTCCTAGTAAACAGAGAGCTGCCGACTGATGAGATCTCGGCAAGACTAGTTCAATGCCGAGCCGGAGCATACGCAATAATAAACAGAGAACTTGTTAAGCGTAGCATCACTGGAGTCTTCCAGCGCTGCGTCGAGCCAGAGAAGGGCATAGCAATCCTCAAGGATATCCACCAAGGCGAATGCGGCCACCACGCGGCCTCAAGATCACTTGTCGCCAAAGCTTTCTACCATGGTTTCTTCTGGCCGACTGCTTTGGAAGACGCCAAGGAATTAGTCAAATGCTGCAAAGGGCGCCAAGTCTTCAGCTCCAAGCAACACCTGCCGGCTTCTGCACTCAAGACCATCCCCCTCACCTGGCCCTTTGCCGTCTAGGGGCTGGACATGGTGAGCCCATTCAAGATGGCCCGCGGTGGCATGACACATATGCAATCAAGAAGCTGAACGGGCCGACTGCCGTGTCATTCATCGCAGATATCACCACTCGGTATGGTATACCACACAACATCATCACCGACAACGGTACGAATTTTGCCAAGGGAGCACTGGCACGTTTCTGCGCGACACAGGGCATCCGACTGGACTTAGCGTCCGTTGCCCACCCGCAGTCAAACGGCCAGGTCGAGCGAGCAAACGGCCTCATCCTCTCCGGCATCAAGCCCCGACTGGTCGTACCACTGGAGCGTTCGGTCGGCTGCTGGCTCGATGAGCTGCCGGCTATCCTCTGGAGTCTGCGTACTACCCCGAACAAGTCAACCGGCTTCACTCCTTTCTTCCTTGTATATGGTGCCGAGGCTGTCGTCCCAACTGACATCGAGTTCGACTCGCCTCGGGTCACCATGTACACGGAGGCAGAGGCCAAGGAAGTGCGAGAAGACGGTGTCGACCTGCTGGAAGAGGGCCGGCTGTTAGCACTTAGCCGGTCCGCCATCTACCAGCAGGGTTTGCGTCGTTACCACAACCGGAAGGTCAAGCCAAGATCCTTCCAAGAAGGCGATCTTGTGCTCCGGCTGATCCAGCGAACAGCCGGCCAGCACAAGCTCTCGGCCCCTTGGGAAGGCCCATTCGTCATCAGCAAGGCCCTAGGCAACGACTCCTACTACCTGATCGACGCACAGAAGCCAAAGGCACGCAAGAGGGATGATTCCGGCAAGGAGTTGAAACGACCATGGAACGCCAATCTCCTGAGAAGATTTTACAGTTAAAAGCAGTATATATCACACTACCTTTTGTATTAAGTACAAGACAACGGCCCCCCCCCGAGGCGCACTCGGGGACTACCCTCTTTTATCTATGAATGAGGAATGTCATACCTATGAATGTACTATTACATTTGATTTTCTATTTGGCACCGGGTTCGACCAGTCCGCCCGGGGACTGGCCGCCTTGAGTTATATTAAAGTTCTACCTGTAGTCAGACAAGTAGTGTGCCGGCACCCGAGCCCTCTCTTATTGAAAGTCGCAGCTCGAAGAACCGACTGTCCGACTGGCAAGAGCCAAAGGCAGGAAAGGTTGCCCACACGAAAAACGGCTAAGGACTAGCGAACCTATATAACACAAGCCGGCCTCCCACCACACCTACCGGCTGTCAGTACAGCCGGCTGGCCGGCTTCCCATTCACTTTGTTACAATCCAAGAAAGCTAGAGTACTCGCCCTCCCAACCGGCCAAGCACTTCTCCAGCCATAGACTGCAGAGCAGCTGTCCGGCTGGGAAGGCGGCGACCAAGGGAGGGCGGCAAAGGAAACGGCCAAAGGATGAAAAGCAAGAACAATGGGAAGCCAAACACATGCATGATTATATTTACACGAAAGGCCTTCAACAGGCCGGCAGTCAACATAATTTGAATACACCCCCAGTGGGTGGAACTGCGCAAACTTAACAAAATATTGTTCAAAGAGCAATAAACAGGAAAGCAAAGGTGGCAGATCAGACTAAGGGCGCAACAGGCGAGCCGGGCTGGTCGGTGGAGACGGCAGTGCCGGCTGGAGGAGTGGCCGGCTGGCGAGTCTCGGCTTGATCATCGCCGGTTGCAGGCGGCGCGCTCGCACGCGCCTCGTTGCTGGAGGCACGATCAAGTTGAGGCTGGCCGGTCGCTCCACCGTCTGGCACGGCATCTTCACCATCCTCTCCCTCCTCCTCTTCGCCCTCATCGCTGGAGTCGATCTCCTCCGCCGAGTCCTCACCATCCGCTGGGTTCAGCCCGAACCACTCCTCCGGCTGAGCAATGCCATTATCATCCACCTCAGGAGCAAAGGCGCTGGTGTCGGTGTAGTCGGCGATTGCCGAAGCGCGCTGGATGATAGCCAGCCGCACCGCCTCCAACTCCTCGTCGGCCTCCTGCCGCCAGGTGGCTAGCTGGTCCAAGCTCAACTCGGGATACCAGGCTTTGACGAACTCCAGCGCCCGCCTGGCGCCTGACCGAGCTGCAGAAGCCTTCCAAGCCTCGAAGCGGCCAACTGCTACCTCCAGCCAGTTGGCTGTCTGACTGGGGGTACGGGGAACCGCCTCGCCGGACCAGAGAGCGGCCAGCACTTGCGCCCCAACGCGCTGAAGACGGCTGGAGGCGGGCTTGGATCGCCAAAAGCTGCTCCTCAAGCGACCGACGAGCGTTCGGTGCGATCTCCACACCGGCTTGCCTTCGCGCCTCGCGGTGAGCCTCGACGACCTGGTTGGCGGCGGTAGAGTAACCAGGGAAGTACTCTGCACAAGAAATAAAGAAAGAGAAAAAACACAAAGTCAGAGAATGGACTAAATGGCAAGCGGCAAGCAAGAAACGAAGAAGAAGAAGGCCTACCGTCGACCAAGTCTTCGATCTGGCGTAGCCGCTGATCAGCGACTGCCTTGCCTCAGCCCAGCTCGCCGCCTCGGTCTCGTACTCGGCTTGGAGGGCGGCCTCGCTGTCCTGCATCGCCTTCAGGGCCGCCATGTGGCTCTCCTCCTGGTCGGCCAGCCTCTTGACCAGGCGGTCACGCTCCTGAACCAAGGCGTCAAACTCGGCTTCCTTGGCGCGAAGGGCGGTCTGGGTCCCTGTCACATCCCTAGCTTCTGACATTGCACTAGGCTAACTTCATGTGTGCATCATGTTTAAGCTTTGAAAGAAACTTGAAATGGGGATTGCCTAAACCCTAGCATTAAAGGGATTCACTAGGTTCAACCAAAATATTTCTAGTAAATCCAAATGGCTTTAAAAAAATGTTCATCACTCTTGGAAAATGCTGGAAACAGTAACCAGAGGTGATGCACATTTTTCCATGACATATTTGGGCTCTGGATTAAATCATACTCTATTTGCATTTGGGCATTTAAATGCTATTAAATATTTGAAATGCTCAAATAATCATAAACTAAAATGTTTACTGTTGGATATATTCTAAACAGTAGCCCTGATTAGTTTCATGATTTTTGGAAATGCCCTGGCATTTTTAATAAAGCCCAGAACACAATTACAGAAATAGAAAACAGAACAGAAATTATGGAAAGACAGAAACCTCACCTGGGCCTTACCTGGCAGAAGAGGCCCAGCCCACCAGGGGCTGAGTGGTCTTCTTCCTCCTGCCAGGAGGACAGACAGGTGCGTGGCGAGCGCGCCGACGACGCCTTGCCACCTCCTGCTTCAGCCGCACGACCCCGACCCCTCCAGACGCGCCACGACGACGCCCCGAAGCCCCTGTCTCCTCTCCCTCACTCGCTGCACTCTCTCCCCTCCCCTGTCCCTCTTGCGCGCACTCACCCGAGCGCAGCCGCAGCCGCCGCTCGCCATAGCCATGGCCACCGGCCACCCCACGCCTCGCCGACGCGCCCAGAAGCTCCGTCGCTTCATCCTCGACCCCCACACCGAGCCGCGCGACGCCGGACGCCCCACAACGCCGCCTTTGCCCTCGTCTTCAACCTCGGGCACCGGAGATCGCCACCGCCGATTCGACACCTCCGAGCCGTCCCCGAGCGCGCTAAGCATCCCTATAGCCTCTATGTGAGCTCCTACGTCGTTTCCCTCTTACCCCGACGCCGTTCACGACCTGTAGCCGTCGATTCCGCGCTGACCGAAACGCCCCGCCGCACGAGCTCGACGCCGGCGTCACTTTGGTGACCATTTGGTCATCTGTCGGTGTGCAACGCGTTCGCAACCTCGCGTAGTGCATCCCTAGCGCACTGGTTCGCTCGACCGTGAGCCGCAGCAGCAAACTCACGAACGCCGAACTCCGGCCGCCGCCTCGCTCGCCACCGCCGACGCCACAGCTCACCCCATCTCCTCTCGCTTGCTCCTTTGGATGCGCGCGAACCCGAGGAACCCGTAGCAGCAAACGGCGAGGCAAATGGTTGCCCATAGCTCGATCCCGAGGAACATCCGTCGTCGGATGTGCTCGCCGGCGTTCAACTCCGGCGAGCCGACGTGGCCGCGTGATTAGTGCTAATCACTGCCAGCTAACCAACCTATAGTCACTGACAAGTGGGCCCAGCGCCCTAATAGTTTTAACTTAATCACTAACTAGAGCAAGTGCCACTGACATGTGGGCCCAGGCCTTAACTAATCTAGATTAGGTTTAGTTTAATTCTAATTAACTCTGCTAGTTAACCTTGTCACTGACGTGTGGACCCCACTGTCAGGTTTGACTTGGACCAGCCCTTTGACCTGCTGACGTCATGCTTACACATTGCTGACGCAGTAAATAGTTTCTGTATTTAAAATAACTCAGGAATTCCAGAAAATGCCCTAAACTTCTAAAATTCATAGAAATTCAACCGCAGCTCCAAATGAAATGATTTATATATGAAAAATTATCAGAAAAATCCAAAGAATCTGTTTATGGCATCCTCATGCATGTTTGAACAACTTACAGCCACTGTATATGACAATTTGAATAAATGGCATTTGAAATGTCTTATATGGAGTTTGAATTTGAACCTAAGGTTCAAACCAACTCCATTTAATATGTTGCTAGCTGCATTAGCTCAAAACACATTCATATTGCCATGTCATGATCATGCATCATATTGTGCATTGCATTGATTGTGTTTCCTCTCTGTTGCCGGTATTGTTCCCTCTCGATAGCCGTGTTTCCGACGATGAGTTCGATGACACTAATGACGACTCAATGCTATCTTCAGAAGTGCCAGGCAAGCAAAACCCCCTTGTTCAATCCGATACAATCCCATTCTCTCGCTCCTGCTCTCTTCTCCTGCATTAGGACAATCGATTCAACTGTTACATGCCGCGGTAGTTGGACCCCTTTTCCTCTGCATGACCTGTCATTGCCACAGTAAATAGATGAAACCCACTAGCATGAGTAGGAGTTGTTTGAGCCCTGATGTGCCTACTCATTCATGCTTGTTTGTCATGCCTGCTACTGCTTAGAGTTGAGTCGGGTCTGATTCGTCGGGGATGAATTGGAATGGTGATGAACATGTCCTACTGTGTGTGAGCTAAGTGTGTGAACACGATTTGGTAAAGGTAGCGGTGAGAGGCCATGTAGGAGTACATGGTGGGTTGTCTCATTGAAGCCGTCCTCAGGAACTGAGTTCTGTGTTTGTGATCCATGATACAGTTACTACCACGCATTGGGCCCGAAACCAATGGACCCTCTCGGCTTCTTAATCACCCTTGTCCTCTGTCCAGGAGTTGCAAGTAGTTTCTGGTGTTTGTAGTATGCTGGAGGCCGTGGACAGCGCTGACGGAGGGGTGGGCTGTGATGCGGTAGGCACGTGGCACGGTGTACCGGGCGCCCGTTTGGTGTCTCGGGAACCCTGCACACATCGTTCGGGGCCGTATGTGGAAACCTCGGCCGGACTCCCTGCGGATGGAACCTGAATAGGCGATAAACCTGGACTAGAGACTTGAGTGTTTAGGTAGGCTGTCGCCGACTCCCTCGCCAGGCTTCCGCTTGAAGGTTGCCGAGGTACACGACGTGTACATGGTGGTAAGTGGCGAGAGCGTGTGTGACGAAGTACACCCCTGCAGGGTTAATATGATCTATTCGAATAGCCGTGTCCGCGGTAAAGGACTTCTGGGTTGCCTATAATAGTTCATAGACAAGTGAAAGTGGATACTCTAAAATGCGCAAGATAAGCGTGAGTGCTATGGATGGCGTTCTCGTAGGGAGACGGGAGCGGGTCCATAGTGGAGTATTGATATGGTGAATATGTGGACTCATGTGCGCCACCTCAAAAGAGTTGCTTGCAGTTGTAGTTCAGGTTAGCCACTGAGTCAAAGCTGGCTTGCTGCAGTCAAACTCCACCACCCCCCCTTTGTTGATACCGATGCATATGTAGCTAGTTCTGATGTAAGTCTTGCTGGGTACATTTGTACTCACGTTTGCTTATTTATGTTTTTGCAGAGAGACTTCAGTCTCGCTAGTAGTTCCGCGTGGACTTCGACGTTTAGCTTGATACCTCAGCTACGATCTTGTGCCCTCGGCAGGATCTAGTAGATAGTCAGGCTTCTCAGCCTTTTTCATTTATAGTTGTCTGTACTCAGACATGTTAAGCTTCCGCTTGTGTTTGACTTGTATGCTCTGAGTGTTGGGTCATGAGACCCATGTTTGTAATATCTGGCTCTTCGGGGCCTAATGAATAATACTCTGAGTCGTAGAGTCTTGTTGTGATGCCATGTTGTATCTGCACATATCGAGCATATTGTGTGTATGATTGAAATGCTTGGTATGTGTGGGATCCGACAATCTAGTTGTCTATCCTTAGCAGCCTCTCTTATGGGGAAATGTAGTCTAGTGCCTCCTTGAGCCATAGTAGTCCGCTACAGCCCGGTTCACCGGAGTCCTGCTAGCCCAGCACTACTGCTCTGGACACTTGACTGGCCGGCATGTGTTTCATATCGTTCCTGTGTCTGTCCCTTAGGGGAAATGTCACGCGGTGACATCCGGAGTCCTGCCTAGCCTGCTACAGCCCGGGTTCCCGGAGTCCTGTTAGCCCAGTGCTACAGCTCGGATTCGCATGCTGCTGACCGACACGTTCGATGTTGATTCATGTATGCCTGTCCCCATACGTTAGTGCCGCTTTGGGTTCACGACTAGCCATGTCGGCCCGGGTTCTCTGTCATATGGATGCTAGCGACATTATCATATACGTGAGCCAAAAGGCGCAAACGGTCCCGGGCCATGGTAAGGCGACACCCGTGGGAATACCGTGCGTGAGGCCGCAAAGTGATATGAGGTGTTACAGGCTAGATCGGTGTGACTTGGAATCGGGGTCCCAACAGCGTTGGTATCAGAGCCTGACTGCCTGTAGGATTACCAAGCCAAACTGGTCGAAGTTGAGTCTAGAAATGCTTTAGTTATGTAAGGGAATTGATCGTGGGAAGGAACGTAAGGCTCTTTTTACTCCTTTACCTTATGCCCTTCTGATCTGAGTCACCCTCTTCTCTTCGACGGGGATTAAGAACTAGGATTCTCATCTTTCTATCAGGATCACGTGTTACTAATCCGTAGACTCGTAGGATTGTTGGTTTCAAGCCTCAGTTCAGTCTCTACTACTTCCGTGTGTTCATAGTTGGTCTCGGAACCTTGATATTGTGCTTCTAAGTGGTTATGCCACCATTTTGCAGGATGTCTCAAATCTTTTGAGCATTTACAGCCGTTATGCTATCCGAGTCATCCCAGGTTTCTAAACTATCTGATGCATTTGCAAAATCATCTCCCTCTGGTCGATGTTCCTTTAGGCCAGGTTAATCACACTAATCGTTGAGTTGAGGTACTCTGTTGCCTTGACATATATATTGGAGATATTATTATGACCCTAGGTGTCATCGAGGACCACTCAGTAATCTAGCAATGCCTTGTATCCCCAGTGTGATGATTCTGGCCAATATTCTCGAAAGCATCCCGTGATGCCATTTAGTTAGTAGGCATTCTATTCCTGGGTTCTTGAACCCAAGATTCACTCTACTTAATTCATGTAGCTAGTATTTGCTAGCTCCCTTAAAGATATTAGTAACCTTTGCGATAGTCCTCGAGGTCCGTGGTATTTCCTTCTTCCAAATACCATGAACCCTTATGGCAGAAGTTCTTTTAACCAAAAGATCACAACCAGAGCGCTCTTGAGGAGTACTCCATCCATATTGTGACTCTGCCAGTCCTTCCTCCTCTGCATGGGTTACCCGGAAGAAATATGTTGAATTTGTTCGACATACTAATCCATGCATCCACAACTCAGAAAAACATATGTTCCCTTGGGTTGTCCCTCTTTAGTTATTTTCTGGCCCTCGTCTATCAATTGATAGTCAGGAGTAATTGTGCATTTGTGTTATCAATGCCTATTATTCTTGTGGTCCGTCAAGCCATTCTATTCCAGAATGACTAGGAGAAACAAACTCCAGTACCTCAACCATATCCAGGATTGGGTCAAAGTAGCTGTATTCCACAGATCAAATGCCAATCCAGTTTTTGTTCTGTTCTACCTTGGAGTGTTACCATCTTTATGTCAAGAGTGTCATGAGAATTGCACCACCTCCTACGAATTCTTGACGCAGTAATACTTCTTGCTATCATTGTTCATTCCTCGGTTCCCGTGTTATTGTAACCGGAATGCCGACAAGTGAATTGTGGTGTGTGAAATCAATACTCCGAGCAACTTGTTGCTTGGTAGTTAATGGACAATACTCTCACTCTTAGCGTGTTGGTTATTGAATCACCATCCTGAGGATGATCGTGCTACCTAGTCCATATTCCCGGTGTACATTTCGATCTTTGAGTTAGGATTGAATCCCTTGCTTATTTGATCATATCGTCTTGCCCTGAAAAGCAAGGTTGTTCTCGATCTTAATAACATGTCGGTGGATCGTGATTTTCCAAATATCTTCTTGGAAGTACCACCAGGTTGTCCATGACCGATATGTTGAGTCGTGAACAAGTTGGTTTTCCCGTAAACCACCCCTTCTCCAAGAATCCGTGTTGGATACCCTGAGCTAGTTGGTCAAGCTAAACAACAACTTGGAGAGTTGGAAGATAAAAGCTTGCCAGCTTAGTTCATTTCAAGGGATATATTTGCGTGTGTTGAAGATAGATGATATCTTCATCGATTGGTCCCTGTGATCAGTTGTTGGACCTATTGTCGTATCAAGACTTTGATTTGAGTATGGGCTATCATCAAATCAAATCAGAACCAACGATGTTCATAATGTTGTCTTACTCGTGGTTGATCCCTCGAGCATACACCATTATATCTTTTGGGTCTGACCAATGCTATCACTTGTTCACATAATCATGGAATTCCATCTCCATGGAAACCTGGATGAATTGTTGTTGAGCCCATCAGCAACACTGCTACCTTCTCCATGACTCGTGTTGAACATCCAGCTAGTATTGGAAACTTTATAAGCATTATCTTCGTGTTCCGTTCATGAAGCATATGTTTGGATGAAAGTAGTGACTTCCTCTAATTCACGTGCATCTGATGCAAGTTGCCGTCGTGGATTTGAGAAAGTCAATGTTGCCTCCTCTGGAATCGTCCCAAGTCAGTTATGCACGTGCGAAGTATTCCGTGGTCTGTTAGACTGATCATCTTCATTCCATATGAATTCTCTAGCACACCAAGCCACTGATTGATTTGTTCAAGGAAAAGGAGTTGTTGTGCAAATCCTAGGTCATGCACAAGACTTCGTTACCCTAGATGATGGTTCCCCACCTGAACTCGGTAGTGTTTTATCATAAGACTACTATGTGGTCATGCTTGTCTGGGACAGCGTGTTCACATGTGTTTGTAGCAGAACCAGCTCATGTTTTGAAGCTTGCTATCGTAGTTCATCCCCTGAGAATCTCGCAACGTCATCTCGTCGATTTGTGTTGCAAACTTTCATTTTCCTTCTAGACTTGATGAGTCTGGAATATCCTGACACCAACCAGATCTGAATCTCGGGCAGATATGATGGTTGGAACATTTTCCAAGAACTACAATATTGGTCTCTCGTTAATCGGTAAAGTGGATGTCGTGGCCAACACACCCAGCCGGAAGACCTATTATTGTAGTATCTGGATTGAGTAAGTTGGCCACCTCCCCATAAGGATTTCTTAGGATTTATTCCACTAGTTATTCCTTATGGATTCCTGCGCACCCGAAGTCCGACCTACTACTTGATGTTCAAGATTCCAAACCACATCCAATGGGTTACGCTAGAACATCAAGGAGAACATTAGAAGCGGAGTGCTAAATGTCTCTCGGTCGATCATCCAGATTTTGCTTCCCTGGCCTCGCTAAGGTGAAATCTGAGAAGGTGTTATCTTCCTTTGCATCTGCATCGTCCATCACTATTCATCATGGTGGTATGTTGTGTTGCCAGGATCCTTGACACGGATATTGGTACAACCTTGATGAATACGGAAATGCTCAAGTTCTTGAGAGCACGCACAAGCACTAGGTTTTATCGTCGGCATTAACTGGGATCCGCTCCCAGTTTCCTTCGGTTATGCTAAACCTTTCAAACAGTAGATTCACTCTCTACTGTTGAGCTCCTCCCTAGTTACTACAATCATTCCTAGCATTTGCATTTTTGTTCCCAGCTTGCACCGTCATTGTGCCATCCTACCATGGGTCCCATCCATTTCCGATGATAAGCAAAATCATCCCTTGCTTTGTCTTCAACAAGGTAGTTCACATCATCCATTCTAGTCCGAGTATGCCATTCCTTCGAACTCCGCCAAACGATTGCTGTGATTTGCCTTAAGCTGGTATAAAGAGTTTCAATGATCTATGTATCAAAAGTAATTCTTTTTGCCACTTAAGGAATAGTTCTACGAGTCACCTTCCCCAAGGTGCCCCGTTATGGAATCATGGCAATTATCTCCTCGCTACCTTGAAACCATGCACCGTCTTATTCAACGTGGAATTGTGTTTATCAACTTGAATCTTCGTTCTCTGTTTCACTTCATCCCTCTCTCGATGTATGTGTTGAGTCTCAGCTCAAGAGATGTTTCAACGTCTCACTCCATGAGTTGATCGTGAGTTGCTCGATCTTCAAGGAGATCGATTTCTATAGAGTTTCCCTTGTCGTCATAGTGTCGGATGAAGATCTCGAAAGCAAAGACGTCAACGTTAATTGAAGCAACGGATCAACATCTTCGCGAAGAGCAATTGGATCATGAAGATCGTGTTAGCTTTGTGTACCCTCTGTCTTCTTACCTCACGTCTTGAATCTCGGGACGAGATTCTTGTTTAGTGGGGGTGAGTTGTCACATCCCTAGCTTCTGACATTGCACTAGGCTAACTTCATGTGTGCATCATGTTTAAGCTTTGAAAGAAACTTGAAATGGGGATTGCCTAAACCCTAGCATTAAAGGGATTCACTAGGTTCAACCAAAATATTTCTAGTAAATCCAAATGGCTTTAAAAAAATGTTCATCACTCTTGGAAAATGCTGGAAACAGTAACCAGAGGTGATGCACATTTTTCCATGACATATTTGGGCTCTGGATTAAATCATACTCTATTTGCATTTGGGCATTTAAATGCTATTAAATATTTGAAATGCTCAAATAATCATAAACTAAAATGTTTACTGTTGGATATATTCTAAACAGTAGCCCTGATTAGTTTCATGATTTTTGGAAATGCCCTGGCATTTTTAATAAAGCCCAGAACACAATTACAGAAATAGAAAACAGAACAGAAATTATGGAAAGACAGAAACCTCACCTGGGCCTTACCTGGCAGAAGAGGCCCAGCCCACCAGGGGCTGAGTGGTCTTCTTCCTCCTGCCAGGAGGACAGACAGGTGCGTGGCGAGCGCGCCGACGACGCCTTGCCACCTCCTGCTTCAGCCGCACGACCCCGACCCCTCCAGACGCGCCACGACGACGCCCCGAAGCCCCTGTCTCCTCTCCCTCACTCGCTGCACTCTCTCCCCTCCCCTGTCCCTCTTGCGCGCACTCACCCGAGCGCAGCCGCAGCCGCCGCTCGCCATAGCCATGGCCACCGGCCACCCCACGCCTCGCCGACGCGCCCAGAAGCTCCGTCGCTTCATCCTCGACCCCCACACCGAGCCGCGCGACGCCGGACGCCCCACAACGCCGCCTTTGCCCTCGTCTTCAACCTCGGGCACCGGAGATCGCCACCGCCGATTCGACACCTCCGAGCCGTCCCCGAGCGCGCTAAGCATCCCTACAGCCTCTATGTGAGCTCCTACGCCGTTTCCCTCTTACCCCGACGCCGTTCACGACCTGTAGCCGTCGATTCCGCGCTGACCGAAACGCCCCGCCGCACGAGCTCGACGCCGGCGTCACTTTGGTGACCATTTGGTCATCTGTCGGTGTGCAACGCGTTCGCAACCTCGCGTAGTGCATCCCTAGCGCACTGGTTCGCTCGACCGTGAGCCGCAGCAGCAAACTCACGAACGCCGAACTCCGGCCGCCGCCTCGCTCGCCACCGCCGACGCCACAGCTCACCCCATCTCCTCTCGCTTGCTCCTTTGGATGCACGCGAACCCGAGGAACCCGTAGCAGCAAACGGCGAGGCAAATGGTTGCCCATAGCTCGATCCCGAGGAACATCCGTCGTCGGATGTGCTCGCCGGCGTTCAACTCCGGCGAGCCGACGTGGCCGCGTGATTAGTGCTAATCACTGCCAGCTAACCAACCTATAGTCACTGACAAGTGGGCCCAGCGCCCTAATAGTTTTAACTTAATCACTAACTAGAGCAAGTGCCACTGACATGTGGGCCCAGGCCTTAACTAATCTAGATTAGGTTTAGTTTAATTCTAATTAACTCTGCTAGTTAACCTTGTCACTGACGTGTGGACCCCACTGTCAGGTTTGACTTGGACCAGCCCTTTGACCTGCTGACGTCATGCTTACACATTGCTGACGCAGTAAATAGTTTCTGTATTTAAAATAACTCAGGAATTCCAGAAAATGCCCTAAACTTCTAAAATTCATAGAAATTCAACCGCAGCTCCAAATGAAATGATTTATATATGAAAAATTATCAGAAAAATCCAAAGAATCTGTTTATGGCATCCTCATGCATGTTTGAACAACTTACAGCCACTGTATATGACAATTTGAATAAATGGCATTTGAAATGTCTTATATGGAGTTTGAATTTGAACCTAAGGTTCAAACCAACTCCATTTAATATGTTGCTAGCTGCATTAGCTCAAAACACATTCATATTGCCATGTCATGATCATGCATCATATTGTGCATTGCATTGATTGTGTTTCCTCTCTGTTGCCGGTATTGTTCCCTCTCGATAGCCGTGTTTCCGACGATGAGTTCGATGACACTAATGACGACTCAATGCTATCTTCAGAAGTGCCAGGCAAGCAAAACCCCCTTGTTCAATCCGATACAATCCCATTCTCTCGCTCCTGCTCTCTTCTCCTGCATTAGGACAATCGATTCAACTGTTACATGCCGCGGTAGTTGGACCCCTTTTCCTCTGCATGACCTGTCATTGCCACAGTAAATAGATGAAACCCACTAGCATGAGTAGGAGTTGTTTGAGCCCTGATGTGCCTACTCATTCATGCTTGTTTGTCATGCCTGCTACTGCTTAGAGTTGAGTCGGGTCTGATTCGTCGGGGATGAATTGGAATGGTGATGAACATGTCCTACTGTGTGTGAGCTAAGTGTGTGAACACGATTTGGTAAAGGTAGCGGTGAGAGGCCATGTAGGAGTACATGGTGGGTTGTCTCATTGAAGCCGTCCTCAGGAACTGAGTTCTGTGTTTGTGATCCATGATACAGTTACTACCACGCATTGGGCCCGAAACCAATGGACCCTCTCGGCTTCTTAATCACCCTTGTCCTCTGTCCAGGAGTTGCAAGTAGTTTCTGGTGTTTGTAGTATGCTGGAGGCCGTGGACAGCGCTGACGGAGGGGTGGGCTGTGATGCGGTAGGCACGTGGCACGGTGTACCGGGCGCCCGTTTGGTGTCTCGGGAACCCTGCACACATCGTTCGGGGCCGTATGTGGAAACCTCGGCCGGACTCCCTGCGGATGGAACCTGAATAGGCGATAAACCTGGACTAGAGACTTGAGTGTTTAGGTAGGCTGTCGCCGACTCCCTCGCCAGGCTTCCGCTTGAAGGTTGCCGAGGTACACGACGTGTACATGGTGGTAAGTGGCGAGAGCGTGTGTGACGAAGTACACCCCTGCAGGGTTAATATGATCTATTCGAATAGCCGTGTCCGCGGTAAAGGACTTCTGGGTTGCCTATAATAGTTCATAGACAAGTGAAAGTGGATACTCTAAAATGCGCAAGATAAGCGTGAGTGCTATGGATGGCGTTCTCGTAGGGAGACGGGAGCGGGTCCATAGTGGAGTATTGATATGGTGAATATGTGGACTCATGTGCGCCACCTCAAAAGAGTTGCTTGCAGTTGTAGTTCAGGTTAGCCACTGAGTCAAAGCTGGCTTGCTGCAGTCAAACTCCACCACCCCCCCTTTGTTGATACCGATGCATATGTAGCTAGTTCTGATGTAAGTCTTGCTGGGTACATTTGTACTCACGTTTGCTTATTTATGTTTTTGCAGAGAGACTTCAGTCTCGCTAGTAGTTCCGCGTGGACTTCGACGTTTAGCTTGATACCTCAGCTACGATCTTGTGCCCTCGGCAGGATCTAGTAGATAGTCAGGCTTCTCAGCCTTTTTCATTTATAGTTGTCTGTACTCAGACATGTTAAGCTTCCGCTTGTGTTTGACTTGTATGCTCTGAGTGTTGGGTCATGAGACCCATGTTTGTAATATCTGGCTCTTCGGGGCCTAATGAATAATACTCTGAGTCGTAGAGTCTTGTTGTGATGCCATGTTGTATCTGCACATATCGAGCATATTGTGTGTATGATTGAAATGCTTGGTATGTGTGGGATCCGACAATCTAGTTGTCTATCCTTAGCAGCCTCTCTTATGGGGAAATGTAGTCTAGTGCCTCCTTGAGCCATAGTAGTCCGCTACAGCCCGGTTCACCGGAGTCCTGCTAGCCCAGCACTACTGCTCTGGACACTTGACTGGCCGGCATGTGTTTCATATCGTTCCTGTGTCTGTCCCTTAGGGGAAATGTCACGCGGTGACATCCGGAGTCCTGCCTAGCCTGCTACAGCCCGGGTTCCCGGAGTCCTGTTAGCCCAGTGCTACAGCCCGGATTCGCATGCTGCTGACCGACACGTTCGATGTTGATTCATGTATGCCTGTCCCCATACGTTAGTGCCGCTTTGGGTTCACGACTAGCCATGTCGGCCCGGGTTCTCTGTCATATGGATGCTAGCGACATTATCATATACGTGAGCCAAAAGGCGCAAACGGTCCCGGGCCATGGTAAGGCGACACCCGTGGGAATACCGTGCGTGAGGCCGCAAAGTGATATGAGGTGTTACAGGCTAGATCGGTGTGACTTGGAATCGGGGTCCCGACAGTCCCACCCAGCTGCTCCCTCAGGCTGGCATTGGCCTCTACAGATATGGCAAAGAAGAAAAAAGCAATAAGAAAGAAGTCGTCAGGAAAGATCCGACACGACTGCTCAGCAGTCGGCCTGAATCTCGGGGACTACACCCAGTGGGTGCGCTGACGCGCCCCCATGTGAGATAAAAGATGAAGCACTTACTCCGGCTCTCAGTTAGATCAGCAGTCTTCTGGGTCAGCTCCCGAGCCTGGGAGTTGAAGGCAGCTGCACGGAGGTTGTCGTAGTCCTGCAAGTTGGATAGAGAAGCGAACAAGAGCAAGATAAGCAATCGAAGTCTACTAAGAAGTTCCAAGCGGCCTGCTCAGTAGCCGACTCGGAACTCGGGGACTACACCTAGTGGGTGCGCTGACGCACCCCCACAGAAGAAATCAAGATCAAGAAACAGAAAAGCGGGAAGACTCACCCGAATGGCCGCCCGTGTCGCGAGGAACTCATCATTGTACTGCCTCAGCACGACGGCCTGGGACTGAAGCCGGTGCCGGACTTCTTGCGCCGCCACGTTCACCACGGCCGTCCCACCACCCAGCGTCCACCCCGAGCTGGCGCTGGCTGTCTTCAGATCCTGGGTCGACGAGCTAGAGCCCGCGGCCTTCTACGGGTCCGGCGCCGAAGTCGTCTTCCCCGCGCGCTGGCGTGATGACGATCGGACCACCAGGTCCGTCTTCGCAGCCGGCTCACTTCCAGCCGGCCGCACGGGCGGCGCGTCAAGTCGGCCGCCTCGGTCCGCCCCAGTCGGCGATGGCGGTGCCGCCTCCCTCTCCCGGACGACGACGTCATCCTCCTCCCTCTCCATCCCCGGCAGGTCGCAACCGGCTTCCTCCGGTGGAGGTTCCGGGATCTCGGGTGCCGCGACACGCAGGGGGGTGACAAGCAAGGCCCCCGCCGCTGCGGCTGCGGCTGCAGCCTCCGCCTGGGCCTTGGCCGCCGCGTCGGCTTGTGCCTTCGCCGACTCCTCCGCCATCTCCTGTGCCCCCTTGGCAGCGGCCGCCCTCAGCTCCTCCGCCTCCCGCTCCTCCCGCGCCTCCCGTGCGTTCTGCTCCGTTGCCGCCTGAAGCTCGGCACGGGGGTCCATGCGGCGGGTGTTTGCGGATCCTCCCGCCGATCCAACCACGGAGGTGGCAGCGGTCCGCTCAAGAGAATGCGGAGCCCTGTTTGATAAGATAAGACAAGGATTCAGAAATCGACAAGAAAAGAAGAAGGAATATGCAAGAGAATCAACACTTACGTCGAAACCGTTTGCGGCTGCTTCACCACCTTGCGAAAGCGGGCCGCCTTCGCGGCCGCCTCATCCCGCCTGGTCGCCACTGCCCCGCTCTTGGGCTTCTTCGGCCAACTGCCGAACAAGCCCGACGCGGCCCGGCGCTTCTGCGCGCCGCCTCGAGCAGGCGGCACGGCGGATGAACCCGCGCCATGGTCGGACGCCGGCTGGCGGCGCGGGACGATTCCCGCCTTGTCGTCTTCCGGCCAGTCATCCAAGCTGGCTCCAAGCCCGGAGCCGCCTGCTTCGCCGCCTCCTGCCTCAGTGTTATCGTCCATGGCGGCCGCCCCCAAGTCGGGGTCCTCCAAGTCATGCTCCGCCCGGTCGGGGAGAAATTGGCGATCCGCCCCCGCTGTCCAGGCCGCAGGTCAAAGGAGAGGGCTCTGCCAAGACGTGCCGACTGGTTAGAGTTGGCCAAGAAAAACTTGGTGACAAAACTAAAGAAGAGAAGATAAAGAAAGCATACCATAGGCGGGGGATTGGCACGGGAGTACGGCTCCTTGCCAAACTGCCACTCTGCGTAGAGCTTGCAATTCGCGAGATAGTTCACCATATGAGCCACCTCGTCATGAGGCATCTCCTTGGTGCACATCCGACTCGGATCGAGTTGGCCGCTCGTTTGACTGATCAAATGAGGGCGGCCTTGAAGTGGGAGCACCCGGCGCACCACGAAGGCGGCCAGCAGGTCGGACCCAGTCAGGCCCTCCGACTGGATCATTACCCGGAGTCGGGCGAAGGCGGCGGCTCCAGCCGGCGACAGCGTCCTGGCCCGATAGGAACACTGGGGTCGCCTCCCAGCTGGCGGGCCAGCTACGTAAGCCGGCAAATTGACGTAGTCGCTTTGCGGGGCGACGTTCTTCACATAGAAGTATGATTTCTGCCAGAGCTTCACCGACTGGATCAGCGTGATGGCAGGGAAGGGGTTGTCGGCTGCCGGCCTCCGCACCGTGATGAAGGCGCCGCTCTGAGCCGGCACGCCCTGCATGCGAGTGCCAAGCTTGGATTGAAAGAATTCCCCCCAGAGCTAGAGGGTGGGAAGGACGCCGAGGAGGCCCTCGCACAGAGTGACGAAGGCGAACAGTAGCACCACCGTGTTTGGAGTGAGGTGGTGCGGCTGGAGCTGATAGAATTCGAGGAAGGAGGGGAAGAAGGCACTCGCGGGCAGGCCGAGGCCGCGCAGGAAGTTCCAGCGGAAGATTACCCGCTCGCCTTCCTCCGGCGCCGGCGAGATCTCCTTCTTTGGTGCAAGACGGACCCGCACCTGGTCCTCGCCGGGCATCCGCCGCGTCTTGCGGAGGAAGTCGATGTGGTCCGCATGGACGTTGGAGCCGTCCCAGTATCCGCCGTGCTACATAACGGCAAGAAGCTGACGAGAAAGGGCGCGGCAACGGCGAAATCACGGCCCTACGGCGGTGAAGCTGCGGGGGAGTGCGAAGACTAGAGGTACGGCGCGGCGGCGAAGGGCTGCTGCGGCGGAGAAGGAAAGGAAGAAAATGGCGGAGCGAGGGTGAGCATGCGAGCGCCTGTCGTTCCCCCTCCTCCCCCTACTTATAGCCTCGTGCGGTGAAGCTGAGGAGGCGAGGCGTGGGGGCAACGTGGGATTAACTGCGCCCACTCCCCCACGTTCCGCGATTATTGCGCCCTAACGACGTGCAGAAACTGCCGCCGAAGGCGTGCGGCCCGCTTTGGGCCACAGAGAATCCACGCCTGGGCCTAGGCGTGGGAGTGATCGGCCCCCGGCCTGCGGCGACGCCCCTTGAGCGCGTGGGCTGGCAGGCTTTTTTCAGCAGGAGGATGCAACACGACGTGCGCACCAACCGACTCCCGCCTTCAGACTTCAAAATCTCGCCAAGACGGCGTGCCCAACTGAAGCCGGCTCCTAGCTGCTGGCTCTTCAAGATAGGAAGTTGACCGAGCTTCTCGTCCTCTTCTCAGCCTCGAAGCCCAACCAGCTTCGGGGACTACTGTCGGAGTAAATGGCCATGGGTAGCCTAACCAACTCCCCTGGCTCTTCGAAAAATTATCAGGCGGATTGGGCCTTCAAGCATCCAAAACACAGGGCCGCCTTCCCCTGGTCGGCTATCTCACAGGCCGACTACCGGAAGGCGACCCGACCTCAAAAAACCTTCCCGAAGATAATCATAAGATGGCCGGCTCCCAGAAGCCGGCCATAAGTAGACCGATTCCCAGAAGCCGGCCATAAGAAGACCGACTCCCAGAAGCAGGCCACAAGAAGACCGACTCCCGGAAGCCGGCCAAGACTACACCCACTAGGGCTGCACCCACATAACAGTGATGAGACGGGGCGTGGCCACAGTACAGCTTGCCACCCCCCAATCCCGGAGCATGCATGGCCACAGTGCGCCGTACGGGTCAGCCATCCCCCGTCCGGCGCGGCACTGTTGCCATGTTGACCGTGACATCACCCACGACAGGCACCAGTACGGCCCGCGGGTGGCGGGCCCCTTCAGCCAGAGAGACGCTTGAAGGCGGCCAGGCCTCCCCTAGTCGGCCTGAGGCGTAGCCGGCTCCCAATAGCCGACTACCTCCCTCCCTCGAAGTATGTGCATCATTAAGGAGACAAGACGAGGTGAGGCTACAGTGAGAGCCCGCCAGGCGGCGGCACTGTAGCCACGCTTACCTCGACAAAGCCCTCATCATCAGGGGCGAGGCAACAGTAACTAGCCGCCGACAAGGCCCCCAGGCGGTGGGGCCGGCCTGTAGACCAAGAGGCCGGCAGCCGGCGGGACCCGCCAGTCGGCGGGCCCCAACGGCCGGCGGAGAAGCCGGCGAGCACAGACGCTGACGGCTGGGACCCGCACCCAGTCGGATTACCATTGTATCCCTGGGGTAGGCCTATATAAACCCCCTAGGGCACCCATGCAAAGGGTTGATCGCTGAGATAGTTTTAGACACCACGTAGAGGGAAGAGGAGAGCTAGCCTTGCCTTTCTTCCTCCTCTAGCCAAACATCTCAAGGAGCACTTGTAGCTACTTGTGTTGATCTAGTGATCATGCAGAGACCCCGCAGAGCAGGACTAGGGGTGTTATCTCCACGGAGAGCCCCGAACTTGGGTAAGATTCGCCGGCGTGCATGTCTTTGCCTTATCCCGTTTCCAGGCACCGGCAATGTCTTACTGGCTCCCACAATGATAAGCCAGCTTGAGGGGGCTGCTTCTTCTGGAGGTCTTGGTGTCCTCTACCTCGCGAGGCTTGGCCCCTCGCGAGGGTCTTGAGTTGTTGATGCTGTAGGTGGGTCGTACCAGGCCTGTGATGGAGCCACGCCGTGGGCCACAGGCATGCAAGTCTGGGTACCCCAGTTCCCAGAACGCCGACCACCAATAAGGATGATGAACCCCTCCATGATGGTTTTTAGATTGGGTCTATGGTTTCTGGAACTTGCGGCGGCTGGAATTGATTTTCGTTGACTCCCCTAGGGTTTCTGGAATATTGGGCTATTTATAGAGCAAAGAGGCGGTGCGGGAGGCCACCGAGGTGGGCACAACCCACCTGGGCGCGCTTGGGGGCGCAGGTGCGCCCTGGTGGGTTGTGCCCCCCTCGGGGCACCCCCAGGTGCTTCTCCGGCCCATTGGGTGTCTTCTGGTCCATAAAAAGGCCACAAAAAGTTTTGCTGCATTTGGACTCCGTTTGATATTGATTTCCTGCAATGTAAAAAAAAAAGCAAAAAACAGCAACTGACGCTTGGCACTATGTCAATAGGTTAGTCCCAAAAATGATATAAAACGATTGTAAAACATCCAAGAATGATAATATAACAGCATGGAACTGTTTGGAAACGTAGCATGCAATTTCAAAAAAATTCCTACGCTCACGCAAGATCTATCTAGGAGATGCATAGCAACGAGAGGGGGAGAGTGTGTCCACCTACCCTCGTAGACTGAAAGCAGAAGCGTTTGACAACTTGGTTGATGTATTCGAACTTCTTCTCGTTCCGACCGATCAAGCACCGAACATACGGCACCTCCGAGTTCTGCACACGTTCAGCTCCGTCCCTCGAACTCTTGATCCAACAAAGAGTCAAGGGAGAGTTTCGTCAGCACGACGGCTGGTGACAGTGATGGTGAAGTGATCCGCGCAGGGCTTCGCCTAAACACTATGACAATATGACCGAAGGCGTAAACTGTGTAGGGGGACGCCACACACGGCTAACAATCGTTGTTGTGTGTTCTAGCAGTGCCCCCCTAATATATATAGGTTGGAGGGGAGGAGAGGCAGCCAAGGGGGCGCCCCAAGTAGGAGGAATCCTACTTGGGCACCTCCCAATTCGGCCTCCCCCCTTCCATATTCATCAGAAGGGGGAAGGAAGGATGAGGGAGGAGAGAAGGAAGGGGGAGGCCGAATTGCTCCCCTTCCTTTCTCTCTATCCCTCTTTCCTTCCCCCTTATTTCAGCCTACATGGGGCACACCTAGGGGATCTATCGCCTTCTTGGCCCATTAGGCCCATGTAGTTGCCGGGGGTATGCCTGGAACCCCTTCCAGTCACCCGATATGTACCCGGTACCCCCGGAACACTTCTGGTGTCCGAATATCATCGTCCAATATATGAATCTTTACCTCTCGACCATTTCGAGACTCCTCGTCATGTCAGCAATCTCATCCGAGACTTCGAACAACATTCAGTCACCAAATCACATAACTCATATAATACAAAATTGTCATCGATGGTTAAGCGTGCGGACCCTACGGGTTCGAGAACTATGTAGACATGACCGAGACACCTCTCCGTTCAATAACCAACAGCGGAACCTGGATGCTCATATTTGTTCCCACATATTCTACGAAGATCTTTATCAGTCGTACTGTAATGACAACATACGTTATTCCCTTTGTCATCGATATGTTACTTGCCCGAGATTCAATCGTCAGTATCTTCATACCTAGTTCAATCTCGTTACCGGCAAGTCTCTTTACTCGTTTCTTAATACATCATCCCGGAACTAACTCATTAGTCACATTGCTTGCAAGGCTTATCATGGTGTGTATTACCGAGAGGGACCAGAGATACCTCTCCGATACTCGGAGTGACAAATCATAATCTCGATCTGTGCCAACCCAACAAACACCTTCGGAGATACCTGTAGATCAGCTTTATAATCACCCAGTTACGTTGTGACGTTTCATAGCACACAAGGTATTCCTCCGGTACCCAGGAGTTTCATAATCTCATAGTCGAAGGAATATGTATTTGACATGAAGAAAGAAATAGCAATAAAACTGAACAATCAGCATGCTAAGCTAAGGGATGGGTCTTATCCATCACTTCATTCTCCTAATGATATGATCTCGTTCATCAAATGACAACACATGTTTATGGTTAGGAAACTTAACCATCTTTGATTAACGAGCTAGTCTAGTAGAGGCTTACTAGGGACACTGTGTTTTGTCTATGTATCCACACATGTATCAAGTTTCCGGTTAATACATTTCTTGCATGAATAATAAAAATTTATCATGATATAAGGAAATATAAATAACAACTTTATTATTTCCTATAGGGCATATTTCCTTCAGTCTCCCACTTGCACTAGAGTCAATAATCTAGTTCACATCGCCATGTGATTTAACACCAATGGTTCACATCTTTATGTGATTAACACCCATAGTTCACATCGCCATGTGACCAACACCCAAAGGATTTACTAGAGTCAATAATCTAGTTCACATCGCCATGTGATTAATGCCCAAAGAGTACTAAGGTGTGATCATGTTTTGCTTGTGAGAGAGGTTTAGTCAACGGGTCTGCCACATTCAGATCCGTATGTATTTTACAAATTTCTACGTCTGCAATGCTCTGCATAGAACTACTCTAGATAATTGCTCCCACTTTCAATATGTATCTAGATTGAAACTCAGAGTCATCCGGATCAGTGTCAAAGCTTGCATTGACGTAACCCTTTATGACGAACTCTTTGTCACCTCCATAACCGAGAAACATTTCCTTAGTCCTATTTAGGTACCTAAGGATAATTTTGACCGCTGTCCAGTGATCTACTCCTAGATCACTATTGTACCCCCTTGCCAAACTCATGGCAAGGTACACAATAGATTAGGTACACAGCATGGCATACTTTATAGCACGTATGGCTGAGGCATAGGGAGTGACTTTCATTCTCTCTCTATCTTCTGTTGTGGTCAGGTTTTCAGTCTTACTCAACTTCACATCGTGCAACATAGACAAGAACCCTTTCTTTGACTGATCTACTTTGAACTTCTTCAAAAATTTACCAAGGTATATACTTTGTGAAAGTTCTATTAAGCGTCTTGATCTATCTCTATAGATCTTGATGCCCAATATACAAGCAGCTTCACCGAGGTCTTTCATTGAAAAACTCTTATTCAAGTATCCTTTTATGCTATCCAGAAATTCTACATCATTTCCAATCAACTATATGTCATCCACATATAATATTAGAAATGCTATAGAGCTCCCACTCACTTTCTTGTAAATACAAGCTTCTCTGAAAGTCTGTATAAAACCATATGCTTTGATCACCTTATCAAAGCGTATATTCCAACTCCGAGATGCTTCCACCAGTCCATAAATGGATCGCTAGAGCTTGCACACCTTGTTAGCACCTTTAGGATCGACAAAACCTTCTGATTGCATCATATACAACTCTTCTTTGAGATATCCATTAAGGAATGCAATTTTGACATCCATTTGCCAGATTTCATAATCATAAAATGCGGCAATTGCTAACATGATTCGGACAGACTTAAGCATCGCTACGGGTGAGAACGTCTAATCGTAGTTAACTCCTTGAACTTTTCGAAAACCTTTCGCAACAAGTCGAGCTTTGTAGATAGTAACATCACCATCAGCGTCAGTCTTCTTCTTGAAGATCCATTTATTCTCTATGGCTTGCCGATCATCGAGCAAGTCAACCAAAGTCCACACTTTGTTCTCATACATGGATCCTATCTCTGATTTCATGGCCTCAAGGCATTTATCGAAATCTGGGCTCATCATCGCTTCCTCATAGTTCGCGGGTTCGTCATTGTCTAGTAAGATGACTTCCAGAACAGGATTACCATACCACTCTAGTGCGGAATGTGCTCTGGTTGACCTACGAGGTTCGGTAGTAACTTGATCTGAAGTTTCATTATCATTATCATTAGCTTCTTCTCTAGCTGGTGTAGGCATCACGGGAACGGTTTTCTGTGATGAGCTGCTTTCCAATTCGAGAGAAGGTACAATTACCTCATCAAGTTCTACTTTCCTCCCACTCACTTCTTTCGAGAGAAACTCCTTCTCTAGAAAGGATCCATTCTTAGCAACAAAGATCTTCCCTTCGGATTTGTGATAGAAGGTGTACCCAACAGTTTCTTTTGGGTATCCTACGAAGACGCACTTCTCCGATTTGGGTTCGAGCTTATCAGGCTGAAGCTTTTTCACATAAGCATCGCAACCCCAAACTTTAAGAAATGACAACTTAGGTTTATTGCCAAACCACAATTCATATGGTGTCGTCTCAACGGATTTAGATGGTGCCCTATTTAAAGTGAATGCAGCTGTCTCTAATGCATAACCCAAAAACGATAGTGGTAAATCGGCA
Source organism: Aegilops tauschii subsp. strangulata (assembly GCF_002575655.3). Classification (NCBI taxonomy): domain Eukaryota; kingdom Viridiplantae; phylum Streptophyta; class Magnoliopsida; order Poales; family Poaceae; genus Aegilops; species Aegilops tauschii. Next base: position 448,440,597 of record NC_053037.3, read on the forward strand.
AGAGACATCATAGATTGCACCATATCTAATAAAGTACGGTTACGATGTTCGGACACACCATTACACTGTAGTGTTCGAGGTGGTGTGAATTGTGAAACTATTCCACATTGTTTTAAACGAAGGCCAAACTTGTAACTCAAATATTCTGCGATCAGATCGTAGAAGCTTTATTTTCTTGTTACGATGATTCTATACTTCACTCTGAAATTCTTTGAACTTTTCATATGTTTCAGACTTTTGTTTCATTAAGTAGATATACCCATATCTGCTCAAATCATTTGTGAAGGTTAGAAAATAACGATACCTGCCGCGAGCCTCAACACTCATCAGACCGCATACATCGGTATGTTATATTTCTGATAAGTCATTGGCTCACTCCATTGTTCCGGAGAATGGAGTTTTAGTTATCTTGCCCATGAGGCATTGTTCGCAAGTATCAAATGATTCATAATCAAATGATTCCAAAAGCCCATCTACATGGAGTTTCTTCATGCACTTTACACGAATATGACCTAAACGACAGTGCCACAAATATGTAGCATTATCATTATCAACTTTGCATCTTTTGGCATCAATATTATGAATATGTGTATTACTACAATCAAGATTCAATAAACCATTTACATTGGGTGCATGACCATAGAAGGTTTTATTCATGTAAACAGAACAACAATTATTCTCTGACTTAAATGAATAACCGTATCGCAATAAACATGATCTAATCATATTCATGCTCAACACGAACACCAAATAACATTTATTTAGGTCCAATAATAATCCCGAAGGTAGAGAGAGTGTGCGATGGTGATCTTATCAACCTTGGAATTACTTCCAACACACATCGTCACATCGTCCTTAACTAGTCTTTGTTTATTTTGCAACTCCTGTGTCGAGTTACTACTCTTAGCAACTGAACCAGTATCAAATACCGAGGGGTTGCTATAAACACTAGTAAAGTACACATCAGTAACATGTATATCAAATATAACTTTATTCACTTTTCCATCCTTCTTATCCGCCAAGTATTTGGGGTAGTTCCGCTTCCAGTGACCATTCCCTTTGTAGTTGAAGCACTCAGTTTTAGGCTTAGGTCTAGCTTTGGGCTTCTTCACGGGAGTGGCAACTTGCTTGTCATTCTTCTTGAAGGTCCCTTTCTTTTCCTTTGCCGTTTTTCTTGAAACTAGTGGTCTTGTTAACCATCAACACTTGATGCTCCTTTTTGATTTCTACCTTCGCTGATTTCAGCATCGCAAAGAGCTCGGGAATCATTTTCGTCATCCCTTGCATACTATAGTTCATCACGAAGTTCTAGTAGCTTGGTGATAGTGACTAGAGAACTCTGTTAGTCACTATCTTATCTGGAAGATTAACTTCCACTTGATTCAAGAGATTGTACTACCCATACATTCTGAGTACATGCTCACTGGTTGAGCAATTCTCCTCCATCTTGTAGGCAAAGTACTTTTCAGAGGTCTCATACCTCTCGACATGCGCATGAGTCTGAAATACCAATTTAAACTCTTGGAATCCATGGTGTTCAAAATGTTTTTGAAGTCCCAGTTCTAAGCCGTAAAGCATGGTGCACTAAACTATCAATTAGTCATCATATCGAGCTTGTAAAACGCTCATAACGTCTACGTCTGCTCCTGCAATAGGTTTGTCGCCTAGCGGCGCATCATGGACATAATTCTTCTGTGCAGCAATGAGGATAATCCTCAGATAACAGACCCAGTCCGCATCATTGCTACTATCATCTTTCAACTTAGTTTTCTCTAGGAACATATCAAAAACATAGGGGAGCTACAACGCGAGCTACTGATCTACAACATAGATATGCAAATACTATTAGGACTAAGCTCATGATAAATTAAGTTCAGTTAATCATATTACTTAAGAACTCCCACCTAGATAGACATCCCTTGAGTCATCTAAATGATTACGTGATCCAAATCAACTAAACCATGTCCGATCATCACGTGAGATGGAGTAGTCATCAATGGTGAACATCTCTATGTTGATCATATTTACTATATGATTCACGTCGACCTTTCGGTCTCCAGTGTTCCGAGGCCATGTCTGTACATGCTAGGCTCGTCATGTTTAACCCGAGTATTCCGCATGTGCAAAACTGTCTCGCACCCGTTGTATGTGAACGTAGAGCCTATCACACCCGATCATCACGTGGTGTCTCAGCACGACGAACTGTCGCAACGGTGCATACTCAGGGAGAACACTTATACCTTGAAATTTTAGTGAGGATCATCTTATAATGCTACCGCCGTACTAAGCAAAATAAGATGCATAAAAGATAAACATTACATGCAATCAAAATATGTGACATGATATGACCATCATAATCTTGTGCCTTTGATCTCCATCTCCAAAGCACCGTCATGATCTTCATCATCACCGGCTTGACACCTTGATCTCCATCGTCGTAGCGTCATGGTCGTCTCGCCAACTATTTCTTCTACAACTATTGCTAACGCATAGTGATAAAGTAAAGCAATTACATGGAGTTTGCATTTCATACAATAAAGCGACAACCATAAGGCTCCTGCCAGTTGCCGATAACTTTTGCAAAACATGATCCTCTCATACAATAACGTATATCACATCATATCTTGACCATATCACATCACAACATGCCCTGCAAAAACAAGTTCGACGTCCTCTACTTTGTTGTTGCAAGTTTTACGTTGATGCTACGGGCTTCTAGCAAGAACCGTTCTTACCTACGCATCAAAACCACAATGGTGATTTATCAAGTTTGCTGTTTTAACCTTCAACAAGGACCGGCTGTAGTCAAATTTGATTAAACTAAAGTTGGACAAATAGACACCCGCTAGCCACCTTTACGAAAAACTAGTTGCATGACTGTCCGTGGAACCGGTCTCATGAACGTGGTCATGTAAGGTTGGTCCGGGCTGCTTCATCCAACAATACCGCCGAATCAAAATAAGACGTTGGTGGTAAGCAGTATGACGATCACCGCCCACAACTCTTTGTGTTCTACTTGTGCATATCATCTACTCATAGACCTGGCTCTGATGCCACTGTTTGGAAACATAGCATGCAATTTCAAAAAAATTCCTACGCTGATGCAAGATCTATCTAGGAGATGCATAGCAACGAGAGGGGGAGAGTGTGTCCACGTACCCTCGTAGACCGAAAGCGGAAGCGTTTGGCAATGCGGTTGATGTAGTCGAACTTCTTCTCGTTCCGATCAATCAAGCACCGAACGTATGGCACCTCCGAGTTCTGCACACGTTTAGCTCGATGACTTCGCTCAAACTCTTGATCCAGCAAAGTGTCGAGGGAGAGTTTCATCACCACGACGGCGTGGTGATGGTGATGGTGAAGTGATCCGCGCAGGGCTTCGCCTAAGAACTACGACGCACCGCACACGGCTAACAATCATCGTTGTGTGTTCTAGCGGTGCCCCCCCCTCATATATATATATATATGTTGGTGGGGAGGAGAGGTAGCCAAGGGGGTGCCCCAAGTAGTAGGAATCCTACTTGGGCGCCTCCCAATTTGGCCTCCCCCTTCCATATTCATCCGGAGGGGGAAGGAAGGAGGAGGGAGGAGAGAAGGAAGGGGGAGGCCGAATTGTTCCCCTTCCTTTCTCTCTTCCCCTCTTTCCTTCCCCCCTTATTTTGGCCTACATGGGGCGCACCAGCCCCCTAGGGCCTGGTCTATCCCCTTCTTAGCCCATGTAGTTGCCGGGGGGATGCCCGGAACCCCTTCCGGTGACACGATATGTACCAAATACCCCCAGAACATGTACGGTGTCCGAATATCATTGTCCAATATATGAATGTTTACCTCTCGACAATTTTGAGACTCCTCATCATGTCTGTGATGTCATCCGGGACTCCGAATGACATTCGGTCACCAAATCACATAACTCATATAATACAAAATCATCATTGAACGTTAAGCGTGTGGACCCTACGGGTTCGAGAACTATGTAGACATGACCGAGACACCTCTTTGGTCAATAAACAACAGGGCAACCTGGATGCTCATATCGGTACCCACATATTCTACGAAGATCTTTATCGGTAGTACCGTAATGACAACATACATAATTCCCTTTGTCATCGGTATGTTACTTGCCCGAGATTCGATCGACTGTATCTTCATACCTAGTTCAATATCGTTACTGGCAAGTCTCTTTACTCGTTCCATAATACATCATCCCGCAACTAACTCATTAGTCACATTGCTTGCAAGGCTTATCATGATGTGTATTACCGAGAGGGACCAGAGATACCTCTCAGATACTCGGAGTGACAAATCCTAATCTCGATCTATGCCAACCCAACAAACACCTTCGGAGATACCTGTAGAGCATCTTTATAATCACCCAGTTACGTTGTGACGTTCGATATCACACAAGGTATTGCTCCGGTATCCGGGAGTTGCATAATCTCATAGTCGAAGGAATATGTATTTGACATGAAGAAAGCAATAGCAATAAAACTGAACGATCAACATGCTAAGCTAACAGATGGGTCTTGTCCATCGCATCATTCTCCCAATGATGTGATCCCGTTCATCAAATGACAACACATGTCTATGGTTAGGAAACTTAACCATCTTTGATTAATGAGCTAGTCTAGTAGAGGCTTACTAGGGACACTTTGTTTCGTCTATGTATCCACACATGTATCAAGTTTCCGGTTAATACAATTCTAGCATGAATAAGAAACATTTATCATGATACAAGGAAATATAAATAACAACTTTATTATTGCCTCTAGGGCGTATTTCCTTCAGGAACAATAAAAAATTATAGATACTTTGACTCCCCGCGAGAAAGCAATCCCAGAGTCATCGTATCCAATTCACATCTCAGTATCCAATTCTAGTTGTACAGATTGGGATACAACTCCAAGTTGTCCTGCTACCATGGACACGGCTATTTGATTAGATAAACTTCCCTGCAGGGGTGCACCACATTACCCGACACGCTCGATCACTCTGGCCAGACATACTTTCCTAGGGCATGCCCGTCCTCGGATGATCAACACGTCGTAGCCTTACCTAGGCTCAACAGAGAGGCCAGCACGTCGGTCCACATCCTAAGCACGCAGGGGTCTTGAGCCCATCGCCCTTTGCATGCCTGCACATTGTGTGGGTGACCGGTGTTAGTCCTGGCAACCTCCTTATACAAGGGAGGTGCTTACGTGGGCCACCCGGGCGCGCGCCGCTCAGTCGCTGACGTCTGAAGAGTTTCGGCTGATACATACGACGACGAGTGCCCATATTTGTTCCCGCGTGGTGGTCAGTGCGTATTGGCCGGTGGACAACTCAGATCAAATTCCCAAATCCATTAGTGTCTAGGGAGCGCATGGTAATGAGCAGAGACTCACGATCATGTGAACCCGTCGCCCAGTCTCGTGGACTTACTGCAAGAGCCCACAACGCCCGGCCGTGCCACGTAGAAATCTCGCGGGCACCCTCCAAGTCAACCCGACTTCATATCACTCATCACATCTCTCTAGCAGGTACCCCTCGGGTCCGATCCGACTTCAACATGGTTCTGTGGTAAGGTCAAAGTAACCATGTGTCCAAAACAACAAGAGGGAAACCCGAGGAATCACCCTTGATGAATTCCCACTCGATGTAACTGTCAAGGTGGACTTGGAGGAATCACCCTCGATGGTCCACACTTGAGGGGTTGCATGACAGAGTCATTATCGGGAGTGGTGAAGGAGAAATGACCCTCGAAGACCACGACCGATTGACTACACTACAGAGTTAACATCAGAAGTGTTATACAAGGTATCACCCTCAACACTCGATAGTAACCCTGCAGTGTTGTACAACTAAGGGGTTGTGATGTGATGTGTCGGGCTCTGGACGTCGGTCACATTGATCGAGTCATCGAAGGTAAAGCGAGGGCAACAGGGACAAGGTGAGGGGTCACTGGTGGATCACTAACCAACCTATACTAAGTACTTAATGTAACAATTGTAGGTTACAAAATCAGGCTATGCATCAGAATGGGATCATACAAAAGCATTAGCAGTTCTAATGCAAGCATAAGAGAGAAGGGAAATGGGCGATATCGAAATGATCAAGGGGGTTTGCTTGCCTGGAAGCTCTGCTGCAAGGGAAGAAGGGTCGTCGGTGACGTAGTCGATCACAGGGGCAACATCAGTCTCGGGGTCTACAGGAGAGAAGAGGGGGAAGAAACAGTAAATACAATGCAAACATATGCATCACTAAGCATGACATGACTATACGCAGTGCTATGAGTGTTCTAACGCGGTACTGCATGTTATAGACGGAGAGGGAAAACATCTGGAGGGGTTTTCCCGGCATTTGGCGTTTTCTGGACAAATGAAGAGAGGGTATGGTTCCATGTTCATCATTCTAGAGGCATGAGACATATGAACGGATTGTGTATTCAGATTCGTTACATTTTCCTGAGCAATTTTCATATATAAAATATTTTCATCTGACTTACAGATTAATTTCTATGAATTTTCAAAGTTTAAAGATTTTCTGAACTTTTGCAATTAAAATAAATTCGAAAATATAATAAATACTAAATGCTATGGGTACACTTATGTGGTACAGAGGCTGACATCATTGAAAACTTGTTGGATCATATCCAAAATGGGAATTTCCTTTTAAAGGTTCTCATCAAAGATACGATCATTGCCAAGCAAATGTCTTAATAAATAATCACTATTGTAAAGTATCTCACCTATTACCGGGTTTTCTTGGTTCATACCATAAAAAAAATCAAAGATCTCCCTAGCTTCCCGCACTATGTAATCAAACTCATTCATAAGGACAAGGGTAGCTATCTTCTTAGCTCTAAGATCTTTTATAACAGTCAACGCATAAAACAATGTTTGCAAGGTTCGATGAGTATGAATAAATCTTTTCTCAAGTTTAAGAACAGATGTTGAAATAGCTTCTGCATAAGTTTTAGTTCTTTTAAGTATAGGAGCATCATCACAAGTCAAAGTTCCAATGTAATTAAGAATTCTTGGATGGCACCTTTTCCTTTAACATTCCCTTGTCCCAAAACGAAAGTTTTAGCATCCAGATTAGTACAACGTCCAATTTTAGGAGTTCTACCATCATCAGTTTTTGCCATACAAAAATCACTCATGATGATAGGTTTAAAGCAAGCAAAGAAGCAAACAAGAAAAAGGCAACAAAAAACATTTTTGTATTTTTCTGAAAACGTTTTAGAAGTGGGGAGATGAAAACGAGAGGCAAATGACAAATAATGTAAATGCAAGAGATGAAACTTTATGATGGGTACTTGGTAGGCTTGATGTAGATCCTCCCCGGCAACGGCGCCAAAAATTCTTCCTGCTACTTCTCGAGCTTGCGTTGGTTTTTCCCTTGAATAGAAAAGGGTGATCCATCAAAGTAGAGATAAGTATTTCCGACAGTAAAGAACCAACGTATCAATCTAGTAGGAGGAACACACAAGTCACCAGTGGCTGTGCCTACACAAATAAACAAATACTTGCACCCAACACGATAAAGGGGTTGTCATTCCCTTCGTGGTTACTTGCAAGGATGAGATCTGATAGTGATAGATATAAAAGATAAGTAGTGCAAAATAAGATCAAAATAAATAATTTGCAGCAAGTTATTTTTGGGTTTTGTGATTTCATAGATCAGAAAATAATATGATAAAAATAGACCCGGGGCCTTAGTTTTCATTAGAGGTTTCTCTCTTGAAAGATGCATACAGTGGGTAAACAAATTACTGTTGAGCAAATGATAGAAAAGCACATAGTTATGACGATATCCAAGGCAATGATCATGAATTTAGGCACCACGTCTGTGACAAGTCGACCTACTCCAGCCTGCATCTACTACTATTACTCCACACATCGACCGCTATCCGGCATGCATCGAGTCTATTAAGTTAACAAGAACGGAGTAACTCCTTAAGAAAGATGACATGATGTAGAGGGATAGATCCAAACAATACGAACAAACCCCATCTTTTTATCCTTAACAGAAACAATACAAATACGTGTCATGTCCCTTTCTTTCACTGGGAATAAGCATCGCAAGATTGAACCCATTTCAAAGCACCTTGGTGTCTACTACCCAACCTTCTTCTTGTAGACGTTGTTGGGCCTCCAAGTGCAGAGGTTTGTAGGACAGTAGCAAATTTCCCTCAAGTGGATGACCTAAGGTTTATCAATCCATGGGAGGCGTAGGTTGAAGATGGTCTCTCTCAAACAACCCTGCAACCAAATAACAAAGAGTCTCTTGTGTCCCCAACACACCCAATAAAATGGTAAATTGTATAGGTGCACTAGTTCGGCGAAGAGATGGTGATACAAGTGCAATATGGATGGTAGATATAGGTTTTTGTGATCTGAAAATATAAAAACAACAAGGTAACTAATGATAAAAGTGAGCACAAACGGTATTGCAATGCTAGGAAACAAGGCCTAGGGTTCATACTTTCACTAGTGCAAGTTCTCTCAACAATAATAACATAATTGGATCACATAACTATCCCTCAACATGCAACAAAGAGTCACTCCAAAGTCACTAATAACGGAGAACAAACGAAGAGATTATGGTAGGGTACGAAACCACCTAAAAGTTATTCTTTCCGATCAATCCATTGGGCTATTCCTATAAGTGTCACAACCAGCCCTAGAGTTCGTAGTAAAATAACACCTTAAGACACACATCAACCAAAACCCTATTGTCACCTAGATACTCCAATGTCACCTCAAGTATCCGTGGGTATGATTATACAATATGCATCACACAATCTCAGATTCATCTATTCAACCAACACATAGAACCTCAAAGAGTGCCCCAAAGTTTCTACCGGAGAGTCAAGACGAAAACGTGTGCCAACCCCTATGCATAGGTTCATGGGCGGAACCCGCAAGTTGATCACCAAAACATACATCAAGTGAATCAATAGAATAACCCATTGTCACCACGGTTATCCCACGCAAGACATACATCAAGTGTTCTCAAATCATTAAAGACTCAATCCGATAAGATAACTTCAAAGGGAAAACTCAATCCATTACAAGAGAGTAGAGGGGGAGAAACATCATAAGATCCAACTATAATAGCAAAGCTCGCGATATATCAAGATCGTGCCAAATCAAGAACACGAGAGAGAGAGAGAGAGATGAAACACATAGCTATTGGTACATACCCTCAGCCCCGAGGGTGAACTACTCCCTCCTCGTCATGGAGAGCACCGGGATGATGAAGATGGCCACCGGTGAGGGATCCCCCCTCCGGCAGGGTGCCGGAACAGGGTCCCGATTGGGTTTTGGTGGCTACAGAGGCTTGCGGCGGTGGAACTCCCGATCTCTTCTGTTCCCCGAAGGTTTTAGGGTATATGGGAATATATAGGCGAAAGAAGTCGGTAAGGGGAGCCACGAGGGGCCCACGAGGGTGGAGGGCGTGCCCAGGGGGGTGGGCGCGCCCCTGCCTCGTGCTCTCCTCGTTGATCCCCTGAAGCGCACTCCAAGTCTCCCGTATTGCTTTCTTTCCAAAAATAACTTTCCCGAAGGTTTCATTCTGTTTGGACTCAGTTTGACATTCCTTTTCTGCGAAACACTGAAACAAGGGAAAAAACAGAAACTGGCACTGGGCTCTGGGTCAATAGGTTAGTCCCAAAAGTAATATAAAAATGCATAGTAAAGCCCATAAAACATCCAAGATGGATAATATAATAGCATGAATACTTCATAAATTATAGATACGTTGGAGACGTATCAGCATCCCCAAGCTTAATTCCCGCTCGTCCTCGAGTAGGTAAATGATAAAAGAAAGAATTTATGAAAAGTGAATGCTAGCAGGTGCACAAGTTTGATCAATGATAATTTCAATCACCTTTTCTAGCATCATTATATGTTATAACAGTAGCTCAACTCATAGAACTTTTCATGATCAAGTAACAAACTATTCACATGTTAAAGTATAGATCATAAACTTTCTTGAAAACTAACAAAATATGTTCTCAGTCATCAAACAATTGCAATTCATCTTATTTTCAGGAAGAGTCTATGTCAGAGCTTTAATTCAGCAAACTTCACATACTCAACTATCTTTTAGTCTTCCGTGATTGCTACAACTCAAAGCATATTTTTAGAACAAATAGCATCCATCGAACACAGAGAAAGATAGGGGCTTAATGTTTCACCTCCCAACTCATTTATCATATAGATAATTGTCAACAATAATAATTCATGATCAAATATATTTGAATGGCCATATATGCTCAGATCTTTCCATCACATGATGCTTGCCAACTAAAGAGTAGGTTGAAATGAGAAGGAATACTACTGACTCTTGCATAAAAGTAAAAGATAGGCCCTTCGCAGAGGGAAGCAGGGATTTGTAGAGGTGCCAGAGCTCGAAGCAAAAATAGAGATGAAAATAATTTTGAGAGGTATGCTTTCATTGTCAACATAACGACCAAGAGTTCCCAATATCTTCCATACTACATACATTATAGGCGGTTCCCAAACAAAAAGGTAAAGATTTTACTCCCCCTCCACCAACAATCATCAATCCATGGCTTGCTCGAAACAACGGGTGCCTCCAACTAACATCAATCCTGGGGGAGTTTTCTTTGCAATTATTTTTTATTTGATTTTGATCTTTGGATCATGGGACTGGGCATCCCAGTTACCAGCCATTTTTCTTGTGAATGATGAGTGGAGTCCACTCATCATGAGAATAACCCACCTAGCATGGAAGATACTGCTAACCCCTAGTCGCTACATGAGCGATTCGGGCATACAAAACATATTATTATTTGAAGGTTTATAGTTTGGCACATGCAAATTTACTTGGAACGGCAGGTAAATACCGCATATATGTAGATATGGTGGACACTCATGAAAGGAACTTGGTTCAAGGATTTCGGATGCACAAGCAGTATTCCCGCTTAGTACAGATATTTTGGCTAGCAAAGGATTCTAAATAGCAAGCACCACATGTTAGAGGATCCATAACAATATAACTTCTATACAAATATACCCAAGCATAACTCATTATGTTGTCTTCCTTGTCCAACTTCAACTAATTTTCTCAGGTTTGAAAATAATTAATGGGGATCACAATCATAGAAGATGTCCAAGATAGTATATTTATATGTGAAATCTATCTTCCTTCAATATACTTTCATGAATTGTTCAAGTGACAAATACAATGTTTGCTAACCTTCAATAAATTTACCACCTCTACTTCTTATATGTGAAGGCATTACTCCCCATGGGAAAGGCATATGAAACATATATAATTTCAGATTTATGACATTCAAATCATTAAACCATTTACTCATAGGATATAAGTGCAGCACACGAGTAAATGACAAACTACTCCAAAAAGATATAAGTGAAGATCAACGAGTAGTTAAATAATTATGTAGCTATGTGAAGACTCTCTCTCATTTAAGAATTTTAGATCTTGGTATTTTATTCAAACAGCAAGAAAAGCTAAAGAAAATAAATTGACGCTCCAAGCAAAACACATATCATGTGGTGAATAAAAATATAGCTCCAAGTAAAGTTACCGATGAACGAAGACGAAAGAGGGGATGCCTTCCGGGGCATCCCCAAGCTTAGGCTCTTGGTTATCCTTGAATATTACCTTGGGGTGCCTTGGGCATCCCAATCTTAGGCTCTTTCCACTCCTTATTCCATAGTCCATCGAATCTTTACCCAAAACTTGAAAACTTCCCAACACAAAACATAACAAAAAATATCGTGAGCTCTGTTAGCGAAAGAAAACATAACACCACTCCATGGTACAGTAATGAACTCATTCTTTATTTATATTGGTGTTAAACCTACTGTATTCCAACTTCTCTATGGTTTATAAACTATTTTACTAGCCATAGAGTCATCAAAATAAGTAAACAGCACACGAAAAACAGAATCTGTCAAAAACAGAACAGTCTGTAGTAATCTGTAACTAACGCAAACTTCTAGAACTCCAAAAATTCTAAATAAATTGGTGGACCTGAGGAATTTGTCTAGTAATCATCTGAAAGAAGAATCAACTAAATAGCACTCTCCAGTAAAAAGTTTTAACTAATCTCGTGAGCGCTAAAGTTTCTGTTTTTTACAGCATGATCATAAAGACTTCACCCAAGTCTTCCCAAAGGTTCTACTTGGAACAAACACTAATTAAAACATAAAACCACATCTAAACAGAAGCTAGACATATTATTTATTACTAAACAGAACCAAAAATCAAGAAACTAAAATAAAATTGGGTTGCCTCCCAACAAGCGCTAACGTTTAACGCCCCTAGCTAGGCATGACGATTTCAATGATGCTCACATAAAAGATAAGAATTGAAACATAAAGAGAGCATCATGAAGAACATGACTAGAACATTTAAGTCTAACCCACTTCCTATGCATAGGTATTTTGTGAGCAAACAACTTATGGGAACAATAATCAACTAGCATAGGAAGGCAAAACAAGCATAACTTCAAAACTTTAAGCACATAGAGAGGAAACTTGATATTATTGCAATTCCTACAAGCATATGTTCCTCCCTCATAATAATTTTCAGTAGCATCATGAATGAATTAAGCAATATAACCAGCACCTAAAGCATTCTTTTCATGATCTACTTGCATAGAAAATTTACTACTCTCCACATAAGCAAAATTCTTCTCATTCAGAATAGTGGGAGTATCATAAAAGACTTGAATACTATAAATTGTTTCCACAATAAAAGAGTAATGTTCAGAAAAAGGGTAATCACAATCATGACAAGTTTTATAAATATAATCATCACTACTTTTTATAGCATAAGTTTCATCACAATAATCATCATAAGTAGCAACTTTGTTCTCATCATAATCAATTGAAACCTCTTCCGAAATAGTGGATACATCACTAAATAAAGTCATGACATCTCCAAATCCAATTTCATAAATATTATAAGATTCAAAAACCTCCAAAATAGTGGGATCATTACTTCCTAAAGTTGACACTCTTCCAAACCCACTTTCATCAATATAATCATCATAAGTAGGAGGCATGCTATCATCATTATAAATTTGCATATCGAAACTTGAGAGGCTAAAAATATCATCTTCGTTAGACATAGCATCCCCAAGCTTGGGACAAACATTAATTGCAGAAAATATATTCTCAAAAACATCATCTTCTTCAAACATAGCATCCCCAAGCTTGGGCCTTTTCATATCATAAGCATAATCACTCTCATCATTAATAGTATGGATAGCACCAATAGTATAGCGATTGTCATATTCCAAGCAAGTGCCAAAAATATTTTCAAGATCATAAGAAGTATCATTATCTTCCCAATCATAATCATCACAACAAGCAATAGGCATAACTAGATCATCATCAAGTGCATCATCTTCCACAATTATTTTTGATTCATTTTCATGAGGCACAACAATAATAGGAGCAACATTATTTGGGAAGGTTACCTTTTTACCTTTGCTTCTCTGATTTCTCTTTTTCTTCTTCACATCATGTGTGGGTTTATCCTCCTTTTTGAGCTCCTTATTGATGAGATTGGTTGAATAGAAAGCTCCTCCTCGTTACTTGATTCATCATAAGAAATAATAGGAGGATACTGGGAAGTCTCTTCCCTTTCATTAGTGTTATCTTCATCTTCTATTTGCTTTCTTTTCTTTATGTAATTGGCAATATAAGGATTTTCAATGCAATTCACTGCACAATACGTATAAATTTCCTCTAGATCAAAATTAAGAAGTTTATAATGGGCAAATTCTGGGAGATAGTTAGTTATACGTTTCATTTCTTCATAGCCCACAAGCAAACTAAGTTCATTATAATGTGCAAGGGAAATCAAGTCATCACAATTTTTGGACACGATTAGATCATGAAACAATTTGCATCGGATAGTTAAATGACCCCGTTCATTGCAAAGTTCACAAGTACGGCTAAGAAAATTTAAATTTTCAGCACAAACATCTAGCCTTTCTTGCAACAATTTAGTTTCTAAATGCTTATGCCTCTTGCAATATCTATCTTCCCTATTTGGTGTGTACTTGCAAACCCAATGCACTCCACAAAAATTGACATGTTTATAGGAGACATTTTCATCGTAACTAGTGCAATCATCATTAGTACCATGGATATTCAAGGAGTTCATACTAACAACATTGCAATCATGCTCATCATTCAGAGATTTAGTGCCAAACATTTTATAGATTTCTTCTTCTAGCACTTGAGCACAATTTTCCTTTCCATCATTCTCACGAAAGATATTAAAAGATGAAGCGTATGAGACAAACTCAATTCCATTTTTTATAGTTTTCTTTTATAGACTAAACTAGTGATAAAACAAGAAACTAAAATATTCGATTGCAAGATCTAAAGATATACCTTCAAGCACGCACCTCCCCGGCAACGGCGCCAGAAAAGAGCTTAGTTGACGGGGTGTGAGTGCCGCTTACCTAGCCTCCCCGGCAACGGCGCCAGAAACTGTTTGGTGTCTACTACGCAACCTTCTTTTTGTAGACGTTGTTGGGCCTCCAAGTGCAGAGGTTTGTAGGATAGTAGCAAATTTCCCTCAAGTGGATGACCTAAGGTTTATCAATCCGTGGGAGGCGTAGGTTGAATATGGTCTCTCTCAAACAACCCTGCAACCAAATAACAAAGAGTCTCTTGTGTCCCCGACACACCCAATACAATGGTAAATTGTATATGTGCACTCGTTCGGCGAAGAGATGGTGATACAAGTGCAATATGGATGGTAGATATAGGTTTTTGTGATCTGAAAATATAAAAACAGCAAGGTAACTAATGATAAAAGTGAGCACAAACGGTATTGTCATGCTAGGAAACAAGGCCTAGGGTTCATACTTTCACTAGTGCAAGTTCTCTCAACAATAATAACATAATTGGATCACATAACTATCCCTCAACATGCAGCAAAGACTCACTCCAAAGTCACTAATAGCGGAGAACAAACGAAGAGATTATGGTAGGGTACGAAACCACCTCAAAGTTATTCTTTCTGATCAATCCATTGGGCTATTCCTATAAGTGTCACAAACAGCCCTAGAGTTCATAGTAAAATAACACCTTAAGACACACATCAACCAAAACCCTAATGTCACCTAGATACTCCAATGTCACCTCAAGCATCACACATTCTCAGATTCATCTATTCAACCAACACATAGAACCTCGAAGAGTGCCCCAAAGTTTCTACCGGAGAGTCAAGACGAAAACGTGTGCCAACCCCTATTCATAGGTTCATGGGCGGAACCCGCAAGTTGATCACCAAAACATACATCAAGTGAATCAATAGAATAACCCATTGTCACCACGGTTATCCCACGCAAGACATACATCAAGTGTTCTCAAATCATTAAAGACTCAATCCGATAAGATAACTTCAAAGGGAAAACTCAATCCATTACAAGAGAGTAGAGGGGGAGAAACATCATAAGATCCAACTATAATAGCAAAGCTCGCGATATATCAAGATCGTGCCAAATCAAGAACACGAGAGAGAGAGATCAAACACATAGCTACTGGTACATACCCTCAGCCCCGAGGGTGAACTACTCCCTCCTCGTCATGGAGAGCACCGGGATGATGAAGATGGCCATCGGTGAGGGATCCCCCCTCCGGCAGGGTGCCGGAACAGGGTCCCGGTTGGGTTTTGGTGGCTACAGAGGCTTGCGGCGGTGGAACTCCCGATCTCTTCTGTTCCCCGAAGGTTTTAGGGTATATGGGAATATATAGGCGAAAGCAGTCGGTAAGGGGAGCCACGAGGGGCCCACGAGGGTGGAGGGCGCGCCCACCCCTGCCTCGTGCTCTCCTCGTTGATCCCCTGATGTGCACTCCAAGTCTCCCGTATTGCTTTCTTTCAAAAAATAACTTTCCCGAAGGTTTCATTCCGTTTGGACTCCGTTTGATATTCCTTTTCTGCGAAACACTGAAACAAGGGAAAAAGTAGAAACTGGCATTGGCACTGGGCTCTGGGTCAATAGGTTAGTCCCAAAAGTAATATAAAAGTGCATAGAAAAGCCCATAAAACATCCAAGATGGATAATATAATAGCATGAATACTTCATAAATTATAGATATGTTGGAGACGTATCACACCTCTCCCATTGCAAGAAAGATCCATTTAGTTGGCCAAACCAAATCGATAGATCGGAGAGAAATACAAAGCTATCTTAATCATGCATAAAAGAGTTCATAGAAGACTCAAATAATATTCATAGATAATCTGATCATAAACCCACAATTCATCAGATCTTAACTGTCGGGGGCACGACACCTATGGGATCACGAGGATCCCTTCTACGGTTGGCGGGGCGTGGAGCTGCGCAAAGAGCAGGTCTAGCGATTAGCGCGAGGGGATTTTTACCCGGGTTCGGGCCGCAAACGATGCGTAAAACCCTAGTCCTGCTTGTCAGCGTATATTTGGTGTTCTTGAGCTCTTGAACTAGCTGCGGTGCAGGCCCAGTCCAAAAATGTCCGAATCCTTCCACAGTATGCCTCGGGCCTCCTTTTATATGTCAAAGGGGTCGCCGCAGTGGCACACAAGAGGTGGAAAGTATCTACAGTGTACAAGTTTATCACCTGACACCGTAGGACAAACACCTTTAATGTGCCGCCTACGTGACCTCTTGCTTTATCGGGGGTGGAAACAGAGCTCGTCCCGTCCGTCGCCGCCACGCCTTGCTTCGACGCGCGTCCAAGCTAACGAGGCATGCAGCACCATGCTGGCTGGCTGGCTGCTGTGCTGGTGCGGTGACAGGGCCTTCACGAAGATCTGCACGCCACCACGCAGGTGCTTGATTAGTTGGCCTAGAAGCTGCATGCTGCCATGCAGGAGTTTGCCTAGTTGGCGGGCTGGTTGTCACGTCAGAATGGTCGCGGGGCAGCGAAACATTGGTGGGTGCGGGCCTAGTCGTGGCCCTGCAGATGCGCCCCGGCAAGGGTCTTGCCGGGGTTTCACGGGCGTCCCCGGCAAGGGTCCTGCCGGGGGTCTTCGATCGTCCCCGGCAAGGATCCTGTCGGGAGTCTTCGATCATCCCCGGCAAGGATCTTGCCACGGGTCTTCGTCTTTTGGTTCCTATCTACGCTCGCAGGTCTCTGGTCTTCACAAAGATCTGCATGCCACCACGCGGGCGCCCCTGATTCTTGGTCTTGACGTTTTCGTTGGTGTCAGAGCTCTCAGGCTCAAGTGTGGCGGCCTCGCTGGTGTGGGGCAAGTTGCCCCGGCAAGGCTCTTGCCGGGCTATGAAGGCCGCCCCGGCAAGGGTGTTGCTGGGGGAAGCCCATCTTGCCCCTTCGCTCTTCATGCCTCTGGCTTGAGTGCTGCCTTGGCAGTCTCGTACCTTTGCTTCTTCTGCCTCACCGAGCATGGCTGCAGGCGTGGCTACGACTGCCCGTGCACAAGTAAAAGGGGTACAGAAAGGTCCCTACTTTTCTATACCGACGGGAGCCCCGGGCCTGGGCCACACATAAGCGGGAAGCGTTGTTGGGCCAGGCCCAGAACGGTGCGCGGGTACGCGTGGCAGAGTTTTATCCTCCTCAGTCACCAGTTGCGCTTCCCCACGACATGCATTGAGTGTGTGACGTGGGGGTCATGCGTGGAACGGTCACAGCGCGCTTGCGTCACCCTGTGGTGAATAGTAAAGAGGCGGCCCGCATCTTCCCCCCCAAAAAAGAGGAAGCCGCTGTAGCGACCCGACCACAAACGGTCAAGTCTCTGTGCTTCAGTGTCATCCCTGGATCGGTAATGCTGACACACACAGTACTCAAAGGATTTATAACAGATTAGCAATCACACAGTTATTACATCGAATGTCTCAAAAGAGAACTTATTACAGTAAATATGGCTTAAGGCCATCTAAATAAGATAACAATGGAAGACTTGGAAGATAAGTGAGTCCATCAACTCCAACGGCATAGCTGAGATGCACAAGAACGACCTTTCACACCTTTACTCGTTGTCTGAAAAGTCTGCAACATACTATGTTGCAGCCCGAAAACGGGTCAGCACATGGAATATGCTGGCAATATAACACAGTAGAGCAAGGACAGAAATAATGCTATCACTATATGCATATTTGGCTGGTGGAAAGGCTCTATGGCTATATTGTTTTGCGAAAAGCCAATTTTTCCCTACAACAAAGGAATATATTTTATTTAACTATCTTGGTGGTTGAACAACATTGAGAAGGTACCTCCAACTCAATCCCAATTAAAAGTAATTATCAACCCAACAAATTAAATTAGAGTGATGAGATACATATGATAATCCAAGTACTAGATACTCAAGATGTCCATAACCGGGGACACGGCTAACCATGATTAGATTCTACACTCTGCAGAAGTTTGCGCACTTTTCCCCACAAGACCTGATCTCCTCCGTTGGATTTCTCGCACTTCATGGTGTTTGAGAAACGGATGACCGAGACACAGTCTTTTAGAAGCATTAACTCTAACCCCGGGTGGACAGTACCAACCTACATCCCTCTACATCTTCTAGCCTACCACTGGAAGAGGTCATGCAACTTACTCAACTATGCTAGAGCCCATAATAGCTTGTGGCTGCACACGGAAGTTTCTAGCATGAAATATCTCAGATCCCTTTGAGCCTGGGTGGCGGACCGTAGGATTATCACACGGGTACTCCGGGATATCCTAGGACAACACTGGATTCTCCAGGTGCCCAAACAAGCAATCCACCCAGATGTGTATTAAAGTTGCCACCTTAAGTTGAACCATTAAATAATCATCTCACATCTGTCATGGATTCACTCACCCAAACCACGGCTACGAGCATAGCATAGCAGTATAAGCATAACGCAGAAGTAACTCCCAAGGGTTTGATAATAAACAGGGCAATAGGTTCTACCTCATCAACTACTTCCGAATACCCACAAGTTAATCACATCCTAACCATGCAGTGTTTGAGGTTTGGAACTAATGCATAAAAACTGGGTATGAAAGGAGTATGATCAATGTGTTACTTGCCTTGCTGACGATCCGCAAAACCTAGAGACTCGTAGTAGCACGCTTCGCACTCCGGGAATTCTGTCGCAAACAAACAATAGCATACATAAGCAATCAAGCAAAGATGCACGGGTAAAACTCAAATAAGAAGATTGAATCTGAAAACTCAACTGAAGAGATTCGATTTGCAAAAAGAATCAAATCAAACTGAGCAACGAAACTCAAACTACGAAAGAAACAAGATCCGATTACTAATCTGGACTAAAGTCAAATTTTACAGTACCAAAATCTTGTCCAAGTTGGTTAAATAGAAACAGAACTTCGAGATGAAGATCTAGGCGCTTGAATCGCCTGATTCCGATAAACGAGCGAAAAGATAAACTAAAACGAAAATCGGGTCAGAAATCGCGATCGAAAATAATCGCGAAAAACCCTGGAAAAAGAAAAACTGACGAACAGGCTAACGAACAAACGTTCGCTGTCTGGGGCTAACGGGTGAACGGCGTTCGTTAAAACGAACATACGGACGAACGTCCGCAAAACAACTAAACCGAAAAAAACCGAACCAATCTATTAAAAAACAAATCTAGGTTTTAAAAAAAACCGAACGGTTTTCCGACGAAAACTGGCGGCGGCGGCTACCTCCGGCGAGGTCGACGGCAGCGGCGGGACGGCGAGGCGGCGCGGCGGGTCGGGCGGCGGCGGCTCGGTAGCGGGGCTAGGGTTTGGGGCGCGGGGCTGGGCTAGGGCGGCTCGGCGCCTCGGGCTTTAAAGGCCCGGCCGGGTCTGTGTTCCAGGTGGACACGGCCCGGTAAGGTCAGTTCTTCTTCTTCTTTTTTAAAATATTCCAATGCGCAGGAAAACGAAGAAAAGAAATACTAAACGAACTCAAAAAATCCTGAAATAAATTTTCCTGGTCCTCTGAAAATCTACCGGACAAGGTGAACATTAATTTAGGACTCTAATGCAATTTTGAAAAACACATATTTTTCCTAACTCAAATAAATTAGCAATAAAATCCAAATAAAAATTATTATTTGTTTTTAACATTTTCCTCCAATATTTCATTATTTTGGGAATTCATATTATCCCCTCTCATATATTTTTTTATACGAAATACTTTCGGAGAGAATAATAATTAAAACAAATGACCCTCGTTTCAATATTTGATAAAATTCAAATATGAAAACGGTGAAATCCCCAACTATCTCCAAGGGTCCTTGAGTTGCTTAGAATTTCGAGGATCGCGAAACGAAATGCAATAAAATATGATATGCATGTATGACCTATGTATAACATTCCAGATTGAAATTTGGGATGTTACAAACCTACCCCCCTTAAGATGAATCTTGCCCTCGAGATTCGGGTTGGCTAGAAAATAGGTGTGGGTGGTCTTTGCGTAGATCATCCTCTCGTTCCCAGGTGGCGTCATCCTCGGTATGGTGGCTCCACTGAACTTTGCAAAACTTGATAACCTTGCTGCGAGGAACTCGGCTGGCAAACTCAAGAATCTTGACAGGTTTCTCCTCATATGTCAAATCACTGTCCAACTAAATTGCTTCCAGGGGTACTGTATCTCTCAGCGGTATATCGGCCATCTCTGCATGGTACTTCTTCAACTGGGAAACGTGAAACACATCATGAACTCCTGACAGTCCTTCGGGTAATTCTAACTTGTAGGCAACCTCTCCCATGCGTTCCAAAACTCGGTATAGTCCTACAAATCTCGGGGCTAACTTTCCCTTAACTCCAAAACGTTTAACGCCTCGCAAAGGTGACACTCGAAGATATGCTCTGTCTCCGATCTCATAGACTACATCCTTGCGTTTCGAGTCTGCATAACTCTTCTGTCTAGACTGAGCTACCTTCAGTCGGTCTCGAATTAGCTTAACCTTCTCTTCAGACTCTTTGATCAAGTCTGGTCCAAACAACTGACGGTCTCCTACTTCATCCCACATCAATGGCGTTCGGCATCTTCTCCCATACAGGGCTTTGAAAGGTGCCATCTTCAAACTGGCCTGGTAGCTGTTGTTGTATGAAAACTCCGCGTATGGCAAATTGTCATCCCAACTAGATCCATAATCTAGTGCACAAGCTCTCAACATGTCCTCCAGAATCTGATTGACTCTCTCGGTTTGTCCGTCTGTCTGCGGATGAAAGGCTGTGCTAAACTCTAGCCTGGTCCCCAAAGTCTGGTGCAGCTGATGGCAAAACTTTGAAGTAAACTGTGTTCCTCTATCTGATACGATGGTCCTCGGAACTCCGTGTAGACATACGATCCTGGTCATATATATCTTGGCCAACTTCGCACTTGTATAGGTGGTTTTGACTGGGATAAAGTGGGCCACTTTGGTCAAACGATCCACTACTACCCAGATAGAATCATATCCTGATCGGGTCCTGGGCAATCCGGTGATGAAATCCATGCCAAGCTTGTCCCACTCCCATTCAGGTATCGGCATAGGCTGCAGTAATCCTACTGGCTTCTGATGTTCTGCCTTCACTTTCTGACATACATCACATATAGCTACATACTCGGAAATATCCTTCTCAATACCAGTCCACCAGAAATGGTCCTTCAAATCCAAATACATCTTAGAGTTTCCGGGGTATATCGAATATGGTGAGTATGAGTTTCTTGAAGTATCAACTTCCTGATCTCTGCATTGTTGGGCACATAAACGCGGTCCTCAAACCATAAGGTGTCGTGCTCATCTTCACGAAAACCTTTGGCCTTTCCTTTGCTCATTCTCTCCTTTATCTCTGCAATTTCTTTGTCATCCTTCTGAGCTTCTCAAATCTTTCCCAACAATGTAGACTGAACTGCCATTGCTGCAACAAAACCTCTAGGAACAATCTCCAAACGAAGTTCCCTGAGATCCTCGGCTAACTCCTTTGGCATCCCTCCGCTTACGAGGGTATTGGCATAACTTTTCCGGCTCAAAGCGTCTGCTACGACATTGGCCTTTCCTGGATGATAGTGCAACTTCATATCATAATCCTTTATGAGCTCCAACCATCTCCTCTACCTGAGGTTCAGCTCCTTTTGGGTGAAAATGTACTTCAAACTCTTGTTATCCGTGTACACATCGCAACGGTTTCCAATGAGGTAATGTCTCCAGGTCTTGAGTGCATGCACTACGACTGCTAACTCCAAATCATGAGTAGCATAATTCAACTCATGCGGTTGAAGCTGTCGAGATGCATACGAAACAGCTCTTCCGTCTTGCATAAGTACTCCAAGTCCTAAGCGAGAGGCGTCGCAATACACTTGGAAGTCCTTGCGTATATCTGGCAGAATCAGCACTGGGGCTATAGTCAAACGCTTCTTCAACTCCTGGAAACTTGCTTCACATTCCTCAGTCCAATGGAATTTGGTATCCTTCTTTAATAACTCCGTCATAGGTTTCGCAATCTTGGAAAAATTCTCAATAAATCTTTGATAGTATCCCGCGAGTCCAAGAAAACTGCGGATCTCGCTAACTGAGGTGGGTGCCAAGCACTCAGTGACTGACTGAACCTTGGTGGGGTCTACTTCTATACCTTCTCCTGATATAACATGTCCAAAGAATCCAACTTCCTTCAACCAAAACTCACATTTGCTGAACTTGGCATACAACTGATGTTCCCTGAATTTCTCGAGAACTAAACGCAAATGCTCCTTGTGCTCCTCTTTATTCTTCGAGTATACCATTATATCATCAATGAACACCAACACAAACTTATCCAAGAATTCCATGAACACCTTATTCATCATACTCATGAAATAGGTAGGGGCGTTAGTCGGTCCAAATGACATGACCGTATACTCATATAACCCGTACCTTGTGGTGAATGCTGTTTTTGGTATATCCTTTTCTCGAACCTTCAGCTGGTGATATCCCGATCGCAGATCGATCTTCGAAAACACTTTAGCTCCTTGTAGCTGGTCAAACAAATCATTGATCATCCGAAGTGGGTACTTGTTCTTGATCGTCACTTCGTTCAACGCACGATAATCAACAACCATTCTTAACGATCCATCCTTCTTCTCAACCAAGAGCACTGGGGCTCCCCACGGTGATGAACTTCGTTGGATGTAACCTTTCTCCAACAACTCCTTAATCTGCTTCTTAATCTCCTCCAGATCATTTCCGGGCATCCGGTATGGTCATTTTGATATTGGTCCGGTGCCTGGCAACAGTTCTATCAAGAAGTCGATGTCTCGATCTGGTGGCATGCCTGGTAATTCCTTTGGAAATACATCCGGGTAATCCTTCACAACAGGCACCTCCTCCTGAACAACTCCTGAGAGGGAATTTACATGGTTCTCCTTGACGAATGCCTAGATACATACTTGATCCTTTTTCCCTCCGGGGTGGTGAGTAGAATTGACTTACTAGCACAATCAATGCTTCCTCCATACTTCGGCATCCAGTCCATGCCTAATATCACATCCAATCCTTGTAACTCCAAAATTATTAGGTCTGATGGGAAAACATGGCTACCAATGGTTAAGGGTATCCGGTCGCACCACCGGCTAGCCATATACTCTGCTCCAGGTGAACTTACTAACATGGGTGTCCTAAGGGCTTGGGTTGGCAACTTAAACTTATCCATGAATCCCCTTGATATGTATGAATGAGATGCACTGGTAGCAAAAAGAACAAGAGCGGTAAAAGACTTAACCAAAAACTTACCGATAACTGCGTCTGGCTGCTCTTCAACCTCCTCCACGTTAACGTGGTTCACTTGTCCTTTGTTAAATGGATTAGGCTTCTTCCCAGCTCTCCCATTACCATTTCCATTCTTCGCTTTAGGGCAGTCTGTGGCATAGTGTCCAGTCTTCCCGCACTTGAAGCAAGTAATGTGACTTAGGTCTCTCTTGGGGGGTGTGGCTGGATTGGGACGGTTCTAATTGTTTCTTGCTCCATTCCCATTCCCATTCTTGGGACCATTGTGGTTATGCGAACTTCCTCCATTGTGGGTATGACCTCCATGGTTATGGGTAAATCCTCCCGAGTTCGGGGTTAAACGAGGCTTCCGCTGAGCTCCTGAGTTGTACCTTCCTTGCCCATACTTCCTCTTGCGGCTCTCAATCTACTGCTGCTTCCCTTCCATCATAAGAGCCTTGTCTACCAGCTCCTGGTAGTTGTTGAATGTTGCCACCATCAACTGCATGCTCATCTCGTCATTCAGCCCTTCCATAAACTTCTCCTGCTTCGCGACATCTGTGGCCACATCATCAGTGGCATAACGAGATAGCTTACTAAAATCCTCTACGTACTGAGCCACAGTACGATTTCCCTGGCGCAAGTTGCGAAACTCGCGCATCTTCATGCTCATAGCTCCAGTTGAGACATGGGCTGTGCGAAATGCTTGCTGAAACTGATCCCAGGTGATATTGGCATTAGGGAAAGTGGCTGTGTAATTTTCCCACCATGAAGCTGCTGGTCCATCCAACTGATGTGCGGCAAAACACACCTTCTCAGCATATGTGCAACCTGCGGTGGTCAACTACCTTCCAATCTTGCGTAACCAGTCATCCGCAACTATTGGCTCAGTGCTACTAGAAAACACCGGCGGCTGCAACCTCAGAAAATGGGCTAAGTTGTCAACTGGCGGTGGTGGTGGCGGGTTGTTGTTGTTGTTGTTGTTGTTGTTGTTGCCTTGGTTCTGGACTAGTATCTGCATCAAGGCATTCTGCTACTGAATCAACTGGGTGATCTCCGGTGGGAAGACAAATCCGGTGTCACATCTCGGATGCATCTGATGGGTTTAGAGGGGAGAGATTAGAATAGAAATGAGGTCTAGTGAGAAAACACTAGCCATATGCACATGAGAAAAACACAATCATATCACTCAATCAATCAAGCAAGGACATACAATCGGTCTAGAACTATCGTTACAGTGCTCGGACTATACTATATACATGGGAAAAGACTACTAATCATATGGTGGTCATCTAGAAATTTTGATCGGTGAAAGACTCCATGATATCCGCTCCAGCTTCGTTTTCACAATCATCCTCACTACCATCAGGGTCGGAGTCGGTGTCGTCGATGATGATGTAGTCTTCAGAACAAATTTCCTTGGGTTCGTCGTCTTCTCCTCCTGGCGCAGGGTCTCCCATGAAAACTCCGATCTTCTTTATCAGATCGTCATTCTTCTCCAATAGTATTGTGATTTCCTCCTCATATCCATCGCGTGTAGACTTGAGTTCCTCTTCCAGCTCCGTGATCCTGGTCATTGCCTTCTTCAGATCCATCATGCCTGCGCACATCTGATTCTCCTGGCGTCGAATGTGCTGGTTTAATTCCTGGATGAAAGCTGCAATGGACCTGTCCTTCCTGGTGCTGATCATCTCCCATTGCTCATCACATCGCCCACATATCTGGTAGATAGATAGTATCCTTGAGATCCCTGTGGTAAACTACGCCGATGCGTCCCATGGCGATGTGGGCTGCCATGCTCTTTCCTAGACTCCAGTTTGGTGCATCAAAGGAAAACTCTATGGGCTCCGTAACTGGCGTGAATGTCCTTCCTGGAACTTGAACTCGAATCATCCAGCGCTCCTCTTCTGGTAAAGTAGCGTTGTAGGTCCTCATGAAGCTTGGTATTCCGATGTTCAGGTACCTAGTGACTTCTTTCAAGTGTCGTCCAAAGGGTGTGTCCTGATCCAGTTGTGAAAACTTGTTCCTCGAATCCGCCATCCTAAGGAGTAGAAAATGGAGAGGAGTTAGAAATGAGTAGAGAAGAGTGACGTATGGCTTATCTTAGTGGTGGTGTCCTACGCTCAGCGTGTGCTCTGATACCATCTTGTAGCGACCCGACCTCAAACGGTCAAGTCTCTGTGCTTCAGTGTCATCCCTGGATCGGTAATGCTGACACACACAGTACTCGAAGGATTTATAACAGAGTAGCAATCACACACTTATTACATCGAATGTCTTAAAAGAGAACTTATTACAGTAAATATGGCTTAAGGCCATCTAAATAAGATAACAGCGGAATACTTGGAAGATAAGTGAGTCCATCAACTCCAACGGCATAGTTGAGATGCACAACAACGACCTATCGCACCTTTACTCGTCGTCTGAAAAGTCTGCAACATAATACGCTGCAGCCTGAAAACGGGCCAGCACATGGAATATGCTGGCAATATAACACAGTAGAGCAAGGACAGAAATAATGCTATCACTATATGCATATTTGGCTGGTGGACAGAAATAATGCTATCACTATATGCACATGGAATATGCTATCACTATATTGTTTTGCGAAAAGCCAATTTTTCCCTACAACAAAGGAATATATTTTATTTAACTATCTTGGTGGTTGAACAACATTGAGAAGGTACCTTCAACTCAATCCCAATTAAAAGTAATTATCAACCCAACAAATTAAATTAGAGTGATGAGATACATATGATAATCCAAGTACTAGATACTCAAGATGTCCATAACTGGGGTCACGGCTAACCGTGATTAGATTGTACACTCTGTAGAGGTTTGCGCACTTTTCCCCACAAGACTCGATCTCCTCCATTAGATTTTTCGCACTTCATGGTGTTTGAGAAACGGATGACAGAGACACAGTCTTTCAGAAGCATTAACTCTGACCCCGGGTAGACAGTACCAACCTACATCCCTCTACGTCTTCTAGCCTACCACTGGAAGAGGTCAGGCAACTTACTCAACTATGCTAGAGCCCATAATAGCTTGTGGCTGCACACGGAAGTTTCTAGCATGAAATATCTCAGATCCCTTTGAGCCTGGGTGGCAGACCGTAGGATTATCACACGGGGACTCCGGGATATCCTAGGACAACACTGGATTCTCCAGGTGCCCAAACAAGCAATCCACCCAGATGTGTATTAAAGTTGCCACCTTAAGTTGAACCATTGAATAATGATCTCACATCTGTCATGGATTCACTCACCCAAACCACGTCTGCGAGCATAGCATAGCAGTATAAGCATAACGCAGAAGTAACTCCCAAGGGTTTGATAATAAACAGGGTGATACGTCTCCGTCGTATCTACTTCTCCAAAAACTTTTGCCCTTGTTTTGGACTCTAACTTGCATGCTTTGAATGGAACTAACCCGGACTCACGTTGTGTTCAGCAGACTTTCCATGGTGTTATTTATGTGCAGAAACAAAAGTTCTCAGAATGACCTGAAACTCCACGGAACATCTTTTTGGAAAATATTAAAAATACTGGAAGAAAAATCCACATCAGGGGGCCCACACCCTGTCCACGAGGGTGGGGGGCGCGCCTGCCCCCCCGGGCGCGCCCCCTGCCTCGTGGGCCCCGTGACGCTCCACCGACCTCAACTCCAACTCCATATGTTCACTTTCGGGGAGAAAAAAATCAGAGAGAAGGATTCATCGCGTTTTACGATACGGAGCCGCCGCCAAGCCCTAAAACCTCCCGGGAGGGCTGATCTGGAGTCTGTTCGGGGCTCCGGAGAGGGGAATCCATCGCCGTCGTCATCATCAACCATCCTCCATCACCAATTTCATGATGCTCACCGCCGTGTGTGAGTAATTCCATCGTAGGCTTGCTGGACGGTGATGGGTTGGATGAGATCTATCATGTAATCGAGTTAGTTTTGTTAGGGTTTGATCCCTAGTATCCACTATGTTCTAAGATTGATGTTGCTATGACTTTGCTATGCTTAATGCTTGTCACTAGGGACCGAGTGCCATGATTTCAGATCTGAACCTATTATGTTTTCATGAATATATGTGAGTTCTTGATCCTATCTTGCAAGTCTATAGTCACCTACTATGTGTTATGATCCGGCAACCCCGAAGTGACAATAATCGGGACCACTCCCAGTGATGACCATAGTTTGAGGAGTTCATGTATTCACTATGTATTAATGCTTTGGTCCGGTACTCTATTAAAAGGAGGCCTTAATATCCCTTAGTTTCCATTAGGACCCCACTGCCACGGGAGGGTAGGACAAAAGATGTCATGCAAGTTCTTTTCCATAAGCCCGTATGACTATATTCGGAATACATGCCTACATTACATTGATGAATTAGAGCTAGTTCTATGTCACCCTATGTTATGACTGTTACATGATGAACCGCATCCGGTATAATTCTCCATCACCGATCCAATTCCTACGAGCTTTTCACATATTGTTCTTCGCTTATTTACTTTTCCGTTGCTACTGTTACAATCACTACAAAACCCAAAAATATTACTTTTGCTATCGTTATCGTTACTTCCATACTACTTTGCTACAAATACTAAGTTAACCAGGTGTGGTTGAATGGACAACTCAACTGCTAATACTTGAGAATATTCTTTGGCTCCCCTTGTGTCGAATCAATAAATTTGGGTTGAATACTCTACCCTCGAAAACTGTTGCGATCCCCTATACTTGTGGGTTATCAAGACTAGTTTCTGGCGCCATTGCCGGGGAGCATAGCTCTATTCTTTGAGTCACTTGGGATTTATATCTTCTGGTCACTATGAAGAACTTGAAAGACGCTAAGACAAAAATTTATCCCTCAACTACGAGGGGAGGTAAGGAACTGCCATCTAGCTCTGCACTTGATTCACCTTCTATTTTGAGTAAGCCTGCGACACCTAAACCTGCTTCTGCTATTCGTTCTGATATGTCGCATGTCATTGATGATGCCACTTCTGCTATGCATGATACTTATGATGAAACTACTTCTATGCTTGATACTACTGTGCCACTTGGTGAATTTCTTGATGAACAACTTGCTAGGGTTAGAAAGAATGAAATTATTGAAACTGATAACATTGATGAAAGTGATGATGAAGACTCTCCCCCTAATAAATATGAATCGCCTGTTATTCCTGAGGGTTATGTTTTTGAAAAAGAAGCTGCTATAGCTATTTTGGCTTGCAAAGATAGATACGAGCTCAAGAGGTTATTAGCTAAATGGAAGCAGCAATCTCTTAATGCTAGAATGAAACCTGACCCTGCTTTTGCTACTTCACCTATCTGTGTTACTGATAAGGATTATGAATTCTCTGTTGATCCTGATATAATTACTTTGGTTGAATCTGATCCTTTTCATGGCTATGAATCTGAAACTGTTGTGGCACATCTTACTAAATTAAATGATATAGCCACCCTATTCACTAATGATGAGAAATCTCGCTACCTATATATCCTTAAAATATTTCCGTTCTCATTAAAGGGTGATGCTAAGATATGGTTTAATTCTCTTGATCCTGGTTGTGTGCGTAGTCCCCAGGATATGATTTATTACTTCTCTGCTAAATATTTCCCTGCTCATAAGAAACAAGCTGCTTTAAGGGACATATATAATTTTGTGCAAATTGAAGAAGAGAGTCTCCCACAAGCTTGGGGGAGGCTTCTCCAATTACTTAATGCTTTGCCTGATCATCCTCTTAAGAAAAATGAAATACTTGATATCTTTTATAATGGACTAACCGATGCTTCCAGAGACTACCTGGATAGTTGTGCTGGTTCTGTTTTTAGGGAAAGAACACCAGATGAAGCTGAAATTCTATCGAACAATATGTTCACAAATGAAAATAACTGGACACTTCCTGAACCAACTCCTGAGCCTATTCCTAAACCAACTCCGAAGAAAAGAGGTGTTCTATTTCTCAGTCCTGAAGATATGCAAGAGGCAAAGAAATCTATGAAAGAAAAAGGTATTAAAGCTGAAGATGTTACGAATTTACCTCCTATTGAAGAAATACATGGTCTTAATTTACCGCCTGTTGAAGAAACATGTGATCTTAATCCATCACCTATTGGAGAAACTCATGTTCTTGATAACCCGACACAGGTAGTAAAGGTAAATTCTCTCTATAGATTTGATGAAGGTGATATTCCTCACTATAAGTCTGCTAGACAATGCTTAGAAGAGTTTGATAATTTTATTGTCAAACAAGAAAACTTTAATGCTTATCTTGGTAGACAATTGAAATACAATTCCGATACGCTTGAACACTTGGGTGATTATATGTCTAGAGTTAAAGGTGAACTTAAACTCATTGCTAAACATGCTTCTATGGTTACCACCCAAGTAGAACAATTACTTAAAGCTCAAAATGATTTCCTCAATGAATTGAACAGTAAGAAAAATGATTATGATGTTAGAGTGGCTACTAGAACTGGTAAAATGACTCAGGAACCTTTGTATCCTGAAGGCCACCCTAAGAGAATTGAGCAAGATTCTCAGAGAAATAATATTGATGCACCTAGTCCTTCTAAAAAGAAGAAAAGAAAAATGATAGGACTTTGCATGCTTCTAGTGAACCTATTGCCGAACCACCTGAGAATCCAAATGATACTTCTATTTCTGATGCTGAAACACAATCTGGCAATGAACATGAACCTAATGAAAATGTTAATGATGATGTTCATGATGATGCTCAACCTAGCAATGATAATGATGTTATGATAAGAGAGACTTTTTTGCTAGGAAACATGGTAAAGAAAGAGAACCTTGGGTTCAGAAACCCATGCCTTTTCCTCCCAAACCATCCAAGAAAAAGGATGATGAGGATTTTGAGCGCTTTGCTGAAATGATTAGACCTATCTTTTTGCGTATGCGTTTGACTGATATGCTCAAAATGAATCCTTATGCTAAGTATACGAAAGAAATTGTCACTAATAAAAGAAAGATACCGGAAGCTGAAATTTCCACCATGCTTGCTAATTATACTTTTAAGGGTGGAATACCTAAGAAACTAGGAGATCTAGGAGTACCAACTATACCATGCTCTATTAAAAGAAACTATGTTAATGTTAGTGTTATGCCTCTCTCTTTATATCGTAGACTTGATTAGAATAAGTTGAAACCTACTGAAATATCTTTGCAAATGGCTGATAAATCAACTGCTATACCTGTCGGTATTTGTGAGGATGTGCCTGTTGTGGTTGCAAATGTCACTATTTTAACGGACTTTGTTATTCTTGATATTCCCGAGGACGATAGTATGTCTATTATTCTTGGAAGACCTTTTTTGAATACCGCAGGGGATGTTATTGATTGCAACAAACGCAATGTCACTTTTCATGTTAATGGTAATGAGCATACGGTATACTTTCCGAGGAAACAACCTCAAGTCCACAGTATCAATTCTATTGGAGAAGTTCCATCAATTATTTTTGGAGGTTTTGAATCTCCTCTTCCTACTGTCAAGAAGAAATATGATATTCTTATTATTGGGGATGTGCATATCCCCGTTGAGGTAACATAGTGTCATTCGAAATTTCTTCGGTTCCATGTTATTCGGAATGAGTTTGTTAACAAGACTTGATTAACCTTGTTAATGGATTCCTTTTGATGAGCATGAGATGGATGAAACTAGAAGGCACAACCTTCTGTACCCTCTTTCTACTTTCTGTTATTTAGTTGAAATAAAGTAAAAATAGTATTTTTCTGTCTGTTTTCTGATTTATCCGTGCAATATAAAAATACCCCGAAAATAAAAGTTCTCCAAATGCCCTGAAAATGGAATATGATTTTTTCTGGAATATTTGAGAATATCTGGCACTAAGAACACAGCAGGGGGAGCAAGCACCTCGCCACGAGGGTCCAGGGCGCGCCCCCTGCCTCGTGGGCCCCCGGTGGCTCCCCTCCACTTATTCCTGCACCCACACACTTCTTCTTCCTCCCAAAAAAATCACCATCCAGCTCAAGCACGAGTTCTAGCTCATTTTGCTGCGATTTTCGATCTCCTTGCTCAAAGCACCTCTCACAAAACTACTTGGGGAGATTGTTCTTTGGTATGTGACTCCTCCATTGGTCCAATTAGTTTTTGCTCTAGTGCTTTATTCATTGCAAATTTGTGCTGCCTAGGTGACGATGTTCTTGAGCTTGCATGTCAAATTTATATGGTCCCAAGTAGTTCTAATGCTTGATATAGGCTCTAGGCACTTGTAGGAGTAGTTGTTATCAATCTTGTTGAGTTTGGTTCATTTTTATTTGAAGTTACTAAAAATTTCAGAATTTTTCAGAAAATAATGAAGAGATTTTTGAGGGGCTCATCGAGCCGAAGCTCGAAGGAAAAGCAAAGTGAAGAAGCACAGAGGCCCAAATATAATCTGCCTCGCACCGCGGAGATTAGGTAATGTCAATGGCCTTCCGATGATTTCTTGAGAGAAGCCAGGATTTATGATGATTTTTATGAATTGGCTGAGAATGCAGGCCTCACTGACTTCCTCCGCGACCAACGCAAACAATATCTCTTACTCACCAATACTTTTGTGCAAAACTTCTACTATTATCCTAAGGAAACACCTCCTTCAGTAGAGTTTCATTTATATGATGTTGTTTAGAAGATGCCACTAGATGAATTTTGCAAGATTTGCAAAATACCTTTTGAGGGTAGTTTAGATGAACCACATCGTAAAGATGTGAATGGGTTTATTGACACTATCACTGTTGGGGAAACCAAGAAGGTTTCTGATGCAAGAATCACTAGCATACATTTTCCTGTTTTACGCTACTTTGCCATATTTTCTAGTCGTTGCTTAATTGGTCGCGGAAACTGTGGAAACCTTAGTGTTCCGGATATTATCATTTTGTTCCATGGTTTATTCTACGATAACACTGTTAGTATGGGCGGTATTATTGCCAAACGGTTAAGTCTGAACCGCACAAAGGGCCCCATCTTTGGAGGTATTTATGCTTCACGCCTTGCTGCACATTATAACATACCTATTAGGCACTATGAAAAAGAAGAAAAATTGCTGCCCACTGCTTATTTAGATTATAAGAGTATGGTAGCACATGACTTTATTGTTAAGAATAGGGAAGGGGTGCTTAAATACAAATTGTTCTTTGATAAACATCACCCTGAGACTATTACCTTGCCTGCTCCCTCCTTGTTTAATTTGTCTGAAGGTCTGTATCTCGTTCCGTTGGCGGCCATTCACGCCTACCGGAACCCTACACCAGCCACGGAGCCGGAACCACAATTTGAACCTCCACGACAGTCTAACTACCAGTGGGATCCGGAGATAATTTCCAACTAGTGGCAATCAGAGTCTTCTTCATCTCAATACGACCCCGGCTACAACTATGGATATCCGCCAGGCCATCCGTGGCAATAAACCAACTTAGGCCAAAAGCCTAAGCTTGGGGGAGTACGTATCTCTCACCGACATTACATTCATGTTCACACACTCATTGCTAGATGTCGGTGCTCATACTCTTTCACTGTAATATCCATGCTAGTTTATTTTCTTTTTCTTGCTTTCTTCTTGTGTGTTTAATAAACCTTAAGAAAAACAAAAAAAATAGTGTAGCTTTTAGTTAGTTTACTTTTCTTGCTGTAGTAGTAATAATTAAGAAGAAAACCCAAAAAGATTTCCCGTTCTTCTTTTGCTTGTTGGGAGCTTTCCTGTGTAAATAGTTTTATTTCTTTTCTTTTCTTTGGGGGTCGATAGGAGAAGACTATATTTAAAATGTTGAAGCAGCTCTTATATGCATTATTGTTGAATTACCCAAGAGCCCATATTGCCTTGTCTTCTCCTGTTTATTGAATGCTCGCAGATTCTAGCTTAGTCCAATGCACATGCACTCTTATTATTATTCACATCATTCAGTCGTGCAAGTGAAAGGAAATTATGACGATATATGATGGACTGACTGAGATGAGAGAAGCTGGTATGAACTCGACCTCTCTTGTTTTTGTAAATATGATTAGTTCATTGTTCCTGATTCAGCCTATTATGAATAAACATGTTTGCAATGACAATTAGAGATCATAGTTGCTTATGCCATGCTTGATTAGCTATGAGTTATAATGGTTTACCTTGCATGCCAACATGCTATTAAAATGGTTGTGATGTGGTATAGTGGGGTGGTATCCTCCTTTGAATGATTTTAGTGACTTGACTTGGCACATGTTCACGCATGTAGTTGAAACAAATCAACATAGCCTTCACGATATTTATGTTCATGGTGGATTATATCCTACTCATGCTTGCACTCAATGTTTATTAATTTTAATGCATGTTCATGACTGTTGTCGCTCTCTAGTTGGTCGCTTCCCAGTCTTTTGCTAGCCTTCACTTGCACTAAGCGGGAATGTTGCTTGTGCATCCAATCCTTTAAACCCCAAAGTTATTCCATATGAGTCCACTATACCTTCCTATATGCGGTATCTACCTGTCGTTCCAAGTAAATTTGTATGTGCCAAACTCTAAACCTTCAAATGAAATTCTGTTTTGTATGCTCGAATAGCTCATTTATCAACTAGGGATGTTCGTATGTTCCATGCTAGGCGGGTTATTCTCAAGAGGAGTGGACTCCGCTCCTCACTCACGAGAAAATGGCTGGTCACCGGGATGCCCAGTCCCATGCTTTATGCAAACTAAATCAAAATAATTGCAAACAAAACTCACCCTGGGACTGTTGCTAGTTGGAGGCACTCGTTGTTTCGAGCAAGCCCTAAATGTGTGTAGCATGGAAGATATAAACTTTACCATTCTGTTTGGGTACCGCCTATAATGTGTGTAGCATGGAAGATATCGCCATCTCTTGGTTGTTATGTTGACAATGAAAGTATGCCGCTCAAAATATTATTTATCTTTATTTCAAAATCGAGCTCTGGCACCTCTACAAATCCCTGCTTCCCTCTGCGAAGGGCCTATCTATTTACTTTCATGTTGAGTCATCACCCTCTTATTAAAAAGCACTAGCTAGAGAGCACTGATGTCATTTGCATCCATTACTATTAATTTATATTGGGTATGACTATGACTGGATCTCTTTTACCATGAATTACAATGTTTAGTCAGTCCTTGATCTTTGAAGGTGCTCTACATTTATGTTTTGTGGTCTCAGAAAGGGCTAGCGAGATACCATCTTGTTATATCATATCATGATTGTTTTGAGAAAGTGTTGTCATCCGAGATTTATTATTATCGCTCGCTAGTTGATTATGCCATTGATATGAGTAAACATGAGACCTAAGAGTTATTGTGAATATGGTTAGTCATAATCTTTGCTGAAAACTTGAATGCTGGCTTTACATATTTACAACAACAAGAGCAAACAGAGTTTGTAAAAGTTTTTCTTTATCACTTTCAGTTTTCAACTGAATTGCTTAAGGACAAGCAAAGTTTTAAGCTTGGGGGAGTTGATACGTCTCCGTCGTATCTCCCTTGTTTTGGACTCTAACTTGCATGATTTGAATGGAACTAACCCGGACTGACGCTGTTTTCAGCAGACTTTCCATGGTGTTATTTATGTGCAGAAACAAAAGTTCTCGGAATGACCTGAAACTCCACGGAACATCTTTTTGGAAAATATTAAAAATACTGGAAGAAAAATCCACGTCAGGGGGCCCACACCCTGTCCACAAGGGTGGGGGGCGCGCGTGCCCCCCTGGGCGCGCCCCTTGCCTCGTGGGCCCCCTGACGCTCCACCGACCTCAACTCCAACTCCTTAAGTTCACTTTCGGGGAGAAAAAAATCAGAGAGAAGGATTCATCGCGTTTTACGATACGGAGCCGCCGCCAAGCCCTAAAATCTCTCGGAAGGGCTGATCTGGAGTCCGTTCGGGGCTCTGGAGAGGGGAATCCGTCGCCGTCGTCATCATCAACCATCCTCCATCACCAATTTCATGATGCTCACCGCCGTGCGTGAGTAATTCCATCATAGGCTTGCTGGACGGTGATGGGTTGGATGAAATCTATCATGTAATCGAGTTAGTTTTGTTAGGGTTTGATCCCTAGTATCCACTATGTTCTGAGATTGATATTGCTATGACTTTGCTATGCTTAATGCTTGTCACAAGGGCCCGAGTGCCATGATTTCAGATCTGAACCTATTATGTTTTCATGAATATATGTGAGTTCCTGATCCTATCTTGCAAGTCTATAGTCACCTACTATGTGTTATGATCCGGCAACCCCGAAGTGACAATAATCGGGACCACTCCCGGTGATGACCATAGTTTGAGGAGTTCATGTATTCACTATGTGTTAATGCTTTGGTCCGGTACTCTATTAAAAGGAGGCCTTAATATCCCTTAGTTTCCATTAGGACCCCGCTGCCACGGGAGGGTAGGACAAAAGATGTCATGCAAGTTCTTTTCCATAAGCACGTATGACTATATTCGGAATACATGCCTACATTACATTGATGAATTGGAGCTAGTTCTGTGTCACCCTATGTTATGACTATTACATGATGAACCGCATCCGGCATAATTCTCCATAGCCGATCCAATGCCTACGAGCTTTTGACATATTGTTCTTCGCTTATTTACTTTTCCGTTGCTACTGTTACAATCACTAGAAAACCCAAAAATATTACTTCTGCTATCGTTACCGTTACTTCCATACTACTTTGCTACTAAATACTTTGCTGCAGATACTAAGTTATCCAGGTGTGGTTGAATTGACAACTCAAATGCTAATACTTGAGAATATTTTTTGGCTCCCCTTGTGTCGAATCAATAAATTTGGGTTGAATACTCTACCCTCAAAAACTGTTGCGATCCCCTATACTTGTGGGTTATCACAGGGCAATAGGTTCTACCTCATCAACTACTTCCCAATACCCACAAGTTAATCACATCCTAACCATGCAGTGTTTGAGGTTTGGAACTAATGCATAAAAACTGGGTATGAAAGGAGTATGATCAATGCGTTACTTGCCTTGCTGACGATCCGCAGAACCTAGAGACTCGTAGTAGCACGCTTCGCACTCCGGGAATTCTATCGCAAACAAACAATATCATACATAAGCATTCAAGCAAGGATGCACAGGTAAAACTCAAATAAGAAGATCGAATCTGAAAACTCAACTGAAGAGATTCGATTTGCAAAAAGAATCAATCAAATGGAGCAACGAAACTCAAACTACGAAAGAAATAAGATCCGATGACTAATCTGGACTAAAGTCAAATTTTACAGTACCAAAATCTTGTCCAAGTTGGTTAAACAGAAACAGAACTTCGAGACGAAGATCTAGGTGATTGAATCGCCTGATTCTGATAAACGAAAGAAAAGATAAACTAAAACGAAAATCGGGTCAGAAATCACGATTGAAAATAATCATGAAAAACCTTGGAAAAAGAAAAACTGACGAACAGGCTAACGAACGAACGTTCCCTGTCTGCGGCTAACGGGTGAACG
Source organism: Aegilops tauschii subsp. strangulata (assembly GCF_002575655.3). Classification (NCBI taxonomy): domain Eukaryota; kingdom Viridiplantae; phylum Streptophyta; class Magnoliopsida; order Poales; family Poaceae; genus Aegilops; species Aegilops tauschii. The sequence goes on from NC_053037.3 coordinate 448,477,689, forward strand.
GCGTTCGTTAAAACGAACGTACGGACGAACGTCCGCAAAACAACTAAACCGAAAAAAACCGAACCAATCTATTAAAAAAACAAATCTAGGTTAAAAAAAACCAAACGGTTTTCCATCGAAAACCGTCGGCGGCTACCTTCGGCGAGGTCGACGGCAGCGACGGGACGGCGGCGCGGGCAGCGGTGAGGCGGCGGCGGGGGCTCGGGAGCGGGGCTAGGGTTTGGGGCGCGGGGCTGGGCTAGGGCGGCTCGGCGCCTCGGGCTTTAAAGGCCCGACCGGGTCAGTGTCCCAGGCGGACACGGCCCGGTAAGGTCGGTTCTTCCTTAAAAAAATATTCCAACGCATAGAAAAACAAAGAAAAGAAATACTAAATGGACTCCAAAAATCCTGAAATAAATTTCCCCGTCCTCTAAAAATCTACCAGACAAGGTGAACATTTATTTAGGACTCTAGTGTAATTTGGAAAAACACATATTTTTCCTAACTCAAATAAAATAGCAATAAAATCCAAATAAAAATGGTTATTTGTTTTTAATATTTTTCCTCCAACATTTCATTATTTTGGGGAAGTTATATTATCCCCTCTCATATATTTTTTATATGAAATACTTTTGGAGAGAAAAATAATTAAAACAAATGACCCTTGTTTCAATATTTGATAAAATTCAAATATGAAAACGGTGAAATCCACAACTCTCTCTGAGGGTCCTTGAGTTGCTTAGAATTTTGAGGATCGCGAAACAAAATGCAATAAAATATGATATGCATGTATGACCTATGTATAACATTCCAAATTGAAATTTGGGATGTTACAGGCACAGGGGCACTGCTCATTTACCCTCTGTGCCTTTTCCAATCTTGGAACCGCCGTTCCCCTCTTCTTCCAAGCGCAAATCGGAGCTTTCGCCTCTGCTCGCTGCCGCTGCGTCCCCATTGCCCTTTATCCCTCGTCTCCTCTTAGCCGCCATGGCGCCCAAGGCAGGCAAGGGCAAGGGAGCGGCCAAGGGCGCCGGAGAGCGAGTTGGTGGAGCTGCGGACGCAGTACGCCCTCTTCACCTTGATGGTCGACGCACTCACCCTCAAGGAGAAGTTAGGCCCCTGTGGGGGAGGGAGACGTCGGGGCATCCCTCCACGCTCATCGTCCCTGCCTCCTTCGCCAAGTCCGGTCCAAATCGATATCCTTTTTTGTCGACTATTTCTCCTGCATGCTCTGCCCCCCTTTCTCAGATTTCTTCAACGATGTCATGCACACCTACGGCTTCCAACTTTCGGACCTCACGCCGAACGCCGAGGCGTGCATGGCCTTCTTTGCCCATCTTTGTGAGGGCTTCGCCGGAGTGTACCCCGGCACGACGCTCTTCCGCCATTACTTCACCCCTCGCATCCAGCCAGGGGGCGCCATCTCTGGCTGCATTACTTGGATCCCGAGGACCCAGAGCAGGGGCACGTACCCGGAGGGTGCCCAGAAGGAGAGGTGGGATGAGTGGCGGGGCCGGTGGTGCTGGATCAAGGAGACAGAACCACAGGAGTTCTGCCGGGTCCGTCGGAGGCCGCCGGTCCGTGGCAAGGACTGGGGCGAGCTCGACGCCGAGGATAAGAAACTCACGGTTGCCACAACCAGGATCCATTGCCTCACCTCGGCCGGGCTCACTCTCAAGATGATCGGGGCCGACTTCATCCGCCACCGGATAGCCCCACTACACAATAAGGGGAGCCCGGCATGGGATTTCAGGAATGCGGCCGACATCATGAGGCTCGGCCCTGGCCTGAACCACAACTTCACGGTGCTGCAGCATGCTCATCTTTGTCAGAGGCTCTTCCAGCTCAAGGTTGACGAGGTCGGCAGGGTCGAGAGGACCGGCAAGGCCGAGAAGGCCGGCAAGGCCGGCAAGGCTGGCAAGTCTGACGGCCTATTTGGGTTGCCAGCGGGGGTAGTCCCGTTGAGCAACAACTCTTGCCTAACCGCCCTTATCGCCATGATGCCGGTTTTCAACGCGTACGGCCTCGATCCGACCTGGGTTGAGCCATAGGCGGAGCTGGTGCAGACATTCTTCGATAACTTGTCAGAGAGGTATGTTCGTGACGAGCCACGGCTCATCCGTGACACCACTGAGGAAGATCTGGCGTACACTGCCGCCAGGGCGGAGGAGGCAGCACTTGCTGAGCAGGCCGGCAGCCTCGGCACTGTGGAGGACGAGGCCGACGTGGTAGCAGAAGAGAAGGAGTTTGCCGAGTGGACGGGGTCTATCGGGGAACCTAGCGGCGCCGGCGCTGGGGTTCCCCTCATTGAAGAAGCGGTCGAGGGGTCAGCCAAAGAGGAGACCGATGCGGATGACTCCTCTGCCCCAGGAAGGAAACGTGTCCTGCGGCGGGCTAGTTCCGGCGAGCCGGTTCGGCCCAGCAGGACCGCACAATGGGAACGGGCCCAGGTGCAGCCCCTGCGCCAGACAAGGGCTGCGGCAGCGAAGAAAGCCGCGGCCGCTGCCTCCTCCTCGTCCAAGCGGCCTAGGACTCCATCCCTTTCTCCTTCCCTTACGGTCGCCGCCCCGGAGGCTGATTTCGATCTTGGGTCCATTATCCCGAAGAGGAAGAGGAGGCCAGCGGAGGAGGACGAGTAAGCACCTTGTCCCTCATCCTTTCCTGACCCTCCACTCGTGCCATCTTTCCCTGACTTGATCTTATCTTCACAGTGACACGGAGACGCTGGCCCAGAGGGCGGCGAAAAGAGCCAAAGCTTCATCGGGCGGCGAGCCCCCGGCGAGCGCTCTGCGCATGCCGGCGTTGGTGGTGATCAGCCCGGACAACAGCCCTCGGCGAAGCCCCCGCTTCAGCCCCTAGTGTGAGTTCATTATTCACTCCCCATCGACGGGCGTTGGGGTGCGTATCCTTGGTGTTGACCTTGCCGGGTTTCTAGGAGGAGAGCGGCAACAGGAGGAGCCGCTGAGGGCCGACCCTGACACGCTGCCCCCGTCAACCATGCCACCTAGAGGTGTGTCACCGGCAAGGGTAACTACCGCCAGGCCCACACGCATGGATGAAGAGGTGGCAAGCTTGGGCGGTGGTGGCTCCGTCCCGGCAACGAACTTTGGCGGGGAGGGAACCACTTCTTCTCAATTCGGCACGGGTAAGTCACTTGCCTCCCGTCCCTGGCTATCTCTGCCATGCGGTGTTCTTTCTTTTCTTTCTTCTGAACTTTGACTTCGGCCTCACTTCATTCTCCTTCTGGTTTCCAGATCTTCCCTCGACGGACCAGGTGGACGTCGACGCTATCATCGGGGAGGTCGCCAAGGAGGCCGAAGCTGAGGCCACCAAGATTGCGGCCGGAGAATCCACCCAGTCCGCCGCCGAGGAGGCCGCCAAGGGGCCTGCCGGGGAGACCGGCAAGGCTGCTGCCGAGGAGGCCGCCAAGGGGCCTGCCCGGGAGACCGGCAAGGCTGCTGCTGAGGAGGCCACCAAGGGGCCTGCCGGGTAGGCCGGCAAGGCTGCTACCGAGGAGGCCGCCAGGGAGCCCGCCGGGGAGGAGGTGGTCGATGACCAACCTTCCTCCCCTACAGCACCTGCCCGGGGCAAGTACTTGAAGGTGGGCGATGATCTGTTCATCCGCCTCCCCGGGACGGCAAGCACCAGAGCGCTAGTCGAAGGAGAGGTTTTCGACGATGAGCGCCACCGCCGGGATCCAGGTTGTCGATGAACGAGTGCCAGCAGTGGTGGTTCCCAAGAAGAGCGGCTCCTCCGGGCCATGGGGGCCAATTTCCAGAAGCTGCAGGCGCTCCACCGTGCCCGCCAGGATAAGGTGAACCTCAGGGCGGCGGCCGTGGACAAGGCGGAGGCAGATTTTCTGGAGCGCGTCGCTCAGACGCAAGTCTGGTTCAGCGAGGCCCGGCAGGAGCTGAGGACCAACCAAGATGAGCTGGATGAGCACAAGCGAGAGCTCCTCCTAAAGAAGGACGCCATCGAGAAGGCCCAAGAGGCCAAGGACAAAGCTGACCAGCGGCAGCAGCAAGCTTTGCTGGACATCCAGGAGGAAGACCTCGTTGCTCGTGAATAGGCGCTTGCCGCCACGCTCCACAGCAAGGACGAGGAAATCAAGAAGATCGTCTCGCGGCGGACCCAGGAGCTGGAGTGGAAGCACAAGGATGCACTTGATGCTCTGGCCCTGGACCAAGCCGGCAAGGTGGAGAAGCTGGAGCTAGAGTGGGAGGAGCTAAAGAAGAAATCTCAAAGCTGATGGAGGATAGGGACACGGCTAACCGCACTCTGGCGGATTTGCAGGTCACCATCTCCGACAAGACCAGGCTGCTCTCTGAGGCCAACAACTCTACCGATGATCTGAAGCTGAAGCTGGACACCTTGGAAGAGGCGCTTTCGGAGGTCAGGGCCCACGAGGAGACCCTGAGCAAGGCCCTTGAGAGCGAGAGGCAGCTGCGGAAGGATGACGCTGCTGCCCACAAGGACTATGTGGACAGCGTAAATCTCTGGATCGGCCGCCTCATCGATGTTGCAAAGAGTCTCACCATGCAGCTAGCCATCATGGGCATGCCAGACATCAGGTACTCCCAGGAGGCGAACAAAAGCCCCAATGCCAGGCTGACCTTGTTCTTCGAGCGCATCCTCGACGCCTTGGAACAGCTCCGCTCCAGTCGAGCGACTTATTTGGCCAATGAGGCTCGGAAGCTTTGCCGGGGCGCCCTGACCAAGGTGCTCACCAAGGTGGCGTTCTGGATCCCCAGCATCGACTTTGCCAACACGCTTGAGATTTTGCCGGAGGATGTGGACCTCGAGGCACTCGAAGAGCGTATCGAGCCCATCATCAGCTCCGTTGACGGAGTCAATAGGGTGGAAGGCCAGCGCCGGGACTAGTCACCCGGTTTCCCGTTGCCGCTGCGAGTTCATGCCCAAGACAATTTTATCTTAAGTTAGAACCGCGACAGCCATTGATGTAATATAACTTTGCAGTATTATGAAATAGTGCGTGTTATCTTCCTGTTTGGTCTTTCTTTGTATGTACACACCCTACGCTTAGTTGGATAGGTTTGCCGGTGCGTAAACCCGTGCTGTGGAACTTTGAGGAACGGATCCTTAGCAGCCTGCCAGGGGCGCTTGCTGCCGGGCAAGCCACCTTGCCATTCTCGGCGCAGCCGTTTGAACTATTGAGCAGACTCGAAACAGAACAAGGGTGTTGCCAATAGCGGAAGGGTTCCTTTGCGTGCAGGTTCTCCATACAAGGAGCAAGATCTTTCGAGGAAGATAATCCTGTAAAACGGAAAATTGCTCAAGGTTTTGCGTGACTTAGATTTTCGTCGCCACGCGGATGGTTGTTGCGGATGCAGACGACACCACTCACCTGGCTGATGGCACCAGAGTGATGGAGATATCTTTAACCTCCTCCGCCGCCAGCGTCTGCCCTGTCGCTTGTCCGCACTGGCGCGGACAGACCAGCTCCAGACGAGCCGACCGCTGGGGCCGCCTTCTTCTTCGGAGCCATCGTGATGAAGGAGTTGATGCGCTAACTTTTAAACCAGATTTTCACAGCCTCAGCGCCCCCTACCTGGCGCGCCAAAGATGTCAGGGGCACGACGCCTATGGGATCACGACGATCCCTTCTACGGTTGGCGGGGCGCGGAGCTGCGCAAAGAGTAGGTCTCAGGATCAGCGCGAGGGGATTTTTACCCAGGTTCGGGCCGCCAACGAAGCGTAAAACCCTAGTCCTGCTTGTTTGTGTATATTCTGTGTTCTTGAGCTCTTGAACTAGCTGCAGTGCAGGCCCAGTCCAAAAAAGTGCGAATCCTTCCACAGTATGCCTCAGGCCTCTTTTTATATGTCAAAGGGGTCACCACAGTGGCACACAGGAGGTCAAAAGTATACAGTGTACAAGTTTATCACCTGACACCGTAGGACGAACACCTTTAATGCGCCGCCTACGTGCCCTCTTGCTTTATCGGGGGTGGCAACAGAGTTCGTCCTGTCCGTCGCGGCCTCGCCATGCTGGCTAGCTAGCTGCTGTGTTGGTGCGGTTAAAGGTCCTTCACGAAGATCTGCGCGCCACCACGCAGGTGCTTGACTAGTTGGCCTAGAAGCTGCATGCTGCGATCCAGGCGTTTGCCTAGTTGGCGGGCTGGTTGCCGCATCGGAACGGTCGAGGGGCAGCGAAACGTTGGTGGGTGCGGGCCTAGCCATGGCCCCGTAGATGCCCCCTGGCAAGGGTCTTGCCGGGGTTTCGCGGGCATCCCCGGGAAGGGTCCTGCCGGGGGTCTTCGATCGTCCCCGGCAAGGATCATACTGGGGGTCTTCGATCGTCCCCGGCAAGGATCCTGCGGGGGGTCTTCGTCTTCTAGTTCCTATCTAGGCTCGCGGGCCTCTGGTCTTCACAAAGATCTGCAAGCCACCGCGCGGGTGCCCCTGAGTCTTGGTCTTGACGTTGTCGATGGTGTTAGAGCTCTCAGGCTCAAGGGTGGCGGCCTCGCTGGTGTGGGGCAAGTCGCCCCGGCAAGGCTCTTGCCGGGGCTCCGTAGGCCGCCCCGGCAAGGGTGTTGCCGGGGGAAGCCCATCTTGGCCCTTCACTCTTCATGTCTCTGGCTTGAGTGCTACCTTGGCAATCTTGTACCTTTGCTTCTTCTGCCTCGCCGAGCATGGCCGCAGGCGTGGCTACGACTGCCCGTGCACAAGTAAAAGGGGTACAGAAAGGCCCCTACTTTTGTACACCGACATCAACAAACGCACTACAAAAGAAGGTTACATTGAATAGATCTCCAAGGACATCAAGGAGAACAATGTATTAAAGATCAAAGAGAGAGAAGAAGCCATCTAGCTACTAGGTATCGACCCGTAGGTCTGTGGTAAACTACTCGCACATCATCGGAAGGGCATCAAAGTTGATGTAGAAGCCCTCCTTGATCGAATCCCCCTCCGGCAGAGTACCGAAAAAGGTCCCCAGATGGGTTCTCACGAAGACAGACACTTGCGGCGGCGAAAAATTATTTTTGGTGTGTCCTCTAGTCTTGGGGGAATATTTGGGTATTTATAGAACAGAATTAGGGTTAGAAGTGCCACTAGGGGCCACAAGGTTGGGGGGCGCGCCTGATACGTCTCTGTCATATCTACTTTTCCTAACGCTTTTCCTCTTGTTTTGGACTGTAATTTGCATGATTTGAATGAAACTAACCTGGCTGACGTTGTTTTCAGCAGAACTACCATGGTATTGTTTTTGTGCAAAAATAAAAGTTCTCGGAATTGAACGAAACTTTGCGAGGATTTTTGATTCAATAAAAGATAATTTCTGGAGCCAAGAACCACCAGAGGGGGGACCTAGGTGGGCACAACCCACCAGGGGCCCCCCTCCAGGCGCGCCCAGGTGGGTTGTCCCCACTCGGTGGCCCCGCAGACCCTGAAACCGACGCTATAAAATCACATATTTCCAGAAAAAATCTGGGAGGAAGAATTATCTCGTTTCACGATACGGAGCTGCCATCACCTCCTGTTCTTCATCGGGAGGCCAGATCTGGAGTCCGTTTGGGGCTCCGGAGAGGGGAATCTTCGGTCTTCGTCATAACCAACCCTCCTCCATCACCAATTCCATGATGCTCTCCACCGGGAGTGCGTAATTCCTTCGTAGGCTCGCTGGTCGGTGAGGAGTTGGATGAGATTCATCATGTAATCGAGTTAGTTTTGTTAGGGCTTGATCCCTAGTATCCACTATGTTCTAGGATTGATGTTGCTATGACTTTGCTATACTTAATGCTTGTCACTTTGGGCCAGGGTGCCATGATTTCAGATCTGAACCGTTTATGTTATCACCATTATATCCATGTTCTAGATCCGATCTTGCAAGTTATAGTCACCTACTACATGTTATGATCCGGCAACCCCAGAGTGACAATAGTTGGGACACTTCCCTGTGATGACCGTAGTTTGAGGAGTTCATGTATTCACCGTGTGTTAATGCTTTGTTCCGGTTCTCTATTAAAAGGAGGCCTTAATATCCCTTAGTTTCCGATACGACCTCGCTGCCACGGGAGGGTAGGACAAAAGATGTCATGCAAGTTCATTCCATAAGCACGTACGACTATTTACGAAATACATGCCTACATTACATTTATGAACTGGAGCTAGTGCCGTATCGCCCTAGGTTATGACTGTTATATGATGAATATCATCCAACAAATCACCAATCCAATTCCTACGATTTTCCAACATATTGATCTTGCTAAGTTACTACTGGTGCTGTTACTATTGTCAGTGCTACAAAACTATTACTGTTACCGTTAATGTTGCTGCTACTACTACTATCAAAACTATCACACTACTTTGCTACTGATCACTTTGTTGCAGATAATTAATCTCTAGGTGTGGTTGAATTGACAACTCAACTGCTAATACTTTCAAATATTCTTTGGCTCCCCTTGTGTCGAATCTATAAATTTGAGTTGAATACTCTACCCTCGAAAACTTTTTCGACCCCTATACTTGTGGGTTATCAGCGCCCCCTGAGCTTGTGGCCACATTGTCGCCCTTATGGCCTCATCCCAAAGCTTCCAGGGTGTCTTGTGGTCCAAGAAAAATTGTCAAAAAGTTTTGTTCCATTTGGACTCCGTTTGGTATTGATTTTTTGTAAAGACAAAAACAAGGGGAAAACAACAACTAGCACTGGGCACTAGGTTAATAAGTTTGTCCCAAAAACTGATATAAATAGCATAATAATGCATATAAAATGTCCAAGATTGATAATATAATAGCATGGAACAATAAAAAATTATAGATGCATTTGAGACGTATCAAGCATCCCTAGGCTTAAATTCCTGCTCGTCCTCGAGTAGGTAAATTGTAAAACTGGAATTTGTTATGTGGAATGCTACCTAACACGTTTATCATGTAATCTTTCTTTATGTGGCATGAATATTCAGATCCATAATATTCAAAATAGAAGTTTAATATCGACATAAAAACAATAATACTTCAAGCATACTAAAAAGCAATCATGTCTTTTCAAAATATCATGGCTAAAGAAAGTTATCCCTAAAAAATCATATAGTCTCGTCATGCTCCATCTTCTTAACAAAACTTATTTATCATGCTCAACCCCGGTGTTAGCCAAGCAATTGGTTCATACTTTTGAACCCGCTTCAGATTTTTCAACTCCGACGCAATACATGAGCGTAAGCCATGGATATAGCACTATTGGTGGAAATAGAATATGATGTTGGAGGTTGTGTGGAGAAGACAAAAAGGAATAAAATGTCACATTGATGAGGCTAATCAATGGGCTATGGAAATGCCCATCAATTGATATCAATGTAAGGAGTAGAGATTGCCATGCAACGGATGCACTAGAGTTATAAGTGTATGAAAGCCCAAAAAAACTAAGTGGGTGTGCATCCAGCTTGCTTGCTCATGAAGATCTCGGGCATTTGAGGAAGGCCATCACTACTGCAGGATGCTACTAACGGGACACTACAATCAAAGACCCTTCGACGAAACTGTGTGTGATGCATTAATCGCAAACGATGATGTAAAAAAACCATCAAAAAAGATGCAAGACGTTTGCGATGGCGGATACATCAAACACGGTTGAGATTTTAGTTGCGTGTGTGATGCGGGGCATACGGTTCAGTTCAATGAACTGTTTGCAATGAGGCAGAAGAATAGAAACAGGCAGCCAAATGAAGGCGTGTGCGATGTACGACATATAGTTCAATCAGATTAACTGTTTGTGATGAGGCGGAACAACAGAAATGGGCAGCTAGATGAAAGTGTGTGCGATTGAGGGCATACACTTCAGACAGATGAACTGTTTGCGATTAGGCAACACAATAGAAACGGTCAGCCAGATCAACGTGTCTGTGATTGATGGCATATACTTCACACGGATGAACTGTTTGCGATTAGCCACAACAAACAGAAGCAGTTAGACAGATTAACGTGTGTGCACTAGATGTGCACACATTCTAATTAAAATAAGCTTGTGCGATGGTAATAACGAGTGCGCACGGTTGTTGAAACAAGACGTGTGCTGACATCTCCTATTGTGGTGCACCCTTGATACGTCTCCAACGTATCTATAATTTTTGATTGTTCCATGTTGTTTTATTATCAATCTTGGATGTTTTATAATCATTTTATATCATTTTTTGGTACTAACCTATTGACATAGTGCCAAGTACCAGTTGCTGTTTTTACATCGCAGAAAATCAATATCAGACGGAGTCCAAATGCCACGAAACTCCACAGAGACTTTTTATGGGCTAGAAGGAACACAACGGGCCCTGGCTGTGCCTGGGGGTTGCCCCGAGGGAGGCACAACTCACCAGGGCGCGCCAGGAGGCCCAGGCGCGCCCTGGTGGGTTGTGCCCACCTCGGGTGCCCCCGGACCGCCTCTTTGCTCTATAAATACCCCAAAAATCCAGAAACCATAGGGGAGTCGACGAAATATTCGTCCAGCCGCTGCAGATTCCAGAACCACCAGATCCAATCGAGACACCATCTCGGATGGGCTTCACCACCTCCATTGGTGCCTCTCCGATTATGCGTGAGTAGTTCTTTGTAGACCTTCGGGTCCGTAGTTAGTAGCTAGATGGATTTCTCTCTCTCGCTGAATTCTCAATACAATGGTCTCTTGGAGATCCATATGATGTAACTCTTTTTGCGGTGTCTTTGTTGGGATCCAATGAACTTTGAGTTTATGATCAGTTATATTTTTTTATCCATGAAAGTTATTTGAGTTTCTTTGATCTCTTATATGCGTGATCTCTTATAGCCTCGTATTTCTTCTCCGATATTTGGGTTTTGTTTGTCCAACTTGATCTATTTATCTTGCAATGGGAAGAGGTGCCCGGTAGTGGGTTCGATCTTACAGTGCTTGATCCCAGTGACAGAAAGGGAACCAACACGTATGTATCGTTGCTACTAAGGATAAAAAGATGAGATCTATATCTACGCAACAGATAAACGGATCTTGTCTACATCATGTCATCGTTCTTATTGCATTACTCCATTTTTTCATGAACTTAATATACTAGATGCATGCTGGATAGCGGTCGATGTGTGGAGTAATAGTAGTAGATGCAGGCAGGAGTCGGTCTACTAATCTTGGACGTGATGCCTATGTAATGATCATTGCCTCGATATCGTCATAATTATTTGACGTTCTATCAATTGCCCAACAGTAATTTGTTTACCCACTGTTTGCTATCTTTCTCGAGAGAAGCCACTAGTGAAACCTACGGCCCCCGGGTCTTCTTCCTCATATATTTGCCTTGCGATCTACTTTTTCCTTGCGTTCATTTTCAGATCTATTAAACCAAAAATACAAAAATACCTTGCTGCAATTTATTCTTATTTATTTTATTTGGCATTCGATCTATCAATCTACTACAAATTTACCTCACGTCCTTTGCCTATCTTGAGGCGTCGTACCCCCGAAAGGGATTGACAACCCCTTTAACACGTTGGGTTGCGAGGTGTTGTTATTTGTGTGCAGGGGCTGTTTATGTTGTGTTGCTTGGTTCTCCTACTGGTTCGATAACCTTGGTTTCATATGTGAGGGAAATACCTACCGCCGCTGTGCTGCATCATCCCTTCCTCTTTCGGGAAATACCGACGTAGCTTCAAGCGACATCAAAAGGAATTTCTGGCGCCGTTGCCGGGGAGGATCTTCAACATATACCAGGTTCCTAGTCACAAATCTCATCTTCTCACAATTTACATTATTTGCCAGTTGCCTCTCGTTTTCCTCTCCCCCACTTCAAAAAAAATTTCCTTTTTATTCGCCCTCTTTTTCGTTTGCCTTTTTCTTGTTTGATCTTTTGTTTGCTTGTGTTGCCATGTGCCTTCTATATGCTTGCATCTTCGCTTGCTAAAAATCTCTGGATCCCCATCCACTTGCTAATCTTTTTAAAAGATCCAATCATGATGAACCAATTGCTAGTGAGTTGAGTGCACTAGATTATCTTTATGAAGTTTTCCTTGAGAATCATGAATCTGAAAATTGTGATGAAGAGATTTATGATGTGATTCATGCACTCTTCAAGATATCTTCTGATATTCCGATAAATCGGCCAATTTATCGCTTACCGTTGTCTAACCGATAAGATAAATCGGCTCATAAATCAGCCGATATGGCAATAAATTGGCCGATATGCCGATAAACTAGCCGATTTACCCCTTATCATGGGTCAACCGTTAAGTTACCGATAAGCGATATCCCCAACATTGGATTCATGATAGCTCCTTGAATGAAAAGCATGATTGCAATAATTTTGCTATAAATTCTATTAATGTCAATTGTGCTAATAATATGCAAAACCCCAAGCTTGGGGATGCTTATTTTGTCATGTCCGCTACTTATTGCAATGATCATGATTGGGGTGATAATGTTTCTTATGATCTTGAAAATTTATTTAAGCCTCATGATGAATATGCTTGCGATAATATTGAAAGTGGTGTGTCAAATTTAGCTAAAAAGAATCCCACATATTTGGAGAGTGTTCAATCTTATGAAATTTTTGATAAAAGTGGGCTTGGAGAGGTCATGACTTTATTTGATGATAATCCCACTATTTTGGAAGAGTGTCAACGTTGCATGCATGTGGATCATATAGAGAATATGTTATGTGATAGCTATATTGTTGAATTTGATTATGATCCTACATATAATTACTATGATAGATGAAAATATGGTTGTAGAAATTTTCATGTTATTAAATTTCCTCTCGTTGTGTTGAGATTGTCAATGTTTTATTCCTCTCCTTTGCATATGCTAGATGTTTCTTGTCTTGATAATTTGTTTCCCTATAAAATTCCTATGCATAGGAAGTATGTTAGACTTAAATGGGTTTGTCACATGTTTCATGATGCTCTCTTTGTGTTTTGATTATTTCTATTGTGTGAGCATCGTTGAAATATTATGCCTAGCTGAGGGCGTAAAACTATAGCGCTTGTTGGGAGGCAACCCAATGAATACAATTTATTTTTTCTTTTACTTTATGTTTTTGAGTGTTAACACAATTATGCTACTGTTATGATTGTGTTTTTTGTGTTTTAATTAGCGTTTGTGCCAAGTAAAGCCTTTAGGATCTTCTTGTGTGATAGTTGTTTGATCTTGCTGAAAAAGACAGAAACTTTGCGCTCACGAAAATAATTTTCATAAATCACAGAAAAGAGATTTTGCCCTGATTCTTTTTGAAGAAGATTAATATACAAATTACCCTGGTCTTCCTAGTTTGGTTGAATTTTTGGAGTTGCACAAGTATTCGCAAAAGTCATATTTCTACAGACTGTTCTGTTTTGAGAGATTCTGTTTTCTTTGTGTTGTGTGCTTATTTTGATGGCTCTATGGTTTTATTTGATGAGTTTTTGCCATAGAAAAGTTGGAATAAAGTAGATATAATACAAAAACAAAATAAGAATTGGTTTGATACAACGCTTATAGTAGTAATTTATTTTTCTTACACTAACGGATCTCACAAAGGTTTTGCTGAGTTTTGTATGATTGAAGTTTTCAAGTTTTGGGTTATCTTATGATGGATGAAAGAAAGATAGAAGAGCCTAAAGTTGGGGATGCCCCGGCATCCCAAACTATTATCCAAGAATGAGCAACCAACTAAGCTTGGGGATGCCCCGAGTGGCATCCCCTCTTTCTTCTAACGACCATCGGTATTTTACTCGAGGCTATATTTTTATTCGTCACGTGATATGTGTTTTGCTTGGAGCGTCTTGTATGATATGTGTATTTGCTTGTTTTATTTTGTGTTTTAAGTCATCAATCCTTTCTGGACACACCCATTTGAGAGAGCCAAAATTATTTCATGACTTGTTATAATTCCTCTCTGTGCTTCACTTAAATCTTTTATGAGCAATGGACTTGCTCTAGTGCCTCACTATTATCTTTTTGATCACGATGTGCTTAGTATTTTTGAAGAAATGCTCTCTTGCTTCACTTAGATTTGTTTGAGCATTAGTAAAATTTTTAAGAAATTCTCTCTTGCTTCACTTAAATTATTTTGAGAGAAAGAAAATTTGTTATGCTCATGATCTTCACTTATATTCGTTTGAGCTTATTAAAAGCAACACATGAAAATTAGTCCCAAAGTGATAGATATCCAAGAAGGATAAAGTAAAGGAAAAAATGTCATGAAGATCATTGGACAAAATAAACTTGATTCTTAGTAATAGTTTTGAGATATAATGATGTGATATGTGAGTTATGTTGATGAGTAATTATGCTCTAGTAATAATATTGGTGTTAAGGTTTGTGATTCCCTATGCATGAACGAAAGTCAGTAATCAAGCAATGAAAATTATATCCTACTTGTGGTGCATTATTCGGAATTAATTATGCTTAATGCTTTCTTATGAGATTATTTGTTTCTTGGTTGGTCGCTTCTCAATCTTTTTTCTAGCCTTCAGTTTGCACCAAGTATGATCTCTACTTGTGCATCCAAAATCCTTTAAACCAGTTTTGCCACATGAGTCCACTATATCTACCTATATGCGGTATTATTTTGCTATTCTAAGCAAGTTTGCATGTGCCATCTCTAATTTTCAAAATAAACTTCTCTTTTGTGTGTTTGTTTCGCTCGCGGAACGGTAACGGGTGGCTAATATTTTCCATGTTGGATGTGTTATTCTCACGATGAGTGTTTATTCACTTGTCATTGCACGAGAGTAAGGCAAAGGTCTTAGGGATGCCCAGTCCCGAAATGCAAAAATGAATTTACTTTATGTTGTCAAATAATAAATTCCTTGGAAAGTGTTGGTATGGAGAGCACCCGTGGATACGATTAGCCATGGAAAGTGAAAGTATGGTGGAAAAAGGAATACACTTTATTTTATGTTTGGGAACCACCTATGGCATATCTAGCATGGAAAGTGTTCGGAACTCTAAGTCGTTTTCATTGGTGGGATGGATACACCTCCCAAAATATTGTTACCTCTAATTTTTTTGCTTTGAGCTCTGGCACCTCTACAAATCCCTACGTCCCTCTGCGAAGGGCCTTTCTTTTACTTTATGCAATTTTTATTTTGAAACTGAGTCTCCATCTTCTTTTATAAAAGCACCAACTAGGAGGCAATATGATCGTACTTAAGTATTGGGTGTAGCTAATATTCGAGTGTGTTTCATGAATGGATCAATGTTTGAGCATGATGGGCAAGGGATAACTTATTTTAGCATTGATATTTTGAAAGACATGGTTGCTTGTTGATATGCTTGAGTATCTAAATTATTATGTCAAAACTAGACTATTGCTTTGAATCACATAAAAGTCCAAATGTCCATGCTATGAAGAAAAGAATATGATATGACATGAGAAACAGCACTCCACATCAAAAATTCTGTTTTTATCACTTACCTACTCCAGGACGAGCAGGAGGTAAGCTTAGGGATGCTGATACGTCTCCAACGTATCTATAATTTTTTATTGTTCCATGCTATTTTATTATCAATCTTAGATGTTTTATAATCATTTTATAGTCATTTTATATCATTGGTTGGTACTAACCTATTGACATAGTGCGAAGTGCGAGTTGCTATTTTTTCCATTTTTTTACATCGCAGAAAATCAATATCAGACGGAGTCCAAATGCCACGAAACTCCACGGAGAATTTTTATGGGCCAGAAGGAGCACAACGGGCCCTGGCTGTGCCTCGGGGTTGCCCCGAGGGAGGCACAACCCACCAGGACGCGCCAGGAGGCCCAGGCGCGCCCTGGTGGGTTGTGCCCACCTCGGGTGCCCCCCGGACCGCCTCTTTGCTATATAAATACCCCAAAAATCCAGAAACCCTAGGGGAGTTGATGAAATATTCATCCAGCCGTAGCAGAGTCTAGAACCACCAGATCCAATCTAGACACCATCTCGGATGGGGTTCACCACATCCATTGGTGCCTCTCCGATGATGCGTGAGTAGTTCTTTGTAGACCTTCGGGTCCCTAGTTAGTAGCTAGATGGATTTCTCTCTCTCGCTGAATTCTCAACACAATGGTCTCTTGGAGATCCATATGATGTAACTCTTTTTGCGGTGTGTTTGTTGGGATCCGATGAACTTTGAGTTTATGATCAGTTATATCTTTTTATATCCATGAAAGCTGTTTGAGTTTCTTTGATCTCTTATATGCATGATCTCTTATAGCCTCGTATTTCTCCTCCAATATTTGGGTTTTGTTTGGCCAACTTGATCTATTTATCTTGCAATGGGAAGAGGTGCCCAGTAGTGGGTTCGACCTTACGCTAGTTGATCCCAGTGACAGAAAGGGAACCAACACGTAGTTATCGTTCCTACTAAGGATAAAAAGATGGGATCTATATCTACGCAATAGATAAACGGATCTTGTCTACATCATGTCATCATACTTATTGCATTACTCCATTTTTCCATGAACTTAATATACTAGATGCATGCTGGATAGCGGTCGAGGTGTGGAGTAATAGTAGTAGATGCAGGCAGGAGTCCGTCTACTAATCTTGGACGTGATGCCTATGTAATAATCATTGCCTGGATATCATCATAATTATTTGAGGTTCTATCAATTGCCCAACACACTACAAAAAGAAGACACATCCATGACATTTTGGGCCGAACGAAAATCTTTTCTGTCATAGTTATGACACTTCTATGACGATAATTGTGACAAAACCTGGTATCATCGTAGATGTGGTGGGGTCCTACTTCCATGACAAAAAATCATGACAGAAAATGGGCTTTCCATCCTGGGCGGGCCGGAGACGCAGCTGCATGACATTCCTTGGGCCGTCCATGACGGAAAAAACCTTGGTAGAAGCGAGGGCGCGGAAAATATCGGGGAGTCCCCGGTTACGGTGGGTGGTCGGGGACCGAGCGATGCGCGTTTCTCTCGTACGTACGCGCGTGTGTGCTAGGCGTTGGGCTCTAACTGAACCCGAGCGATTGCACTGCAGGCTACGAGTTACTGAACTCGATCGAGCAATTCCTTCACTACTGCTGCTAACTGAAGCCGATCGATGCTGCCTCTGGATGAACAGTGAGCGTTGCTGGGGGGTTTGGATGAACAGTTCTCGGTGGGGGTGGATGAACAGGACCCCGTGGCATTGCCTCTGGATGAACAGTGAACGTTGCTGGGGGGTTTGGATGAACAGTTCCCGGTGGGGGTGGAGGAACAGGACCCCGATCGTTCGAGCCGGTTGGCGCTGGATGAACAGGACCCCGTGGAGGGCAGGATGAACAGGACCACCCCGTGGAGGGCAGGATGAACAGTAGACGGTGGAGGGCTGGATGAACAGTAGACGGTGGAGGGGTGGTTGAACAGGAGCCTGTGGAGAGGGCTGGTTGAACAGTAGCCGGTGGAGTAGCGCGCGGTGGAGGCTGGATGAACAAGAGCCCGTGGATGAACAGTCGCAGGTGGAGGCTGGAGGCGGTCGACGGTGGATGAACAGTAGCCCGTGGAGGCTGGAGGGGGTCAACGGTGGAGATGAACAGTATCCCATGGAGTCCCGTTTTGCTGTACGCCACACCCCTCCCAATGAGGAGGACCCCTGTTTCGACCGTAGCGCTCCAACACAAGTCCATTTCCTCCGTTTTGCGGTACGCCACACCCCTCCCGATCAACAGGACCCCGTTTCGACCGTAGGAGGTCCGTTTACTCCGTTTTGCGGTATGCCAGACCCCTCCCGATGAACAGGATCCCGTTTCGAACATGGCCGGTCGAACACAAGGCCGTTTGCTCCGTTC
Organism: Aegilops tauschii subsp. strangulata; assembly: GCF_002575655.3. Lineage (NCBI taxonomy): Eukaryota > Viridiplantae > Streptophyta > Magnoliopsida > Poales > Poaceae > Aegilops > Aegilops tauschii. The sequence goes on from NC_053037.3 coordinate 448,495,387, forward strand.
TGCGGTACGCCAGGCCTCGTTTCCATCGGCTGTTCCGTCCAAGCCATCCCGATGAACACGACGACGCATTCCGTTCCGACCCAGCCGGTTGGCTCCCCATGAACACGACGACGACGCTGTTTCTCCGTTCCGACCCAACCATGTACACGAGCCATGGCCGTACCTATGCGCGAGTAGGCGTTCGAGACCCTGCCCGTATGTACGTACGTGGCCGTATTTTCTTTCTTGCACACTGGCCACTGTACGTACGTGTACATGCTACGTGCGCGCCTCTACTACGACACGTGCGCGCCTCTACATCGACCAGTATGTACGTACACGTTCGCGACCAGAATGACAATGCTACGTACGCTTCGACCAGGTGGGTCCCGACTGTCAGGCACTTCCTTGCTTGCGAAGATGTAGCTGGTGGGTCCCAGCAGTCAGGGGGCGAATCTTTTTTTTCCGGACGCACTTCCTTGCGTGCGAAGATGTAGCTGGTGGGTCCCAGCAGTCAGGGGGAAACGTTTTTTTCGCGAAATACGGTGGCCCGTCTGGTGGGTCCCTGCTGTCAGGTGGAGGAATAATTATTTTGCGCGTAATAAGGAGGCACTTCCTTGCTGCGGCCGTGGACCCAGCTGTCAGCCTCTCCACGTACTGTCCACGTCCGATGGAAGCCGTTCCTTGACCACGCCACGCCGAGAGCACCAGGGCGGTGGACGAACGCGAGGCCTAGGAAGGGGATGACACGGAGCCGGGGAAGACGCGGCAGTGGATGCCCACGCGTAGAGGAGTACGAGGGTTCACTGGTTCGCTGCGGTGTGAGGCTGCCGTCGCCGCATAATAACAGGGGGTGTGGGTGAGTAGAGGGATGGCCTGGCCAGTGGTGGGAATAGTAGGGGGCGGTGAGGCCTCCGCGGCAGCACAGCCGGCCACGGGAGGTAGGAGCATGCGGCACGACCGGCGCTGCTTTGGGCGGCTGGAGCAACAAGACCAGAGGTTGAAAAAGCACTACGGCCGTTGGATGGACATCGTACGGTCACTGGAGCTAGAATCGTTCATATTGACTAAGTTGACAAATCACTCCGTCCCCGTCAACTTAGTAGGCCCACAAGTGAGCCTCCCACCAAGGTGGGTCCCAACTAGCAGGGGGAGTATTCATTTTTTCTGCGTAATAAGGAGGCACCTCCGGTGGGTCCGAGCTGATAGCGGCGGGAACGTTTTTTCACGAAATACGTTGGCCCGTCCGGTGGGTCCCAGTAGTCAGGGGGGAAACGTTTTTTTCGCCAAATACGATGGCCTGTTCGGTGGGTCCCTGCTGTCAGGTGGAGGAATAATTATTTTCCGCGTAATAAGGAGGCACTTCCTTGCGGCTGCCGTGGACCCAGCTGTCAGCCTCTCCACGTATAGTACTCTTCCGATGGAAGTCGTTCCTTGACCACGTTGACCACGCCGCGCCGAGAGCACCAGGGCGGTGGATGACGGCGAGGCCTTGGAAGGGAACGACACGGAGGCAGGGAAGACCCGGCAGTGGTTTCCCACGCGGAGGGGAGTACGATTGTATGAGGGTTTACTGGTTCATCTGCCGTCGCCGGAGAATAACAGCAGGTGTGGGTGAGTAGGGGGATGGCTAAGCGGTGAGGCCTGCGCGGCAGCACAGTCGGCCGCGGGGAGGAGGGAGCAGGCAGTCCCGCCGGCGCTTGTTTGAGCGGCTGGAGCAGGAAGAGCAGAGATTGAAGGAGCACGACGGCCGTTGGATGGACATCAAACAGTCACTGCTTGTGCGTCAACCTTTTTTTAGGAAAGCCTCAAATCTGTGGAAAACAACATACAACCCATCTGCCATTTTTTCTAATAATTTACAACCCATTTGCTAATTCTTAAGGTTTTTTGGAGCCCATAATCTTTTTGTTAGCATTACAGCCCATATTGTGGCCACGGTTATCAAATTATATGAAATTTTGCATATTTCGGTGCGGTCCGAACTGTTTTTAATCCCGAAATTTCGAGTCTCATTCAAACTGATTTTAAAAATAAATGTATATCAATATAAAATCCAACAAATTGTCCACGCATAAAAATTAATGCAATTTAAAATCTCGAAATGAAAAAAGAAATTAGAAACTAATTGCCGGTTTGATGTGTTTTAAAAATGTACAGCCCATTTCTCATTACTGATAGGCCATTTTCTCGGCCAGCCGAATGAAGCTCTCCTCGTCTTCAAAGATTTGCAGCCCAACACGCCTGACAAAGTGACTTACTTGGCAAATCACAAAAAGACTGGACTGTGGCCGTGGACCCATCTGCGGCCGTGGACCCAGCTGTCAGCCTCCACGTATAGTACTCTTCCGATAGAAGTCGGTCGTTGACCACATTGACCACGCCGCACCGAGAGCACCAAGGCGGTGGACGACGGCAAGGCCTAGGAAGGGGACGACGCGGAGCCGGGGAAGACACGGAAGTGGATGCCCAGGCGGAGAGGATTACGAGGGTTCACTGGTTCCGCTGCGGTGTGAGGCTGCCGTCGCCGCACAATAACAGGGGGTGTGGGTGAGTAGAGGGATGGCCTGGCGAGCGGTGGGAGTAGTAGGGGATGGTGAGGCCTCCTCGGCATCACAACCGGCCACGGTAGGCAGGAGCACGCGGCACGACCGGCGCTGGTTTGGGCGGCTGGAGCAAGAAGACCAGAGGTTGAAGAAGCACTACTGCCGTTGGATGAACATCGTACGATAACTGGAGCTAGAATCGTTCATGTTGACTAAGTTGACAAAGCCCTCCGTCCCCGTCAACTTGGTAGGCCCACAAGTCAGCCTCCCACGATGCTGGGTTCCAGCCGGCAGGGGGAGTATTCATTTTTTGTGCGTAATAAGGAGGCACTTCCTTGCGTGCGAAGATAGCTGGTGGGTCCGACCTGTCAGCAGGGGGCACCTTTTTTGCGAAATATGGAGACCCTTCCGGTGGGTCCCAGATGTCAGGTGGAGGAATCAAAGACTTGAGAAGGCGTACAGAACAAGCTAGTGTACTAGTAAAGAGACGTTGCTGAGTTTTAAAAAAAAAGAGACGTGCTCCTATAGCTGGTTCGAATCCAAACCTAGACTATGACTATATATGGTGCTATGCTACTCTGCAAGTAATGAAACTGACATATCCAACGTTCGCTTCTCCTCTTCTCTACTTACTCTGCCTAGCATCAGAAGCTCTAGCCGCAGCAACCATGTCCGCTGGCTGCTCGTCCACCTGCTCTTCAGCAGGCAACAACCAAATATGTGGCAAGTCGCCACCCGTACCATCGCCTGTGGGTCTCATCACACCCCCGCCGGCACGCGCACCGCAGCCGGTTGCTCATCGCAACCCGCTGCCGTTGGTGTGGTGCCACAGGTGCAAATCACGCAGAGTCATCCGTCGCATCTCAACCACAATCCTCAACCCTGGCCGAGTCTTCTACAAATGCCCGAATCATGGGGTAATAATATGTTTAAGTGTTGTTCTACTACTTTCAGTTGCTGATTTTTTTAATAGTTTGGTTGATGATCTTCCAATTTGATTCGTGCAGAAAAGGGAAGATTCGTGTGATTTGTCTTTCTGGGAAGTTGCTGATGTGGGGGAGTGCAACTACGCTGATTATTTGGTTAGCCGAGGAATCCCAATACCGGCAGGTTGGGGTGTTGGACAAGTAACTGAAGGGACGACAGAAGAGGAAGATGCAGAGCAGAAGGTTAAAGATGCAGTTCCTCTGATCATGGCCAAGCAACAGCTGCTGAACGGCCTTGACAGCAATGAGGAGATGAAAGAGCCTGTGAAGATAATGGGCAAAATCGATGTGCTCTGTAGGATGATTGTCTCTTTATTTGCTGTGTATGTAGCACTCGTGATGTATTCAGTGGCTATGACATGAGCACTTTGCTGAAACTAGTAATGAATGAAACTTGTGTAGCAGGCTGGGCGTAGTGTTGTGAACATCTAATGATTTCTATTAACGGAAATCAGGGGGTATCCCCTTTTGCTCATAAATAAATAAATAGCAGAGGCCCTTTGGTAATAAATAAATAAATTAGCAGAGGACCTGTCGGGTCAGCTTTGTTCTCATTCGAAGACGTCGAGCAAATTGCAGTCCAACAGCAAACTATGTCATCAAATTCAAGTTTCACAACCAAATATGAGTACAACTAAACAACAATATCATCATGTTTTAGTTGTCATACAATCACCAAACACAAATCAGCATACATAACAAGTGATGTTCTCACAGGAAAATACTAAACAACAAGTTCATCAGGTTTCAGTTGTCATAGCAAACACAATTTCACATAGTAGATAAAAAAACGTCTTCTGACAGGCAAATATGACAAAAGCAATGTAATCATCATCCGCAGCAGCAGCGTCAACATCTTCACCATGTGTATCAGTCTGAATCGTAATTCCCCACGGTGTCATCTTCTTCTTCGTCCTCAACGTCCTCGAACGTTGGCTTCATCTTGATCAACTCTTGTATGTCCATAGCACGACAGGCAATCTTTTAGCCGGCGTCATTGACGTGATGGTTCTCAAAGATATTAAGAACATCTGTATTATCTTGTACATCAGGAGTAGTGTAAGCATCATCTTGTTGTGCAACTTCATTAAACGAATTCCTCTGCTCAAACCTTTGCACTACTCTCCAGTCATCGCTACGTGCAAATGTGTCTTCCAAGAAAAATATCTGTGTTGCTTGATTTGCCAAAATAAAAGGCTCGTTGGTCTGGTACACCGCCTTGACATTGATGGATTTGAAATAATCATCAGCTCTGGGTTTTGCGATCCTGGAAAACGGGTTATACCAACGACAGCACAACAGAACCACACACCGATGATCGTCGAAACTGGAGATATACTGCAACTGAACAATGTCTGTTATGTTAGCATACATTTCAGTTGTCTCTTTGTCATACGTATCCATGCTCATGATGGCACTGTTTTGTGTCTTCCTGCCTTCATCTCGTGCAAGGGTGTTGTAGCGCACATCTCCAACAACGCAAGATTCATAATGTCTTACCCGAGTATCAGGACCCATTGCTAGTGAGTAAAGGGCATCATCAACTGCCTGCCCATCCTCCCGCATCTTCTTAACCTATGGTTAGAAAATAGACAAGCTGATCATCTTATGTACTCAATATATTAAAAAACTGACAGTGCAATTCAAAAGCTTACATGGCTCTTGAACCATTTCGCACATCCTGCCATAACCAGTTTGTCAATGTTTCTTGGATTTTGCGGCAGTAACTCCTTTTTGTAGATGCTGCACAACATAGTGATCGCGTCAAACATCTAAATATATAAGAATGTGCTGCAAGTTTAGTAGATTACGATGTATAAGCTGCAGTACTTAGCACTTACTTAATATAAGGTAGTATCTCAGGACAGTTATTCAACACATACCAAACCATTTTGTCCAAATCTTTAGGTTTGTCCTCTTGTCGACTCTTCCCTGTAACTCGAACAGAATAATCGAAAACATTGAGCCCGGGATTGTCTTCATCCACGTCTTTGCTAAGCTGATCAGCTGTTTCAATGTATTTTGAGCAGAATGTCAACGCTTCTATAGCAATGTAGGCCTCTGCAATGGAACCCTCGGGTCTAGCTCTATTCCTAACATAGCCCTTGAAAGTGCCTAGCCGCCTTTCAATAGGGTACATCCAGCCATACTGTACTGGACCTCTAATTAGTGCCTCATCAGGTAGATGAACAGCCAAATGCACCATCACATCAAAGAAGGCTGGAGGATATATCTTCTCAAGGTCGCATAGGATAGTTGGTATCTTGTCTCTAAGACGCTCCAAAGCATCTATCCTGATATTTCTACTGCAGAGTTCCCTAAAGAATTGTCCCAACTCTGCAACTGCTCTGTATAAGTCAGGGCGGCCCAATCCTCTAAGGATAACAGGTAAAACCCTTTGAAGTAGGACGTGGCAGTCATGAGTTTTCAACCCTTGTACCTTATCTCCATCTGCACTGAATCTCCTTTCAGGGTTGGAAGCAAATCCATGTGGGAATCTCACACGTGACAGGACCTTGCAGAATTCTTTTATTTTTACCTTGTCCAAGACGTACACAGCTGGTGCCATATCCCGTGGTTTACCTTCATCTTGCACCTGCAAATCCTTTTTGATACCCAGGTGTGTCAAATCAATCCTAGATTTTAAGGTATCTTTCGTCTTGCCTTCAATATTAAGAAGTGTGCCGATAATGCTGTCACATATATTTTTCTCGATGTGCATGACATCAAGATTATGCCGCAGATCAAAATCTTTCCAATACTCCAAGTCCCACAAAGTGGACCTGCGGGTAAACAATAATCTCTCTTCTGCCCTGCCACGCTTCCATTTCCCGCTACCATTATCAAGATGGTTTCCTGGTGTAATATGCCTAACCTTCTCTAATTCCACTTGCAACTCATCGGTGGTGAGCCTCTTTGGCGCATCACGGTTTTCATGCTTTGCATTGACCACATGTCTTGGGTATTTTCTAGGATGCGACTTGTCCTTGGCAAGGAAACGGCGGTGTCCAATGTAACAGATCTTGCTAAGTATTGTGTATGACAGCGGATTCCTGTAAAGCGAATACATGCATTGTAACCATGTGTCGTTCGCCCTGACATAGTGCCCAAAGCCGGATAATCATGGATGCACCAAATTATAACAGCACGCAGAAAGAAATCAGCTGGTGGGCTGCTATATAGGTCTCGAGTGAGAACACCCCTCCTTAGCTGTTGAAGTTCCTCCACAAGAGGCTCCATGAACAAATCAAAATCTTTTCCAGGACTTTTTGGACCTGGGATGAGCAAGGCCATCATGTAGTTTGATTCTTTGGTGCAGACATTTGGAGGCATGTTGTAAGGGATAACAAGCACTGGCCACATGCTATATGTGGCGCTCTGGTGGCCAAATGGGTTAAATCCATCTGAAGCTAAGCCAAGTCTAATGTTTCTCGGGTCAGCAGCAAACATTTCGTGCTTCTGATTGAAGCTTTTCCACTCACTACCATGAGATGGATGGCTCATTACATTCTGATCTCTGAAAACCTGGTTCCTAGAATGCCACAGTACATCCTCTCTTGTTTCAGCATCATGAAACAACCTCTGCAATCTTTGTGTAATTGGAAAATGTCTCAGAACATTATGAGGAATCCTCTTCTCAGCATGGCCATCTTTCCATCTTGATGATTTGCATTTCGGGCATTCACTTAAGTTGGCATAATCCTTCCAGAACAGAACACAATTATTCTTACAAACATGGATCATATCATATCCAATTCCAACTGCACGAAGGAAATTCTTCATTTTACTGTAGGTGTGTGGCAGCTCAGACGCATCTGGGAAAGCTTTGCGGAAAGCAGCCAACATCGCATCGAATGATTTGTTGGTCATCCGCTCAGATGTCTTAACCTAAAGAAAGGTGACCATAGCTGAGAATACTGACAGCTTATTTCCTGGGGTGACATCCATGTTGCATTGTTCCAACATGCGGGCCCACCATTTTTCTTCTGCAGGTGAAAGTTCATGGAATGCACGAGCATTTCGTAGCATTGTTTCAATGTTGGTCAAACTCAGTGGCTCCGCCACCACCTCCTCCTCCTCCTCCTCTTCCACCTGAGCATCAGGCAGATCGAGATGGTGATCGGTTGCTTCCACGTAGTCAATAACATTGACGTTCACGGGTTCACCATGATAAACCCACCTAGTATATGTGACCGACATCCCATACAAGTGTAGATGATTTTGCACAGTTGACTAGGGTCTTGTAACTGAATTCATACAACTTCTACACGGGCAGAGCACATCTGATTTCGGACCACCGTACTCAGCTCTGATAAAGTTCATGAAGTTTTCAACTGCCTCGACATATCCAGCAAAGAATCTTCGAGCAGAAGTTATTCAAGTCCTGTCCATTTGTTAGACATACAAATTAGTTCTTCTACTAGATATTACAGGAAAAACATATATGCTTTTTTATGATGTCTAGAAGAAAATACCTAGGTCGATGTCAAAAGCTATGGCAAGATATTTGGACGAGCAGATCTAAGTAACAAAATATATGTAAAGCTAATTCAGCAAACAGATTTGAGTGCTAAATTATGACAGGCTGTTTCAGCAGTCAATGAGGCCGAGCACACATCCATTGAACTATCGAAGGCCATCGCAGCAACAAAGATCGAGTATAAAACGGTGTAGAGCTATTTCACCTAACAGATTGGCTACTAGACCATGGCAATCTACGTCACAATAAATATATGGCAGGATATTTTAGCAACTAATCGGCCTTGGCATGCCATCTTAGCTAAGCAGATTGAGTGTAGAACAGGGCAAGGAAGGTTCTTAAGCAGAGCATATTGACTGTAAACTACTTCGGCAAACAGTGAGATTAACAGCGTCTATCAGCTAACATTCAGTGCTACACCGACATGCACAGGGCCTCGGTCTAGATTGCGCGTACCATGGGAGAAGCTGACCGCCGTGCGTCTCCACACAAACGCCGCCAGTGGTGGCGGCGCTGACCGCCGTGCGCCTCCACAAGAACGTCGCCCGCGGTGGCGGCGCGGCTAGAGGATGGCATTCTACGATAGCGTACTGTGGGAGTGAGAGGATCGCCGTGCATCCCCTCGACGAACCGCGGTGCCGAGGTATCGGCGTGGCGGGGAGGGCGGCTTTGGCAGAGCGAATGGAGTGGAGGGGGACGGGGGGAGGGGGTTTGGGGAATATTATTGGCTAGTTGGCCGAAGGGCGGTTGAATATAGGATTTGGGGGGAATTTTGGGTGGGAGGGAGGATTTTCGCATGGTGGGCGGGGGGAGTTTGGCGCATGGTCGGTTTCTCCATGTGCAGTCCCACGTGTCAGTGAAGAGGCAAGCCGAAGCGTGTTCCGTTTGCGTGAGCCGTGTGCAGGACCGAACGTGTGTGGGGTGCAATGCGACCGCGACAGGGGTGCTGTGAGTGTACCGCCTTTTTTCCTTTTAAACTAGGTGCTTCGCCCCCTCAAAAAAAACTTGTTGCTTCGCGCGATCCATCGATACTACTACTAGTAATCCAGTAATCCCGACTAAAACGGCGCGGCTGGGTCTTTTCCCGCGCGATATGCTGGGAGGTTGGCTTAGTTGGGTTTTTAGGACGAGTAATGCTACACCTACGTAGTCCCAGTTACATAATTAACATAATGTGAAACATGTGAGCTGTTTATTGTAGATTGGGGGGAATGAGGGGCCCACCACCATGAAAATCAGGGGAGGACAGAGAGAGGCAATTTACGTTAACCCTTTCGTGGGTTCCCGTAGATGTAGAAAAATGTGAAATGCGTGAATGTGCATTTGCAGATAAGGCCTTCCCTCGTTCATCCTTTTCTCCCACAAGATCTTGATCTTCCATGCAACGCACGGGCATCTTGCTAGTACTCCTAAAATATACTATATTATTGTGAAAGTTCATATACACCGGCCGAGATTAATGCAAACACAGCAGATTTTCATTACATTTTGAACTTTTATAGGACAGAAAAATAAAAGAAACCCGACGCTAAACCTATTCTACGGCGGCGACCGACGTCCTCCATCTGCGATCTCCATGTACGGGGGCGGGGTTCAAGACCCGTGAAGTGAAGGTGCGGTCTCCGGCGAGGAAAAGTAGAACACGGGAGACGGACCGGCCAGTTGGCACACCATGCCCTGCCGCCTCCCATGCCCTACTCATCCTCGGAAGAGTCCCCGACCTCGGCGGTGCCGGACGTTGGACGGCAGCAAGTAGGACGCATGGCTGACGGTGCTCCCGTCGTCGGCCGCCAGCGTGGCCATCGCTTGTGCGGCGACTTGCGCGAGGGCGGCGACCTCGAGCTCCATCCCCGAAGACAAGCTCTCCCGCAGAGCGTTCGCGCTTGCGGTCATGGCAGATGTGGTGCCAGGTAGGAGGATGATGCGCTATGGTGTGGAGGTTAGCTGGGCGTTGCCGCTTTAAGTAGCGCATTCCGGTGAGGCCAAGCCTCCTGGTGCGTCATTAAGTCGCCGGAGTTGGTTCCTCCGGCACCGAGCCTCTTAACGACGGCATACGGATGGACGTCATGAATGCGGGCAGTTGGCGCCAGCTGGGAACGCACCGCGCGACGGTGCGAGGGACGAGGGTTTTTGGTGTGCCAGGGTAGTCAGCTGCGGTCGTATGTTGGAGATGCCCTTTGCTCAAATGCGATCGACGCATGTCATTGAAAAAGCAAGACGACCCGACATGGTCTCAGGTCCTGAGGATGCTGTTGGACGCGCTACACCACTCCGCGGACGCGTCCCGGCGCCCCGTGCATCCTCGACGAGCCGGGTGTTGGGGTGTGTTTGGATTGTGGCCTAAGTGCACCTTACCAAAATTTTGATCATGACCCAAAGATTGGTCTTTGTTTGGATGGTTGCCATTTTTTGAGGTTTTGGTCATGACCAAAAAATGGATGGTTGCCATTTTTTTTGGCATGCCAATTAACTCTAGCCAACTCTAGTTCATTTTTCTTGCCGATGTCGGCCAAATCATGGGCAACCAAAACCTCAACCAAAATTTTGGCTACCCAATGCTTTGATGGGGCAACCTTGGGCACAAACCAAACATACTAGCTGTTGGTCGTGCCATAGCACTAACGCCACCCTCGGCACACTAAAACCGACCGTGTCTAGCGACGATGAGCGTGTCGCTCACCGCGGTCGCCGTGTCCAGAGGCGGTGCTGGAGCTACGCCACATTGTTGGCCCCCACGACCCACATGAACGGTTGCCGGTGGCGAGGAGGTCGTGGCCCAGCTCCTCCATTGGACTAGTTTGCGCTACATCGTCCCGACAGGTGTGCCCCACAATTCGGTTTCCCTGTTTTCCCGGCCATATTCGAGCGTCAGTGCTCCGCGTTGTGCATTAGGCCTTTCACTATGTAGGCCAAGCGAGACAACGTATTGTTTATTTGAGCCGGTCAACTATAATCATGTGGCGTTTGCTTATTTCTCATTCATCTCCAACCCTTTTCTCCATCGATCATCTCGCCCTCCGGTCGAGTCCATCCTCCCGCATGCCTCATTTGAACATTCTGCCGAGTATCATTCGCATGTGGGCCTAGACCATGCTTGTATTTCCAATGTTTATTTGTAATTTGTCCGACATGCATACAAACAAACGGTTTGTTTGAAGTTTCACTTTGCCTCCACTACGTGTCGCTTCGCGTCTTAGTTTTGGCATCCCATTTGGTTCATGCATGCTCCGACACACATGTTGACGAGATCGATTGATGTTCAGAGATCAATTGCATGTCGTGCAAGGGGATAAAGGTTTGGTCTGTTTCTATGATAGAATCGACCCGCTGGGGGGTCTGTGTGGATCAGAGGGAGTATATTGTACGTTCATAAGTGAAACAAACGTATTGTACCCACCCTAGTCTGGACCCCGAGATGAAATCGAGAGAGAACGAGTGGGGGCATTTGTGATACCTAAGGCGGATTCAAATTTTTTAACCGGTGATCATAGCATCCGCAAATCATATATAAAGGGTATTCAATGTTCATTTCGTTTTAACGTACAATATACTCCCTCCTATCCTTTCTAGTTTACATATAAGTTTTATATGTAGTCAAAGTATCTCTACTTTGATAAAAAAAAGTATCAACATTCAACAACGCCCAATCAATATTGTTAGATTCGTACGTACTCCTAGATTTGTACTCGAGATGGTTTCCAATTTGTTTTCAACTACGTGAATGTGCTTGTTCTCGAGCATGCTCTTCCTACTAGGATTTCGCCACGTATAGCCAGTCCAATAATAACTTTTTTAAGCTCCCTGTCCAATAGTACTAGTGGCGTACTGACAACATCTATACTAGAGTATGCAGTGCTCATAGTTGTACTCCTTCCTTCCATTTATATAGGGCCTATGTGGAGGAGAGAGATGTGAAAAAGTAAGGGGAGTGAGCTCTCATGCAAGATCCTAGCTATATACGCATTCCCAGTTAAATACGTACAATAAATATGAAGAAAGAGATGGAGAGGAGATGGAAAAAAGTACTAATACAATAGCCAACCTTATAATTTTTTTTGCGGGAAATAGCCAACCTTGTAGCCCACACTACTGTATGAGTGCATATAATAGATGATGGCTATAGATGACATGGCAGTTCCTTATAGCCATCGATTGGCTATATTATTAACCATGCTCTAATGCGTTTTTCAAAACCGCATTTGACTATTCACAAGATTAATAGTACATGAGATGTATAATGTGAAAATTATATCATTGGAAGCTCCTTTCACATACGTATCCATGCCTTACCCTCCCTTTCGGTCACTTACTGGCGGCCCCATCCTTGCTAGGCCCCGCATGTCAGTTACTCAATGGGTTCGGCCATGTCAGGGGATCCTCATCCATAGTATACTCCCTCTGTTTTTATTTACTCCGCATAAAATGACGCGGGCGGGGGAAGGGAAAGGACATCAGTTTGCTCTCAACTGCGGTCCCACAAGCGAGCGAAAACGCAAGACGAAGCACGTTCCATTCGGTGAGCGACGTGGAGGGTCTAGCGTGCCGGGCTCCAACGCGAAGGCGACGAGAGCGATGTACAGTCAAAACCGATTGACCGGTCGTCATCGGAACCACTATTCACACCAGAACCTTCGCTACTCGGCCTACGCCAGCCACTGCCCTAAAACCACACCTAATCTCCAGCCCCTTCCCCCACCTTTCGATCCCCTAGCCCGCATCAAGCATCCCCTAGTTCGCCGGAAAGCCATGGTGCCCCGCAGGATCACGTACTACAAGATGCTGACGCTGGAGCGCCACGCAGAAATCGCGGCGGCGATCGGCGCCAGTGACCTCCGTTCCCAAGCTCACTTTGCGGCGGGCCAATCCCCGAGTTCTCTGGAGCCAAGCTACGAGGAGGAGGAAGTCGATCCAATTTTCATGGCGGAGGTCACGGCGCAGAAGGCCCCCGATGGGTATGAGATGATGGACGTCGACTTCGTGTCGGCGTCCGAGTCCCCCATGGTGCATGCGGACCAGCAGTTCAACCTGGCTATACTAAAGGAGGACCGGGAGGCAGAGGCTCAACTCGACGTGGAGCGCGTGCATGCCGCTACCATCGAGGCTCTCCTACAGGCGGAACCGCATGTCGTGGTTGTGAACCGGGCGGCGGAGTGCGCGGATGCCGCTGCCATCGAGGCCCTCCTGCAGGCGGAACGGACGTCCTGGACTTGAACCGGGTGGCAGAGGCTCAACTCGACGCGGAGCGCGCGGATGCCGCTCTCATCGAGGCCCTCCTGCAGGCGGAATCGGACGTCCTGGACTTGAACCGGGCGGCATAGGCTCGACTCGACGCGGAGCACGCGGATGCCGCTGCCATCGAGGCCCTCCTGCAGGCGGAACCAGACGTCCTCGACTTGAACCGGGCGGTGCTCTCATCCGTGCAGAGTGTTGGTGTCCTGGACTAGGGGGTACTCACCACGTCGTCTCCCGATCAGTTGGATTGGGCCGAGGACCCCGGGGCCGAATACTTATGGGGTCAGTTCGGACTGCCGATGACATGTGCATGGAAGATTCCACAAGACTTGGTGATCAAGACAAGGACTCCTCTCCACCGGCGTATTCGGCTAGGACTCCTATAACCCTAGGCCTCTGGTGCATTATATAAGCCGAGGCCAGGCTAGTCGATACGGAGATGATATATGCTAGATCATTATGATATACACATGACCATAGTCATACAGGCTAGACTTCTAGGGTTTAGCCATCATGATCTCGTGGTAGATCAACTCTTGTAATACTCATATTCATCAAAATCAATCAAGCAGGAAGTAGGGTATTACCTCCATAGAGAGGGCCCGAACCTGGATAAACATCGTGTCCCCAGTCTCCTATTACCATCGATTCTAGACGCACAGTTCGGGACCCCCTACCCGAGATCCGCCGGTTCTGACACCGACATTGGTGCTTTCATTGAGAGTTCTGCTGTGTGTTCGACAAAGGATCGATGGCTCACCTGCAGATCAACTGCGACGTCGGCATCTTTGTCACCAGCTCGACTGGTCACCTTGGTTCGACCAAGAACTGCGCCCCGTCTTCGGATCACCATGTTCGGGCGAGGGCCTTCATCAACATCAACTCTGATCTCTATCAAGGTCATGGAGGAATCATCCATAGAGCTCGGGGGCTCAACGTCAACATTGCCCTCGAGCAACCGCGCTGTTTTTCCGGACAGCGAACTCATATCCGCCGCCACTGGCTCCTCGAGTATCGCTTTGACGATCGCTTCGGTGGGATTGTGCGGAATTGAGTCTACAACAACCATGCAAAATTTCATCGAGTTCTGATGGAGGAATATCTGGCAATCTATGATATACCGAAGCCGTTCCGAATCTGGACGGGATTCTGGACGAGTTTGGAGCGTGGCGTCCAACATCTAGCTCGGACGTCCTTTCGAAGATCCAATTGTTGATCGGCTGCGGAATTCCTATATCTACCACCCCTCAAAATTTCAGCTCGATCCGACCGTTCAAACTTCGGGAAACCTCCGATGAGCGCAACGATTTTCGGATCCGTTTTCTGCGCGAATACGAATCTGGCCCAACTTCATGTTTCTTCATGAACGGGATATCGGACACCCCTTTTGAAGGAATTTTTTAAGGTATTGCACGTTGTTTTTAAACACGCACCCATAAAATTTTAAGCCTCCTCCGAGGTAATATTCACCATCACACTGGTGTCAAACCAGTCCGGCAGTATTGCTCCACGGCTACCGACCTGCGCTAGACACGTCGCCGCTTTATTGAGCCAAGCTCAACTCCTTCGATCATCATCTCGGCAAGCCGAACAAGAGTTCGGCATCGCGAAGGATAAATCATCATCAACATCGCTACCCCACGGATTACACGGAGCGGGCACACCGGCATCGCCACGCGGTAGCTTCATCAAGCTAGCGTCGATCGCGTCACAAGTCTTGACCTACGTCAGCATCACCATGCTGCCTCCTCTTCAAATCATCATCAAACACGCCGACCTGTTTCGACACATCGGCTGACATGTAGACTCCGGCATCTCTTCGCTGAGCTGCTCCAACACCTCGGCTAGACCGGGGGCTTCATCATCTCTTCATCAACCTACTCCGGTGACTTTGGCGTCACCAGCCGACCAGCTTCGTCACGATTAGCTGGACCGAGGGCTTTGTCTCAGCAAGCCAACCTTTTGCCAGCATCGCCATGCCGGCGCTTTATCACCCGTCAGGCAATGGGTGTGCGGATCGAGTCCCAATTTGGGAGTCACCTTTCTTTGGATTGCTACAATAAATAAACTAGGTGCTATTTATCCCAGTAATTTTTGCTTGTTTGGGTCTATTCTCCCCAAAGAATTATTACTCTAGTTTGTTTCATCATCTCTACGCAGGCCTGTCAAATGGCGACCGCATTATCGACGGTCACACGGTGGTACAGTCAGTTTCTGTATATAGTCCGGCAAACGCCGAATCCGGAACTTGGACCGGCATGTGAATTCGGGCTTTTGCCACGCCTTCATCGCGTCACGCCGATGCTCTGCATCAACATTGACTTCGGCACCAGGCCTCATCTCTTGAAATGAATTATTTTTGCGAAAACCAATTATGCAAGGATTTTATATATATTTATATTATTCTTTTTGGACCGCACTATTTTATGCGTGTAGGTGATCGACTTCGACTGCGTTACATGGACGCTTCGGCAAGCCAATGCCGCTGTCTCAAATTGGCACAAATCGGCTTGCGTGATCACCTTGTTTGTCGTGTTGCCATACCGACGTGTTCGGTTGCCTCGGGGACATCGGCATCGCCGAGAGAGCACTACCTCACCGAGTGTTCGGCGCACAGGCCATACTTCTTTTATTACTGACGTTGCATAAATTATTTATTATGCAACAAATTTTATTCATCATTATTACCACTATCTCCGGTTTGCACTATTTTTTGTGCACAGGTAAATGAATCGAGTTGGGCAGTGCTGTCTCCTTGGCTGGACGGGTGGCTTCGTCAACACTTCATTAACCCGCACCGGGGGCTTCGGCGTCACTCTACCGGCCCGCTTTGGCCGTGCTATGCCACCACTTCGGAGTGCCAAGCTCTTCGCTCCGCCACCTTGGGACCGGCTTGGGGGATGGAACGTTGTCCTGCATCAAGCTTGGACCGCGTCATCAATGCTGAACACATTAACAAGCTAAGTCGCTTTCATGCTCAAAAACTTTCGGTTTTAAATTTTTTTCGGTTCGACCAAGCGTCATACTTCCTTGTCAAAACTTTGTTGGTGATGCACAAATTCAAATACCCTGTTTACTTGGGGGCTTCCTTCATGAAGCTTTTCCTCTTGCATATGATTATACTTGTACGGCTTCGTTCCTTCTTCGTGTATTACGCCACAATATGCACCATATTGACTTAAGTGTTCCACAAGCTGGGTTGCCTGGCTCCTGTGCTTACCCCTACGTTCCCGATTGTTCGGCTAGGGAGTAAAGGGAGCACCTCTGCGATTGTCACGGTCGGGTCATCCGAGCTCTGACCTCAGACTGGGTGAAGCCGAAAGCTAGCGCTCTTATTGTTTTCAATCATGGTCGGCACACAACGGAACTCATGAGTACAAAAAATCTATTGCACAAGTCTCATAGTAACAATGAGCACCGAAGAAAGGTATCGGTGGAGGTACTATTTTCTTCGAAGATGCTTCTTACACTTTGTCAGTAATATAGCATAAGCTCCCTAAGCGCGCTTTGTCTGTTATAGCCTTATGGCCTGATTGCCTGGTTATCGGAAACACCGTCGATATTCTCGACATGTGGAGTACATAACACTCTTCGGCCCTTGACCGAAGAGGGAGAAGCCGACGGTCGGTTAAGACGCGTTTAAAGTTCGGGTGAACACAGATATGATATAAGTACTTCGGTACATACAATCATTATACATAAATTAAACATATATCACCAGTATTTGTATTCAGTATACAAGCGCTGCCTTCTGTAATTATCGTTATAAAGCCATAAATATGCATCAATTTGACTTAAGATTTTGGCCAAGCTGGGTTGCCTGGCTCCTGTGCTTACCCCTACGTTCTCGATTGTTCGGCTAGGTGGTAAAGAGAGCACCTCTGTGATTGTTACTACCAGGTCATCCGAGTAAGTACCTCAGACTGGGTGAAGCCGAAAGCTAGCAATCTTAAAGGATCACATTGGTCGGCAACGACGGAAGTGAAAATTTTGGTTTACTAACACCATAGAGTTCGGGAACTTTCGCCGAACTAAATCCTCAATATTTTTCTCCCGCATTGATCGGAGGTGAGGTTTCATGATCATGGTCGACATGACAACCCAAAGAAAGGAACCTGTAGCGGGACTATTTTCTTTGGAAGATGTTTCTTACGTTATAAAGTAATATAACATATCCCTCTGCGTAGCTTTGTTTATAGAATCATATGGCCGGATTGCCTTGTTTTCCATAAATCTTTGCCCTTATCACGGCTATATAAAGTAGGAAAACACTCCTCGGCTACTGGCCGAAAAGGTTGAAGCCAATGGTCGGTCAACAAAGTTTTGTACAATGCAGATCTGAGCATTAATGATGTAAAGTACTTGGGTACATAGAATCATTACACATACATTGCGAGCAAAAATCAATTTTTTCGCAGCCAATCTTTTAAAGAGTCAATGGCACAGTCTCTTTGAGACACCTGAGCAGCTAACACAACGCTCTCATAGTTCCTTATTGGCATTAATTTCCTATCTATTGAGCTCCTTGAGGCCTATATTGGCGAGTTCAGCTTTCGTTAGCTCAAACTCCTTTATGAGATCTTCATTCCCTTTCCGAGAAGTTTGTGTTAAACACAAACAATTTTTTTCTATCAAATGGATATCGATCCTTAATTCGGTCACCCGTGCCCACATTAAGGCTAGGGGGCTACTGGGCATTGTGCTCATTATTTATAAATATTAAAAAGGGCACATCGATCCCCTGATCTGGTGTTGCTACCCGACCAGTGTCTCGGGGGCTACTGCATTGCCTATTCAATGCAGAAAGTTCAAAGTGCCAAGTGTCCGGCTTGACCGAACTTTGGGTAAACATGTCTTCGGATAACAATAGGTACCATTTGGACCTATCCGGCGTCAAGCTAATATATTGCGGCAACTTCTCAAGACCCTCTCTCAAGGGCCCGTTCGCCGATCACTATTATCTCTAATATATTACACTGCGTTTTCTATCCCTACGTATGCTACCAAGCTAGGAGTTGATCCTCAGGCCGATTTCGCGCATCGACCTGAGTCTCAGGGGCTACAGGGATCATCGGTTTTATGTTTTCCTTCAGGCGCATCTCGGGTTTTAGGCCGACACACACCTTGAGGGCTACTGGCTATACATCTTGTCAGCAAATAAATCTACGCACATCGGAAATAAAATCCGTAAACAATCAGCCCAAGCCCGAGGTGGTGCATCACCTCGAAAGCAATCCGGCATAAATCTCGGATTCGAATGGCTGGCTCCATAGAGGGCATTTCTGGCATTAAGCTCGGCTAAACTCCTTCAACTTTTTTGAACCAAGGTGATCTTTGACACCTCGGACACAGTCCGGCGCTGGAGCTCGGATACAGTCCGGCGTTGGAGATCGGATACAGTCCGACGTTGGAGATTGGATATAGTCCGGCGTTGGAGCTTGGATATAATCCAGCGTTGGAGCTCGGAAGCGGTCCGGCGTTTGTGCTCGACTACAAAAGATACCTCGAATACAGTCCGGCGTTGGAGCTCGGATGTGACAAGACACCGCCGCACGGCAAACACTTCAAAACCGAGGTGTGGCATAAAATGTAACAAGGCATTGATAAAGGCCGAGAACTTAAGAGGGCTCCTCGGATACCCGACGAGTAAACTTTTCGAATTCACTTCGGCGATCCTCAAGATCGAAGATGAGAAGATTTGTTGAACCAGTTTTCAAGACCGATGACCGAAGATGAAGAACAGTTTGGAAGAATCGAGGAGCGTCCCCAACTTGAAGACCGGTTCAGGGGGCTACGGGCGGTGTCCTGGACTAGGAGGTACTCACCACGTCGTCTCCCGATTAGTTGGATTGGGCGGAGGACCCCACGGCCGAATACTTAGGGGCCAGTTCGGACTGCCGATGACATGTGCAACGAAGATTCCACAAGACTTGGTGATCAAGACAAGGACTCCTCTCCACCGGCGTATTCGGCTAGGACTCCTATAACCCTAGGCCTCTGGTGCATTATATAAGCCGAGGCCAGACTAGTCGATACGGAGATGATATATGCTAGATCATTATGATATACACATGACCATAGTCATACAGGCTAGACTTCTAGGGTTTAGCCATCACGATCTCGTGGTAGATCAACTCTTGTAATACTCATATTCATCAAGATAAATCAAGACGGAAGGAGGGTATTACCTCCATAGAGAGGGCCCGAACCTAGGTAAACATCATGTCCCCCGTCTCCTGTTACCATCGATTCTAGACGCACAGTCCGGGACCCCCTACCCGAGATCCGCCGGTTTTGACACCGACACAGAGCGCCCGCACGCTCCGCGTGAATGAGTAGCTGGAAACCGAGCACAAC
Source organism: Aegilops tauschii subsp. strangulata (assembly GCF_002575655.3). Classification (NCBI taxonomy): domain Eukaryota; kingdom Viridiplantae; phylum Streptophyta; class Magnoliopsida; order Poales; family Poaceae; genus Aegilops; species Aegilops tauschii. The sequence continues at coordinate 448,514,967 of NC_053037.3, forward strand.
CACGGTGCGGAGACACACGTCGGCAGCTACGGCTAGTTCGCGCCGGCAGCCAAAGACGACGAGGCCGTCTCGTTCCGCGAGCAGTGATAGTTTTTCTTTATGTTGTTGTTTTTCTGGATCTTTTGCTGTGTAAAAACATATATTGTTATGCAAGTCGCCTGACTTGGGTCAGTCTACCATTTCAGGCGGTTGGATGAATATCCTACGTCTCCTAACCCTTCTTCCTCACCTCTTCTTCTTCCCCAACAGACCACCGCATGGGCCGTACGGATACTCCCCAACATGCAGTTGGATAAACATACTATATGAACGAAAATTATGTGCCAGCGGTAGGATGGCTGAGTTTGGTTTGTTCACATGCGATAGCACCTGTCAGTGAGGGTGCGTTCCCTTGGTTGGGTTTGCGGTGTGCAGGAGCGACTGTGCAAGTGAGGGTGCGGTGCGACCGCGGCGTGCAGGAGCGACCGTGTGAGGGTGCGGTGCAACCGCGACAACCGTGCGCAAGTGTACCTCCTTTTCATTTTGAAAACTTTAGGCAAGCTTGGCAAAAATGTGTGGCGAAGTATGGCAATGCAAGGCCTAGACCCAAACAGGATAAGTACGTAGTACTACGTACTAGGAGTACTAGTGTTAAAAAAGAAAGGCGGGGTTTTCCTTCGCGGGATTAATCGATACAAATCCTCGTTCACGTGTCAATTAATGCATATTTTTTCCTCCTAAGCCCAAAGAGCTAACCATCTCACTCCTCATCGCTTGATTAATGCAGCGCCATGCAAACCAACCTTCTCACTTCCGCATGCATGCAGGGGATATTAATGTCCTTGGTTGCTAGTACGAGGCAAGCCCCATCAATTTTGCCTCGATTAGTGTTAGTGGCCTTTTGCAAATTGTAATTTTGATATACTGGCCTTGTTACAAAAAAATGGAGGTAGTAACTATATTTGACTTCCTTCCCCATTGCGGTGACGTCGACGGTATCTCGAACGTTGTGGTTTGGCGAAGTGTGTTCGACGGAGAACACCATTGAGGGAGACCACGGTAAGTCGTTCGCAAGTGCCGCCTGCAAGCCGAGACAAGCACCTTATTTGCATCCAGGAAGTCCGTTGAACCAAAGGACACGTAAATGTACTAGTACTACTCGTACACAATAGCGTCGTCCGTCCAGCTTAGTGCGGTGAGATGGTTTCTCGAAGAAGACTATGGAGAAGCGGAGTCAGCGAAGAGTGAAATGATGGTTGCTTCGTCCGTGCTTTGTGATTTGATGCCTCATTGCTTTGTGATTTGTGATAGAAGGGATAGGGGAGTAGACTCTGTCCTCTATACTGTACATGCGTCCAAGCACGGGAGAAAGAGGAGAGACGTTGCATTTTTCTGTTCCTTCAATCAATCAATCAGGGAGCTTCGGTTCCATCCTTTTGGCTTTGGCAACACCGTCCACAATGGTTCCCACGATGCCAAAACCTATTTTGACATTTGGCTACACATTGTGGATGCCCTTAACCGTACCACTTGGTTTTGCTCCTGTGTGCTATCTATACAACTCTCAATTATATTGATCTAAAAAATTATGGAATCAAGATTAGTAAAAAGGAGGTGATTTTGCCGCGCGGATGGCGGGGAGGTTTTTTATTTTTAGAGGACGTTGTCCTGGCAGTTTGCTAACATGCGGTCCCATGTGTCAGTGCTTTACCAAGCCGATCCGCTTCCCACATGAGGCAGAACAACGGCAGAAGCAACACGTGGTTAACTTGATGAAGATGAGGGAGAAGCGGATTCAGCAACGAGTGAAATGATGGTTGCTTCGTACCTCCAACTTCTTTTTTTAGCATTATTACTTCGTCCCTCCAACTTAACTGCGGGAAAGGTGCAGCTTTGTGATCTGACGCCTCATTGCTCATTACTACGTCGGGGCCATGACTGGGTGCTTCACCCCAGCTGCTCTACACTGTATTCTGGTATGGCACGTGGAAACGGTAGCTTGATGCCCCACATGTCGGCGAAAGGGACTAGAAGATTTATGAAAGCGAGCGCTCCACTCTTACGACGAAGGAGTACACGACACGACGGCCGAGTGAACTGTCACTTGTACTGTATATAGTACTATAGTTTTGCTGTTTCGCACGATCCACCGATACAAACCCGATTAAACAGGAAAGGGCGGGATTTTCCCGCACGGTATATGATACTGGCCATACATTTCAAAGGCAATTCTAATGTATGCAAACTGAATAATTAAGTAACAATATGATATCTACTAAAACTAAAAACACATATGATTTCTTGTGTTAGAGTGTAGTAGTAGTGCTGTACTGCATAGTTGTTAGATGTAACATGCGAGAACGTGTAGAGATGTAGTTTGGGAGGGCCTACAGAGAGAAAAGTGTAATACGTTCGCCGAACTTCAGAATAAGCTGATTACGGTCAGTATATACGTTTTGTGGTGATTATCCGGTCACTTGCTCATGGTTCAGAATCGGATAGCACTCTGTTGACCGGCCAAATAGTCTGCATGGCACCATGTTGACTAGTTAAATTTACCACGTTCCTTGTGGGTCCCACCTATCAGTTCGCATAGGGAAAAGGTCAGATAAACATAAATTTATGCAGGCGCGACAAGACTCCACCCCGTGCGCGGGAATCACCTGGTTGTATGTGTCTGTCAGGGCCTGATGTGTGCGCATGCATGTGTAGGTTGAGCACTTGAGCGTGAGAGTTTGTGTTGGTCGTGCGGTGTACTGGTGTGTGCATGCATGCGTGCATGAGTGCGTGTGAGTGTTGCGTGCGTGCGTGGTTGCGTGTGTACGTGTGAGAGTTGCGTGCGTGCGTGGGTGCATGTGTTCGTGTGAGTGTTGCGTGCATGCAGTTCGTGTGCATGCGTGCGTGTGTGTATAATCACCACATCAGCTCCTGTGTGTTAAAACAAACGGCTCAGCATACCAATACAAGGCCACCTTGTCCGCTGTGCCCGCGGTCATGACTTCGAACCACCGTCCAATATTTTTTTGTCGTTTGTTTTCATTCTTACTACCAAGATGCCCGTGCGATGCACGTAACATCAAGATGCATTTGTATGACTAGTTTATCTTGTGAGAGAAAAGGATGAGCGAGGGAATGCCTTATTTGCAAATGTGGAGAGGTGTGTGGGTACATCTTAGGCAAAATTGTCATAGTTTCTTTCCTATCCGTCAGATATAAATCGGACGGCCTATATTGTAGGATGGCAGGCACACCATCATCACCAACTCTGTTTTTTATAAGAGTGTATTTTATCCCTACTCTTATAAAAAGCATAGTCGGTGATGATCGTGTGCCTGCCATCCTGCAATATAGGCCGTCCGATCTATATCTGACGGATAGGAAGGAAACTATGGCAATTTTGCAAAAAGATACCCACACCCCTCTCCACACTTGCAAATAAGGCCATCCCTTGTTCATCCTTTTCTCCCACAAGATAAACTACTCATACAAATACATCTTGATGTTCCGTGCAACGCATGGGCATCTTGCTAGTATTTTATCAGAGTGTAGATGTAGAGTAGATACAAGCCGACAGGTGGGCCCGATGGTAGTGAGATAATGTGATGCAACACTAGAGGTGCCACGTGGAGCGTTTCACTGGTCAACTAGTTGTGTCTTGAGCAAATACAGAGTTGTACGGTGAGCCCGTGACTGTATAATAACCACAAAACATAAATGGTGACCGTAATGAGTGGATTCTGAAGTCCAATGTATGTTTCGTGCTTTCTCTTCAAATACAATGATCATCACTATATATATCGCGAGAGAAAGATGAAACATGCGTGAATGTGCTGGGGGCTTACTTTTAGAGGACCTGGAGATAGTTTGTGTGCGTACCTGAAAGGGTGTAGAGGGGGGGAGTATGCGATGGAGAGAGAGATGCTCTTCGTTTCTCTTTATTATGACTAACTTTATATATAGTATAAAAATATACAAATTCACAGTGCGGAATAAATATCATTGTGGGCACCATGCAATGCAAGCGTTCATACTCCTCCATATAACTTTGTAATGTTGTATATATGTAGAAATTCTAAAATATTTTTTTGGCCACACTTTATTCAAAAGGAATGTTGTATGTGAAATAAACGTGAAGAGAGGGCTTTTTAGATCAATGGGGTACGTGATGTAACATGTGTGAATGTGTAGTTGATGCATTTGGCAGGGCCTAGAGAGGTATGTGTGTGTATTACGTATTCGAGAGAGGCATGGATAGAGGGGCCGACAGGGGGGCGTGGGAGAGATAGCACGAGAAATGAGAGTGGCCTAGAGAGAGAGAGAGACGAATATGACGTCACGGCGAGAGATTCCCTTGAGTGTGTATATGCAAGGGGGAGTGGATAGAGGCACTAGGAGAATATATTTTTTATCTGTGGTGTCTGTGTTGGTATGTGTGGGTGTGAGAAGATAACGAGACACGGGGGCAGAGGGTGTATCACCGCGTGAGGTCCGGTGGGTCGAGGTGAGGCCCTTCGTTCGGTTCCATCCCGCGCCACATTGGTCGGCCCGTGACGCATTTAGGGAGACCCATGGATGACTAGTCGTACAAGACAAAGATAGCATAATTGTGAAGGACTCTATGTCCACTGACAAAGCCGGCTAGGATTTGTAACCTTGGGTTCTCGGACTAAGGTAACCCCTTTATCTCTTATATTACTATTCATCCAACCTAACTTTAAGGGGCATCCTACAGAATGCTCTGCTAGAATCATACTCGTCGATTAGGAAGAGAGGTGTGAGACAATGCGTGAGAGACATGCCTAAAGATAATGTGCATACACATGACACATAGGCATGTCTATGTATATAGAAAGGGTCGATGGGGATTGTGCGTGTGTATGCTTCCGAGAGGAAGAGTGCTTGTGATAAAGGTTAGTGAAAACAGTCGTAAATGGTTACGAGAGGGAGGGAGGGTTATATCAAGAGCATGTGTGCGAGAAAGACACCTCGGGAGAGAGTGTGTGAGCATGTGTGAGAGACCACCGATGGAGAGTGAAACTACACGTACAAGACTGCTGTACACATTGATTAAAGATATAAATTGTATCCAAATATTAGGATGGGATCATGATATTTGCAATTCGCGTAAGGAACGGTCATTGATCAATCAGACATCTAGATTATATCGAATTTGAGCATGTCTATGTTATTATTCGACACAACTGATCCACATAGTTAGTATTTTGAACTCCAGACAATGCATCGCTTTAGCAATCGAATATAAACGTGAGTATAGTTCATGTTGTGTGTGTAAAGCACATTATACATACGAAAGTTACACAATGAACAATATAAATAGCTACGTATGAACTAGCATACATTTGAATTCAACTTAAGGTGGTTTTAAAAAATCGAATTCAACATGAAGTCCATTCAATTATTTGAATTTGATATCATGGCGTTTGTAAATCATACCTAAATTATGGGGGCACCAATCTTTGCTCTGATTTTGTACATAATAGCATATGTAGTCGTGTACAAAATAGATTCTAATTTAGCTCCTCCATTCCAAAATAATCGTAGTTATATGATTTTCAAGTGTCAAAATTTCAAAAAGAAGCGGATAATTTAATAAGGTTTTCAAACATACAACACTACTAGGAAAAGGCCTACTAGTGGCGCACCAGTTTTGCCTACTAATGGCGCACTACTGGTGCGCCACTAGTACCACGCCACTAGTATTTTTTACTAATGGCGCACCACTTGTGCGCAATTAGTATCTGGTATACTAATGGCGCACCAGGCAGTGCGCCATTAGTATAGGCCACGGTGCGCCATTAGTATGCCTCCCAGGGGGCCATATTTACCCATGTGCTTTGTCATACTAATGGCGCACTGCTGGGTGATGCGCCATTAGTATCCTTTGGCATACTAATGGCGCACGTTGTGGTGATGCGCCATTAGTATGTATATTAGGGATTTTTTTTTCTTTTCTGATATTTGCACAGATTACAAAATATATTATTGGACAGTCTAAACAGCACCACACAGCAACATCAGATTCATCGAATACAATAGAAGATTAGTCTCCGAATACAATTCATCATATTAGTCTCCGAATTCAAAAGACCGAACAAAGATAGAACATTACAAGTCTCGAGACCGCGAGTAGCGAGTTTGTCGAAAGTAATACTAATCCTAACAAGTCCTACTAATCATCATCATACAACTTCTACTCGTTATTAATAACAAGTCATACGATCATCATCCTGATAGTCATCGAACCAACCCTACTTAATTGTTCTTAGCACATGATCATCAGTATTAGGCAGGACCTAAATACCCTATTTAAGGTAAAATAGCATAAAACAATATAGACCCTGACTCTCCATTATGGAGAATGGAGATCATCCTGTCTCCAATTCTTGCGCGCGCTTCCTTTTGCTTCCAAGAACCTCCTTACGATTGTCCATACATTTTTTCCATTCTCTGATTAGCATGTCTCCACTTCTTCTAGAAATCCGGTATCTGCAAAATCATCACGACACGATGGTCGGAGACAAATCCCAGCAAACTAGCACCACAATGTGCCTCTACTTTCATATGGATGAAAAGGCCACAGACCATATGGTCCTCTGCTTTCATATGGACAAAAAGCAGCTCAACTTGTGTGAGCTTCCATTCCAGATCTAATAGGTCACCCAACAAAATCATCTCAACTTATACTGTGAGCAAACTACCTATTGAAGCAAAGGCAAATATCTCTGAAGTCTGAACTAAAGCACGGTTTCCTTGCTAATGATCCACAGTCCCACACTACTGAATGGGTTTTTGCAGAAACAAAACAGACATCACAGGAGAGAAGTGCCCGTGGACAAATCAGAATGGCATAAAAACATGACTGCATACATTAGGGCAGATGTGATTTTGGTACAGCTACACTACTGCAGGCTGCATATATTCAGTCATTCTAAAATTTATTTTAGTCTACTACTAAAATTCAGCACTAGCATATCTTCAACACTCCAATTTCTTTCAGTTTTGGCAGTTTATTTCCAGCTTCAAAATTTATGTGCCTCTGTATGTATGTGTGTGCTGTCTAGATGCCAGCCACAGATCACAGAAAAAATCTGGAGTCACCAAGCTGGCTAACAAACTCCCAAAGTCCACTAGCAGATCCAAGATCTAATTCTATTACACACAACATAGTAATTTAAGAGAATTAGAATAAGGATAGTAGGAAATGAAAAAGAATTATGCCCAAAGAACAATGGTAACAGCAAAATATTGAAACCTTTGGTAAGCATTATATTACAAAAAAACAAGATATGCAGTACTATACAATATCCATAACCAGAAAACAAGACATGCATAGGCTATATTTGAAACAAGATATTCTGCCAATCTTAGTTAACTGAAACTATCTACAATTCATGTGTTCAAAAATTCAATTACATTCAGCTGTTGTGCAAAAACTATCCTCACTTTGCTTGAGCACTGCAAAATACATTTCCTATGCAGCAAGAGAAAGTTGTAAAGCAGGTGATCTCACCTGCAAGGCACCAGGGTTGAGAAGCAACACACAGATGCCTTCTTTTGGGAGGAAACAGCAGCCCAATTAGTAGTGCCTCATTGTTAAGGTGTTGTTCAAGCTTCTTATATGGATGAGATGGTATGATTTGTGGTCCTAGGAGATTTAGTTTGGGGGTCATAATCTCCAACCTCATCACAAAATACTACTACTACTGCTGCATATGATTCATGCCCTAAGCACAATATACTACTACTACTGCTGCATCATATCATAGGAAATAATTGCCACTGATATCATTCCAGCCTCTCAAGTGGAAGATGACCCAGCTAATTGAATTTAGTTTCAGTAAAGCCAAATTAACTGAATTTTCAGTGAATTTAACAACAGGAATTTTCTTGTTGGCATAGAGAAACTTTAATTTCTCATAATTTATCAGCATGCTAGTCAACATCAAAGCTCTCCTTGTTTCGAAAGTAACTAGAACAACAATTGTGCAGACCTGGCAATTTTTTTGCACTGCAAATTCACACTGGCATTGCAAATCGTCAGGTGTAGTACTGGCATTGCATTGCAAATTCACCATAATCCCTCATGACAGTTAGATGGAGTAGCACTCTTGATTAACAGGACAGGAACATGGTGGCAGCACTGTTAGATGGAGTAGCAACTAACAGGTGTATCTAGACTTCGTGTACTCTTGATTGCAGTGACTTTGGTAGATGGTGTAGGTGGATGAGCATACCTGCACTGGACGCAGGAGGGTAGGGCTGGAGCTCGCCCCGGTTCTGCTCGATGATGGAGTCCGTCCGATCCTGCAGAGAGATGGGAAGGTGGAGGAGTCAGGAGGGAATGGAGGGGAGGAGGGAGGTCGAGGTGGACGCCGGCGGGTCAGGAGGGATTTACCTGGCCGCCGCTCGATTTGGCGCGTGAAGACGAGGTGGGGCGGCGGGTAGACGCGGGGGCGGCGGCGCGGGGGAGCTGCAGTGGTGGGGTGCGCGGGGGCGGCGGCGTCGTGGGTCAGGCCGGTGAGCGCGCGGGTGGACTGGCGAGGGAGAGGGAGGAATTAGCTAAGGGGGGAAACTTACTAATGGCGCACCCCGGAGCGGTGCGCCATTAGAATGTTTTTTTTACATAGCAATGGCGCACCCACGATGGGTGCGCCATTAGTAAAATAATTATATAGCAATGGCGCACCAGCCAGAGGTGCGCCATAAGTAATTTTTTTATTATTATTTTTTGTAGCATCTAATAATTTTTTAGAAAATGAATATGAATATGAAACAGTAATAATTTTTTACAAAAACAGTAATAATTTTTTAAAAATATCATCAAATTTGTTATTTGAAAATATTTATGAATATGAAAAAATATCATCAAATTTATTATTTGAAAATATCATCAAATTTGTTATTTGAAAATATAATCAAATTTGTTTTTTTTGCAATTTTAGTTGCATTCATTTGTGACGGTGGAGCGGGCCGGGGAGGGTGCGGGGGGTCGGCGGCGGCGGTGGAGCGGGTCGGGGAGGGTGCGGTGGGTCGTCGGCGGCGGTGGAGCAGGGGAGCTAGGGTGCGGTGGGTCGTCGGCGATGGTGGAGCGGGGGAGGGTGCGGTGGGTCGTCGGCGGCGGTGGAGCAGGGAAGGGTGCGGTGGGTCGTCGGCGGCGGTGGAGCGGGGGAGGGTGCGGGGGGTCAGCAGCGGCGGCCGGTGGAGCGGGGTAGAGGGTGCGGGGGGTGCTCGGCGACGAGGGGGACCGGATCTGGCGAGGTGGGATAGCGATCGAGATGGAGGGGGATCGAGATCAAGTGTCCATGAAATATACACTAATGGCGCACCGTGGAACAGTGCGCCATTACTAGCTTAAACTAGTAATGGCGCTCTGTTCCCTGGTGCGCCATTTGTAGTTTTGCAAAAAAGTAAAAAATAAAAAAAAATATAGTAGTGGCGCACTATGTGGCTGGTGCGCCATTAGTATATTTGGAAAAAAAAATTGTTACTAATGGCGCACCGTGTGTCTGGTGCGCCATTAGTGTCTTTCACACTAATAGCGCACCAGCACATGGTGCGCCACTGCTACATAGCAATGGTGCACCACATGTCTGGTGCGCCATTAGTGGCCATTCCATCTATAGCCCTTTTCCTAGTAGTGCAAGGTCAAATTTAACGTTGTCTATTTAGGTCAATCCTCAAAGTTCAAGAGTACTCTAAACGTGAATGCTTGTGTTTCAAAATTTCGAACGAAGCGCCAAAAGAGCCTCTACTCGCCCGAAACCGCGTGAGACCAATGTTTGGTAGTACAAGGAAATTACTTTTCTAATAACTACGACCCGTGAAACCTACCGGCCCGACATCCAAAGGTCTAAACCGGGGTAGGTTTGTAGCTTCATCTAGACGCCACGCAACCGCCTCCGAAAAACATTCATACACAATGGCCGCCTAAGCACACATGCGCGCGGCTGAGATCGCTCCCGTCCACTATTTGGGACACCTGGGATTACCATCCTACCCCCGACCCGCAGTAGGTCCGAAATTTAAGAGGGGGCAAAGTTTGTACTTTCCCAAATTTAAAACAAGCGCGTCCCATCTTCTGTTCAAAAAAGCCAAAAACAAGCGCGTCCCAGACCGAAACATGGTTCTCCCCCTCCCCCCCCCCCCCCCCGCCCACCCGTCCGATTCCCCATTCGTACTCCGTGGGCGCAAAAACTACCTCTCCACTAGCACAGCGGGATTAAAGGGATGGCCTGGGGGCGCTGCCAAGCACGGCGGTGGTTTGAGGTCGAGGGGAGGGCGAGGCGGTGGAGGCAGGGGTTTGGGCCGATGGTCGCTGGCGGTTCGAGAAAGATCGTCAACAGTGACTGGCGGGAGGTAGACGAAGGCCATCTCCCGTTCCTTGTAGATCGGACGGTTCATTAAAAAATTGACTGACCTATTTATTTTCAGTCGACTGTTATCTTGACATGACCACATGTGGTGGTGTGCTGGAGGAGTACCTGCATTTCCTGTGCTCATATATTAGAAAATCATACGGAATAGAATCTAATTTTGTTTGCCATGCAATGTTGTAGAGCTATCATATGTCTCCTGTCATTTATTTTTCAGCCACCTGCTATCTGCTACTTTTACAGTGCACTAGTTCGGCACACACTTCACCCATACTCTCACTATTGTGTTTTTATGCAAGGGTATTTCAGACCCTGCCCTGACAGAAGCAGAAAAGATAAGAGAGAAGTCGCTCCTGCATGGTACGCGGCTAAGCCGGACACGTTTCAAGACTATAAAGGGTGTAGTGTCAGCAGATGGAGACGGGGAACATAGCTCTGGAGTTGATGATGTCGCTCGCCATGAACCACCATCCCAGGTGCTTGCTTTAACTTCAGGGTGTCATATGTGGTTGGATGTTTCATATGGTGTCTAGCTTGTATTCGAAAGGCCGAAGTCGGTCTTTATTAAGATAAGGAAAGATATTTTTTACATGAACCACCATCCCGTGAGCACCAGAAGACAAATAGCTAGTCAGGGCACTGGCCGAGCCAGTGACAAGCCCAGCAAAGAGAGGCATCACCTGGAATCCAACTAAAAAGCCGCGATGGTGGCGAAGCAGCCCGCCTCCCACCAGGCTCTCAGGTCCTAGATGATCATGCTTACCACTCCAGCCGGATGTCTAGCTTGTATTGCTTCCAATTTGGTTAAATTGCATCTGCTTAGCTTACACATTATACCTTTGAATATGACATGCCTTTCTATTTTTGGTACATACTAGTACATCTGTGTATTAACCATGTTCTTACATCAAACTAATGTTCTTGTGTATCCCTCATCAATCACTTATGATGAGGCAGTCAGGCAAGCGGAATACTCCTCATTTAAAGAATGCAGTGTCAGCCTCCCAACATGATTCTCAAGAAACAGCAAGGCTAGATGAAGATAGTGAACGTAGCTCTGTAGTTGATTACCGCATTTCCCCTACACTAGCATCATAGGTGCTTGCTCTAACTTGGCAGCGTGATATGTGGTTGCATGTTTCATATGGTGTCTAGATTGTAATTCTTCCAATCTGGTTAAACTGCTTGTGCTATTCTGCTTAGCTTATACATTATACCTGTTAATGTGACATGCCTTCATGTATTTAGTACATAGTACATCTGTCTATTGAGCATGTCCTCACATAAAACTATTGTTTTTTTTGTATCCCGCATAAATCAATATGACGAGACACCTTCAGTATATGCAGTGTGATATTAGTTGCATCTTCTATATGATTTATAGCATGCGCTGCTTCTAATTTGTTGAAATGCCATTTATGATGGGACACTTTTAACTTGGCAGAGTCATATTGGTTGCATCTTTCATGTGGTGTCTAGCTTGCATTTCTTCTTATTTGGTGAAATGGTTTTTGCTTAGTTTACACAAATAGTTGTGAATATGCCATGCCGTCCTGTTTTTCGTATTATTCCATCCTGGAATCATGTGTTTGCCTTACATCAAAGTAGTGATTGTCAGTATCATGCACGAATGAGTTTTGAAGAGTGAATTTTATTGCTTTTCTTGTCGGTTTTACTTGAGAATTCAAAATCATTAAAGCGGAAGGAAGTTAGCAAGGCAGCGGATGAAGGTGCTCCTTCAAAATGGAGGGCCTCTACATATTCTACTCCTCCATCCCCCCACGATGATTTCCAAGACAACACATGCATAGACACTCAACGTAGCTGTGTTGGTGATGAGCACGTCTCCCCTAGTGCACCATCACAGGTGCTCCCTCTAACTTGGCACTGTTATATGTGGTTGCATGTTTTGTATGATGTCTAGCTTGTATTGCTTCTAATTTTCTTGAATTGCATCTGCTTACTTTACACATTAAACTTGTGACTAAGACACGTGTTCCTATTTCTAGAACATAAATATCTGTCTATCACACCATGTTCTTACATCAAAGTACATTTGTTCCGAAGAACTAAATTGTTATTCATTTTTCTTGTCGGCTTGACTTAACATGGCACAGAGAAAGAGGAAGCAAGACAGAACGACAAGGAAAGGGAAGCGGAACAATCCTGCAGATTCTGCTGGTACTGATGATGCAATAGAAGGTCAAAGTCCACCGGAAAATTGTACCGACAGGGTATCTCATGCTACATGAGCTGCAGAACAAGCCAAACAGAAACAAATAGCTGCCACCAAACAAGCAGAGACAACCCTAGTTGTTGCAACACCTTCCACAGTACCACCAGCTACACGATTTACTCGTTCGTCAACTCAGCTAGCAGCACGTTCCGAAGCTCCCTTGCCACCTGACACTACTTCCGAAGCACTCTTGACACAAGATGAGTTGGCAAGATCAGATCAACTTTGTGAGCTTCAACAGCAAGAAGGTAGTTGCTGGAGTCAAGTTACAGTTGCATGCTTCTTTATATGTAGTCTCATAGTTTGATGTACACTAACACTTCCTATGTTTGTTGTTGGACTAGCACCTAGGCGCAAGAGGAAACAAACATCAGGGATAATGCTCAATAGGTTAACTAAATCTAGAGGAGGAAGAATGGAGATCCGTTTTGAGGCAGGTTTAAAAAGGCCACGTGATGCTACAGAGTCAGCCAAGTTAGTATCAGAGGCAGCGGTTGCTGTTAGGTGTCATGTACGTATCCTCCCAACATGGATTCAGTACAGGAATGACAAAGACGAAACCCAGTTCAACACCTTCCTCGACCATTTATCTGTAAGTATGGTTATGTATGGAAACTAGTAATATCGTCTTGCTCTGTCCAATACTTTCTAGGTTGCTGATAATGAGACTCCCATAATTTTCAACAGATGAGGTTCAAGTTGGATAGCCAAGATGAAGCAACCAGACAAGCTTGCACCCATGTTTTTAAGTCTGCTCTGCGACAGTATTGGTATAACTTGAGGAAAACTCACTTTGAAGGCAAGGCTAACAGTGAACTTGCCCAAACATCTCCAGTGGAAAATATATCTGATGAAGACTGGAGAGGCCTCGTTAAACACTGGTCCGATCTGAAGTATCAGGTACATTATATATATGTGATCAGATCACATGTTGAAGTCCTATTTATGCATGTGCCACACAAATCTATCTTCTTGTAGGTGAACTGTTCAAAGAACAAGGCCAACCATACAAAAGTGAAATTCCAACAGACGACAGGATCTCGTAGCTATATTGCACACTGCGAGGCTCTTGTAATTAGCTGATGTTTCACTCTTTTCGTTGTACCATATTATCAGATCTATATTGACTTGTTCCAAATATAGAGGAAAGCCCGCAAGGACCAAAAAGTACCTGAACCAAATGCTGTGGAAATCTTCAAGGACTGTCACACCAGCAAGAAGAAGGGAATGACTACACCAGTCAAAGCCGCTGTTGTAAGTCCTTAATCCTCATGCCTTTTAACTACTACTTATTCTGACTTGTGCCTTGAACTGCATGGTTTGCAGCCAATGTCTATTACTCTTTTCAATTTTATACGCAATTGTCTTAGCGTATCATTGCACCTTACAAGGTTTAAAAGAGAGGAGTGATGTTCCTTTGATTTTGATCTGTAATCTAGTTCCGTGCTGGACTTGCACGTAGAAGGCCGTAGAAACAATGGGCCTTCTAAGGGCCGTAGAAACAATGGGCCTTCTACGTGGCGTAGAAACAATGGGCCTTATACAGGCCATAGACACAATGGGCCTTCTATGGGCCATATCATCAATGGGCCTTCTACGGGCTTATGATCGGTTGGCCAAACATGGGCCAATAACATACCACATTATGGCCGTAAATGGGCTAGAGTTGAAATCATTCGTTCATGGGCCGACCATAACGGGCCGTCGTTAATCGGCCGTATTTTGATGACGCTATCAAAACGGCCCAACGTATTAACGGGCCACAAATAGGCCGACTGTAACCACGGGCTGAATTTGGCCCACAAGCAGAAAATGACAGTAATGGGCCGTAAGTAAACGAATGTGGAAATGAGCCCAAGAATAAATGGGCCCCGAGAAGGCTGAAAGATAACATGGGCTGGAAACGGCCCAAGTGAATAATGGGTCGTTAATGGGTATAAAGTGATACACTGTTCATTACGGGCCAGTTTCACCACGGGCCATTAATGGGTATAAATTGATACACTGTTCATTACGGGCCAGTTTTACCACGGGCCGTTAATGGGCCGAGAGTAATAAGGGCCTCATATGGGCCGAAAGACGTCATGGGCCATACATGGGCCGAAAGTTAAAACGGGCTGGAATTATATTGGACGGCCCAGATGGCGCTACTGGGCCTAATTCGGTTAGGCTGTAAACGGGCCCTGGGTTAGCGGGCTGTAAATGGGCTATATGCGAACAGGCCGTTAACAGGCTTGCCGTGGGCCGGCACGCCACCTTTTGACCAAGTCAAACGGGCCGGCCTTTTCACAGGAATGGGCCTCTATTGGGCCGTGCCACGTGTCAACGTATCATAGGTGCTTTGTCTCCAATGAGTGGATGACATCTGTCCCAACGGTGAGCTGACACGTGTTTCCTCCAGCCAATGATGATTTTACACATGGAAAATCCCCATTGGTCGGGGCTGTTAACGGGTTATCGGATCCAGAACCAGACCCGATAGCTTAACGGCGTTCCGTTACGGTGGATGCCACGTGTCGGTCACCCTTGACGAAAGCACTTCTGTCACGCGCGATTTATCATCGTGGAAGTGGACACTTCCGTGATGATAATTTTGGTAATGTCATGGAACACTTCTACGACAGCACAGGTATGACTATCTTGATTCTGTCATAAAATTGTCATGGATGTACATGCATGACAAAAAATGCGACCTACTGTGACAAACACGTATCATCACGGAAGTGTATTTTTTTTGTAGTGACAGTAATTTGTTTACCCACCGTTTGCTATCTTTCTCGAGAGAAGCCACTAGTGAAACCTACGGCCCCCGGGTCTTCTTCCTCATATATTTGCCTTGCGATCTACTTTTTCCTTGCGTTTATTTTCAGATCTATTAAACCAAAAATACAAAAATACCTTGATGCAATTTATTCTTATTTATTTTATTTGGCGTTCGATCTATCAATCTACTACAAATTTACCTCACGTCCTTTGCCTATCTTGAGGCGCCGTACCCCGAAAGGGATAGACAACCCCTTTAACACATTGGGTTGCGAGGTGTTGTTATTTGTGTGCAGGGGCTGTTTACGTTGTGTTGCTTGGTTCTCCTACTGGTTCGATAACCTTGGTTTCATATCTGAGGGAAATACCTACCGCCGTTGTGCTACATCATCCCTTCCTCTTTGGGGAAATACCGACGTAGCTTCAAGCGACATCAACCCTATGGTGCAAACGCCATGTACGCAGCCGAGAACGCGTGCCGACGTTACGCCGTCCGGGAATAATGCCGCACTTAAAAATTATAGAACCATCAATAAATTTTGAGCCTGTGTCCCGTCACATTCGAAATTACTACCATGCTATATTTAATTGCAAACATGTTCACACCGATCAAAACCTAAACGGTTTCCCACTTAGGAATGTATTAGTACTCGGTTATTGTCGGTGTACAAAAGTAGGGGCTCTCCTTTTGACCCCTTTACTTGTGCACGGGCAGTCAGAGCCACGCGCCACGGCCACACCTAGCAGGGCAGAAGAGGGAAGCCGGAGAGAAGCGAAAGCGCAAGGCAACCGAGGAAACGCTAAGACCAGAAACACAGGAGAGCAAAAGGGCGAGGTGGACTCCCCCGGCAAGACCCTTGCCGGGGCGGCCTCCGCGGCCCCGGCAAGAGCCTTGCCAGGGCAACTTGCCCGATGCCACCAGAGCAGGCCACCCTTGAGCCCATGGGTTCCAACACCAGCCAACCAACTACATTGGAACCAGGGCTCGGGAGGCGCCTCTGTGGTGGCATGCAGATCTTCGTCAAGATCATGAACACACAAGATCAGATGAGGACCAGAAGATGGCGACCCTCGGCAAGACCCCCGGCAAGCGCCTTGCCGGGATGACTGCGACGCCACGGAAAGATCCTTGCTGGGCCCACGGCAAGACCCTTGCCGAGGGCATCAGCGGGGCCACTGCCAGGCCCGCACCAGCCAAGACTCCACCGCCGTCCCCAAGCAGCTGCTAGCTCAACCAGCTGGGCAGGCACATGCGTGGCGACGGGCGGCCTCTACACCAACTCAGCAAGCACCTGCGTGGTGACATGCAGATCTTCGTGAAGGCTCCACCACTGCGCCAGCTCAGCAGCCTGCCTGCCTACATGGCACCGCACGCATCGCTGGCCTGGGCGCGTGTCAAAGCGAGGCGGAGCAGCGACGGACGGGACGGGCCTCGTTCCCGTCCCCAATAAAGCTAATGAACACCTAAGTAGCGCATTTAAAGCGCTTTGTCCCGTAACGCCGGGCGATAAGCTCGCGCGCTGTACACCTTTCCACCTCCTGTGTGCCACTGTGGTAACCCCTTTTGCCTATAAAAGGAGGCCCGAGGCGACCAGGAGAAGGATTCGGCTTTTTTGGGCAAGTTATACCCAGAGCTAGCTCAAGAATACTCAATACATTCACCAAAGCAGGACTAGGGTATTACGCATCCTCGCGGCCCGAACTTGGGTAAATGATCTGTGTGCTTCTTGTTAGACCTACTCTTCTCACAACCCCGCGTCCGCCGACCGTAGAAGGGATTCCAGTGATCCCATAGGTGTTGTTTCCCACCGACAGTTATAAATACTACCTACTTCAAGATGACTACACATTCCTCCTCAACTCCTCATCCACAAAAACAAACAAGTCATTCATTGTTGTTCCCTTGTGTGTGCCATGGCCAGCATGAGTTCTGGGTCGAGAGATTACTACCAGGGAGAGGCGAGCATGGAAGCGGAAGCACGAGAGATGTCCCGCCTCACCGTGAAACCAGTCGACATGTCCCGCCGCACGGCCACAGCAGCATAGAGGTCCCGCCGCGACGCCGAATCAGCACAGAGGTCTCACCGCGCTGTCGATGCAGCAGACTGGTCCGGCCACACCGCGGAAGTAGCGGAGATGTCCCGCCACACCGCGAATGTGGCAGAGATGTCCTCCCGCGCCGCGGCGGCCTGGGAAAATGTCTCGCAGGCAGGTGAGGACTCTCAGAGGGGCATGCGCGCTATGCTCGATGACCTGATGGGTCGGATCTCCGACTGGATGAAGCTGCAGGACGAGATGAATGCCTCATATGAAAATGCTACTAGCATCATCCGGGGACTATGGGAGGACAAGGCGAAGCTCCGCATCGAGCGCGACCTGCTGAGGGCGACGATTGCCAGAACGACGAAGCAAGACGAGGAGACCACTGCCTTGTTGAAGAGGACCGACTTCAACGTCAAGAAACTTATGGACGAGAATGCCATGCTCCGCATCGAGCACCAAAGGCTGGTGGAGTAATCCGTGGATGCTCACAAGCAACGTCTTGAGGACATGAAAGAGCTCATCGTCGCTCGCCACGGGAACTAGTCTCCTCGGCCTGCAGCAACACATCAAGAAAGTAGAGATCAGCGAGCCAGATCATTATCTGCGTCTTCCTTCTTCTTTTTCCCTTGTGTATTTCAAGCGTTGTCGCATGTGGCTTTTTAATTATCTTCCTAAATATGTAAGACAATTATTATCCACAGTCATCGTCCTTATATTCATCAGTCTTGCTATAATTTGCAGTCGATGCTATATAGGTCCGTCGGATCTTACATCAACATCCATGCAAAACTTTCTTGTTAGATTTCTTTTTTCTCTCTTAAATCTCGGGCGCCACTAATGGATACGTTGGGAGAGAGGTGGGCGGTGGATAGAGGTCAAAGGGCTCTCCTCCCGATGAGCATGCGCAGGGGTCTGATCGCACGCCTCACGTACTTAAATAGCTACCCCGCATGGCACCTCCTAGCCAATAAACAAAGGGGACACGTGATGACCCACAAGTATAGGGGATCAACTGTAGCACTTTTCGATAAGTAAGAGTGTCGAACCCAACGAGGAGCAAAAGGAAATGACAAGTGATTTTCGGCAAGGTAATGTCTTCAAGTGCTAAAATTGTAAGTAGCAGAGTAGTTTGATAGCAAGATAATTTGTAACGAGCAAGTAACGATAGTAGTAACAAAAGTGCAGCAAGGTAGCCCAAATCTTTTGAGGCAAGGGACAGGCCAAAATGGTCTCTAATGATAAGCAAAGCGTTCCTGAGGGTACACGGGAATTTCATCTAGTCACTTTCATCATGTTGGTTTGATTTGTGTTTGCTAATTTGATAATTTGACATGTGGGTGGACCCATGCTTAGGTGCTGTTCTTACTTGAACAAACCTTCTACTTATGATTAACCCTCCCGCAAGCATCCGCAACTATGAGAAAAGTATTAAGAATAAATTCTAACCATAGCATTAAGCTTTTGGATCCAATCGGTCCCTTACGGAATAGCGCATAAACTGGGGTTTAAGCTTCTGTCACTCTCGCAACCAATCATCTAATTGCTACTCCACAATGCATTCCCTTAGGCCCAAATATGGTGAAGTGTCATGTGTCGACGTTCACATGACACCACTAAGAGAATCACAACATACATACTACCAAAATATCGAACACATATCAAGTTCACATGATTACTTGGAACATGACTTCT
This sequence comes from Aegilops tauschii subsp. strangulata, assembly GCF_002575655.3. Classification (NCBI taxonomy): domain Eukaryota; kingdom Viridiplantae; phylum Streptophyta; class Magnoliopsida; order Poales; family Poaceae; genus Aegilops; species Aegilops tauschii. Next base: position 448,534,074 of record NC_053037.3, read on the forward strand.
CTCGTGACCTCAAGAATGAAAGTAACTACTCACAAATGATAAACATGCTCCTGATCAGAGGAGTATTAAATAGCATATTGGATCTTAACGTATGATCTTCCACCAAATAAACCATATAGTAATCAACTACAAGATGTAATCAACACTACTAGTCACCTACAAGCATCAATCTATAGTTCCGATAAAAAGTTTGAACACAAGAGATGAACTAGGGTTTGAGATGAGATGGTGCTGTTCAAGATGTTGATGGAGATTGCCCTCCCCAAGATGGGAGAGTTGTTGGTGATGATGATGACGATGATTTCCCCCTCCGGGAGGGAAGTTCCCTGGCGAAATCACTCCATCGGAGGGCAAAAGTGCTCCTGCCCAAGTTCCGCCTCGAGGCGGTGGCACTCCGTCCCGAAAGTCTTCTCCTTATTTTTTTTCTAGGTCAAAATGACCTATATACTAGAAGATGGGCACCGGAGGTGGGCCTGGGTGAGCACAACGCACCAGAGCACGCCTGGGCTCCCTGGCGTGCCCATGTGGGTTGTGCCCACCTGGTGGGCCCCCTCTGGTACTTATTTGCTCCAATATTCTTCAAATATTCCATAAAAATTCTCCGTGAAGTTTCAGCTCTTTTGGAGTTGTGCAGAATAGGTAGCCTAACGTAGCTTTTCAGGTCTAGATTTCCAGCTTCGGAATTCTCCCCCTTTGTGTGTACCTTGCATATTATGAGAGAAAAGGCATTAGAATTACTCCAAAAAGCATTATTATGGATAAAAACATCATAAATAACAGTAAGAAAACATTATGCAAAATGGACGTATCAACTCCCCCAAGCTTAGACCTCGCTTGTCCTTAAGCGAAAACCGAAATCGAAAAACATGTCCACATGCTTTGAGAGAGAGGTGTAAATAAAAAACAAAATACGTACATAGAAGCATCATGTGAATTATTATAACAACAACAAATTTAAACATAAGACTTTTATCATAGAACTTTTATCATAGACTTCTCATGAATAAGTGACAATTCATCACACAATCTAAGTATAAAGCATAAAATCTATTAGAAACCAACAAACTATGTTCTCAGTAAACTTTGCAACTACAATTCATCATCCTTCCAGGAAGGGTCACATATTGGAGCCTTTAGGCAAGTCCACATACTCAACCATCATATAGTCTTCTATGATTGCTAACACTCACCGCGTACACATGAGCAAAACATTTCAACCGGACACAAAGAAAGATAGGGGCTTATAGTTTCACCTCCCAACGTATTCACCTCAAGGGTGATGTCAACAATAATAACTCATGCTATCTATATTCAACTAGACATATGCGCCTAGATCTTTCCTCACCACATGATGCTTGCCAAGGGAGAAAAATAAAAGGAATAGAGAGAAAACTTTGACTCTTTGCATAAAAGTAAATACATAAAACTAAAATATAGGCCCTTCGCAAAGGGAAGCAGAGGTTGCCATGCGCTTATTTGTTTGTATGCTCAACCCCTTAGTGCAAAAGAACGTCACGTTGCATTGCCCCTTGTGATAGCGACCTTTATTATGCAGTCTGTCGCTTTTATTCTTCACCATCACAAGTTCGTGCCATGCTCAATTTTCTCTTACACTAAATGATCTGACACATTTGGAAGCAATTTTTATTGCCTTTTTGCATCAATGACAACTTACTTGAGGGATCTTGCTCAATCCCTAGGTAGGTATGGTGGACACTTGAAAAAAAGATTTGGGTTTAAGGATTTTTGCATGCACAAGTAGTATCTCTACTTAGTGCGGAATTTTTGGCTAGCAAAGATGGGGGGCAAGCACCACATGTTAAAGGATCTATGACAATATGACTTCTGTGTGAATATAAACAAACATAAACCATTAAGTTGTCTTCCTTGTCCAACGTCAACAATTTTGGCATATAATATTTTGATGAGTGCTCACAATCATAAAAGATTTCTAGGATAGTATATTTATATGTGAATCTTCTCTTCCCTTATTAATTATTTCATGAGTTGCATCATTGACTAAAATATTCTACTTATACTTTTCCTTATGTGGTGTCATCACCTAACATAGGATTAGTATATGATCTTTTTCATTATTTATTTCCTTCCTCTTTTCTTTCTTATTTCTTTTTCTTTTATTTGCAACATGAAAATAAAGAAAATAAAAACTCAAATAAACTTTATTATATAACTTGCACACGATTACAAGGATAGATCACTAAGCAAACTCTCAAGGAAGAAAGGATCGAACTAACTTTTATTCATCTAAAGCAAAAAGATCGAACTAAGATAAATAAAAGCAAAAAGATAGTGGGATGATACGATACCGGGGCATCTCCCCCAAGCTTGGCGGAAGCCAAGGGGAGTGCCCATACCCGATACTTAATTCTCCTTTGGTGGTGAAGAAGATGATGGTGGTGATGAAGAAGAGATCTTGTCCTCAGGTTTCCATGGCAGTGGTCCACCATCATAAGAGGAGGAGTGAGTCTCACGGGTCCTGCAACCAGCAGCCAAACTCATACCTTTAAACCTTGCCTCATATTCAAAGATTTGGTTTTGGAGGTCATAGATCTGGCTTTGGAGGAAGTTGATTTGTTCGTTGAGGGTGAATACGATGTCCTTCATTGGCTTGCCATCCACCTTGCGATTACGGGAGATATCCGTGATCATGATGTGATTGGCATTGAGTCCATGCTCCACCATCCCCTTGCATCGGAAGACATCTTGTTCCATAGCTTCAAGCCTGGCCTCCATGGTTCCCGTCCCCTTGGGACATGGCACATCACGAAGGTGAAGCACCCCCTCATGCATCTGCATGACCCGAGGGTGCTGCACCACCTCCCGCAGAGGTTGATTATGTTCTTGAAGAACTTGTCCTTGGAGGAGCTTGAAGCAGCCATAGTAGATCGGATCTGACAAAAAATAGCAAGGAAAAGAAGGCAAAGGATCTCTCCGTGATACGGTGATCAACAGGTTCGGGAAGTATGTATATATATATATATATATATATATCTTTATCTTGGGGGACAAGCATACGGAAGAAAAACGGAGTCTGGAAGGTGTACTAGGTGGGCACAACCCACATGGGCGCGCCAGGCTTGCCTGGCGCGCCCTGGTGTCTTGTGCCCACAAGGGGACGCTTCCTGAAAGTTTCTTTATTTCGTAAATTTTAAATATTCCAAAACTGATAAAAATTATTTTTGCGGATTTTTCGGAGTCCGTTTACTTACAGGTATCACGTACCTCCTTATTTTCATGATTCTGGAGTGTTCCGGAAGGACTCTTTTATGTGTTCTTCCGGTATCAAAGTTTGGATAATATTTCTTTCAACATTAATGGGCGTACCTGAGATATAATGTTTTATTCGTTGCCCATTGACAACCTTCGGGTTAGTACCTTTGGAATTATTTATTTTGATGGCTCCAGACCGATAAACCTCCTCGATGACATATGGGCCTTCCCATTTTGAGAGGAGTTTTGCTGCAAAGAATCTGAAACGAGAGTTGTACGAAAGAACATATTCTCCAACTTTAAACTCACGCTTTTGGATTCTTTTGTCATGCCATCTTTTAACTTTTTCCTTAAATAATTTTGCATTTTCATAAGCTTGGGTTCTCCATTCATCTAATGAGCTAATATCAAATAACCTCTTTTCACCGGCAAGCTTGAAATCATAGGTGAGTTCTTTGATTTCCCAATATGCTTTATGTTCTAACTCAAGAGGCAAATGACAAGCTTTTCCATAAACCATTTTATAAGGAGACATACCCATAGGATTTTTTTACGTTGTTCTTTAAGCCCAAAGTGCATTATCCAATTTCTTAGGCCAATTCTTCTTGGACCTATTGACAATCTTTTGCAAAATTAATTTTATTTCTCTATTTGCTAAGTTCAACTTGACCACTAGACTGAGGATGATAAGGTGATGCAATTCTATGGTTAACATCATACTTGGCAAGCATTTTACGGAAAGCACCATGAATAAAGTGTGAACCACCATCAGTCATTAAATATCTAGGGACTCCAAACCTTGGGAAAATAACTTCCTTAAGCATTTTAATAGAGGTGTTGTGATCAGCACTACTGGTTGGAATAGCTTCTACCCATTTAGTAACATAATCAACAGCAACCAAAATATGTGTATACCCATTAGAGGAAGGAAAAGGTCCCATGTAATCAAATCCCCAAACATCAAATGGTTCAACAGCAAGTGAATAATTCATAGGCATTTCTTGACGCTTACTGATATTACCTATCCTTTGACATTCATCACAAGATAAGACGAACTTGCGGGCATCCTTGAAGAGAGTAGGCCAATAAAATCCAGATTGCAATACCTTGTGAGCAGTTCTATCTCCAGCATGATGCCCTCCATAAGCTTTATAGTGGCATTTCTGTAGGATTTGTCCCTGTTCATGCTCTGGTACACAACCTCTAATAATACCATCTACTCCTTCTTTATAAAGATGTGGGTCATCCCAAAAGTAATGTCTTGAATCATAGAAGAATTTTTTCTTTTATTGGAATGTAAAGCTAGGTGGTAAATATTTAGCAACAATATAATTAGCATAGTCAGCATACCAAGGAGTACTCTGAGAAACATTTATTGCAGTAACTTCTCATCAGGAAAGCTATAATCAATAGGTAGTAGGTCATCAAGCACATTTTCAAGCCTAGACAAATTATCAACTACTGGGTTCTCAGCTCCTTTCCTATCAGTGATATGTAAATCAAATTCTTGTAACAAGAGAACCCATCGAATAAGTCTAGGTTTAGCATCTTTCTTTTCCATAAGATATTTAATAGCAACATGGTCGGTGTGAACGATAACTTTAGAATCAACAATGTAAGATCTAAATTTATCACAAGCAAACACCACTGCTAGAAATTCCTTTTCAGTAGTACAAAATTTTCGTTGAGCACTGTCTAGAGTTTTACTAGCATAATGAATAACATTTAGTTCCTTATCAACTCTTTGTCCTAGAACAGCACCAACAGCATAATCACTAGCATCACACATGATTTCAAAAGGCAAGTTCCAATCAGGTGGTTGAACAATAGGTGCAGAAATTAAGGCTTCCTTGAGTGCTTCAAAGGCATCCAAACAATAATCATCGAAAACAAAAGGAATATCCTTTTGCAAAAGGTTTGTAAGAGGCCTAGAAATTTTTGAAAAGTCTTTGATAAATCTCCTATAGAAACCAGCATGACCAAGAAAACTACGAATTCCTTTGATGTCCTTAGGACATGGCATTTTCTCAATTGCATCAACCTTAGCTTTGTCCACTTCAATACCTCTTTCAGAAATTTTATGACCCAAGACAATGCCTTCATTAACCATAAAGTTGCACTTCTCCCGATTCAACACAAGATTTGTTTGTTCACATCTCTGCAAAACTCGATCAAGATTGCTTAAACAATCATCAAAAGACTTCCCATAAATAGATAAGTCATCCATGAAAACCTCAACAATCTTTCCACAAAAGTCAGAGAATATAGCAGTCATACATCTTTGAAAGGTAGCAGGTGCATTACATAAACCGAAAGGCATACGTCTATAAGCATAAGTTCCAAAGGGACAAGTAAAAGTGGTCTTTTCTTGATCAGGTTGAGAAATAGGTATTTGTGAAAAACCAAAATATCCATCAAGGAAGCAAAAATGTGTGTGCTTAGATAATCTTTCAAGCATTTTATTAATAAAAGGCAGAGGGTAATGATCTTTTCTATTTGCTTTGTTTAATTTTCTAAAATCATTTACCATTCTATAGCCTGTAACAATTCTTTGTGGAATAAGTTCATTCTTATCATTAGGAACAACAGTTATACCTCCTTTCTTAGGGACACAATGAACAGGACTCACCCATCTACTATCAGCTATAGGATAGATTATACCTGCTTCCAGAAGTTTCAATATTTCCGTTCTTACCACTTCTTTCATCTTCGGATTTAACCGACGTTGGTGATCAACAACGGGTTTAGGATCAGGTTCCATATTAATTTTGTGCTGACATGGAGTGGGGCTAATGCCCTTTAAATCATCAAGAGTATATCCAATAGCTGCTCAATGCTTCCTTAGAGCTTTCAATAATCTTTCTTCTTCATGTTCTGAAAGGTTAACACTGATAATAACAGGATATATCTTCTTTTCATCAAGATAAGCATATTTCAAAGTGTTTGGCAATTGTTTTAATTCAAACACAGGATCACCTTTAGGTGTAGGAGGACCTCCCAGAGTTTCAATAGACAAATTGTGTTTAAGCAGAGACGTTGTTCAAAGAAAATCTTATCTATTTCATTTCTTTCATGCATATGTAAATCATTTTCATGGGCTAGCAAATATTGTTCTAAAGGATCAGTAGGTGGTACAGCAATAGATGCAAGACCAATTAATTCATCCTTACTAGGCAATTCTTTTTCATGAAGCTTTCTACTAAACTTGGAAAAATTAAACTCATGAGACTCATCACCAAAACTAACACCGATAGTTTGTTTCTCACAATCTATTTTAGCATTAACGGTGTTCAAGAAAGGTCTACCAAAGATAATGGGACAAAAGTCATCTTGTGGGGAACCAAGGACAAGAAAATCAGTAGGGTATTTTATTTTCCCACACAATACTTCAACATCTCTAACAATCCCAATTGGTGATATAGTGTCTCTATTAGCAAGTTTAATAGTAACATCTATGTCTTCTATCTCTGCGGGTGCTATGTCATTCATAATTTCTTGATATAAGATGTAAGGAATATCACTCACACTAGCACCTATGTCACATAAACCATGATAACAGTGATCTCCTATTTTAACTGAGATGACAGGCATGCCAACAACAGGTCTATGTTTACCTTTTTATCAGATTTGGCAATTCTAGCAGCTTCTTCACAGAAGTAAATAACATGCCCATCCATATCTTCTTCCAAGAGATCTTTAACCATAGCAATACTAGGTTCTACTTTAATTTGTTAATCAGGTTTAGGTGTTCTAATATAGCTTTTGTTAACCACAGTTGAAACTTTAGCATGTCCCTTTATCGTAACAAGGAAAGGTGGATTCTCAATATAAGCAGAAGGAACAACTGGATCAACATTATAAATTATAGTTTCTTATTTAGCTGGTACCGTTTCTTTAATTTCTTCTTCAATAGGTGGGTGATATTTAAACCACTTCTCTTTCGGGAGATCAACATGAGTAGCAAAAGATTCCCAAAAGGAAGCTACTATCTCAGATCCAAGTCCCTTTTTAGTGCTAAATTTTTGAAAAGCATCGGTATTCATAAAAGATTTAACACAATCATACTTAAATTTAATACCTGACTCTTTATCTTCATCGAGTTCTCAATCTTCGGAGTTGCGTTTAATTCTTTCCAAAAGATCCCATCGGAATTCAATAGTCTTCTTCATAAAGGAACCAACACAAGAAGTGTCAAGCATGGTTTGATCATTCCGAGAAAGCCGAGCATAAAAATTCTGGATAATAATTTCTCTTGAGAGCTCATGATTGGGGCATGAATATAACATTGACTTAAGCCTCCCCCAAGCTAGAGCGATACTTTCTCCTTCACGAGGCCAAAAATTATATATATAATTCCGATCACGATGAACTAGATGCATGGGATAATTTTTTTGGTGGAACTCCAATTTCAATCGATTCCAATTCCAAGATCCACATCGCATAGCCTATACCATGCCAATGCTTTTCCCTTCATAGATAAAGGGAAAAACTTTTTCATAACTTCATCTCTGGGTAAACCTGTAAGCTTGAACAATCCACAAATTTGTTCTACATATATCAAGTGCATATCAGGATGTTCGGTTCCATCTCCTGCATAATGATTAGCTAGCAGTTCTTCTATCATACCCAAAGGAATTTCATATTCAACATTTTCTGTAGGTGTAGTAGGTTGAGGGGTAGCTAATTATGGTTCTGGTTGAGGTGAAGATACCCCGAACAAACCCCTCAAAGGATTGTTTTCCATAGTAACAAGTGACAATAAATTTCAGCACACTATATAAATGTTTCCTTAACAAATTCCACTTACCAAAGGCGCTTCACTCCCCGGCAACGGCGCCAGAAAATAGCCTTGATGACCCACAAGTATAGGGGATCAATTGTAGCTCTTTTTGATAAGTAAGTGTGTCGAACCCAACGAGGAGCAGAAGGAAATGACAAGTGGTTTTCAGCAAGGTAATGTGTGCAAGTGCTAAAATTGTAAGTAGCAGAGTAGTTTGATAGCAAGATAATTTGTAACGAGCAAGTAACGATAGTAGTAACAAAAGTGCAGCAAGGTAGCCCAATCGTTTTCAGGCAAAGGACGGGCTAAAACGGTCTCTAATGATAAGCAAAGCGTTCTTGAGGGTACACGGGAATTTTATCTAGTCACATTCATCATGTTGGTTTGATTTGTGTTTGCTACTTTGATAATTTGATATGTGGGTGGACCAGTGCTTAGGTGCTGTTATTACTTAAAAAACGTCCTACTTATGATTAACCCTCCCGCAAGCATCCGCAACTACGAGAAAAGTATTAAGAATAAATTCTAACCATAGCATTAAACTTTTGGATCCAATTGGTCCCTTACGGAATAGCGCATAAACTGGGCTTTAAGCTTCTGTCACTCTCGCAACCCATCATCTAATTGCTAATCCACAATGCATTGCCTTAGTCCCAAATATGGTGAAGTGTCATGTAGTCGACGTTCACATGACACCACTAAGGGAATCACGACATACATACTATCAAAATATCGAACACATATCAAGTTCACATGATTACTTGCAACATGACTTCTCCCGTGACCTCAAGAAAGAAAGTAACTACTCACAGATGATAAACATGCTCATGATCATAGGAGTATTAAATAGCATATTGGATCTGAACATAAAATCTTCCACCAAATAAACCATATAGTAATCAACTACAAGATGTAATCAGCACTACTAGTCACCTACAAGCACCAATCTATAGTTCTAGTAACAAGATTGAACACAAGAGATGAACTAGGGTTTGAGATGAGATGGTGCTGTTGAAGATGCTGATGGAGATTGCCCTCCCCAAGATGGGAGAGTTGTTGGTGATGATGATGACGATGATTCCCCCTCTGGGAGGGAAGTTCCCCCTGCGGAATCGCTCCGCCGGAGGGCAAAAGTGCTCCTGCCCAAGTTCCGCCTCGAGGCGGTGGTGCTCCATCCCGAAAGTCTTATCCTTAGTTTTTCTAGGTCAAAATGACCTATATACTAGAAGATGGGCACTGGAGGTGGGCCTGGGTGATCACAACCCACCAGGGCGCGCCCAGGTGGGTTGTGCCCACCTGGTGGGCCCCCTCTGGTACTTATTTGCTCCAATATTCTTCAAATATTCCATAAAAATTCTCCGTGAAGTTTCAGCTCATTTGGAGTTGTGCAGAATAGGTAGCCTGACGTAGCTTTTTCAGGTCCAGATTTCCAGCTGCAGGAATTCTCCCTCTTTGTGTATACCTTGCATATTGTGAGAGCAAGGCTTTAGAATTACTCCAAAAAACATTATTATGGATAAAAACATCGTAAATAACAGAAAGAAAACATGATGCAAAATGGACGTATCAATGCGTGGCGGTACGTAAATGGTAAGTAGAACGCCCACGGTTTCAATAATACTTGTGTTTCCGATTTGTAACATGACAGCACTTGTTCCAAAATGACTTTGTTGATTGTTAATGTGTGCGTCTTCGCAAATCGGACAAATTTTTTACCACAGCATGTTGGTGCCATGTCATGACACCATGCCAAGTTTCATGATTTTCAGGCGAGTTTTGGATTTACGGGAATTTTAATACCAAGTTTATCAATGTTTCCGGCCGAGCCAAGACGTCCAGATGTTTGAATTCCATTCCCATTTCTTGCATGGGACCTAGAAATTCGCCCAAGTACACATAAATGATTTTTCAGCTAAATTTGACGCACTGGAGCATGTGCTTGTAGTTCAAATTCGAATTATGTGCATTAAATGCCTAGAAAGTCAATTATTATATAAAAAGGCCAAACGAACCCGAAATAATACCAAAATTTAGCACGAAACTCCTATTGTCTAAGCTGCCTATGTAAAAAAAATCAAGGCGGGAGAAGGCAGCGTATGTCGTTTCGCACACGGAGGTGACACGTTACCTCTCGGAACCACGAGCCTTCTTGAGAGAAGTTCCGGTTTGCAAGAAGCTTATAGCGAAATATGTCCCAATTCGGCCAAAAAAATTACCACATCATGTTGGTGCCATGTCATGACACCATGCCAAATTTCATGATTTTCATGCGTGTTTTGGGTTTACACGAATTAAAAAACCAAGTTTCCCAATATTTCCGGCCGTGCCACGACGCCTAGATGTTTGAATTTCATTCCAATTTCTTGCATGGGACCTAGAAATTCACCCAAGGGCACACATGTGATTTTTCAACCAACTTTGGTGCACTGGAGCATGTGCTTGTAGTTCAAATTTGAATTATGCCCATTAAATGCCCAGAATCTCAATTAATGTATAAAAAAGGCCTAACGAACCCAGAATAATTCCAAAATTTAACACGGCACTCATATAGTTCTATGTTGCCTCTGTAAGAAATCAAGGGGGGAGGCATCGTATATCGTTTCGCACACAAAGGTGACATGTTTCCCCTCGGGAACCATGAGTCTTCTTGAGAGAAGCTCCGGTTTACAAGAAGCTTATACCAAAACATGTCCAAATTTGCTCAATTGTTTTACCACAGCATGTTGGTTCCATGAAATGACACCATGCCAAGCTTCATGATTTTCAAGTGTGTTTTGAGTTTACAGGAATTTAAAAAACCAAGTTTCTCAATGTTACCGATCGAGCCAGGACGCCCAGATGTTTGAATTTCATTCCCATTTATTGCATGGGACCTAGAAATTCACCCAAGGACACACATGTGATTTTTCAACCAAACTTGGTGCACTGGAGCATGTGCTTGTAGTTTAAATTTGAATTATTCACATTAAATGCCCAGAAACTCAATTAATGCATAAAAGGGCCAAACGAACTCGGAATAATTCCAATTTTAACACGACATTCATATAGTTCTATGTTTGCTTTGTAAAGAAATCAAGAGGGGGGCAGCGTATGTCATTTCGCACACAAAGGTGACACGTTCCCTCTCGAAACCACACGCCTTCGTGACAGAAGCTACAGTTTGCAAGAAGCTTATACCAAAACGTGTCCCAATTTGGCCAATATTTTACCACAGCATGCTGGTGCCATGATTTGACACCATGCTAAGTTTCATGATTTTCAGGCGAGTTTGGGATTGACAGGAATTTAAAAACCTAGTTTCTCAATTTTTCCGGCCGAGCCATAACGCCCAGATGTTTGAATTTCATTCCCATTCTCTCATGGGACCTATAAATTCACCCAAAGATACACATGTGATTTTTCAACAAACTTTGGTCGACTAGAGCATGTGCTTGTAGTTCAAATTTGAATTATGCACATTAAATGCCTAGAAACTCAATTAATGCATAAAAATGCCAAACGAACCCGGAATAATTCCAAATTTTAACACGACACTCATGTAGTTGCATGTTCACTATAGATAAATGCCCTAGCAATTCAAACACCATCCTTTCCCTCCGTAATAACATTTTGTCTTTCAAAACAGAATGAAAAAATCAGGTATACCACAAACAGTTTACTAGCAAGAATCGTGTGGGATGCGATATAAAATATCTTGGTGCACCGTCTTGTCTAGCTTACGCAGGAAGCTTCGTCGTCTACAATCCACCGCCCGCGCTTGAACTGCACTTGCGCACCAGTTTCTCGCCGCACCAATCGAAATTTTTCTGCCATCGCGGAAATATCTATCTCCCCGCCCCCCTCCCACAAAAAGCCACATTTCCACTGTTCCTCCTTGCTTTCCAAGTTCAAACCTTCACAGCTGCTTACTGGCAACTCAGCCTCCTCGCCGGCGACCCTTCTTCTTGCAGCGCCGCCTCCTCGCCGGCGACCCTTCTTCTTGCACCGCCGCCTCCTCGCCGGTGACCCTTCTTCTTTCTGCGCTGCCTCCTCGCCGGCGACCCTTCTTTTTGCTGCACGGCCTCTTCGACATGGTCAGGTAATCCACACCTCACCCACACCATCCTCCTCCTTCCCCGTCCCACATGCCCCGACCGATGGCGCGACACCTTCCGCCAAAATCACTGGCCCCGTCCTCCAATTAAGCACTTCCCACAGCCTTTTTGCACTTAGTATAACGTGGATCTCAGTAGCATCTGTCAGCAGAGAAGCAAATCGTGGTCGCACGCGCGGACGAGGTCGCTATGGCTGCCATGGGTGCCGACCGCCAGATCTTGGAGGAGCACCTCATCGTTGAGCCCACCGTCGACACCGCCACGCGGTTGGCTACTTTAAAATACAGTTCATGTTGTTTTCTCGAGGCCACCGCCAGTGCCTTCTAGTGATTTGTCGTCTGAAATGTTAATATGCAATCTGATATTCTAAAATGTAATGTCCAGTTAACAATTTGGTCCAACAATTGCTACATTTCATAGTATTGTTCTTAAACTCTTGGTTTTGTTAGCTGTCATATCTTCTGGCACATGTTCTATTCTGCAATGTCATGCTCAGTTAACTGTTTTGGTTCATTTGGTCTGCTATCCATTTAACTGTTTGGTTCAATTCTGCAATTTGTTTCATTTGTTGTGGGTACAATTTTGTATTGTTATCCATGTGAGAAATAAATTGAATTTGGTTGTACTCAATACATATTCTACTGATAGTATGGCAACTCTCAGTTAACCTAGTCAAGATCTTCCTTATGTGTGTTGCAGGGAAACAATGGGAGACACTGTGGTTTACCATCGAGGTTTGCTCATGCATGGTCCTTTCGCTAATAGCACATTATTGTGTAGTTGCAGGAATCATTCTAATATTTAGGTTTCTTACAATTTGGTCTTGCACATGTAGGTCTTGCTGTCAGAGTCTTAGACCCACTGTTCGACCCATTTTGCATATGGGGAAATGAGATGTCCATGAATATCAGTCAAGTCAAGAAACTCAGAAAGATTCTTAGGATGAAGAAACTTGCGATGAATAAGAACAAGATCTTTGTTTGCACAATGAAGAAGACATCAGTCAACTATAGGATGGTACTAACTCTTTTCCCTTGTTTTTACCCCTTGCGCCATTGCAAAATTTATAACAGCGATTTATGCATATCTTTGTTTTCAGTACTTTTCAAAGCGGTTCACCGATGATTACCTCTCAAACCACCTGCATGGTCAAGAGGCGAGGAAGGTATTCATTCAACACCCATGGTACAATATTGAAGTCTTCCTGAAGAGGACGAAGGTTGGGCGGGCAATTATCCATAGCAACTGGCCTAAAGTTGCAAGGACATTCAACATCACTAAAGGCTCAATATTCGCCTTCCGCTTCTGCAGTTTCCGAGATGAGATTCATCTATGTATTTATCGTGTATGATGCTACTTTTCCAAAGGTTTTCGATGTTGCATGTGAATTTGGTGCTGTTGTGTAATGGCGTAGCTAGCTATATCCCTCTTTGGTGTAACAGAGTGCTGAAGCTATCTGATGTAATTCGATTATGCAATCTTGGTTGCTGTTATACGAATATGAAATATCTGGTGTGTTTTATAAGAAATGAAAATTTTATTACTACATGGATTATCAATAATAGGCTAATCTATTGCAGATGGTTACTCAGACAACACCATGGGCGATGAACTCAAACAACTCACACGGTTTCTAGAAAGTAGGCGTCCTGGATCAACTAACAATCACACGTGGCTTCCGGCAGGGAACTGTTTGCGTTAGGCCACCTTGCACAAACGTTTCCACACACAAAATTGTGTGATATACATACGAACGGAAACGTTTTTCTGGGATTCACTGTGTGGGATGTACATGCGAACGGAAACGGTTGGGCTTCGATGCCTCGCCCGATCGCACATGAGCTCATTTTTCCCCCGCCTGTGTGGCCAGAGGGCCAATCCCCAACGGTTTCTGCGTCATGTGGGAAGGACCCCCCTATCGCACACACTCACTAGGCGATGTTTTAAAACTCCGTCGCGGAAAGGGGGTAAAAACCGTTTGTATAGCACGTCTCTGCACCAGTGCATCATGTGGAATATACAAGCCAAATTTTATAATGAAAAATTCCCACTAGTAATATATGAAAGTGACAAAATAGGAGACTCTCTATATGAAGAACATGGTGCTACTTTGAAGCACAAGTGTGGAAAAGGATAGTAACATATTCCCTTCTCTCTTTTTCTCTCATTTTTTTGTTAGGCACTTTGGCCTCTTTTTTCTTGGGCTCATTTGGCCTCTTATTTATTTATTTTTCTTCCTCACATGGGATAATGCTCTATAATGAATATGATCATCACACATTTATTTACATACAACTCAAAACAAAATTACAACTCAATACTAGAACAAAAATATGACTCTATATGAATGCCTCCGGCGATGTACCAGGATGTGCAATGATCTAGCATGACATGTATAACAAATATGAATGGTGGCGGAGCCACAAATACTATTTCAGCTATATGATCATGCAAAGCAATATGACAATGATGATATGTGTCATAATAAAACAGAACGGTGGAAGTTGCGTGGCAATATATCTCGGAATGGCTATGGAAATGCCACAATAGGTAGGTATGGTGGATGCTTGGAGGAAGATATAAGGAGGCTTATGTGTGATAGAGCGTATCATATCACGGGGTTTGGATGCACCGACGAAGTTTGCACCACAACTCGAGGTGAGCACGGGCAATGCATGGTACCGAAGAGGCTAGCAAATTGCGGAAAGGTAAGAGTGCGTATAATCCATGGACTGATATTAGTCATGAAGAACTCACATCCTTATTGCAAGAGTTTATTAGACCTCGAAGCAAAGTACTACTACGCATGCCCCTGGGGGGAGGTTGGTAGGAGTTAACCATCGCGCGCCCCCGACCTCCATGCAAAGGAAGAAAATAAATAATAAATCATGCTCCAATTTCATAGCATAACGAGGGATCATACGTGCATGCTTCAGGAATCACAAACCTTAACACAAATATTCTTACTAAATAATTACTCACTTGCATGACTCTAATATCACCATCTTTATATCTCAAAACAAATGCAAGGAATCAAATTTATCATATATTCAATGATCTTCATGAAAGTTTTTATTATATCCCTCTTGAATACACATCATATTAGGACTAAAATCATAACCCAAGCAAATTGCCATACTGTTTATAATACTCTCAAAATAATATAGGTGAAGCATGAGAGTTCATCAATTTTCTTTAAAATATAGCCACCGCCATGCTCTAAAAGATATAAGTGAACCACTAGAGCAACTACCTAGCTCAAAAGATATAAGTGAAGCTTAAAGAGTATTCTAATAAATTCACGATTACTGAGTGTCCCTCTTAAAAGGGTGTGTCCAGCAAGGATGATTGTGGCAAACTAAAAGGCACATAAAGCAAAGACTCATATAATACATGATGCTCCAAGCAAAAACACATGTCATGTAGTGAATAAAAATATAGCCCTAAGTAATTTACCAATGAATTGTAGACAAAATAGGGGATGCCATCCGGGGCATCCCCAAGCTTAGACGGTTGCTTGTCTTTGAATATTACCTTGGGGTGCCTTGGGAATCCCCAATCTTAGGCTCTTGCCACTCCTTATTCCTTAGCCCATCAAAACTTCACTCAAAACTTGAAAACTTCACAACAGAAAACTCGTGAGATCCATTAGTATAATAAAGCAAATCACCACTTTAGGTACTGTTGTAAACTCATTCCAATTTTATATTTGAATTATATCTATTTTATTCTAACTTCACCATGGCTCATACCCCCCGATACAATCTATAGATTTATCAGAACAAGAGAACAACACAATGAAAACAGAATATGTCAAAAAGAGAACAATTTGTAGTAATCTGGCCATTAGCCAAACTTCTGTAACTCCAACAATTATGAAAATTTAGGTCGACATGGGAAATTTGTATATCAATCATGTGTAAAAAACACATAATTTTTTCACGCTCCAGAAAATTTTAACAATTCTGCTACTGGATGCAAAAGTTTATGTTTTTTCACAGAATCAAATCAACAATCTTCCAAATCATCCCAAAGGTCTTACTTGCCACAAACATTAAATTAAACTCAAGAACACCATCATAACCGAAGCATAACGATATTTATTCAAACATAAAAGAAAAATATTGGGTTGCCCCCCAACAAGGGCTTTCTTTGTAGCCACTAAGATAGGCTTAAGATTTTATTGATGCTCACATGAAAGATAATAATTGAAACACGAAGAGGGCATCATGTTGCATGTGAAGAACACATTTAAGTCTAACATACTTCCTATGCATAGGAATTTTATAAGCAAACAAATTATCAAGGTAAGGAAAAACTAGAAAATGCAAGGAAAACGAAAGAAACAATAGCGATCTCAACATGCCAAGAGGTAATTAGTAACATGAATATTTCTACAACCATATTTTCCTCTCTTGTAATAATTACATATAGGATCATAATCAAATTCAAAAATATAGCTATCATATAATTTTTCTCTTCATGATCCACATGCATAAAAGTTTTATAATCTTCTAAGATAGTGGGATTAACATCAACTAAAGTCATGACCTCTCCAAACCCACTTTCATCCAAAATTTCATAAGATTGAATACTCTCCAAATAGGAGGGATTATTTTTACCTAAAGTTGATGCTCTTCCAAACCCACTTTCAATGTTATTGCAAACATTATTATTAATATCATATTCATCATGAGGCTTAAATAATTGTTCTAGATCATAAGAAACATCATCACCCCAATAATGATCATTGCAATAAGTAGTAGACATAACAAAATTATCATCCCCAAGCTTCTAGCTTTGCGTATCATTAGCACAATTATCATTAGTAGAATTTCTAATAACATCATTGCAACCATGCTTTTCATTCAAGGGGCTATCAACTGTGGGTGCAATAACAGTAATGTCATGTTTAACATAAGGAACTATAGCAAGTTCGTCCCCATAAGCATCATTATTGGCATCATGGCCATAAGAATAGCAAGCATCTCGTTCATCAAGAGGGGATAATTCAATCAAATCAACGGAATCATAATTATCCATAGATTCATGCATATCATTATTTTCTTCCAAAGCAGCGGACATTCTCTCAATAAATTCTATAACATAGGCATTATGAGCATAGTTTTCATAGCAATATTTAAGTATGTCAAAATTTTCAAATATGTAGGGAGTAATATCATACTTTTCAATCAAAGAAGCAACTTCATAGGCACCCTTAGAAGCAACAAATTCTTCAATTTGTTTGACATCATAGTAACTATAAACACCTTTTCATAAGAAGATAAGATTTCATTATCATTAAACTCACATAGGTAGGGAAGGTGTTTTTTACAGTTCTTAGAGAAACAAGTAAAATCATAAAGTTCACAAAGATTCCAAGCATAGCAATGCAAACAATTTATTTGATTGCATAGCCTCCCTTTTTGAGACAAACGGTGAGGCACAAAATGAGCATGCTCATCCAAAGATTTTCCATCAACTAAGCTAGTTGGGGTTTCAGCACGACAACAAATGGATCGAAGATGATCCAAGTAGAAAACTTTAAGTGGATCCATAGTTATCTCATATTTTATTATTTCTTTTATATTTTTTAGTCATGACATGAAGACAATAAGCAAGCAAATGAGCAAGTAAACAAAAAGGCAAACAGAAAGAAGGCAAATATTTTTGTATTTTTCTGAAAACGTTTTAGAAGTGAGGAAGATGAAAACGAGAGGAAAATGGAAAAATAATGTAAATCCAAGATATGAGAGTTTATGATAGGTACTTGGTAGGCTTGATGTAGATCCTCCCCGGCAACGGCGCCAGAAATTCTTCCTGCTACTTCTTGAGCTTGCGTTGTTTTTTTCCCTTGAAGAGGAAAGGGTGATGCATCAAAGTAGAGATAAGTATTTCCCTCAGTTAGCAACCAAGGTATCTATCCAGTAGGAGGAACACACAAGTCTCCAATAATAGCACCTACGCAAACAAACAAATACTTGAACCCAACGCAATAAAGGGGTTGTCAATTCCTTTACGATTACTTCTAAGGGTGAGATCTGATAGTGATGGATATAAAAGATAAGTAAAGTTGCAAAATAAAATAAAAGTAAATAAATTGCAGCAAGGTATTTTTGTGTTTTTGGTTTTGTAGATCTGGAAATAATATGATAAAAGATAGACCCAGAGGCCATAGTATTCACTAGAGGCTTCTCTCTTGAAAGAAAGCATACAGTGGGTAAACAAATTACTTTTGCGCAATTGGTGGAAAAGTGCATAGTTATGATGATATCCAAGGAAATGATCTTGTATATAGGCATCACGTCCGAGACAAGTAGACCGACTCCTGCCTGCATCTACTACTATTACTCCACACATCGACAGCTATCCAGCATGCATCTAGTGTATTAAGCTAATAAGAACGGAGTAACGCCTTATGCAAGATGACATATGTAGAGGGATAGATCCAATCAATATGAACGAACCCCATCTTTTTATCCTTAATGGAAACAATAGAAATACGTGTCATGTCCCCTTCTGTCACTGGGATTGAGCAATGTAAGATTGAACCCATTACAAAGCACCTCTCCGATTGCAAGAAAAATCAATCTAGTTGACCAAACCAAATCAATAAATCGGAGAGAAATACAAAGCTATATAAATAATGCATAAAAGAGTTCAGAGAAGACTCAAATAATCTCTACTCCTAATGGAGTAGTTGGTGGGATTGCATCCAGGTTTATTTTCTTTTGTTTTTTTCATTCGGTTTTTTTCGTCCAACCTCCCACTTCGTTTGATTTTTTCCATCTCTTCTCCCACCTCCCTCTGTCCCTCAATTTTACCTCGCGCATCATGAAAAAACCCACGCAACGAGGATCCCCTCGCACGTAACGAAAGAAAACCAGATGAAGAAGCTCCCCTCGCATGTAGCGAAAAAACCCAGATGAACGAGGCTCCCTCGCTCAATCCCTCGGTACCCTAGCTCGTCTCCCGTCTCCAGCCGCTGCCACCGCCGCACCCTAATACCCGATCTGGCTATGCACCTCAGTCGATGTGGTGTCTCTAGCCGATGACCCCCTCCTCATGCCCTGGCCCTCCTCCTCCTCCTCAAGACGCCACCATGGCATCCCCCTGTCCGGGATTCGGCCATTCCCGCCACTGACGCCCTCCTCTCCATCGCTGCCCTCACCTTCACGTCGCTATCTCTCAACCTCCATCGATCTCCTCCCGGATGGATCCGTCCATGTCACTAGATTGAGGGAGAGGGACCTCCACCTTCGTTGTTCTTCTCCCTCCCCGACCTCCCGTAGTCGTGCTCCACGGATCTGGCCATGGACACAACCGACGCAGCTTCCCCGACCACCACCAACGACGCCAGCGAGGTGAACATGGTTGTCGCTGCCGGATCCATGGAGGAGCTCACCCCGGCCTTCTCCTTGTTTTCCTCCACGGTCGCGTCTACTGATCCCTGGCAGTGCTTTTCTACGGGTAACGATGGGAAATTGTGAATTCATCCCCTACTCCTTCCTCCTCTCTGCTCTGCATTTGATTGGGGTTTCCCTGTGTAGTATATGTGTTGGTTGGCAAAAGTTCAGAGCTGTTTGGTTTGGATGCACACATACGTCTGAGCTATTGTCTTTTCTGTCAGCGTTGAGTTGTGTCACTTGTTATTGACTTGGGTTGTTCTGCAAGTGTCGGGGGTTTCGTGCGACATATGCCAAAGGATGGCTTATCATGGTGGGGGAGAGTAAGACGTCGGCTGGAAACGGGATAAGGCGCAAACATGAACGCCGACGCACTTTACCCAGGTTCGGGGCTCTCCTAGGAGATAACACCCTAGTCCTGCTCTGCGGGGTCTCCTCATGCTCACTATCTCAACAAGTGGCTACAAGTTGCTCCTTGAGCTGTTTGCTAGAAGAGGAAGAAGGGCAAGGCTAGCTCTACTCCTCTGTCTACGTGGTGTGTGTGATATCTCAGGGGCTGAACCCTTTGCATGGGTGCCCGGGGGTTTATATAGGGCTACCCCGCAGGGGTAAAATGGTAATCTGGCCTGGTGTAGGACCCGACTGTCAGTGTCTACGGTCGTCGGCTTCTCCGCCGGCAGCTGGGGCCCGCCGCCTAGTGGGACCCGCCGGCTATCTCGTACTTGGCCGACAGGCCGCGCCCGCCACTCACAGGTCTTGCCGGCTGCTTAGCACTGTAGCCGCACTGCTGATGATGCATGCTTTGTCGGGGAGGGCGTGGCTACAGTCCTGCCGCATGGTGGGCGATCACTGTAGCCATTCCCCGACTCTTCTGGTTAATGGCGCACAGACTTTGAGGGAGGGGAGGGCCGCCTGGTCAGGAGTCGGCCTCCCCCCTGAGCCGACTGGTCGGGGCTCACCGCCTTCTGGCTTCTCACGGACAGGTGGGGCCTGCCGCCTGCGGGCCGTACCGACAGCCTGTAGTGGGAGCATGGCCGTCTCTGCCATGAGTGAGGTCATGGGCTGCGTGGCAACACTGTCGCGCCGGGCATGGGATGTCCGCCGAGTACACTGCATTGTGGCCACGCTCCGCCCTGGATTCGGGGGTGGCAGGCCGCACTGTAGCCACGCCCCATCTCGTCGTGATTATGTGGGTGCAAACTTTGAGGACACGAGGGGCCGCCTGCTAGGAGTTGGCCCACCTCGAGGCTGCCTTCTGGAGTCCACCAGCCTCTGGCAGCCAGCCGCTTGGACCAGCCGGCCCCAAGGAGGCGGTGCTTTGTCTTTGGTGCTTGAGGGGCGCAGCTGGCCCCGATGTCTTGAAATACCATGGGGGGCTGATGAAGCTACCCGTGGTCATTTACTCCGACAGTAGTCCCCGAAGCTGATGGGGCGCCGCAGCTGAAGGGGCAAGAAGCCTCAGCAGCTTCCTACTCTGAGTGGTTGGCGATTGCACTTCGTCCGTCTTCTGAGGCGCCGACAGCTAGGAGTCGGCCGGGACCAGGTAGGCCGCCTAGTGATTTCGAATCGTAGAGGCGGGAGCCAGGTGGCACGCCAGCCGGGCGCCAGGCTCGCCGTCCGCTGCCCGCGCACCACGCGGCGCTAGCCAGCCAGGTCGGCCTGCCAGCCCACGCGCGCGACGGGACGTCGCCGCAGGCCTGGGCCCGCCACTACCGGGCCTCGGCATGTGCTCGGACCCGCTGTTGCCGAGGCGGACGGTTGGGATTTCGGGGCGCAGTAAAGGCACGCCGTTAGTGCACGGTAAACATGGGGTCGTGGGGTCGTGGGCGCAGTTAATCCCATGATCCCATGTCCTGCCCCCTTGGCTCCGCCGCCAGGGGCTATAAATAGGGGGAGGAGGGGAGCGGCAAACACACGCGCGCACTCCTCACCCCCAGCCTCTTCCATCCTTCTTCTCCTTCTTCCTGCCACCGCAGTGCCTGTTCCTCTAGCCAGAGCGCTACCGCAGCCAGCTGTCGCCGGGCATCTTCTTACGGTGGACTTGCTCGCCTGTCGCCGCACCGCGCCTCCGTCGAGCTCCGTCGTCCATTGCTCGCTTGCGGTCCGGCGACTGGGACGGCTCCAATGTTCATGAAGACCATCTTGCCTTCCTCCACCAGACGCGGCGCCTGCCCCGCGAGGCGCATGTGAAGGTGCGCGTTCCTCCTAAAGCCGAAATCTTTCTGGTGTCGGAGGAGGACGAGCGCGTCTTCTTCCGCTCACATTTCCTTCGCGGCTTCGGCCTTCCGGCGAGCAGCTTCCTGCGCACCTTCCTTGACTTCTATCATGTCCAGCTGCACCACCTCACGCCTAACACGGTGGTGCTGCTGGCCGCCTTCGTCACTTTGTTTCCTACGAGAGCGAACCTCTCCGGGTGCTCAGGGTCCAAGGGGATCTTCTTGGTTTCTTTGGCCGGCTGGAAGGAGCCCTCGGTCTCTAATTCCTTGGGTTCTGGTGACAGGTCCGGCTGCTTGCTAGCCATGGCCACCACCCGGTCCAGGAGCTTCTTCTCGGCGGCAATCACCAGGGACTCGGCCAGCCGGCTGCTGGCTGCAGCACAGGAGGCTGACTTCTTGTCTCCATCTATAGTGATGATGCCCTTGGTTCCCGGCATCTTCATCTTGAGGTAGGCATAGTGGGAACAGCCATGAACTTGGCCAGAGAAGGTCAGCCTAGCAGTGCATGATAAGGGCTCTCCAGGTCTACCACCTCAAACCAAATTGCTTCGCGGCGGAAATGATCCTTGTCTCCGAAGAGGACATCTATCTTGATCTTGCCGATTGGTGAGCGGGAAAGGCCGGGCACAATGCCGTGGAAGACAGTTCGACTGGGCTGGAGCTGCTTCACCTTGATGCTCAACTTCTCCATGGCATTGCGGTAAAGGATGTTGATGCTGCTACCGCCATCTATCAGGACTCGAGAGAAATGAGCAGCTCGCCTCTCTGTTGCAAAGGTGGCATCCAACACTAGGGCATAGGAACCTGGAGAAGGAATCACCTCCGGGTGGTCGGCTTGGCTCCAGCTGATAGGCTTCTCAGACCAGTGCATGTACTCTGGGACTTCAAAGGAGACAGGGTTGACTTCTTGGTGTTGCTGGCGCCGGCTGCGCTTATCATCAGCCTGGCTAGTGAAGACAACGTAGGCTCCGTGTTCTTAAGGGAATTCATCTTGGATGGCGCCGACTGCTGGACGGGCCACCGGCTGCTGAGGAGGCGGAGGCGACTGATCAACAGGCGGAGGGGGCAGCAGCCCTTCGCCCTTCGAGATTCGGGTGAGCAAGTGGCACTTCCGGGTGATGTGTTTGGACGGCTTCGCGCCGCTATGGAACTTGCAAGGAGCATCGAAGGTCTGCTCATAGGAGAAGGTGGGTTGCCAAGCCAGCTTGCCGCCTTTCTGACGTTTGGGTAAAGGTTGCCATTCAGGCTGCTGGTCTTCCACTATTGACACATGCCGGCTGGTGGAAGCCGGCTGGGGTGCCTTGCGCTTGTTGTCGCTCTGCTGCTGGCGCCGACTGGAGTCGCCAGCCGGCTATCTGGGAGCCGGAGGGAGCACCTTCCCTGAGGCGTCCGCCCAAAGCTCCGACTTCATGGAGGAATCGGCAGTGGCGTACTTGTCTGCTATGATCAGCAGCTTGTCGAGTGTGGCTGGCTCGTCGCAGAGGAGTCGGTGCTTGAGGAGGGTGCCCTTTCGGCACCCGGCAGTGAAGTATTTGATGGCTTGGACCTCGTGCACCCCTTCACAGAAGTTGCGCAGTTCAGCCCACCGCGTCAAGTAGTCACGGGTGGACTCGTCAGGGCCTTGGACGCACAGAGAAAGCTGGCGAGGCTTGGGCGGCCGCTTGTAGGTGCTGGTGAAGTTGCGGATGAAGACTTCGGTGAAATCTACCCAGCTATTGACGTTGTAAGGCTTGAGGCTATTCAGCCAAGTCTGGGCCATGCCCTGAAGCATGAGGGGGACGTACTTCACGGCAACGCGCTTGTTGTCGTTTGCTATGTTGACCGCGGTGGAGTAATCAACCAGCCAATCTTCCGGCTTCACGGAGCCGTTGTACTTGGGCGTGTCTCGTGGGAGCGAGAACCCTTTGGGGAAGGGCTCTTCACGAATGCGGGGCCAAAACAAGGCGGACCAATAGCATCTTCTTCTTCTAGTGCCTAGGATCGAGCCAGGCGGTCGATCCGATGGCGGGCATCGTTTTCTCCAATTCCTTCACGGCGGCCCAGCCGGTCGCCGAGCGTCGGGTGCTCGACAGGCGGCGGGGAGGCATATCTCTCCCTTCAAGGAGGAGGAGGCGGACGATCGTCCCGCCGCTCCACGGCTTGCGGGCGGCCGTCTTGGTCACGCTCGATGGTGAGGCGCGTGCTGCTACGGCTAGCAGCCGACTCTTTGTCTCTTCGGTCGCGGGCGCCGCCTGCTGTTGGCGTCCGGGAGGTCGTGCCTTTCTCTCGGCGGGGGGATTCTCAGCGTGCACGCCGGGTTCTGCCACATGGCAGCCGGCTTCTTGCTGCTCTGCAGCCGCGTCAATGAACCGCTGAACGCGCTCGGTCATGCAGCGGCGCTCATTGCCCTCCAGGTTGTCCAGCTCGCCCACTGCCGCCTGGGCAGCACATAGGTTCTCCATGGGCGTGGCGTAGACTGGGCGGTCGGCACCCAGCAAGCTGGTGATGGCTGCGCCGCGTTGTCGGACCGTGCTCATGCGGCTAGGCCCGCCAGCAGCCGGCGTGCCGCAGACGGCGCGGTCGAGCTTGCGCTGGTAAGCCTCGGAGAGGCGTTTCATGGTAGCCAGCTTCTTGGTGCTTTCGACGAGGGAGACGCGGCAGGCTTCCAATGTCTCAGCGTTGGCGTCGCCTGTGATGGGCGTGGACAGGTCCACAGTGCCGCCTGCAGCGGGTCTTGAGCAGCTCCGCCAGACGCTCCGTCGTGGCTGATGACGAGCACCTCCGTGACGGTGCTGCCGCTGCTGTCCGCACGAGGGAGCGAATCGTCGATGACCACCACGTTGGTGGGTAAGGCGTCGAGGGATGTTGTGTCGGAGTCGACAAGCATCGGGTCGGTGGAGCCGATCGACTCTAGATCGGAAGCGGGCTCGCTGGCAATGTCGAGCTTGCCAACGAGGTCGATGAGGCAGCTCTCGGAGCTGGCCGCGCCCGCACCTGGCGTAGGCTCGTCGGAGAGGCGGATCTCGCTGATGAGATCAGTGAGGCAGCTCACCACGCATGCAACTTCCACGCCATGCAGCGCGTCAGCACAAACGCCATCAGGCGTGCCAGGTTGGCTGTGCTCGCCATGGAGGAAGAGGGTTCCCGTCGAGAACAGATCTCCGGGCGAAGGTGCACCTAGCCCCACGGTGGGCGCCAAATGTCGGGGGTTTCGTGCGACATACACTACAAAAAAAGACACATCCGTGACATTTTGGGCCAAACGAAAATCTTTTCTGTCATACTTATGACACTTCTATGACGATAATTGTGACAAAACATGGTATCATCATAGATGTGGTGGGGTCCTACTTCTATGACAAAAAATCATGACAGAAAATGGGCTTTTCGTCCTGGGCGGGCCGGAGATGCAGCTGCATGACATTCTTTGGGCCGTCCATGACGGAAATACCGTGGTAGAAGCGAGGGCGAGGAAAATATCGGGGTGTTCCCGGTTACGGTGGGTGGTCGGGGCCGAGCGATGCGCGTTTCTCTCGTACACGCATGCGCGTGGGTGCGAGCCGTTGGGCTCTAACTGAACCCGAGCGAGGCATTGGGCTCGAACTAAACCCGAGCGATTGCACTGCAGGCTACGTGTTACTGAACCTGAGCGATCGGTCGATGGCTGTTAACTGAACCCGATCGAGCGATTCCATCGCTACTGCTGGTAACTGAAGCCGATCGATGTTGCCTCTGGATGAACAGTGAGCGTTGCTGGGGGGTTTGGATGAACAATTCCCGGTGAGGGTGGATGAACAGGACCTCGGGGCGTTGCCTCTGGATGAACAGGACCCCGATCATTCGAGCCGGTTGGGGCTGGATGAATAGGACCCCATGGAGGGCAGGATGAACAGGACCACCCCGTGGAGGGCAGGATGAACAGTAGACGATGGAGGGCTGGATGAACAGTAGCCCGTGGAAGGGTGGTTGAACAGGAGCCCGTGGAGAGGGCTGGTTGAACAGTAACCGGTGGAGTAGCGCCCGGTGGAGGCTGGATGATCAGGAGCCCGTGGATGAACAGTCGCAGGTGGAGGCTGGAGGAGGTCGACGGTGGATGAATAGTAGCTTGTGGAGGCTGGAGGGGGTCGACGGTGGAGATGAACAGTATCCCGTGGAGTCCCGTTTTGCGGTACGTCACACCCCTCCCGATGAACAGGACCCCCGTTTCGACCGTAGCGCTCCAACACAAGTCCGTTTCCTCCGTTTTGCGGTACGCCACACCCCACCCGATCAACAGGACCCCCGTTTCGACCGTAGGAGGTCCGTTTCCTCCGTTTTACGGTACGCCAGACCCCTCCCGATCAACAGGATCCCGTTTCGAACGTGGCCGGTCGAACACAAGGCCGTTTCCTCCGTTCTGCGGTACGCCAGGCCTCGTTTCCATCGGCTGTTCCGTCCAAGCCCTCCCGATGAACACAACGAAGCATTCCGTTCTGACCCAGCCGGTTGGCTCCCCATGAACACGATGACGACGTTGTTTCTCTGTTCCGACACAGCCATGTACACGAGCCCTGGCCATACGTATGCACGAGTAGGCGTTCGAGACCCTGCCCGTATGTATGTATGTGGCCGTATTTTCTTTCTTGCACACTATGACGCCCCCGATTTAATCGTACACTAATCATGCACGCAAACGTGTACGATCAAGATCAGGGACTCACGGGAAGATATCACAACACAACTCTAAAACATAAATAAGTCATACAAGCATCATAATACAAGCCAGGGGCCTCGAGGGCTCGAATACAAGTGCTCGATCATAGATGAGTCAGCGGAAGCAACAATATCTGAGTACAGACATAAGTTAAACAAGTATGCCTTAAGAAGGCTAGCACAAAAGTAGCAACGATCGAAAAGGCAAAGCCTCCTGCCTGGGACCTCCTAACTACTCCTCGAAGCCGAACTCCATGTAGAATCATCCTCGGGATCTCTAGCTCCTGGACTCCAGCATCTGGTTGCGACAACCAGGTATAGAAAGGGGAAAAGAGGGAGAAAAGCAACCGTGAGTACTCATCCAAAGTACTCGCAAGCAAGGAGTTACACTACATATGCATGGGTATATGTGTAAATGGCCATATCGGTGGACTGAACTGCAGAATGCCAGAATAAGAGGGGGATAGCTAATCCTGTCGAAGACTACGCTTCTGGCCACCTCCATCTTGCAGCATGTAGAAGAGAGTAGATGGTAAGTTCACCAAGTAGCATCGCATAGCATAATACTACCCGGCGATCCCCTCCTCGTCGCCCTGTTAGAGAGCGATCACCAGGTTGTATCTGGCATTTGTAAGGGTGTGTTTTATTAAGTATCCGGTTCTAGTTGTCATAAGGTCAAGGTACAACTCCGGGTCATCCTTTTACCGAGGGACACGGCTATTCGAATAGATAAAATTCCCTGCAGGGGTGCACCACATAACCCAACACGCTCGATCCCATTTGGCCGGACACAGTTTCCTGGGTCATGCCCGGCCTCGGGAGATCAACATGTCACAGCCCCACCTAGGCACAACAGAGAGGTCAGCACGCCGGTCTAAATCCTATGGTGCAGGGGTCTGGGCCCATCGTCCATTGCACACCTGCATGTTGCGAGGGCGGCCGGAAGCAGACCTAGCCTAGCAGGCGTTCCAGTCCAATCCGGTGTGCGCCGCTCCGTCGCTGACGTCACGAAGGCTTAGGCTGATACCGCGACGTCGGGTGCCCATAACTGTTCCCGCGTAGTTGGTTAGTGCGTATAGGCCAGTGGCCAGACTCAGATCAAATACCAAGATCTCGTTAAGCGTGTTATTTTTAAGTATCCGCGGACGCCGACCAGGGCCAGGCCCACCTCTCTCCTAGGTGGTCTCAACCTGCCCTGTCGCTCCGCCACAAAGTAACAGTCGGGGGCCGTCAGGAATCCAGGCCCACCTCTACCGGGATGGAGCCACCTGTCCTTTCAGCCCCCCTCATCAGAATCACTTGCGGGTACTCAACGAGCTGACCCGACTTTAGTCACCACATGTGTCATGTATATAAAGTATATAATATATACCCGTGATCACCTCCCTAGTGATCACGGCCCGATAGTATAGCATGGCAGACGGACAAGAGTGTAGGGCCACTGATGGAACACTAGCATCCTATTCTAAGCAGTAGGATAGCAGGTAAGGGTAACAACTGTAGCAACAATGACAGGCTATGCAGCAGAATAGGATTAACCGAAAGCAGTAACATGCTACACTACTCTAATGCAAGCTGTATAGAGATGAATAGGCGGTATCTGGTGATCAAGGGGGGGGCTTTCCTGGTTGCTCTGGCAAGAAGGAGGGGTCGTCAACAGCGTAGTCGGTTGGGCACCAGCAGCGGCGTCGGTCTCGTAGTCTACCGGAGAAGAGGGGGAAGAAACAATAAATGTAATGCAAACATAAGCATGACGATGGAAGACATGTCAATGCGCGGTGCTAGCTGTGCCCTAACACGGTAGGAGATGGTACCGGGAAAGGGGGGAAACATCCGGGAAAGTATTCCCGGTGTTTCGCGTTTTCGGACAAACGAACCGGAGGGGAAAGTTGCGTGTTTTCTATGCTAGGGATGTGTGGTGGGCGAACGGGCTGCGTATCCGGATTCGTCTCGTCGTTCTGAGCAACTTTCATGTACAAAGTATTTCCATCCGACTTACGGCTTATTTTATATGATTTTTTAAAATTTATAACATTCTAGAATTTATTTTAATTCGAAAACATTTACAGTGTCATCATGACGTCAGCGGTCAAAGTTGACCATTGACCAGTCAACTGACTGAAGGGTCCCATTTGTCATTGCCTCCACACTAATTAAGGAGTTAATCACTATAATTGGGCAGGTTAATTAGGTTAGGTTAATTAACCTAAACTAGTTAAGTTAATTAATTTAATTAATTAATATAATTCTTCATTATATTTTTTATCTCATTTTTTTGTTTATGGGGGAGGGCCCCACTGTCATTTGCTAGCAGTTAACCTACTAATAATTAACCCCTAAGCTAATTTGCACGGCTGGCCGGTGGTGGCTGTGCCTACACACGCACACCACATGTGCTTGACCATGGCCACGTCCATGGCCGTTAGCAGCAACAAGCACCGGCTGGAGCAGCAACTAACAGTGGCAGCTGGAGGAATTAGCAGCAGCATCTAGGAGCAGCCGTAGTCTAGCTAGAGCAGCAGCGGAGGCTACGCAGAAGAGTAGCAGTAAGCAGCAGCTAGCACCGCCGCAAGCCGTAGCAGTACAGCGCCGCAGCAGCACCAGCATGGCAGGGCGCGGCCGACATGTGGGCGAGGCGGAGGCGGGCGCGCGCGGGGTGGCCAAGGGCACGGCGGGAGCGCGGGCAAGGCTAGGCGGGCGCGGCCAGGAGCAGCAGCAGTAGGCACACACGTATGTACGCATACGCGCGAGCTCGGATGAGCTCGGGACAGAGGCTATGGCAACGAATAGAAGGGGCAAGCAGGGGAAATAGAGGAGGAGCTCACTACGGTGTTGTAGGGACATGCAACGGGCTCGGGGAGGCTCCAGTGGCGGCGAATCGAAGGTGGCGACCAGCGATGTAGAAGGCTGAAGACGGGGCTGGATCCGGAGATGGACGGGGGCCAGCTTGTTCCAGTGGGCGAGGAAGATGAAGAAGACGCCGACGGAGCTTCTGGACACGTCGGTAGGCTGCGGGGTAGACGGTCGCTGCGGAGGAGTGCGACGAACGGCGACAGAGACGCTTAGGATGGTGGGGAGAGAGAGCGATGCGAGACGGGGAAAAGACAGAGGGGGCTAGGGTTTCGGGGAGGGAGAGGGAGCGGCCGGGGTCGCTCTTATCCCCTCGCGTCTCGGCCGTGTGCGGCGCCAGGTGCCCGCGGCCATGGCACCCCGGCCTTCTCCTGTAGCGAGGAGGAGGAAAGGCTGGGGGCGGTTGGGCTGGGCCGCACTGTGTGCGCCTAGAGCCCAGTCTAACACTGCGCCCGGTTCTTTTTCTTTTTCTTTTTCTCTTTTTTATATTTTCGGTTTCCTAAATTTTGTTACTGTTTTATGTTAAGTTGAGCTCCAAATGGATTTTGTAAAATACGAAACTTGTCATATTACTACTATGCAATATTTTTGAATGCCACAAAAAGTTTGAGGGTTATCTGAATTCATTTGAATTTGGTTAAATATAATAACTGAGTTAAAAGTTGCTATTTTGGTCCTGTTTTAAAAAGGTTATAGGCATTTCACTAGTTCAAATAATTATTGGTTTCACCATGAAAATTACATTGTAATTAATTGAAAAACTATGAACACTTTAGGTTCCATGTCGGCAGAAATAATAATTTGACTTGCGTTTTGAAATTGAATTTGAACTTAGTTTGTAACAAATGAGGTTTAGTAAAATTTTAATTATGATGACCTGGCATCATTAACAGGGATTTACTGTAGCTTAACTATCGGGGTTGCACACACACTGGCCGCTGTACATACGTGTACATGCTACGTGCGCGCCTCTACTACGACACGTTCGCGCCTCTACATCGACCAGTATGTACGTACACGTTCGCGACCAGAATGACAACGCTACGTACGCTTCGACCAGGTGGGTCCCGACTGTCAGGCACTTCCTTGTGTGCGAAGATGTAGCTGGTGGGTCCCAGCAGTCAGGGGGCGAATCATTTTTTTTTGCCCGGACGCACTTCCTTGCATGCGAAGATGTAGCTGGTGGGTCCCAGCAGTCAGGGGGAAACATTTTTTTCGCGAAATATGGTGGCCCGTCTGGTGGGTCCCTGTGGTCAGGTGGAGGAATAATTATTTTGCGCGTAATAAGGAGGCACTTCCTTGCTGCGGCCGTGGACCCAGCTGTCAGCCTCTCCACGTACAGTCCACGTCCAATGGAAGCCGTTCCTTGACCACGTTGACCATGCCGCACCGAGAGCACCAGGGCGGTGGACGACGACGAGGCATAGGAAGGGGACGACGCGGAGCCGGGAAGACGCGGCAGTGGAAGCCCGCGCGGAGAGGAGTACGAGGGTTCACTGGTTCGGCTGCGGTGTGAGGCTGCCATCGCCGCAGGGCCTGGCCAGCGGTGGGAATAGTAGGGGGCGGTGAGGCCTCCATGGCAGCATAGCCGGCCACGGGAGGCAGGAGTGTGCGGCACGACCGGCGCTACTTTGGGCGGCTGGAGCAAGAAGACCAGAGGTTGAAGAAGCACTACGGCCGTTGGACGGACATCGTACGGTCACTTGAGCTAGAATCGTTCATATTGACTAAGTTGACAAAGCACTCCATCCCCGTCAACTTAGTAGGCCCACAAGTCAGCCTCCCACCAAGGTGGGTCCCAACTAGCAGGGGGAGTATTCATTTTTTCTACGTAATAAGGAGGCACCTCCGGTGAGTCCGAGCTGATAGCGGGGGGAATGTTTTTTTCGCGAAATACGTTCGCCCGTCCGGTGGGTCCCAGTAGTCAGGGGGAAACGTTTTTTCGCCAAATACGATGGCCTGTTTGGTGGGTCCCTGCTGTCAGGTGGAGGAATAATTATTTTCCGCGTAATAAGGAGGCACTTCCTTGCGGCTGCCGTGGACCCAGCTGTCAGCCTCTCCACGTACAGTACTCTTCCGATGGAAGTCGTTCCTTGACCACGTTGACCACGCCACGCCGAGAGCACCAGGGCGGTGGACGATGGCGAGGCCTAGGAAGGGAATGACACGGAGGCAGGGAAGACTCGGCAGTTGTTTCCCACGCGGAGGGGAGTACGACTGTATGAGGGTTTACTGGTTCGTTTGCCGTCGCCGGAGAATAAAAACAGGTGTGGGTGAGTAGAGGGATGGCTAGGCCAGCGATGGGAGTACGGTGGGGCGGTGAGGCCTGCGCAGCAGCACAGCCGGCCGCGGGGAGGAGGGAGCAGGCAGTCCCGCCGGCGCTTGTTTGAGTGGCTAGAGCAGGAAGAGCAGAGATTGAAGAAGCACGACGGTAGTTGGATGGACATCCAACAGTCACTGCCTGTGCGTCAACCTTTTTTTTAGGAAAGCCTCAAATCTATGGAAAACAGCATATAGCCCATCTGCCATTATTTCTAATAATTTATAGCCGATTTGCTAATTCTTAAGGTTTTTTTTGGATCCCATATTCTTTTTGTTAGCATTACAGCCCATATTGTGGCCACGGTTAAAAAATTATAGAAAATTTTGCATATTTCGGTGCGGTCCGAACTGTTTTTAATCCCGAAATTTCGAGTCACATTCAAACTGATTTTAAAAATAAATGTATATCAATATAAAATCCAACAAATTGTCCACGCATAAAAATTAATGCAATCTAAAATCTCGAAATGAAAAAAATAAATTTGAAACTAATTGCCAGTTCGATGTGTTTTAAAAATGTACAGCCCATTTCTCATTACTGATAGGCCATTTTTTCGGCCAGCCGAATGAAGCTACCCTCGTCTTGAAACATTTGCATCCCAACAGGCCTGACAAAGCGACTTACTTGGCAAATCACAAAAAAACTGGGTTCTGGCCGTGGACCCAGCTGTCAGCCTCTCCACGTACAGTACTCTTCCGATAGAAGTCGGTCGTTGACCACTTTGACCACGCTGCGCCGAGAGCACCAAGGCGGTGGACGACGGCGAGGCCTAGGAAGGGGACGATGCGGAGCCGGGGAAGACCCGGCCGTGGATGCCCACGCGGAGAGGAGTACGAGGGTTCACTGGTTCGACTGCGGTGTGAGGCTGCCGTCGCCGTAGAATAACAGGGGGTGTGGGTGAGTAGAGGGATGGCCTGGCGAGCGGTGGGAGTAGTAGGGGGCGGTGAGGCCTCCGCGGCATCACAACCGGCCACGGGAGGCAGGAGCACGCGGCACGACCGGCGCTGGTTTTGGCGGCTGGAGCAAGAAGACCAGAGGTTGAAGAAGCACTACTGTCGTTGGATGAACATCGTACGGTAACTGGAGCTAGAATCGTTCATATTGACTAAGTTGACAAAGCCCTCCGTCCCCATCAACTTGGTAGGCCCAGAAGTCAGCCTCCCACGATGCTGGGTTCCAGCTGGCAGGGGGAGTATTCATTTTTTTGTGCGTAATAAGGAGGCACTTCCTTGCGTGCGAAGATAGCTGGTGGGTCCGACCTGTCAGCGGGGGGCACGTTTTTTTGCGAAATACAGAGACCCTTCCGGTGGGTCCCAGATGTCAGGTGGAGGAATCAAAGACTTGAGAAGGCGTACAGAACAAGCTAGTGTACCAGTAAAGAGACGTTGCTGAGTTTTTGAAAAAAGAGAGACGTGCTCCTGTAGCTGGTTCGAATCCAAACCTAGACTATTACTATATATGGTGATATGCTACTCTGCAAGTAATGAAACTGACATATCCAACGTTCGCTTCTCCTCTTCTCTACTTACTCTGCCTAGCATCAGAAGCTCTGGCCGTAGCAACCATGTCCGCTGTCTGCTCGTCCACCTGCTCTTCAGCAGGCACCAACCAAATATGCGCTAAGTCGCCACCCGTACCATCGCCTGTGGGTCTCATCACACCCCCGCCGGCACGCACACCGCAGCCGGTTGCTCATCGCAACCCGCTGCCATTGGTGTGGTGCCACTGCTCCAAATCACGCAGAGTCATCCGTCGCGTCTCAACTACAATCCTCAACCCTGGCCGAGTCTTCTACAAATGCCCGAATCATGGGGTAATAATATGTTTAAGTGTTGTTCTGCTGCTTTTAGTTGGTGATTTTTTTAATAGTTTGGTTGATGATCTTCCAATTTGGTTCGTGCAGAAAAAGGAAGATTCGTGTGATTTGTATTTCTGGGAAGTTGCTGATGTGGGGGAGTGCAACTACGCTGATTATTTGGTTAGCCGAGGAATCCCAATACCAGCAGGTTGGGGTGTTGGACAAGTAACTGAACGAACGGCAGAAGAGGAAGATGCAGAGCAGAAGGTTAAAGATGCAGTTCCTCTGATCATGGCCAAGCAACAGCTGTTGAACGGCCTTGACAGCAATGAGGAGATGAAAGAGCTTGCGAAGATAATGGGCAAAATCGATGTGCTCTGTAGGATGATTGTCTCTTTATTTGCAGTGTATGTAGCACTCGTGATGTATTCAGTGGCTATGACATGAGCACTTTGCTGAAACTAGTAATGAATGAAACCTGTGTAGCAGGCTGGGCGTAGTGTTGTGAACATCTAATGATTTCTATTAACGGAAATCAGAGGGTATCCCCTTTTGCTCATAAATAAATAAATAGCAGAGTCCCTTTTGGTAATAAATAAATAAATTAGCAGAGGACCTGTCGGGTCAGCTTTGTTCTTATTCGAAGACGTCGAGCAAATTGCAGTCCAACAGCAAACTATGTCATCAAATTCAAGTTTCACAGCCAAATATGAGTACAACTAAACAATGATGTCATCATGTTTTAGTCGTTATACAATCTACAAACACAAATCAGCATACATAACAAGTGATGTTCTCACCGGAAAATACTAAACAACATGTTCATCACGTTTCAGTTGTCATAGCAAACACAATTTCACATAGTAGATAAAAAACGTCTTCTGACAGGCAAATACGACAAAAGCAATGTAATCATCATCTGCAGAAGCAGCGTCAACATCTTCGCCATGTGTATCAGTCTGAATCGTAATTCCCCATGGTGTCATCTTCTTCTTCGTCCTCAACGTCCTCGAACGTTGGCTTCTTCTTGATCAACTCTTGGATGTCCACAGCACGGCTGGCAATCTTTTCGCCGGCGCCATTGACGTGATGGTTCTCAAAGACATTAGGAACATCTATGTTATCTTGTACATCAGGAGCAGTGTAAGCATCATCTTGTTGTGCAACTTCATTAAACGAATTCCTCTGCTCAAACATTTGCACTACTCTCAAGTCATCGCTACGTGCAAATGTGTCTTCCAAGAAAAATATCTGTGTTGCCTGATTTGCCAAAATAAAAGGCTCGTTGGTCTGGTACGCCGCCTTGACATTGATGGATTTGAAATAATCATCAGCTCTGGGTTTTGCGATCCTGGAAAACAGGTTATACCAATGACAGCACAACAGAACCACACACCGATGATCCTCGAAACTGGAGATATACTGCAACTGAACAATGTCTGTTATGTTAGCATACATTTCAGTTATCTCTTTGTCATATGTATCCGTGCTCATGATGGCACTATTTTGTGTCTTCCTGTCTTCGTCTCGTGCAAGGGTGTTGTAGCGCACATCTCCAACAACGCAAGATTCTTAATGTCTTACCTGATTATCAGGACCCATTGCTAGTGAGTAAAGGGCATCATCAACTGCCTGCCCATCCTCCCGCATCTTCTTAACCTATGGTTAGAAAATAGACAAGCTGATCATCTTATGTACTCAATATATTAAAAAAACTGACAATGCAATTCAAAAGCTTACATGGCTCTTGAACCATTTCGCAAATCCTGCCATAACCAGTTTGTCAATGTTTCTTGCATTTTGTGGCAGTAACTCCTTTTTGTAGATGCTGCACAACATAGTGATCGCGTCAAACATCTAAATATATAAGAATGTGCTGCAAGTTTAGTAGATTACGATGTATAACCTGCAGTACTTAGCACTTACTTGATATAAGGTAGTATCTCAGGACAGTTATTCAACACATACCAAACCATTTTGTCCAAATCTTTAGGTTTGTCCTCTTGTTGACTCTTCCCTGTAACTCGAACAGAATAATGGAAACATGGAGCCCGGGATTGTCGTCATCCACGTTTGTGCTAAGCTGATCAACTGTTTCAATGTATTTTGAGCAGAATGTCAACGCTTCTATAGCAATGTAGGCCTCTGCAATGGAACCCTCGGGTCTAGCACTGTTCCTAACATAGCCCTTGAAAGTGCCTAGCCGCCTTTCAATAGGGTACATCCAGCCATACTATACTGGACCTCTAAATAGTGCCTCATCAGGTAGATGAACAGCCAAATGCACCATCACATCAAAGAAGGCTGGAGGATATATCTTCTCAAGGTCGCATAGGATAGTTGGTATCTTGTCTCTAAGACGCTCCAAAGCATCTATCCTGATAGTTCTACTTAGATTTCCCTGAAGAATTGTCCCAACTCTGCAACTGCTCTGTATAAGTCAGGGCGGCCCAATCCTCTAAGGATAACAGGTAAAACCCTTTGAAGTAGGACGTGGCAGTCATGAGTTTTCAACCCTTGTACCTTATCTCCATCTCCACTGACTCTCCTTTCAGGGTTGGAAGCAAATCCATGTGGGAATCCCACACGTGATAGGACCTTGCAGAATTCTTTTCTTTTTACCTTGTCCAAGACGTACACAGCTGGTGCCATATCCCGTGGTTTACCTTCATCTTGCACCTACAAATCCTTTCTGATACCCAAGTGTGTCAAATCAATCCTAGATTTTAAGGTATCTTTCGTCTTGCCTTCAATATTAAGAAGTGTGCCGATAATGCTGTCACATATATTTTTCTGGATGTGCATGACATCAAGATTATGCCGCAGATCAAAATCTTTCCAATACTCCAAGTCCCACAAAGTGGACCTGCGGGTAAACAATAATCTCTCTTCTACCCTGCCACGCTTCCATTTCCCGCTACCATTATCAGGATGGTTTCCTGGTGTAATATGCCTGACCTTCTCTAATTCCACTTGCAACTCATCGGCGGTGAGCCTCTTTGGCGCATCACGGTTTTCATGCTTTGCATTGACCACATGTCTTTGGTATTTTCTAGGATGCGGCTTGTCCTTGGCAAGGAAACGACGGTGTCCAATGTAACAGATCTTGCTAAGTATTGCGTATGACAGCGGATTCCTGTCACAGCGAACACATGCATTGTAACCATGTGTCGTTCGCCCTGACATAGTGCCCAAAGCCGGATAATCATGGATGCACCAAATTATAACAGCACGCAGAAATAAATCAGCTGGTGGGCTGCTATATAGGTCTCGAGTGAGAACACCCCTCCATAGCTGTTGAAGTTCCTCCACAAGAGGCTCCATGAACAAATCAAAATCCTTTCCAGGACTTTTTGGACCTGGGATGAGCAAGGCCATCATATAGTTTGATTCTTTGGTGCAGACATTTGGAGGCATGTTGTAAGGGATAACAAGCACTGGCCACATGCTATATGTGGCGCTCTGGTGGCCAAATGGGTTAAATCCATCTGAAGCTAAGCCAAGTCTAATGTTTCTCGGGTCAGCAGCAAACGTTTCGTGCTTCTGATTGAAGCTTTTCCACTCACTACCATGAGATGGATGGCTCATTACATTCTGATCTCTGAAAACCTGGTTCCTAGAATGCCACAGTACATCCTCTCTTGTTTCAGCATAATGAAACAACTTCGGCAATCTTGGTGTAATTGGAAAATGTCTCAGAACATTATGAGGAATCCTCTTCACAGCATCGCCATCTTTCCATCTTGATGATTTGCATTTCGGGCATTCACTTAAGTTGGCATAATCCTTCCGGAACAAAACACAATTATTCTTACAAACATGGATCATATCATATCCAATTCCAATTCTTCATTTTACTGTAGGTGTGTGGCAGCTCAGACGCATCTAGGAAAGCTTTGCGGAAAGCAGACAACATCGCATCGAATGATTTGTTGGTCATCCGCTCAGATGTCTTCACCTGAAGAAAGGTGACCATAGCTGAGAATACTGACAGCTTATTTCCTGGGGTGACAGCCACGTTGCATTGTTCCAACATGCGGGCCCACCGTTTTTCTTCTGCAGGTGAAAGTTCACGGAATGCACGAGCATTTCGTAGCATTGTTTCAATGTTGGTCAAACTCACTGGCTCCGCCACCACCTCCTCCTCCTCCTCTTCCACCTGAGCATCAGGCAGATCAAGATGGTGATCTGCTGCTTCCACGTAGTCAATAACATTGACGTTCACAGCTTCACCATGATGAACCCACCTAGTATATGTGACCGACATCCCATACAAGTGTAGATGATTTTGCATAGTTGACTGGGGTCTTGTAACTGAATTCATACAAATGCTTCACGGGCAGAGCACATCTGATTTCGGACCACCGTACTCAGCTCTGATAAAGTTCATGAAGTTTTCAACCCCCTCGACATATGTAGCGGAGAATCTTCGAGCAGAAGTTATCCAAGTCATGTCCATCTATTAGACATACAAATTAGTTCTTCTACTAGATATTACAGGAAAAACATATATGCCTTTTTATGAAGTCCAGAAGAAAATACCTAGGTCGATGTCTAAAGCTATGGCAAGATATTTGGACGAGCAGATCTAAGTAACGAAATATATGTAAAGCTAATTCAGCAAACAGATTTGAGTGCTAAATTATGGCAGGCTGTTTCAGCAGTCAATGAGGCCGAGCACACAGCCATCGAACTATCGAAGGCCATCGCAGCAACAAAGATCGAGTATAAAACAGTGTAGAGCTATTTCACCTAACAGATTGGCTACTAGACCATGGCAATCTATGTCACAATAAATATATGGCAGGATATTTTAGCAACTAATCAGCCTTGGTATGCCATCTTAGCTAAGCAGATTGAGTGCAGAAGAGGGCAAGGAAGGTTCTTAAGCAGAGCATATTGACTGTAAACTACTTCGGCAAACAGTGAGATTAACAGCGTCTATCAGCTAACATTCAGCGCTACACCGACATGCACGGGGCCTCGGTCTAGAATGCGCGTACCGTGGGAGAAGCTGACCGCCGTGCGTCTCCACACGAACGTCGCCAGCGGTGGCGGCGCTGATCGCCGTGCGCCTCCACAAGAACGTCGCCAGCCGTGGCGGCGCGACTAGAGGACAGCAGTCTACGAGAGCGTACTGTTGGAGCGAGAGGATCGCCGTGCGTCCCCTCGACGAACCGTGGCGCCGACGTATCGGCGTGGCGGGGAGGGCGGCTTTGGCGGAGCGAATGGAGTGGAGGGGGACGGGGGGAGGGGGGTTTGGGGAATATTATTGGCTAGTTGGCCGAAGGGCGGTTGAATCTAGGATTTGGGGGGAATTTTTGGGTGGGGGGAGGATTTTCGCGCGGTGGGCGGGGGGAGTTTGGCGCATGGTCGGTTTCTCCAAGTGCAGTCCCACGTGTCAGTGAAGAGGCAAGCCGAAGCGCGTTCCGTTTGCGTGAGCCGTGTGCAGGACCGAACGTGTGTGGGGTGCAATGCGACCGCGACAGGGGTGCTGTGAGTGTACCGCCTTTTTCCTTTTAAACTAGGTGATTCGCCCCCTCAAAAAAAACTTGTTGCTTCATACGATCCATCGATACTACTACTAGTAATTCGGTAATCCCGACTAAAACGACGTGGCCGGGTCTTTTCCCGCGCGATATGCTGGGAGGTTGGCTTAGTTGGGTTTTTTAGGACGAGTAATGCTAAACCTACGTAGTCCCAGTTACATAATTAATATAATGTGAAACGTGTAAGCTGTTGATTGTAGATTGGGAGAGGGAGGGGCCCACCACAATGAAAATCAGGGGAGGAGAGAGAGAGGCAATTTACGTTAACTCTTTCGTAGGTTCCCGTAGATGTAGAAAATGTGAAATGCGTGAATGTGCATTTGCAGATAAGGCCTTCCCTCGTTCATCCTTTTCTCCCACAAGATCTTGATCTTCCGTGCAACGCACAGGCATCTTGCTAGTACTCCTACAATATACTATATTATTGTGAAAGTTCATATACACGGGCCGAGATTAATGCAAACACGGCAGATTTTCATTACATTTCGAACTTTTATAGGACAGAAAAATAAAAGAAACCCAACCCTAAACCTATTCTACGACGGTGACCGACGTCCACCATATGCGATCTCCATGTACGGGGGCGGGGTTCTAGACCCATGAAGTGAAGGTGCGGTCTCCGGCGAGGAAAAGTAGAACACGGGAGACGGACCGGCCAGTTGGCACACCATGCCCTGCCGCCTCCCATGCCCTACTCATCCTCGGAGGAGTCCCCGACCTCGGCGGTGCCGGACGTTGGACGGCGGCAAGTAGGACGCGTGGCTGACGGTGCTCCCGTCGTCAGTCGCCAGCGTGGCCACCGCTTGTGCGGCGACTTGAGTGAGGGCGGCGACCTCGAGCTCCATCCCCGAAGACAAGCTCTCCCACAAAGCGTTCGCGCTTGCGGTCATGGCGGATGTGGTGCCAGGTAGGAGGACGATGTGCTATGGTGTGGAGGTTAGCTGGGCGTTGCCGCTTTAAGTAGCGCATTCCGGTGAGGCCAAGCGTCCTGGTGCGTCATTAAGTCGTCGGAGTTGGTTCCTCGGGCATCGAGCCTCTTAACGACGGCATACGGACGGACGGCATGAATGCGGGCAGCTGGCACCGGCTGGGAACGCACCGCGCAATGGCGCGAGGGACGAGGGTTTTTGGTGTGCCAGGGTAGTCAGCTGCGGTCGTGGCAACGTTGGAGATGCCCTTTGCTCACATGCGATCGACGCATGTCATTGAAAAAGCAAGACGACCCGGCATGGTCTCGGGTCCTGAGGATGCAGTTGGCCGTGCTGCACCACTCCGCGGACGCGTCCTGGCGCCCCGTGCATCCTCGACGAGCTGGGTGTTGGGGTGTGTTTGGATTGTGGCCAAAGTGCACCTTACCAAAATTTTGGCCATGACCCAAAGATTGGTCTTTGTTTGGATGGTTGCCATTTTTTTGAGGTTTTGGTCATGACCCAAAAATGGATGGTTGCCATTTTTTTGGCATGCCAATGAACTCTAGCCAACTCTAGTTCATTTTTCTTTCCGATGTCGGCCAAATCATGGGCAACCAAAACCTCAACCAAAATTTTGGCTACCCAATGCTTTGATGGGGCAACCTTGGGCACAAACCAAACATACTAGCTGTTGGTCGTGCCACAGCACTAACGCCACCCTCGGCACACTGAAACCTACCGTGTCTAGCAACAATGAGCGTGTCGCTCACCGCGGTCGCCCTGTCCAGAGGCGGTGCTGGAGCAGCGCCACGTTGTTGGCCCCCACGACCCACATGAACGGTTGCCGGTGGCGAGCTAGGAGGTCATGGGCCAGCTCCTCCATTGGACTAGTTTGCGCTACGTCGTCCCGACAGGTGTGCCCCACATGTCGGTTTCCCTATTTTCCCGGCCATATTCGAGCGTCGGTGCTCCGCGTTGCGCATTAGGCCTTTCACTATGTAGGCCAAGCGAGACAACTTATTGTTTATTTGAGCCGGTCAAGTATAATCATGTGGCGTTTGCTTATTTCTCATTCATCTCCAACCCTCTTCTCCATCGATCATGTCGCCCTCCGGTCGAGTCCATCCTCCCGCATGCCTCATTTGAACATTCTGCCGAGTATCATTCGCATGTGGGCCTAGACCATGCTTGTATTTCCAATGTTTATTTGTAATTTGTCTGACATGCATACAAACAAACGGTTCGTTTGAAGTTTCACTTTGCCTCCACTACGTGTCGCTTCGCGTCTTAGTTTTGGCATCCCATTCGGTTCATGCATGCCCCGACACATGTTGACGAGATCGATTGATGTTCAGAGATCAATTGCGTGTCGTGCAAGGAGATAAAGGTTTGGTCTGTTTCTATGATAGAAATGACCCGCGGGGGGTCTGTGTGGATCAGAGGGAGTATATTGTACGTTCATAAGCGAAACGAACGTATTGTACCCACCTAGTCCTCTTTCAATCGATCTCCGGACCCCGAGATGAAATAGAGAGAGAACGAGTGGGGGCATGTGTGA
Source organism: Aegilops tauschii subsp. strangulata (assembly GCF_002575655.3). Lineage (NCBI taxonomy): Eukaryota > Viridiplantae > Streptophyta > Magnoliopsida > Poales > Poaceae > Aegilops > Aegilops tauschii. The sequence goes on from NC_053037.3 coordinate 448,575,461, forward strand.
TACCTAAGGCGGATTCAAAATTTTGAACCGGTGATCATAGCATCCGCAAATCATATATAAAGGGTATTCAATGTCCGTTTCATTTTTGAACGTACAATATACTCCCTCCTATCCTTTCTAGTTTACATATAAGTTTTATGTGTAGTCAAAGTATCTCTACTTTGATAAAAAAAGTATCAACATTCAACAACGCCCAATCAATATTGTTAGATTCGTATGTACTCCTAGATTTCTACTCGAGATGGTTTCCAATTTGTTTTCAACCACGTGAATGTGCTTGTTCTCGCGCATGCTCTTCCTACTAGGATTTCGCCACGTATAGCCAGTCCAATAGTAACTTTGTTTAAGCTCCCTGTCCAATAGTACTAGTGGAGTACTGACAACATCTGTACTAGAGTATGCAGTGCTCATAGTTGTACTCCCTCCTTCCATTTATATAGGGCCTATGTGGAGGAGAGAGATGTGAAAAAGTAAGGGGAGTGAGCTCTCATGCAAGAGCCTAGCTATATACGCATTCCTAGTTAAATACGTACAATAAATATGAAGAAAGAGATGGAGAGGAGATGGAAAAAAGTATTAATACAATAGCCGACCTTATAATTTTTTTGCGGGAAATAGCCAACCTTATAGCCCACACTACTGTATGAGTGCATATAATAGATGATGGCTATAGATGACATGGCAGTTCCTTATAGCCATCGACTGGCTATATTATTAACCATGTTCTAATGCGTTTTTCAAAACCGCATTTGACTATTGACAAGATTAATAGTACATGAGATGTATAATGTGAAAATTATATCATTGGAAGCTCCTTTCACATACGTATCCCTGCCTTACCCTCCCTTTCGGTCACTTACTGGCGGAACCCATGCTTGCTAGGCCCCGCATGTCAGTTACTCAATTGGTTCGGGCACGTCAGGGGATCCTCATCCGTAGTATACTCCCTCTGTTTTTATTTACTCCGCTTAAAATGATGCGGCCGGGGGAGGGGGAGGGACGTCGGTTTGCTCTCAACTGCGGTCCCACAAGCGAGCGAAAACGCAAGATGAAGCGTGTTCCAATCGGTGAGCGACGTGGAGGGTCCAGCGTGCCGGGCTGCAACGCGAAGGCGACTAGAGCGATGTACAATCAAAACCGATTGACCGGTCGTCACCGGAACCACTATTCACACCAAAACCTTCGCTGCTCGGCCTACGCCAGCCACTGCCCTAAAACCACACCTATTCTCCAGCCCCTTCCCCCACCTTTCGATCCGCTAGCCCGCATCAAGCGTCCCCTAGTTCACCAAAAAGTCATGGTGCGCCGCAAGATCACTTCCTACAAGATGCTGACGCCGGAGCGCCGCGCAGAAATCGCGGCGGCGGTCGGCGCCAGAGACCTCCGTTCCCAAGCTCGCTTTGCAGCGGGCCAATCCCCGAGTTCTCTAGAGCCAAGCTACGAGGAGGAGGAAGCCGATCCAATGTTCATGGCGGAGGTCGCGGCGCAGAAGGCCCCCGATGGGTATGAGACGATGGACGTTGACTTCGTGCCGGCGTCCGAGTCCCCCATGGTGCAGGCGGACCAGCGGTTCAACCTGGCGATACTAAAGGAGGACCGGGAGGCAGAGGCTCAACTCGACGCGGAACACGCGCATGCCGCTGCCATCGAGGCTCTCCTACAGGCGGAACCGGATGTCGTGGATGTGAACCGGGCGGTGGAGGCTCAACTTGAAGCGGAGCACGCGGATGCCGCTGCCATCGAGGCCCTCCTGCAGGCGGAACTGGACGTCCTAGACTTGAACCGGGCGGCAGAGGCTCAACTCGACGCGGAGCGCGCGGATGCCGCTCTCATCGAGGCCCTCCTGCAGGCGGAACCGGACGTCCTGGACTTGAACCGGGCGGCGGAGGCTCGACTCGACGTGGAGCGCGCGGATGCCGCTGCCATCGAGGCCCTCCTGCAGGCAGAACCGGACGTCCTCGACTTGAACCGGGCGGTGCTCTCGTCCGTGCAGAGCACCCGCACGCTCCACATGAACGAGTAGCTGGAGGCCGAGGACAACCACGGTGCGGAGACACACGTCGGCAGCTACGGCTGGTTCACGCCGGCAGCCAAAGACGACGAGGTCGTCTCGTTCCGCGAGCAGTGATAGTTTTTCTTTATGTTGTTGTTTTTATGGATCTTTTGCTGTGTAAAAACATATATTGTTATGCAAGTCGCCTGACTTGGGTCAGTCTACCATTTTAGGCGGTTGGATGAATATCCTACGTCTCCTAACCCTTCTTCTCACCTCTTCTTCTTCCCCAATAGACCACCACACGGGCCGTACGGATACTCCCCAACATGTGGTTGGATAAACATACTCTATGAACGAAAATTATGTGTCAGCGGTAGGATGGCTGAGTTTGGTTTGTTCACATGCGACAACACGTGTCAGTGAGGGTGCGTTCCCTTGGTTGGGTTTGCGACGTGCAGGAGCGACTGTGCATGTGAGGGTGCGGTGCGACCACGGCGTGGAGGAGCGACAGTGCGAGGGTGTGGTGCGACCGCGACAGCCGTGCGCAAGTGTACCTCCTTTTCATTTTGAAAACTTTAGGCAAGCTTGGCAAAAATGTGTGGCGAAGTATGGCAATGCAAGGCCTAGACCCAAACAGGATAAGTACGTAGTACTACGTACTAGGAGTACTAGTGTTAAAAAAAGAAAGGCGGGGTTTTCCTTCGCGGGATTAATCGATACAAATCCTCGTTTCACGTGTCAATTAATGCGTATTTTTTTCTCCAAAGCCCAAAGAGCTAACCATCTCACTCCTCATCGCTTGATTAATGCAGCGCCATGCAAACCAACCTTCTCACTTCCGCATGCATGCAGGGGATATTAATGTCCTTGGTTGCTAGTACGAGGCAAACCCCATCAATTTTGCCTCGATTAGTGTTAGTGGCCTTTTGCAAATTGTAATTTTGATATACTAGCCTTGTGTACAAAAACAATGGAGGTAGTAACTATATTTGACTTCCTTCCCCATTGCGGTGACGTCGACGATATCTCGAACATTGTGGTTTGGCGAAGTGCGTTTGACGGAGCACACCATTGAGGGAGACCACGGTAAGTCATTCGCAAGTGCCGCCTGCAAGCCGAGACAACCGCCTTATTTGCATCCAGGAAGTCCGTTGAACCAAAGGACGCGTAAATGTACTAGTACTACTCGTACACAATAGCGTCATCCATCCAGCTTAGTGCGGTGAGATTGTTTCTCGAAGAAGACGATGGAGAAGCGGAGTCGGCGAAGAGTGAAATGATGGTTGCTTCGTCCGTGCTTTGTGATTTGACGCCTCACTGCTTTGTGATTTGTGATAGAAGGGACAGGGGAGTAGACTCTGTCCTCTATGCTGTACATGCGTCCAAGCACGGGAGAAAGAGGAGAGACGTTGCATTTTTCTATTCCTTCAATCAATCAATCAGGGAGCTTCGGTTCCATCCTTTTGGCTTTGGCAACACCGTCCACAATGGTTCCCACGATGCCAAAAGCTATGTTCACATTTGGCTACACATTGTGGATGCCCTTAACCGTACCACTTGGTTTTGCTCCTGTGTGCTATCTATACAAATCTCAATTATACTAATCTAAAAAATTATAGAATCAAGATTAGTAAAAAGGAGGTGATTTTGCCGCGCGGATGGCGGGGGAGGTTTCTTATTTTTAGAGGACGTTGTCCTGGCGGTTTGCTAACATACGGTCCCATGTGTCAGTGCTTTACCAAGCCGATCCGCTTCCCACATGAGGCAGAACAACGGCAGAAGCAACACGTGGTTAACTTGAAGAAGATGAGGGAGAAGCGGATTCAGCAACGAGTGAAATGATGGTTGCTTCGTCCCACCAACTTCTTTTTTTAGCAATATTACTTCGTCCCTCCAACTTAACTGCGGGAAAGGTGCAACTTTGTGATTTGACGCCTCATTGCTCATTACTACGCCGGCGCCATGACTGGGTGCTTCACCTCGGCTGCTCTGCACTGTATTCCGGTATGGCACGTGGACCCGGTAGCTTGATGCCCCACATGTCGGCGAAAGGGACTAGAAGATTTATGAAAGCCAGCGCTCCACTCCTACGACGGAGGAGTACACGACACGACGGCCCAGTGAACTGTCACTTGTATTGTATATAGTACTATAGTTTTGCTGTTTCGCATGATCCATCGATACAAACCCGATTAAACAGGAAAGGGCGGGATTTTTTCCGCGCGGTATATGATACTGGCCATATATTTCAAAGGCTATTTTAATGTATGCAAACTGAATAATTAAGTAACAATATGATATCTAGTAAAACTAAAAACTCATATGATTTATTGTATTAGAGTGTAGTAGTAGTGCTGTATTGCATAGTTGTTAGATGTAACATGCGAGAACATGTAGAGATGTAGTTTTGGAGGGCCTACAAAGGGAAAAGCGTAATACGTTCACCGAACTTCAGAATAAGCTGATTACGGTCACTATATACGTTTTGCGGTGATTATACGGTCACTTGCTCACGGTTCAGCATCGGATTGCACTCTGTTGACCGGCCAAATAGTCTGTGTGACACCATGTTGACTAGTTAAATTGACCACGTTCCTTCTGGGTCCCACCTGTCAGTTTGCATAGGGAAAAGGTCAGATAAACACAAATTTACGCAGGCGCGACAAGACTCCACCCCGTGCGCGGGAATCACCTGGTTGTGTATGTGTCTGTCAGGGCCTGATGTGTGCGCATGCACGTGTAGGTTGAGCACTTGAGCGTGAGAATGTGTGTTGGTCGTGTGGTGTATTGGTGTGTGCATGCATGCGTGCGTGTGTGCGTGTGAGTGTTGCGTGCGTGTGTGGCTGCATGTGTACGTGTGAGTGTTGCGTGCCTGCGTGGGTGCATGTGTTCGTGTGAGTGTTGCGTGCATGCAGTTCGTGTGCATGCGTGCGTGTGTGTATAATCACCACACCAGCTCCTGTGTGTTAAAACATATGGCTCAGCATACCAATACAAGGCCACCTTGTCCGCTCTCCCCGCGGTCATGACTTCGAACAACCGTCCAATATTTTTTTGTCGTTTGTTTTCATTCTTACTAGCAAGACACCCCTCTCCACACTTGCAAATAAGACCTTCCCTTGTTCATCCTTTTCTCCCACAAGATAAACTACTCATACAAATGCATCTTGATGTTCCGTGCAATGCATGGGCATCTTGCTAGTATTTTATAAGAGTGTAGATGTAGAGTAGATACAAGCCGACAGGTGGGCCCGATGGTAGTGAGATAATGTGTTGCAACACTAGAGGTGCCACGAGGAGCGTTTAACTGGTCAACTAGTCGTGTCTTGAGCAAATACAGAGTTGTACGGTGAGCCCGTGAGTGTATAATAACCACAAAACATAAATGGTGACCGTAATGAGTGGATTATGAAGTCCAATGTACGTATCGTGCTTTCGCTTCACATACAATGATCGTCACTGTATATATCACGAGAGAAAGATGAAACATGTGTGAATGTGCTGGGGGCTTACTTTTAGAGGACCTGGAGATAGTTTGTGTGCGTACGTGAAAGGGGCGTAGTGTCACATCACTAGCCTTACCTTGCACTAGGCTAGCACATGTCTGTTGCAGCATGTTTAAATTTTATTTAAAACTGAAATGGGGATTGTTCAAACCCCAGCACCAAATGAAATCCAACTAGGATCACAATGAAATATTTTCAATGATCCCAAAATGCCTTTGGAAATGTTCATCATTTCTGATAAAGGTAAAAACCTCTGCCAAAATGATAAACATATTTCTAGGTCATTTCTGGATTTTTGAATTAACTCATATTGTATTTGAATTGGGGCATTTAAATCCTATAAATATTTTAAATGCCCTAATAATTCTGAAACTAGTTGAGGGCTGTTGGGAATAATTTCAACAGTGCCCACAAATATTATCAGGATTTTTGGAAATGCTCTGGCATTTTTAATAAAGCCAAACACAATTACAGAAAATAGAAAACAGGAAATGAAAAGAGAGAGAGAGATATAGGCCTCAGGCCACTTACCTGGACTGCGCCGGCCCACCTAGCCCATGCCAGTCACCACCTACCTTTGCCAGTAGGCAGAGGAGGGGGACAGCGCACCGCCGCCGAGCACGCGCCCGTGCCACCTCCTGCTTCCCCGGCCCCTCCTGGCGACGCCACGACAACGCCCCGAAGTCCCTGTCTCCTCTCCCTCACTCGCTGTGTTCTCTCCCTCCCCTCTGCCCTTTCTCCAGCAGCCGCCCGAGCGCCACCGAGCTCGCCGCTGCCACCCGCCTGACCACCGTACCTCCCTCGCCTCTCGCTGTGCTAGGAAGCTCTGCTACTTCATCCTCGTTCCTCCTTGCTGAGCCACGCGACGAGGAGAGCCCCGAAGCGACGCCCGCAACAACATCTCCAACCACGGCCGGCCGAGATCGTCGTCGCCGTCTCGTCGCCCCAGGCCTTCCCCGAGCACGCTGACCTTCCCTACGTCTTCGTTGTGAGCTCACGGACCGAACCCCCCTCTCCTCCGCCTCGATTGCTCGCCGTAGTCATTGATTCATCGGATACAGAAACCCGCCGCCACCCGAGCTCATCGCCGGTGATGCTCTGGTAGCCTTTCAATCACAATGACCGACCCAACACACTCGCACATGCACGTAGTTGCTGCCCCACTGCTCGTTTTGCTCGCCCGCTTGCTCCAGCCGCAGCTGCCTTACACACCGAGCTCCGGCCGACGCCTCGAGCTCGATTCCGACGAGCTCAAGCCACCCCAGCTCCTCTCGTTCGCTCCACCAGTTGTGCCGCATCGCCAGCTTGCCATAGCTCCAAACCGCGCTCAAAACCATCGCCTGTAGCGCCGTCCCGAGCAACTCCGGCGATCCTCCGCCGTGGGGTTTGGTCGCCGGCGTCCAACTCCGGTGGTTGGTGACGTGGCACCGTCATTAGCGCTAACTAACCCCCCTAGAGTCACTGACAGCGGGCCCCGCAGCGGGTCAAAGCCGGAGTCAACGCGGGATTAGTGTCTGTCTCACTGACCAGTGGACCCCACTGGTCAGGTTTGACCTGGACCGGCCTATTGACCCTGCTGACGTCACCCAGACGCAATGCTGATGCAATAATTGATTTTCTAGATTTAAAATAATCCAGGAAATTCCAGAAAATGCCCTAACTTCTAAAATTCATAGAAATTCAACCGTAGCTCCAAATGAAATGATTTATATATGAAAAATTATCAGAAAAATCCAAAGAATCTGTTTATGGCATCCTCATGCATGTTTGAACAACTTACAGCCACTGTATATGACAATTTGAATAAATGGCATTTGAAATGTCTTATATGGAGTTTGAATTTGAACCTAAGGTTCAAACCAACTCCATTTAATATGTTGCTAGCTGCATTAGCTCAAAACACATTCATATTGCCATGTCATGATCATGCATCATATTGTGCATTGCATTGATTGTGTTTCCTCTCTGTTGCCGGTATTGTCCCCTCTCGATAGCCGTGTTTCCGACGATGAGTTCGATGACACTAATGAAGACTCAATGCTATCTTCAGAAGTGCCAGGCAAGCAAAAACCCCTTGCTCATTCCGATACAATCCCACTCTCTCGCTCCTGCTCTCTTTTACTGCATTAGGACAACAACGATTCATCTGTTACTTGCTGCGGTAGCTGAACCCCTTTATCCTCTGCATGACCTGTCATTGCCACAGTAAATAGATGAAACCCACTAGCATGAGTAGGAGTTGTTTGAGCCCTGATGTGCCTACTCATTCATTCTTGTTAGTCATGCCTGCTATTGCTTAGAGTTATGTCAGGTCTGATTCATCGGGAATGAATTGGAATGTGGTGAACATGTCCTACTGTTGAGAGCTAAGTGTGTGAACACGATTTGGTAAAGGTAGCGGTGAGAGGCCATGTAGGAGTACATGGTGGGTTGTCTCATTGAAGCCGTCCTCAGGAACCGAGTTCTGTGTTTGTGATCCATGAACAGTTACTACCACACATTGGGTTCCGGTAACTCGAACCCTCTCGGCTTATTAACCGCATCGATCTCTGTCCAGGAGTTGCAACTAGTTTCTGGTGTTTGTAGGTTGTGTTAGTAGTCTACCAAGTGGTACCCGGTACAGGTGGGCTTGGGACAGACTAGGCACCGTGGCACGGTGTACCAAGCGTAGATCCATCCGTCGAGGTGGGCTTGGGAACCCTGTTCACATCGTTTGGGGCCGTGAGCGACACCCCGGCCGGATCTCCTTGCGGATGGAACCAGAATAGGCGATAAACCTGGACGAGAGACTTGTGTGGTCAGTCAGGTCGTGGCCGACTCCCCCGCCAGGCTTCCGCTTGAAGGTTGCCGAGGTACACGACGTGTACATGGTGGTAAGTGGCGAGAGCGTGTGTGACGAAGTACACCCCTGCAGGGTTAATATGATCTATTCGAATAGCCGTGTCCGCGGTAAAGGACTTCTGGGTTGCCTGTACAGTTCATAGACAAGTGAAAGTGGATACTCTAAAATGCGCAAGATAAGCGTGAGTGCTATGGATTGCGTTCTCGTAGGGAGACGGGAGCGAATCCATAGTGGTGTATTGAGATGGTGAATATGTGGACTCGTGTGCGCCACCTCAAAAGAGTTGCTTGCAGTCGTAGTTCAGGATAGCCACTGAGTCAAAGCTGGCTTGCTGCAGTTAAACTCCACTACCCCCTTTGTTGATACCGATGCATATGTAGCTAGTTCTGATGTAAGTCTTGCTGGGTACATTTGTACTCACATTTGCCTATTCTATGTTTTGCAGAGAGACGTCAGTCTCGCTAGTAGTTCCGTGTGGACTTCGACGTTTAGCTTGTTACCTCAGCTACGATCTTGTGCCCTCGGCAGGATCTGGTAGATAATCAGGCTTCTCAGCCTTTTTCATTTGTAGATGTCTGTACTCAGACATGTTAAGCTTCCGCATGTGTTTTGACTTGTATGCTCTGAATGTTGGGTCATGAGACTCATGTTTGTAATATCTGGCTCTTCGGAGCCTAATGAATAAATACTCTGAGTCGTAGAGTCTTGTTGTTATGCCTTGTTGTATTTGCACATATCGAGCATATTGTGTGTATGATTGAAATGCTTGGTATGTGTGGGATCCGACAATCTAGTTGTCTATCCCTAGCAGCCTCTCTTATGGGGAAATGTAGTCTAGTGCCTCCTTGAGCCATAGTAGTCCGCTACAGCCCGGTTCACCGGAGTCCTGCTAGCCCAGCACTACTGCTCTGGACACTTGACTGGCCGGCATGTGTTTCATATCGTTCCTGTGTCTGTCCCTTCGGGGAAATGTCACGCGGTGACATCCGGAGTCCTGCCTAGCCTGCTACAGCCCGGGTTCCCGGAGTCCTGTTAGCCTAGTGCTACAGCCAGGATTCGCACGCTGCTGACCGACACGTTCGATGTTGATTCATGTATGCCTGTCCCCATACGTTAGTGCCGCTTTGGGTTCACGACTAGCCATGTCGGCCCGGGTTCTCTATCATATGGATGCTAGCGACATTGTCATATACGTGAGCCAAAAGGCGCAAATGGTCCCGGGCCATGGTAAGGCGACACCCGTGGGAGTACCGTGCTTGAGGCCGCAAAGTGATATGAGGTGTTACAGGCTAGATCGGTGTGACTTGGAATCGGGGTCCCGACAGCTTTGGTATCAGAGCCTGACTGCCTGTAGGATTACCAAGCCAAACTGGTCGAAGTTGAGTCTAGAAATGCTTTAGTTATATAAGGGAATTGATTGTGGAAGGGAACGTAAGGCTCTTTTTACTCCTTTACCTTATGCCCTTCTGATCTGAGTCACCCTCTTCTCTTCTACGGGGATTAAGAACTAGGCTTCTCATCTTTCTATCAGGATCACGTGTTACTAATCCGTAGACTCGTAGGATTGTCGGTCTGAAGCCTCAGTTCAGTTTCTACTACTTCCATGTGTTACAGTTGATCTCGGAACCTTGGTATTGTGATTCTGAATGGTTATGCCACCATTTTTGCAGGATGTCTCAAATCTTTTTGAGCATTTACAGCCGTTATGTTGTCCGAGTCATCCCAGGTTTCTAAACAATCTGATGCATTTGCAAATTCCTTTTCCTCTGTTTTTGCGTCCCTTTGGGCCATATTAAGCACACTACCGGTGCGTTCAGGCACTCTATTGCCTTGGTATATACGTTGGAGTTATTATTATGACCCTAGGTGTCTTAGAGGACCACTTAGCAATCTAGCAATGCTTGCATCCCCAGTGTGATGATTCTGGCCATTACTCTCGAAAGCATCCCGTGATGCCACTTAGTTAGTAGGCATTCTATTCCCGGGTTTCTGAACTCGAGATTCACCCTACTTACTTCATGCTGATAGTGTTGCTAGTTCCTTTAGGATATTAGTAACCTTTGTGATAGTCTTCGAGGTCCGTGGTATCTCATTCTTCCAATACCATGAACCATTATGGCAGAAGTTCTTTTAACCAAAAGATCACAACCAGGGCGCTCTTGAGGAGTACTCCATTTATATTGTGACTCTGCCAGTCCTTCTCCTTCTGCATGGGTTATCCGGAAGAAATACGTTGAACTTGTTCGACATACTAATCCATGCATCCACAACTCAGAAAATCATATGTTCTTTTGGGTTGTCCCTCTTTAGCTGTATTCCGACCTTCATCTATCAATTGATAGTCAAGGGTATGTGTGCGATCGTGTTCATCGATGCGTACTATCCTTGTGGCCCGTCAAGCCGTTCTATTTCAGAATGACTAGGAGAAACAAACTCCAGAACCTCGTCCATATCTAGGATTGGGTCAAAGCAAGTGTATTCCGCAAGCCAAAATGCCAATCCAGCTTTTGCTCTGCTCTACCTTGGAGCGTCACCATCTTTATGTCAAGAGTGTCATGAGAGTTGCACCACCTCTTATGAATTCTTGATTAAGTGATACTTCTCGCCATCATTATTCATTCCTCGGTTCCGTGTTGTCACAACCGGAATACCAACAAGTGAACCGTGATGTGTGAAATCAATACTCTAAGCAACTCGTTGCTTGGTAGTTAATGACAATACTCTCATCCTCAGCGTGCTGATTATTCAATCATCATCCTGAGATTGATCGTGTTACCTAGTCCATTTTTCCTGGTGCACTCTTTGGTCAATGAGTTAGGATTTTTTCAATCCTTGCTTATTTGATCATATAGTCTTGTCTGAAAGGCAAGATTGTTCTCGAGCTTAGTGACATATCGGTGGTACGTGATTTTCCGAATATCTTCTCGGAAGTATCACCAGGTTGTCACTTGACCGCTATGTTGAACTCGTGATCAAGTTGGTTTTCTGTAAACCCCCCTTCTCCAAGAATCCGTGTTGGATACCCCTGAGCTAGTTGGTTAAGCCAAACAACAACTTGGAGAGTTGGAAGATAAAAGCTTGCCTGACTTAGTTCTTTCCAAAGGATATCTCTTGTGTGTGTTTGTTGTAGAAAGATGATTTCTTCAACGATTGGTCCTCGTGATCAATTAATGGACCTATCCTCTTAACCAAACTTTGATTTGAACATGGGCTATCGTCAAATCAAATCAGAACCAACGATGTTCATAATGTTGTCTTACTCGTGGTTGATTCCTCGAGCATACACCATTATATCTTTTGGGTCTGACCACTGCTATTCCCGTGTTTACTTAATTTTGGAATTCCATCTATATGGAAGCCTGGATGGATTGTTGCTGAGCCCATTGACAACATTTTCATCTTGTCCATGATTTTGTTGAGCATTAAGCTAGTGTTGGAAACTTTTATAAGCATTATCTTCATGTCCCGTCCATGAAGCATGTGTTCGGATGAAAGAAGTGACTCTCTCTAATTCACGTGCACTTGGTGTAAGTTGCCGCCGTGGATCCGAGAAAGATTGTTTGCTTTCTTTGGAATCATCCCAAGTCAGCCATGCATGTGCGAAGCATTCTGTGGTCTGTTAGACTGATCATCTTCGTTCCATATGAATTCCGTAGCACATTAAGCCACTGATTGATTTGTTCGAGGAGAAGAAGTTCCTTCTTAAGAAGCATGCCTTATGTAAGGACTTCGATATCCTCGTTGATGGCTCCCAACCAGAACTCGGTAGTGTTTCATTGTAAGACTACCATGTGAGCATGCTTGTCTGGGACAACGTGTTCACATGTTTGTAGCAGAACCAACTCATGTTTTGGAGCTTGCTACCGTAGCTCATTTCCCGAGAATCTCACAACGTCATCTCGTCGACTTGTGTTGCAAACTTTCATTTTTCTCTCCAGACTTGATGAGTCTGGAATATCTTGACACCAACCAGATCTGAATCTCAGGCAGATATGATGGTTGGAACGTTTCCCAAGAACTATAATATTGGTCTCTCTGTAACCGGTAAAGTGGATGTCGTGGCCAACACACCCAGCCGAAAGACCCATTATTGTAGTATCTTGATTGAGAAATTGGCCACCTCCCCATAAGGATTTCGTAGGATTTGCTCCCTAGTTGTTCCTTATGGATTTTTTTTATATTTTCCGAAGTCCGACCTCTTACTTGATGTTCTAGATATCAAACCATATCTAGGAATGGGATATGCTAGTGCATCAAGGACAACATTAGAGGCGGAGTGCTAAATGTTTCTCGGTCGATCATCCAGATTTGCTTCTTTGGCATTGCTAAGGAAAAATCTGAGAAAGTGATGTCCTCCTTTGCACCTGCATCCTCCATCACCATTCATCATGGTAGTATGATGTGTTGCCAGGATCCTCGGCACGGATGTTGGTAAAACCTTGATGAATATGGAAATGCTCAAGTTCTTGAAAGCACGCTCAGTCACTAGGTTATGTCCTTGGTATCAACTGGAATGTGCCTTCCATTTGCCGAGTTGTTCTATAACCATAGTTTCCTTTCCAAATTGAGTGTGCCATTCTTTTGAATTCTTTCAAATGATCATTTGTAAATTGCCTTACGCTGGTATAAAGAGTTTCAATGATCTTTGTATCAAAAGTAATTCTTTTTGCCACTTAAGGGAAGAATTCTACGAGTCACCTTTCCTAAGGTGCCCAGTTATGGAGTCATGGCAATTAACTCCTCGCCGCTTTGGAACCCATGCACCATATTATCTAAGCGTGGGATTGTTGCCCACCAAATCAAACCTCGTCGTTTGTTCTTCCATCCCTCTCGATGTGTTTTGTGTCTCAACTCGAGATGTTTCAACATATCATTCCGCAAGTTGATCTTGTATAGCTCGATCTTCGAGAAGATCAATCCTGTAGAGTTTCCCTCTCTTCCGTCATCATAGTTGGATGAAGCTCTCGAAAGAAATGATGTCAAGATCAAAATGATGCAATGAATCAACATCTTCGAGAAGAACAATTGGATCGTGAAGATTATGTTAGTTTGCGTTCCCCTTTCACCTTACCCTACGCTTGAATCTCGGGACGAGATTCTTGTTTTAGTGGGGGTGAGTTGTCACATCCCTAGCCTTACCTTGCACTAGGCTAGCACATGTCTATTGCAGCATGTTTAAATTTTATTTAAAACTGAAATGGGGATTGTTCAAACCCCAGCACCAAATGAAATCCAACTAGGATCACAATGAAATATTTTCAATGATCCCAAAATGCCTTTGGAAATGTTCATCATTTCTGATAAAGGTAAAAACCTCTGCCAAAATGATAAACATATTTCTAGGTCATTTCTGGATTTTTGAATTAACTCATATTGTATTTGAATTGGGGCATTTAAATCCTATAAATATTTTAAATGCCCTAATAATTCTGAAACTAGTTGAGGGATGTTGGGAATAATTTCAACAGTGCCCACAAATATTATCAGGATTTTTGGAAATGCTCTGGCATTTTTAATAAAGCCAAACACAATTACAGAAAATAGAAAACAGGAAATGAAAAGCGAGAGAGAGATATAGGCCTCAGGCCACTTACCTGGACTGGGCCGGCCCACCTGGCCCATGCCAGTCACCACCTACCTTTGCCAGTAGGCAGAGGAGGGGGACAACGCGCCGCCGCCGAGCACGCGCCCGCGCCACCTCCTGCTTCCCCGGCCCCTCCTGGCGACGCCACGACAACGTCCCGAAGTCCCTGTCTCCTCTCCCTCACTCGCTGCATTCTCTCCCTCCCCTCTGCCCTTTCTCCAGCAGCCGCCCGAGCGCCACCGAGCTCGCCGCTGCCACCCGCCTGACCATCGTACTTCCCTCGCCTCTCGCTGTGCTAGGAAGCTCCGCTACTTCATCCTCGTTCCTCCTTGCTGAGCCACGCGACGAGGAGAGCCCCGAAGCGACGCCCGCAACAACATCTCCAACCACGGCCGGCCGAGATCGCCGTCGCCGTCTCGTCGCCCCAGGCCTTCCCCGAGCACGCTGACCTTCCCTACGTCTTCGCTGTGAGCTCACGGACCGAACCCCCCTCTCCTCTGCCTCGATTGCTCACCGTAGTCATCGATTCATCGGATACAGAAACCCGCCGCCACCCGAGCTCATCGCCGGTGATGCTCCGGTGGCCTTTCAATCACAATGACCGACCCAACACACTCGCACATGCACGTAGTTGCTGCCCCACTGCTCGTTTTGCTCGCCCGCTTGCTCCAGCCGCAGCTGCCTTACACACCGAGCTCCGGCCGACGCCTCGAGCTCGATTCCGACGAGCTCAGGCCACCCCAGCTCCTCTCGTTCGCTCCACCAGTTGTGCCGCATCGCCAGCTTGCCATAGCTCCAAACCGCGCTCAAAACCATCGCCTGTAGCGCCGTCCCGAGCAACTCCGGCGATCCTCCGCCGTGGGGTTTGGTCGCCGGCGTCCAACTCCGGTGGTTGGTGACGTGGCACCGTCATTAGCGCTAACTAAACCCCCAAGAGTCACTGACAGCGGGCCCCGCAGCGGGTCAAAGCCGGAGTCAACGCGGGATTAGTGTCTGTCTCACTGACCAGTGGACCCCACTGGTCAGGTTTGACCTGGACCGGCCTGTTGACCCTGCTGACGTCACCCAGACGCAATGCTGATGCAATAATTGATTTTCTAGATTTAAAATAATCCAGGAAATTCCAGAAAATGCCCTAACTTCTAAAATTCATAGAAATTCAACCGTAGCTCCAAATGAAATGATTTATATATGAAACATTATCAGAAAAATCCAAAGAATCTGTTTATGGCATCCTCATGCATGTTTGAACAACTTATAGCCACTGTATATAACAATTTGAATAAATGTCATTTGAAATGTCTTATATGGAGTTTGAATTTGAACCTAAGGTTCAAACCAACTCCATTTAATATGTTGCTAGCTGCATTAGCTCAAAACACATTCATATTGCCATGTCATGATCATGCATCATATTGTGCATTGCATTGATTGTGTTTCCTCTCTGTTGCCGCTATTGTCCCCTCTCGATAGCCGTGTTTCCGACGATGAGTTCGATGACACTAATGAAGACTCAATGCTATCTTCAGAAGTGCCAGGCAAGCAAAACCCCCTTGCTCATTCCGATACAATCCCACTCTCTCGCTCCTGCTCTCTTTTACTGCATTAGGACAACAACGATTCATCTGTTACTTGCTGCAGTAGCTGAACCCCTTTATCCTCTGCATGACCTGTCATTGCCACATAAATAGATGAAACCCACTAGCATGAGTAGGAGTTGTTTGAGCCCTGATGTGCCTACTCATTCATGCTTGTTAGTCATGCCTGCTATTGCTTAGAGTTATGTCAGGTCTGATTCATCGGGAATGAATTGGAATGTGGTGAACATGTCCTACTGTTGAGAGCTAAGTGTGTGAACACGATTTGGTAAAGGTAGCGGTGAGAGGCCATGTAGGAGTACATGGTGGGTTGTCTCATTGAAGCCGTCCTCAGGAACCGAGTTCTGTGTTTGTGATCCATGAACAGTTACTACCACACATTGGGTTCCGGTAACTCGACCCCTCTCGGCTTATTAACCGCCTCGATCTCTGTCCAGGAGTTGCAACTAGTTTCTGGTGTTTGTAGGTTGTGTTAGTAGTCTACCAAGTGGTACCCGGTACAGGTGGGCTTGGGACAGACTAGGCACCGTGGCACGGTGTACCAAGCGTAGATCCATCCGTCGAGGTGGGCTTGGGAACCCTGTTCACATCGTTTGGGGCCGTGAGCGACACCCCGGCCGGATCTCCTTGCGGATGGAACCCGAATAGGCGATAAACCAGGACGAGAGACTTGTGTGGTTAGTCAGGTCGTGGCCGACTCCCCCGCCAGGCTTCCGCTTGAAGGTTGCTAAGGTACACGACGTGTACATGGTGGTAAGTGGCGAGAGCGTGTGTGACGAAGTACACCCCTGCAGGGTTAATATGATCTATTCGAATAGCCGTGTCCGCGGTAAAGGACTTCTGGGTTGCCTGTACAGTTCATAGACAAGTGAAAGTGGATACTCTAAAATGCGCAAGATAAGCATGAGTGCTATGGATGGCGTTCTCGTAGGGAGACGGGAGCGAATCCATAGTGGTGTATTGAGATGGTGAATATGTGGACTCGTGTGCGCCACCTCAAAAGAGTTGCTTGCAGTCGTAGTTCAGGATAGCCACTGAGTCAAAGCTGGCTTGCTGCAGTTAAACTCCACTACCCCCTTTGTTGATACCGATGCATATGTAGCTAGTTCTGATGTAAGTCTTGCTGGGTACATTTGTACTCACGTTTGCCTATTCTATGTTTTGCAGGGAGACGTCAGTCTCGCTAGTAGTTCCGTGTGGACTTCGACGTTTAGCTTGTTACCTCAGCTACGATCTTGTGCCCTCGGCAGGATCTGGTAGATAATCAGGCTTCTCAGCCTTTTTCATTTGTAGATGTCTGTACTCAGACATGTTAAGCTTCCGCGTGTGTTTTGACTTGTATGCTCTGAATGTTGGGTCATGAGACCCATGTTTGTAATATCTGGCTCTTCGGAGCCTAATGAATAAATACTCTGAGTCGTAGAGTCTTGTTGTTATGCCTTGTTGTATTTGCACATATCGAGCATATTGTGTGTATGATTGAAATGCTTGGTATGTGTGGGATCCGACAATCTAGTTGTCTATCCCTAGCAGCCTCTCTTATGGGGAAATGTAGTCTAGTGCCTCCTTGAGCCATAGTAGTCCGCTACAGCCCGGTTCACCGGAGTCCTGCTAGCCCAGCACTACTGCTCTGGACACTTGACTGGCCGGCATGTGTTTCATATCGTTCCTGTGTCTGTCCCTTCGGGGAAATGTCACGCGGTGACATCCAGAGTCCTGCCTAGCCTGCTACAGCCCGGGTTACCGGAGTCCTGTTAGCCTAGTGCTACAGCCCGGATTCGCACGCTGCTGACCGACACGTTCGATGTTGATTCATGTATGCCTGTCCCCATACGTTAGTGCCGCTTTGGGTTCACGACTAGCCATGTCGGCCCGGGTTCTCTGTCATATGGATGCTAGCGACATTGTCATATACGTGAGCCAAAATGTGCAAACGGTCCTGGGCCATGGTAAGGCGACACCCGTGGGAGTACCGTGCGTGAGGCCGCAAAGTGATATGAGGTGTTACAGGCTAGATCGGTGTGACTTGGAATCGGGGTCCCGACACGTAGAGGGGGGGTATGCGATGGAGAGAGAGATGCTCTTCGTTTCTCTTTATTATGACTAACTTTATATATAGTATCAAAAATACAAATTCACAGTGCGGAATAAATATCATTGTGGGCACCGTGCAATGCAAGCGTTCATACTCCTCCATATAACTTTGTAATGTTGTATATATGTAGAAATTCTAAAATATTTTTTTGGCCACAGTTTATTCAAAAGGAATGTTGTATGCGAAATAAACGTGAAGAGAGGGCTTTTTAGATCAATGGGGTATGAAATGTAACATGTGTGAATGTGTACTTGATGCATTTGGCAGGGCCTAGAGAGGTATGTGTGTGTATTACGTATTGGAGAGAGGCATGGATAGAGGGGCCGACAGGGGGGCGTGGGAGAGATAGCACGAGAAATGAGAGTGGTCCAGAGAGAGAGACGAATATGACGTCACGCTGAGAGATTCCCTTGAGTGTGTATATGCAAGGGGGGAGTGGATAGAGGCACCAGGAGAATATATTTTTTGTGTGTGGTGTCTATGTTGGTATGTGTGGGTGTGAGAAGATAACAAGACATGGGGGCAGAGGGTGTGTCACCGCGTGAGGTCCGGTGGGTCGAAGTGAGGCCCTTCATTCGGTTCCGTCCTGCGTCACATTGGTCGGCCCGTGACGCATTTAGGGAGACCCATGGATGACTAGTCGTACACGACAAAGATAGCATAATTGTGATGGACTCTATGTCCACTGACAAAGCCGGCTAGGATTTGTAACCCTAGGTTCTCGGACTAAGGTAACCCCTTTATCTCTGATATTACTATTCATCCAACCTAACTTTAAGGGGCGTCCTACAGAATGCTCTGCTAGAATCATACTCGTCGATTAGGAAGAGAGGTGTGAGACAATGCGTGAGAGATAGGCCTAAAGATAATGTGCGTACAGGAGACACGTAGGTAGGTCTATGTATATAGAAAGGGTCGATGGGGATTGTGTGTGTGTATGCTTGCGAGAGGAAGAGTGCTTGTGATAAAGGTTAGTGAAAACAGTCGTAAATGGTTACGAGAGGGAGGGAGGGTTATATCGAGAGCATGTGTGCGAGAAAGACACCTCGGGAGAGAGTGTGTGAGCATGTGTGAGAGACCACCGATGGAGACTGAAACTACACGTACAAGAATGCTGTACACATTGATTAAAGATATAAATTGTATCCAAATATTAGGATGGGATCATGATATTTGCAATTCGCGTAAGGAACGGTCATTGATCCATCAGACATCTAGATTCTATCGAATTTGAGCATGTCTATGTTATTATTCGACGCAATTGATCCACATAGTTAGTATTTTGAACTCCAGACAATGCATCGCTTTAGCAATCGAATATAAACGTGAGTATAGTTCATGTTGTGTGTGTAAAGCACATTATACATACGAAAGTTACACAATGAACATTATAAATAGCTACCTATGAACTAGCATACATTTGAATTCAACTTAAGGTGGTTTTAAAAAATCGAATTCAACATGAAGTCCATTCAATTATTTGAATTTTATATCATGGCATTTGTAAATCATACCTAAATTATGGGGGCATCAATCTTTGCTCTGATTTTGTACATAATAGCATATGTAGTCGTGTACAAAATAGATTCTAATTTAGCTCCTCCGTTCCAAAATAATCGTAGTTATAGGATTTTCAAGTGTCAAAATTTCAAAAAGAAGCGGATAATTTAATGAGGTTTTCAAACATACAAGGTCAAATTTAACGTTGTCTATTTAGGTCAATCCTCAAAGTTCAAGAGTACTCTAAACGTGAATGCTTGTGTTTCAAAATTTTAAACGAAGCGCCAAAAGAGCCTCTACTCGCCCGAAACCGCGTGAGACCAATGTTTGGTAGTACAAGGAAATTACTTTTCTAATAACTCCGACCTGTGAAACCTACCGGCCCGACGTCCAAAGGTCTAAACCGGGGTAGGTTTGTAGCTTCATCTAGACGCCACGCAACCGCCTCCGAAAAACATTCATACACAATGGCCGCCTAAGCACACATGCGCGCAGCCGAAATCGCTCCCGCCCACTATTTGGGACACCTGGGATTACCATCCTACCCCCGACCCGCAGTAGGTCCGAAATTTAAGAGGGGGGCAAAGTTTGTACTTTCCCCAAATTTCAAACAACCGCGTCCCAGACCGAAACATGGTTCTCCCCCTCCCCCGCCCACCCGTCCGATTCCCCATTTGTACTCCGTCGCAAAAACTACCTCTCCACCAGCCGCGAAACCCCGGCGTCCTCCGTCCGCCACCCCATTCCACCCATCAACCGCCGCCCTCCTCCATCACGCCAGAGCCGATACCCCGACGTCGTCGTCCACCGCAACCTCAACCACAACCCCCTCCACGGCTAGTATTTGAAGCCGAGGCCGAGCCGTCCATACCCGAGCCAGTTCAACCACGTCGTCCTGTGCCTCACCGCTGCCGCTCCAACTTCGCCACCCTCCACCGCACCGGAGTTGTTCCTGCTACGCCGTCCTTCGTCACCTTGGATCTGGTTCCCCTCTGTCGGCATATGACCACGGCAACACAGTCAACAATTTGGCCATGGGTTCGTCCAAGCATGCACCCTCCAGAACATCGGTTTCCCTGGTAAAAAGAAGAAGATCGGCGCGACATGCGGAGGGGACCACACCGGCAACCGAAAATGGTACTCCTCTTCCCTTATTCGTGCAAATCTTACGTCTCTGCTTGCACGGTATTCATCCCACAGAAGACACTAGTTGACCGCTTCTTCTTGATACTAGATGTTCCTACTAACTCGCGATGCATAAGGTTTCTCCTCATATACTATTTCACCTTAGCTAGAGGTCCGTCGCCCCCCTGAATTTCAATTCCTGGTCAGTTGATTCCCAATTAACGGAAGCATTCCCCGGCGTAACAGGCGCTAGTCCGCCTATTACGCCGGGGAAGCAGCGCCTCAGTGTTTATCTTAGGGGCGTGTGGGGCCTAGAGCTACTGGCACCCGATCTGGAGGTCGGCCGGGATTAAAGGGATGGCCTGGGGGCGCTGCCAAGCACGGCGGTGGTGTGAGGTCGAGGGGAGGGCGGGGCGGCGGAGGCAGGGGTCTGGGCCGGTGGTCGCTGGCGGTTCGAGAAAGATCGTCAATAGTGACTGGCGGGAGGTAGACGAAGGCCATCTGCCCGTTCCTTATAGATCGGACGGTTCATTAAAAAATCGACTGACCTATTTATTTTCAGTCGACTGTTATCTTGACATGACCACATGTGGTGGTGTGCTGGAGGAGTACCTGCATTTCCCAGCCATCCCTGTGCTCATATATTACAAAATCATACGGAGTAGAATCTAATTTTGTTTGCCAGGCAATGTTGTAGAGCTATCATATGTCTCTTGTCATTTATTTTTCAGCCACCTGCTATCTGCTACTTTTATAGTGCTTTAGTTCTGCACACACTTCACCCATACTCTCACTATTGTTTCTTTATGCATGGGTATTTCAGACTCTACCAATCAGTTGATAGAAGCACGAAATAAAAGAGAGAAGCAGCTCCAGATTTCTTCGGGCTTAGGCAAGACACGTTTCAGCGTTATAAAGGGTGCAGTGTCAGTAGATGGAGACGGTAAAAGTAGCTCCGGAGTTGATGATCTCGCTCGCCATGAACCACCATCCCAGGTGCTTTCTTTAACTTCGCGGTGTCATATGTGGTTGCATGTTGCATATGGTGTCTAGCTTGTATTCGAAAGGCTGAAGTCGGTCTTTATTAAGATAAGGAAATATATTTTTTACATGAACCACCATCCCGTGAGCACCAAAAGACAAATAGCTAGTCAGGGCACTGGCCGAGCCAGTGACAAGCCCAGCAAAGAGAGGCATCACCTGGAAGCCAACTAAAAAGCCGTGATGGTGGCGAAGCAGCCCGCCTCCCACAAGGCTCTCAGGTCCTAGATGATCATGCTCACCACTCCAGCCGGATGTCTAGCTTGTATTGCTTCCAATTTGGTTAAATTGCATCTGCTTAGCTTACACATTATACCTTTGAATATGACATGCCTTTCTGTTTTTGGTACATACTAGTACATCTGTGTATTAACCATGTTCTTACATCAAACTAATGTTCTTGTGTATCCCTCATCAATCACTTATGATGAGGCAGTCAGGCAAGTGGATTACTCCTCATTTAAAGAATGCAGCGTCAGCCTCCCGACATGATTCTCAAGAAACAGCAAGGCTAGATGAAGATAGTGAACGTAGCTCTGTAGTTGATTACCGCATTTCCCCTACACTAGCATCGCAGGTGCTTGCTCTAACTTGGCAGCGTGATATGTGGTTGCATGTTGCATATGGTGTCTAGATTGTAATTCTTCCAATCTGGTTAAACTGCATGTGCTATTCTGCTTAGCTTATACATTATACCTGTTAATGTGACATGCCTTCCTGTATTTAGTACATAGTACATCTGTCTATTAAGCATGTCCTCACATAAAACTATTGTTTTTTGTATCCTGCATAAATCAATATGATGAGACACCTTCAGTATATGCAGTGTGATATTAGTTGCATCTTTGATATGATTTATAGCATGCGCTGCTTCTAATTTGTTGAAATGCCATTTATGATGGGACACTTTTAACTTGGCAGAGTCATATTGGTTGCATCTTTCACGTGGTGTCTAGCATGCATTGCTTCTTATTTGGTGAAATGGTTTCTGCTTAGTTTACACAAACAGTTGTGAATATGCCATGTCGTCCTGTTTTTCGTATTATTCCATCCTGGAATCATGTGTTTGCCTTACATCAAAGTAGTGATTGTCAGTATCATGCACGAATGAGTTCTGAAGAGTGAATTTTATTCTTTTTCTTGTCGGTTTTACTTGACAATTCAAAATCAATAAAGCGGAAGGAAGTTAGCAAGGCAGCGGATGAAGGTGCTCCTTCCAAATGGAGGGCCTCTACAGATTCTACTCCTCCATCCCCCCAAGATGATTTCCAACACAACACATGCATAGACACTCAACGTAGCTGTGTTGGTGATGAGCACGTCTCCCCTAGTGCACCATCACAGGTGCTCCCTCTAACTTGGCACTGTTATATGTGGTTGCATGTTATGTATGATGTCTAGCTTGTATTGCTTCTAATTTTGTTGAATTGCATCTGCTTACTTTACACATTATACTTGTGACTAAGACACGTGTTCCTGTTTCAAGAACATACAATATCTGTCTATCACACCATGTTCTTACATCAAAGTAGATTTGTTCTGAAGAACTAAATTGTTATTCGTTTTTCTTGTCGGATTGACTTAACATGGCACAGAGAAAGAGGAAGCAAGACAGAACGATAGGGAAAGGGAAGCGCAACAATCCTGCAGATTCTGCTGGTACTGATGGTGCAATAGAAGGTCAAAGTCCAGTGGAAAATTGTACCAATAGGGTATCCCATGCTACACGAGCTGCAGAACAAGCCAAACAGAAACAAATAGCTGCCACCAAACAAGCAGAGACAACCCTAGTTGTTGCAACACCTTCCACAGTACCACCAACTGCACGATTTACTCGTTCGTCAACTCAGCTAGCGGCACGTTCCCAAACTCCCTTGCCACCTGACACTACTTCCGAAGCACTCTTGACACAAGATGAGTTGGCAAGATCAGATGAACTTTGTGAGCTTCAACAGCAAGAAGGTAGTTGCTGGAGTCAAGTTACAGTTGCATGCTTCTTTATATGTAGTCTCACATTTTGATGTACACTAACACTTCCTATGTTTGTTGTTGGACTAGCACCTAGGCACAAGAGGAAACAAACATCAGGGATAATGCTCGATAGGTTAACTAAATCTAGAGGAGGAATAATGGAGATC
The DNA here is from genome assembly GCF_002575655.3 of Aegilops tauschii subsp. strangulata. Lineage (NCBI taxonomy): Eukaryota > Viridiplantae > Streptophyta > Magnoliopsida > Poales > Poaceae > Aegilops > Aegilops tauschii. The sequence continues at coordinate 448,598,886 of NC_053037.3, forward strand.
CGTTTTGAGGCAGGTTTAAAAAGGCCACGTGATGCTACAGAGTCAGCCAAGTTAGTATCAGAGGCAGCGGTTGCTGTTAGGTGTCATGTACGTATCCTCCCAACATGGATTCAGTACAAGAATGACAAAGACGAAACCCAGTTCAACACCTTGCTCGGCCATTTATCTGTAAGAATGGTTGTGCATGGAAACTAGTAATATCGTCTTGCTCCGTCCAATACTTTCTAGGTTGCTGATAATGAGACTCCCATAATTTTCAACATATGAGGTTCAAGTTGGATAGCCAAGATGATGCAACCAGACAAGCTTGCACCCATGTTTTCAAATCTGCTCTGCGACAGTATCGGTATAACTTGAGGAAAACTCACTTTGAAGGCAAGGCTAACAGTGAACTTGCCCAAACATCTCCAGTGGAAAATATATCTGATGAAGACTGGAGAGGCCTCGTTAAACACTGGTCTGATCCGAAGTATCAGGTACATTATATATATGTCATCAGAGCACATGTTGAAGTCCTATTTACTCATGTGCCACACAAATCTATCTTCTTGTAGGTGAACTGTTCAAAGAACAAGGCCAACCGTACGAAAGTGAAATTCCAACAGACGACAGGATCTCGTAGCTATATTGCACACTGCGAGGCTCTTGTAATTAGCTGCTGTTTCACTCTTTTCGATGTACCATATTATCAGATCTATATTGACTTGTTCCAAATGCAGAGGAAAGCCCGCAAGGACCAAAAAGTACCTGAACCAAATGTTGTGGAAATCTTCAAGTACTGTCACACCAGCAAGAAGAAGGGCATGACTACACCAGTCAAAGCCGCTGTTGTAAGTCCTTAATCCTCATGCCTTTTAACTACTACTTACTCTGACTTGTGCCTTGAACTGCATGGTTTGCAGCCTTAGCGTATCATTGCACCTTACAAGGTTTAAAAGAGAGGAGTGATGTTCCTTTGATCTTGACCTGTAATCTAGTTCTGTGCTGGACTTGCCCACACAACGTAGTTGTTTTGTGATATGAATGATGTCATACTATGCTTACCATATTATGAACTTCGTCTCTTTATCCTTAGCCCTCAATACAATGTGAAGAAATAGACAATACATTAGCGATGGTACATGGTCATATGTTTGGAACCTGGTTTTATTATGTACTTTGCAATCAAATACAACTATTATTTTACATGGGTTCACCAGAATAAGTTCTGTATATAGACCAAAGCTATTCTGTTTGGTTTTGCTGCCTCCTTAATATCTTCTGTTCTGGTACTACTAATGTAAAACCACAACTTTTCAGCGAGCTATGGAAAAAATGGAGGAACCGCCACCTTCTGAAGGTGGCGAGGCGACTATAACCGCAATGTCAGCTCTTGCTGCAGCGGGTCAGTACCTGTCCACTAACAGTGCCAAAAGCACGTTCCTGCGTAATACTGTGTTGGTTGTTAAGGCAATCTTGTCCAAACTGCCTCATGATAAAGATATGCAAGCTTAACACAATGTTGTATCTGCGCTCTAGACACAAGTCCATTCCCTAACACAGACCCTTTGTGAAACAAGGAGAGACATTGTTCGATGTTGTCAAGATATGCATGGTTTTGAAACCAGACTATCAGACATTTGCTATGTTGTTCCGGAGTCTAGGAGAACTGAAGGCGAAGGTTATGGTGCTCCATCGGACAATACAACATGAAAACGTAACAGTCAGGTCAAATGAACTGAGCTTCTGAACTTCTGGTGGTGCATTTATCTGCTAGACGGTTAACTTTTATGCCAACCTTCCTTTTGTTTTATAGTTGTAATTTGTTTTGGTGCGATACAAAATTTGTTCTTAACGTGTTCCCTATATTTGCACTGGTGGCGAACTTTGATGCCCACCGGTTGTAGTTAACATGGGCCTCCTACGGGCCGTAGGAACAATGGGCCTTCTAAGGACCGTAGAAACAATGGGCCTTCTATGTGGCGTAGAAACAATGGGCCTTATACGGGCCGTAGACACAATGGGCCTTCTATGGGCCGTATCATCAATGGGCCTTCTATGGGCTTATGATCGGTTGGCCAAACATGGGCCAATAACATCCCACATTATGGCCGTAAATGGGCTAGAGTTGAAATCGTCCGTTCATGGGCCGACCATAACGGGTCGTCGTTAATCGACCATATTTTGATGATGCTATGAAAACGGCCCAACGTATTAACGGGCCACAAATGGGCCAACTATAACCACGGGCTGAATTTGGCCCACAAGCAGAAAATGACAGTAACGGGCCGTAAGTAAATGAATGTGGAAATGAGCCCAAGAATAAATGGGCCCCGAGAAGGCCGAAAGATAACATGGGCTAGAAATGGCCCAACGGAATAATGGGCCGTTAATGGGTATAAAGTGATACACTGTTCATTACGGGCCAGTTTCACCACGGGCCGTTAATGGGTATAAAGTGATACACTGTTCATTACGGGCCAGTTTTACCACGGGCAGTTAATGTGCCGAGAGTAATAAGGGCCTCATATGGGCCGAAAGACGTCATGGGCCATACATGGGCCGGAAGTTAAAATGGGCTGGAATTATATTGGACGGCCCAGATGACGGTACTGGGCCTAATTCGGTTAGGCCGTAAACGGGCCCTGGGTTAGCGGGCTGTAAATGGGCTATATGCGAACAGGCCGTTAACAGGCTTGCCGTGGGCCGGCCCGCCACCTTTTGACCAAGTCAAACGGGCCGACCTTTTCACATGAATGGGCCTTTGTTGGGCCATGCCACGTGTCGACGTATCATAGGCGCTTTGTGTCCAATGAGTGGATGACATCTGTCCCAACGGTGAGCCGACACGTGTTTCCTCCAGCCAATGATGATTTTACACGTGGAAAATCCCCATTGGTCGGGGCTGTTAACGGGGTATCGGATCCAAAACCGGACCCGATAGCTTAACGGTGTTCCGTTACGGTGGATGCCACGTGTCGGTCACCCTTGACGAAAGCACTTCTGTGACACGCGATTTATCGTCATGGTAGTGGACACTTCCGTGATGATAATTTTGGTAATGTCATGGAACACTTCTACGACAGCACAGGTATGACTATCTTGATTCTGTCATAAATTTGTCATGGATGTACATGCATGACAAAAAACGCGACCTACTGTGACAAACACGTATCATCACGGAAGTATATTTTTTTTGTAGTGATATGCCAAAGGATGGCTTATCATGGTGGGGGAGAGTAAGACGTCACCGGTGCCTAGAAACAGGATAAGGCGCAAACATGAACGCCGACGCACTTTACCTAGGTTCGGGGCTCTCCTAGGAGATAACACCCCTAGTCCTGCTCTGCGGGGTCTCCGCATGCTCACTATCTCAACAAGTGGCTACAAGTTGCTCCTTGAGTTGTTTGCTAGAGGAGGAAGAAGGGCAAGGCTAGCTCTACTCCTCTCTCTACGTGGTGTGTGTGATATCTCAGGGGATGAACCCTTTGCATGGATGCCCTGGGGGGTTTATATAGGCCTACCCCCCAAGGGTACAATGGTAATCTGGCCTGATGTAGGACCCGGCTGTCAGTGCCTACGGTCGCCGGCTTCTTCGCCGGCAGCTGGGGCCCGCCGCCAGGTGGGACCCCCCGGCTGTCTCGTATTTGGCCGACAGGCCGCGCCCGCCGCTCACGGGTCTTGTCGGCTGCTTAGCACTATAGCCGCGCTGCTGATGATGCATGCTTTGTCGGGGAGGGCGTGGCTACAGTCCCGCCGCCTGGTCCATGATCACTCTAGCCATTCCCCGTCTCTTCTGGTTAATGGCGCACAGACTTTGAGGGAGGGGGAGGGCCGCCTGGTCAGGAGTCGGCCTCCCCCTGAGCCAACTGGTCAGGGCTCACCGCCTTCTGGCTTCTCACGGACAGGTGGGGCCCGCCGCCTGCGGGCCGTACCGACAGCCCGTAGTGGGAGGATGGCCTTCTCTGCCATGAGTGAGGTCATGGGCTGCGTGGCAACAATGTCGCACCGGGCATGGGATGGCCGCCCAGTACGCTGCACTGTGGCCACGCTCTGCCCTAGATTCGGGGGTGGCAGGCCGTCGTGATTATGTGGGTGCAAACTTTGAGGGCACAAGGGGCCGCCTGCTAGGAGCCGGCCTCTCTAGATGCCACCTACTAGGAGTCGGCCCACCTCGAGGCTGCCTTCTGGAGTCCGCCAGCCTCTGGCAGCCGGCCGCTTGGACCAGCCGGCCCCAAGGAGGCGGCGCTTTGTCTTTGGTGCTTGAGGGGTGCAGCTGGCCCCGATGTCTTGAAATACCACGGGGGGCTGATGAGGCTACCCGTGGTCATTTACTCCGACAGCAAGGTGATCGATTGATGGAGTTTTCTGGTAAAAATCAGACATTAGTGCCAATCTGTTGGATCATATTCCTGTGGCCTCGACCAAAATGTAAGTGTTGTACTCTTGTATAACAACATTAAGAGGATGTGATATCAACTAGCTGAATTTTTTCCAACTCCTGCACTAGAAGGATGTAAGTCGCCATCCAAACGATCAAAACACACCTGAGCCTGTAATAGCTTAAGCAATTTGTCTCTCCGGTACATGGTTATCGACGTGTAAATTCTGGTAAGCTTACACTATCGATCTTCTGGTAAGGTGACCGTGTCAATACTAATACTAGTTTTGTGAGTGCATGCATGTTCTTGCCATCTCAACTAAATCTGGGTGGCCAAGTTTGCACAGAAAGGTTCAAGATTTTTAGTCATACACTAGCTGTTACACACCCAGTCTTTATGAACATGTGATTTTTCATCTTAATTAATCGATGGTTTTTGCTTGACAGGTGATTGAGGCAAAGTCTGCGTTTGAGGCAAGGACAATAAAAATGATGGAGCTTTTGGTGCTTAGCACCTTAAAATGGAGGATGCAAGCTGTTATTGCTTGCTCGTTTATTGACTACTTCCTTTGCAAATTCAATGATAATGACACACCCTCCATGTTCGCATTCTCCCGCTCGACTGACCTCATCGTAAGCACAACTAAGTGTATGAAAGTTAAATCAGATCCCCTTTTTAGTATTCATCGACCAATGTGTTAAATTAGATCTCACTTTTAGTATCCATGGATCACTGTGTAGAATTTGGCGGCGATCAATTATTAAAGTTTCAAAATTTTGATTGAGTGAGCTGATTTTTTTTGGTGTTCATACCTTCAGTGATTGCTGGAAGTGTTGCACTTACTTCATTTGGGGAGCGCAATACTTGAGTGGTCGAAAGGGCTATAACTAGTTGCAAGTATATAACCAAGGTAGTGATCACCTCTGCGTTATCGTTAATTAAACCATTTGCCCGCCATCACGTGGTAACCTTTAAATGCAATGGTGTCTCGTAGGAGCGAGTGTTAAATGCTATGATGGAGCCATGGAGGTAACTCACTAAATGAGCGGATAATGTTTTTCAAATGAGAATCATGGAGCTCCAGTGGTTGAAATACCAAACCTCATCTCGTTTATAGAAATAAATAATTCGCACAGGTAGTAGAATACTTACACGACTTTGAGAAACTTTGGTCTTAAAAACTGAGGACATATGATTGAGCGAAAAGAATACAAGTCTGTTCAAAGCAACATAATGTATTAGTTACTTGACGGGCCAGATGAGTTTCTGTAGTTACCTATTTTTGTTTTGTAAATTCATAAGATAATGCATCATCTCAATCTGAGAGGTGCAAATGATCATGTCATCTAATAATGGTATCGATGTTTGGCTTTGTTTGGCGACTGGAATTTTCTATTGCGAAAAGTTACTGGTGATGGTACATCAGAATCGCCAAACTAAACAGGTGGTACTAAAATGTACTGGAAAATTTCAACGCCTAGATGGCATGATGTTCCATGTTCATCACCGCTAGGAATACTTTGACATGGCTAAATTTTGCTCTATATGATTTCCTGGGGGGGCTGTTTAGAAGAGAGGGATTGGGCTAGGAGTTAGTTTAATTTGTACGTTAGGACAAAGATGATTCAGTGATGAAACTACAGTTGCTAATTCAGTGTAGAGATCCTACTCAATGTACACATCAACATTCTTATAGAGCAATTTAATAACTCATATCTTATTCGCCGTTATTTCTGCTAAATATTATTTGAAATTATCAGGCACTGGCCCTCTTCAAGTCCTACTTTGGTCCAACTTTTCATGAAGATACTATCAGGAATAACTTGGTGTTAATATACGAATTTCTTGATGGTAAGGGCACATCCAATTATGTACTTTGCTTGCTGCTTTGGCTTTCACCATGGATTTTTTTTTTGCAATACTGACTGTGCAACTGTGCAGAGACTATGGACTTCGGTTATCCTCATAATCTCAGTACCATAAATTTTTAAGTTAAATATAACTCAGGAAGGCGTACAGTCACCATTTTCCTCCAAGGTTGGAAACATATGAAAAATGAAGTCTGTTGTATTGGATATACAAAAAATAAATATGTATGTTCCTATTTATTTTCTAGGTAAGTGACCAAATCATATTTCCTTTTATCTGTACTAATAGACTTTAGATAAGCTTGTTCTAAATGCGACCCTGGAAGTTACGGGCGATGTTGGTTGGAGAAGAGCGGGTCTTGTGTACAAGAAGAATGAGGGTTTTTTTTTTGCGCATAAAGAAGAATGAGGTATTTGAATTAAATTGTAGGGAGGCTTCAGCTGTATCCGAGAAAAAGCATAGCACCAAATTTTATAATGGTCCTAGGTTCCTATCAGAGCAATGCCATCATCCTGCATACATTTTAAAATGCATTTGAGTTCTAATACATATTGTACACGTACCAACATTCTTTCCTATGTTTTCCTTTCTTTGTTGTCCTTAATGTCATCTCATTTTTACTTTCATTTAGAAAGTGAAGTAACAGTAATAACTAATAAGTTCTCCTCGCATGTTAGGTTTTCTTGCACATTGTTGATAGCGTAAACCTTCTTATGTCTTCTAAAGGGAATTTATGTACCTTCAAATTTTACTTGTGCTGAGGTTTCTGGTGTCTTCCTGTTCAGCTATTTGATGTTCATTGTGTATATTTCTTACATTTCTACAGGGAGTGTTCTACGATGTGACGTGACAGGAAAGATCGTGATGAAGTGCTTCCTTTCTGGAGTGCCTATCTGAACTTGGGACTAAATGACAAGATTTAATTGGCTTAGTAAAAATACTTGCTAAAGAAAAATAAGATTCAAAATAGATGTTTTTATTATAGATTAGGATACGTGTGTTCCGCCACCGGTTTGACTTCTCAAATCAGAAGGCAAGCCATTAGTTCATATCGTACTGCTTTTGCACTATTGTAGAGAGATAGCGAGGGATTGAGAGGCTACTACTATTTGTATTGCTATATTGATGCTTGCATAATGCTATTGCTTATTATACCGGGGTATTCATCTTTGGAATAAAAAACAATCATTTTCTCCCTTCAATCAAATAGTCATGACTTAGTTTTACTTACTAACCTCTCTTCATAATTATTTTTGGATTAAATTAAGCTTTTTATAAAGTTGTAAAGAATATTTCTGACTTTTGTGGGTAGTCAACCAAATTCTGGTTCTTGGTTGAAAGCCCCTTGTCATCATAGTTTACTCGAAGGCAGCTTCAGATTGATTCTCATACCGAAGGAGCCATCTTTGGAAGCAATAGTTCTAAGTTTTATAAAGAACCATGTTATATTTGTTTTTTTTTGTATAACCAACAAATATTTCAAACATATGTTGTGATTAGAATTATGACAACATTGGTGTTCATCACTATTCTTTTTGGACTTGAATGGATCTGTCTAAATTACACGTGTATGAGCAAATTATTATAGTTTGACTTTCATGTCTTTCTTGGATCCGTGGCCAAGCATAGTCACCTTAGTACTATGTTGCTTTCTTCATGTCTTTCTCATGGCCTTATTAAAGATCTTCGGTTCTATGGTTTTAAACCAAGATGATATTTTTGTAGCACATTTCGTATAAGTTCTCCTCATGTGAGGCTATAATTTTAAATTCAAAAAACATTTTTAGTTGGGAGAAGGAAGAACTCTGGCCATGTCTTCTAGGCATAGCCGGTCCCAAGCCCGGGTAAAGGAGGAGGGTTGTGATAGACTTGGCGAGCCAACGTAAAAACTAGCCAGTCCCATGGGTATGAAACCCATTTGAGCGAGAGTAGTACTAGGATGGGTGACCTCCTGGGAAGTCCTCGTGAAAGGGTTTCATATCTAAGGGTTGTGATTGGATTGGTGAGCCAAGGTAAAAACTAGCCAGTCCTTTAGTATGAAACCCATTTGGGCGAGAGTAGTACTAGGATGGGAGACCTCCCGGGAAGTCCTCGTGAAATGGTTTCATATCTAGCCTACACCAACTTGTTTGGGACAAAAGGCTTAGTAAGTAAGTAAGTAAGTTGGGCGAAGGAAGGAAGAAAGAAAAGGATAGAGCTTTAACGGTAAGTCACCGATGTAGCCCATGGCAAAGCACGAGCGTTCTACTAGTATTCATAATAATCTGATCATAAACCCACAATTCATCGGATCTCAGCAAACACACCGCAAAAGAAGATTACATCGAATAGATCTTCAAGAACATCGAGGAGAACATTGTATTGAAGATCAAAGAGAGAGAAGAAGCCATCTAGCTACTAGCTATGGACCCGTAAGTCTGTGGTAAATTACTCACACATCATCGGAAGGGCAGCAAGGTTGATGTAGAAGCTCTCCGTGATCGAATCCCCCTCCGCCGGAGTACCGGAAAAGGTCCCTGATGGGATCTCACGAAGACAGAAACTTGTGGTGGCGGAATAGTTTTTTTGGTGTGCCCTCTGGTCTTGGGGGAATATTTGAGTATTTATAGAAGAAGAATTGGGGTTAGAAGTGCCACCAGGGGCCCACAAGCTTGGGGGCACATCCCTGAATTGTGGCCACCTCTTGGCCCTTCTGGCCTCCTCTCGAAGCCTACAGGGTGTCTTGTGGTCCAAGAAAAATTGTCAAAATGTTTCATTCCATTTGGACTCCGTTTGGTATTGATTTTCTGTAAAGACAAAAACAATGGAAAAACACAACAACTGACACTGGGCACTAGGTTAATAAGTTAGTCCCAAAAGTGATGTAAAATAGCATAATAATGCATATAAAACATCCAAGATTGATAATATAATAGCATGGAACAATAAAAAATTATTGATACATATCACAAGGCGGTGAGGCAGGCGGGGTAGCGGGAGCTGCGCAACGCAACCTACTGCTTCGTGTTTGCCAAGTGAGATGAGGCATGGCCCTAGGCCCCCAACGACCCCATTCTGGTGGCTGTTTGGTCTCTCAACCGGTCCATCACCACTGCGGAGATGGCCATGCGTCGCCGCAGCTGCCTCGACGGGGAGCTCGACAAGATTAGCAAGGAATTGTTGCTAAGCGACACTGATGACCCACAAGTATAGGGGATCAATCGTAGTCCTTTCAATAAGTAAGAGTGTCGAACTCAACGAGGAGCAGAAGGAAATGACAAGCGGTTTCCAGTAAGGTATTTTCTGCAAGCGCTGAAATTATCGGTAACGAGTAGTTTGGTAGCAAGATAATTTGTAACAAGTGACAAGTAGCAATAGTAACTAAGCTGCAGCAAGGTAACCCAATCCTTTTTGTTGCAAAGGACAGGCCAGAACGGTCTCTTATAATAAGCAAAGCGTTCTTGAGGACACACGGTAATTTCATCTAGTCACTTTCATCGTGTTTCTTTGATTCACGTTCGCTACTTTGATAATTTGATATGTGGGTGGACCAATGCTTGGGTGTTGTTCTTACTTGAACAAGCCTCCCACTTATGATTAACCCCTCTCGCAAGCATCCGCAACTACGAAAGAAGAATTAAGATAAATCTAACCATAGCATTAAACATATAGATCCAAATCATCCCCTTACGGAATAGCGCATAAACTAGGGTTTAAGCTTTTGTCACTCTAGCAACCCATCATCTAATAACTACTCCACAATGCATTCCCTTATGCCCAAAGATGGTGAAGTGTCATGTAGTCGAAGTTCACATGACACCACTGAGAGAATCAACAACATACATATCATCAAAATATTGAACGAATACCAAATTCACATGATTACTTATGACGAGACTTCTCCCATGTCCTCAAGAACAAAAGTAACTACTCACACATCATATTCATGTCCAAGATCAAAGCGGTATTGAATAGCATAATGGATTTGAACATATAATCTTCCACCAAATAAACCAACTAGCATCAACTACAAGATGTAATCAACACTACTAGCAACCCACAGGTACCAATCTGAGGTTTTGATACAAAGATTGAATACAAGAGATGAACTAGGGTTTGAGATGAGATGGTGCTGGTGAAGATGTTGATGAAGATTGGTCCTCCCACGATAAGATGATTGTTGGTGATGACGATGGCTTCGATTTCCCCCTCCCGGGAGGGGGGGGGGGGAAGTATCCCCGGCCGAATCGCTCCGCTGGAGAGCAAAAGTGTTTCTTATTTTTTCTAGGGCAAATGGGCTTATATACTAGAAGATGGGCATCAGAGGCTGGCCAGGGGCCTCACGGGCGCGCCCTGGTGCCTCGTGGGCACCTGGGTGGCCCCCTCTGGTATTTCTTTCTCCAATATTTTTTATTATTCCAAAATAAATCTCCGAGGAATTTCAGCTCATTTGGAGATGTGCAGAATAGATATCTTTGACATAGCCTTTTCAGGTCCATAATTCCAGCTACTGGCAATCTACCTCTTCATGTAAATCTTGCATACTAAGAGAGAAAAGGCATTAGAATTGCTCCACGTTGTTATATTGATTAAAAACACTATAAATAACGGAAAACATGATGCAAAAGGGACGTATCAGACACCTCCAACAAGGTTGGCAGGGCCAAGGCCGCCGCTAGGGGAACAACGGCGGGGTTTAGCATTGGCCGCAGTGGCCCTCCGCTCAATGTAGGAGGAAGCGGAATGGCTCCTCCGCGAGTGCTAGGCGACGGCCGGGCAAGGCTATCGTGGCCCTGTGCCCTTTCACCGATGGAAGGACGACGACGATGATACATGCGGTGATGGCGATGCGGCAAGCCAGGGAGACCACGCATACAAGGTTGTCGTCCACTACAAGTTAGCCTCCTCTTTTTTAGTTTTTAGTTAAGCGGTCAAAATATCATCCGTTATGTAAATTATGTCCAAACTATGCCGAAATCCGTCGTGTTTGATAATATTTGTCCGGTTTATTCAACTTTGTTTTGAAATGTATGCGGGCACGGTTGGATGACCGGCTCCCGCATCACTGTCCATGAATTGGTACCCGCCGGTTCAATGACGGAAATGGTGTCCGATTTGAGGGGTCAGCATTGGAGATACCTTTACATGTATTTACAGAACGTAGTTGTGTTCATGTCTTTTGTTGTTTGAGTGATGTTGCTGGCGTAAAGTTCTTCTAAACTAAAAAGTCGTCCACAAACACAACAAAAATATTTACCAGGTTTCCTACAATAGCACTTTAGAATTATGCTTGAAAGGAAATTATGGGAGATAAACTCAAAGATCCCGTATAATGGAATTCTAGAAGGATTGCTCTTTCCAGCTAAGAGATACATTTTTTTGCGGGGAGCTAAGAAATACATTATTATGATATTGGTAGGTAAGAATTCATAATCTTGTTGTGTTTTTTGTATGATAAACTAAGAAAACTTCTATTCATAACGAGTTCACTTAATGACTAGTGCCTAGACTTAGATTTTGCACCATGACTCTTTACTCCCAGGTACGACTGTGGTAAGACTCACTAGCATCGCCTACCATCGAGGTGCCAACACAAACAATGAAAAACCAACTAAGCTATATCGGGATGCGATGGTATCGGCAACAAAACGATCCAAGCTGCCAAACGCATCTAAAGGCTCATGTCTATGAGCAAGCTTGGCTTTTCACTCTGCGGCTCAAATTCTCCATGCATCCCATTCCTATCCACTCTGAATCAATCGCACTTGTCACACTCCTCCTCTCCAGTCTCCACACTCATCCATACTCTTTTTTCTTACAATTTGCTTTTGTTGTTGTTTTTAGTTTTCATTCCGTGGTCTAGCTAGGGAAGGAAACTAGCTATTTTGTTTGCCGGGATGGAACACCGGATAAATAGACTAGTGTAGCATACGGATTGGAAGTGCAATAAATGTATACTTCACTACATCACCGTTCCCCAACCAGCTCAGCTACTCCCGATTTGATTATTTACTGCTGTGAGGCCTGATGGACATCTTGTCAAAGAAATTTTTTAGATAGTACTCCCTTCTTTCCGGTTTATAGGGCTCAATTCAAAAATCTCATCAACCAAGGTAGATGATGAGTGATGAAATACTTTTTGTAGTTTGCAAAAGCACCCAACTAATGCTTTTATTTTCTTCAAAAAATTATGTTTATCAATGTATTAATTGCAATACATGCATGCATAAAGTACATGCATTGGTCAATTTTCTCTTAATACTTGCATGCAATGATTTAATGCAACTTGGAATCTGAACATGTGATGGGGAACAACCAAATTGAGCCTTATAAAATGAAAAAACTAAAATTTTAAGATAAGCCTTATAAACCGGAAAGGAGGGAGTAAAATACATTTTACTACTAAATCAAGGTGTAGTATTACTGTATTAGGTTGATCCAACAATTTGATCTTGTAAAGCAATTTAGGTATTTCCTATTTGATTTAGCAAGGGGTAATTTGGCCATCGTTGTTTGGAGTTCTTTTGTCCGGTCCTTCCCTAAGCTCTTTGGCTGCAGTCGCCCTCCACCGCTCTTAACAGCCCATCAGACAGAAAATCACCTTCTCAGCTCGGGCTGAGAAACTCCATTTCCATGTGGGAAAGTCACCCTCTCAGTCTGAGAAACTCCACTTCCACTTTCATGCATGTGCAACATCTTAAGCTTAGGCTATGTTCGGTGACCCTTCAATCCACGGTCACGGAGCGGAGCGGGTGGAGCATCGTATTAAGGCCCTGTTCGGAGTCACTCGGCTCCTAAAAATACTTTTGTTTCCCAGTTCTGTACTTTTTAACTCCAACTCCGAGAGCGGAGTGGTGGAATGGTGGGGCTCCGAACAAGGCCTAACCGCTTCATAAATTATAACTGGCTGCCGCTCCGCTCCAGAATACTTGTTTGGAGCCGGAGGGAGTCCGATCAGGCTCTTACTTTCCTCTTACTTACAGCATACTTGTTTGAGCCTATCTGACGCTCGAACACCCTGAAGTAGTATAGAGCAAGGCCACTCCAAAGATAAGCTCAGGCGATGACGAGAAGGCAAACAATGAGGCAATCACCCTCCATATCCGCAGATTTCCGTAAAGATTCTGCATTAGAAAAGGGGATGGTGAGCTCAATCAGCTGCATTTCGCAACATTTTCCGTGAGATCCCCAGACACCTAGCGAACCGCAGCTCAAACAATAGGATCTAGTACACGCACTGGGTAGTGGGTAGGGTAGGTCGACTTGCCTGGTGGGACAGGCCGAGGTCGAGGAAGCGGGAGCGGAGGCCGAAGGGGACGGAGAAGAGCGCGGCGGCGACGACCACGGCCCTCGACACCGGCGCATTGTCTGCAGCAGAGCAAATCGGGCCTGCTGGTCAGATCGCACTACCGATGCTGCGAGTTATAGCAGTAGACAAGCAAGGAGAAAGAAGGCCAAGAGGGGAATCGAGACTTCGATTCAGTTTTAGGGGAAAGTAGTACGTTGCGTACGGAAACCCGGAAGCCCGCCGCTCATCGCCGCCGGCCAGGAGGGGGGCTGGAGGAGACGTGCGTGCGGCCGGGTGTCCCGTCTGGTGCTTTTGTCGGTGGATGCGGCCGCGGGGCAGGCGGCGCGCCGACGGAGCAGCTTCAGGGTCGAGCCGAGTCTGACCTGTGGAAGTGCAACACACGTGGAGCTGGCCGGTGGGACCGTGGAAGTATTGTGTTTTCATACTCACTTCATCCGGTACTCTATCCATTCCACAATGTAGTGTCTATAAATTTTCGTGAAAGTTAAACTTTGCCAACTTTGACCGAGTGTATAGAGAAGACTATCTACATGTATCCAATGATGTGCATTTGGTATTTTGAATGTACCTACTTTTCTCTATAAATATGGTCAAAGTTTGTAATGTTTGACTTTTGCAAAACTCTATAGGCACTACATTATGGAACGGAGGGAGTAATATAATATAAGGAACGGTTGACATTTTATGATCTTCGTGACACGACTTCTACTATGATTTTCAGTCAGCATATACGAATCAAAATTGTTTTACAAGAAATACGGCGATATTTTGTATACATGTTCAATTCATATACTTTGGTATATAAATAATCGTCAAAATCATGCGTTAAAGACCACGCAAAGTTACACGTGCCGTACATTTTAAGAAGAAGGGAGTTATAAGGAGTTGCAAGACGAGACAGGTTCACTTCAAGGTTAAATAACTAAGTTTGTGAGGTGCTTATGTTAGTTTTTTTTTTCAACAAAGACTTAGGCCCAGTTCTTTTCAGCTTTTGATTCTCTAGAATCAGATTGTGAGAAACTTCCCACAAAATCAGCTTCCCACATAATCAACCATCCAGTTCTTTTCTAAGATTGTAGTATGAGATTGTGGGATAAGTTATGTGCTCAAATGTCTGTAATGCCCTTGACTGAAATTAAACTAAACATGCCTGTAATACACGTCTAGTTGTATTTCATTCATTTGCTATCGCTACAGAGCTCACTGCCTTCTTCTTCCTCTGACTTCTCTCTCCTGCCTCCAAACACGACATTCAGCCCTTCAAATTCATACCAAGCAACAACGGATCTCGAAGTTGTTCAATAAAAATGGATTCCACATGCTAGCCTCTGGCCACCTATCCTGTTTTCCCCATCAATTATAAGCCCTGAAATCAATTTGCGTTCATATGCAGCCATCTACTCCTATTTAGCAGAGAAGAGGAGGAGGTCAGAGGAGACAGGAAGATGAGGAGGAAGACCGTCTCACCAGAGAACTGGGAGGGACGACGCGGGCCTCCACGAGTTCGGGCGAGGGCGGGGTGAGCTCCGGCGAGGCGGGGTCGGAGGTGCGGCGTGAGATCCGGCTGGCCCGATTCATTTTGTGGGTGCGCTGCAGTTTGGCCCGAGTGGGAGTTTGGATGTAATTTGATGCTGTAACAGGGGTAGCGACTTAAAGTGAACCCTTTTCTTTTGCGGGAGCAACCAGAATCGCCAGAATCGGGGGTTGCGGACGCTTTTCGATTGCACTAGCGATTCTAGCGATTCTCAGATGATTTTGGAGAATCAGATCGAGTTCTTTTCAGCTTTTTGATTCTCCAGCCACGATTGTCCAGAATCGCCTGAAAAGAACTGGGCCTTAGACCTATTATAAATGTTCACAAGACGTACAAAGCACCTCAAACATGATAGAATATACATCGAGGTCTTTGGACCACCAAACAACCACTATCGCTGTTAGACAAATTCTTGACACGTCGTTGTCGTCGCTTTCATACCAGAGCCGGTTTAGCTGTGTCAATGACAAGTGAAAAGTCTTTGTGCACTTGCCCATGAGGACCAGCTCCTTGGAACCGTTGTCGCCGTCATTGAACCCTTCAATCAATTCAAAGAGCATGTCGCTAATATCGTCCTAACCTCGTAGCCCTGATGAGCTGGCGGGAATCTACGTCGGAGCTCCGCCTAATCCGCCCCGAGGAATGAACTCGAAGAGGATCAAAAGATGGAAGATCGACTCGAAGATGAAGCGTCGTCATCCGTCTAAATGCTACCCCCGTGAGGATTAAAACCCTAACCGATCTACTAAACGGAGTTGAGGCACCAGAACTTCCCTCCTCACCATCGACCACCAAAGCGATAGGTAGAGGGGAGGAAAATCCATGGACTCGCCGGTGAAGATCAAGGGGAGGAAGCTTGCAAAGGTGTAGGACCGAAAGTATGTCTAGAGGGGGGAGTGATTAGACTATTTGACAAAATAAAAATCTAGCATTTTCCCAATTTTAAGTCTTGGCAGATGTTAGCAACTTATCACAAGTCAAGCAATCAACCTACACATGCAAATCTAAGAGTATAGCAGCGGAATGTAAATCATTGCATATGAAGGTAAAGGGGGGAATTTGGAGGGAGTAAACGCAATGCAGACACGGAAATTTTTGGCGTGGTTCCGATAGGTGGTGCTATCGTATATCAACATTGATGGAGACTGAAAAAAATATGCCCTAGAGGCAATAATAAAGTTATTATTTAAATTTCCTTATATCATGATAAATGTTTATTATTCATGCTAGAATTGTATTAACCGGAAACTTAATACATGTGTGAATACATAGACAAAGATAGTGTCCCTAGTATGCCTCTACTTGACTAGCTCGTTAATCAAAGATGGTTAAGTTTCCTAGCCATAGGCATGAGTTGTCATTTGATGAATGGGATCACATCATTAGAGAATGATGTAATGGACAAGACTCATCCGTTAGCTTAGCACTATAATCGTTTAATTTATTGCTATTGCTTTCTTCATGAGTTATACATGTTCCTATGATATGAGATTATGCAACTCCCGGATACTGGAGAAACACTTAGTGTGCTATCAAACGTCACAATGTAAGCAGGTGATTATAAAGATGCTCTACAGGTGTCTCCGATGGTGTCTGTAAAATTGGCATAGATCGAGATTAGGATTTGTCACTCCGAATGTCAGAGAGGTATCTCTGGGCCCTCTCAGTAATGCACATCACTATAAGCCTTGCAAGCAATGTGACTAATGAGTTAGTTACGGGATGATGCATTACAGAACGAGTAAAGAGACTTGCCGGTAACGAGATTGAACTACGTATGATGATACCGACGATCGAATCTCGGACAAGTAACATACCGATGACAAAAGGAACAACATATGTTGTTATGCGGTTTGACCGATAAAGATCTTCGTAGAATATGTAGGAACCAATATGAGCATCCAGGTTCCGCTATTGGTTATTGACTGGAGAGGTGTCTCGGTCATGTCTACATAGTTCTCGAACCCGTAGGGTCCGCACACTTAACGTTCGATGACGATTGGTATTATGAGTTTATGTGATTTGATGTACCGAAGGTTGTTCAGAGTCCCGGATGAGATCACGGACATGACGAGGAGTCTTGAAATGGTCGAGACATAAATATTGATATATTGGATCATGTTATTCGGACACCGGAAGTGTTCCGGAGAGTTTCGGATAAAATCGGAGTGCCGGGGGTTACCGGAACACCCCCCCGGGAAGTTGTGGGCCTTAGTGGGCCTTAGGGGAGAAAGAGGGCCGCAGCCAAGAGGTGGCGCGTGCCCCCCCAAGGGGAGTCTGGATAGGACAAGGGGAGGGGGCGCGGCCCCTCTTTCCCCCTCCCTCTCCCTCTCCTTCCTTCCTCTCCTAGTTGGACTAGGAAAGGGGGGAACCTATTCCTACTTGGAGTAGGGCACCCCATAGACACACAAGTTGATCTTTAGCCATGTGCGGTGCCCCGCTCCACAGTTTTACACCTCGGTCATATCGTCGTAGTGCCTAGGCGAAGCCCTGCGCTGGTAACTTCATCATCACCGTCACCACGTCGTCGTGCTAACGGAACTCTCCCTTGGCCTCAGCTGGATCTAGAGTTCGAGGGACGTCACCGAGTTGAACGTGTGCAGATCGCAGAGGTGCTGTAACATCCCAAATTTTCAATTTGGAATGTTATACATAGATCATCATTGCATATCATATTTTTTATTGCATTTTGACAAATCCCCGATAAATCCTAAGCAACTCAAGGACCCTCGGAGAGAGTTGGGGATTGTCTCGATTTTTCATATTTGATTTTATCAAATAATAAAACGAGGATTTTGGTTTTAATTCTTTTCTCTCCGGAAAAATATTTCATTAAAAAATAAATGAGAGGAGAAAATATGACTTCTCCAAAACAATTGAAATATTAGAGGAAAAATATTAAAATCATATATTGGATTTTATCCGGATTTTATTTGCAATTTTAATTGCATTAAAAAAATTGCACGTTTTCAAAACTGCATTTTTGTGTCAAAAAAATGTTCACCCTGTTCTAATTATTTTAACTAGACGGGGAAAATTTGTTTTATCTTTTTTGGATGTTTATTTACTTTTCTGTGATTCTTTTTCGGCGGAATGTTTTAAAAAAAACGTGCCGCGCCCGACCGGGCCGAGGCTCCGCCGAGCGGCCGGCCCAGCCGCGTCGTCTCCTCCGCGCGTACACGCCGCCGCCGCCTGAGTCCGCCCCGAGCACGGGAGCCGCCGCCGCCGCCTTACCCCTCCCCCAAGCAGCCCCCCTCCTTACATACCGCCGCCCCCCCCCCCCCCTTCACCCCGTCCCCGCCTGAGCCGAGCCCCGTCGGAGCCGCGAGCGCCGCCGCCGAGTTCGCCGCCCGTCGCCGCCGCCGGAGCCCGCACCTCGCCGCCCCTCGCCGCCCCTCGCCGCCCCAAGCCCCGCCGCACCCCGCCGCCCTCGCCGCCCCCTCGCCGGAGCCCGCTATCACGACCGGCTTTTCAATAAAAATATTTATTGAGAAACCGATCCCTGTTACGGACCAGTAGAGAAGAATCCCTCCTCACTGGTAGACAATGTCTTGATCACAGAAGAAAAATACCAGGAGTACTGAATATAATACAAGGTTGAGCGGAGACTGCTCAACAATTTATTACAAACACGTCGATATTACACATAAAGGCGGATAGGGTGGCATAACTACTGACTCACGCTAAAAGCGGTGGTGGATAATATCACAGCGAAGTGGGTGACGAGACTCCTGAATCTAACAGCTCTTCGAGCGTCGGAGTGAGGCTCGGGGATACTTATTGTGGGTGGCGGAAGCGAATATAATACAAGTGACCAATATCCAGGATCGCACAGGACTGACTGGGACTCCTCTAGGCGTCGGACTCGCTATCAAACTCTTCATCCATGAGATCGCCTTCGTAAACATCTGGCCAAATCAACAAGCCAGGTGAGTACTATGAAAGTACTCGCAAGACAGTTCGGACATAAGATATAACAAATATAAACATGATGCATATGAACAGATTATCAAGCGCACTCAGATAATGAGATAGCAATGCATGGAAAAATAAAAGGGAAGTCGGGCGATAGTCCTCCCAAAATCCCAAAGCAATACTGAGGGCCAATCGAGTGTCTGAAAGACTCCTCGGAAGGATAAACATGAAGTAACAATGCCGCAGTCGGGCGTCAAGGCGACACCACATAAAGGGCTTATAATGGAAAATAAATAACAGTGCGTGCCACAGTCGGACGTCTGAAGCGACATCACATAAAGGGCTTATAACGAACGTAAATGACAAGAGTGCCACAGTCGGACGTCTGAGCGACATCACATAAAGGGCTTATATCAAAAGTAAATAACGGACATGCCACAGTCGGACGTCTGAGCGACATCACATAAAGGGCTTGTATCAAAAGTAAATAACGGACATGCCACAGTCGGACGTCTGAGCGACATCACATAAAGGGCTTGTATCAAAAAGTAAATAACGGACATGCCACAGTCGGACGTCTGAGCGACATCACATAAAGGGCTTATATTTCACAACTTAATAATTCAGTAGCTCATGAATTTAATTCAGTTCGCGGGAATATTCAAGTACAAAAAAAAGGTTAGTCCATCCACAGGAATAACAACTCAAACGGGTATACCACTTAAACTTGTTCACCGGGGATTTACCACGAGGACTAACATAGATATGGATATACTTGCCATGGTCCTTGATCACGGACACGATGGCTCGGAAGGATTTGACTCTGCAGAGTTTGTACTTTAACCACAGCCAACGGATTTCAGTAGTCACGGGGACTAGTTCCGTTTACGGTGTTTTAGGAGAAACACATCTAACCAGTACACACCCATTCAACATTCCGATGCCAGGAATCACCCTCGGCAACGTTCAAGAAAAACCTTGAGACGGGGAGGCTACAACCTCGCGTAGCATGGGATCAAATTTATATACGCGCGCTCTAAGGGGTGCCCCCTCTCGGTCCCAACCGGAAACACCCATGCCCCCTGACCGGATGACTGGCTTTAATCTAGGGCCATGGAACCCTCATCCCGGCCCCTCTATTTGGTGTGTACAAGTAAAGAGGTTAACAACTTACTAAACCGTATTCTTTGCAGAAAACATGTGGCAGCACGAAAGGGGAAGAACGGTAACGTGACTCAGTCCACGTTAACGTTGGAGTTTGACGGATGACATAAGGCTGACATGCTACAACAATACCACCTCACTACCTTTCATGTCACCACATGATCAGGTCATTTCTCATCAAAGATCACGGTAACTTCGGAACACACGGTCAGTTGCCTTGCATGCAACGAGATACTCACCGGCGCTCATATGCCATGCACAACCATTCAAGCAAACATGCAAAACACCTATCATATCAAAGGTTCAAACATGCTTGCCTGGTTCGGAGAAGTCGGAGTCTAGCTCGGCGAAGTTCACGGCTCCGTCACCTCCTCCGGAACCTACGGTATAGCGAAAACGTACACTAACGTAAAAAACAGCGCGTGCATAAAAAAATTGTTCCAAAATTTTTCCAAATAAATACTATAAAAAACTAGACAAAATTATAAGACTGGCAGAAAAAGAATCAATCAAAAATCATCTTTTATTAAAAAGTTATATAGGTTTTAGTCCAGGGACTAATCTGTGATGAAACAGAAAAGATCCAGGGACTTAACTGAGAAAACAGAAAACGGTTCGGAAAGAAAAGCGCCAGCCCACAGAGAAAATGTATTTGCCCGAAGGCACCAACAGAAAACGGTTTGAGAGGGAAACAGAAGAGAGGCTGACTGGGGGGTCCCACATGTCAGGTTTAAAACTTCGCCGGCGCCCGAAGGCTGCGGTGGTCGCCGGCGTTGAACCACGGCGAGGCAGGGAGATCAGAGGGTACCAAGAGTTTCAGGGTGTCCTTCCGCGTCGGTGGGTGGTGGACTTGGTCGTCGGAGAGCACCACGTCGACGGCGACACTTTCTCCGGCGGACGGTGGTTCGGGCGATGGTGGAGAACTCCGGTGGGCGCTGCAAACTCCAAATTGAAGCGCGGGTCAGGAGAGTGGATGCATAAGGAAGCTACTGGCAAGAGATGAGGGGTAGAGGTGCACGCACGGGAGTGAATCGAGCTGGATCCCGTGGCGGGGCAAGGCGGCCGGAGTTGGGGAAGAAGGCTCCCTCGGGGCTCTTCCAGTGGCTTGGCGTGGTATTGGTGGTGCGTAGAGGTGGTGTGGGTTCGAGTTCGAGCTCGGGGCCTCTACTTATAGGCGATTCGAGGGGGTGGCCGTGAACGGGATTTCTCCGGCGAGCGATTACGGCGAGGTAGAGGTTGGGCAGGGGGTTTAGGGGGCTAGGCACCATCAGCGACGATCACTGGTGCCGTTCCACCGCTAATCCTCGGCCGGGCTAGGCGTAATGCGTCAATCATCGACGGGGCGGCCGTACGGGCACGGCGGCGGCAGAGAGCGCGCTCTGCGCCTAGCAGTCCACGACGAAGGATGGCAGCGTGCACGGGGGAGTGGAGGGCCACGCGGCGACCTCCGGTGGCTTGGGCGGCGCTGAGTGGCGCCGTCCACGCTGCGCCTCTCTCTGTCAGCCGCAAAGCCGCCGCTGCCGTCGCTCACGGGGTGGCGCACCTCCTCCTGCTCGTCGCCGACGTCCGCAAACCTCCAGCGTTCGTGCGGCGCAGGGACAAGAAGGAGGGGACGGGGAGCAAGGCGCCACCGCGGTACTGGCGAGACTGAGAACAGTTTCTGAAGAAAACGACAGTGTTCCTGAAACTGTTAACTGAACTTGACTGAACATTATAGAAACAGTGCCAGTCAGGTGTTCGACGAAATGATTTGGCATGAAGAAAAAAATTTCTGGAGCTGGGACTTGGTGAGGTGACCTCTCAATGCATCCAGAGGCTGCCTGAATTTTCTCAGATTTTTAGGAGGAGAGTCCAAATGAATTTCATCAAATTTGGCAAATAAGGTCCAAACTTGCAGCAAGTATAATTTGAAAATTTTGAACTGGAGACCAGTGGATCTTCATGGATCCTGGTTGAGGGCTTAAAGGACTAGCTAGGGAAATTTGTTTCGAGACCAAACTCAAAGTAGAAATGGTAGCTCCTTTGTAAATTTCCAAGAGCTAGAATAGAGGGCAGAAAATATTTTTGATAGGAATTAAATGGAAGAAAAATTATGGGGAGGTTCAACTTGCCGGATTTGAAATATATCATGATCCAAAGATGGGGAAAGGCTTTTGGGAGGGGATTACCACTCATGCCATGGCAAGAGGGATTTTTGAAAGGGGAAAAGATCACTCCAAAAGTCATAGGATCATTTTAAAAGATTTTCAAAAGCAATTTTCCCAAATGAAAAACATTTGGGTTTGAGTCCACAAAAGATGGTAAAATCTCCAAGACCAAAATCAAGTTTTGGGTGAATCCAAATAAAACATTTTTCATAAAAGCAAGTTTTTGAGAGGAAGAGTTCTTTAGAAGAAAATTTTAAATAACCTCTCTCAAATCAAAATAAAAAAAGATTTTAATAAAACCACAAATAAAACTTTGGGTGTCACAGCACCTACCCCCTTAGGAAAAATCTCGTCCCCGAGATTTCTGCTGATCCTCAAATAGATATGGATACTCTGCCTGAAGAAAGTCTTCCCTTTCCCATGTAGCTTCATCCTCAGTGTGGTTGCTCCACTGAACTTTGAAAAATTTAGTTGTTTTCTGACGGGTCCTCCGTTCAGACTCTTCCAATATCTTTACTGTCTGTTCTTTGTAGGTGAGGTCTGGTTGCACATCAATGCTCTCATGAGATACATGCTTTTCCGGGTTACTCACACATTTTCTCAATTGTGAGACATGGAACACGTTGTGGACGTCTGACAGCTCCTTGGGTAGGTCTAGCTGGTAGGCTACTGTGCCTCTTCGTGCAATTACACGAAATGGTCCAATAAATCTTGGGGCTAGCTTCCCCTTAATTTTGAACCGTTGTAGGCCTCTCATAGGAGATACTCGTAGGTATACGTAATCACCGGGTTCAAAGCTGACCTCACGATGTTTTTGATCGTAGTAGCTCTTCTGTCGGCTTTGAGCTGTCTTGAGTCTGTCCCTGATCTGTTTAACCTTCTCCTCGGCCTCCTTGAGCATGTCTGGGCCGAAGATACGACTGTCACCTGTCTCCGACCAATTTAGCGGGGTACGACACCTCCGTCCATACAGTGCTTCAAAAGGTGCCATTTGCAGGCTGGCATGGTAACTGTTGTTGTAAGCAAACTCGGCATACGGCAAACTTTCCTCCCAACTGGATCCATAGGTGAGCACACAGGCTCTCAGCACGTCCTCTAGGATTTGGTTCACGCGTTCCGTTTGTCCATCAGTCTGAGGGTGGTACGCTGTACTGAATGCTAGTTGAGTGCCCAGAGCTTGTTGTAAGTGATCCCAGAATTTAGAGACAAATTGAGTGCCTCGGTCGGATATTATGGTCTTTGGGACTCCATGTAGACAAACTATACGGGAGAGATATAGCTTGGCTAGCCTTTGAGTGGAGTAGGTCGTCTTCACGGGAATGAAATGTGCTACCTTGGTTAGCCTATCTGTGATGACCCATATGGCGTCATTTCCGCGTTGCGATCGAGGTAGTCCGATAATGAAGTCCATTCCAATTTCATCCCATTTCCACTCAGGTATCCGGTTTGGCTGTAGCAGTCCTGCTGGCTTTTGATGCTCGGCTTTTATCCGTTGACATGAATCGCAACAAGCAATAAATGCGGCTATATCCCTTTTCATACCGTGCCACCAAAATCTCTCCTGAATGTCTTTGTACATCTTGGTTCCTCCAGGGTGGATCGAATATGGAGCGGTGTGGCTTTCGGTTAGGATTTGTTGCTTGAGTTCCTCAATGCTTGGTACGCAAAGTCTGTCCCCGTACCATAATATTCCTTCATTGTCTGTGACGAACTCTGAAGACCTGCCTAGGCTCATTTTTCTCTTTATTCCTTCGATGCTGGGATGTCCCTGCTGGGCATTCTTAATTTGTTCCATTAGTGTGGGATGTATCTCCAGGTTTGATACGGTGCCCTCAGAGACTAACACCATGTTGAGTCTAGTGAACTCCTGCTGAAACTCAGGCCTCAAGTTCTATGGACTGTCGTTGCCCGGGCTGGGGTTCCGACTAAGAGCATCTGCCACTACATTGGCCTTCCCTGGATGATAGTGGATACCGACATCATAGTCCTTGACCAATTCCAACCAGCGTCGCTGCCGTAAATTTAGCTCTGGTTGTGTGAAAATATATTTAAGGCTCTTATGGTCTGTATATACTTCACAACGGTTTCCCAACAGAAAGTGCCTCCATTCCTTGAGTGCATGGATGACCGCTGCTAGCTCCAAGTCATGAGTTGGATAATTTTCCTCATGCTTCCATAGTTGCCTGGAAGCATACGCGACAACTTTGCCATCCTGCATCAGCACGCATCCGAGGCCCTTCCGGGACGCGTCACAATACACTTCAAAACTCCTGTGTATGTCTGGCACGGTCAACACTGGTGCTGTTGATAGTTTCTTCTTGAGCTCTTGGAAGCTTTTCTCGCATGCTTCCGTCCATACAAATTTCTTGTCTTCTTGAGCAACTGTGTCATTGATTTTGCCACAGTGGAGAATCCTTCGATAAATCTCCGGTAATATCCAGCCATTCCAAGGAAACTCCGCACATCTGTCATGTTGACTGGTGGTTTCCAGTCAAGTATGGTTTTGACCTTGTCTGGGTCTACGGCCACGCCTTCTTGGGTTAATATATGGCCTAGAAAACCAACTTGTCTTAGCCAAAATTCACACTTGCTAAATTTGGCGTACAATTGATGTTTCCTTAATTCTCCCAATATAATCCTGAGATGTTCGGCATGTTCTTCTGGTGTCCTTGAGTATACCAGAATATCGTCAATGAACACCACAACAAATTTGTCCATGAATTTCATGAACACTTTGTTCATGAGGTGGACGAAATATGCGGGGGCGTTCGTCAGTCCAAACGGCATTACTGTGAACTCATATAATCCGTATCTGGAGGTGAATGCCGTCTTAGGGATATCTTCAGTCCGTACTTTTAATTGATGATATCCCGATCTTAAATCAATCTTTGAGAACACCTTGGCTTGCGCGAGCTGATCAAACAAATCATTTATCCGTGGCATCGGATATTTGGTTTTGATGGTGAACATATTGAGAGCTCGATAGTCTATGCACAATCTCAGTGTCCCATCCTTTTTCTTGGCGAATAATACTGGCGAACCCCATGGTGAGGAGCTGGCTCGAATAAATCCTTTGTCCAGTAATTCCTTTATCTGCTTCTTCAGTTCTACCAATTCTGAGGGTGCCATTCTATAAGGTTTCTTATAGATGGGAGTGGTGCCAGGTGCTAGTTCAATGCTGAACTCTATCTCTCGGTCTAGTGGCATGCCTGGTAGTTCTTCAGGAAATACGTCTGGAAACTCGCATACCACTGGAACTTTTCTCAATTCTGAAATATCCACTTTGTTCAGCTTTGGTTGCCGTGACCGTGATCTCTCTTGAGCTGTAACCTTTATTGTCTTGCCGTGATGATGAGTGAGAATCACGGTCCGATTGAAACAGTCAATAAATCCCTTGTTGGTGGTCAACCAGTCCATCCCTAGGATGACATCCAGTCCTTTATTTTCCAACACGATGAGATTAGCCTGAAATTTTAGTCCTTCAAACTCAATGATCACTCCTTGGCAGTAACTCTGAGCGATCTGCTTATTTCCGGGGGACTTGATGATCATAGATTTTCCCAAAGGAAGTATCGGAAAACCATGTTGCAAAACAAAACTCTTCGAAACGAATGAGTGAGAAGCTCCAGAATCAAACAAAACCGTGGCAGGTACTGTGTTGACAGGGAACGTACCGAGCACGATGTCTGGGGCATTCTGGGCTGCTTCCCTGGTCATATGGTTCAGGTGACCTTTCCTGTGATTGTTGTTGGGATTGAAATTGTTGCGCTTGGGGGCTGGATTGTTCGCACCATTGTTCGGCTTGGGGGCCGAGTTCCTTGGTTTTGGGCATTGTTTGGCATAGTGCCCTTCCTCACCACAAGCATAGCATGTGACCCCTGGACGGTACGTGAAGTCCTTGTCTCTGGAATGAAACTGTCTGGTTGGCCTTAGATCAGTCGTCGTGGGTTTTCTCGCTTCATTCCTCGGAACCTCAGTCTTGCTTCGATTGTTGCGAGCAAGAGTCGTCTGGTCCCTTTTCCGCTTACGGATATCCTCCAGACTGTGGCGCTCGTTCTCCAAGGTAATGGCCTTGTCAACCAGAGTTTTGAAATCTGGGAAAGTGTGTACGACCAGTTGGCATCTTAATGCTGGCGCCAGGCCGTCCAGAAATTTTTCCATCCTTTTGTTCTCAGTCATATGCTCACCGTAGGCATAACGAGATAGCTGGGTAAACTGACCGTTGTATTCTGTCACTGACATGCCTCTTTGCTTGAGGTCATCAAATTCTCTTTTCTTGATTTTTATGATGCTCCTGGGGATGTGTGCCCCATGAAAGCCTTCCTTAAACTCTTCCCAGGTGATGTTGTGTTCACTGGGACGCATGTGTAGGAAGTTTTCCCACCATGCTGCAGCTGCTCCAGTAAGGTAGTGGGGTGCATAAAGAACCTTCTCCTGATCAGAGCACTGAGCAATAATCAACTTTCTTTCGATGTCACGAAGCCAATCATCGGCTTCAAGCGGCCTATCAGTGTGAGCAAACGTTGAAGGGCGAGTCTTCTGTAGTTCAGATAACTTGGAGTGTGGTTGATATGGCTCACGGTGATTTCCCATATTGATGACGTGATTCATCATCTCTTGGTGCTGTTGTTGGCTTTGTTCGAAAAGGCGGCATACTTGAGATAAGGCTGCCTCACTGTCCTGTTGACTAGACTGTCCCTGAGTGAAATTGTTGCTGGTCTGTGTTCCATAAACTTCTTCTGGCTGATTGGGCATGGAACGAGTCCACGGGCGAGACATTTTCCACTCTGGGGTATTATTTCGCAAAAAATCATGAGAAGAACTGTGTGGCACAAGGAAAATCTTGCAAAGACAAAATTTTGAAAGACCTCAAGATTTTTCAAGAACACATAAACGATTTCGCACGGAGAAGGACTGCTTAGCACATATCTTACACGCGAACGCAAACACACGATACAGCACTCAGAATGTGCGTACACATTCCTGACATGTTATTAAGACTAGCACACTCCTCCGGAATGCAGCGCACACAACTACTACAAACTTAAGCACCCATAAAACATAACATACAGGCAGGCACAACACGCGGCTACTAAGCGCACTCAGTCGGAGATGGTGAAGATTTCCTTCCCCCTGCCGAGGGTAAGACCCAGCGGTGCAGGAGACTCAACCTCCACCTCCTCCCTAGTAGGCTCCAGGCGCGTAGCACTGCGCTGAGGTGATGGCGCGGGAGCGACAGGCGGCAGTGCGGGTGCGGCAGGCGGTGCAGCTCTGACTGGAGTAGGAGCGATGACTCGGTCGAACTCCTCAGTGGTAGGCAGACGGCGAGCAGTGGCCAAAATGGCCGGTGAATAAGCTGCTGAGGACGAGACATAAGTCAGTGGCGGTGCCATGTGGAGAAGCTCCTTCCTGCTGGCAGGACCGCCCCGAACTAAGTCCATGCGGGCAGCCACAAGATCGTCCACGAGGTTGTCGAAAGATTCCTCCAGAGCTTTGAGGTACTCGACAAGCATCTCGATAGCTTCATCCCGGTCTCCCCTATGGCAGGCAAATGCATAGTGACAAGTATATGGCACATGGCATGGGAGGTAGCGGTAGCGACGAGTCTTCATCATAGGAAGGACATCCCGAAGGCGAGCTATTGCCTCACGGGCGGCCATCTGCATGGCATGCCTCTCCGTAGGCATGGCCCTTCCCACAAAACGGAAGTGGCGTGACGCAGAACGTCCTCCCTTGAATTGCACCACGGCTTGGTGCATAGACACGTCGTCGTTGAGCTTGTGCTGGTAAAGCGTGAACTCCGGACGAGTCGCTTGCCCGATCGCGAGCTTGGTGATGGAAACGAGGAGTTTGACAAACCCCTCGGGCACGTTAGTGAACACCCGAGACTCGCAGACGTTGCCAGCCATCTACAAAAGTAGGCAAAAATTCTGAGTAGTCATGTCATAAATTTATGATGACCAACAGAAAATAGCTACAATTGCAAAATGCTGAAAAAAGCACCAAAGACGCTAATAACCGATTAGCGATCGCACCTAGTGGCTTCCTACAGTAAGCCTGGCTCTGATACCAAGCTTGTCACGACCGGCTTTTCAATAAAAATATTTATTGAGAAACCGATCCCTGTTACGGACCAGTAGAGAAGAATCCCTCCTCACTGGTAGACAATGTCTTGATCACAGAAGAAAAATACCAGGAGTACTGAATATAATACAAGGTTGAGCGGAGACTGCTCAACAATTTATTACAAACACGTCGATATTACACATAAAGGCGGATAGGGTGGCATAACTACTGACTCACGCTAAAAGCGGTGGTGGATAATATCACAGCGAAGTGGGTGACGAGACTCCTGAATCTAACAGCTCTTCGAGCGTCGGAGTGAGGCTCGGGGATACTTATTGTGGGTGGCGGAAGCGAATATAATACAAGTGACCAATATCCAGGATCGCACAGGACTGACTGGGACTCCTCTAGGCGTCGGACTTGCTATCAAACTCTTCATCCATGAGATCGCCTTCGTCAACATCTGGCCAAATCAACAAGCCAGGTGAGTACTATGAAAGTACTCGCAAGACAGTTCGGACATAAGATATAACAAATGTAAACATGATGCATATGAACAGATTATCAAGCGCACTCAGATAATGAGATAGCAATGCATGGAAAAATAAAAGGGAAGTTGGGCGGTAGTCCTCCCGAAATCCCAAAGCAATATTGAGGGCCAATCGAGTGTCTGAAAGACTCCTCGGAAGGGTAAACATGAAGTAACAATGCCGCAGTCGGGCGTCAAGGCGACACCACATAAAGGGCTTATAATGGAAAATAAATAACAGTGCGTGCCACAGTCGGACGTCTGAAGCGACATCACATAAAGGGCTCATAACGAACGTAAATGACAAGAGTGCCACAGTCGGACGTCTGAGCGACATCACATAAAGGGCTTATATCAAAAGTAAATAACGGACATGCCACAGTCGGACGTCTGAGCGACATCACATAAAGGGCTTGTATCAAAAGTAAATAACAGACATGCCACAGTAGGACGTCTGAGCGACATCACATAAAGGGCTTGTATCAAAAAGTAAATAATGGACATGCCACAGTCGGACGTCTGAGCGACATCACATAAAGGGCTTATATTTCACAACTTAATAATTCAGTAGCTCATGAATTTAATTCAGTTCACAGGAATATTCAAGTACAAAAAAAATAAAGGTTAGTCCATCCACAGGAATAACAACTCAAACGGGTATAACACTTAAACTTGTTCACCGGGGATTTACCACGAGGACTAACATAGATATGGATATACTGGCCATGGTCCTTGATCACGGACACGATGGCTCGGAAGGATTTGACTCTGCAGAGTTTGTACTTTAACCACAGCCAACGGATTTCAGTAGTCACAGGGACTAGTTCCGTTTACGGTGTTTTAGGAGAAACACATCTAACCAGTACACACCCATTCAACATTCCGATGCCAGGAATCACCCTCGGCAACGTTCAAGAAAAACCTTGAGATGGGGAGGCTACAACCTCGCGTAGCATGGGATCAAATTTATATACGCGCGCTCTAAGGGGTGCCCCCCTCTCGGTCCCAACCGGAAACACCCATGCCCCCTGACCGGATGACTGGCTTTAATCCAAGGCCATGGAACCCTCATCCCGGCCCCTCTATTTGGTGTGTACAAGGAAAGAGGTTAACAACTTACTAAACCGTATTCTTTGCAGAAAACATGTGGCAGCACGAAAGGGGAAGAACGGTAACGTGACTCAGTCCACGTTAACGTTGGAGTTTGACGGATGACATAAGGCTGGCATGCTACAACAATACCACCTCACTACCTTTCATGTCACCACATGATCAGGTCATCTCTCATCAAAGATCACGGTAACTTCGGAACACACGGCCAGTTGCCTTGCATGCAACGAGATACTCACCGGCGCTCATATGCCATGCACAACCATTCAAGCAAACATGCAAAACACCTATCATATCAAAGGTTCAAACATGCTTGCCTGGTTCGGAGAAGTCGGAGTCTAGCTCGGCGAAGTTCGCGGCTCCGTCACCTCCTCCGGAACCTACGGTATAGCGAAAACGTACACTAACGTAAAAAACATCGCGTGCATAAAAATATTGGTCCAAACTTTTTCCAAATAAATACTATAAAAAACTAGACAAAATTATAAGACTGGCAGAAAAAGAATCAATCAAAAATCATCTTTTATTAAAAAGTTATATAGGTTTTAGTCCAGGGACTAATCTGTGATGAAACAGAAAAGATCCAGGGACTTAACTAAGAAAACAGAAAACGGTTCGGAAAGAAAAGCGCCAGCCCACAGATAAAATGTATTTGCCCGAAGGCGCCAACAGAAAACGGTTCGAGAGGGAAACAGAAGAGAGGCTGACTGGGGGGTCCCACATGTCAGGTTTAAAACTTCGCCGACGCCCGAAGGCTGCGGTGGTCGCCGGCGTTGAACCACGGCGAGGCAGGGAGATCAGAGGGTACCAAGAGTTTCAGGGTGTCCTTCCGCGTCGGTGGGTGGTGGACTTGGTCGTCGGAGAGCACCACGTCGACGGCGACACTTTCTCCGGCGGACGGTGGTTCGGGTGATGGTGGAGAACTCCGGTGGGCGCTGCAAACTCCAAATTGAAGCGCGGGTCAGGAGAGTGGATGCATAAGGAAGCTACTGGCAAGAGATGAGGGGTAGAGGTGCACGCACGGGAGTGAATCGAGCTGGATCCCGTGGCGGGGCGAGGCGGCCGGAGTTGGGGAAGAAGGCTCCCTCAGGGCTCTTCCAGTGGCTTGGCGTGGTATTGGTGGTGCGTAGAGGTGGTGTGGGTTCGAGTTCGAGCTCGGGGCCTCTATTTATAGGCGATTCGAGGGGGTGGCCGTGAACGGGATTTCTCCGGCGAGCGATTACGGCGAGGTAGAGGTTGGGCAGGGGGTTTAGGGGGCTAGGCACCATCAGCGACGATCACTGGCCGTTCCACCGCTAATCCTCGGCCGGGCTAGGCGTAATGCGTCGATCATCGACGGGGCGGCCATACGGGCACGGCGGCGGCAGAGAGCGCGCTCTGCGCCTAGCAGTCCACGACGACGGATGGCAGCGCGCACGGGGGAGTGGAGGGCCACGCGGCGACCTCCGGTGGCTTGGGCGGCGCTGAGTGGCGCCGTCCACGCTGCGCCTCTCTCTGTCAGCCGCAAAGCCACCGCTGCCGTCGCTCACGGGGTGGCGCACCTCCTCCTGCTCGTCGCCGACGTCCGCAAACCTCCAGGCGTTCGTGCGGCGCAGGGACAAGAAGGAGGGGACGGGGAGCAAGGCGCCACCGCGGTACTGGCGAGATTGAGAACAGTTTCTGAAGAAAACGACAGTGTTCCTGAAACTGTTAACTGAACTTGACTGAACATTATAGAAACAGTGCCAGTCAGGTGTTCGACGAAATGATTTGGCATGAAGAAATTTTTTTCTGGAGCTGGGACTTGGTGAGGTGACCTCTCAATGCATTCAGAGGCTGCCTGAATTTTCTCAGATATTTAGGAGGAGAGTTCAAATGAATTTCATCAAATTTGGCAAATAAGGTCCAAACTTGCAGCAAGTATAATTTGAAAAATTTGAATTGGAGACCAGTGGATCTTCATGGATCCTGGTTGAGGGCTCAAAGGACTAGCTAGGGAAATTTGTTTGGAGACCAAATTCAAAGTAGAAATGGTAGCTCCTTTGTAAATTTCCAAGAGCTAGAATAGAGGGCAGAAAATATTTTTGATAGGAATTAAATGGAAGAAAAATTATGGGGAGGTTCAACTTGCTGGATTTGAAATATATCTTGATCCAAAGATGGGGAAAGGCTTTTGGGAGGGGATTACCACTCATGCCATGGCAAGAGGGATTTTTGAAAGGGGAAAAGATCACTCCAAAAGTCATAGGATCATTTTAAAAGATTTTCAAAAGCAATTTTCCCAAATGAAAAACATTTGGGTTTGAGTCCACAAAAGATGGTAAAATCTCCAAGACCAAAATCAAGTTTTGGGTGAATCCAAATAAAACATTTTTCATAAAAGCAAGTTTTTGAGAGGAAGAGTTCTTTAGAAGAAAATTTTAAATAATCTCTCTCAAATCAAAATAAAAAAAGATTTTAATAAAACCACAAATAAAACTTTGGGTGTCACACCCGCCGACCCCGCCGGAGCCCCGTCCCGACGAGGTATCGATCCGATGACGTTGCCGGCTTAAAAAAACAGTTCGTTTTTTTAAATAAAAAACCCTAGATCGGTTTATTTTCTTCGGTTTTATTATTTAGTGAACGTTCACCGGCCCGTTCGTTTTAACGAACGTGTTTGTCGGATTTTCACTGTTAATGAACGTCCGTTCTTTAACCGTTCGTCAGTTTTCTTTTTCGTCGGATTTTTCCCGTTTATTTCAGATCTTGATTTCTGATCGGATCTTCGTTTTCGTTTAACTTTTCGCTCGTTTATCGGAATCAGGCGATTCAAGCGCCTAGAGTTTCGTCTCGAAATTCTCTTTCCGTTTAACCTACTCAAACAAGTTTTTGCTACTGTAAAATTTGACCTAGATCCAGATTAGTAAACGAAGCTTGTTTCTTTCGCCGTTTGACTTTCGTTGCTTCGTTCGAGTTGATTCTTTTTGCAAACCGGAGTTCTTAAGTTGAACTTTCTGGTTGGATCTTTCATTCGAGTTTTACCTGTGCATTAGATGACTACTTATTGTTTGCTTGTTTGTTTGCGATAGAGTACCCGGAGTGCGCCGCTTGTTACTTCGAATCGCTATGTTTCGCGGATCATCAGCAAGGCAAGTAACACTTTGATCATACCTTTCCATACCCAGTTTTTATTGCATTAGATCAATCCTCAAACATTGCATGGTTAGGATCTAATTAAATTGTGGGTATTGGGATGTAGTTGAGGTAGTACCTATTACCTGTTTATTATCAAACCCTTGGGAGTTACCTCTACGTTTGCCTATATCGCTAAGCTATGCTAGTAGACGTGGATTGGGTTTGAGAGATATTCACGACAGATGTGAGATTGTTAATTAATGGTTTACTTAAGGTGGCAACTAAAACTCACATCTGGGTGGATTGAGGTACCTGGGTATTCCAGGATTGCCTGTTTTTCTTTTGGACCGCCACCCAGGTTCAAAGGGATCATGAGATTATTCATGCTAGAAACTTCCGTGTGCAGCCGCAAGCTATTATGGGCTCTAGCATAGTTGATTAAGTTGTGTGAACTCTTACAGTGGTAGACTAGCAGATGTAGGGGAAAGTAGGTGTAATTGTCTACCCATACGTAAGGTGCAAACACTTCTGAAAGACTGTGTCTCGGTCATCCGTTACTCAAACACCATGTAGTGCGAGTAATCCAACGGAGGAGATCGAGTCTTATGGGGAAAAGTGCACAAACCTCTGCAGAGTGTACAAACTAATCATGGTTAGCCGTGTCCCCGGTTATGGACAACTTGAGTATCTAGTACCTGGATTATCAGGTGAATCTCATCATGTTACTTTAATTAATTTTGTTGGGTTATTGATGACATTTAATTGGGATTGAGATGCTTTTAACCATCTCAATGTTCAACAACCACCATGATAGTTAAATAAAATTTATTCCTTTGAAGTAGGGAAAAATTGGCTTTTCGCAAAACTGTAACTAGAGCTTTCCACCAGCCATATATGCATGTAGTATAGCATTATTATGTTCATTATTCTCTATGTGTTATTTTGCCAGCATATTCCATGTGCTGACCCGTTTTCGGGCTGCAACGTTTCATGTTGCAGACTTTTCAGACGACGAGTAAGGTGCCTTAGGTCGTGGTCTTATACTCAGTGATGCCGTTGGAGTTGATGGACTCACTTATCTTCCAAGTCTTCTGCTGTTATCGTTTTTAGATGGCCTTAAGCCATATTTATCATACTTATTCTCTTTGGAGATATTCGATGTAATAAGTGTGTGATTGCTACTCTGTTATAAATCCTCCATTTGTACTGTGCGTGTCAACATTACTGATCCAGGGATGACACTGGTGCACAGCAGCACAGGCCATTTGAGGTCTGGTCGCTACAAAGGTGGTATCAGAGCACACGCTGACTGTAGGACACGACCACTAAGCTTAAGCCCTAGAACACTTCTCTCTTCTCATTTCTGACCCCTCTCCACTTTCTACTCTTTTAGGAATGGCGGATGCAAGGAGCAAGTTCATGCAACCAGATGAAGACACGCCTTTTGGACGACACTTGAAGGAAGTCACTAAGTACTTGAACATAGGAATACCAAGCATCACCGGAACCTACAACGCCACATTACCCGAAGAGGAGAGCTGTAAGATTCAAGTTCACATTCCAGGAAGGACGTTTGTGCTAGTTACTGAACCCATAAGATTGGTTTTCGAAGTACCAACCTGGAGTTTAGGGAAGAGCATGGCCGCCCACATCGCTATGGGACGCATTGGAGAAGTCTACCACAAGGAGCTTAAGGATACAATTTATCAGATTTGTGGACGCCGAGACGAGCAATGGGAGATGATCAGAACCAAGAAGGATGGATCAATTGCAGCTTTCATCCAGGAGCAAAACCAACACATTCGTCGCCAGGAGAACCAGATGTGCTCAGACAAGGAAGAACTGGAGAAGGCATTGACGAAGATCAAGGAGCTGGAGGAAGAACTCAAAGCTACACGCGAGGATTATTTGGAGGAAATCGTCGCACTAGTAGGGAAGAATGACGACCTGGAGAAGAAGATTGGAGTATTCATGGGAAATTCAGTGCCAAAAGCAGAAGATGACGAATGCACTTGCCCGGATAACTACATTCTCATCGACGACACCGACTCGGAACCAAGTGAAGATGACTTTGTTGATGAAGCTGGAGCAGATATCATGGAGTCTTCAACTGATCAGAATTTCTAGTAGACCACCATATCAGTAGTAGTTTTCCCCCATTTAATAGTATAGTTCAAGCACTTTGTAACGCTAGTTAGATCGATTGTATGCCTTGTTTGAATTGATTGAGTGATATTGATTGTATTTGACTCATGAGCATATGGGTAGTGTTTTCCCTCTAGACCTCATTCTATTCTTAATTCTCATCTTTTCTAACCCATCAGATGCCTCCGAGACGCGATACCGGATTTGTTTTTCCACCGGAGATCACTCAGTTGATTCAGCAACAGAATGCCCTGATGCAAGTGTTAGTGCAGAACCAAGGCAACAACAACAACAACCCACCGCCAGCACCACCTGTTGATCACTTAGCCCGTTTCTTGAGGCTAAACCCGCCGGTGTTTTCTAGTAGCACCGAGCCGATAGTTGCAGATGATTGGCTCCGCAAAGTTGGAAGGGAGTTGGCCACTGCAGGATGCACAGATGCGGAAAGAGTGCGTTTTGCCGCACATCAGCTTGATGGACCCGCAGCATCATGGTGGGAGAATTACACAGCCACACACCCTATTGACACTGTCACATGGGACCAGTTTCAGCAAGCTTTCCGTACAGCTCTGTTTCAGCAGGAGCTATGGCTATGAAGAAGCACGAGTTCCGCAACCTACGCCAAGGAGGACGCACCGTAGGCCAGTATGTGGAGGATTTCAGTAAGTTAGCACGTTATGCACCAGATGACGTTGCTACAGATGCAGCCAAGCAGGAGAAATTTTTGGAAGGACTGAATGATGAACTAAGTATGCAGTTGATGGTAGCAACCTTCAACAACTACCAGGAGTTGGTAGGTAGAGCACTCATGATTGAAGGAAAGCAGCAGCAGATTGAAAACTGTAAGAGGAAGTATGGACAAGGGAAGTATAATTCTGGAGCACAACAGAAACCACGTTTTGCCCCGAAACCGGGAGGACAGTTTCAGCATACCCATGGAGGAGGTAGTTCGCACAACCATAATGGCTCCAAGAATGGTAATGGGAATGGAGGAAGCAATGGACAGAACCGCACCAACCCATCTACCCCAGCCAAGAGGGACCTGAGCCAAGTCACTTGCTTTAAGTGCCAGAAGACTGGACATTATGCCAATGAATGTCCTGAAGCCAAGAATGGAAATGGCAATGGAAGCTCTGGGAAGAAGCCGAACCCGTTCAACAAACGACATGTGAACCACGTGAGCGTGGAGGAGGTTGAAGCACAGCCTGATGCAGTAATAGGTAAGTTTTTGGTTAAGTCATTTACTGCAATCGTTCTTTTCGATACTGGTGCATCGCATTCATACATATCAAGGGGATTTGTGGATAAGTTTAAGCTGCCCACCAAAGTTCTCAGAACACCTATGTTAGTAACATCGCCAGGAGCAGAGTATATGGCAAGCCAAGGATGTTTTCAGATGCCATTGGCCATAGGTAGGCATGTTTTCCCCTCAGATCTAATAATTTTGGAGTCGCAAGGTTTGGATGTGATTTTGGGAATGGATTGGCTATCGATGTATGGAGGAAACATCGATTGCGCCAGTAAGTCGATTTTGCTTACCACCCCAGAAGGAAGAAGGATTAAGTATGTATCACGGCATGTGCCGAAGAGGACTCAAGTGAATTCTTTATCAGGAGTTGTACAGGAGGAAGTACCAGTGGTGAAGGATTACCCGGATGTATTTCTAGAAGAGTTGCCAGGCATGCCACCAGATAGAGACATTGAGTTTCTGATTGAACTTTTGCCAGGCACAGGGCCAATATCTAAGAGACCGTACAGGATGCCCGCAAAAGATTTGGAGGAAATTAAGAAGCAGATCAAGGAGTTACTGGATAAAGGCTATATTCGCCCAAGTTCGTCACCTTGGGGATCACCAGTACTTCTAGTGGAGAAGAAAGATGGATCGTTGAGGATGGTTGTTGATTATCGTGGATTGAATGAAGTGACCATCAAAAACAAGTACCCACTGCCGATGATCAATGATTTGTTTGACCTCTTACAAGGAGCTAAAGTATTTTCCAAGATCGATCTACGATCAGGATACCATCAGTTAAAGATTCGAGAGCAGGATATACCTAAGACGGCTTTTACCACCAGATATGGGCTGTATGAGTATACCGTTATGTCATTTGGTCTGACTAACGCACCTGCCTATTTCATGAACTTGATGAACAAAGTGTTTATGGAGTTTTTGGACAAGTTCGTCGTGGTGTTCATTGACGATATTTTAGTCTTTTCCAAGAATGGGGAAGAGCATGAGGAGCATTTGCGATTGGTACTTGAGAAGCTCAGAGAACATCAGTTATATGCCAAGTTCAGCAAATGTGAATTTTGGCTGAAGGAAGTTGGATTCCTCAGACATGTTATTTCTGGAGAAGGAGTAGCAGTAGACCCTGCCAAAGTTGACACAGTGACAAGTTGGGAATCACCCACGTCAGTTGGAGAGATCCAGAGTTTTCTTGGACTTGCAGGATACTACCGGAGGTTCATTGAGAATTTCTCGAAGATTGCTAAGCCCATGACTGAGCTATTGAAGAAGGACACCAAATTCAATTGGACTGAGGATTGTGAAGCTAGTTTCCAAGAATTGAAGAAACGATTGGTTACATCACCAGTGTTGATTCTGCCAGATCAACGCAAGGATTATGAAGTTTATTGCGACGCTTCTCGTCGAGGACTTGGAGCAGTGCTTATGCAGGAAGGAAGAGTTGTGTCATATGCTTCACGACAACTTAAACCCCATGAGAAGAATTATGCTACGCATGATTTGGAGTTAGCAGCCGTGGTGCATGCGTTGAAGACATGGAGACATTTTCTCATCGGAAACCATTGTGAGGTGTACATGGATCACAAGAGTTTGAAGTATATTTTCACGCAGAAGGAGTTAAATCTCAGACAGAGGAGATGGTTGGAGCTTATTAAGGACTATGATATGAGATTGCATTATCACCCAGGAAAGGCTAACGTAGTAGCAGACGCGTTAAGCCGCAAGAGTCATGTCAACACCCTCATGACAGGAGAGTTACCTCAGGAGTTAGCCGAGGACCTTCGCGAGCTATATTTGGAGATAGTCCCAAGAGGCTATTTAGCGACACTGGAGACTCAGTCTACCTTGATGGAAAGGATCAGAGAAGCTCAGAAGACAGACAAGGAGATTGACGAGATAAAGGAGAAGATGAGCAAAGGAAAAGCCAAGGGATTTCGTGAGGATGAGCACGATACCTTATGGTTTGAGGACCGCGTTTATGTGCCCAATGATCCGGAGATCAGGAAGTTGATTTTGCAAGAAGCCCATGATTCACCGTACTCGATTCACCCAGGAAATACCAAGATGTATTTGGATCTGAAAAATACTTTTTGGTGGACCGGAATGAAGAAGGATATTGCGGAGTATGTAGCAGTTTGTGATGTATGTCAGAGAGTGAAGGCAGAGCATCAGAAGCCAGCAGGATTGGTACAACCATTGCCAATACCCGAATGGAAGTGGGATAAAATAGGCATGGATTTTATCACCGGATTGCCAAGGACTCGTTCAGGCTATGACTCAATATGGGTTGTAGTCGACCGTTTGACGAAAGTAGCTCATTTCATTCCAGTGAAGACCACTTACACCAGTGCTAAGTTGGCAAAGATATACATGACCAGGATCGTATGTTTGCATGGAGTTCCGAGGACCATTGTATCAGACAGAGGAACCCAGTTTACCTCAAAGTTTTGGAAGCAGTTACATGAAACATTGGGAACCAGGCTAGAATTTAGTACAGCCTTTCACCCACAGACAGATGGACAGACCGAGAGAGTCAATCAGATTTTGGAGGACATGGTGAGAGCTTGTGCACTAGATTATGGATCTAGTTGGGACGACAATTTGCCATATGCGGAGTTTTCCTACAACAACAGTTATCAAACCAGTTTGAAGATGGCCCCTTACGAAGCTTTGTACGGAAGAAGGTGTAGAACACCGTTGTTATGGGACGAGGTTGGAGACCTTCAGTTGTTTGGACCAGATTTGATTAAGGAGTCTGAACAGAAAGTGAGGCTGATTCGCGATAGGCTCAAGGTAGCCCAGTCCAGGCAGAAGAGTTATGCTGATTCTAAACGAAAGGAGACAGTTCATGAATCCGGAGACCGAGTGTCTCTTCGAGTATCACCACTTCGAGGAGTGAAGCGCTTTGGAGTTAAGGGAAAGCTAGCACCCCGTTTTATCGGACCATACAGAGTTTTGGAACGTATGGGAGAAGTTGCCTACAAGCTGGAATTGCCCGAAGGATTGTCTGGAGTTCATGATGTATTTCACGTTTCCCAGTTGAAGAAGTGCCACGCAGAGATGGCTGAGATACCACTGAGAGATACAATGCCATTGGAAGCGATTCAGCTGGAAAGTGATTTGACCTATGAGGAGAAACCAGTTAAGATTCTGGAGTATGCCAGCCGAGTCACCCGCAGTAA
Source organism: Aegilops tauschii subsp. strangulata (assembly GCF_002575655.3). Lineage (NCBI taxonomy): Eukaryota > Viridiplantae > Streptophyta > Magnoliopsida > Poales > Poaceae > Aegilops > Aegilops tauschii. The sequence continues at coordinate 448,638,538 of NC_053037.3, forward strand.
GGTTATCAAGTTTTGCAAAGTCCAGTGGAGTCACCACACGGAAGATGAAGCCACCTGGGAGCGAGAGGAAGATCTACGGAAGGACCACCCCCACCTGTTTTCTAGCCAACCCGAATCTCGAGGGCGAGATTAATCTTAAGGGGGGTAGGTTTGTAACATCCCAAATTTTCATTTGGAATGTTATACATAGATCATCATTGCATATCATATTTTTTATTGCATTTTTACAAATCCTCGATAAATCCTAAGCAACTCAAGGACCCTCGGAGAGAGTTGGGGATTTTCTCGATTTTTCATATTTGATTTTATCAAATAATAAAACGAGGATTTTGGTTTTAATTATTTTCTCTCCGGAAAAATATTTCATTAAAAAATAAATGAGAGGAGAAAATATGACTTCTCCAAAACAATTGAAATATTGGAGGAAAAATATTAAAATCATATATTGGATTTTATCCGGATTTTATTTGCAATTTTAATTGCATTAAAAAAATTGCACGTTTTCAAAACTGCATTTTTGTGTCAAAAAAATGTTCACCCTGTTCTAATTATTTTAACTAGACGGGGAAATTTTGTTTTATCGTTTTTCGATTTTTATTTATTTTTGTGCGATTTTCTTCGGCGGAATTTTTTTTAAAAAAAGCGCCGCGCCCGACCGGGCCGAGGCCCAGCCGAGCGGCCGGCCCAGCCGCGTCGTCTCCTCCGCGCGTACGCGCCGCCGCCGCCCGAGTCCGCCCCGAGCACGGGAGCCACCGCCGCCTTACCCCTCCCCCAGGCAGCCCCCCATCCATATATACCGCCGCCGCCCCCCCCCCTTCACCCCGTCCCCGCCTGAGCCGAGCCCCGCCGGAGCCGCGAGCGCCGCCGCCGAGTTCGCCGCCCGTCGCCGCCGCCGGAACCCGCCCCTCGCCGCCCCAAGCCCCGCCGCACCCCGCCGCCCCCTCGCCGGACCCCGCCGGAGCCCGCCGACCCCGCCGGAGCCCCGTTCCGACGAGGTATCGATCCGATGCCGTTGCCGGTTTTTATAAAAAAAACCGTTCATTTTTTTAAAAAAAACCCTAGATCGGTTTATTTTCTTCGGTTTTATTATTTAGTGAACGTTCACCGGCCCGTTCGTTTTAACGAACGTGTTCGTCGGATTTTCACTGTTAACGAACGTCCGTTCTTTAACCGTTCGTCAGTTTTCTTTTTCGTCAGATTTTTCCCGATTATTTCAGATCTCGATTTCTGATGGGATCTTCGTTTTCGTTTAACTTTTCGCTCGTTTATCGTAATCAGGCGATTCAAGCGCCTAGAGTTTCGTCTCGAAATTCTCTTTCTGTTTAACCTACTCAAACAAGTTTTTGCTACTGTAAAATTTGACCTAGATCCAGATTAGTAAACGAAGCTTGTTTCTTTCGCCGTTTGACTTTCGTTGCTTCGTTCGAGTTGATTCTTTTTGCAAACCGGAGTTCTTAAGTTGAAATTTCTGGTTGGATCTTTCATTCGAGTTTTACCTATGCATTAGATGAGTACTTATTGTTTGCTTGTTTGTTTGCGATAGAGTACCCGGAGTGCGCCGCTTGTTACTTCGAATCGCTAGGTTTCGCGGATCATCAGCAAGGCAAGTAACACTTTGATCATACCTTTCCATACCCAGTTTTTATTGCATTAGATCAATCCTCAAACATTGCATGGTTAGGATCTAATTAAATTGTGGGTATTGGGATGTAGTTGAGGTAGTACCTATTACCTGTTTATTATCAAACCCTTCGGAGTTACCTCTACGTTTGCCTATATCGCTAAGCTATGCTAGTAGATGTGGATTGGGTTTGAGAGATATTCACAACAGATGTGAGATTGTTAATTAATGGTTTACTTAAGGTGGCAACTAAAACTCACATCTGGGTGGATTGAGGTACCTGGGTATTCCAGGATTGCCTGTTTTTCTTTTGGACCGCCACCCAGGTTCAAAGGGATCATGAGATTATTCATGCTAGAAACTTCCGTGTGCAGCCGCAAGCTATTATGGGCTCTAGCATAGTTGATTAAGTTGTGTGAACTCTTACAGTGGTAGACTAGCAGATGTAGGGGAAAGTAGGTGTAACTGTCTACCCATACGTAAGGTGCAAACACTTCTGAAAGACTGTGTCTCGGTCATCCGTTACTCAAACACCATGTAGTGCGAGTAATCCAACGGAGGAGATCGAGTCTTGTGGGGAAAAGTGCACAAACCTCTGCAGAGTGTACAAACTAATCATGGTTAGCCGTGTCCCCGGTTATGGACAACTTGAGTATCTAGTACCTGGATTATCATGTGAATCTCATCATGTTACTTTAATTAATTTTGTTGGGTTATTGATGACATTTAATTGGGATTGAGATGCTGTCAACCATCTCAATGTTCAACAACCACCATGATAGTTAAATAAAATTTATTCCTTTGCAGTAGGGAAAAATTGGCTTTTCGCAAAACTGTAACCATAGAGCTTTCCACCAGCCATATATGCATGTAGTATAGCATTATTATGTTCATTATTCTCTATGTGTTATTTTGCCAGCATATTCCATGTGCTGACCCGTTTTCGGGCTGCAACGTTTCATGTTGCAGACTTTTCAGACGACGAGTAAGGTGCCTTAGGTCGTGGTCTTATACTCAGTGATGCCGTTGGAGTTGATGGACTCACTTATCTTCCAAGTCTTCCGCTGTTATCGTTTTTAGATGGCCTTAAGCCATATTTATCATACTTATTCTCTTTGGAGATATTCGATGTAATAAGTGTGTGATTGCTACTCTGTTATAAATCCTCCATTTGTACTGTGCGTGTCAGCATTACTGATCCAGGGATGACACTGGTGCACAGCAGCACAGACCATTTGAGGTCTGGTCGCTACAGGTGCTGTGCGTTCGGTACTTGATCGGTTGGATCGCGAAGATGTTCGACTACATCAACTGCGTTACTAAACGCTTCCGCTTTCGGTCTACGAGGGTACGTGGACATACTCTCCCCGCTCGTTGCTATGCTTCTCCTAGATAGATCTTATGTGATCGTTGGCAAAAAATTTGAAATTACTGCGTTCCCCAACAATGGAATCAGAGCCAGGTCTATGCATAGATGTTATATGCACGAGTAGGACACAAAGAGTTGTGGGCGATAATAGTCATACTGCTTACCAGCATGTCATACTTTGATTCAGCGGTATTGTTTTATGAAGCAGCCCAGACCGACATTACATGACCGCGTTCATGAGACTGGTTCTACCGCCGTGCTTCGCACACAGGTGGCTAGTGGGTGTCTGTTTCTCCAACATTAGTTGAATCGAGTTTGACTACGCCCGGTCCTTGTTGAAGGTTAAAACAACACACTTGACAAAAATCGTTGTGGTTTTGATGCGTAGGTAAGAACGGTTCTTGCTAGAAGCCCGTAGCAGCCACGTAAAACTTGTAACAACAAAGTAGAGGACGTCTAACTTGTTTTTGCAGGGCTTGCTGTGATGTGATATGGTCAAGACGTGATGATATATAAATTGTTGTATGAGATGATCATGTTTTGTAAAAGTTATCAGCAACTGGAGGAGCCTTATGGTTGTCGCTTTATTGTATGAAATGCAATCGCCATGTAATTGCTTTACTTTATCACTAAGCCGTAGCGATAGTCGTAGAAGCAATAGTTGGCGAGATGACAACGATGCTACAATGGAGATCAAGGTGTCAAGCCGGTGACGATGGTGATCATGATGGTGCTTTGGAGATGGAGATCAAAGGCACAAGATGATGATGGCCATATCATATCACTTATATTGATTGCATGTGATGTTTATCCTTTATGCATCTTATTTTGCTTAGTTCGGCGGTAGCATTATAAGATGATCTCTCACTAAATTTCAAGGTATAAGTGTTCTCCCTGAGTATGCACCGTTGCTACAGTTCGTCGTGCCGAGACACCACGTGATGATCGGGTGTGATAAGCTCTACGTTCACATACAATGGGTGCAAGCCAGTTTTGCACACGCAGAATACTCGGGTTAAACTTGACGATCCTAGCATATGCAGATATGGCCTCGGAACACTGAGACCGAAAGGTTGAGCGTGAATCATATAGTAGATATGATCAACATAGTGATGTTCACCATTGAAAACTACTCCATCTCACGTGATGATCGGACATGGTTTAGTTGATTTGGATCATGTGATCACTTAGATGATTAGAGGGATGTCTATCTAAGTGGGAGTTCTTAAGTAATATGATTAATTGAACTTTAATTTATCATGAACTTAGTACCTGATAGTATTTTGCATGTCTATGTTGTTGTAGATCAATGGCCCGTGCTACTGTTCCTTTGAATTTTAATGCGTTCCTAGAGAAAGCTAAGTTGAAAGATGATGGTAGCAACAACATGGACTGGTTTTGTAACTTGAGGATTATCCTCATTGCTGCACAGAAGAATTACGTCCTGGAAGCACCGCTAGGTGCAAGACCCACTACAGGAGCAACACCGGACGTTGTGAACGTGGCAGAGCAAAGCTGATGACTACTCGATAGTTCAGTGTGACCTGCTTTACGACTTAGAACCGGGACCTCAACGACGTTTTGAACATCATGGAGCATATGAGATGTTCCAGGACTTGAAGTTAATATTTCAAGAAAATGCCCGGATTGAGAGATATGAAGTCTCTAATAAGTTCTACAACTGCAACATGGAGGAGAATAGTTCTGTCAGTGAACATATACTCAAAATGTCTGGGTACCACAACCACTTGACTCAACTGGGAGTTAATCTTCCTGATGATAGTGTCATTGACAGAGTTCTTGTATGACTGCCACCAAGCTACAAAAGCTTCATGATGAACTATAATATGCAAGGGATGAACAAGACTATTCCCGAGCTCTTCACGATGCTAAAGGCTGCGGAGGTAGAAATCAAGAAGGAGCATCAAGTTTTGATGGTCAACAAGACCACTAGTTTCAAGAAAAAGGGTAAAGCGAAGAAGGGCAACTTCAAGAAGAACGACAAGCAAGTTGCTGCTCAAGTGAAGAAACCCAAGTCTGGACCTAAGCCTGAGACTGAGTGCTTCTACTGCAAAGGGACTGGTCAATGGAAGAGGAACTGCCCCAAGTATTTGGCGGATAAGAAGGATGGCAAAGTGAAATGTATATTTGATATACATGTTATTCATGTGTACCTTACTAATGCTCGCAGTAGTGCCTAGGTATTTGATACTGGTTCTGTTGCTCATATTTGCAACTCGAAACAGGGACTACGGATTAAGCGAAGATTGGCTAAGGACGAGGTGACGATGCGCGTGGGAAATGGTTCCAAAGTCGATGTGATCGCCGTCGGCACGCTACCTCTACATCTACCTTCGGGATTAATTTTAGACCTGGATAATTGTTATTTGGTGCCAGCGTTAAGCATGAACATTATATCTGGATCTTGTTTGATGCGAGACGGTTATTCATTTAAATCAGAGAATAATAGTTGGTCTATTTATACGAGTAATATCTTTTATGGTCATGCACCCTTGATGAGTGGTCTATTTTAGCTGAATCTCGATAGTAGTGATACACATATTCATAGTATTGAAGCCGAAAGATATAAGTTTAATAATGATAGTGCAACTTATTTGTGGCACTGCCGTTTGGGTCATATTGGTGTAAAGCGCATGAAAAAACTCCATGCTGATGGGCTTTTGGAATCGCTTGATTATGAATCACTTGATGCTTGCGAACCATGCCTCATGGGCAAGATGACTAAGACTCCGTTCTCCAGAACTATGGAGTGAGCAATAGACTTGTTGGAAATAATACATGCCGATGTATGCGGTCCGATGAGTGTTGAGGCTCACGGCTGGTATCGTTATTTTCTGACCTTCACAGATGATTTGAGAAGATATGGGTATATCTACTTGATGAAACATAAGTCTGAAACATTTGAAAAGTTCAAAGAATTTCAGAGTGAAGTGGAAAATCATCATAACAAGAAAATAAAGTTTCTACGATCTGATCGTGGAGGTGAATATTTGAGTTACAAGTTTGGTCTTCATTTGAAACAATGCGGAATAGTTTCGCAACTCATGCCACCCAGAACACCACAGCGTAATGGTGTGTCCGCACGTCGTAACCTCACTTTATTAGATATGGTGCGATCTATGATGTCTCTTACTGATTTAACGCTATCGTTTTGGGTTATGCTTTAGAGACGGATGCATTCACGTTAAATAGGGAACCATCTAAATCCGTTGAGACGACAACTTATGAATTGTGGTTTGGCAAGAAACCCAAGTTGTCGTTTCTTAAAGTTTGGGGCTGTGATGCTTATGTGAAAAAACTTCAACCGGATAAGCTCGAACCAAATTGGAGAAATGTGTCTTCATAGGATACCCAAAGGAGACTGTTGGGTACACCTTCTATCACAGATCCGAAGGCAAGATATTCGTTGCTAAGAATGGATCCTTTCTAGAGAAGGAGTTTCTCTCGAAAGAAGTGAGTGGGAGGAAAGTAGAACTTGATGAGGTAATTGTACCTGCACCCGAATTGGAAAGTAGTTCATCACATAAATCAGTTCCAGTGATTCCTACACCAATTAGTGAGGAAGCTAATGATAGTGATCATGAAACTTCAGATCAAGTTACTACCGAACCTCGTAGGTCAACCAGAGTAAGATCCACACCGGAGTGGTACGGTAATCCTGTTCTGGAGGTCATGTTACTTGACCATGAAGAACCTACGAACTATGAGGAAGCGATGATGAGCCCAGATTCTGCGAAATGGCTTGAGGCCATGAAATCTGAGATGGGATCCATGTATGAGAACAAAGTATGGACTTTGGTTGACTTGCCTGATGATCTGCAAGCCATAGAGAATAAATGGATCTTCAACAAGAAGACTGACGCTGACGGTAATGTTACTGTCTTCAAAGCTCGACTTGTTGCGAAAGGTTTTCAACAAGTTCAATGAGTTGACTATGATGAGACTTTCTCACCCGTAGCGATGCTTAAGTCCGTCCGAATCATGTTAGCAATTGCCGCATTTTATGATTATGAAATTTGGCAAATGGATGTCGAAACTGCATTCCTGAATGGATTTCTGGAAGAAGAGTTGTATATGATGCAACCAGAAGGTTTTATCGATCCAAAGGATGCTAACAAAGTGTGCAAGCTCTAGCGATCCATTTATGGACTGGTGCAAGCCTCTCAGAGTTGGAATAACCATTTTGATAGTGTGACCAAAGCATATGATTTTATACAGACTTTTGGAGAAGCCTGTATTTACAAGGAAGTGAGTGGGAGCTCTGTAGCAATTCTAATATTATATGTGGATGACATATTGTTGATTGGAAATGATATAGAATTTCTGGATAGCAAAAAAGGATACTTGAATAAGAGTTTTTCTATGAAAGACCTCGGCGAAGCTGCTTACATAATGGGCATCAAAATCTATAGGGATATATCAAGACGCTTATTTGGACTTTCACAAACCACATACCTTGACAAAGTTTTGAAGAAGTTCAAAATGGATCAAGCAAAGAAAGGGTTCTTGCCTGCGTTACAAGGTCTGAAGTTGAGTCAGACTCAATGCCGACCACTGCTGAAGATAGAGAGAAAATGAAAGCCATTCCCTATGCTTCAGCCATAGGTTCTATCATTTATGCAATGTTGTGTACCAGACCTGATGTGTGCCTTGCTATAAGTATAGCAGGGAGGTACCAAAGTAATCCAGGAGTGGATCACTGGACAACGATCAAGAACATCCTGAAATACCTGAAGAGGACTAAGGATATGTTTCTCGTTTATGGAGGTGACAAAGAGCTTGTCGTAAATGGTTACGTCGATGCAAGCTTTGACACTGATCCGGACGACTCTAAGTCACAAACCAGATACGTATTTATTTTGAACGGTGGAGCTGTCAGTTGGTGCAGTTCTAAGCAAAGCGTCGTGGCGGGATCTACGTGTGAAGCGGAGTACATAGCTGCTTCGGAAGCAGCAAATGAAGGAGTCTGGATGAAGGAGTTCATATCCGATCTAGGTGTCATACCTAGTGCATTGGGTCCAATGAAAATCTTTTGTGACAATACTGGAGCAATAGCCTTGGCGAAGGAATCCAGATTTCACAAGAGAACCAAGCACATCAAGAGACGCTTCAATTCCATCTGTCATCAAGTGTCGGAAGGGGACATAGAGATTTACAAAATACATACGGACCTGAATGTTGCTGACCCGTTGATTAAGCCTCTCTCACGGGCAAAACATGATCAGCACCAAGACTCCATGGGTGTTAGAATAATTACTTGTAATCCAGATTATTGACTCTAGTGCAAGTGGGAGACTGAAGGAAATATGCCCTAGAGGCAATAATAAAGTTGTTATTTATATTTCCTTATATCATGATAAATGTTTATTATTCATGCTAGAATTGTATTAACCAGAAATTTAGTACATGTGTGAATACATAGACAAACAGAGTGTCCCTAGTATGCCTCTACTTGACTAGCTCGTTAATCAAAGATGGTTAAGTTTCCTAGCCATAGACATGAGTTGTCATTTGATGAACGGGATCACATCATTAGAGAATGATGTGATAGACAAGACCCATCCATTAGCTTAGCACTATGATCGTTTAGTTTATTGGTATTGCTTTCTTCATGACTTATAGATGTTCCTATGACTATGAGATTATGCAACTCCCGGATATCGGAGGAACACTTAGTGTGCTATCAAACGTCACAACGTAACTGGGTGATTATAAAGATGCTCAATAGGTGTCTCCGATCATGTCTATTAAGTTGGCATAGATCGAGATTAGGATTTGTCACTCCGAATGTCGGAGAGGTATCTCTGGGCCCTCTCGCTAATGCACACCACTATAAGCCTTGCAAGCAATGTGACTAATGAGTTCGTTACGGGGTGATGCATTATGGAACGAGTAAAGAGACTTTCCGGTAACGAGATTGAACTAGGTATGATGATACCGACGATCGAATCTCGGGCAAGTAACATACCGATGACAAAGGGAACAACGTATGTTGTTATGCGGTTTGACCGATAAAGATCTTCGTAGAATATGTAGGAACCAATATGAGCATCCAGGTTCCGCTATTGCTTATTGACAGGAGAGGTGTCTCAGTCATGTCTACATAGTTCTCGAACCCGTAGGGTCCGCACGCTTAACGTTCGATGACAATTGGTATTATGAGTTTATGTGATTTGATGTACCGAAGGTTGTTCGGAGTCCGGGATGAGATCACGGACATGACGAGGATTCTCGAAATGGTCGAGACATGAAGATTGATATATTGGACCATGTTATTTGGACACAGGAAGTGTTCTGGAGAGTTTAGGATAAAACTGGAGTGCCGAAGGGTTACCAGAACCCCCCTGGAAGTTATGGGCCTTAGTGGGCCTTAGGGGAGAGAGACGGCCGTAGCCAAGAGGTGGCGTGCGCCCCCCCAAGGGGAGTCCGAATAGGACAAGGGGAGGGGGCCGGCCCCTCTTTCCCTCTCCCTCTCCCTCTCCTTCCTTCTTCTCCTAGTTGGACTAGGAAAGGGGTGAACCTATTCTTACTCGGAGTAGGATTCCCCCCCTTGGGAGCGCCCCTTGTGGCCGGCCGTCCCCCTCCTCCCCTCCTTTATATACGGGGGAGGGGGCACCCCATAGACACACAAGTTGATCTTTAGCCGAGTGCGGTGCCCCCCTCCACGGTTTTACACCTCGGTTATATTGTCGTAGTGCTTAGGCGAAGCCCTGCGCCGGTAACTTCATCATCACCGTCACCACGCCGTCGTGCTGACGGAACTCTCCCTCAGCCTCAGCTGGATCTAGAGTTCGAGGGACGTCACCGAGCTGAACGTGTGCAGATCGCGGAGGTGCCGTGCGTTCGGTACTTGATCGGTTGGATCGGGAAGACGTTCGACTACATCAACCGCATTACCAAATGCTTCCGATTTCAGTCTACGAGGGTACGTGGATACACTCTCCCCGCTCATTGCTATGCTTCTCCTAGATAGATCTTACGTGATCGTAGGCAAAAAAATTGAAATTACTGCGTTCCCCAACAGAGACTTCAACCCACGAAGGGTAACGGCTGCGCGAGTCCACGGAGGGCTCCACCCATGAAGGGTCCACGAAGAAGCAACCTTGTCTATCCCACCATGGCCATCGCCCACGAAGGACTTGCCTCACTAGGGTAGATCTTCACGAAGTAGGTGAACTCATTGCCCGTACAAATTCCTTGGTTCAACACCACAATCTTGACGGAGGCTCCCAAGTGACACATAAACAATCTAGGAGACACCACTCTCCAAAAGGTAATAGACAGTGTATTGATGGTGAACTCCTTGCTCTTGTGCTTCAAATGATAGTCTCCCCAACACTCAACTCTCTCTCATAAATTTGGATTTGTTGGAAAGATGATTTGAGTGGAAAGCAACTTGGGGAAGGCTAGAGATCAAGATTCTTGTGGTTGGATTGGAATACCTTGGTCTCAACACATGAGTAGGTGGTTCTCTCTCAGAAAATGAATGTTGGAAGTGTAGGCATGTTCTGATGGCTCTCTCCACGAATGAAGAGTGGGTGGTGATCGGGAACGTAGTATTTCAAAAAAAATTCCTACGATCACGCAAGATCTATCTAGGAGAAGCATAGCAACGAGCGGGGAAAGTGTGTCCACGTACCCTCGTAGACCGAAAGCGGAAGCGTTATATGAACGCGGTTGATGTAGTTGTACGTCTTCATGATCCGACCGATCCTAGCACCGAACGTATGGCACCTCCGTGTTCAGCACACGTTCAGCTCGATGACGTCCCTCGTACTCTTGATCCAGTTGAGGCCGAGGGAGAGTTCCGTCAGCATGACGGCGTGGCGACGGTGATGATGAAGTTACCGGCGCAGGGCTTCACCTAAGCACTACGACGATATGACCGAGGTGTAAAACTGTGGAGGGGGCACCGCACATGACTAAGAGATTGTCAGTTGTGCCTTTGGGTGCCCCCTCCCCACGTATATAAAGGAGGGAGGGAGGAGGAGGCCGACCAGGAGGAGGCGCGCCCAAGGGGGGGAGTCCTACTCTAAGTAGGATTCGGCCCCCCCTTTCCTACTTCCACAAGGAGAAGGGGGGAAGGAGAGGGAGAAGAGAAGGAAAGGGGGGCTGGCCCCCCTAGCTCTAGTCCAATTTGGTTTGGGCTAGAGGGAGAACTATGTAGACATGACCGAGACACATCTCCGGTCAATAACCAATAGTGGAACCTGGATGCTCATATTGGGTCCTACATATTCTACGAAGATCTTTATCGGTTAAACCGCACAACAACATACGTTGTTCCCTTTGTCATCGGTATGTTACTTGCCCAAGATTCGATCGTCGGTATCACCATACCTAGTTCAATCTCGTTACTGGCAAGTCTCTTTACTTGTTCCGTAATGCATCAACTCGCAACTAACTCATTAGTCACATTGCTTGCAAGGCTTATAGTGATGTGCGTTACCGAGAGGGCCCAGAGATACCTCTTCGACAATTGGAGTGACAAATCCTAATCTTGATCTATGCCAACTCAACAAACACCATCGGAGACACCTGTAGAGCATCTTTATAATCACCCAGTTACATTGTGACGTTTGATAGCACACTAAGTGTTCCTCCGGTATTCGGGAGTTGCATAATCTCATAGTCATAGGAACATGTATAAGCCATGAAGAAAGCAATACCAATAAACTAAACGATCATAGTGCTAAGCTAACGGATGAGTCTTGTCCATCACCTCATTCTCTAATGATGTGATCCCGTTCATCAAATGACAACACATGTCTATGGCTAGGAAACTTAACCATCTTTGATTAACGAGCTAGTCTAGTAGAGGCATACTAGGGACACTCTGTTTGTCTATGTATTCACCCATGTACTAAGTTTCCGGTTAATACAATTCTAGCATGAATAATAAACATTTATCATGATATAAGGAAATATAAATAACAACTTTATTATTGCCTCTAGGGCATATTTCCTTCAGTCTCCCACTTGCACTAGAGTCAATAATCTAGATCACATAGTAATGATTCTAACACCCATGGAGTCATGGTGCTGATCATGTTTTGCTAGTGAGAGAGGCTTCGTCAACGGATCTGCAACATTCAGATCTATATGTTGAAAGTGCGTTATATCAACTAGAGGGGGGGTGAATAGGCGATTTTTATGAATTCTTCACTGAGGAATTTGCGGGTGAGGAAATTCCTTAGCGAATAACTACTTGCAGCGGAATAAGTACTCAGAAGTAAACATAACAGAATACAAGCATGGTCATCATGATGAAATGAAGACAAGCACAGAGTACAGAAAGCGTAAACACAGGATAACACAAGATGAAGACAAACAGACTGAAGAAATTGAACTGAGGAAATTCAGAAAGTCTTCAGTCAAAGTCTTCAAACACAGATATGAACAAGTGCACAACACAGTTATGAGGAAATGAAAAGAGTTGAGGAAATAGAACCAGTAAGCTCGGTGAAGACAATGATTTGGTAGACCAGTTCCAACTGCTGTCTCAGTTGTACATCTGGTTGGAGCGGCTAGGTATTTAAACCTGAGGACACACAGTCCTCACCGTATTCTCCTTGAGCTAAGGTCACACAGACCTCGCCCAATCACTCGTGGTAAGTCTTCAGGTGACTTCCAAACCTTCACAGACTCGGTTACTCGGCGATCCACAATTTCCTCTTGGATGCTCTAGACCATGACGCCTAACCGTCTGGAAGAAGCACAGTCTTCAAAGGTAACAAGCGTCAGATCCACACAGGATCAATCTCTCCAGTGATGCTCAATCACTTTGGGTTTGTGGGTGTTTTGGGTTTGTGTTTTCCTCACTTGATGATTTTCGCTCAAAGTCCTCAGAGGATGGGATGCTCTCAAATGACAATTGTCAGTTTCTCTCGGAGCAGCCAACCAGCTAGTGGTTGTAGGGGGCGCCTATTTATAGCCTAGGGAGCAGCCCGGCATGATAAGACATAAATGCCCTTCAATGATATGACCGTTAGGTGGGTAGATATTTTGGGACAGCTGGCGCGTAACACAGCAACGGTCGGAAATTTGAGTATCAAATTCCTCAGGGCTATCATGTTCCTCACTGTGTAGGCAATCCGCACTGGTGAATTCCTAACTCCTCAGTTAGAACAAATTCCTCAGAGACCAGAAGAACTTCGTCTCTGTCACTGAAGAATATGACTGAACTGTATGAGATTTCCAATGGCTTCACTCGAAGGGATTGGTAGGTGTAGGATTTTGAGTTGAGCATCACATGGAAATTTTTCCTTAGTATTTCCTCGACCCCCTTTAACAGTACGGTGTTTCCTATGACTCAAGAAAGAGAAAATGAAACTACGAAAACAAAAGTCTTCACGCTTCATGTTCCTCAAATTAATACCAAGTCTTCAAGGTCACACCAATTTCTTCACTTTCAAAGTCTTCAGAAATCCAAAGTCTTTAGTCGAAGAACTTCATTTTTAGGGGTCGACTTTCTTTGTAAATATCAAACTCCTCATAGACTTATATACCTGTGTACACTCATATACACATTAGTCCCTTAACCTATAAGTCTTCAATACACCAAAATCACTAAGGGGCACTAGATGCACTTAAAATCTCCCCCTTTTTGGTGATTGATGACAATATAGGTTAAGTTTTCAACGGGGACAAACATATGAAGTGTAAATACTGATATTGAGGAATTTTATTGCAAGATATAGAAGAACTCCCCCTGAAGATGTGCATAGTGAGGAATTTGCTTTTGAAGCAATGCACACTTGAAGAGTAAAATCATGGAGATCTCCCCCTATATCTTGTAATTCATACACGCATTTGACATAATATATGAAGAATTTGAAATGCATGATGAAATATGGTGACTGATGTAATTCAGCATGCGTGCAATAACATTAACGAGGAATAAGCATGCAGAAGAAAACAGCAAAAGTATCAGGCCACCATAGAGTTTTAAGTTTACAACCCGATCCAACAAAGTCATCAGAAGAACGAGAGTTGTAACTTAGAAAAAAACGCCCATATAAGATAGACCCGCTTGAAACGCCCATATAAGATAGACCCGCTTGAAGACTAACTCAAATTTCTCCCCCTTTGTCATCGAATGACCTAAAGGTTCGAAAATGAGGACTAACGCCCCTCAAGAATATCAAGTTGATGAAGGAGCGACAGCGTTGTTGGGGTCATTTGTTGTAGTAGGGCCTGCCGCAGTGTCGTCCAAGTCTTCATGTTCATCAGTGTCACATGATGAAGAATAGGAGCTAGCCACCAAGGAAGGAACCTTGACCTTCTTGTACTTCTTCGGAGGAGGTGCAGCCCAGTCAAAATCTTCCTTGAGACCCATTTTCTTCAGATCTTCTCCACCATATATGTGCGACAGAACAGCCCAGGTGCGGTTGAGGGTTTCATGAAGGTAGTAATGGTTTTTCTTCACTGCATTGTGGGTAGCAGTCATGTTGTGAAGAATTGAACCAAACTGACGCTTGACCCATTTGTGATTGCGATCAACCTTCTGGTGAAGACTGAGGAGAAGCTCATGGTCAGTCATCACCCTGGGAGCTGTGCCTTGAGGATTTGGCTTGGTTGCGTTGGCGGCAGAGTCATGGGTGGCAGAGTCATCATTGGTGGAGTAGGATGCAGCCTTGCGAAATTGACCATCCAATGGACGAATGCCTTCATCAATGACAGCAGTAGCCTTGCCCTTTTCATCAGCTGAGGAAAATGTCCGTTTGAGGACTTCAATCAGGGGCAAGTAGTTGCAATGGTTCAGTGTATCAGCTTTGTAGTTGAGTGAAGACCTTGTTCTGATGAATCTCATAATCCATGGAGCATAAGGCTTCAACTCAAACGGTGACATTGCGACATTGGCCAGAATCCTCATGAAGAAATCATGGAAGTTGACGGGAACGCCATGAATGATATTGAAAAGCAGATTCTTCATGATGCCAACAACTTCTTCTTCATTCGAGTCATGGCCCTTGATAGGACTCAATGTCTTCATCAGAATGTCATAGACAGTCCGAGGCACATATAACAATTCCTTCACAAGGAATTTTTTCTTGGGGCCTGACCTGGCTTCAAAGGCTTCATCAGCACTTGCATATAGTGATCTGTAAGCTCAGGTTCACTATAGACGCAACGAGCAGCTTCAAGGGGAGGACTGAGAGGCAAAGCACGAAGCAATTCAGTAGTTGGTGCTTTGTAGTGAGTATTTTCATACATCCAGTCCAACACCCATGAATTCACATCTTCAGAGTCTCCGGTGATGTGCAGAGTTGCATGAAATTGAAGAATGAGCTCTTCATTCCAATCACATATATCAGCGCAGAAATTTAACAGTCCAGCATCGTAAAGAACACTAAGGACTGGCACGAAGCACGGCAAAGATTCCATATCCACGTGAGGAATGTGCTCATGATCGAAGACTTTGTCTTTGTTGAACAGCACTGAGGAATAAAAATTTGCCTGGCTGGCAGTCCAGAAACGCCTCTTCCAAATGCGAGCAGAGTCATAGGGGTTGTAATCAGTGAAGAATATGTGCTCGCCGAAGAAATCATTAGCCTTGAATTTTTGCTTCCTTGAGAATGGATCCTTTGGCTTGGGCAGAGGAGTGTCAGTCAGTTGCATGACAACCTCAGGAATCGCCATCTCAGGTTCTTCAGGCTGAGGAATTCCTGGTTCCTCTTCAGTGGCAGCCTGGGTCTTCAATTCTTCATTTTTATTTTCTTCAGCACTAGTGGCTGGAACTTGTTCATGAGCTTCATCAGATCCCATTTGAACTGTAGTTGCCGGGGACTGAGGAATTTGTTGCAATGGAGTGAAGAGTGGAGAATTGGGGTGTTGAATTTCCCAGAAGTCATCATTCATCATTGGTGTGGTACAGCCAATGTCCACATCTTCATCTTCCATTTCTTCAACGCCAGCCTCTTCAGCAGTAAACTGAGGCATAGGCGAGGAAACTGTTGGGGTTGAAGGGATTTTATCCACTTCAATTTCTTCATCCATCTGCTCTGACGAAGCAGCAGAAGGATTTTCTTCATCAGATCCGCTAGGGATCACATATTCTTCATCAAAAGGGACGATTTCCTTTGATGGCATGGAGGAAACAGGAACAACATCAATTGGATTAGCAAATGAGCTTGTCAATTTCTTCATCTTCTTCGGTGCTAAAGAATCTGAAGGAGCTGATGCTTTCCTTTTCTTCACTGCTGCACGCTCTGTAGCCTTGGTCTTCTTCACATCTGATGCAGATGGAAGAATTGGAGTTGGGGCAGGCGCAGGAGGAGCAGCGGAATGTGGTTGATTTTCTTCAGGCACAACTGATGCAATTGCCCTGACTTCTTCATTTTCTTCAGGCGCGCCACTAGTGGATGCCCTGGCAATTTCATCAGTGGCTGGAATGCAGTCATCAGCCCTGGAACTTACATTTTCTTCAGCAGCCTGATTGTCATCAGCGGTGCTGGCATGTTCTTCAGTTGGCTGAGCAGATGCTTCAGCTGAGGAATTTCTTGTTGCGATGGGGCTGCAACATTTGAGGTGAACTTCTCAGTCAGTTTAACAAACCTGACCTTGGCTCCTTTCCAATCAGCATAGTAAGCATTGAAATCATCGCTGAGGACTTTGATTTCAGACTGGATCTTCACAAGTTCATCAGTTTTCATAGAGACAACGTTGTTCTTCAGGAATTTCTCCTTCCCGTACTGTGCTTTCTTGAGCTGCCTGGCCTTCTCAAATTTCCATTTCTCTTCTTGGATGAAGGCAGTCAGCATATGACTTCAACCAGGAGTCAGCTTGAAGTCAGGCATAGGAGTGTTTGGGTCCTTAGGCCAGAGATCAATGTAATCGAGGATCAACTTTGGATCCAAAAGCAGAGGCACATTTGTGCCCTTGGCTCTAGCGGCCCTGACTTGCCTATCTCTGATGATTTCAGCAAGTTCTTCATCATCAGCTTCGTCTTCTTCAGACGGCACTTGGAAAGCGACCTGCTTCTTGTGAGGACTTGGGCGAGAGCCTCGTCCAGCAGTGGTCTTGGTCTTCAGCAGAGAGGGTCCTGTTGAAGAATTTGGTGCAGCTGAGGAACTAGCTCAAGCTCCTGAGGCAATAGAGATGCCTGTAGTCCTTTGGCACGTGGCAAGATGCACAGGTGCTGAGGATTTGGTCGGAGCAGGAGCAGCGTGAGGAATTTGCCGTGAGGGCTTAGCTGAGGCACTTGGCCATGAGGGCATTGAAGAAGAAGCACTTGGCTTATGCGCAGGCTTCTTTGCCATGGATTTCTTCGGCCTTACAGAGGCCTCAGCAGCAGCAGTAGAGTCTTCGTTGAATTTCCTCACTGCATCTTTTGCCTGTTTGGCCAGTTTGGCCTGGCGCTTGGCCCATTCTTCAGGAAAATCCTCACCGCATTTGATGCTAGTGGGATCTGCTTCTTGGCCAGGTGCCAATGGTGGTCTTGAGCATGGAGGAGTAACAGCGAATTTCTTCATGTACTTTGGAGTCACATATCTGTACTCCCTCCACTCTCTTGCCCATCTCCTCTCTATCTTCGGAATGCGCACCTTGCGCTGATTTTTATCTTCCTCAGGGGGTGTGCAGTACCCAGCATAGATGTCCTCAGGGATTTCAAATGCAGTGTTGACCTCAGGCCTCTTTCCTCCTTTCTGTAGCTTCTTTCCATCAGCCATTTTCTTTAGATGAGGAATTTGGACAATTCAATTTTCTGAAGAAGTATGCAACTTTTCTTCGAGGAACGCTGCAAATGAGTTAAGTTGATGAGAACATAGTGATTCAGCTGCGGACATGAGTACCTGTGAACAGAGTATAGTTGCGAGGAATTTGGAGAGGTCATATGCGTTCTCACAAGGTTTTTCAAAAAAGAACAAGTTTGAGGAATTTGACCAGGCGAGTCTTGAAGAATTTCACTAAGCGTTCTCAGTCTTAGGTTCTAGAGTTGTATAGATCGAAGATCCACACAATTGAGGAATCTTGAAGAAAAATGATGCTTAGAGAAACGAATCAAGAACAGATGTCATGTGAGGTGTTTAGTGTGTGAAGAATTTGAAGAATAAACACCTTTGAAGATTTTGTAGAAATCATTTGAATCAAAGAGGGCAGTAAAAGTGAATTTTAATTACCCTGAACGAAGAACACAACAAACTCTGAGGTGGAGAAGTGAAGTTCGTCTGTGCAGATCTTCCATGCCCTAACTCGGCGGAGGAAGACGGCTACGGCGATGGCGGAGTGAAGATTTCCGCGGCCGGCACGAGTACGGCGGCGACGAGGTCGAGGCAGTGAAGCTCTTCCTCACCGGCGACGATGAAGTAGCGGCGGCGCTAGGGTTTGAGAAGCTTGAGCTGGAGAGAGGTCGAGCGAAGTAAAGGCAGTGAGGAAGGGGAGAGGGGGTATTTATAGCCACGGTGAAAAACTGTTCGCCCGAAGAAATTGGACGAACGTGCCCCTGACCCTTCTCATTCGCTTGACATGTGTCACCCATGTATTGAGAAGTGGAGATCGTGTTAGATCGTGGGTGAATAGATAAGTATTTCGTGGGATGCGGAACGGTTTGAGCGGCAAAGCCGAAAATTTGGATAAGATGAGTTAAAAGTTCCATTCGCAAATTCTTCAGCTGACAAGGACATAGTGAAGATTTAAACGAGTTTCAAATAGAACGCACATGAAGAATTTGTGAATAGATTGGGTTGAGTATAGCATAGAGGGGGAAGGGTCCGATCACATTCACTTAGCAGAGACACCAACTTGAAGAATTAGCCATAAGTGAATGCTGTAGAGGACATAAACTCATATATATATATAGCCAATCAAGAAAAACGACGGAGAAGGTGAAGACAGTGCAAAGTTGAAGAAAATGAACAACTGAGGAATTTCAAAAACTGAGGAAAAACTCAAATTGAAGATTTTCAACTTTGTGGTGGTGTGACCCACCGTATAAGAATGATGATTTCGGACACCGCGTACAATTGTCGTAGGGTTCCGAGAATCAAATTCTTCATTAATTGCTTCACACTTAGAGTGTTATTCTTCATTGATTGAAGAAAAACGTTTCTTCATGTGTTGCACATCTAAGTCATCAATTTTGCATAAGTGTTAGGATGAGTGTCCTTTTCAAAGAACATTCGAAGATTCTAGGATATTTAGCTCACACCGCAACTTGCTAAATCTCTTCTCATCCAAGGGCTTTGTGAAGATATCGGCTAGCTGTTCTTCAGTTTTCACATGCTCAATAGAAATGTTGCCCTTCAACACATGATCGTGAAGAAAATGATGACGAATCTGAATGTGCTTTGTCTTCGAGTGCTGAACTGGGTTGTGAGCAATCTTGATGGCACTCTCATTGTCACAGAAGAGAGGCACATTCTTCACGTTGACGCTGTAGTCCTTGAGAGTTTGCTTCATCCACAACAATTGAGCACAGCAAGAACCAGCAGCAATGTACTCAGCTTCAGCAGTAGACAGTGATACGCAGTTCTGTTTCTTTGAGGACCAACAGACCAAAGATCGTCTGAGGAAATGACATGTACCAGATGTTGACTTGCGGTCCACACGATCACCAGCATAGTCAGAGTCAGAATATCCGATGAGATCAAAAGCCGAGCTCTTGGGGTACCATAATCCAAGTGTTGGTGTGTGAGCTAGATATCGAAGAATATGTTTCACAGCCTTATGGTGTGATTCCTTCGGTGTAGCTTGAAATCGGGCACACATGCAAACACTAAGCATAATATCTGGCCTAGATGCACATAAATACAATAAAGAACCAATCATGGAGCGGTATACCTTTTGATCGAAGTCAATACCATTTTCATCAGTGCACAGATGGCCATTTGTGGGCATCGGAATTTTGACGCCTTTGCAATCTTGCATGCCGAATTTCCTCAGTACATCCTTGAGGTATTTCTCCTGAGATATGAATATGCCATTGTGCTGTTGACGAATTTGGAGACCTAAGAAGAATTTCAACTCTCCCATCATAGACATTTGATATTCTTCACTCATCATATAGGAAAATTCATCACTATAACGTTGGTCAGTACAGCCAAAGATAATGTCATCAACATATATTTGGCACACAAACAATTCACCATCATAAGATTTAGTGAAAAGAGTAGGGTCGAGTGAACCGGGTTTGAAGCCTTTCTTCATGAGGAATTCCTTCAAAGTATCATACCATGCCCGAGGGGCCTGCTTGAGGCCATAGAGGGCCTTATTGAGTCTGAAGACTTTGTCAGGATGCTTTGGATCTTCAAAACCTGAGGGTTGAGCAACATATACTTCTTCCTCAAGCTTACCATTGAGGAATGCACTTTTCACATTCATTTGATATAAAGTGATATCATGATGGTTGGCATAAGCAAGTAATATGCGAATAGCTTCAAGTCTAGCTACAGGTGCAAAAGTTTCATCGAAATCAATTCCTTCAACCTGTGTGTAGCCTTGAGCTACAAGTCGTGCCTTATTCCTCACCACAAGGCCATTTTCATCTTGCTTGTTGCGGTAGATCCACTTTGTGCCAATGATATTGTGTTTGCGAGGATCTGGACGTTTAACCAGTTCCCAGACGTTGTTGAGTTCGAATTGATGTAATTCTTCTTGCATGGCCTGAATCCACTCAGGCTCCAGAAATGCTTCATCTACCTTAGTGGGCTCTGTGATAGAGACAAAAGCATAGTGCCCACAAAAGTTAGATAAATGTGAAGCTTTTGAGCGTGTGAGAGGACCTGGTGCTTCAATGTCATCGATGATCTTTTCAACTTGCACTTCTTTTGCAATGCGAGGATGAGTTGGTTGTCGTCGAGGAATTTGATCAGCATTTTCTTCAGCACCATTTTCTTCAGCATTTTCTTCAGGTGCATTAGCTCGACGTTCTTCACGTTCTGGAATGAATTCTTCAGCAGATTCTTCGGTAGGAATGACATCCTCAGTAGCCTTGAACTTGATAGATTCCTCAGGTGCAGGTTCATCTATCACAGAAGGTAGGTGCTCTCTTTGCGAGCCATTAGTTTCATCGAACCGCACATCTACAGTTTCAACAACCTTGTGAAGAACGTTGTTGAAGACTCTATAGGTGTGCGAGTCCTTTCTGCAACAAGGCATAAAACCTTAATGTGCTTTCGGTTCAAATTTAGCATTGTGATGAGGATCTCTAATCCAACATTTAGCACCGAAGACTTTGAAATAACTCACATTGGGTTTCTTCTCAGTGAGGAGTTCATAGGCAGTCTTCTTGAAGAATTTGTGAAGATATACCCTGTTGATGATGTGGCACGCAGTATAAATTGCCTCAATCCAGAAGTGATGAGGCGTCTTGTACTCATCAAGCATAGTGCGAGCCATCTCAACAAGAGTTCTGTTCTTGCGCTCCACGACGCCATTCTGCTGAGGAGTGTAAGGAGCAGATAACTCATGAGTAATACCAAGTTCATCAAGATAGTCATCAAGACCAGAATTCTTGAACTCAGTTCCATTGTCACTTCTGATGTGCTTGATCTTCACACCAAAGTTGGTTGAAGCCCTCGAGGAAAATCGTTTGAAGACTTCCTGCACTTCATGTTTGTATGTAACAATGTGTACCCATGTGTATCGAGAGTAATCATCAACAATAACAAAGCCATAGAGAGATGCGTCATTTGTGACTGCTGAGTAATGGTTAGGACCGAAGAGATCCATATGAAGCAATTCAAATGGTCGAGTAGTGGTCATGATAGTCCTCGCTGGATGCTTAGCCTTGGTCATGTTTCCAGCTTCACAAACTCCACACAAGTGATCCTTGAGGAATTTGACATTCTCAATGCCAATGACATGCTTCTTCTTTGCAAGCGTGTGCAAATTCCTCATGCCTGCATGACCAAGTCGTCGATGCCATAGCCAGCCTTCTGAAGCTTTTGCAAGTAGGCACACGGCTGGTTGCGGTCCTGTAGAGAAATCAACAATATACAAGTCTCCTCTCCTAAAGCCTTCGAAGACTTTGGAATTGTCAGCTTCCATAACCACAACACAACGATACTTGCCAAAGACAACAACCATATCAAGATCGCAAAGCATTGAGACAGACATGAGGTTGTATCCTAAGGACTCGACAAGCATGACTTTGTCCATGTGTCGATCCTTTGTGATCGCAACCTTACCTAGACCCAATACCTGACTTTTGCCTTTGTCAGCGAAGATGATATGCTTCAGATGCGATGGTGATAAGGGAGCATCCATCAATAGATTCTTGTCACCAGTCATGTGATTTGTACATCCACTATCGAGGACCCACTCAGTGGATTTGGGTTGATCATCCTGCAGATGAATTAGTGCAGCTTACGAACTTCATATACTTCATCAGTGAAGAATATGACATCACAATTCATCAGACCAATTTCATCAAGCAATGCAGCAGTTACAACAGTATGAGGACGTGAGAAATGAAAGTTCATTTCTTCATGATTAGCCTGCGTCCTTTCAGGCATTTTTCAGGTCTCCAGCAAATTCTTCAGACGTTTAAGTACGTCTGGAGACCTGACCCTGCATAAAAGATTAGTTCTTTTTCTTCACCATCCACATCTGAATGGGTGGCAAAGAGTTCATCACTCTGCGAGCTCCATACGAGAAAGGTGGCATAGAAGCCAATCCATTTCATTTCACATAAGAGGAGTTAGGGTAAGCATATGAATAAGCAGAGAAATTCTTCGAGGACTTATGAACATAATGATTAGAAGAATAATGCTCATATTTATAGCCCTTGGCTCTTCCCTGCGAAACAGAGTTGTTAGCACAATGATGTTCATATGAGGACTTTGATCCTTTTGAGGAATTTGATCCATGTGAGGAATTTGGTCCGTATGAGGACTTGGATCCATATGAAGAATTTGGTCCATATGAAGAATTTGATCTGGGGTTCCTATTCTTCACAGGTGGTGTCATGAGGACATTCACCTGAAGACTTTCAAGGTACCTTTTGGGAACCCAGATTTTCTTCATAGGAGAACCGTTCCTGCAGTTAGTGCCAACATATCTAGCAAATACTTCACCATTCTGATTTTTGAACAGTTTATAGTTGGAGTCAAATGACCCATCGGAAGAATGAGGAGATTCACATGTAAAGCAAGATAGATTAGATGGATCAACTGGAGGTCCCTTTGCCGCAACCCATGAGGTTTTGGGGTACTACTCAGGCTTCCAATATGTACCATCAGCATTGAGTTTCTCTCAAAGGCAATACCCTCTTTGCTAGCGTTCCTGTTGAGGATCTGCTTTTTAAGCACATCACAAAGAGTCTGATGCCCTTTGAGGCTTTTGTACATGCCTGTCATGTACAATTTCTTCAGCCCTGCATCGTCAGTGATACTAGCAATGTCTTCAGATGAGGAATTAGTGATAGCAGAGACAGTTGAAGAATTTGTAGCATTAGAAGCATTTGAACATTCAGGTGAAGAATTAGCAGATTCACGTTCAATGCATTTCAAACATGGAGGAACAAATTCTTCCTGAGCAGCGCTGATTTGTTGAGCAAGTAATGAATCGCGCTCCTTCTGAAGATCTTCATAACTCACTCTTAGCTTCTCAAGATCTTGCTTTCTTTGAAGAAATTCATAAGAAAGCTTCTCATGATCAGACAAGAGAGTGTTATGATGACCTGGAAGGTTGTCAAACCTAGTCTGAAGTCTCTGAAGATTTTCAGTCAAGGTTTTAGTGCGATCCATTTCTTCACCCAACATATCATCACTTTTGTCTAGCATGTTTTGAACCTTTTCAAAAGCCCTTTGTTGTTTAACAGCAATCTTAGCAAGTTTAGAATAGTTGGGCTTAAGGTTTTCATCAGATTCATTCTCACCTGACTCAGAGGAGGTATATTTGAGTACCTTGGCACCCTTTGCCATGAAGCAATAGGTGGGAGCGTAGTCATCATTGCCTTCATCAGCCTTCTTGGTGAGGTCATTTTCTTCAGTGTTGATGTTACACTTGCCGACGAATGCAGTAGCGAGGGCTAGGCTCGCCACACCGGATTCGGAATCCTCAGATGCCTCCTCTTCCTCATTTTCTTCTGATTCAGCCTCAGAGTCCATTTCCTTGCCAATGAATGCCCGAGCCTTCTTGGAGCTGCTCTTCTTGTGAGATGAAGACTTTGAGGATTTTGATGATGAAGATTTTGAGGATTTCTTCTTTTTCTTTGCATCAACAGAACTATAATCCTTGTATTTCTTCTTCTTTGATTCCTTTTCCCACTGAGGACAATCTTGAATGTAGTGTGCGGGTTTCTTGCATTTGTGACAAAGCCTCTTCTTGTAGTCACTGGATGAGGAATCATTGCTCCTTGAGGGTCTTCCAAAGCGACCACGTCTTGAGAACTTCTGGAATTTCTTCACGAGCAGTGCTAGATCATGGCTCAGTTCATCAGGATCACCAAGGCTGCTGTCAGAGTTTTCATCTTCAGACTCAGAAACTGCCTTGGCCATCTGTGCACGTGATCTGCCATAGCTCGAACCATAGAGATCTCTCTTTTCAGCAAGCTGGAACTCATGAGTATTTAGCCTCTCGAGGATATCAGCGGGATCAAGGGACTTGTAATCAGCACGCTCTTGTATCATCAATGCCAGAGTATCAAATGAGGAATCAAGCGATCTCAGCAGTTTCTTCACCACCTCATGGTCGGTGATGTCAGTGGCACCAAGTGCTTGAAGCTCATTTGAGATGTCAGTGAGGCGATCGAAGGTTTGTTGAACATTTTCATTTTCGAGTCTTTTGAAGCGGTTGAAGATATTGCGAAGAACATCAACTCGAGAGGTACGCTGTGTTGAGACTCCTTCATTGACTTTGGACAGCCTATCCCAGATAAGCATAGCAGTTTCCAAAGCACTCACTCTTCCATACTGTCCTTTGCTCAGATTGCCACAAATGATATTCTTCGCTTGAGAATCGAGTTGCTTGAATCTCTTCCCGTCAGCAGCATTCAGAGAAGGTGTGACTGAGGGAAGACCATTTTCCACAACATACCAGAGATCGTTATCAATTGCCTCAAGATGCATTCGCATCTTATTCTTCCAGTAGGGGTAGTCCGTCCCATCGAAGGTAGGACACCCAGCAGAGACCTTGATCATACCTGCGGTCGACATAACTAAAACTCCAGGCGGTTAAACCAAAATCACACAGAACAAGGGAGTACCTTGCTCTGATACCAATTGAAAGTGCGTTATATCGACTAGAGGGGGGTGAATAGGCGATTTTTATGAATTCTTCACTGAGGAATTTGCGGGTGAGGAAATTCCTTAGCAAAGAACTACTTGCAGCGGAATAAGTACTCAGAAGTAAACATAACAGAATACAAGCATGGTCATCATGATGAAATGAAGACAAGCACAGAGTACAGAAAGCGTAAACACATGATAACACAAGATGAAGACAAACAGACTGAAGAAATTGAACTGAGGAAATTGAGAAAGTCTTCAGTCAAAGTCTTCAAACACAAATATGAACAAATGCACAACACAGTTATGAGGAATGAAAAGAGTTGAGGAAATAGAACCAGTAAGCTCGGTGAAGACAATGATTTGGTAGACCAGTTCCAACTGTTGCCTCAGTTGTACATCTGGTTGGAGCGGCTAGGTATTTAAACCTGAGGACACACAGTCCTCACCGTATTCTCCTTGAGCTAAGGTCACACAGACCTCGCCCAATCACTCGTGGTAAGTCTTCAGGTGACTTCCAAACCTTCACAGACTCGGTTACTCGACGATCCACAATTTCCTCTTGGATGCTCTAGACCATGACGCCTAACCGTCTGGAAGAAGCACAGTCTTCAAAGGTAACAAACGTCGGATCCACACAGGATCAATCTCTTCAGTGATGCTCAATCACTTTGGGTTTGTGGGTGTTTTGGGTTTGGGTTTTCCTCACTTGATGATTTTCGCTCAAAGTCCTCAGAGGATGGGATGCTCTCAACTGACAAGTGTCAGTTTCTCTCGGAGCAGCCAACCAGCTAGTGGTTGTAGGGGGGTGGCTATATTTATAGCCTAGGGAGCAGCCCGGCATGATAAGACATAAATACCCTTCAGTGGTATGACCGTTAGGTGGGTAGATATTTTGGGACAGCTGGTGCATAGCACAGCAACGGTCGGAAATTTGAGTATCAAATTCCTCAGGGCTATCATGTTCCTCACTGTGTAGGCAATCCGCACTGGCGAATTCCTAACTCCTCAGTCAGAACAAATTCCTCAGAGACCAGAAGAACTTCGTCTCTGTCACTAAAGAATATGACTGAACTGTATGAGATTTCCAATGGCTTCACTCGAAGGGATTGGTAGGTGTAGGATTTTGAGTTGAGCATCACATGGAAATTTTTCCTTAGTATTTCCTCGACCCCCTTTAACAGTACGGTGTTTCCTATGACTCAAGAAAGAGAAAATGAAACTACGAAAACAAAAGTCTTCACGCTTCATGTTCCTCAAATGAATACCAAGTCTTCAAGGTCACACCAATTTCTTCACTTTCAAAGTCTTCAGAAAGTCTTCAGAAATCCAAAGTCTTCTGTCGAAGAACTTCATTTTTAGGGGTCGACTTTCTCTGTAAATATCAAACTCCTCATAGACTTATATACATGTGTACACTCATAAGCACATTAGTCCCTTAACCTATAAGTCTTCAATACACCAAAATCACTAAGGGGCACTAGATGCACTTAAATATGTATCTTGCAAATCTCTATGTCCCCTTCCAACACTTGATGACGGATGGAATTGAAGTGTCTCTTGATGTGCTTGGTTCTCTTGTGAAATCTGGATTCCTTCTCTAAGGCTATTGCTCCAGTATTGTCACAAAAGATTTTCATTGGACCCGATGCACTAGGTATGACACCTACATCGGATATGAACTCCTTCATCCAGACTCCTTCCTTTGCTGCTTCCGAAGCAGCTATGTACTCCGCTTCACACGTAGATCTCGCCACGACGCTTTGCTTAGAACTGCACCAACTGACAGCTCCACCGTTCAATATAAAAACGTATCCGGTTTGTGAATTAGAGTCATCCGGATCAGTGTGAAAGCTTGCATCAACGTAACCATTTACGACGAGCTCTTTGTCACCTCCGTAAATGAGAAACATATCCTTAGTCCTCTTCAGGTATTTCAGGATGTTCTTGACCGTTGTCCAGTGATCCACTCCTGGATTACTTTGGTACCTCCCTGCTATACTTATAGGAAGGTGTCGGTGTACAAAAGTAGGGGTCCCTTTTTGCACCCCTTTACTTGTGCGCGGGCAGTCGCAGCCCCACGCCCCTGGCCACGCTTGGCAGGGCGGAGGAAGCGAAGACACAAGACAACCAGACCAACGCCAAGCCGGAAACACAAAGAGCAAAAGGGTGAGATGGACTCCCTCGGCAAGGCCCTTGCCTGGGCGGCTTCCACAGCCCCAGCAAGAATCTTGTCGGGGCAACTTGCGCAACGCCAGTAGGGCTGCCACCCTTGAGCCTGAGGGTTCCGACGCCCTCAACCACCTTGGAACCAAAGCTCGGGAGGCGCCTCCGTGGTGGCATGCAGATCTTTGTGAAGACCAGGAACATACAAGATCAGATGAGAACCAGAAGACGAAGATCCTCGGCAAGATCCTTGCCAAGGAAACCCACGAGACCCCCGGCAAGATCCTTGTCGGGGACGACCGCGGTGCCCCGGCAAGACCCTTGCCGGGGCCCCGGCAAGACCCTTGCCGAAGACATCCGCGGGGCCACAGCCAGGCCCACATCTGCCAAGACTCCACCGCCGTTCCCATGCAGCTGCTAGCCCACCAACTAGGCGAGCACCTGCGTGGCGACGTGCGGCCTCTAGACCAACTCAGCAAGCACCTGCGTGGTGGCGTGCAGATCTTCGTGAAGACTCTGCCACCGCACCAACTCAGCAGCCAGCCACCCGGCGTGGCACTACACGCCTCGTCAGTTCGGACGCACGTCGAAGCCAGGCGAGGCGGCGACGGCTGGGATGAGCTTCCTTCCTGTCCCTGATAAAGCAAGAAGGGCACGTCGGCAACGCATTAAATGTGTTTGTCCTACGATGCCAGAGGATAGACTCGACCACTGTATAGCTTTCCACCTCCTGTGTGTCACTGTGGCAGCCCCTTTGTCTATAAAAGGAGGCCCGCGGCGTACTGGCGGGGATTCAGACTTTTTGGACCCTGCACGCCTTGTAGCTAGTCCAAGAACACCAGATAAACAGAAACCAGCAGGAGTAGGGTATTACACATCGCTTGTGGCCCGAACCTGGATAATCCCCCCCCCCCCGCGTTGATCTCTCAATCACGGTCTTTCCACGGCCCCGCGCCCGCCAACCGTAGCAAAAGGGATTCCTCGTGATCCCATAGGTGTCGTTTCCCCGACATCTTTGGTGCGCTAGGTAGGGGGCGCAAGCCGTGGAAATCTGGTTTTGGATCCGACGCAGCGACTCTTCCGTGAGGATTGCTCGAAGGGAGAGGGCGACATCGATCAACCGCCCTCTGGTGCCGTCCGCAGCCTCGACGGCCATCCGTGTGGCCCCAAAAAGCTAAGTCATGCGAAATTTTGGCTAATTTCATTTATATAAGTCTATCCTCCCCGAAAGATCTTGTTCCTTGTACGGAAAACCTGCACGCAATGGGACCCTTCCGCTATTGGCAACGCCCTTGTCTCTGTCTCGAGTCTGCTCGACAGTTCATGCGGCCGCCCTGAGAATGGCAAGGTGGCCTGCCCGCTACTAGCAGCGCTCTTGTCCTGTTACGAGTCCGCTCGATGGTTCAAGCGACCGCGCTGGCAGCGGCAAGGTGGCTTGCCCGGCCGCAAGCGCCCGTCCGGCAGGGTGCTAAGGATTCGTCCTCAAAGCACCACGGCATGGGTTTACGCGCCGGCAGCCTTATCTCAACAAGCGTAGGGTGCAAACATACAAAGAAAGATCTAACGAGAAGATAACATGCGTGATATTAAAGTATTGCAGACTTATATTACATCGAATAATCGCTGCGGTTCTAACTTAAGATAAAATTGTCTTGGTCTTGATCTCGCAGCGACGATGAAAAACGGGGTACCTAGTCCCAGTGCTGGCCCTCTATCCTTCGAACTCCGTCGACGCGGCTGATGATGGGCTCGATACGCTCCTCGAGCGCCGCAAGGTCCACGTCCTCCGGCAAGCTCTCCAGCCTGGCGTCGAAGTCGAGTTTGGGGTTCCAGTATGCCACCTTGGTGAGCACCTTGGTTAGGACGCCCCGGCAGAGCTTCCGGGCCTCATTGGCCAGAGAGGTCGCTCTGTTGCAGCGGAACTACTCCAGGGCTCCAAGAATGCCCTCGAAGAACAGGGTCATTTTGGCATTGGGACTCATGTTCGGCTCTGGGACATACCTCACGTTTGGCATCCCCATGGACACCAGCTTCGTGGTGATCCTGCCAGCAACATTGGCGAGGCGGCTGACCCAGAGGTTTTCGCCCTTCACGTAATCCTCGTGGTTGGCGGCGTCATTCCTCCGCAGCTGCCTCTCCTTCTCCAGGTCCTTGGTCAGGGTCTCTTCCCGGGCCCTGACCTCCGAAAGCGTCCCCTCAAGACCCTCCAGCTTCAGCTTCAGGTCTTTGATGGAGTCGTTGGCCTTGGAGAGCTGCTCAGCCTTGCCGAGGACGGCGGCCTGCACCTCCACCAAGGCGTCGTTGAGCGTGTCCTTCTCCTTCGCCACCTCCAGGGCCTGGCTCTTCAGGCCATCCCGCTCCACCTCCAGCTCCTTCACCTTGCCGGCATGGACCAGGGCTTGGGCATTAAGCGCCTCCCTGTGCCTCTGCTCCAGCTCCTGAGTCCGCTGCGCGACAAGCTTCTCGATCTCCTCATCCTTGCGGCGGAGTGTTGCGGTGAGCGCCTCCTCACGGGCGGCAAGGTCCTCCTCCTGGGAGTTCAGCAGAGCCTGGTGTTGTTGCCGAGCGGCCTCATCTTTAGCGGCCTGCTCCTTCGCCAGCTCCTCGGCCTTTTCGATGTCATCTTGCTTCAGGAGGAGCTCTTGTTTGCGCTCGGCCAGATCACCTTGGATCTCCTTCAGTTCCTGGTGGGCGTCGCAGAGCCAGGCTTGCGTCTCGGTGACGCGCTCCTTGAAATATGCTTCCGCCTTGTCCACCGCCGCCATCCTGGACTTTGCCTTGTCCAGGCAGGCATGGTGAAGCGCTTGGAGCTTCTGGAAGTTGGCGCTCATGGCCCGAAGGAGCTCCTCCTCCTGGGAACCGCCGCCACCGGCGCTCGGTTCATCAACAACCTCAAGCCCGGCGACGGCGAGTACCTCGTCGTCGAACACCTCCCCCTCGGTGGGCGCCCTGGTGCTCGCCGTCCCTGGGAGGTGGACGAACAGGCCGTCGCTCACCTTCAGGTACTTGGCCGAGCCAGAGGCAGCGGAGGAGGAAGGAAGGTCGTCAACCACCCCCTCCCCGGCAGGCCCCGTGTTGGCCTTCTCGGCAGCGGCCTTGTCGTCCTCCTCGGCAGTGGCCTTGCCGGCCTCCCCGGCAGGCCCCTTGGCGGCCTCTTCAGCTGCAGTCTCGGCGGCCTCCTTGGCGGTGATCTTGTCGTCCTCGGCCTCAGCATCCCTGGTGACCTCCTCGATGATGGTGTCGATGTCCTCCCGGTCCACCGGGGAAGGATCTGGACACCGAGAAGGGGAATGAGGCGGAGCCAAGGCCGAGGTTCGAAAAGAAGAAGAAAGAACAAGGATAGAAAACAAACAGCTTACCCACACCAGGCTGGGAAGAAGTGGCACCCTCCCTGCCAACGTTCGTTGCCGGGGCGGAACCATCGGCACCCAAGCTCGCCCCCTCCTCCTCCATATGTGTGGGCTCGGTGGTGGATGCCCTTGCCCGGGACGCCCCTCTGGGCGGCATAGTCGAGGGGGGGCGGCGTGTTGGGAGTGGCCCTCGGTGGCTCCTCCTGCTGCCGTTCTCCTCCTGCGAACCCGACAAGGGCAACGTCGAGAACTCACACCCCAAAGTTCGTCAATGGAGGAGTAAGTGGTGAGCTTACGCTGGGGGCTGAAGCGAGGGCTACGCCGGGGGCTGGTTTCCGGGCTGCTCTCCACCAACACCGGTGTGTTCGGAGTCCCCGCCGGGGGCTTGTCGCCCGTCGAGGCCTTGGCCCTCTTCGCCACCCTCTGGGCCAGTGTCTC
The DNA here is from genome assembly GCF_002575655.3 of Aegilops tauschii subsp. strangulata. Classification (NCBI taxonomy): domain Eukaryota; kingdom Viridiplantae; phylum Streptophyta; class Magnoliopsida; order Poales; family Poaceae; genus Aegilops; species Aegilops tauschii. The sequence continues at coordinate 448,669,675 of NC_053037.3, forward strand.
CCTGTCCCTGCAAAGATGAAAACAAGTCAAGAACAGCAGCACAATCTGAAGGGTCGGGGATAATGAAGGGCAGGATGCTTACTCGTCCTCCACCTCCTCTTCCGTTGCCTTCCTCTTCCTCCTTGGGCTGAGACACCCAAGGTTGAAGTCGACCTCCAGGTCAACATCTGCGGGGGAAGAGGAAGGGGATGGAGTCCGACGACGCTTGGACGAAGAAGAGGCGGTCGCCTTCTTCTTCGCCACCGCGGCCTTCACCACCTTCTTCGCCGCCGCATCCCTTGTCTGGTGCAATAACTGATCTGGGCCTGTTGCCGCTGCACGGCCCTGCCGGGCCGGACCGGCTCGCCAGAGCCAGCGCGACACAGGACGCGTCTCTTCCCTGTGGCCGGGGAATCATCGACCTCGACCTCCTCTTTAGACGACTCGCCGCACGCGTCTTCGACAAGGGGGGTGCCGGCCCCAGCGCTGCTGGCCTCCCCAGCAGACTCCGCCCATCCGGCAAGCTCCTTCTCCTCCACGGCCGAGTCGGCCTCATCCTCCATATGACCAGCGCTGCCGGCCTCCCGGGCAAGCGCCGCCTCCACCGCCCTGGCGGCAATGTAGTCCAGCTCCTCCTTAATGGTGTCCTGGACGAGAAGTGGGACCACTCCCACCGGCAACCCGAACAAGGTGTCGAAGAACTCCTGCATCTTCTCCGTTGGCGGCTCGGGCCAGGACGGGTCAAGGATGTGCGCGTTGAAGTCCGGCATCATGGCGATGATGGCGGACTGGCGAGAGTTGTTGCTCAGTGGGACCACTCCCACCGGCAACCCGAACAGGGGCCCCTTGACGGCCTTGCCAGCCTTCGCGGCCTTGCCGCACCTCTCCGCCCTGCCGTCGCTGTTCACGTCGAGCTGGAAGAGCCTTTGGCAGACGTGGGCATGCCCCATCACCATGAAGTTGTGCTTCAAACCAGGGCGAAGCCTCATGATGTCGGCCGCGTTCCTGAAGAGCCAAGCCAGCCTCCCCTTGTTGTGCAGCGGAGCAATTCGGCGGTGGATGAAATCGGCCCCGATCATCTCAAGGGTGAGCCCGGCCTTGGTGAGGCGATGAATCCTGGTGGTGGCGACCGTGAGCTTTTCGTCGTTGGCGTCGAGGTCGCTCCAGTCCCCGCGGCGGGTCGGCGGGCTCTGACGAACCCGACAGAACTCCGGCGGGTCCTTCTCCTCGATCCAGCACCACCGGCCCCGCCACTCCTCCCACCTCTCCTTCTGGGCACCCTCCGGGTATGTGCCTTTTTCCTGGGCCCTCGGGATCCAGGCGATGCTCCCAGAGATGGCGCCCCCTGGTTGGATGCGGGGGTAGAAGTAGTGGCGGAAGAGCGCCGTGCTGGGGAACACCCCGGCAAAGCCCTCGCAGAGGTGGGCGAAGAGAGCCAGGCACGCCATGGCATTCGGCGTAAGATCCAAAAGATGAAAGCTGTAGGTGTGCATGACATCATTGAAGAAGTCAGAGAAAGGGGGCAAAGCCCACAAGAGAAGAAACCAACGAAGAAGGGGTACCGATTTGGGCCGTCCTTGGCAAAATTCGCAGGGATGACGCGCATCGCAGGATGCCCCGTCGTCTTCCTCCCCCACAGGGGCAAGAATTAGTCCCTGAGGTGGACCGCGTCGACCGTCGACGGGAAGTAGGCGAGCTGGGTCCGCCGCGTCGCCAACTCACTCTCCGGCGCCTCCTTCCCCCCGGCATCCTTGGCCACTCCCTTACCCCTGCTGGTTTTGGGCGCCATGGCAGCTGGGAGGGGGCGAAGGACCAAGAGCAATGGAGGCGTAGCAGCAGCAAGCAGAGGCAAGAACTTCGAATCTTTCGCCTGAGTAAGAAGAGAGGAACAACGGTTCCGAGATTGGGAGAGGCGCAGAAGGTAAATGAGCAGCGCGCCTGCGGCTTTTTCCCTTTTTTATGGGGAAGGCGTGGGCCGCCTCTTTACCATTTACTACGATGTGATGCATGAGGGCAGCGACCGCCCCACGCATGACCCCCACGTCGCGCATTCAATGTGGGTCGTGGGGAAGCACAACGAGCGAGGGAGTTACTGCGGTAAAAACTCCGCCGCACGCGCACCCGCGCACCGTTCTGGACCTGACCCAATAACGCCCCGCGCTTATATGTGGCCCAGGCCCGGGGCTCTTGTCGGTGTACAAAAGTAGGGGTCCCTTTTTGCACCCCTTTACTTGTGCGCGGGCAGTCGCAGCCCCACGTCCCTGGCCACGCTTGGCGGGTCGGAGGAAGCGAAGACACAAGACGACCAGACCAACGCCAAGCCAGAAACACAAAGATTAAAAGGGCGAGATGGACTCCCCCGGCAAGGCCCTTGCCGGGGCGGCTTCCACAGCCCCGAGAAGAACCTTGCCGAGGCAACTTGCCCAACGCCAGCAGGGCTGCCACCCTTGAGCCTAAGGGTTCCGACGCCCTCAACCACATAGGAACCAAAGCTCGGGAGGCGCCTCCGTGGTGGCATGCAGATCTTTGTGAAGACCAGGAACGTACAAGATCAGATGAGAACCAGAAGACGAAGATCCTCGGCAAGATCCTTGCCAAGGAAACCCACAAGACCCCCGGCAAGATCCTTGCCGGGGACGAATGCGGTGCCACGGCAAGACCCTTGCCGGGGCCCTGGCAAGACCCTTGCCAAAGACATCCGCAGGGCCGCAGCCAGGCCCACATCTGCCAAGACTCCACCGCCGTTCCCATGTAGCTGCCAGCCCACCAACTAGGCGAGCACCTGCGTGGCGACGTGCGGCCTCTAGACCAACTCAGCAAGCACCTGCGTGGTGGCATGCAGATCTTCGTGAAGACTCTGCCACCGCACCAACTCAGCAGTCGAAGCCAGGCAAGGCGGCGATAGCTGGAACGAGCTTCCTTCCCGTCCACGATAAAGCAAGAAGGGCACGTCGGCAGTGCATTAAATGCGTTTGTCCTATGGTGCCAGAGGATAGACCCGACCACTTTATAGCTTTCCACTTCCTGTGTGCCAATGTGGCAGCCCCTTTGTCTATAAAAGGAGGCCCGCGGCGTACTGGGGGGGATTCGGACTTTTTGGACCCTGCACGCCTTGTAGCTAGTCCAAGAACACCAGATAAACAGAAACCAGCAGGAGTAGGGTATTATGCATCGCTTGTGGCCCGAACCTGGATAATCACCCCCCCCCCCTGCGTTGATCTCGCAATCCCGCTCTTTCCACGGCCCCGCGCCCGCCAACCGTAGCAAAAGGGATTCCACATGATCCCATAGGTGTCGTTTCCCCCGACAGAAGGCACACATCAGGTCTGGTACACAGCATTGCATGCATGATAGAACCTATGGCTGAAGCATTGGGAATGACTTTCATTTTCTCCCTATCATCTGCAGTGGTCGGGCATTGAGTCTGACTCAACTTCACACCTTGTAGCACATGCAAGAACCCTTTCTTTGCTTGATCCATTTTGAACTTCTTCAAAACTTTGTCAAGGTATGTGCTTTGTGAAAGTCCAATTAAGCGTCTTGATCTATCTCTATAGATTTTGATGCCTAATATGTAAGCAGCTTCACCGAGGTCTTCTATAGAAAAACTCTTATTCAAGTATCCTTTTTTGCTATCCAGAAATTATATATCATTTCCAATCAACAATATGTCATCCACATATAATATTAGAAAAGCTACAAAGCTCCCACTCACTTTCTTGTAAATACAGGCTTCTCCAAAAGTCTGTATAAAACCATACGCTTTGATCACACTATCAAAACGTTTATTCCAACTCCGAGAGGCTTGCACCAGTCCATAAATGGATCGCTGGAGCTTGCACACTTTGTTAGCATCCTTTGGATCGATAAAACCTTTAGGTTGCATCATATACAACTCTTCTTCCAGAAATCCATTCAGGAATGCAATTTTGACATCCATTTGCCAAATTTCATAATCATAAAATGCGGCAATTGCTAACATGATTCGGATAGACTTAAGCATCGCTACGGGTGAGAAGTCTCATCGTAGTCAACTCCTTGAACTTGTCGAAAACCTTTTGCAACAAGTTGAGCTTTGTAAACAGTAACATTGCTATCAGCGTCAGTCTTCTTCTTGAAGATCCATTTATTCTCTATGGCTTGCCGATCATCGGGCAAGTCAACCAAAGTCCACACTTTGTTCTCATACATGGGTCCCATCTCAGATTTCATGGCCTCAAGCCATTTCGCGGAATCTGGGATCATCATCGCTTCCTCATAGTTCGTAGGTTCGTCATGGTCAAGTAACATGACTTCGAGAACAGGATTACCGCACCACTCTGGTGCAGATCTTACTCTGGTTGACCTACGAGGTTCGGTAGTAACCTGATCTGAAGTTTCATGATCATCATCATTAGCTTTCTCACTAATTGGTGTAGGAATCACTGGAACTGATTTATGTGATGAACTACTTTCCAATAAGGGAGCAGGTACAATTACCTCATCAAGTTCTACTTTTCTCCCACTCACTTCTTTCGAGAGAAACTCCTTCTCTAGAAAGGATCCATTCTTAGCAACGAATATTATGCCTTCGGATCTGTGATAGAAGGTGTACCCAACAGTCTTCTTTGGGTATCCTATGAAGACACATTTCTCCGACTTGGGTTCGAGCTTATCAGGTTGAAGCTTTTTCACATAAGCATCGCAGCCCCAAACTTTAAGAAACGACAACTTGGGTTTCTTGCCAAACCACAGTTCGTATGGTGTCGTCTCAACGGATTTAGATGGTGCCCTATTTTAACGTGAATGCAGCCGTCTCTAAAGAATAACCCCAAAACGATAGCCGTAAATCAGTAAGAGACATCATAGATCGCACCATATCTAATAAAGTGCGGTTACTACGTTCAGACACACCATTACGTTGTGGTGTTCGGGGTGGCGTGAGTTGCGAAACTATTCCACATATTTTCAAATGAAGACCAAACTCGTAACTCAAATATTCTCCTCCATGATCAGATCATAGAAATTTTATTTTCTTGTTACGATAATTTTCCGCTTCACTCTGAAATTCTTTGAACTTTTCAAATGTTTCAGACTTATGTTTCATCAAGTAGATATACCCATATCTGCTCAAATCATCTGTGAAGGTCAGAAAATAACGATACCCGCCGCGAGCCTCAACACTCATTGGACCGCATACATTAGTATGTATTATTTCCAACAAGTCTGTTGCTCGCTCCATTGTTCCGGAGAACGGAGTCTTAGTCATCTTGCCCATGAGGCATGGTTTGCAAGCATCAAGTGATTCATAATCAAGTGATTCCAAAAGTCCATCAGCATGGAGTTCCTTCATGTGCTTTACACCAATATGACCCAAACGGCATTGCCACAAATAAGTTGCACTATCATTATTGAACTTATATCTTTTGGCTTCAATACTATGAATATGTGTGTTACTACTATCGAGATTCAATAAAAATAGACCACTCATCAGGGGTGCATGACCATAAAAGATATTACTCATATAAATAGAACAACCATTATTCTCTGATTTAAATGAATAACCGTCTCGCATCAAACAAGATCCAGATATAATGTTCATGCTTAATGCTGGCACCAAATAACAATTATTCAGGTCTAAAACTAATCCCGAAGGTAGATGTAGAGGTAGCGTGCCGACGGTGATCACATCGACTTTGGAACCATTTCCGACGCGCATCATCACCTCGTCCTTAGCCAATCTTCACTTAATCTGTAGCCCCTGTTTCGAGTTGCAAATATGAGCAACAGAACCATTATCAAATACCCAGGCACTACTGCGGGCATTAGTAAGGTACACATCAATAACATGTATATCAGATATACCTTTCATTTTGCCATCCTTCTTATCCGCCAAATACTTGGGGCAGTTCCGCTCCCAGTGACCAGTCCCTTTGCAGTAGAAGCACTCAGTCTCAGGCTTAGGTCCAGACTTGGGCTTCTTCACTTGAGCAGCAACTTGCTTGCCGTTCTTCTTGAAGTTCCCCTTCTTCCCTTTGCCCTTTTTCTTGAAAATAGTGGTCTTATTAACCATCAACACTTGATGCTCCTTCTTGATTTCTACCTCCACAGCCTTTAGCATCGCGAAGAGCTCAGGAATAGTCTTGTTCATCCCTTGCATATTATAGTTCATCACGAAGCTTTTGTAGCTTGGTGGCAGTGATTGAAGAACTCTGTCAATGACACTATCATCAGGAAGATTAACTCCCAGTTGAGTCAAGTGGTTGTGGTACCCAGACATTCTGAGTATATGTTCACTGACATAACTATTCTCCTCCATCTTGCGGCTATAGAACTTATTGGAGACTTCATATCTCTCAATCCGGGCATATGCTCCATGACGTTCAAAACGTCGTTGAAGTCCCGGTTCTAAGCCGTAAAGCATGGTGCACTGAACTATCGAGTAGTCATCAGCTTTCCTCTGCCAGACGTTCACAACGTCCTGTGTTGCTCCTACAGCGGGTCTCGCACCTACCGGTGCTTCCAGGACATAATTCTTCTGTGCAGCAATGAGGATAATCCTCAAGTTACGGACCCAGTCCGTGTAGTCGCTACCATCATCTTTCAGCTTAGCTTTCTCTAGGAATGCATTAAAATTCAAAGGAACAGTAGCACGGGCCAATTATCTACAACAACATAGACATGCAAAATACTATCAGGTACTAAGTTCATGATAAATTAAAGTTCAATTAATCATATTACTTAAGAACTCCCACTTAGATAGACATCCCTCTAATCATCTAAGTGATCACGTGATCCAAATCAACTAAACCATGTCCGATCATCATGTGAGATGGAGTAGTTTTCAGTGGTGAACACCACTATGTTGATCATATCTACTATATGATTCATGCTCGACCTTTCGGTCTCAGTGTTCCGAGGCCATATCTGCATATGCTAGGATCGTCAAGTTTAACCCGAGTATTCTGCGTGTGCAAAACTGGCTTGCACCCGTTGTATGTGAACGTAGAGCTTATCACATCCGATCATCACGTGGTGTCTCGGCACGACGAACTATAGCAACGGTGCATACTCATGGAGAACACTTGTACCATGAAATTTAGTGAGAGATCATCTTATAATTCTACCGCTGTACTAAGCAAAATTAGATGCATAAAGGATATACATCACATGCAATCAAAATATGTGACATGATATGGCCATCATCATCTTGTGCTCATGATCTCCATCACCGAAGCATCGTCATGATCTCCATCATCACCGGCGCGATACCTTGATCTCCGTCGTACCATCGTTGCCATCTCGCCAACTATTGTTTCTACGACTATCGCTACCACTTAGTGATATAGTAAAAACAATTACATGGCGATTGCATTGCATACAATAAAGCAAAAACCATATGGCTCCTACCAGTTGTCGATAACTTCGTTACAAAACATGATCATCTCATACAACAATTTATATCATCACGTCTTGACCATATCACATCACAACATGCCATGCAAAAACAAGTTAGACGTCCTCTACTTTGTTGTTGCAAGTTTTACGTGGCTGCTATGGGCTTAACAAAAACCGTTCTTACCTACGCATCAAAACCACAATGATTTTTCGTCAAGTGTGCTGTTTTAACCTTCAACAAGGACCGGGCATAGCCACACTCGATTCAACTAAAGCTGGATAAAGAGACACCCACTAGCCACCTGTGTGCGAAGCACGGAGGTAGAACTAGTCTCATGAACGCGGTCATGTAATGTCGGTCTGGGCCGCTTCATAAAACAATACCGCCGAATCAAAGTATGAAATGCTGGTAAGCAGTATGACTATTATCGCCCACAACTCTTTGTGTTATACTTGTGCATATAACATCTACGCATAGACCTGGCTCGGATGCCACTGATGGGGAACGTAGTATTTCAAAAAATTTGCCTACGATCATGCAAGATCTATCTACGAGAAGCATAGCAACGAGCGGGGAGAGTGTGTCCACGTACCCTCGTAGACCGAAAGCGGAAGCGTTATATCAACGTGGTTGCCGTAGTCATACGTTGTCGGCGTTCTGGGAACGGGGGTCCCAGACTTGCCTGCCTGCGGCCCACGGCGTGGCTATGCTAGCGGGCCTGTACGGCCCATGTTTGTCAACAAAGCATTCAAGACCCTCGCGAGGGGCCAGGCCTCGCGAGGCGGACGGCGCAAGACCTCCTCGGGAGCGGCCTCACCAGGGCTGCCTCGCGAGGAGTGGAGATATCAAGGCGGAGCAAACCTCACGAGGCTCTCATGACGTGAGCCATGACGATCGAGACCAGGCGGGCGCCAGCGCGCGCAGCGTCCTTGTTTCCTATTTGGTGCTAAGGGAGCAAGCGCAGACGCGGAGTACCGAGGCATTAGGCAAAGGTTTCCATATCGGTGCAACAAGACCAAGACCAGCAGGACGTCAAGACAGAGGTCACCATGGAGCCCAAGACGGCGTCAGCGCCAGAGCCTTTTGCAGGCGAAGACCGCTTTTGTCAGGATAGCTTGTACTAGCTGTCCCCTTTCAAATCTGCCCGCCGTTGTTGGCTCCCTTCCCGCTCAATATTTGGGGAGAGGACCAGGGCCTATATAAGTAGAGCTAGCCACCACAGAGAGAGATCAAGTCGCAGAAAAAAGAAGAAGTCACGCTCTCACCGCACAAGTTCACCAAGCACAAGAACACCTCGACCTCAGGAGGCTATTCTTCCCCTTGTACTGCTCATCATCAGCCCAAGAGGCAATCCACCACCACACATTGGAGTAGGGTATTACACCACATCGGTGGCCCGAACCAGTATAAATCTCGTGTCTTTCTGTGTTGCGAGTTCGTCGAGTTCGTCCGTGAGATCTTAACGAGCTAGGGCGTAGATCGGTAGGGGGGAAGAACTTCGCGCGCACCCCAGAGTTCGAACCTTAAGGGTTTTGCCGGAACCTGAGATCCGACATTTGGCGCGCCAGGTAGGGGTGCGCCGTAGCTTCCCTCCCATTGATTCGTTGCTCCGTCGCTCCGTTGTCTCCATGGCGGACGCTCGCCGCACTCGAGCTGAGCGCCGGGCTGCCCTCACCGCCCGCGTTGCTTAGACGGCTCCCGTCGGTGGGCCACCTCGTCGTTCTCCGTCTCCTGCCGCAAACGCCGCTACCGGCCCGGCGGGGAACGAGCAGCAAGCGTCCTCGCTGCACCCATCGGTGCGGCAGGACGGCCGCACCACCACTCCATCGCTGACCCCGGCCGGTTCCTCGTCCCATGCACGTCGCGCTCCCATGGACGCGCAGGCCGCGCTCCTCATGGAGAACGAGCTCCTGCGCTACCACCCGGTCGACGACCTCTACGAGGAGGGGCTCCCGGCACCGTCCCTCTCTCTGCCTCGCCCTCCGCTAGCCACGGGCGACGTGGCTCATGGAGCGTCTCCACCACCTCTGCCCCAAGACGGTGCCTTGGCACCAAGGCGCGTGGCCCCACGGCATGATCCACCATGCCCAGTGCCCGCACGTGAAGAGAGAAGTTGCCAAGAAATTCCTCGGCCGCGGGAAGCTGCGCCTGCGCTCCTCGCGCCACCTCGCCAAGACCAAGCTCCACCTCCGAGGCGGGCCCCGGCAACCACGGCCGGCTGCCGCGCCTTCACCCCCGAGCTGCGCAGCATCGCCTGGCCAGGCAAGTTCAAGCCGGATTTGCCCCCTCGTTACGACGGCACCGCCGACCCCGCGGAGTTCCTGCAGCTCTACGAGCTGAGCATCGAAGCAGCCAACGGCGACGAGAAAGTCATGGCGAACTGGTTCCCTATGGCTCTCAAGGATGGTGCCCGCTCCTGGCTCCTGAACCTGCCGCATGGCTCGGTCTCCTCCTGGGACGAGATGCGCGACCGCTTCGTCGCCAACTTCCAGGGCACCCGTGACCGCCCGCTGGCCGCAGGCGACTTGCGCCGCATCAAGCAACAACCGGGGGAGACCCTCCAGAAGTACATCTAGCGCTTCAACAACACTCGCCTCAAGATCCCCAAGGTCACGGACGAGGCCATCATCTCCGCGTTCTCTGACGGCGTCCATGACGTCAAGATGAAGGAGGAGCTCGCTATCCACGAGGAACTATGCACATCTCAGGAGCTGTTCAACTTGGCAACCAAGTGCGCAAGAGCTGAGGAGGGGCGCCTTTCCCTCCTCGAGCTGCCAGCTGCGGGTGCAGAGGAGAAGAAGGCCAAAGCCAAGGACGTGAAGCACAAGGAGGCAGTTGTGCTTGCAGCGGAGCCGGATACCAAGCGGGCCAGAGACCAGCCCGAGTCATCCAAGGGCAGCCGACCATTCTGCGCCTTCCACAATCTGAACACCCACAACACCAGCGACTGTCAAGAGCTCAGAGCCATTCGCGAAGGACGTTTCGGTCGACGCCCCGAGCGCAGCGACCGGGGCTATGGCCGTGGAGGAGGACGTGGAGGCGAACGCTGGGACAACCGTGGCCCGCGCCAGGAGTGGCGCGACAGGCCTCGTGAGGACCGCTAGAAGGACCATCCTCGCGAGGGCGCCTGGAGGGACCATCCTCGTGAGGATCGCCCTCAGGCCAACGCCGGTCTTCCCCCGCTGCCGCCACCACCAAGAAGGAACAACGATCACCATCAGGACGAGGGGGCTGGGGGCTTCCAGGAGCCGTGTGCTATCGCCTGCATCTTGGGCGGCGCGCAGGCCCTAGCCTCTCAATGCATCTTCAAACAGTTTGCTCGTGAAGTGAACGCGGTCCTCCCCAAGCTCGAGGCCACACGCCCGCTCAGGTGGTCCCAGTGCGCCATCACCTTCAACTCGGCAGATCAGCTCAAGTGCGCAGCCACTACTGGCGCCCTCCCGATGATGTGCTCCCCAGTCATCAGCAATGTACAAGTCACCAAGACCCTCATCGATGGAGGCGCGGGGCTCAATGTCCTGTCCGTCGACACATTCGACAACCTCCAAGTGCCGTATGAGCAGCTTCAGCCTACCAAGCCTTTCTCAGGAGTGACCGACGGTTCCACCACACCGATAGGGCAGGTCCGCCTGCCTGTCACTTCGGGGAGCACAAGAACTACCGCACCGAGCTCATCGACTTCGACGTCGCACACATTCTCCTGCCGTACAACGCCATCCTCGGGTATCCATCCCTAGCCAAGTTCATGGCCGTCACCCACCACGGCTGCAACGTTCTCAAGATGCCAGGAAGCGGCGGAATCATCACAGTACCATGTGAAGAAAGAGATGCGGTGTGCTCCCTCGAGCGCGCCTTCCAAGCTGCAGGAAAAGATGACCCCAGCAGCAGAAGTAAGGGCACTATGGAGGCCATCCCCAAGAAGAAGAAGCTACGCCGTGCCGGGCCTCGGGAGGGTGGCATCGCAGCTGGAACCTCGTCAGGATCAGCGCCCGCTCCAGGGGCGCCTCCCTCCGTCGCATAGGAAGGCGCGCCCGGCGCCCTCCTCGGGCAGGGCTCGGGGGATTTCTTCTGGAAGGCCTCGGACCTTGCCCACATCACGAGGGAGGCGCTTAGGCACCACATGGAGGCGTTCTTCGCGGCACGTTTCCCTCAGGAGATCACAGGAAAGGGAGCGCCCACCGCTCAGGAGTTCGTCACCAAGACCACTCAGGAACTGCAAGACGCAAGGGTCATGCGCGGCGACCGCCTCTCACGAGGCATAGCCCCCCATCCAGGCGAGGATGCCGGGCTGCACGTCTGCATCGACGTCCCAGGGCTCAACAGGGCCGCATCTTAGGAGCTTTTCTGGCCTTCGCGTGTGGGCCGTTGCGAGGGCCCACCACACAGCTATGTCTGCATGCCCTTCGGCTTGCCGAGCGTGGTGTCAGCCTATTAGTGCAACATGCGGCGCATCATGGCAGCTCAGGAGGCCAGACACCACGCCGTCCTGGCAGAGATGGAGATGGTCCTCAGGGAACCACCTGAGCCCCCAGAGCCTCCCGAGGCTCAGGGCCCCGGTGGCTCGTGAGGAGCCATTCCTTCGAGCACGCCTTCAGCTGCACCAACTCTTCTTCGTTGACAGAACCAGGTGACATTTTCCAAGTTCATTTAGCTGGGAGCGCCCCTCAGGCCGCATTATTCCCAGGCCGCGTGGGTCCGTCCCTATGGCGTGTATCCTTTGCTTATGTCTTTAGCTTACCTTGCTGGGGGCGCCCCTCGGGTTGCATCATCCCCAAGCCGCTCGGGCCTGGCCCAGTGGCATGTATCTTTCTGCATTTACTTAAGCTGGTTTGCCTTCCATGCTTAACCTTCCTGATTGCTACCTGCTCGGTCGTCGCCCCCACGGGGCCTCCTCACACTGGCACGACGCTGGTCCATGGGTCCGTCCCTGCCACGTCGACAAACCTGAGCGGTCGAGCTCTGGCTCGCGGCACGCCTCGCGCACGTCACCTCACCAGGCCCTCAATGCATTCGTCTCCTCACCAAGCGTCCAGCGGCAGGCTGGCAACCATAACGGCAAAACCGTGTCTCCCTTTGTGATGGATTACAGGAACCTCCTGAAGAAGACAGCGGGCGGCACCCCGAGCTTCCTTTTCCTTCGTGCAATTCGCTTGCGTGTTAAAAGGGGGGCTCCTGAGCATCACGACACAGGAGCTCTTACTGGCTCTCCAGCCCTCACCCCCTGGCCTTGACCACGGCATCGCGACCTGGCATACCAGCGGCGGCTGAGCTTGCTCGAGGGCCGGGAGCTGAGGACGTAGAGCACTAAGGAGAGCATGGGGAAGGGAAGACTCGTGCGGGCCTAACCTAGCTACGCTGCGGGGATCTGCGCATAGGCCTGGCGCATCGCGAAGAATCGACCCCGCGCCACTGAGATAAGTCTCGCGCTCGGATCGGCTAATCGTTGGAACCTTAGGGTCGCGGTCATCGCAGCTCTGCCGCGGCCACGACGCTTCCCTTTCTTATCTTGCCGTAGCTGCTTGAGCGCTAAAGGGGACCTCCTGAGCATCGCGCCTTAGGGGCTCTTACCGGACCTCGGGCCGCACACCTCCTGGCCTTGACCACGGCACGCGACCTGGCATACCAGCGACGACTGTAGCCTGCCTGGGGACTGGGACCTATCAGCGTAGAGCAACAAGCTATCGCCGGGTTGTAAAGGGGAGACCGAGCCTTGACACGACATGCGCTCGCAAATTTTCATAATAAGGAAGGTATACACAAAAGGGCATCACGGATCCTTACACACCCCCATGGGGTACCTCATGATTCTCCGCAGGAAACGGAAATGAGAACTAAGAGGAATCCTATCTACACCCCCCCCCCTGGCGGACGCCATCATCAACAGTGGGCCACGGGAGGCCAACCGGCGCCTCCCACGATCACAGGTAATGATGGTTTTCCTTGCATGTCGCAGGGACTTGTCAAGTCGAGCAGTTGCCGAGGCAGCATGGGGAAGCGGAGACACCCACGTCCAATCAACCGCCACGCGTCGACCGAGGCCGCAGGCTTTTGGGGCCCGCGGCGTTCCGTACTTGACCTTTGGCTTCACCTCGAAGCCAAGCCCGAGCGCACCTTGGGCCCGGGGGCTACTGTCGGCGTTCTGGGAACGGGGGTCCCCAGACTTGCCTGCCTGCGGCCCACGGCGTGGCTATGCTAGCGGGCTTGTACGGCCCATCTTCGTCAACAGAGCATTCAAGACCCTCGCGAGGGGCCAGGCCTCGCGAGGCGGACGGTGCAAGACCTCCTCGGGAGCGGCCTCACCAGGGCTGACTCGCGAGGAGCCGAGATATCAAGGCGGAGCAAACCTCACGAGGCTCTCGTGACGTGAGCCATGACGATCGAGACCAGGCGGGCGCCAGCGCGTGCAGCATCCTTGTTTCCTCTTTGGTGCTAAGGGAGCAAGCGCAGACGCGGAGTACCGAGGCATCAGGAAAAGGTTTCTCATATCGGTGCAACAAGACCAAGACCAGCAGGACGGCAAGACGGAGGTCACCATGGAGCCCAAGACGGTGTCACCACCAGAGCCTTTTGCAGGCGAAGACCGCTTTTGTCAGGATAGCTTGTACTAGCTGTCCCCTTTCAAATTTGCCCGCCGTTGTTGGCTCCCTTCCCGCTCAATATTTGGGGAGAGGACCAGGGCCTATATAAGTAGAGCTAGCCACCACAGAGAGAGATCAAGTCGCGGAAAAAAGAAGAAGTCCCGCTCTCACCGCACAAGTTCACCAAGCACAAGAACACCTCAACCTCAGGAGGCTGTTCTTCCCCTTGTACTGCTCATCATCAACCCAAGAGGCAATCCACCACCACACACTGGAGTAGGGTATTACACCACATTGGTGGCCCGAACCAGTATAAATCTCGTGTCTTTCTGTGTTGCGAGTTCGTCGAGTTCGTCCGTGAGATCTTAGCGAGCTAGGGCGTAGATCGGTAGGGGGGAAAGAACTTCACGCGCACCCCAGAGTTCGAACCTTAAGGGTTTTGCCGGAACCCGAGATCCGACATACGTCTTCACGATCCGACCGATCCTAGGATCGTACGGCACCTCCGTGTTCAGCACACGTTCAGCTCGATGACGTCCCTTGTACTCTTGATCCAATTGAGGCCGAGGGAGAGTTCCTTCAGCACGACGACGTGTCGATGGTGATGATGAAGTTACCGGCGCAGGGCTTCGCCTAAGCACTACGACAATATGACCGAGGTGTAAAACTGTGGAGGGGGCACCGCACACGGCTAAGAGATTGTCTGTTGTGCCTTTGGGTGCCCCCTCCCGACGTATATAAAGGAGGGAGGAGGAGGAGGCCAGCCAGGAGGAGGCGCGCCCACGGGGGGGGGGGGGGGGGAGTCCTACTCCAAGTAGGATTCGCCCCCCCCCCCTTTCCTACTTCCACAAGGAGAAGGGGGAAGGAGAGGGAGAAGAGAAGGAAAGAGGGGCTGGCCCCTAGCCCTAGTCCAAATTCTGTTTGGGCTAGGGGGCGCGCACCACACCTTGGCCTGACTCCTCTCTTCCACCACTAGGACCATGAGGCCCACTAACTTCCGGGGGGTTCCGGTAACCCCCGGTACTCCGAAACTTATCCAAAACGACCCGAACCATTTCGGTGTCCGAATGTAACCTTCCAATATATCAATCTTTATGTCTCGACCATTTCGAGACTCCTCGTCATGTCTGTGATCTCATCCAGGACTCCAAACAACCTTCGGTAAATCAAATCACATAAACTCATAATACGAATCGTCATCCAACGTTAAGCGTGCGGACCCTACGGGTTCGAGAACTATGTAGACATGACCGAGACACATCTCTGGTAAATAACCAATAGCGGAACCTGGATGCTCATATTGGCTCCTACATATTCTACGAAGATCTTTATCGGTCAAACCGCACAACAACATACGTTGTTCCCTTTGTCATCGGTATGTTACTTGCCCGAGATTCGATCGTCGGTATCACCATACCTAGTTCAATCTCGTTACCGGCAAGTCTCTTTACTCGTTCTGTAATGCATCATCCCGCAACTAACTCATTAGTCACATTGCTTGCAAGGCTTATAGTGATGTGCACTACCGAGAGGGCCCGGAGATACCTCTCCGACAATCAGAGTGACAAATCCTAATCTTGATCTATGCCAGCTCAACAAACACCATCGGAGACACCTGTTGGGCATCTTTATAATCACCCAGTTACGTTGTGACGTTTGATAGCACGCTAAGTGTTCCTCTGGTATTCGGGAGTTGCATAATCTCATAGTCATAGGAACATGTATAAGTCATGAAGAAAGCAATAGTAATAAACTAAACGATCATAGTGCTAAGCTAACGGATGGGTCTTGTCCATCACATCATTCTCTAATGATGTGATCCTATTCATCATAGGACAACACATGTCTATGGCTAGGAAACTTACCATCTTTGATTAACGAGCTAGTCTAGTAGAGGCATACTAGGGACACTCTGTTTGTCTATGTATTCACACATGTACTAAGTTTCTGGTTAATACAATTCTAGCATGAATAATAAACATCTATCATGATATAAGGATATATAAATAACAACTTTATTATTGCCTCTAGGGCATATTTCCTTCAAGTGGAGGGGTATATATAGCCTCCACACAAAATCTAACCGTTACACACAATTTACCAAACTCGGTGGGACCGAATACTCAAACTCGGTCAGACCGATTTAGTTCAAAATGTGAACGTTAGGATTTTCGGTGGGACCGACATGTCAACTCAGTGTGACTGATTTCATTAGGGTTAGGGCATAACATAATCTCGGTGAGATCGATCACATGAACTCGATTGGACCGATTTCTGTAATAGGCAAACAGAGAGTTGGTCAGGCAAACTCGCTGGGACCGATTCGCTCATTTCGGTGAGACCGAAACGTTGCGAAAAGGAAACAGAGAGTTTGCATTGCGAACTCGGTGGGACCGATCACTCATCTCGGTTAGACCGAAACGTTACGAAGGGAAACAGAGTGTTTGCAATCCCATCTCGGTGAGACCGAACTGATTAGGGTTTCTGGCTATGGCTATGTCAAATGAACTCGGTGGCGCCGGATAGATTAAATCGCTGGGGCCGAGTTTGATTTTTGTTTTGGGACATATGTGGATATGAGAAAGTGGTTGAGGGATTTTGGAGCATATCACTAAGTATTTTGAGCAAGCAATCCATTAAGCAACACCTCATCCCCTTTTAATAATATTGGCTTTTCCTATGGACTCAATGTGATCTTGGATCACTAAAATGATAATGTAGAGTCTTGAGCTTGAGCCAATATGTGTCCTTAGCATTTTGAGGGGTCCACATTCCTAGTCCATGCCATGCCAATCATTGAACTTTCTGAAATGATCATCTTGAAAGAGTATTAGTTCAATGAGCTATATGTTGTTAAGAATTACCAAAACCACCCAGGGATAGTTGCACTTTCAGTCTCCCCCTTTTTGGTAATTGATGACAACATATAGATCAAAGCTTCGACAAATGATAATAAGAATGTAATACATCGTCGCTTTGAGAAGTATGTGATAAGCAAGAGCTCCCCCTAAATTTGTGCATTATTTATTGCTTTTGAATGCAAATGCACAATCGATTAGGATCATGGGTTACTCTTCCATGTCACACACATCTTGGTGGAGCGCTCAAAATGATAGAATATGAAATATGCGCTCATCACCAAGGCAAAGTGAATGATCATACATGAGAGATAAATAATAGCATCATTGAAGCACAAGCATTAAAGTATGTGAAAGTGCAACTATCCCTGGGTGGTTTTGGTAATTCCTAACAACATATAGCTCATTGAGCTAATGCTATTCCAAGATAAATATTTCAGGAAAGCTCAATGATTGGCATGGCATGGATTAGAAAGTGGACCCTTCAAAATGCTAAGGCCAAAAGATTGGCTCAAGCTCAAAGCACAGGACTCTACATTTTCTATTTTAGTGATCCAAGATCGCATTGAGTCTATAGGAAAAGCCAATACTATTAAGAAGGGATGAGGTGCTACTTAATGAGGTTCTTGCTCAAAATGCTTAGTGATATGCTCCAAAACCCTCCACTACTTTCTCATATCCACATATGTCCCAAACCAAAAGTCCAACTCAGACCCACCGATTCTTTCTATCCGGCGCCACCGACTTCACTTGACATAGCCACTGCCAGAAACCCTAGTCTTTTCGGTCTCACCAATAGGGATCTCGGTCTCACTGAGATGGGATTGTAATCTCTCTGTTTCCCTTCGTAACATTTTGGTCAAACCGAGATGAGCGATCGGTCCCACCGAGATTGCAATGCAAACTCTCTATTTCCCTTTCGTAACGTTTGGTCTAACCGAGATGAGCGAATCGGTCCCACCGAGTTTGCCTGACCAACTCTCTGTTAGTCTATTACCAAAATCGGTCACACCGAGTTTGTGTAATTGGTCTCACCGAGATTACGTTATGCCCTAACCCTAATGATATCGGTCCCACCAAGTTGACATGTCGGTCCCACCGAAACACCTAATGGTCACATTATGAACTAAATCGGTCTGACCGAGTTTAACAATTCGGTCCCACCGAGTTTGGTGATTTGTGTGTAACGGTTAGATTTTGTGTGGAGGCTATATATACCCCTCCACCCACTCTTCATTCGAGGAGAGAGCCATCAGAACATGCCTACACTTCCAATACATATTTTCTGAGAGAGAACCACCTACACTTGTGTTGAGGTCAAGATATTCCATTCCAACCACATAAATCTTGATCTCTAGCCTTCCCCAAGTTTCTTTCCACTCAAATCTTCTTTCCACCAAATCCAATCCTATGAGAGAGAGTTGAGTGTTGGGGAGACTATCATTTGAAGCACAAGAGCAAGGAGTTCATCATCAACACACCATTTGTTACTTCTTGGAGAGTGGTGTCTCCTAGATTGGCTAGGTGTCACTTGGGAGCCTCCGACAAGATTGTGGAGTTGAACCAAGGAGTTTGTAAGGGCAAGGATATCGCCTACTTCGTGAAGACCTACCCTAGTGAGGCAAGTCCTTCGTGGGCGACGGCCATGGTGGGATAGACAAGGTTGCTTCTTCGTGGACCCTTTGTGGGTGGAGCCCTCCGTGGACTCGCGCAACCGTTACCCTTCGTGGGTTGAAGTCTCCATCAACGTGGATGTACGATAGCACCACCTATCGGAACTACGGATAAAAAATCTCTGTGTCAACATTGCATTTGCTCCCTCAATCTCCTCCCTTTACCTCAATATGCAATTGTTTTACATTCCGCTGCTATACTCTTCGAATTGCATGTGTAGGTTGATTGCTTGACTTGTGCTAAGTTGTTAAAATCTGCCAAGAACTAAAATTGGGAAAAGGCTAGATTTTTATTTGGTCAGGTAGTCTAATCACCCCCCCCCCTCTAGACATACTTTCGATCCGACAAGTGGTATCAGAGCTTTGGTCTCCATTTGCTTTGATTTCCATAGCTTTTGGTGGTCATAGCCTTGGTTTCACAACCTAGGAGAGTATGGCGTCTAGCGAGGGAAATTACCACCGTAGAGGTCCTTACTTTGATGGTACAAATTTTGCTAGTTGGAAGCATAAGATGAAAATGCATATTCTTGGACATAACCCCGCCGTTTGGGCTATTGTGTGTATTGGCTTGCAAGGTGAATTCTTTGATGGGAGAGAACCAAACCGTGAAGCTACCGCAGAAGAGTTGAAGATGCTACACTACAATGCTCAAGCTTGTGATATTCTCTTCAATGGATTGTGCCCCGAAGAAATCAACAAAATCAGCCGTCTTGAGAATGCAAAGGAAATTTTGGATACTTTGATCGATATGCACGAAGGTACCGACTCCGTCAAGGAATCCAAATTGGATGTGCTTCAAAGTCAACTTGACAAGTTCAAAATGAAGGATGGTGAAGGTGTCGCCGAAATGTACTCTAGGCTTGCTCTCATCACAAATGAGATTGTCGGCTTAGGAAGTGAAGAGATGACCGACAAATTCATCATCAAAAAGATCCTAAGAGCCTTGGATGGAAAATATGATACCGTGTGCAGATTGATCCAAATGATGCCCAGTTACAAAGATCTCAAGCCAACGGAAGTCATTGAAGAACTGTTGCTCATGAGATGTCACTCAAGGATAAGGAAGAGCTTCACAACAAGTCTAGTGGTGCTTACAAAGCTTCATGCGATGCTCCCACATCATCAAGTGAGAAACAAACCTTCAATGAAGAATTGAGCCTAATGGTCAAGAACTTCAACAAGTTCTACAAGAGTAGAAGCAAAGAAAGAAGTTCCAAGTCAAGGTCCTACAATGACAAAAGATCTTCTAGTCGTGAGCGTAATTGCTACAATTGTGGAAGGCCCGGACACTACTCAAATGAGTGCACGACACCCTACAAAAGAAGAGAAGATTCTCCCAAAAGAAGAAGTAGAAGAGAAGAATCACCACCAAGAGAAAGGAGGAGTAGAGATGATCGTTATGAACGAAGACCCTCCCGGAGAAGCAAGGACTCGGAAAGGAAGGAAAAGTCATCAAGGAGCTACACAAAAAGAAGACATCAAGCTCATGTTGGTGAATGGGTATCCGGCTCCGACTCCGACAATCACTCCGAAAGAAGTTATCACTCCGACTCCGAATATACTCAAGATGAAGGTGTTGCCGGTCTAGCACTTGTGTCGACCAACTCCTACGACATATTTGACTCACCAAATGAAGGAATTGGAAGATGCTTCATGGCCAAAGGTCCAAAGGTAACACATCCCGAGTATGTTGATTTCAATAGTGATGAAGATGATTTGCTAGGTGATGATGATTTACTTGTTGACAACTCTAGTGATGAAAACTATGATGAAACGTCAATTAATCATGCTAATCAAGATAAAACAAATGACGATGATAAGAAGGAGATTGAGCGTCTAACTAAAGAACTAAACACTCTTAAGTTAGCTCATGAGACTACCTTGGAAAAATCATCGAGAACTTTTAAATACTCATGATAAGCTACGCTTTGAAAAGCTCAACCTTGAGCAAGAGCATGAGTTTTTAAAGGCAATCAATGATGATCTTCGCAAGAAAACTTCTTCTTACATTGCCAAGTGTTTACTCTTGTCTACTTACATGCCACAAGTTAAATCTAGCAACAAGAACAAGAAAGATGCTTCATCTAGTAGTAACAACAATCATGCTAAATCCAATGTTGTTGCTTCTAGTAGTTCTCTTGATTCCACTAATAATTCTCTTAGACAAGTTACACTTGAGCAAGAAAATAGCTTATTGAAGGGCATTATAGAGAAAGGTGTTTACAAGAGCCTTGCCGGAAGTAAGCAATTTGAGGAAATTGTGCGCAAGCAAGGAAGACACCGGAAGAATCAAGGTGTTGGTTTTGAACGAAAGTTCAATGCCAATGGAGTTGAGTGGGAAGAAGATCAATACCCCAAGACGAAGTTTGTTCCTCAACAAGAGAAGTATGATCCTACTTCTTTCAAAAGGACACAAGCTTAAGATGATCTTCCACCACAAGACCACAAGCAAAAAGGCAAGGACAATCTTCAAGAGGAAATTGATGCATTTGAAGAAGCACCTAAGGCCTTGGTCAAGTGGGTTCCCAAGACTACATCAAGTTCTACTTCATCAAGTACAACTACAACTCCAAGGATTCCCATCAAGATGGTGTGGATCCAGAAGAAGAAGAAGAACTAGAGAGTTCTTGAGGGTGACTCCGCTAACATACTTCACTCTTATTATTTTGGCAAGAACAAGTGCAAACAACTTCCATATCTTGCACTAGTTCAAGGAGTCACAAACCCTCTTGTTGGTAAGACAAGGGACAAGGTAACCCAATGCTTTCATGGACATCATCTTGTGTATGCATCACTCTATCTCTATGGATATCCTTGTTTGTTCCTTGTGGGACTAACCCGTGTAGGTATTCAAAGTGCAACTCACTCCAAAGGATTGCTCCAAATGATCTACATCGACATTGAGCATCTACATCTTCAACACCTACATGAAGTCATCATCGACAAAACCCAAGGTTAGTTCATCCCTCTAAGGGGGGATATCACATCTAGGGGGAGCTTTACTCTAATTGAGTCAAAGCAACTCTAATGGTGTGAACACAACAATGCTTTATGTAAAAGTGGTAACCCCACTTGTGCTTAAATGATGAGTATGACCTATGATCAAATGTTCTCATTTGACTCCTAAGTCAATATACTCATATATAGATGACCCAGTCATCGCCAAATTGCTTGATAGATGCTAGAGTGTTTGTGCATGCTTTGTCACATATTTCATTTGCCATTTTATTGTGTGAGCATGTTGGTTGCATATTTCACTCATTCGAGGACATCCATTTATTGTTTTGATTGTTTGGCTCTTTCTCTTTTGCCAAATGGATGGACAAGAATGCCTAAGAACTCCCTCTAGCTATCTATGCTTTTCTCGTCTCAAACTCTATTCATGCTACATCACAAAGTTTGATCAAGTCAGATTCGAACCAGTCTGTGTGAGGAGCACTCGGAGTCCCCGATTCATCATAGATTTAAACCTCCAAAACCTCTTTGTGCATCTCGGTCTGACCAATTCATTATTTTCGGTCCTACCAAGTCACTAAGTTGATCTAGGGTTTTCAATCTCAGTGCAACCGATTAGAACTTTTCGGTCACACCGAGTTGCAGTAACCGCTTGCAGTTTTGCATCTCGGTGCCACCGAGTCGTTCCACTCGGTCACACCGACAGGGTCAGGTTATATATACCGACGGGCCAAATTTTGGAAAAATTTCCGAACCCTCTCACCCTCACATAACCTGCTCTGCCTCTTCGGGTCTCTGGATCGTCCTCTCGTTGCCAGCGACCTCCCGCCACTGGTCTCCGCCGCCGTCAACGAAAATCCTCACCACCGTTGCCGCCGTAGCAAGTTCGTTGCCGAACTAGGGTACGAACTTGACCTTTGTGCTAATCCCTAACTCCGATTCTTAGCACATTGCTTTGCCATGATCTTTGCCACGATTGAAATCATCCTGTCCAGCAAAAACATCCCATAGATTAGTTTTGATTTGAAAAATTAGGGTTAGGTCTCCGCCGAATTCATCTCGGACCAACCGAGTTGTAGAAATCGGTCTCACCGATTTTGGCCTAGGCCAAAGCACACGCGTTTTCGGTCTGACCGAAAACTGCAAATCGGTGTGACCGAGTTTGATTCTTTGTGAAACCCTAGCAGTCTCGGTACCACCGAACTGTGACTCGGTTTGACCGAGTTCACTAGTTTAGGTTCCAAAAGCTGCTTCGGTATCACCGAGTTTACAAATCGGTAGATCCAAAATGCTTTCTGTGAAGAACTAAAACTAAGTTTTTAAGTCATCCTTTTTGCAAAACTCCTGTACTTTGTGATGCTCATCCACTCTACCTCATCTATAACCTATTCACAGGGTCTGTTGTTAGAGTATTTGCAGAGATTTCAGACCAAAGTGACAGCCAGAACAAGTCAGAAGAGCAGGTTCAGTTGAGTGAGGGCACTAGTCCCTCTAGCAGCTATGATGATGGCAGCAGGAGCACACCAAGCAATCTGCCAAAGGCTGCCACAAGGACAAGGAAGAAGAGAAACTCTGACTCTGAGGATGAAGATTATGTGGCTGTTGAGGATGAAGCCACTTCGAAGAACAAAGTGCTGAAGAAGGAGTATGGCACAGCTACTGCAACAAAGCCAGGTCTGAAAACAAAGGCTCCAGCAAGAAGAGTTCCAATGTCAAAAGCCAGAGCCTCCACAGGAGAAACAACAGAGTTCACTCTTGAACCCAAGGAAACTGGAGATGGCAAGAAGAGAAAAGAAAGGGTCAAGAAGACCATTGCCAGAGTTATTGGGAAGCCAACAATGATGAGAGATTCTGAAGAAGAGGAAGAGGATGCTGCACCAGCACCCAAAGCTCAAAAGCTTATAGGAGATGCAATTAAATCAGGGGCCGCACCATCAAAGCCCAAAGCTGCTCCCAAGGCTGCTGCTCCAGCTCCAAAGCCAAAACCCAAGAGAAGCACTAGGAACGTACCTGCTGAAGAGAAGAACAAGGCCCCAGTGCCTCAAGCTGCTGCTGAAGAAGATGATGATTCTGTTGTGCTGAGGAAGCTAAAGCCCAAGATCCCTAACCACACTGATGCACACCCAGTTGCAGAGAATATGAAAATCAGGAAGGATGCAGGATTGAGACTATGGAGAGAGTCTGATCCCTATGCTATCAGGAGAAGGACTGCTGTGGACTACAGATTCCACACTAAGGAACAGCAGGACTTCTATGAGACTATTCTGCTTGACAAGAAGCCCATTGTGTGTGACATGAGATGGGTTGACTGGGAGTTCATCACGGAGAATGAAGATCACTTCCCTGGTGTGCTTGATAGCTTCAAGGCATGTGGAGTGGACACTTTTGTTGCCCAGAAGCTCACCAAGTGGAATGATGAGCTCATCATGCAGTTTTACTCCACTGCCCACTTCTATCCAGATGGAAGAATAGTGTGGATGTCAGAGGGTACTAGGTACCAATCTATAGTTGATGAGTGGGCCAAGCTCATAAATGCTCTTGAAGAACATGAGGATGACTTGGACATTTATGCAGAGAAGAAGAAAGGCCACAACAGTATGGCCAATATGTACAAGGAGATCCCAGATGCTGCTTTGGATACACACAAGTTTGGATCTGTACACTATCTGTTGTCTGGTCTGCCAACTATTAACTGGATCTTAAGGCACACACTGCTACCCAAGTCAGGTGATCACAAGATGATCAAAGGACATGCCATCAACTTGCTGCACATATTTGATGTCCCACAGAAGTTCAAAGTCATGAGCCTGATTGTTGAAACAATCAAGAGGACTGCAGCTGATCAGAAGAGAAGTTGTGGGTATGCCCCACACATTCAGGAGCTTATCAACTCAAAGATGGGCAAAGGCAAGTACATCTTGGATAAGGAGCACCTGCCCATCTATCCTGAATTTGAAGATAACACTGTTGTGATGAATGAAAATGAACCGTCTTCAGCTCAAGCGCATGAAAAGAGAGAGAAGGCTAAGGCAGAGAAGGCTGCAAAGATGCCATCTGTGGAAGAGGCATCTCAGGTATTCTTGAAGAGCAAGCAAGACCAGCTTGGATATCTGATCCAATCTACCCTGAGGATTGAGAAGGGCTTGGCCACCCTGACCAAGAACCAGGAGAGCTTGGAAAGGATTATTGAGACAAAATTCTATGACCTTGATGTCAAGGTAACAGAAATCCAAACTGCAGTTGAGCAACTTCAGGAGGAAGCAGAGGAGAAGAAGGGCAAGTCTACCACAGATGCTTTTGCCAGAGTGCCCAAAGGACAGAGATCTGCTGCAGTGCCAGTGACAGACACTAGAGCCACAGCATCAGCACCAGCAGCTACAGCTCCAGTTCCACCTCCAGCAGCTACTCCACCAGCTCCAGCTACTTCATCAGAAGCCTTCGTCCTTGGAGTTCTCTCAACACCTCCTACCGAAGATCAAGCCTGAGAGTCGTTTAGCACTATGCATTTTTGAACTTTTTGGTAACTTGTTGCCAAAGGGGGAGAAAAATGTATAGATCATAGGCTTCGAGAGAGAGTGTTGGTTTTTATCTCTCTTTGCACTTATTTGGTTTGGTTTGAAACTTTATTGTGTGCTTGTGATGCTACTTTATGTTCTTGTGAGATACTTGTCGATCATGTGTTTGATTATATGCTACCCTTAATACTTGTTGGATGATATTATCTTTATATCCTCTTATGATCATTCACTTTGCTTGGTGATGAGTGCATGTGTTTTAACTTCTATCATTTTGAGCGCTCCACCAAGATGTATGTGACTTGAAAGAGTAACCCATGATCCTAATCGATTGTGCATTTGCATTCAAAAGCAAATTTTAAATAATGCACAAATTTAGGGGAGCTCTTGCTTATCACATACTTCTCAAAGCGACGATGTTTTTCAATACCTTTTATCATATGTCGAAGCTTTGATCTATATGTTGTCATCAATTACCAAAAAGGGGGAGATTGAAAGTGCAACCATCCCTGGGTGGTTTTGGTAATTCCTAACAACATATAGCTCATTGAGCTAATGCTATTCCAAGATAAATATTTCAGGAAAGCTCAATGATTGGCATGGCATGGATTAGAAAGTGGACCCTTCAAAATGCTAAGGACAAAAGATTGGCTCAAGCTCAAAGCACAATACTCTACATTTTCTATTTTAGTGATCCAAGATCGCATTGAGTCTATAGGAAAAGCCAATACTATTAAGAAGGGATGAGGTGCTGTTTAATGAGGTTCTTGCTCAAAATGCTTAGTGATATGCTCCAAAACCCTCCACTACTTTCTCATATCCACATATGTCCCAAACCAAAAGTCCAAATCGGACCCACCGATTCTTTCTATCCGGCGCCACCGAGTTCACTTGACATAGCCACTGCCAGAAACGCTAGTCTTTTCGGTCTCACCGATAGGGATCTCGGTCTCACCGAGATGGGATTGTAATCACTCTGTCTCCCTTCGTAACGTTTCGATCAAACCGAGATGAGCGATCGGTCCCACCGAGATTGCAATGCAAACTCTCTGTTTCCCTTTCGTAACGTTTCGGTCTAACCGAGATGAGCGAATCGGTCCCACCGAGTTTGCCTGACCAACTCTCTGTTAGTCTATTACCAAAACCGGTCACACCGAGTTTGTGTAATCGGTCTCACCGAGATTATATTATGCCCTAACCCTAATGATATAGGTCCCACCAAGTTGACATGTCGGTCCCACCGAAACACCTAACGGTCACATTATGAACTAAATCGGTCTGACCGAGTTTAACATTCGGTCCAACCGAGTTTGGTGATTTGTGTGTAACGGTTAGATTTTGTGTGGAGGCTATATATACCCCTCCACCCACTCTTCATTCGAGGAGAGAGCCATCAAAACATGCCTACACTTCCAATACATATTTTCTGAGAGAGAACCACCTACACTTGTGTTGAGGTCAAGATATTCCATTCCAACCACATAAATCTTGATCTCTAGCCTTCCCCAAGTTGCTTTCCACTCAAATCTTCTTTCCACCAAATCCAATCCTATGAGAGAGAGAGTTGAGTGTTGGGGATACTATCATTTGAAGCACAAGAGCAAGGAGTTCATCATCAACACACCATTTGTTACTTCTTGGAGAGTGGTGTCTCCTAGATTGGCTAGGTGTCACTTGGGAGCCTCCGAAAGATTGTGGAGTTGAACCAAGGAGTTTGTAAGGGCAAGGAGATCGCCTACTTCGTGAAGATCTACCCTAGTGAGGCAAGTCCTTCGTGGGCGATGGCCATGGTGGGATAGACAAGGTTGCTTCTTCGTGGACCCTTCGTGGGTGGAGCCCTCCATGGACTCGCGCAACCGTTACCCTTCGTGGGTTGAAGTCTCCATCAACGTGGATGTACGATAGCACCACCTATCGGAACCACGGATAAAAAATCTCCGTGTCAACATTGTGTTTGCTCCCTCAATCTCCTCCCTTTACCTTCATATGCAATTATTTTACATTCCGCTGCTATACTCTTGGAATTGCATGTGTAGGTTGATTGCTTGACTTGTGCTAAGTTGTTAAAATCTGCCAAGAACTAAAATTGGGTAAAGGCTAGATTTTTATTTGGTCAAGTAGTCTAATCACCCCCCTCTAGACATACTTTCGATCCTACAGTATGATATGATCAAACCCATGACCATACAAGTATCTCACACACATAAACATAGAGTATCAACCAGGCAAGCAAACAAATAAGTATGAAACAAGAGATAGCAAAAAGAAGCAAAGCTCTCTCTCTCTCTCTCTAAGCCTATGATCTATACACTTTCTCCCCCTTTGGCAACAAGTTACCAAAAAGCTCGAAAATGCATAGTGCTATGCGTCTCTCTAGGCTTGATCTTCGGGAGGTGGCGTTGAGAGGACTCCAAGGACAAATGCATCTGTAGAAGTTGTTGGGGCTGGTGGAGTGGCAACTGGAGGAGCTAGTGATGCTGTGGCTGCAGGTGCTGATTTAGTAGCTCTTGTGTCTGTCACAGGCACTGCTGCAGATCTATGTGCCCTAGGCACTCTCTGAAAGGCATCTGTGGTAGCTTTCCCTTTCCTCTCCTCATCTTCTTCCTGGAGCTGCTCAATAGTTGTTTGCATCGCAGTCACCTTCAAGTCTAAATCATAGAACTTTTGTTCAGTGATCCTCTCCAGGCTCTCTTGATTCTGAGTCAGGGTGGCCAATCCTTTCTCAATCCTCAGAGTTGCCTGAATAAGATATCCAAGTTGATCTTTCTTTGACTTGAGGAAAATTTTTGAAGCCTCTTCAGCACTTGGCATCTTTGCTGCTTTCTCAGCTTTTGCTTTTTCCCTCTTCGCTTGAGCCTCTACTAATGTGGGATCTTCAGCATCCATGACAACTGTGTTGTCCTCAAAGTCGGGCCTCAAGGGAAGATGTTCCTTGTCCAATAAGTATGTGCATGTGCCCATCTTTGAGTTCATTAGCATCTGGATGTGTGGAGCATACCCACATGATCTCTTCTGGTCAGCAGATGTCCTCTTGATTGTCTCTACAATCAGTGTCATCACTTTGAACTTTTGGGGCACATCAAATAACTGCAGCAAATTGACGGAATGGCCTTTGATCATCCTGTGATCTCTTGATTTGGGCAACAAGGTGTGCCTCAAGATGGTGCTAATAGTGGCCAGACCAGACAACAGATAATAAATAGAGCCTAGCTTGCGATCCTCCAAGGCTTTGTCAGGAATCTCCTTGTACATGTTGGTCATGGAGTTGCGATCTTTCTTCTTATTGGCATAGACATCTAAGTCATCCTTATGCTCTTCAGGGGCATTAATCAGCTTGGCCCACTCATCAACTGTTGATTGGTACCTTGTACCTTCAGACATCCAAACAATCCTTCCATCAGGATAGAAATGAGTTGTAGAATAGAATTGCATAATGAGCTTATCATTCCACTTGGTCAACTTCTGACCCACAAATTTTCTACTCCACATAGTCTGAAGCTCTCATGCACTCCTGGAAAGTGGTCTTCATTGTCATCAATGTATGACCAATCAACCCATCTCATATCACTAACTATGGGCTTCTTATCTAGCAGAATAGTCTCACAGAAGTCCTGCTGCTCCTTGGTTTGAAACCTATAATCCACAACAGTCCTTCTTCTCACAGCATAAGGGTCTGATTGTCTCCACAATCTGAGACCTGCATCCTTTCTGATTTTTATATTTTCTGCCACTGGATGATTTTCATCATGGTCAGGGATCTTGGGCTTTAGCTTCCTAAGCACTTGGGCTTCAGCATCTTCTTCTTCTATTTCAGGCACTGGGGCCTTGTTCTTTTCAGCAGCTGGTATGTTCCTGGTGCTCCTCTTTGGTGCAGTCTTGGGGGCTGGAGCAGAAGCTTTGGGGTAGTCTTGGGCTTAGAAGGGGCAGCCCCAGACTTGATGGCACCCCCATCAGCCTTTGAGTCTTTGATGCTAGTGCAGCATCCTCTTCTTCCTCTTCATCCTCATCTGATTGAACCATCATTGAGGGCTTTCCAA
The DNA here is from genome assembly GCF_002575655.3 of Aegilops tauschii subsp. strangulata. Classification (NCBI taxonomy): domain Eukaryota; kingdom Viridiplantae; phylum Streptophyta; class Magnoliopsida; order Poales; family Poaceae; genus Aegilops; species Aegilops tauschii. Next base: position 448,698,648 of record NC_053037.3, read on the forward strand.
TAATTCTTACCATAGTTTTCTTGGCCCTTTCCTTCCTCTTTTTGCCTTCACTAGCAGCTTCTTCTTCAGTTGATTTGGAGGCTTCAAGAGTTGAGGCTCTGGCCTTTAACATGCGCACCCTCTTTGCAGGAGCCTTCTTGTTCAACCTAGCTTTGTAGATGCAGCTGTGCCAAATTCCTTCTTGACAACCTTTTTCTTCTTGGAGTTGACTTCCTCCTCAGCAGCCACATAATCTTCATCTTCAGAATCAAAAAAATTCTTCCACCTTTGCCTAGTAGCAGCCTTAGGCAAATTGCTAGGAGTACTTCTGTTGCCTTCATCATAACTGTCAGAGGGACTAGTGCCCTCACTCAGATTCACCTGCTCTTCAGACCTATTCTGGTTATCACTCTGATCAGACATTCTGGCACTGCAAACTGACAGTTGACCCTGTGAATGGTTATATATGAGATAGAGTGGATGAGCATCACAAAGTGCAGAGATTTTGCAAAACAAATGAGTCAAAAACTTAGTTTTAGTTTTCCATAGAAAGCATTTCGAAGCTACCAATTTCTTAAACTCGGTGACACCGAAGCAACTTTGGAGTCTAAACTAGTGGAATCGGTCAGACCAAGACACAGTTCGGTGACTCCGAGATTGCTAGGGTTTCACTGAGAGTTGAACTCGGTCACACCGATTTGCAACTTTCGGTCAGACCGAAAATTACAGGTGCAATGGCCTAAGCCAAATTGGTGAGACCAATTTCTACAACTCGGTCGGTCCGAGATGAGTTCGGCGGACACCTAACCCTAAATTTTCGAATCCAAACTAATCTAAAGGAAGTTTTTGTTGGATAGGATGATATCATACGTGGTTAGAATCATGGCATTTGCTTTGTGCTAAGAATCGGAGGTAAGGATTGCACAAAGATTTGAACTCATACCCTAACTCCGCGATGAGCTCGCTATGGCAGCAATGGCGGTGTAGATTTCCGTTGATGGCGACGGAGGCCAGCGACGGGAGTTCGCTGGCGACGAGAGGACGATCCGGAGACCCGAGTCGGCAGAGCAGTACACGCGCGGGCGAAGAGGTTTTGGAGAAACTTTCAAAATTTGACCGGTCAGTATATATATCTTGACCCTGTCGGTGTGACCGAGTGGAACAACTCGGTGGCACTGAGATGCAGAATCGCAAGAGATTACTGCAACTTGGTGTGACCGAATAATTCTAATCGGTTGCACCGAGAATGAAAACATAGATCAACTCAGTGAACCCGGTTTGACCGAAAAGGATGAATCGGTCAGACCGAAATACACAGAGAGGTTTTGGAAGTTTAAGTCTATGACGAATTGGTGACTCCGAGTGTTCCTCACCCAGAGGGTTCGAATCTGACTTGATCAACTTTTGTGATGTAGCATCAATAGAGTTTGAGACGAGAAAAGCATAGATAGATAGAGGAAGTTCTTAGGCATTCTTGTCCATCCATTTTGCAAAAGAAAAAAGAGACAAACAATCAAAGCAACAAATGGATGTCCTTGAATGAGTAAAATATGCAATCAACATGCTCACACAATAAAATGGCAAATGAAATATGTGACAAAGCATGCACAAACACTCTAGCATCTATCAAACAATTGGCGATGACTAGGTCATCTATGTATGAGTATATTGACTTAGGAGTCAAATGAGAACATTTGATCATAGGTCATACTCATCGTTTAAGCACAAGTGGGGTTACCACTTTTACATAAAGTGTTGGTGTGTTCACACCATTAGAGTTGCTTTAGCTCAATTCTTAGAGTAAAGCTCCCCCTAGATGTGATATCCCCCCTAAGAGGGCTGAACTAACCTTGGGTTTTTTCGATGATGACTTCATGTAGATGTTGAAGATGTGGATGCTCAGTGTTGATGTGGATCATTTGGAGCCATCCATTGGAGTGAGTTGCACTTTCAATACCTACACGGGTTAGTCCCACAAGGAAAAAACAAGGATATCCATAGACATAGAGTGAAGTTCACACAAGATGATGTCCATGAAAACATTAGGTTACCTTGTCCCTTTTTTACCAACAAGAGGGTTTGTCACTCCTTGAACTAGTGCAAGATGTGGAAGTTGTTTGCACTTGTTCTCGCCAAAATGATATGAATGAAGTGTGTTGGCGGAGTCACCCTCAAGAACTCTCTAGTTCATCTTCTTCGGGATCCACATCAACTTGATGGGAATCCTTGAAGTCATAGTCGTACTTGATGAAGCAGAACTTGATGTAGTCTTGGGAACCCACTTGACCAAGGCTTGGGGAGCTTCTTCAAATGCATAAATTTCCTCTTGAAGCTTGTCCTTGCCTTTTTGCTTGTGGTCTTGTGGTGGAAGATCATCTTGAGCTTGTGTCCCCTCGAAGGAAGTAGGATCATACTTCTCTTGTTGAGAAACAAACTTTGTCTTGGGGTATTGATCTTCTTCCCACTCAACTCCATTGGCATTGAACTTTCATTCAAAACCAACACCTTGATTCTTCCGGTGCCTTCCTTGCTTGCGTAAAATTTCCTCAAATTTCTTACTTCCGGCAAGGCTCTTGTAAACACCTTTCTCTATAATTCCCTTCAATAAGCTATTTTCTTGCTCAAGTGTAACTTGGCTAAGAGAATCATTAGTGGAATCAAGAGAACTACTAGAAGTAACAACATTGGATTTAACATGATTATTGTTACTACTAGAAGAAGAATCTTTCTTGCTCTTGTTACTAGATTTTACTTGTGGCATGTAAGTAGACAAGAGTAAACGCTTGGCAATGTAAGAAGAACTTTTCTTACAAAGATCATCATTAATTGCTTTTAATAACCCATGCTCTTGCTCAAGGTTGAGCTTCTCAAAGCGTAGCTTCTCATGAGTCTTTAAAAGCTCTCGATGATCTCCCAAGGTAGTTTCATGAGCTAACTTAAGAATGTTTAGTTCTTTAGTTAGACGCTCAATATGATCATCGTCATTCGTTTTATCTTGATTAGCATGATTAATAGCAAGTTCATCATAGTTTTCATCACTAGAGTTGTCAACAAGTAAATCATCATCACCTAGCAAATCATCTTCATCACTATTGAAATCAACATACTCAGGGTGTGATACCTCCGGGCCTTTAGCCATGAAGCATCTTCCAATTCCTTCATTTGGTGATTCAAATATGTCATAGGAGTTGGTTGACACAAGTGCTAGACCGACAACACCTTCATCTTGAGTATATTCGGAGTCGGAGTGGTAACTTCTCTCAGAGCGATGGTCGGAGTCGGAACCGGATACCCATTCATCAACATGAGCTTGATGTCTTCGTTTTGTTTAGCTCCGTGATCACTTGTCCTTCCTTTCCGAATCCTTGCTTCTGCGAGAGGTTCTTCGTTCATAACGATCATCTCTACTCCTTCTCTCTCTTGGAGGCGATTCTTCTCTTCTACTTCTCCTTTTAGGTGAGTCTTCTCTTCTTTTGTAGGGAGTCGTACACTCATTGGAATAGTGTCCGGGTCTTCCACAATTGTAGCAATTACGCTTGCGACTAGAAGATCTTTTGTCATTGTAGGACCTTGACTTGGAACTTCTTTCCTTGCTTCTACTCTTGTAGAACTTGTTGAAGTTCTTTACCATTAGGCTCAATTCCTCGTTGAAGGCTTGTTTCTCACTTGATGATGTAGGAGCTTCACATGAGGATTTGTAAGCACCATTTGACTTGTTGTGAAGCTCTTCTTTATCCTTGAGTGACAACTCATGAGCAATAATTCTTCCAATGACTTCCGTTGGCTTGAGATCTTCGTAATTGGGCATCATTTGGATCAATGTGCACACGGTATCATATTTTCTATCCAAGGCTCTTAGGATCTTCTTGATGATGAATCTGTCGGTCATCTCTTCACTTCCTAAGCCGGCAATCTCATTTGTAATGAGAGCAAGCCTAGAGTACATTTCAGCGACACCTTCACCATCCTGCATTTGGAACTTGTCAAGCTGACTTTGAAGCACATCCAATTTGGATTCCTTGACGGAGTTGGTACCTTCGTGCATATCAATCAAAGTATCCCAAGTTTCCTTTGCATTCTCAAGACGGCTGATTTTGTTGAATTCTTCGGGGCACAATCCGTTGAAGAGGATATCGCAAGCTTGAGCATTGTATTGCAGCATCTTCAATTCTTCCGCGGTAGCTTCACGGTTCAGTTCTCTCCCATCAAAGAATTCACCTTGCAAGCCAATACACACAATAGCCCAAATGGCGGGGTTATGTCCAAGAATATGCATTTTCATCTTATGCTTCCAACTAGCAAAATTAGTACCATCAAAGTAAGGACCTCTACGGTGGTAATTTCCCTCGCTAGACGCCATACTCTCCTAGGTTGTGAAACCAAGGCTATGATCACCAAAGCTATGGAAATCAAGGCAAATGGAGACCAAAGCTCTGATACCACTTGTAGGATCGAAAGTATGTCTAGAGGGGGGTGATTAGACTACTTGACAAAATAAAAACCTAGCATTTTCCCAATTTTAAGTCTGGCAGATTTTAGCAACTTATCAGAAGTCAAGCAATCAACCTACACATGCAAATCTAAGAGTATAGCAGCAGAATGTAAATCATTGCATATGAAGGTAAAGGGGAGGAGTTTGGAGGGAGCAAACGCAATGTAGACACGAAGATTTTTGGCATGGTTCCGATAGGTGGTGCTATCGTACATCCACGTTGATGGAGACTTCAACCCATGAAGGGTAACGGCTGCGCGAGTCCACGGAGCTTCGCCCACGAAGGGTCCACGAAGAAGCAACCTTGTCTATCCCACCATGGCCATCGCCAACGAAGGACTTGCCTCACTAGGGTAGATCTTCATGAAGTAGGCGATCTCCTTGCTCATACAAACTCCTTGGTTCAACTCCACAATCTTGACGGAGGCTCCCAAGTGACACCTAACCAATCTAGGAGACACCACTCTCCAAAAGGTAATAGACGGTGTGTTGATGATGAACTCCTTGCTCTTGTGCTTCAAATGATAGTCTCCCCAACACTCAACTCTCTCACACAGATTTGGATTTGGTGGAAAGATGATTTGAGTGGAAAGCAACTTGGGGAAGGCTAGAGATCAAGATTCTTGTGGTTGGATTGGAATATCTTGGTATCAACACATGAGTAGGTGGTTCTCTCTCAGAAAATGAATGCTGGAAGTGTAGGCACGTTCTGATGGCTCTCTCCATGAATGAAGAGTGGGTGGAGGGGTATATATAGCCTCCACACAAAATCTAACCATTACACACAATTTACCAAACTCGGTGGGACCGAATACTCAAACTCGGTCAGACCGATTTGGTTCAAAATGTAAACATTAGGATTTTCGGTGGGACTGACACGTCAACTCGGTGTGACGGATTTAATTAGGGTTAGGGCATAACGTGATCTCGTTAAGACTGATCACATGAACTCGGAGGGACCGATTTCTGTAATAGGCAAACAGAGAGTTGGTCAGGCAAACTCGGTGGGACCGATTCGCTCATTTCGGTGAGACCAAAACGTTACGAAAAGGAAACAGAGAGTTTGCATTGCGAACTCGGTGGGACCGATCGCTCATCTCGGTTAGACCAAAACGTTACGAAGGGAAACAGAGAGTTCGCAGTCCCATCTCGGTGAGACCGAGATCCCTATCGGTGAGACCGAACTGATTAGGGTTTCTGGCTATGGCTATGTCAAATGAACTCGGTGGCGCCGGATAGATCAAATCGGTGGGGTCAAGTTTGACTTTTGGTTTGGGACATATGTGGATATGAGAAAGTGGTTGAGGGCTTTTGGAGCATATAACTAAGCATTTTGAGCAAGCAAGCCATTAAGCAACACCCCATCCCCTTTTAATAATATTGACTTTTCCTATGGACTCAATGTGATCTTGGATCACTAAAATGAAAATGTAGAGTCTTGAGCTTGAGCCAATATGTGTCCTTAGCATTTTTAGGGGTCCACATTCCTAGTCCATGCCATGCTAATCATTGAACTTTCTGAAATGATCATCTTGAAAGAGTATTAGTTCAATGAGCTATATGCTGTTAAGAATTACCAAAACCACCCAGGGATAGTTGCACTTTTAAAAGGTAAGCATGTCCCAATATTACCATGAACACACAATTTTGTTGTTTTTTCATTTAAAATTTAGAAATGTGATTTTCGCTAGGTACAAAAAAAGAGAATTGGGTTCGTGAATACACGGGTTCGAAGCACATATCCCCACAGCACTCACTTGGTACTATGATCTACCACATTGGCTAACTATTCTTCTTTTTTCTCCGGGGAGGGGGGGCTAACTATTCTTCTAACGAGAAGGCAATAAAAAACCTATGGGAGGTTTCCAAACAGGCGTCCAAATGTATTCCTACTGGATGAAGAGAGTGCGTTAGCAATCCTCTTTGGGATTCAGATACATTTGGGCGTGAGTTATGTGTTATTTAAAGATAAATAAATTGACGGATCTTGCTCTGGTATTATACAAAACAAATAATTAGGAGCTGATGCAGGCAATAAAACATTTGCTTAGAGCTTTGCTTAGACAGACCCAAATGAGCATGTGCTAGAGTATTGGATACATGATCCTAGCAGCCGGTGTGGTTGAGCAGATGCATGCGGGAAACTAGGTAGGCTCCAAAACACACTGTAAAATGTTTCTTCCGCCATAGATTCTGCCAGCACACTGGCCGGTACTCACGATAGATGTGCTGCTTTGACTCAAATTTCCGATGTGTCTCATTCTTACGGGATCCGACTGTCAATCAAATACACTCGTGGCCTTCCTTTTATCATCCTTGCCTATACTAAATTTTCCTTTTCCCCGCTCCCTTTCTCTTGCTGTGGTTGTGGTTTCCAAATGTGTAGAGAAACTAGCTATCTTATAGTGGGAATGGAAGACATGTTACATATGAATAGACGGCTTGTAGATGTAGTAAATGAAACTTCTCTAGTGCATCACACTTTACCAACCAGCTCAGCTACCTCTGATTTGATTATTCACTGCATGGTAGGCTAGAAGATATATTCCCAAAATGTACATGCGCGTAATGTCGTGTGGAAGCCACGCACGGTCACCCGGAGATAAATATATATATCATCTTAAATAATTGGAGTTGTAAACTGTATTTCTTGTGAGAATAATTAGGCCCATCTTTGTAGTGCGGAGTTGTCCATAAATACTTACAAACTCTGCAATGACTAACGCTCTGTTGCTGGAAATGAGGCACAAGATGGTCAAATTCAGACATGAATTCAAGTAACAACACACATTGCGTCCGACCCAACTGCATACTTGATATCCCAGGGGGAAATGCATCTGCACAATGATTTGAATGGTGTAACATTGAGAAGACTAACAAGTCTACGATCCGACAACAACACAATTAAAGACAAAAACTTAGTAAAGTTGTACATTATCATTCACATAACCTCGTTGCTTCTCTGATGGATCTTTTCGATGACGGAATGCAAATTTAGTGATTTAGCTTAACCTCTACCAAAATCATTTAGAAGGGTAGCAATAGGTTAGTGGATTTTCCAAAGGAACGTGGAATGTTGCAGCTCAACGAGTGGGTAAACAGAGGACTCCTACAAAATAAGCACAATAGAATCTTTAGAAAAATTATGTGCAAGTCAATCTTGTAACACCCCACCCCCCACAAGTCTATAAATATTCCAAATATCCAAAACTCGTATAAAAATCATTTAAGTAAAAAAGTCTCTGAAAGTGAGGCGATGTATATGCGGTTTCTATATAGTTACACCTTAAGTAAATATTCTCTCCGCTCACAAATATAAGATGTTCTAACTTTTTCTCTAAATCGGATGTATATAGGCACATTTTAGTTTGTTCATTCATTTCAGTCCATATGTAGTTCATATTGAAACATCTTATATTTGTGAACGAAGGGAGTAGTAGTTACTATGCCAAATGGATGATACTAATGTGCAGTTGTTAATTGTGACACATTTACATCATGCTGGAGCCAGCAACCCTACTATGATCTCTAACTTCTGGAAAACTATAAAGAACTTTCACAAAAATCAAGCACACAACTCCATATGAACTATTACTAGCCATGGGATGGACTTTTAGAAAAATAAAGATGAATTTCCAACTACTTCTAAACCATCTCCTAGAAAATCAAGGTTTGTGTTACCAGTTCAACTTTCAAAGTATTCAACGCAAGCTTATAAATTTTCTGAACTAACTTTGACAAGATTGGACTCCAAAATTTGAAACATAAGCTTTAAAAACCCAAGAGTAACTTTCCCAAAAATATTGGGTTGAAATATATATCTGTTCACCTTACTGGATTGATATTCTTGGGACACGACAAGAGTGGCATCGTGTGTTTTCAAATTATAACGAAAAAAGAGAAGGTGAAGAAGGAAGATGCCCTCATGTAAATAGGAGTGTGCATGGCCTACATTCGGCATCAGCCGTGGACTCATCCTACATGTTCGCTTGGATTACGTGGTGAAGGCGATAGGGTAACTGTCACTTGTATCTGGCCAACTACCAAGCAATGAGATGCTAATACAAGCAATGAAAGACCAACTGACACAATATCAGGATGCGCTACTGCATGGGAACGATCTTTTGTGTCTCTTGGATGCTTGATCCAATCCGGTCTGGATGAGTTGATGCATGCGGGAAATGGTGCAAGCTACTAAAACTCACTCCAAAGGCTCAAGTCGACGATCATGCCTGCATTGCTGCTCTGTCTCTCAAATTCCCCATGCGTTACATTCATAGTCACCATCGATCACATCGCCCTTCTCTTCTTTACCCTCATTGCACTCTTTTTCTTGCAATTTACTAGGTTGTTGTTTTCAATTTTCATTACATGGTGAGAAACTAGCTATTTGTTTGTGGGAATGGAACACCATCTAAATATAGACTAGTGCAACATACAAAACCTAAGTGCATTAACTGTATACTTCACTACCACATCACCATTCACCAACCAGCTGCTACAGTTGATTTGATTATTTACTGTTCTGGCAGGACTTATTCTCAAAATGTACGTGTGTATAATATGGGTACCCGGCTATTGTAGAAACCAAAACTTATAGAAGCCGATATCCAATTTGGCTCTAGGAAGCATTTGCTTATGCGCGCCCGAAAATGACTTTGCATGTGCAAAAAAATACAAAAAAAAAATCAGTCAGGTACATACTCATGTCCAAATGTTTACTGTTCCTCTCTCGGATAGAGGATACACTTGTACTCATTGGCCAGATATTAGGCACTTGATTGTCAAATCCGCACAACAATGGAGTAACAGTGAGGACAAGGTTGCTTTCCGCGTCCGGGGCAGCCGCGCAACTGGATATACTACTCTACCTGGCTACAATGACTGGGAAAAATACAACTGGGCATCGATTTATACCAGGTAACATTCCAGAAATCTACAAATCTAGGATCCGGCAGCAGCACGGTGCAAACTGAAGGCTTGGTAAAGCTGTACATCATCATTCACATAAAAGCCTATCGTTGCCTCTCTCTGCTGCTAGAAATCTGAAATCCCGCGTACCCATCTGAATTTTCCAGTAGTACCAAAAACATTCAGAAGGGCGGCGGCAGCAGCAGCACCACCACCAGGTGGGTGCATTCTTCAGAGGAACGCCGCAGCTCCGCGACCACTGGTAAATAAACAGCTGCACAACTGAGCGGCCATATGTCCATGTTCAGCTGAGCACGTCCACCGGCCAGAATCGCCGCCACGTGGAGATCTCGTCTTTGGTCTGCAGCTTCCTGATGCCGCCGTAGAAGCCGTCGGTCTCGTCCCCCTTCTCCCGGTGGTCTTTCCTGCTCACCGTCGTCTGCCTCCACCTCGACCCAGCCGCGTAGTGCTTGAACTCCAGCATGATCGTATCTGACAGAGCACACACACCCAACAAAATTCAGATAAGAGAGCACGCACACACAATGACAGAAGAATAAGTGGCGCATGCTGTGGATATGGATAAGAAGGCACGAGAATAGATGCTGGATATATTAACAGGCTCTAGACTGTGCGTACTGGATAGGACGAACGGCACAAGATCACGGGAGAGAGAGAGGGCCATGATCAGACTGTAGCCACGACGTTTCGCGCAAGTTGATCCGACTATGGGATAAGATGCCCTCGACATGTTCCCGAATATATTTCACATAGAATTCGAGGAAACGAAGCAGGTCGTTACCGTCTTCATGGCAGCGGCAGAGATGCTCGTTGGCGTTGCACGGCTCCAGGTGACCCACGACGCCGTACCACCAGCCTGTGATCCATCACAAAAAAGCAACACCGTTACCAAATGCCAGGCGCTGCACCGATAGAATTTCGCATTGGCGCGGCCGATTCTGCAGGAACAAGAATCATGCATACCGTAGGGGAAATCCTTGTTCTTCCGCCACTGGATCTCGAAGTGGTCGCCGGGGCGGAGGTCCTCCAGGCAGCCGGAAGCGTGGAGGTCCTGCGCCGGCGTGCTCAGCGGCGCCGCGCGGACCCTGCACCACTGCACGCCCTCCTCCTCCTTGGCCGGCTTCCGGCCGTGGGGCGGGTACCTGTCAGAATTCACAACACATCAGCATCGGATTAAAACCATAACCAAAATATCCCATGCTCTGATCGCCTTCACGCATTAAAACCATACATATCTCGATCGGTCACTGATTGATCAGAGCAGCTTATGAACCAGTCAATTCCAACGATCTCGGCCCGGCCGGATCGTAACAGGTAACGGCAGGTGAAGTTGAGTGATGAGTGGTGAGTGGTGAGTGGTAGTACCTGGCGGTGAAGGTGTCGGTTCGCCGGTCGTAGCGGAGGTGAGCGTCGTAGCACGAGAGCAGGAACCCGACGTGCCCGTCCTGCTAAACACAACAGATTTTCCCGCCATTAAACAATGACAAGCCTTTTGCAGGAAAGAAACAACGGCAAAGCGAGCTTGCTTAATCTGCCTAATCTAATGGCGGATCAAACTTTAATTTAGAGCTGGGTAAGAATAACTGCTGTTAACTACCTCGCGGTTGTACACCTGGGCGGGGAACCAGAAGTCACCGCACTCGAGCGCGCGGTACCACGCGGCCACCGTGTCCGCCGGCGGCGCGGGTGCGGAACGGGCGGCGGCGGCGGCGTCTTCCTTGAGCCAGCGGCGGCCGATCCATGAGAGCGGCCACGCGCACGCCAGCGAGTCCGCCCAGCCGCGCCGCCTGGCCGGGCGCGGGAGGGTGGCGGCGGCCGCTCTGGTGGCCAGCTCCGCCTCCCACTCCCTGCGCGCGGCGGCGCCGAGCACGCGGCCCCACTTGCGCCGGACGTGGCGCGCCCACAGGCCGTCCATGGAGCAGCGGTCCCGGAGCCCCGCGCAGACGCACGCCATCGCGGCGAGCGACGCCGGGGACAGCTCCTCCAGCACGCGCTCCAGCGCCAGCTCCGGCAGGTCGAGCACCGGGAGCGCGTCCGCGTCGTCCTCCGCCAATGCGGGCGCCGGCGTCTTGGCCTTCGACGGCGGCATTCTTGCGCCCTGCTGCTCCTTCCTGCCCGCGCCTGCGGCGGCGGAGGCGGAGTGCCGGAGCAGCTCCCGCGCCAGCAGCAGCGCGACGAGGCCGAGCTCCCGCACCAGCTTCCAGGGCTTGTAGGAGGCGGGCGCCACGAGGAGCAGCGTGAAGGCCGGGAGCGTGGATATAAGGAGGAGAGGAAGCATCCCTCGAGAAGAAAAGATGGGAGCAGCCGCAGCTGGTGCTGGTGCTGGTGCTGGTGCCGATGCGGTGGTGGTGGTGGTGGCGCACAGGAGCGACAGCGGCAGCACACCCAGACCCAACCACACGCGGCGAGGACCAGCGGGGACGGAGGCGCGGCCCCCACGCGGCCCAGGAAAGCGGGGACAGTGCCGACGAGGTGGCGCCGGCAACTTTGCAGCCGAATGATTCCTGCCTCCTCGCCCTCTAACTCGATGTATTGGCCTCTTGCCCCACCGGAAAGCTGTCCACAGTGGCAGCACTGCACGCTCGCCTTCGCTGTCGCTGCTAGTTGCAGCACACTACGACGACGACGACGACGAGCATGGTGCCATGGTGGTGATCACCGTCAGCTCGGCTGTGCCACCCACGCTCACACGAGCTGCTGCTGCTGCGTGTTTGTTGTGCGTGCGTGTCTCTGCTTCTGTAAAGTTTACTCTGCAGAGGAGGATTTGGTTGGTGGGGCGTAGATTCGCCGGAGGTGAAATGGGTTGGGTCAAGGTGGCCACAACGGTGGCGATCTCCTCCTTTTGTAGTGCACGTTCGTCGCCGCCGGAAGAAGGGAGGTCGATGGTGGTTGGTAAACGGTGAGTGAAGACAACTACTTATTGCTAACCCCCAACACCACCCGGCCAAACCACCAAACTTTATCGTAGCATTTCCGTGGCAAGCGACCAAACACTCGTGCTCCTGCAATATTTTCTGCTTTTTCTTGCACATTACACTTAGAAAAACAACCGTGCGTTGTTCGTTTCGGCAAGGCAGGGAGGTCGATTAGTGGTTACTAGTGGTTAAGCCGAGCAACCAAACAAGGGATTTGGATCGAGCCGTGCCTTGCGTCCAACGGAGGGCGTGGAGAAAACAAGGCGGCGAGGTCACCGTCACGTCCAACAAATTTTCTCCCTTGGTTGCTCAGACCTCGAGCGCGAGCACAACCACCATCACTGGCCACAACAACATCAACAACAAAATGGCTACTGCACGCTAGCGTTGTGGTCAAAAGTTTTCGGCTTTGATTTAGCCACTTGTTTGGTGCGTGCTGTGCGTGCTAAAAAGGATTAGGACACGCAAGCAGCGATGTTGGAGTATTTTACTATTATTTCCCATTCGGGCGCAATGGGCAGCGAGATTTGGTGTCGGGTCGTGGTTTGCTGATCGGGATTGCCCTTTGTGGAAAGGATAAGCTTGTTAATCGAGCTTTAACCTCAACGTCCAAAACTGGCCAATGTGCCCTGCAGATTCTGTGGTTGGCTTGATGGATCTCAATTTCGCTAGCTCAATTATTGGGTTTTGATAATCGGACGTTCGATGGGAGAGCATGGCAAATTGAACGTTTTTTATGTTAATTTATATGTTGTCTGAGGATGCAAATTTGTTTAGCAAGCATGGCAAATCTGTCCAATTCATCTTTTTTGTCAGGATTTGTCATGCTTGCTAAAGGAATTTGACATCCTCGCGATAACATCAATTGCCATGAAAAAACATTGCTAACAATAGTGTTTTCCCAATTATTTCTTGCAATCCGCAAAATGCACGTTTTTCAAAGAGGTTGAAAGCTCGTGTTGGAAGCTTGATCTATGCAACATGGTTGGGTGGCATGTTTTCAGTTGAATTTCAATTCATTGTTCCTCTGAATTTCTTGTGACCATGCATGGCTGATTAAGTACATATAGGCATCTAAAACGCTATCCCCTAAACAACAACCCCATTTCTTCGAAGACACGTCTCCAACTCTATCTCCAAATGGATGCCCCCATTTGTCCACGGACGTGTCCGCAAACAGCCAAGCAGGCTCTAGTCATACAAGGTTATTACCCAACCCCCCAATTCAAAGATTTCACACGCAAAATTTAAACCCAACTAGATGAAACTTTGATATATTACATGCAAACTAGATGGAAATTATTTAGATGCGGGGGACATCATCCTTGGCCACCGTGTCGATGGGGATGGTGCCCGTAGTGGACCCTGGTCGAGCACGGAGTTGCAGAGTGCCACCCGGATCTGCTCCTCGTACATTGACTTCGTCTGCGGGAGCGGTGGGGATTCCGGCTCACACTCGAGTTCGGGCCCAGTTGACACTGAATTCGTCGGTGGCGACATCGGGCTCCTCCTTGACGAAGGACGACGCGGTGAAGGACAAGGGGCCCGACGATGTGCGGTGGCAAGGCGACCCAGTCGAGCAAGCATGTGGCAATGACTTGTCTACGCGATGATGCGGATTGGAACCCGAGCTCCAGCCGAATCTGGTGTCGCGGGTGGCGGCGACACTTCGGAGCAGTAGCCACCGAGCAGCCGCATTGCCCTGGTTGTTGTCACGTACCTTCTGGCTCATCTTCTTGCCCAATGGCGGTGTGGCGGGAGCCGATCTGTGTGGTGGGCGACAACTATGGTGTTGGGAGGGGATTGAAGTGTGAGAGTGAGGCGGGGCCGTTTAAAACTAGGGTGGGGCCAGGTTGTCATCCAACCCGACGGACATACGAACTCCCATACTCCACTCTCGATTTGGGACCGGTCTAAGGGATTCTAGACATCCGGTCTTGTCCGACCCAATACAGTGGTCCGTGTTACGGGGCTAAAAGTGTCTGGATATGTGGAACCGAAATGTGGGTTCGGCTTGGAAATGTCCTAAGTGGTACATGTTGTACCATATTACTAGGATGTTACTAGCATGTTAGCACTACAAGGTGTGGTAGAACTTTCTAGCTCATATAATTCTCTAACTTTCGGAGGTGAATGTTGAAGTTTCTAGTTTTTTGGCCCATTACACATCAAATTCCTAGAAAAAAAATCTAAGAGTCTTATGAGTATGATAATGATATATGTGGGAGTTTTCTTAGACGTGGAGAGTCGAGACCAATTGAGGGACTTCCCCGGCCCCCCTTGAGCCCGAGAAGACAAGTTATGCACAGATGGTCCTCCTTCACGCACGTGCTTCATATTTCGTGAACTAGATGATACCCCATGCGTTACGGGATTGGTTTCAAATATTGTTTGGTGAAACTTTAACGAAAATTGAAATAGATATAATATACCGTATTTGATTACTATATCGTTGTAAATTCATATAGATGATAGGTTGCATTTTTCATGCATGTTAGTAAGAGAGATATAATTAGTATGATTGATGATGTGGCATGTGTGGTGAGTTGTGATGCGTGCATGTTGAGAGAGAATATAAATGTCATTTCCCATGTATGTTAAAAGAAATAATTCGTGGGGTGATGAGGTGGCATGTATGTATGTTGAGAGAATTGAGATAATGGGGTTCAACTATTTAAGTACATAGGATGAGTTGAGCTCCAACCCATGACGAGTGTGACGCGTTCATAAATCATAACTATCGTCGTCGTTTTGTGTGGATGGTGGGTTGTTCCCCATAACAATTTTATGTTTCGGTAACATCATTTCAGTTTTGTTTGGATAGCGGGCTATTACTGACTCGGACAATGGTTCACCCCACACCACATACCTTACTGACTATATGGTGAGGAGTTTGACAACCCTAGCAGTAACCAAACATATCACATATGTATTTTGCCTTCTCTCTCACACCTTGGTGCCAACATTCTTTCTTGATGTGCTGCTCTTGGCTTACCATCCCAGCAACCATGTCTACAAATGTAGTTGTTTCAGTTTTGTCTAGTTGGGGGGTTATTACCACACAGTAGGAGTGGTCTGCTCTTTCGTGCTGATAAGTATTCGAATGATGTTGAGATGGGGGGTTATTACACATGCCAACTACAACGCGTTAGTAACAATTGTTTCATTTTATTTGAATAGTAAATGGTTATCGCTTCTCCCACCTGATCGACTATATAGTGAGGAGTTCGACAACCTTAGCCATCACCGAACAAAATCACATCTGCCTTCTGCCTCCTCGTGTACACACCCCCATCCCATTTCAATGTGCTGCTCCCGGCTTCCCCACCCTAGCGACCATGTACATAGTTATACATGAGAGCATGCCTCTAAAATCTCACCCTTTGCAAACCTGTACCGGATGAAGGACGGGTAAGGTTTTCGGAAGTGTCTCAGTGTGACTACTCGCTTTCGTTCGCTTACTTTCATGGCTCTGAGCCGTACTTCGCCAACTCTGGCATACCGCCCCTAACACACGTTCTGATCACTCTATTGTTGACATATGTGTTTGCTTACAAATTATATTAGTGTGCTAGTACATTGTTTTTGTTTTCAACATTTTGTTAACATTAGTTGGTACTCCGTTCATTTTTATTTACACCGCATATTAGCTTTGTCCGAAGTCAAACTTTATAAAGTTTGGACAAGTTTGTAGAAAACAATATGAACACTTCTATTAAAAAATTTATATGATGTGAAAATGTATGCAACGATGAATTCAATGATATATATTTGATGGTGCATATGTTAACATATTGTTCTACAAACTTGTTGAAAGTATATAAATTTTGCTTTATACAAACCTAATATGCGGAGCAAATAAAAACAGAGGGGGTATTATTTTTGTCATGACATTGGAATGGAATATTCACCCACCCGTGCTCCCTTCCGGAGACAACAAGTGACGCAGTAATGTAGTACATTTTTCTTCCCGAAATCAGGATCACGTGCATGAATTAGAGCACGCTGGCGGCTTTCAGTTAGCAGGTACGTACTTTTGCATCCATGGTCCGTGGAGATTCGGAACGATTGCAGCTTCAGAGAAACTACCTTCCTCGTGTCCTCTTAATCCGAAGCTTGGAAAGACCTGTCGTAAGCGAAAACGTTTATCATCTCTCTCCGCGAACCAGCCGAAAGGGTCGGGACAGCATTCCAAAGTTCGGCCGATGGAAATTCGGTGCCGCCCTTGTCACACTCTCCCGTCGCATAAATTTCGCCGCAGCAAGCGGAAAGAAACTTCGTGGACCTCGTCTCTTGGTATCAGTTCGATCGTACGAGTATTTCCTAGCGCTGGCGGCCGGGGTGCTCTCTCTGACCGCCCCACTCCAACAAGTCGAACCAACCAAGCGAAGCCCATGCGACGTGACAGGCACCACCATCATCCGGCGGTGTGAACCCAAGCGCATAAATGCGTAGTGCACGCCATGACCCATCACTGCACGCATCGCTATCACCGTGCGTACGGGTTTGACAACGCAACGCCGTCCACGGGCGGGGCGGAGCCCCGTACTTTCAATTAATTGGCGGCGCCGTTGCATAATTGATGCAGCATGTTCGCGCAGGGATGGAAAGTGTTCCGCAACTCCTGCCGGCAAGTCCGGTCCAAGGTTGCAGAGCGGGAGCGAGCAGCGTAGTCGATCACACACACGTACAGAAAGTAAATGGACACAGAGATGTAGAGGGGAGTCTTTCTTTATTAATCATCATCAACTCTACATACACAGGGTGCTCTCCTCTTTATATATCTAGGGGTGGAGGGATAAGTGCCCACTTTAACGTTAAGTGGAGGGACTTGGTCTATAATGGGCCAATGACTTGTTCCATCTAAGGCCCAAGTATCCCAACACTCCCCCTTGGGCAGTTATCCGTATATCCATGTCTCAAAACTTCGAAAAACCCAGTGGGAAAAATATGGAGAAAGAGCACATAGTATACGTTGTTATGTTGCACGAATTGCCTCGTCAAAAACCTCGTGTGAGAAACATCAGGAAAACTCACTCAAGGGAAAAAGAGTACAATCCACTCAACCATCAAGTTGAGTACTCGATCATCGGGACCAAGATCTTAACGATGCGTTTGTGAAGTTTCTCCCCCTGAACCTTGCATATCCCTAAGTCTCATCATACCGATTCTATGCACACATCTCTCGAAAGATGGCGTCGGTAATGATTTAGTGAACAAATCAGCAAGATTAGCACCAGACTTAGCATGCAAGATTCTCACCTCGTTCATCTTCTGCATCTCATGTGCATAGAAGAACTTAGGATTAATATTCTTTGTGGGATTACTCTTCACATAACCATTTGAATGTGTGCAACACAACCAGTATTATCTCCAAAGATAATGGTAGGGGTTTGTACGGTGCTCAGCCCACATGTCTGCTGAATGTGGCCGATCATCCGCTGAAGCCACGCACACTCTCGTGATGCTTCGCATAGTGCTATGATTTCTGAGTGGTTCGTGGAAGTCGACACAAGAGTTTGCTTGGACGATTTCCAGGAAAACACAGTTCCACCACAAAGGAAAACATATCCAGTCTGCGTGCGGGTCCGATAGGTACCCAACATCGGCATAGCCTATAATAGATAGGTCTTGATTCCTTTTATAAAACAGACCAAGATCTTTGGTCCCTTCCAGGTAACGGAAAACGTCCTTGACACCTTTCCAATGTCTCTTGGTAGGTTCAGAACTGTACCTAGCAAGCAAACTGACGGCGGACGCAATGTCTGGCCGTGTACAGTTTGCGAGGTACATGAGTGCTCCAACTGCACTCAGGTAAGGAACCTCTGGTCCCAGAGTTTCCTCCCCCTCTTCCTTTGGCCTGAACGGGTACTTGTCTGGCTGTAAAGATCTCCCGACCATCGGGGTCTTAGAAGGATATGCCTTATCAAATCCAAATCTTTCCAACTCCTTCTGGGTGTAGGCCGACTGGTGCACTAGAATCTCATCAGGGGAATGTTCATGTTGCAGACCTAGACAGAACTTGGTTTTACCCAAATCCTTCATCTCGAATTCCGACATCAGGTAGGAACTCGCTTCCTCAATATCCTCAAGTGTACCGATTATGTTTAAATCGTCTACATACACCGAGATTATACATAATCCATTTTGGGATCGCCGTATAGAAACACATAGGCAATTTTTTATTGCTCGTGTAGCCCTTCTGATGAAGGAAATCGCTTAGGTGATTATACCACATCCTACCAGACTATCTGAGTCCATACAGTGCCTTTTTAAGTTGAACACTGTATAGACACATGTTTGCTCTATCATGGTTCGGAACAGGGATACGTTCATGTACCTTCATGTACATGTTTGAATCCAAGTTACCATATAGGTAAGCAGTGACAACATCCATTAGTTTCATTTTCATGTTCATATTTACTGCCATTGAGATCAATTATCTAAAGGTAATTCCATCCATGACAGGGAAATGAGTCTCCTCAAAATCGACACCTGGTCGTTGAGTGAACCCTTGAGCGACGAGCTTTGCTTTGTACCATACTACCTTATTATTTTCATCTCTCTTTTGAACAAAAACCCACTTATGGCCAACAAGGCGTATGTGGGGAGGAGTTTAGACGAACCGGTCCAAACACCTTCTTTTTGTTGAGAGATAACAATTCAGCAGTAATTGCCACATGCCAATCTTTCCAATCTGACCTTTTCAGCGAGCGTGTTAGGCTCAGGGTCAAGATTTATGATTGAGGCAATTTTCTTAGCGAAGTTAATGTCGACAATCACTGTTGCTCGGTCCATGGACCCTCCCGTATTAATATAATTTATGGCCATTTTGTCATGGGGCGCATCTGGCGCTGACCCTTGCTCTACCAAATTTCCCATTCTGGGAGCAAGGTCCTTTAGCTTTCCCGCGCCGATGTGTGCGCACACATCTCCGCTGGGTGTTTCCTCTATGGGAAAGTTTAAGCCCGGAATTTCGTGCACTGAATTTTCCGTACTTGTGCCAGGTCTCAAACTGGCTCCCCATTTCACTTAGGGGCACTTTGGCGACAGGCTGTGATAAATCTCTCTTATCCTTTTTCGCCAGGAGTCCCCGAGTACTTGGGATTTGAGAAGCCGGATTTCTCGTCCTTTAGGCCTATGGATGGGAGCGGGTATACCATCATTTCCTTTTGGTATTTCAACCCTTTCCGGTGCATTGCACACTTGCACATGCGACTTTGTCACGGTCTTTAAGTCACTAAAGTGGTCAGGCGTTGATTTGCTAATGACTGCAAATCTATTATCTTTTGGACTTCTCTCTCAGTCTCAGCAGTGCGCGAGTCATGAGCGTGGATTCCCGTGGCTTGCCACGTGATTTCTCGACTTTTAGCATCAAGGGGTTGATTCTCTCCCCCTAAAGTCGAAAAAAAATCCTCATAAAAAATGCAATCAGCAAAACGAGCCGTGTGACAGTCACCTGTCATGGGGTCCAGATACCTGATTATGGACACAATCTCATAACCAACGTATATCCCCGACTTACGGAGCGGGCCCATTGCTGATCACTGGGGTGGTGGTATTGGTACATATACCTGGCAACCGAACCTACGAAGGTGGGAAATTTTCGGTGCCGACCCTTGCGCAAGCTGAACAGGAGAGTGGATGTTGTAGGCCGACGGTCTAAAGTTGATGAGATGGGCCGCGTGTAACACTGCGTGGCCCCAACATGTAGTTGGTAAATTACAACCCTGAAAGAGCGGTCGGGCAATGAATTTAATTCTTTTAATCAATGCCTCAGCAAGTCCATTTTGTGTATGAACATGCGGTACTGAGTGCTCAACTTTGATTCCCATTGCCATGCAATAATCATCGAACGCCTTTGAAGTAAATTCTCAGGCGTTGTCCATTCGAATAGACTTTATACGATAATTAGGGAAATTATTCCTCATTTGTATGATCTAAGAGATCAACTTTGCAAAGGCATGGTTCCGTGTTGACTGTAGGCAAATATTGAACCATTTAGAGGAAGCATCAATGAGCACCATAAAGTACCGAAACGGCCCCTTGAGGGGCTGAATTGGACCGCATATGTTCCCTTGGATACGTTCCAAGAACGCGGGGATTTCATCCCTCACCTTGAGGGGCGATGGCCTAATGACGAACTTCCCCGTGGCGCATGCGGAGCATACGAAATCATCGGGATTCGAGAAGTTCTTCATGTTAACATTATGACCATGCGAGTTGTTAATTATATTTCTCATCATCCTAATCCGGGGTGGCCTAACCTATCGTGCCAGAGGCAGAAGAGTTCAGAGCTTCTAAAAACAGTCTTGAGGGTGGTGTACATGGGCGGTGCTACTATTTTAGTGTAGTATAGTCATGTGCCAAACGAAGGAAGCCTTTCGATAACTTGTTTACCACTTGCATCCCGCTTTGTGATGAATAGGCACTCCTTGCCGTTTTCATCATCGGTCTCAATATGGAAACCATTAGCGCGGATGTCTCTAAACCTCAAAAGAGTATGAGTCGACTCCGGGTACAGCAACGCATCATTAATGATCAAAGTTGTTCCCATAGGAAGTATAATAGTGGCTCGTCCGGAGCCAACTATATGCGAACCGCAGCCGGCGATTGTCATAATACTTCCCGGAGATTTTTTAATAGACTCAAAGTACTTAGTTTCTCATAAAATGGTATGTGTGGTGGCGCTATCGGCAAGGCACGTTTCCTCCATTCGGGCGCCACACGCATTCTAAAATATAACATCTAATTATATAATGTAGCGAGGAAGAAGCTACATAAATAATAAGTGCACATATTTCAGAACATAACAAGCTATCATAATTAAATAAAGGAATAAATGGATGAATGCAAACATCATCCAAACGCCAAATGATGAATAAGGTTTTTGCTCTAATAGAGTACAACCCACTGGAGATGAATGTATCAGTTTAATCTAGGGAATTATAAACAAATGGGAAACAAAGAGAGTAAATGAGGGGGGCCATTTTCTCTAGTCGAGATGTCGAGGCGGCTAAGCATCTCCACATAGGAGAGCTTTTGCCAGGATAACATCACCATCGAGTTCGTGTGTCATGGAAGGGCGACGCCAATGGCTCTACCGTGGGCACCTATAAGGCGTTGCCGTAGGAGCCGACGGTGCTTCCCTTAGACAATGTAGACACCCCCAAGCGGTTGCGCAACAATGGTTCTACTCCTCTCCATGGGGACAAACAATGTGCTCTAGCCTCTCGAACCACCCTTGTGGGAGCGATCTAAAAGACCAGGGCACTTCGGTCTGTATGTACACATTTTAGGGGGTGCCACAGAGGTGGAGTTTGAAGAAAGTGCAGCAACCGGGCATTCACCCTAGGAGTGGCGGCGACCATCTGGGTCTCCAAGTCTATCGCCCTAAGTCATTCAGACTCAAGGACAACCTCCACGTTGAATGACAAGGTGGGGTACCCTAGCCCATACACTGTCCGCGCATTCACCCTAGGAGTGGCGAAGACCATCCGGGTCCACGAGCCTATCGCCCTCTAGGGTCACGCGAACCCGAGGATGATCTCCATGTCGAATGCTCGGTGGGGTAGTAGAATCCCTTGTGGGCCAACTCGATGGACTCCCGGTTTATTGATTCCGGCCATCAACGATTATCAAGTGGTTACATCAGGTAATCCACGACATAAAAGTGATGATGATACATTTTATTCATCAAAATGACGTTCCGATATTTATAACATGCTAAAATATGCATTACATAGCGATTAAGAGTAAGCAACAATTAATCTACAACAGTAAAAGCACATAATAAAAGCATGTACATGAAAATAGCATGTTAAGCACGTCCTAGACGTTAAAAATTGGCCCTAACATCGAAATCCCGAGACTCTTTTATGCCTGAAATTATCTTTTTAGCTACAACTGACACGTCCAGCGCTCTATACGCGAAATAATTCAACAGGAATAAAGTTGCGTACAAATACGGAGGACTACAGGGGCTCAAAAGAAAATACGCGCGTGCAGCAGCGTTTTTGCTCCAGTCCGTTAATGAAACATGCCGGAACGGGCCGTCGGCCCATCTAACACCTCGCACAACACCTTTTTTTTAGTTTTAAGGTAACCGCGCGTACCGCCCAGGCGCCCAGCCTACCATGGCACATTGAGCCGGCCCACCACTGCACTGCCCACCAGGGGGGCGACACTAGGGTTCCTCCTAGCACCCGAACAGTGGCGGCGACTGCTGGTGGTGGGGCCCGGGGTCCAGGCGGTTGCGTGCAGCGCGTGCCTCGGCTGGTGACGCCGGCGACCCGCACGGCGCCGGTTACGTGGCAGGGAGGCCTTGGCTGATGGTGGCGTACAGTTGTGCAGCCGATCCAGCGCGCGAGCGGACGGCGGCCGGCATGGGCATGCACGGCGTCGGCCGGACTGTGTGTCGTGGCGCTGCGATGACCAGCGCGTGGTGGTCAGTACTAGCTCACGGCTGCCCGGAGCCTGGCGCGGTGGCGGCCAGCAGAGCCGATCAACGGTAGCTGGCGAGGCGGCACAGCGACGCACGCGGCAACGGCCATGCGCCAGCTGGGCGAAGTGACCAGCGCGTGGCGGTGGTGCGCCACACGCGCATGCATGCGGCGATGGCTGTGCTTGATGAGCAGACGACGCACACTGCGGCGATGCACGCAGCGGCCAGCAGGGCCATGTCGGCGTGGCTGCGGCAGTGCATGTTCGCGGCCATCTGCGGGCGCGACGGGCTTCAGCCGTAGCGGACACGGTGGCGTGGTGCGCGACGGACAGCAGCGCGTAGCAGCTGGCTGGGCGGCATGCGTAGACGGCAAAGACGCCACCCACGGCCACTGCCCTGTAGGCCAGCGCGTGGTGTGCAATAGGCAGCCACAACATCATTGGGATGGTGCGTACAGGCTTGGGAAGACGAACTCGTCTCGTTCGTCCGTCATCAGGACGGCAGACAAACACAGAGACGACGCGTGCACAGCGAATGCATCGCGGCGGTGCCGTGCTCGTCGGGAGCCTGTACACCGTCTCCTAGATGTAGTCAACAAAT
The DNA here is from genome assembly GCF_002575655.3 of Aegilops tauschii subsp. strangulata. NCBI lineage: Eukaryota > Viridiplantae > Streptophyta > Magnoliopsida > Poales > Poaceae > Aegilops > Aegilops tauschii. The sequence goes on from NC_053037.3 coordinate 448,722,010, forward strand.
TCCTGGCATGTGAGATCGATCCGCATTGGCGGGCGACAACAAGTCCGCGGCAATCTCACAAGGGAAAATCCACATCATAGGTCAAATCTAATCCGAAAAATTACGAGATCGCAAAGACGGAATCACAACAACAATAGGAATCCATTTTTGCGAACAATTTCGGATCCATATCTCCGCGAGATCGACGAAAGCCTGCTTGATGCAGGCTTGACGCAGGCTTGATGGAGAGTTGAAGGAGCGAAGCGTGCTAATAACGTGTTCCGCAACTCCTGCCGGCAAGTCCGGTCCAAGGTTGCAGAGCGGGAGCGAGCGTCGTAGTCGATCACACACAGATACAGAAAGTAAATGGACACAAAGATGTAGAGAGGAGTCTTTCTTTATTAATCATCATCAACTCTACATACACAGGGTGCTCTCCTCTTTATATATCTAGGGTGGAGGAATAAGTGCCCATTTTAACGTTAAATGGAGGGACTTGGTCTATAATGGGTCAATGACTTGTTCCATCTAAGGCCCAAGTATCCCAGCAGAAAGAAGTTTGCGCGTGATGATGCGCGATTGACGCCGCGCAGGACACAATCAAGCCGGCCAGGTCAGAGCGTACATGCGTCAACGTAGTACGTGTGGAGGTGGAGCGACGATGAGGCACGGTGACGCCAACCGTCGGTTAGTTAGGCGGAGACCCACTCGGCCGGCCGCCGAGGCCATCAGCCATGCCGCGCGCAGGCGCAGACGTGTCGAGTCGGCGGACGTGGACTCGGCTCCTCTTCTTCACGGTTGCAATCCAATCCATTTGGGTTGATAATTGTCGCCAATGAGGTGGTCGCGTCACGTACTCACGTGTGTGGTTACGCACCTGGCCTACCGACCATTTCGACGGGGTAGAGTAGGGTCGAGACTGGGTAGGGTAGTTTACACGAGAGGATGTCGAGCGTGTCATGAACCTGAGATGGTGCAGCCTATTATTGGTTCAGTGGCATTTGCGAGAGGAGATTGCTTTGGAGTTATGCTCCGTTTGTCGGGGGTGGATTTGATCAAGCCATCAACTCTGCAACACTGCATAGTTACAACTAGCATGTGCGCATGTCCTTCCGAACCAAGGCTAGACATCGAGAGGATAAGGACAACTCCAACGCAAGATTAGTCGTTCGTTTTGTCCGAATTTCGTCTGTTTGAGGTGACAATGAGACGGTGCCTGTCCAGATTTTGGATGCGCCAGCCATGCGCCCAACGCGCACGCGTATCTTGTGACTCGTCCGCATACATTTTTCACCGCATTTTTTTGTTATTTTCATCAGCGGTTTTTTTATACATTGAAGTACATTCATCAAATTTTGGCTAGAATAGCAAGACAAAAAAACAAAAAAGCACAAGAAGATATTTTAAAAGATATCCAACTTTTGTAAATGCTCCCGCAAGCTGTATTAGTATCTTCTTAATTGCCTTCATTGTTGATGTGCGGATTCTCGATATTGCATACAAGGGTATAAGGTGAGCGCAAACACGTCGAGTCTGTGGAAGTCGACTTGGTGTGTATAGTTCTCTTCACCTTTTTTTTTTGCGTGTATAGTTCTCTTCACCTTGACTCTTCTTCTTCACGGTCGATAATTGTCGCCCATGAGGTGTGGTCACGTCACGTGTGTGGCTAGGGCATCTGGCCTACCTACACCCATTTCGATAGGGTAGGGTCGAGAGTGACTAGGCTGGGTAGTTTTACACGAGAGAGGATGCCCGAGCCGAGCGTGTCATGAACCTGACATGGTGCGTTCTATTATTGGTTCTGTGGCATTTGCGAGAGGAGGTTGTTTCGCCGTTTGTCGGGGGTGGATTTGATCAAGCGATGATCAACTCTGCATCAGCATCACCGCATGGTACTACAACTAGCTAGCATGTGCGCGTGTCCTCCCGAACCAGGGCTAGACAGCGAGAGGATAAGGTTGCTTGCTTGCTTGTTAGTAGCACAACTGTTGGCTCGACGCCTATAATTGTTGCAGCGTACTGCGATATTATGTGCTAGGACTAGGTGCGGTGTCAAATCGATGGATCAGTACACGCATGCAGCGGCACAGGCAGTGCCGGGCTGTCCGTCGATGTTTCGTCCGTTTGGTTGGGGCGATGGGGACGACACTTGTTGACACGGGCAGGTGTAAGTGCCCCCCGGGCCCCGGACATGGCCATCGGCGTGTGGAATTATGGATAAGGAGGGTGGTGCCGTCCTGCCCGTGTCACGTAGAACGGACCATGATTGAACGGGCGGTAGCCTCTGGTGAGCCATCCATCGGCCCTGGAGCACTGATGGCCCAACAGCCTGGGCTAGCGGTGTTGCTGGCAACAGGTGATGATGTCGCCGCACGGTAGCCACAGATAATATGCCACGGACACGTTACGGCTGCCCACGTTGTGTGTGGTGTGGGCGGACGACTGCGCGGAGGAGACGGCCAGGCGGTGGGCGGGGAGGGGAAGCCGGACGCTGTCGTCCCGAGTTGACGCACCCGCCCGTGCGCGGCGCGGTGCATTTTCATATGTGACGGGACGGCGCGCAATCAGGGCGTGATGAGCGGCCTAGCTGTGCCCCTCTTTTTTTTTTCCTCTAAAAAAGAAAGATCCATCATCAAAGTATCCTGGTGCTCGCGTTGTTTCTAAATTTATTTCATAATTTCCGACGATGCGCTTCCAGTGGGAGACGTTCCTGTCGACGACGAGGCGCCTACGGTGACCCCCCTTCGTAAATCTCAAGGTGGTATGCCGGCTCATTCTCTCGAAGATGCTCATAGGGGTAGGGTGTGCGTGTGCGCGTTTATATGGGTGAGTGTCGCGTATGTATGAGTGCTTGCGTTTCTACTGTGTTAAAAAATCGTAAATAACAATTCCTAAAAAATCATAAATAACACGTCAAGCATATATTAAAAATTACATCAAGGTCTTTGTATCACTAACCAACCACTATCAACATCTGAACAAGCTCCGTCAATGGCTGATGTCAGAGCTAGCTTGATCTTGTACATGACAACCGAAAAATCTTCATGCATGTGACCCTAAGGACCAGCACCTTGAAGCCGTAGTCGTCGTTGTTGGGCCATTGAATTGATCTGAAGTGTTTGACACTATCTCGCCATAGCGCACCCATGGCGAGAAACCATATCCTCGCCGCTCCAAGGAGATGGTGAAAATCTACGCTGGAGCACTGTCGACTCCGTCCAATATGGATGAACTAGAGAAGGATCGAAGCCCAGAAAACTAACTCGAAGAAGAATTCTTGCTACCAGTCCAAGCTTCGCCCCCGCAAGGACTAAAAGATCCTAACCTAAACTACTAGCCGGAGCCAAGGCATCGGGGTTCCCCTCTCCGCCACTGACCACCAGAGCGACAACTAAGGGAAGATGAATCCACATATTTACCCGACGAAGCCCGGGAAGGAAGAGTTTGTCCTAACCGTCCCTTACAAAGGGAAGGGAAGGAAATTGTGACCAGCTGCCTCTCAAAAGTCAGTCAGGCTGTAGGCAACACAACGATGATCAATTGAGCCACTATGGACGTGTTGCGCTAGTGGCAGAGTAATTGAAGTGAGATGGTTCATGCCAGCTTAGGTCTTTTTATTTGTAGTAGAATTCTCAAAGCATAGAAATTGAGAAAAAATATGATTGAAGTAGCATATGCTATTAAATTTATAGGATTAAAGAAATTAGATGAATTTAAGTAAAAAATGTTTGGTACCACATTATAAAAAAGGATGTTGATTTGAGTGGATGGAGATTTCCTCCCATAATGGAATGCAAAGCAGTCCTTAGAAAAATTTGAATGACTACAACCCATCGAATCAAACGATTTACATAGGAATCCAAAAGATCCAAAATACTATGAATCAAACGTGCCGAGCCCTTACTTATTTTCTCTTGAGTTTTTAGGATATACACAAAACAAAAGGAGTATCTATTGGGCAATGCAGAAGTAAAGGATAAAAAGATTAAATAAATTTTGTATCAGTCGATTTAACGTTCCTTGATTAACCTTTTCTATGCGGGGGACTTTTTTGATTAACTAACCAGGGTACAATCCAAACCACATAAATAAAAAAGATACATGGTAGAACAAAAAATTACATCACATAGTTCCAAGTAGTGGTTTTACATTTTGACGTTCCTCTAATACCCCATAAGAATCCCCAAGAAAATCAAACCTGAACAAACAAGACAACCTCATGTTTTAAAAGGTTTGAGTCGTCCACCCCAGTAGGTGTGAATCTAAGATTGTTTGGCGCTCGTGCAAGACAAGCCATTGTATTGTCGATTCATCGTTGCACTATCGGGGAAGATGTTCACATGAACTGCCAAATCTGGAGCACATTTAAATTTCTTTATTTTCAACCTACCCATTCATGCACCATTATTATTCTATACTTTCATAGTAATATGCCATGCTAAGGTACGTACTTGCTCCATGATATGGTGGAAGTTAGGTATTTTGGGATCCAACTCATGTTGCTATTGATTTGATTTGCTATGCATGTAAATAATTTTATAACTGAGTTAGCTCTTTTGGCCCCACAAATAAATAGAACTTCAGTTTTATTTTACCTTTTGGTATTGATGATTGAGACCTAAACACATTTTGACTTCATCCTCATGTAGTTACTAGTCTTATGCCACAAGGTCTTAAACAACGATGAATTTCACTTGGATATATATTGTCGTCATGTTATTTTAGGTTTTGTAGTAATTCACAAGTGGGAGCCTGAACATAGCACTCTATGTAATTATTCTCGATGGTACCCTCGATGTACTTATCCTAAACATTTCTATTTTCACACGCTATTAACTTCATATTGGATTCTATTTTCCGACCAAATTCATCTGTCTACTTTTTTTGTAACTTTGGACAGTGGAGGTGCCCCACTAACTTTCAATTAACAAGGAAATCCATCTACTCTTCTCATGCTACAAGAGGTGTTGCTGGAAACTGCATGTACCATGGACCTGAACCAGCTGGCCACTAGGCTGCAAGCAGACCAGGTGATTGTCAACTAGAAATATTAGGAACCTACACCTCATCTTGCTGCCGCTCCTAGACCTTACCACCTCGAACAGGAGAATGAAGACTTACCACCGCCAAACTAAGACACTATCAAAGTCTGTGCAAACATGCTAGATGATCCTTGTAGATGTTCCACCGAAAACTTCCCTATGCATCCTATTCATAGCAATTCTCGCAACGAAATCACCTGATTTCAGTTACCATATATATGCACGTATTTCCTAGCATATCTAGCATTTATCTATAAAGGAATTGTGACTCTTCCTGGAATGCATTTGAGGACCCTGCCGTGTGAAGACGTCACATATATATCTATGAGCTATGATCCTAGTGAGCAAATCATACTTAAGTGTTCACCAACTGATCTACCATATACATAACTCCTATTCGAGTGTTCACCACTTGGCCCCATATGTCTGTGAACACAAGGGGCGCATGCATGCGTGTGCTTATGGCTAGTGTGTTTCCTTTGTTGTACGGGGGTGAAGATTCTCTGACTTAAGTCACCCAACCAAAATTAAATGATTTAAGTAAGAGGATCCATGTCCCGTTGTATGTTGGTTTATAATATGATACTACTTGTGTAAACTAATCTAAGATGTTTTGGAGACTTAGACACATCAAAGGGAGTAAATTTTAGGACCCTCCTAGTTACCTCCCAAGTGGCATGAGGATATGGTGATCCTAACATCTAATTGATGAAGCAAAAAAATCAACTATACAAATATTGGAAATACAACATGTTCATTCAAATAAAATGGAAACATGCAACTGTATAACTATTTATGTTTGACATCTTGAAGTACGATTTAACTTAACCTTATGGCATCCCTAAATATTACAAACACCATCATGTAGTATATACATCACATCAATGTCACTAGAATATTTATTTTACTTAAGTGTGCCTTATGGTAGAAATCTTATTTCTCTAAATTAGTGGTGTGATTACTGATTAATATGTAATATGTATATTAAATCCACATATGTTATATTCATGTCCATTTGTTCCAAATTTCACATCAATCTCTAAGTAGTATGGTTCAATAGAATGTAGTTGAAAGGAATTAGTGCATGTTGGTCTCTATTGCCTTTTTGCAAAACCAATATTAGAAGGCAAAGATAACATTAATTCAAGTTGTACATCCTTCCTATTTTGGTTCCTTTGTTATCTATATCTATACCAATATAAAAAAGACCCAAAGGAGCAAAGCCATTTCAGCCATTAAACCAGGGCAATCCAACGACCTAGACTAATCTAATGACAAACATTCAACATGTTTAGAGTGTAATTAATATTATAGTAAATATCAATGTAAACACTAATGACATAATTAATGCGCAAATAATATCCTACCTAATATGTGCATGCAATTAATTTACTTCCTAATACCAACATGCATTGCACATACACATAACTAGTTATCACAAGTGGCGTAGCTATGGCATGGACAGGGTTGTCCATGGACCACCCTAGTTCCCCATAGCCCATATAGCATACCAAAAATATAAACAATATAAATAAAATAGATTCATGTGGATAGTTCAACTGTTGGACCACCCTAACCAAGTTGGATGAATGTCACTAGAATTTATTTACTTATTTGTATAATTGAGAAGTCCATGCTAGTTCCACCTAATCATCAACTTCTTGCCCTACAAGGGGTAGAGTAATATTATCAATTTAATCATATGAAGTTAATGACTCATATCAATTTGGGGTCATCTTAAACAAAGCTTGTGAGAAGAGACAAATAATAATAAATGGTAATGGCGGTGGAGTGCCTTTTTTATGAAAAGTAACCTACTCTATTATAAAAGTTTACAAAAAGTACAAAGCACCACAAACATAATACAAATTACATCAAGATTCCTGGACTCCCAAACGATCGAGCTGGCAATGCGCCGCTGTCGTCGCTCCCCTACCAGAGTTGGCTTGACCTTGTGATGATAGCCAAGAAATCTTCATACACGTGCCTCCAAGTACTAGCACCCTGGAGCCACCATCGTCGTACTTGAACCCCTAAATAGATCTAAAGCACCTACCACCAAATCTCGCCATCACACATGCACGACGAGAAAACCATAACCTCGCTGCCCCAAGGAGACGACATGAATCTGTGTTGGAGCTCCGTGTACTAGTGTAACGCCCCGGACCGGTTAATGGTCATTACTCCAGGTGGGATCTAAATTGGCCCCATAGATAAACACTAGTCTTTTCTGCACACTTTGTTCTCACTCATGCGCACGTGGAACCAGTTGGTCCCCCATCTTGAAATTGCCTCAAGTTGAGAACGCTTAACTTTGCAGTTCTTTCCGAATGGGCTCACGGAAAAGAAGGAATTCCTTGTTGATATGAGTAGTCTATCATCCCTATTAAGCCAGACTATCACATACACCCCCACTCAAAGGAACCAACGTCCTCGTCAGCCCGCAAGAACGTTCGCTCTTGGCGCATACGTTGGTGCGTCCAGTCTGACACATGTGTCATGCAGTGTGCCACGATGGGCCATAAACGTCATGCACAACATGACCGCACACCTGGCCCGCAAACATCCGTGTAACCGCAAGGCTTAGCTCTAATACCAACTTGTAATGCTGGACACACCCGCCGGTTACTCGTCGTTACTCCTGGCAGGATCTAGACTGGCCCCACAAATCAACACTAGTCTTTTCTGCGCACTTTATCTTCACTCATGCACACGTGGGGCCAACTTCACCCATCCTGAAATTGCTCCAAGCTGAGCACCCTTAACTTTGAAGTTCTTTTCGAATGGTCTCCCGAAAAATAAATTCCTTGTTGATATGAGTAGTCTACCATCCCTATTGAGCAAGGCTATCACAACTACATACACGCGGACAAACTTGAGGAAGATTAGATGGTTGTAAAGGGCCTTCTTTTGAACTAAAAATCTACACATTGTTGGAAATATGCCCTACAGGCAATAATAAGGTGGTTATTATTATATTTCCTTAATCATGATAAATGTTTATTATTCATGCTATAATTGTATTGATTGGAAACTTAAATACATGTGTGAATACATAAACAAATACGAAGTCCCTAGTAAGCCTCTACTAGACTAGCTCGTTGATCAAAATATGGTTAAGGTTTCCTGACCGTAGACATGAGTTGTCATTTGATAACGGGATCACGTCATTAGGAGAATGATGTGATGGACAAGACCCATCTGTTAGCATAGCATATGATCGTTCAGTTTATTGCTACTGCTTTCTTGTCTTGATGTCAAATACATGTTCCTTCGACCATGAGAGCATGCAACTCCCGGACTCCGGAAGAATGCCTTCTGTGTATCAAACGTCACTTCGTAACCAGGTGATCATAAAGGTGCTCTACAGGTATCTCTGAAGGTGTCTGTTGACTTGGAATGAATCGAGATTGGGATTTGTCACTTCGTATGACGGAGAGGTATCTCTGGGCCCTCTCGGTAATATAGCATCACAAGAAGCTTGCAAGTAAAGTGACTAAGGAGTTAGTTACAAAATGATGTATTACGGAACGAGTAAAGAGACTTCCCGGTAACGAGATTGAACTAGGTATTGAGATACCGATGATCGAATCTCATGCAAGTAACATACCGACGGACAAAGAGAACTGTGTATGTTGTCATAAAGGTTCGACCGATAAAGATCTTCATAGAATATGTAGGAACCAATATGGGCATCCAGGTCCCGCTATTGGTTATTGACCGGAGAGCGTCTCGGTCATGTCTACATCATTCTCGAACCCGTAGGGTCTGCACGCCTAATGTTTGTTGACAGTATAGTACTATATGAGTTGTCTATGTTGGTGACTGAATGTTGTTAGGTGTCCCGGATGAGATCACGGACACGGCGAGGAGCTCCGGAATGGTCCGAAGGTAAAGATCGATATATAGGATGATAGTATTTGGTCTCCGGAAAGGTTTTGGAATGTACCGAATAATTATCGGATGACCGAAAGGAGTTCCGGGAGGCCACAAGGGGCTAGCGCGCCCCACCTCTAGCCACCCCCCCTAGGGAAGGAAAGGAGGAGGGCCAGCCCTTCCTGCCTTTCTCTCCATGTGCCATAGGAGGAAGGTGAAGGAAATATGCCCTAGAGGCAATAATAAAGTTATTATTTATTTCCTTATATCATGATAAATGTTTATTATTCATGCTAGAATTGTATTAACCGGAAACATGATACATGTGTGAATACATAGACAAACAGAGTGTCACTAGTATGCCTCTACTTGACTAGCTCGTTGATCAAAGATGGTTATGTTTCCTAGCCATAGACAAAGAGTTGTCATTTGATTAACGGGATCACATCATTAGGAGAATGATGTGATTGACTTGACCCATTCCGTTAGCTTAGCACTATGTTGCTATTGCTTTCTTCATGACTTATACATGTTCCCATGACTATGAGATTATGCAACTCCTGTTTACCGGAGGAACACTTTGTGTGCTACCAAACGTCACAACGTAACTGGGTGATTATAAAGGTGCTCTACAGGTGTCTCCAAAGGTACTTGTTGGGTTGGCGTATTTCGAGATTAGGATTTGTCACTCCGATTGTCAAAGAGGTATCTCTGGGCCCACTCGGTAATGCACATCACTTGAGCCTTGCAAGCATTGCAACTAATGAGTTAGTTGCGGGATGATGTATTACGGAACGAGTAAAGAGACTTGCCGGTAACGAGATTGAACTAGGTATTGAGATACCGACGATCGAATCTCGGGCAAGTAACATACCGATGACAAAGGGAATAACGTATGTTGTCATGCGGTTTGACCGATAGAGATCTTCGTAGAATATGTGGGAGCCAATATGAGCATCCAGGTTCCGCTATTGGTTATTGACCGGAGACATGTCTCGGTCATTTCTACATAGTTCTCGAACCCGTAGGGTCCGCACGCTTAAAGTTCGAGGACGGTTATATTATGAGTTTATGTGTTTTGATGTACCAAAGGTAGTTCGGAGTCCCGAATGTGATCACGGACATGATGAGGAGTCTCAAAATGGTCGAGACGTAAAGATAGATATATTGGACGACTATATTTGGATACCGGAATGGTTCCGGGTGAGATCGGGATAATACCAGAGCACCAGGAGGTTATCGGAACCCCCCAGGAGGTATATGGGCCTTAATGGGCTTTAGTGGAAAGGAGGGGAAAGGAGCAAGGGAGGCCCCCCCCAAGCCCAATCCGAATTGGGAGGGGGGCCGGCCCCCCTTTCCTTCCTCCCTCCTTCCTCTTCCTTCCCTCTCCCTCTCCAAATAGGAAAAGGAGGAGTCCTACTCCCGGTGGGAGTAGGACTCCCCCCTTGGGCGCGCCTCCTCCCCTTGGCCGGCCCTCTCCTCCCCCCATTATATACAGAGGAGAGGGGCACCCCATAGAACAACAATTGATCTCATGGATCTTTTAGCAGTGTGCGGTGCCCCTCTCCACAATAGTCCACCCCGATAATATCGTAGCGGTGCTTAGGCGAAGCCCTGCATCGGTAGAACATCATCATCGTCACCACGCCGTCGTGCTGACGGAACTCTCCCTCAAAGCTCGGCTGGATCGGAGTTCGAGGGATGTCATCGAGTTGAACGTGTGCAGAACTCGGAGGTGCCGTGCGTTCGGTACTTGATCAGTCGGATCGTGAAGACGTACGACTACATCAACCGCGTTGTAGTAACGCTTCCGCTTTCGGTCTACGAGGGTACGTGGACACACTCTCCCCTCTCGTTGTTTTGCATCAGCATGATCTTGCGTGTGCGTAGGAATTTTTTTGAAATTACTACGTTCCCCAACAGTGGCATCCGAGCCTGGTTTTATGCGTAGATGTTATATGCACGAGTAGAACACAAGTGAGTTGTGGGCGATACAAGTCATACTGCTTACCAGCATGTCATACTTTGGTTCGGCGGTATTGTTGGATGAAGCGACCCGGACCAACATTACGCGTACGCTTACGCGAGACTGGTTCTACCGACATGCTTTGCACACATGTGGCTGGCGGGTGTCAGTTTCTCCAACTTTGGTTGAACCGAGTGTGGATACGCCCGGTCCTTGAGAAGGTTAAAACAGCACTAACTTGACGAACTATCATTGTGGTTTTGATGCGTAGGTAAGAACGGTTCTTGCTCAGCCCATAGCAGCCACGTAAAACTTGCAACAACAAAGTAGAGGACGTCTAACTTGTTTTTGTAGGGCATGTTGTGATGTGATATGGTCAAGGCATGATGCTAAATTTTATTGAATGAGATGATCATGTTTTGTAACCGAGTTATCGGCAACTGGCAGGAGCCATATGGTTGTCGCTTTATTGTATGCAATGCAATCGCCCTGTAATGCTTTACTTTATCACTAAGTGGTAGCGATAGTCGTAGAAGCATAAGTTGGCGAGACGACAACGATGCTACGATGGAGATCAAGGTGTCGCACCGGTGACGATGGTGATCATGATGGTGCTTTGGAGATGGAGATCACAAGCACAAGATGATGATGGCCATATCATATCACTTATATTGATTGCATGTGATGTTTATCTTTTATGCATCTTATCTTGCTTTGATTGAGGGTAGCATTATAAGATGATCTCTCACTAAATTTCAAGATAAAAGTGTTCTCCCTGAGTATGCACCGTTGCGAAAGTTCTTCGTGCTGAGACACCACGTGATGATCGGGTGTGATAGGCTCTACGTTCAAATACAACGGGTGCAAAACAGTTGCACACGCGGAATACTCAGGTTAAACTTGACGAGCCTAGCATATGCAGATATGGCCTCGGAACACTGAGACCGAAAGGTCGAGCATGAATCATATAGTAGATATGATCAACGTAGTGATGTTCACCATTGAAACTACTCCATCTCACGTGATGATCGGACATGGTTTAGTTGATTTGGATCACGTGATCACTTAGAAGATTAGAGGGATGTCTATCTAAGTGGGAGTTCTTAAGTAATATGATTAATTGAACTTAAATTTACCATGAACTTAGTACCTGATAGTATTTTGCATGTCTATGTTTGTTGTAGATAGATGGCTCGTGCTATTGTTCCGTTGAATTTTAATGCGTTCCTTGAGAAAGCAAAGTTGAAAGATGATGGTAACAATTACACGGACTGGGTCCGTAACTTGAGGATTATCCTCATTGCTGCACAGAAGAATTATGTCCTGGAAGCACCGCTAGGTGCCAAGCCTGCTGCAGGAGCAACACCAGATGTTATGAGTGTTTGGCAGAGCAAAGCTGATGACTACTCGATAGTTCAGTGTGCCATGCTTTACGGCTTAGAACCGGGACTTCAACGACGTTTTGAACGTCATGGAGCATATGAGATGTTCCAGGAGTTGAAGTTAATATTTCAAGCAAATGCCCGGATTGAGAGATACGAAGTCTCCAATAAGTTCTACAGCTGCAAGATGGAGGAGAATAGTTTTGTTAGTGAACATATACTTAGAATGTCTGGGTATAACAATCACTTGATTCAACTGGGAGTTAATCTTCTGGATGATAGCGTCATTGACAGAATTGTTCAATCACTGCCACCAAGCTACAAGAGCTTCGTGATGAACTATAACATGCAAGGGATGGATAAAACAATTCCCGAGCTCTTCGCAATGCTAAAGGCTGCGGAGGTAAAAATCAAGAAGGAGCATCAAGTGTTGATGGTCAATAAGACCACCAGTTTCAAGGAAAACGGCAAAGGGAAGAAGAAGGGGAACTTCAAGAAGAACAGCAAACAAGTTGCTGCTCAAGAGAATAAGCCCAAGTCTGGACCTAAGCCTGAGACTGAGTGCTTCTACTGCAAGCAGACCAGTCACTGGAAGCGGAACTGCCCCAAGTATTTGGCGGATAAGAAGGATGGCAAGGTGAACAAAGGTATATGTGATATACATATTATTGATGTGTACCTTACTAATGCTCGCAGTAGCACTTGGGTATTTGATATTGGTTCTGTTGCTAATATTTGCAACTCGAAACAGGACTACGGATTAAGCGAAGATTAGCTAAGGACGAGGTGACGATGCGCGTGGGAAATGGTTCCAAAGTCGATGTGATCGCGGTCGGCACGCTACCTCTACATCTACCTTCGGGATTAGTTTTAGACCTAAATAATTGTTATTTGGTGCCATCGTTAAGCATGAACATTATATCTGGATCTTGTTTGATGCGAGACGGTTATTCATTTAAATCAGAGAATAATGGTTGTTCTATTTATATGAGTAATATCTTTTATGGTAATGCACCCTTGAATAGTGGTCTATTTTTGTTGAATCTCGATAGTAGTGATACACATATTCATAATATTGAGGCCAAAAGATGCAGAGTTGATAATGATAATGCAACTTATTTGTGGCACTGCCGTTTAGGTCATATCGGTGTAAAGCTGTAACATCCCAAATTTTCAATTTGGAATGTTATGCATTAGATCATCATTGCATATAATATTTTATTGCATTTTGGTTTGATCCTGGAAATTCTACGCAACTCAAGGACCCACAGAGAGAGTTGGGGATTTCGTTATTTTCATATTTGAGTTTTTCTCGAATTTTGAAAAGAGGATCGTTTGATTTTAATTATTTTCTCTTCGAATATATGAAAATAAAAGAGAGAGGATAAAATGACTTCCTCAAACTAAAGAAATATTGGAGATTTAATATTAAAATCAAATAAGAATTTTATTCATAGTTTTATCGCTATTTTATTTGAATTAGGAAAAATATACGTTTTTCAAAATTGCATTAGAGTCCCAAATAAATGTTCACCTTGTCCGGTAGATTTTTAGAGGTTGGGGAAAATTTATTTCCGGATTTTTGGAGTTCGTTTAGTATTTTTTTTATTCGTTTTTCTGCACGGAACTATTTAAAAAAAAGGTCAACCGACCTAACCGGGCCGTGTCCGACCTGGACACTAGCCCGGCCGGCCCTTATAAGCCGGGGCCCGAGACCCCAGCCCAGCCGCCCCGCCAAACCCTAGCCCCGTCGCCCGAGCGCCGCCGATGCTAGCCTCGCGCCGCCGCCGCCCGCGCAGCCGCCGCCTCGCCTCGCCGCTCGCGCCGCCGTGCCGTGCCGCCGCAACGCTAGCGACGCCGCCGCCCTGCCGCCGCCCCGGTCCGCCGCCCTGCCGCCGCCTGCCGACTCGCCGGAGCCGCGCCGCCGCCCGCCGGACCCAAGGTAGCCGCCGGTTTTTCTGTTAAAACCGTTCGGTTTTCTTAAAAACCCTAGAGTCGTTTTTTTAGATCGGTTTTTTTCTTCGGTTTAGTTATTTAGCGAACGCCCGTTCGTTCGCTTGTTTTAACGAACGGTTTTCACCGTTTATCCGCAGACAGCGAACGTTCGTCCGTTAGTCTGTTCGTCAGTTTTTCTTTTTCTCGGATTTCCCGCGATTTTTTCGATCGCGATTTCTGATCCGATTTTTGTTTTAGTTTATCTTTTCGCTCGTTTGTTGGAATCAGGTGATTCAAGCGCCAAGAGTTTCGTCTCGAAGCCCTCTTTCTATTTAATCAACTTAAACAAGTTTTTGCTACTGTAAAATTTGACTTTAGTCCAGATTAGTAAACGAAGCTTGTTTCTTTGGCAGTTTGAGTTTCGTTGCTTTGTTTGATTTGATTCTTTTTGCAAACCGGAGTTCTTAAGTTGAACTTTCTGGTTGGATCTTCTTATTTGAGTTTTACTCATGCCCTTGCTTGATTGCTTATTGTATGTTTGTTTGTTTGCGATAGAGTACCCGGAGTGCGAAGCATGCTACTACGAGTCTCTAGGTTTCACGGATCATTAGCAAGGCAAGTAACACTTTGATCATACCTCTTTACTACCTAGTTTTATTGCGTTAGATCAATCCCCAAACAATTGCATGGTTAGGATCTGATTAAATTGTGGGTTTGGGAAGTAGTTGAGGTAGTACCTATTCACCTGTTTATTATCAAACCTATGGGAGTTACTTCTACGTTGCTTATTTTTCTATGCTATGCTCGTAGATGTGGATTGGGTTTGAGCGCATTCATGACAGATGTGAGTATTTTTAATTAATGGTTAACTTAAGGTGGCAACTTTAATACACATCTGGGTGGATTGAGGCACCTGGGGAATCTAGTGATTGCCTGTATTTTTGGAAATCCTGGGGTACCGTGTGATTCTCCTATGGACTGCCACCCAGGCTCAAAGGGATCATAAGATTATTCATGCTAGAAACTTCCATGTGCAGCCACATGCCATTATGGGCTCTGGCATAGTTGAGTAAGTTGTGGGAAACCTTTCCATGATGGGCTAGCAGATGTAGGGGATTGTAGGTGTACAGGCCTATCTATCGGTTAAGGGAACCTCTTCGGAAAGACTGTGTCTCGGTCATCCGTTTCTCAAACATTATGTAGTGCGAGAAATCCAACAGAGGAGATCGAGTCTTGTGGGGAAAAGTGCACAAACCTCTGCAGAGTGTACAAACTAATCATGGTTAGCTGTGTCCCCGGTTATGGACATCTTGAGTATCTAGGTCTTGGATTATCATGTGGATCTCATCACTCTAAATTAATTTTGTTGGGTTATTAATTACATTCTAATTGGGATTGAGATGGGGTTTACCATTCTCAATGTTTAACAACCACCATGATAGTTAAATAAAATTTATTCCTTTGTTGTAGGGAAAAATTGGCTTTCCGCAAAACTTATTAACCATACAGCCTCCACCAGCCATATATGCATGTAGTGATAGCTTTATTCTGTTCATTACTCTCTTGTGTTACCTTGCCAGCATATTCCATGTGCTGACCCGTTTCGGGCTGCAACGTATCATGTTGCAGACTTTTCAGACGACGAGTAAGGAGCCTTAGGTCGTGGTCTTTCACTCAGTGATGCCGTTGGAGTTGATGGACTCACTTTATCTTCCAAGCCTTCCGTTGTTATCGTATTAGATGGCCTTAAGCCATATTTATTGTAATAAGTTCTCTTTTGATACATTCAATGTAATAAGTGTGTGATTGCTACTTTGTTATAAATCCTTCAAGTACTGTGCCTGTCAGCATTACCGATCCAGGGATGACACTGATGCACAGAGATCAGACTGTTTGAGGTCTGGTCGCTACAAGATGGTATCAGAGCACACGCTGACTGTAGGACACGACGACTAAGCTAAAGCCCTAGATCACTACTCTCTTCTCATTTCTAACTCCTCTCCATTTTCTACCCTTTAGGATGGCGGATGCAAGGATCAAGTTCACGCAACCAGATGAAGACACCCCTTTGGGACGCCACTTGAAGGAAGTTACTAGGTACCTGAACATCGGAATACCAAGCTCCACCGGGACTTACAACGCCACTTTACCAGTAGAGGAGCGCTGGATGATTCAAGTTCAAGTTCCAGGAAGGACATTCACGCCAATCACTGAGCCCATAGAGTTTTCCTTTGATGCACCAACCTGGAGTCTGAAAGAGTATGGCAGCCCACATCACCATGGGACGAAGTTTACCACAAGGATCTCAAGGATACTATCTACCAGATTTGTGGGCGCCAAGATGAGCAATGGGAGATGATCAGCACCAGGAAGGATAGATCAATTGCAGCTTTCATCCAGGAGTTAAACCAGCACATTCGACGCCAGGAGAACCAGATGTGCGTAGGCATGACAGATTTGAAGAAGGCGATGACAATGATCACGGAGCTGGTGGAAGAACTCAAGGCTACTCGCGAAGACTATGAGGAGGAAATCGTCGTACTAGTGGAGAAGAATGACGACCTGACAAGGAAGCTGGGAGAATTCATGGGAGACCCCGTGCCAGGAGGAGAAGATGACGGTTCCACTTGCTCGGAGAACTACATCATCATCGACGACACCGACTCAGACCCTGACGATAGAGATGATGACTATGTTGATGAAGCTGGAGCGGATATCATGGAGTCTTCTACCGATCAATTTTCTAGTCGAGCACCATATCAGTAGTAGTATTCCACCATGTATATAGTATAGTCCGAGAACTTTTGTAACGATAGTTCTAGACCGATTGTATGCCCTTGTTTGATTGATTGAGTGATATGTTTGTGTTTATCTCATGTGCATATGGGTAGTGTTTTCCCCCTAGACCTCATTCTACTCTATTTTTCTCACCTTTTCTAAACCCAACAGATGCCTCCGAGACGCGACAATGGATTTACTTTCCCACCGGAGCTCAGTCAGTTGATCCAGCAGCAGAATGCATTGATGCAGATACTAGTCCAGAATCAGAATCAGGGGAACAACAACAACCCACCCCACCACCACCTGTTGACCACTTAGCCCGTTTTCTAAGGCTGAATCCGCCGGTGTTCTCTAGTAGCACCGAGCCGATAGTTGCAGATGATTGGCTCCGCAAGACTGAAAGGGAGTTGACCACTGCAGGATGCACAGATGCGGAGAGAGTGCGTTTTGCCGCACATCAGCTTGATGGACCCGTAGCATCATGGTGGGAGAATTTCACAGCCACTTACCCCATCGACACTGTTACATGGGACCAGTTCCAGCAGGCTTTTCGCACTGCCCATGTATCAACGGGAGCTATGGCCATGAAGAAGCGTGAGTTTCGCAACTTACGGGAAGGAGGGCGCACCGTTGGCCAGTATGTGGATGACTTTAGTAAGCTAGCACGTAATGCCCCAGATGACGTCGCTACGGATGCAGCTAAGCAGGAGAAGTTTCTGGAAGGACTGAATGATGAGCTAAGCATGCAGTTGATGGTGGCAAATTTCAATAACTACCAGGAGTTGGTAGATAGAGCTCTCATGATTGAAGGGAAGCAGCAGCAGATTGACAACTGCAAGAGGAAGTATGGACAAGGGAAGTATAATTCTGGAGCTCAGCAGAGACCCCGTTTTACCCCGAACTCGGGAGGACCCCTTCAACATAACCATGGAAGTCACAATCACACTGGAGGAAGTTCGCACAACCATAGTGGCCCCAAGAACGGGAATGGTAATGGAGGAAGCAATGGCCAGAACCGTTCCAACCCGGCAATGCCTGCCAAGAAAGATCTAAGCCACGTTACCTGCTACAAGTGCCAGAAGACCAGACATTACGCCAATGAATGTCCTGAAGGTAAGAATGGAAATGGCAATGGAAGCTCTCGGAAGAAGCCCAACCCTTTCAACAGGGGACAAGTGAACCACGTTAACGTGGAGGAGGTTGAAGCCCAGCCAGATGTAGTAATAGGTAAGTTTTTGGTTAAGTCATTTACTGCAGTCGTTCTTTTTGATACTGGTGCATCACATTCATACATATCAAGGGGATTTGTGGATAAGCATAAACTGCCCACCAAAGTTCTTAGTACACCCATGTTAGTAAGCTCGTCAGGAGCAGAGTATATGGCAAGCCAAGGATGTTTTCAGATGCCATTGACCATAGGTAGGCATGTTTTCCCCTCAGATCTGATAATTTTGGAGTCGCAAGGTTTGGATGTGATTCTGGGTATGGATTGGCTATCGATGTACGGGGGAAACATCGATTGCGCCAGTAAGACGATTTTGCTCACCACCCCAGAAGGAAGAAGGATCAAGTATGTATCCCGGCATGTGCCGAATAGGACTCAAGTAAATTCCTTATCAGGAGTTGTACAGGAGGAAGTACCAGTGGTGAAGGATTTCCCGGATGTATTTCCAGAAGAGTTGCCAGGCATGCCACCGGATAGAGACATTGAGTTTTTGATTGAGCTTTTGCCAGGCACAGGGCCAATATCTAAGAGACCGTACAGAATGCCCGCAAAGGACTTGGAGGAAATTAAGAAGCATATTAAGGAGTTACTGGATAAAGGTTATATTTGCCCAAGTTCGTCACCATGGGGATCGCCAGTGCTTCTAGTGGAGAAGAAGGATGGATCGTTAAGGATGGTTGTTGATTATCGAGGATTGAATGAAGTGACGATCAAGAACAAGTACCCACTGCCGATGATCAATGATTTGTTTGACCAGCTGCAAGGAGCTAAGGTGTTTTCCAAGATCGATCTGCGATCAGGGTACCACCAGCTGAAGATTCGAGAGTAGGATATACCTAAGACAACTTTTACCACAAGGTACGGGCTGTATGAGTATACTGTTATGTCATTTGGCCTGACTAACGCACCTGCCTATTTTATGAACATGATGAACAAGGTGTTTATGGAGTTTTTGGATAAGTTCATCGTGGTGTTCATTGATGATATTCTGGTCTACTCAAAGAATGAAGAGGAGCATAAAGAGCATTTGCGTTTAGTACTTGGGAAGCTGAGAGAACATCAGCTATACGCCAAGTTCAGCAAGTGCGAGTTTTGGTTGAAGGAAGTTGGATTCCTTGGACATGTAATATGCGGAGAAGGAATAGCGGTAGACTCCACCAAGGTTGCCACTGTGACAAATTGGGAAGCACCCACATCAGTTGGAGAGATCCGGAGTTTTCTTGGACTCGCAGGATACTACCGGAGGTTCATTGAGAATTTCTCGAAGATTGCAAAGCCTATGACGGAGTTGTTAAAGAAGGACACCAAGTTCAAATGGACTGAGGAACGTGAGGCCAGTTTTTAGGAGTTAAAGAAACGCTTGGTTACATCACCAGTGTTGATTCTGCCAGATCAACGCAAGGATTATGAAGTATATTGCGACGCTTCTCGTCGAGGACTTGGAGCCGTGCTTATGCAGGAAGGGAGAGTTGTTTCATATGCCTCACGACAGCTTAAACCCCATGAGTTGAATTACGCTACACATGATTTGGAGTTAGCAGCCGTAGTGCATGCGTTGAAGACTTGGAGACATTTTCTCATCGGAAACCACTGTGAGGTATACATGGATCACAAGAGTTTGAAGTATATCTTCACGCAGAAGGAGTTGAATCTCAGGCAAAGGAGATGGTTGGAACTCATTAAGGATTATGATATGAGATTGCATTATCATCCCGGAAAGGCTAACGTAGTAGCCGATGCGTTGAGCCGCAAGAGTCAAGTCAATACCCTCATGACCGGAGAGTTACCCATGGAGTTGGCAGAAGACCTTCGTGAGCTATGTTTGGAGATAGTTCCGAGAGGTTATGTAACAGCTTTGGAGATTCAATCTACTTTGATGGATAAGATCAGAGAAGCTCAGAAGACGGACAAGGAGATTGCCGATATAAAGGAAAGGATGAGCAAAGGAAAGGCTAAAGGATTTCATGAGGATGAGCACGATACCTTATGGTTTGAGGACCGCGTATATGTGCCAAATGATCAGGAGATCAGGAAGCTGATTCTGCAGGAGGCCCATGATTCGCCATATTCGATTCACCCAGGTAATACCAAGATGTATTTGGATTTGAAGGATAGTTTCTTGTGGACCGGAATGAAGAAGGATATTGCGGAGTATGTAGCAGTTTGTGATGTATGTCAGAGAGTGAAGGCAGAGCATCAGAAGCCACCAGGATTGCTACAACCATTGCCGATACCCGAATGGAAGTGGGATAAGCTAGGCATGGATTTTATCACAGGATTGCCCAGGACTCTTTCAGGCTTTGACTCGATATGGGTTGTAGTCGATCGTTTGACGAAAGTAGCACATTTCATCCCAGTGAAGACCACTTACACCAGTGTTAAGTTGGCAAAGATATACATGACCAGGATCGTATGTTTGCATGGAGTTCCGAGGACCATTGTATTAGAAAGAGGAACCCAGTTTACCTCAAAGTTTTGGAATCATTTGTATGAAACTTTGGGAACCAGGCTAGAGTTCAGTACAACTTTTCACCCGCAGACGGATGGACAGACTGAGAGAGTCAATCAGATTCGGGAAGACATGTTGAGAGCTTGTGCACTAGACTATGGATCTAGTTGGGACGATAATTTGCCTTATGCAGAGTTCTCTTACAACAATAGCTATCAAGCCACTTTGAAGATGGCCCCTTTCGAAGCATTGTACGGAAGGAGGTGCAGGACACCGTTGTTGTGGGATGAAGTTGGAGATCGTTAGTTGTTCGGACCAGATTTGATTAAAGAGTCTGAAGAGAAGGTTAAGCTGATTCATGATAGACTCAAGGTAGCCCAGTCTAGGCAGAAGAGCTATGTGGATTCTAAACGCAAGGAGACAGTTTACGAAGTTGGAGACAGAGTGTATCTTCGTGTATCACCCCTTCGAGGAGTGAAGCGTTTTGGAGTTAAGGGAAAGTTAGCACCATGTTCTATGGGACCATACAAAGTTTTGGAAAGTATGGGAGAAGTCGCTTACAAGTTGGAATTGCCCAAAGGATTGTCAGGAGTTCACGATGTGTTCCACGTTTCTCAGTTGAAGAAGTGCCACGCAGAGATGGCTGATATTCCTCTGAGAGATACAGTGCCGCTGGAAGCAATACAGTTGGATAGCGATTTGACCTACGAGGAGAAACCAGTCAAGATTCTTGAGTTTGCCAGCCGAATTACACGCAGCAAAATTATCAAGTTTTGCAAGGTTCAGTGAAGCCACCACACCGAAGATGAAGCCACCTGGGAACGAGAGGAAGACCTACGGAAGGATCACCCTCACCTATTTTCTAGCCAACCCAAATCTCGAGGGCGAGATTCATCTTAAGGGGGGTAGGTTTGTAACATCCCAAATTTTCAATTTGGAATGTTATGCATTAGATCATCATTGCATATCATATTTTATTGCATTTTGGTTCGATCCTCGAAATTCTATGCAACTCAAGGACCCACGGAGAGAGTTGGGGATTTCGTTATTTTCATATTTGAGTTTTTCTCGAATTTTGAAAAGAGGATCGTTTGATTTTAATTATTTTCTCTTCGAATATTTATTTTATGAAAATAAAAGAGAGAGGATAAAATGACTTCCTCAAACTAAAGAAATATTGGAGATTTAATATTAAAATCAAATAAGAATTTTATCCGGAGTTTTATCACTATTTTATTTGAATTAGGAAAAATATGCATTTTTCAAAATTGCATTAGAGTCCCAAATATATGTTCCCCTTGTCCCGTAGATTTTTAGAGGACGGGGAAAACTTATTTCAGGATTTTTGGAGAACGTTTAGTATTTCTTTTATTTGTTTTTCTGCGCCAAACTATTTAAAAAAAAGTCAACCGACCTAACCGGGCCGTCTCCGACCTGGACACTAGCTCGGCCGGCCCTTATAAGCCGAGGCCCGAGACCCCAGCCCAGCCACCCCGCCAAACCCTAGCCCCGCCGCCCGAGCACTGCCGCCGCTAGCCTCGCGCCGCCCACGCAGCCGCCGCCTCGCCTCGCCGTTCGCACCGCCCTGCCGCGTCGCCGCCCCGCTAGCGACGCCGCCGCCCTGTTCCGCCGCCCCGCCGCCGGACCTGCTCGCCGGAGCCACGCCGCCGCCCGCCGGACCCGAGGTAGCCGCCAGCTTTTCTGTTAAAACCGTTCGGTTTTCTTAAAAACCCTAGATGCGTTTTTTAGATCGTTTTTTTTCTTCATTTTAGTTATTTAGCGAACGCCCGTTCGTTCATTCGTTTTAACGAACGGTTTTCACCGTTTATCCGCAGACAGCGAACGTTAGTTCGTTAGTCTGTTCGTTAGTTTTTCTTTTTCTCGGATTTCCCACGATTATTTTTGATCGCGATTTCTGATCTGATTTTTGTTTTAGTTTATCTTTTCGCTCGTTTGTCGGAATCAGGTGATTCAAGCGCCTAGAGTTTTGTCTCGAAGCCCTCTTTCTGTTTAATCAACTTAAACAAGTTTTTGCTATTGTAAAATTTGACTTTAGTCCAGATTAGTAAACGAAGCTTGTTTCTTTCACAGTTTGAGTTTCGTTGCTTTGTTTGATTTGATTCTTTTTGCAAACCGGAGTTCTTAAGTTGAAATTTCTGGTTAGATCTTCTTATTTGAGTTTTACTCGTGCCCTTGCTTGATTGCTTATTGTATGCTTGTTTGTTTGCGATAGAGTACTCGGAGTGCGAAGCGTGCTACTACGAGTATCTAGGTTTCACGGATCATCAGCAAGGCAAGTAACACTTTGATCATACCTCTTTACTACCCAGTTTCATTGCATTAGATCAATCCGCAAACAATTGCATGGTTAGGATATGATTAAATTGTGGGTTTGGGAAGTAGTTGAGGTAGTACCTATTCACCTGTTTATTATCAAACCTATGGGAGTTACTTCTACGTTGCTTATTTTGCTATGCTATGCTATGCTCATAGACGTGGATTGGGTTTGAGCGCATTCATGACAGATGTGAGTATTGTTAATTAATGGTTAACTTAAGGTGGCAACTTTAATACACATCTGGGTGGATTGAGGCACCTGGGGAATCCAGTGATTGCCTGTATTTTTGGAAATCCCGGGGTACCGTGTGATTCTCCTATGGACTGCCACCCAGGCTCAAAGGGATCATAAGATTATTCATGCTAGAAACTTCCGTATGCAGCCACATGCCATTATGGGCTCTGGCATAGTTGAGTAAGTTGTGGTAAACCTTTCCATGATGGGCTAGCAAATGTAGGGGATTGTAGGTGTACATGCCTATCTATCGGTTAAGGGAACCTCTTCGGAAAGACTGTGTCTCGGTCATCCGTTTCTCAAACATTATGTAGTGCGAGAAATCCAACGGAGGAGATCGAGTCTTGTGGGGAAAAGTGCACAAACCTCTGCAGAGTGTACAAACTAATCATGGTTAGCCGTGTCCCCGGTTATGGACATCTTGATTATCTAGCTCTTGGATTATCATGTGGATCTCATCACTCTAAATTAATTTTGTTGGGTTATTAATTACATTCTAATTGGGATTGAGATGGGGTTTACCATTCTCAATGTTTAACAACCACCATGATAGTTAAATAAAATTTATTCCTTTATTGTAGGAAAAAATTGGCTTTCCGCAAAACTTATTAACCATACAGCCTCCACCAGCCATATATGCATGTAGTGATAGCTTTATTATGTTCATTACTCTCTTGTCTTACCTTGCCAGCATATTCCATGTGCTGACCCGTTTCGGGCTGCAGCGTATCATGTTGCAGACTTTTCAGACGACGAGTAAGGAGCCTTAGGTCGTGGTCTTTCACTCAGTGATGCCGTTGGAGTTGATGGACTCACTTTATCTTCCAAGCCTTCCGCTGTTATCGTATTAGATGGCCTTAAGCCATATTTATTGTAATAAGTTCTCTTTTGAGACATTCAATGTAATAAGTGTGTGATTGCTACTCTGTTATAAATCTTTCAAGTACTGTGCGTGTCAGCATTACCGATCCAGGGATGACACTGATGCACAGAGATCAGACTGTTTGAGGTCTGGTCGCTACAAAAGCGCATGAAGAAACTCCATACTGATGGACTTTTGGAGCCACTTGATTATGAATCACTTGGTACTTGCGAACCGTACCTCATGGGCAAGATGACTAAAACGCCGTTCTCCGGAACTATGGAGCGAGCAACAGATTTGTTGGAAATCATACATACAGATGTATGTGGTCCAATGAATGTTGAAGCTCGCGGCGGGTATCGTTATTTTCTCACCTTCAAAGATGATTTAAGCAGATATGGGTATATCTACTTAATGAAACATAAGTCTGAAACATTTGAAAAGTTCAAAGAATTTCAGAGTGAAGTGGAAAATCATCGTAACAAGAAAATAAAGTTTCTACGATCTGATCGTGGAGGAGAATATTTGAGTTACGAGTTTGGTCTACATTTGAAACAATGCGGAATAGTTTCACAACTCACACCACCCGGAACACCACAACATAATGGTGTGTCCGAACATCGTAATCGTACTTTACTAGATATGGTGCGATCTATGATGTCTCTTACTGATTTACCGCTATCGTTTTGGGGTTATGCTTTAGAGACGGCTGCATTCACGTTAAATAGGGCACCATCGAAATCCGTTGAGACGACACCTTATGAACTATGGTTTGGCAAGAAACCAAAGTTGTCGTTTCTTAAAGTTTGGGGCTGCGATGCTTATGTGAAAAAGCTTCAACCTGATAAGCTCGAACCCAAATCGGAGAACTGTGTCTTCATAGGATACCCAAAGGAAACTGTTGGGTACACCTTCTATCACAGATCTGAAGGCAAGACTTTTGTTGCTAAATTTGGATCCTTTCTAGAGAAGGAGTTTCTCTCGAAAGAAGTGAGTGGGAGGAAAGTACAACTTGATGAGTTAATAGTACCTGCTCCCTTATTGGAAAATAGTTCATCACAGAAACCGGTTCCTATGACGTCTACACCAATTAGTGAGGAAGTTAATGATGATGATCATGAAACTTCAGATCAAGTTGTTACTGAACCTCGTAGGTCAACCAGAGTAAGATCCGCACCAGAGTGGCACGGTAATCCTATTCTGGAGGTTATGTTACTAGACCATGACGAACGTACGAACTATGAAGAAGCGATGGTGAGCCCAGATTCTGCAAAATGGCTTGAGGCCATGAAATCCGAGATGTGATCCACGTATGAGAACAAAGTATGGACTTTGGTTGACTTGCCCGATGATCGGCAAGCCATCGAGAATAAATGGATCTTCAAGAAGAAGACTAACGCTGACGGTAATGTTACTGTCTATAAAGCTCGACTTGTTGCAAAAGGTTATGGCTTCGCTTCTCTTCTTCCTGGTGATGGATATAGTCTCGATGGCTTTGCCCAAGTATGGCATAAAAGTCAAATAGGATATCCTTCAAAAGGGAATTTCATGTGTGAGCACCTTGCCTCTTTTAGGGAAGGCTATTTACCAAGTGAGTCTGCGCAGCATGCTACGAAACATAAGAATCATTTTGAATCCCATTTGCACCCGGATTCAGCTTCTTTCGAACTAGCAAATGCACTTTCAAAGCCAACAACGGATCGGCTTGGCCCATTCCCCATCTGGGGAAGAAAGAGTACCTAGATCTGCATCTACTAAGTATGCCCTGAAATTCATGTTATGATCCGGTCTTTCCCAAAGCTAGGGCTTCTTTTCCCATCCCTATCCTCCGCGTCAACCTGTACCGGACCCAGAGTCAAAACTAAAAAGAGAATGAAGTCTCGCCGACAAGTTCAAGGGACTGACTACGATGAGACCTTCTTACCCGTAGCGATGCTTAAGTCTGTCCGAATCATGTTAGCAATTGCCGCATTTTATGATTATGAAATTTGGCAAATGGATGTCAAAACTGCATTCCTGAATGGATTTCTGGAAGAAGAATTGTATATGATGCAACCGGAAGGTTTTGTCGATCCAAAGGGAGCTAACAAAGTGTGCAAGCTCCAGCGATCCATTTATGGACTGGTGCAAGCCTCTCGGAGTTGGAATAAACATTTTGATAGTGTGATCAAAGCATATGGTTTTATACAGACTTTTGGAGAAGCCTGTATTTACAAGAAAGTGAGTGGGAGCTCTGTAGGATTTCTGATATTATATGTGGATGACATATTGTTGATTGGAAATGATATAGAATTTCTGGATAGCATAAAAGGATATTTGAATAAGAGTTTTTCAATGAAGGACCTCGGTGAAGCTGCTTACATATTGAGCATCAAGATCTATAGAGATAGATCAAGACGCTTAATTGGACTTTCACAAAGCACATACCTTGACAAAGTTTTGAAGAAGTTCAAAATGGATCAAGCAAAGAAAGGGTTCTTGCCTGTGTTACAAGGTGTGAAGTTGAGTAAGACTCAATGCCCGACCACTTCAGAAGATAGAGAGAAAATGAAAGATGTTCCCTATGCTTCAGCCATAGGCTCTATCATGTATGCAATGCTGTGTACCAGACCTGATGTGTGCCTTGCTATTAGTTTAGCAGGGAGGTACCAAAGTAATCCAGGAGTGGATCACTTGACAACGGTCAAGAACATCCTGAAATACCTGAAAAGGACTAAGGATATGTTTCTCGTTTATGGAGGTGACAAAGAGCCCATCGTAAATGGTTACATTGATGCAAGCTTTGACACTGATCCGGACGATTCTAAATCACAAACCGGATACGTGTTTATATTGAACGGTGGAGCTGTCAGTTGGTGCAGTTCTAAACAAAGCGTCGTGGCGGGATCTACGTGTGAAGCGGAGTACATTGCTGCTTCGGAAGCAGCAAATGAAGGAGTCTGGATGAAGGAGTTCATATCCGATCTAGGTGTCATACCTAGTGCATCGGGTCCAATGAAAATCTTCTGTGACAATACTTGTGCAATTGCCTTGGCAAAGGAATCCAGATTTCACAAGAGGACCAAGCACATCAAGAGACGCTTCAATTCCTTCTGGGACCAAGTCCAAGTGGGAGACATAGAGATTTGCAAAATACATACGGATCTGAATGTTGCAGACCCGTTGACTAAGCCTCTTCCACGAGCAAAACATGATCAGCACCAAGACTCCATGGGTGTTAGAATCATTACTGTGTAATCTAGATTATTGACTCTAGTGCAAGTGGGAGACTGAAGGAAATATGCCCTAGAGGCAATAATAAAGTTATTATTTATTTCCTTATATCATGATAAATGTTTATTATTCATGCTAGAATTGTATTAACCGGAAACATGATACATGTGTGAATACATAGACAAACAGAGTGTCACTAGTATGCCTCTACTTGACTAGCTCATTGATAAAAGATGGTTATGTTTCCTAGCCATAGACAAAGAGTTGTCATTTGATTAATGGGATCACATCATTAGGAGAATGATGTGATTGACTTGACCCATTCCGTTAGCTTAGCACTTGATCGTTTAGTATGTTGCTATTGCTTCCTTCATGGCTTATACATGTTCCTATGACTATGAGATTATGCAACTCCCGTTTATCGGAGGAACACTTTGTGTGCTACCAAACGTCACAACGTAACTGGGTGATTATAAAGGTGCTCTACAGGTGTCTCCGAAGGTACTTGTTGGGTTGGCGTATTTCGATATTAGGATTTGTCACTCTGATTGTCGGAGAGGTATCTCTGGGCCCACTCGGTAATGCACATCACCTAAGCCTTGCAAGCATTGCAACTAATGAGTTAGTTGCAGGATGATGTATTACGGAACGAGTAAAGAGACTTGCCGGTAATAAGATTGAACTAGGTATTGAGATACCGACGATCGAATCTCGGGCAAGTAACATACCGATGACAAAGGGAACAATGTATGTTGTTATGCGGTTTGACCGATAAAGATCTTCATAGAATATGTGGGAGCCAATATGAGCATCCAGGTTACGCTATTGGTTATTGACCGGAGACGTGTCTCGGTCATGTCTACATACTTCTTGAACCCGTAGGGTCCGCACGCTTAAAGTTCGATGACGGTTATATTATGAGTTTATGTGTTTTGATGTACCGAAGGTAGTTCGGAGTCCCGGATGTGATCACGGACATGACGAGGATTCTCGAAATGGCCGAGACGTAAAGATCGATATATTGGACGACTATATTTGGATACCGGAATGGTTCCGGGTGAGATCGGGATAATACCGGAGCACCGGGAGGTTATCGGAACCCCCCGGGAGGTATATGGGCCTTAATGGGCTTTAGTGGAATGGAGGGGAAAGGATCAAGGGAGGGGGCGTGCCCCCCCAAGCCCAATCCGAATTGGGAGGGGGCCCGGCCCCCCCGTTCCTTCCTCCCTCCTTCCTCTTCCTTCCCTCTCCCTCTCCAAATAGGAAAAGGAGGAGTCCTACTCCCGGTGGGAGTAGGACTCCCCCCTTGGGCGCGCCTCCTCCCCTTGGCCGGCCCTCTCCTCCCCCCATTATATACGGAGGAGAGGGGCACCCCATAGACACAAAAATTGATCTCTTGGATCTTTTAGCAGTGTGCGGTGCCCCTCTCCACCATAGTCCACCTCGATAATATCGTAGCGGTGCTTAGGCGAAGCCCTGCGTCGGTAGAACATCATCATCGTCACCATGCCGTCGTGCTGACGGAACTCTCCCTCAAAGCTTGGCTAGATCGGAGTTTGAGGGACGTCATCGAGTTGAACGTGTGCAGAACTCGGAGGTGCCGTGCGTTCGGTACTTGATCGGTCGGACCGTGAAGACGTACGACTACATCAACCGCGTTGTACTAACGCTTCCGCTTTCGGTCTACGAGGGTACGTGGACACACTCTCCCCTCTCGTTGCTATGCATCACTATGATCTTGCGTGTGCGTAGGAATTTTTTTGAAATTACTACGTTCCCCAACAGAAGGAGGAGGGCTGGCCCCTCCAGCCTTTTCCCCACGCGGAAAAGAAGCAAGGGGGCGCCTAGGGTAGGTGCCCTAGGGCAGCCGCCACCCCCCTTGGGGCGTACCTAGGGCTGCCTCCCCTCCCCCCTCCACCTATATATATGAGAGGAGGGGAGGGGCGCCACACACCACGAATCCGCAAGCCGTGTGCGGCGCCGCCTCTCCCTCTAGTTCTTCCTCCGTCCAAATCCGTCGTGCTTGGCGAAGCCCTGCAGCAATAGTTTCACCACCACCGCCACCATGCCGTCGTGCTGCTGGAACTCATCTACTACTTCGCCCCTCTTTCTAGATCAAAAAGGTGAGGACATCACCGAGTTGAACGTGTGCTGAACGCGGAGGTGTCGTACGTTCGTTGCTTGATCGGAACGGATCGTGAAGGTGTACGACTACAACAAGCGCGTTGATAAATGCTTCTGCTTAGCGATCTACAAAGGTATGTAGATGCTCTCCCCCTCTCGTAGCTATGCATCTCCATGGATAGATCTTGCGTGTGCGTAGATTTTTTTTGTTTTCCATACAACGTTCCCCAACACACATGTTCTGTTCTGCCAGCTATATGAGTTTTTTTCATGCAAGCATGATAACCCACAACTATAGGGGATCGTTTGTAGCCTGTTTTCAATAAATAAGAGTGTCCAACCCAACGAGGAGCTAAAGATAGAACAAATATTCCCTCAAGTTCTATCGACCACTGATACAACTCTACGCACACTTAATGTCCCCTTTACCTAAAACAAGAATAAAACTACAAATACGTTGCGAGAATAAAACTACAAATAAATTGGAAGATAATAAACTTAGTAGTGTAGTAGAAAGCTTTTTGTAACACAAGATAAAGATTTGTCCCTAGGCAATCGATAACTAGACCGGTAATCATTATTGCAATTTCATATGAGGGAGAGCCATGAGCTAACACACTTTCCGTACCTGGATCATATGCACTTATGATTGTAACTCTAGCAAGCATCCGCAACTACTAAAGATCATTAAGGTAAAACCCAACCATAGCCTTAAGTGTCAAGTCCCCTTTACTCCCATACGCAACAATTCCCTTACTCGGGTTTGTGTACTCTATCACTCACGCCACCCACTATAAGAGAATCATGAACATATTGCAACACCCTATAGCGGGGATCCCTCACGTTTGCGTGAGACGGAGGGCACCGTAGGACAGCACCATAATAAAATATACAACTCATACCAACCATGTCATGATTAGCCTAGGACAAAATATGTCTACTCAAACATCATAGGATAACCACATATCATTGGATAATAATATATAGTGTTGAGCACCATGTTTAAGTAGAGAATTACAGCAGGAATAGAGGTTACACCACTGCATAGAGGGGGAGAAAGTTGGTGTTGACGGTAGCAAGATTGTTTATTTCGATCGCCGTCATGATCCTTGCCCCGGTGGCACTCTGGCGCCACCGGGAGAGAGCCCCCTCCTCCTTCTTCTTCCTTGGCGTCCCCCTAGATGTGAGGAGAGTTCCCCCTCTGGTCCATGGCCTCCATGGTGGTGGAGGGGCAGGAGCCCCTCCGAGATTGGATATCCCTCTATGTTCTCTTCTGTTTCGCATCCCCAGATCTGGGCGAAAACCGTTTCTTAAATATCCGAAGATCCATAACTCCAATTGCATTGAGATTTTAACACGATTTTTTCCGGATATAAGCTTGCTTGCGCCTAAAGTAGAGGAGCAACCGCCTTACGAGGTGACCACAGCCCACCACGGCGCGCCCTGGTGTACTGTGGGGGCTGTGGGCCTCCTTTTGCATTGATTCCAACTCCCAAAAATCACATATATTCCAAAATAAATCTCCTTAAATTTTTATCGCGTTTGGACTTCGTTTGATATGGATATTCTGCGAAACAAAAAACATGCAACAAACAGGAACTGGCACTGGGCACTGGATCAATAGGTTAGTCCAATAAATCATACAAATTGTTGCCAAAAGTATGTAACGGTTGTATAATATTGGCATGGAACAATCAAAAATTATAGATACGACAAACACGTATCAGCATCCCCAAGCTTAATTCCTGCTCGTCCTCGAGTAGGTAAATAATAAAAAAGATAATTTTTGATGTGGAATGCTACCTAGCATTATCTTGATCATATATCTAATCATGGCATGAATATTAAGACACGACTAATTCAAAGAAATAGTCTATAATTTGACATAAAGACATCAATACTTAGGCATCCCAACAAACAATCATGTCTTTCAAAATATCAATGCTAAAGTACGCTGTCCCTACAAAATCATATAGTCTTGTCATGCTCCGTCTTCTTAACACAAAGTATAAATCATGTAGTACCCCGGTGTCAGTAAAGCAATTGGTTCATACTTTTTAACGCGCTTCAGCATTTTCAACCATCACGCAATACATGAGCGCAAGCCATGGATATAGCACCATGGGTGGAATAGAATACGGTGGTAGAGATTAATTTGGAGAAGACAAAAAGAAAGATAGTCTCACATCGAAGCGGCTAATCAACGGACTTATGGAGATGCCCATCAGTTGATATCAATGCGAGGAGTAGGGATTGCCATGCAACGGATGCACTAAGAGCTATACGTATATGAAAGCTCAATATGAAACTAAGTGGGTATGCATCAAACTATGAAAAAGTCCCACTGGTATATGAAAGTGACAACATAGGAGACTCTCTATATGAAAAACATGGTGCTACTTTGAAGCACAAGTGTGGAATTAGAATGCCCCTTCTCTCTTTGTCTCTCTCTCTTCTTCCTTTTTTCTTTTCCTTTTTTATCTTATTTTTTCTCTTTTTTTCTTTTTGTCCGGAGTCTCATCCCGACTTGTGGGGGAATCATAGTCTCCAACATCCTTTCCTCACTCGGACAATGCTCTAATAATGAATAATGATGATCATCACACTTCTATTTACTTACAACTCAATATTAAAACTCTATATCTAGAACAAAGTATGACTCTATATGAATGCCTCTGGCAGTCACTACAAAAAAAAGACACATCCGTGACATTTTGGGCCGAACGAATTTTTTTCCTGTCATACATATGACACTTCTATGACGATAATTGTGACAAAACCCGGTATCATCATAGATGTGGTGGGCTCCTACTTCTATGACAAAAAATCATGACAGAAAATGGGCTTTTCGTCCTGGGCGGCCCGGAGACGCAGCTGCATGACATTCTTTGGGCCGTCCATGACGGAAAAAACTGTGGTAGAAGCGAGGGCGAGGAAAATTTCGGGGAGTTCCCGGTTACGGTGGGAGGTCGGGGGCCGAGTGATGCGCGTTTCTCTCGTACACGTATGCGCGTGTGTGCGAGGCGTTGGCTCAAACTGAACCCGAGCGAGGTGTTGGGCTCTAACTGAACCCGAGAGATTGCACTGCAGGCTATGCGTTACTGAACCCGAGCGATCGATCGATGGCTGTTAACTGAACCCGATCGAGCGATTCCTTTGCTACTGCTGCTAACTGAAGCCGATCGATTGGATGAACAGTGAGCGTTGCGGGGGGGGGGGGGGGGGGGTTGGATGAACAGTGAGCGGTGGCGTTGCCTCTGGATGAACAGGACCCCGTGGTGTGGAGGGCTGGATGAATAGTAGAAGGTGGAGGGGTGCCCGTGGAGGGGTGGTTGAACAGGACCCCGTGGTGTGGAGGGCTGGATGAACAGTAGACGGTGGAGGGGTGCCCGTGGAGGGGTGGTTGAACAGTAGCCGGTGGAGTAGCGCATGGTGGAGGCTGGATGAACAGGAGCCCGTGGAGGCTGGAGGAGGTCGACGGTAGCCCGTGGAGGCTGGAGGAGGTCGACGGTGGAGATGAACAGTATCCCGTGGAGTCCCGTTTTGCGGTACGCCACACCCCTCCCGATGAACAGGACCCCCGTTTCGACCGTAGGAGGTCCGTTTCGTTCGTTTTGCGGTACGCCACACCCCTCCCGATCAACAGGACCCCCGTTTCGACCGTAGGAGGTCCGTTTCATCCGTTTTGCGGTACGCCACACCCCTCCCGATCAACAGGACCCCCGTTTCGACCGTAGGAGGTCCGTTTCCTCCGTTTTGTGGTACGCCACACCCCTCCCGATCAACATGACCCCCGTTTCGACCGTAGGAGGTCCGTTTCCTTCATTTTGCGGTACGCCACACTCCTCCCGATCAACAAGACCCCCGTTTCGACCGTAGGAGGTCTGTTTCCTCCGTTTTGCGGTACGCCACACCCCTTCCCATGAACACGACGCATTCCGTTGCCTCCCCATGAACACGATGCATTCCGTTGCCTCCCCATGAACACGACGACGACGCTATTTCTCCGTTCCGACCAGCCATGTACACGAGCCCTCGCCGTACGTATGCGCGAGTAGGCATTCGAGACCCTGCCCGTATGTACGTACGTGGCCGTATTTTCTTTCTTGCACCCTGGCCGCTGTACGTACGTGTACATGCTACGTGCGCGCCTCTACTACGCAACGTACGCGCCTCTACTACGACACGTGCGCGCCTCTACATCGACCAATATGTATGTACGTACACGTTCGCGACCAGAATGACAATGCTACGTACGCTTCGACCAGGTGGGTCCCAACTGTCAGGCACTTCCTTGCCTGCGAAGATGTAGCTGGTGGGTCCCAGCAGCCAGGGGGGCGAATCGTTTTGTTTTTTTTGCCTGGACGCACTTCCTTGCGTGCGAAGATGTAGCTGGTGGGTCCCAGCAGTCAGGGGGGCGAATCATTTTTTTTGCCCGGACGCACTTCCTTGCGTGCGAAGGTGTAGCTGGTGGGTCCCAGCAGTCAGGGGGGAAATGTTTTTTTCGCGAAATACGGTGGCCCGTCCGGTGGGTCCCTGCTGTCAGGTGGAGGAATCATTATTTTCCGCGTAATAAGGAGGCACTTCCTTGCTGCCGCCGTGGACCCAGCTGTCAGCCTCTCCACGTACAGTCCACGTCCGATGGAAGTCGTTCCTTGACCATGTTGACCACGCCGCGCCGAGAGCACCAGGGCGGTGGACGACGGCAAGGCCTAGGAAGGGGACGACGCAGAGCCGGTGAAGACGCGGCAGTGGATGCCCACGCGGAGAGGAGTATGAGGGTTCACTCGTTCGGCTGCGGTGTGAGGCTGCCGTCGCCGAAGGGCCTGGCCAGCGGTGGGAATAGTAGGGGCGGTGAGGCCTCCGCGGCAGTACAGCCGGCCACGGGAGGCAGGAGCAGGCGGCACGACCGGCGCTGCTTTGGGCGGCTGGAGCAAGAAGACCAGAGGTTGAAGAAGCACTACGGCCGTTGGATGGACATCGTACGGTCACTGGAGCTAGAATCGTTCATATTGACTATGTTGACAAAGCCCTCCGTCCCCGTCAACTTAGTAGGCCCACAAGTCAGCCTCCCACCAAGGTGG
This sequence comes from Aegilops tauschii subsp. strangulata, assembly GCF_002575655.3. Lineage (NCBI taxonomy): Eukaryota > Viridiplantae > Streptophyta > Magnoliopsida > Poales > Poaceae > Aegilops > Aegilops tauschii. Next base: position 448,756,500 of record NC_053037.3, read on the forward strand.
TCCCAGCTAGCAGGGGGAGTATTCATTTTTTTGTGCGCAATAAGGAGGCACTTCCGGTGGGTCCGAGCTGACAGCGGGGGGAACGTTTTTTTCACGAAATACGGTGGCCCGTCCGGTGGGTCCCCGCTGTCAGGTGGAGGAATAATTATTTTGCACGTAATAAGGAGGCACTTCCTTGCGGCCGCCGTGGACCCAGCTGTCAACCTCTCCACGTAGAGTACTCTTCCGATGGAAGTCGGTCGTTGACCACGTTGACCACGCCGCGCTGAGAGCACCAGGGTGATGGACGACGGCGAGGCCTAGGAAGGGGACAACGCGGAGCTGGGGAAGACGCAGCAGTGGAAGCCCGCGCGGAGAGGAGTACGAGGGTTCACTGGTTCGGCTGCGGTGTGAGGCTGCCGTCGCCGCAGAATAACAGGGGGTGTGGGTGAGTGGAGGGATGGCCTGGCCAGCGGTGGGAGTAGTATGGGGGCGGTGAGGCCTCCGCGGCAGCACAGCCGACCACGGGAGGTAGGAGCAGGCGGCACGACCGGCGCTGCTTTGGGCGGCTGGACCAAGAAGACCAGAGGTTGAAGAAGCACTATGGCCGTTGGATGGACATCGTACGGTCACTGAAACTAGAATCGTTTATATTGACTAAGTTGACAAAGCCCTTGGTACGCTCCAACTTAGTAGGCCCACAGGTCAGCCTCCGAAACGGTGCGCCCCAGAGTTAGGGGGAGGAATCATTTTTTGGGCGGCCGAAGCTAAGAATATCCGAGATTGAAGAAGAAGCACGACATCCGTTGGATAGACATCCAACGGACACTGCTGCTAGAACCGTGTGTTGACTATAATAAGTTGACAAAGCCTTGCATACGCATCAACTTATTTTTTTTAGGGGACGCGTCACTTAGTAGGCCCACAAGTGTGTGGCAGAGAACTTATAGCCCATTTGCGTTTTGTAAGAATGTACAGCCCATTTTTGAATTCTAATGGAATTTACAACAGCCCATTTACAGTTTGTTAAAAGTACAACCCATTTTCTAGCTAGGACAACGATTAATAATTTCAACCAACCGTTGAAGACAGAATTCAATAAAATTTCCCACATTTTGATGGGATCCGAAATATTTTTATCCCAAAATTTCTAGTCAGATTAAATATAAATTTGTATTACGTAAAAATCCAACGAAACATTGCGCGCGCAACAATGAAAATTTAAGATTTTCAATATCCATAAATAAAATTTTATAAACTAATTTCGTGTTTGGTGCATTTTTTTATAGTTACTGCCCAGTTTTTATAATTACATCCCATTTATTATTTTTTAAAGCCCATTTTCCTGTTAAGCCTAATGCATCCGTCCTAGGAAAGATTTGCAGCCCAGCGGGGCGGAGAATAACAAGTTGACCTTGCCTGGGTATTCCTCAAAAAGACGTATAGCTGGGCTAGCCATTTTCATCTTGAAAAAATTAGTATATGGGCTGGATATCTGGCCTGGGCTAGACGGGCCACAGCCCGCCCAGTTAATACCCTGCTCTCCTCTGAACAACAACGAAATCATCGCCAAGAAAAACTCTGCAGTGCTCACGCCTCAAAAACACAAATACTGCTCGAGCTGCTTGGTCCCAGCTGCCGGCCGCACCTTGTGCAATTCTCTCGTTTATATTGACTACATAGGTTGACAATGGTGTGGGACCGTGATGTCAGGAAACCAGGAGAAAGCAAAAAAAAATATAGTTGTACATAATAAGGAGGCACTTGCGTACGTACGGCTATGGCCCTAGTGTGTCCCTAGTGTCATCCAGTCAAAATAAAGTCATCTCCTGAATCCTCATGTTCGTTGACGATGTTAACAATGCTCGGCGCCACGGCGAGCGCAACAACTCGAAGGACAACGGAGAGGGCCTCGCGGGCCCTACGGATGGTCTGATACAGCGCCCGCTGCTCATTCAGGAAGCCAGGATCATCGGACACCTATGAGCACCTTCGAGAAACTGAGACGACATGAAACGGTAAGGCCGCGCTTGGGAGCTCTGGTTTATTTGAAACCTGTATTAACATACAAGTGTAATTTACTCGTCATCGGAAACAATGCGTAAAATACAGGCGTAATGAAACCGAGGGCCCGAGGTCTGTAAGTAAAACCGGCGGGTTATGTGTGTAATTTGAGAGACCAGTGTATATTTTACGAGCACTGCTATATGGACGACATTACCAGACGATACATGCACGACGTGCGTATCATGCCATCCATGGGCAAGGCTGAAACAGCAGCTAACGGCTGGATTAGCAATCGTCCAAGTGTCGTTCAACGTTTTTATCGTGTGTGAAGTACTTCCGATATTTTACTAGTCGAAATCGACCAACCAAGCGCCTTCGCCCGAGACCATCTGCTTTAATTTACAAGCGTCAGTTTACAAGCGGTTTTGGTTGGAAAACGACGATCCAATCATGGCCTAATATCATGAGTTGGTCAGAAGATCATATGGTTTCACGTCTAACCTACCCGACTTGTCGTATAGACTATGAATGAAACATCAGACGATGAACTTCTTAAGCACGGAAACAACAGAAGAGGATGATCTTCTTAACAAGCAAATCACTGGCATTAGATCGACATGCAAAACAATACGAAGCATTATTCTCAGGAGGCACGGTGAACAGCTCATGATGCCGCATGCCACAACATTCCAAGCTCAACTTTGCAATCAAACACAAGGCCTGGCATTACATTGACAATATTCAGAACAAACTCTTAACACAGGAATATCTCAGCAGAGTAACTATTTACTTCTAAACTGAACACAGGAATAGGAAAAAACACTCGACGCTGCTCACAGCAAGGGCGTCCCACTCAAAAATATCAAATGCATGTCTTCTGGCTAACATCAATGAGCAAATTTTGACAAGGTTTTCCCATTCCAATATATTAAACTAACGTCTTCTTGCTAACATCAATGATTAAACTTTGACAAGCTTTTCCCATTCAAAATATGTAATGCCTATGATCGTGGAGTCCTGTCGTAGCTTCTTGTACTTGTTTGGGCACTTTTTGCCCAGGGCACTCCATGTGTTGTTAAATTGCCAATGGTCTCTGCAGACTAGTCATGTCACCGGTGTCTAATAATACTCTGTAAAGCTTCTCGGTCATTCCTTCTGTAATGTAGCGCAAACAGTGACTGCTTCTTTCTGCAAAGTGGAACGACCAACTGGACCCAGTAATGCAGCAGTTTGCCTTGGACACATTGGCTCCTTTTGTGCAGTTCAACTAAAATCGAAGTCGGAATAAAATCAAGCTTTAATTTTGATATCCCTGTAAGCAACAATAGGTATAAGGGAAACAATTACTGAGAAATAACGGTTGGTGACTTGTACTCCCAGAAGAAAAGCATCTACTAATCTACTTTATCTTAATGGGAGAGTAGCAATTCTCCATCAGTATGATTCATTCATATTGACTGAGACATTATCTTAACAATGCCTTGTTTCAACATGTATAAAGAACGACAAAGCAGAAAAGTACCATTCCTAAAACAATGCAACTGATTCATTTTAACAGAGACATTATCTTAACAATACCTTGGTTAAACATGTAGAAAGAACTACAAAGCAGGATAGTACCATTCCTAACAAGTGTTGCAGTTTTGAACTAAGATTCATTAGTTAATTAATTCTGAGAGTGGCATTGCTTAATTTTACCAGCGGCATTAGATTAACGAAAAGCATAAACAGTTCCAGGGAAGAGTGGGCGCAACAACAGTATGTGCTTCCATCTACTTATAAAGGTGGTGATGCAGAGTTTATTGTAACAAAGCAACAAGCATCATGTCTGGGTTGGTCCCATTTTTGTTCACTAATTAATGGGAAAAGACAGCAATACAATAGCTTCAATTCAACATTTATTTAAAACAGTACCAATACAAGTAGCACAACATCTCAAAGCACACTGCACAATCATGTGGATGAAGGCCTGTACTGACCTTTCATGAGACGGACAAGATAAAATACGAATCCGCCAACACGAATAGGAAATCCAATCTCATTTTGTGCACTTGCACTGAAATCAAGCAAAGTGTTTCGCATAGCGAAGCAAAATGTCGCAATAGCAACAAGTTGAATAGATATCCCTGTTTAAACAGAGGCAAAAAAGGAATCAATTACTGGCTAATAAAGGAGGATGAAACATGCGGCCACAAAAATGGTAATCCCGCCAAACCCTAACAAGTGTTGCAGTTTTGAAATAAGATTCAGTAGTTAATTCTGAGAGTGGGATCAATTACTGGCTTATAAAGGGGGTGATGCTGAATTTGTTGTAACTAAGCAACAAGCATCATGTCTGGGTTGGTCCCATTTTTGTTCACTACTTAATGGGAAAAGACAGCAATACAATAGCTTCAATTCAACATTTATTTAAAACAGTATCAAAAAAAGTAGCACAACATCTCAAAGCACACTGCACATCATGTGGTTGAGACCAAGATTTGAAACAACTCGCCACGAAGACTGGAAATAAATCTCGATCTCGTTTTGTGCAGTTCCACCAAAATTAAGCAAAGTCACCAGTGTGACATTCAAGTTGAACTGCACAAAACACTCTTAAAACATAAGTGTTTCGAGTAGCAAAGCAAAATGTCGCAATAGGAACAAGTTGAATCGATAGCCCTGTTTTAACAGAGGCAAAAAAGGAAACAATTACTTGCCGATAAAGGAGGATGAAACAAACGGTGACAGGAAGAAGCATCTAACTTATCTTGGATGGAAAATAAAGTAGGACAGTAGCATTTCTAAAACGGTTGCATTGATTCATATTAACAGAGACATTCTCTTGAAACAACATTCGTTAAAAATGTAATTTACTTTTAACAGTGGCATTGCTTCAATTTTTTGGCGGCATTCTTAGATTAACAACAGCAAAATAGCTGTATGGGACATGCCAGCACCATGTGTGTCCACACGTATAAATGGGTGATGCAGAGTATGTAGCCAAGCAGCATATATGCGCTGGTCCCATATTTGTTCTCTTTGAACCTTCTTCCTATGTGAGGGCAGCAAATCTAGTCCTGCACAAACTACCCGACCCCCCAGTTTCTTTCCCTTTTCAACAAAGAGATCGGTTCCTTACAGATGTGTGTACTGGGTTACCCCCTTTTTCCCTTTTCGACCTACAAAGCGGCTGGATAGCCAGTCTATACTACTTTCCGCCCCTCCTTTCCTCATTGAACCACGTCCCAGAGTCTTGCTCCAGCCCACCACACCCTTCTTTCCTCTTTGAACCAAGACCTAGATTCGACTACAGATCGAAAAAGATCCACATGCAGCTAGAGCAACGACGGTTTCAAAAAGACTTATACCTTAGGGTCGTCGGGATGTGGCAAGGCGTGCGGCGGGAGGCCGGATCTGCCCACACTACGTACGGCAGCGAGGAAGAAGGGGTCGGTGGCCCTCCCGCACAGGCGCTGGGTGAAAGAGAACATCGCAGCCGGCAGTGGATTGCCTCCCTCGCCGAAGGCGATAGAGTGAACGCTGCACCTCCTCCCCTTCCCGGTGCGACGGGATACGGACGCCTCCTTCACCAGCTGTGAGGGGGGAGAGAGAGACAAGAGGCCAACGCAGTCTTGTATAGATCTGGTGAAGAGAGGGTGAGAGACTGTGAATATAGCAAACCCTAGCAAATGAACGCTGAGCCTCCAGCGTGTAACATATATGTAGTGCGGCGAGCGTGTGGAGAGTGCAAACCCTAGCGAACAAGCGCTGAGGCTCCCACTTATATATATACTACTGTAGTACGGACTGAGCTCCGGTGCCTTCACTGCACCTGCTTTTGGCTGTATGATAGGTGAGCCAGCCACATTTTGGGCCCACCTGTCATAAATCCAAAGGCAGGTGCACTAAGTCAATGAAGCTGCGTCCATATAGTACTCTCATGTATACGACTAATATATAGTGGAGTGGTTTTCTTATTCTCTCCATAACAATCGTTTTAAATTGTGTAAGTACGAAACGAAACGCTTTATTTAATGTACAGTGAAGAAAACTAGTACTACTTCCGATGAACTAACGATCCACGCCCACGCGTCCTGGTCGCACTTCCTGTCCTTCACGTGTGGTACACTACCCTCCCTTAAGTGAACAACCACACATGCGCCAAATTATCGGAAACGTGTGAGAGTGTGTACAAATAAAGAATTTTAATTTCAATTATCGGAAAGGTTTGAGAGTATTACAAAGTTTGACTTCAGTCAAATCTAATATGCGGAGTAAATAAAAATGGAGGGCTACTACGTCCATCCGGGTTTTTAGTCCACACCATTTTTTAAATCAAAGTTAATAGCTAGACAAATAAAATTACAGGGGAGATGGAGACAAAGTTGTGAGAAGGCTTAGAAATCAATACAAAACTTATTCTCTTAGTACCAACGTCGATCCTTCTTCGAGTAAACATTTGGTTCATAGCCAATTGTGTGATAAAATTGCACCAACGTGAAAGACGACTGCGTCTCCAACGCAACCAAGGTGAACTGACGAAGGATATCATCTTTGTGCGTAACAAGCAAAGAGCACTGATGGAAGACAGCTTGTTTTTCATTGATAATCGATCAGCTTCACCAGCCAACGCAACCATGAGGCGCAACCATGAGCATCGATAGGTCATCGTGGTGATGCATCATCCATTTGGCATCAAGTTTGTGGTCTATTTTTTCCTAGTTTTTTTTGTTTCTTGTTGCTACATTATATACTTGTGGGAGCTTAGATGTGATATCCTTAAATAACATCTAGATGTGAATTAGACAAACTGATTTTCTAACGTACCAAGAAAGAAAACTCGATCAAAAACACGCCCCCGCTTCCAGGTCGCGAGAGTCGTCGCGCACACACACATAGACATAGACATGCATATCCGTGTTTACGTAAAATTCCATTTCCATCTCCATCTCCAATCATATTTGTCCAACTGGCACATTATTTACGTTGTTAATTATATACGCAGCAATATTAACGTACAACATCTCTTGTTTGCGCACGTCCGGACCGCTGCCACATTTAAATAACGTACAACATCTCTTGTTTGCTCTCTCGGCCTGCGTGCCGCTTCAATGCCGGCGCCAGTGAGAAGTCGCGTCCGCTCTGGCCGGGCATGAATGCGGCACTGACCGTTTCGGGCGGGAAGCACACGCGGGTGATTAAGACGGTTCGGGTTGGAACAAGAGATGTTGTACGTTAATATTGCTGCGTATATAATTATCGTATACTCGGTTTGCGGTGAGTGGCATGCCGAGTGACCGTGTGGGGTCGAGCCGTGGAGGAGGGTGAGACACGAACACGACAGACGTGATTTAAACGTTGGTTTTGCTCGATGGCGTGATCCAACGAAACGAAACGTTGGTTTCTCTCCATTTCCATTTTTTCTCCGGAAAAACGGAAACTTTCCACTCCATTTTCATTCCTATTCCAAGGTTGCCCCATTACAACATTCCATCAAATACAAAGGAAAACTAACACGCATGCTGATGCATCTCAATGATTCACAGATCATAGCCAATATTTACTTCACAACTAAAGAAAAAAGTTGTGAGAGCGTGTACGAAAGAAAAACTACTGATGGGGTCACTACGACTTGAACCCTAAACCCTAAACATGATTTAATTTCCTGGCCAGGTAGAACCTGTCGAAGGAAAGACGACTGGCACCCTCGGATCATACGATGCTTTTGTGCAGTTCCACTAAAATCGACCTGAGCATCCCTGATGGCAAAGATATTGAAGAAGTGTGATTAGAATAATAGTACTGGCAGTAGTTCATGAGACATAAACTCATCACAAGTAGAAGCCGGTAGAAGTAGAGAAAGATCGACATGGAGATGGAGCTACGACAGTGGAGCAAGCCGGCTTCAAAAGGAAGATGGACTACCTGGGACGTCGGGCTGTAGCTAGAAGGGCGGTTGGGACGCGGCATCGGCCCATACCGCGGTGACCCCCGATTGGGATGCACCGACTGTGGGTTTTCTCCCTCGCCGATGTCGACCGCGTCTACGCAGAACATTGTTCCCTTCCCCCAGCTGCGGGATGAGGCCCGTCGTTCTATGCTTGTGAAGAGAGCAACCTAAGCAAGCAGGCTTGTAGCTTAGGCTCCTGCTAGTGTATATATAGTGGTTTTCTTTTTCTCTCCATATCAACCATTTTATATTGCGTACGTGTCATTCAAGAGTGAAATGATGGTTGCTTCTTCCGACTAACTTACTGTGTGATTTGACTGCTCCTTAGTGGCCCCTACACGTACTCCCCCTACGTGTATGCAACAGTCACACGTACACATGGACACAAAAAAGCGCGCGACGCCCTAATGCATGCATGTCCGAGCACACGACGGAACACACACGGTCACGCTCAAGTGCTCAACCTACACGTGCATGCACACACATACTCAGTCAGGGTGAGCTCGTGACCGTATAAACACCGGAAAATATATGTATTGAGCGCAATGAGCATATTATGAAGTCCACTGACCGTATTTTTTACAAATATACAGTGACAGACAGTGTATTTATCTCATTTGAAATTAAGCCATATTAACCGGAGAGGAGGCAGTATGGACTAGCATTACTTTGCTGTGTCCCGTCAACTTGCCGAACAAGGAGAAGGTTGCAGGACGGGAGAAGCTTGCGCACGGTGGCTCGCAGGACAAGGAGAAACTTTTGACTAATGCAAGCTCTCCCTCGCTCAGGCGGTGGACGTGCAACAGTTAATTCGGTGTCAGATTGCCAGAAGCATACACTATACTACTAGTGCTATTATTGTTCGACTTCCCGAATAGGCGAACAACCAAGCGCGAAGTTTACTAGTACTACTACTATAGTCTATAAAGGTACGTACTATACTAGTACTAGGAACCGGATGGAGGAGCGTCTGCACTCTTATTATAATTTTAAAATGTGATAAAGCAATCTTCAACACATTTGGTTCTCTTCGAGGGTTCTCGCATCTGATAATGGAAGTTGATTGCATGGAACACTCGCCACAATTCTCGCTTAATTCTGGCTCATATCCTGTTACAAATAGTAGCGCTCGGTAATATTTCCTCTTTTTTTGTTATTCAGCATGTAAACAGGTCAGCAAACCTTGCGGCGCATCTTCGTGCGAACCGTGCTTGCTGCACTTTGAATGTGGCCGAGAGCTGGCTTGATGAAACATCTCGCTTCCTACTTCTTTTTTTGTGGGGTACCTCGCTTCCTAGTGACCGGTGTCTTGGCTGATCGTCCTAAGAATGCTTATATATGAATAAAGCTCTCTCATTTACCCGCAAAAAAGATTAAGCCATATTAACCGGAAAGGAGGGAGTATGGACTAGCAGTACTTTTTGGTGTGTCGCGTCAACTCGCAGAACGAGGAGAACCTTGCAGGACAAGGTGAAGCTCGCTTACGCCTTTTGACTAATGCAACCTACCCTCGGTGGACATGCATCGGTCCATTCGGTGTCAGATTGTCAGAGGCATACACTGTAGTACCCAACATGCGGAGTACCATCATTGTTCGACTTCACGAAGAGGCGAAGAGCCAAGCGCAGTAGTACGAGTAGTACTACTACTAGAACCGCATGGTGGAGCGTCTGTACTCTTATTTTTTTATCTATGATAAAGTACACGTTTATTCCGGAGAAGGGCGGAAAACGACAGCCCAACATGTAATGAATGATATCGATCAACCAACCATGCTCGAATATATCTTGGCCTCCGTGCGAGCCCGTCTGTGTGTTCTCGCTCCTCGTCTCTCTCAAGGAACGACGCGTTGGCTCTTTGCCGTCAATTGAGATCGGTTTGCTCACACTCCTGTCCCACATGCCCGTGATATGCCAAGAGGAGGTGCGTTGACCGACTGCCCATACGCGTACTTGGTTTTGCACCTTCATACTACTCCTCCCTCCGTCACAGTTTACAGGGCGCGCTTCATTATGATGCATTTCTCTCAATGCATTTCCACCACCAGAGAGACTTTAGACGCGTTTGGTTTAATGCTCAATTAATTAGGGCGTGGTAACCGCAATCAAGTCCACAGTTTTCTCTCCATGTACTGTACTACTACAGAGTGGAGTAAGTGCATACGTGTGTGTACCCGGGGTGGAAGCACTGCATGCATGTGTGTACACATTATTCCCTCTAGTAATAGACGCCGTGCTATAACTACCAATGCTATTTTTCAGGCCGATCGCTAGTCACCTTGGTCCCACAGATTTTTTTTCTTTTTTCTGAAGCGCGCTGTATAAACAGTGACGGATGGAGTAGTATGAGCGGATTCAAAGAAGAGCATATTGATGGTTGCTTCTTCAGAGCAACTTACAGTGGGAAAGGTGGGGCTTATGATTTGACTGCTCATTACTTAGTATTAATGCGGCGCAACGACCGGGCTGAGTCTCCCATGTGGTTGTGCACTACCCCCTCGGTTCTTAAATATACTCCGGAGTATTTGTCTTTCTAGAGATTTCAACAAGTGACTACTCAAATATTTGTCTTTTTAGAGATTTCAAATGGACTGGCACATACGGATGTATATAGACATATTTTAGAGTGTAGATTCACTCATTTTGCTCCGTATGTAGTCACTTGTTGAAATCTCTAGAAAGACGAACATAATATTTAGGAACGGAGGAAGTACACATACGAAGCAAAATGAGTGAATCTACACTCTAAAATATGCCTGTTTGAAATTTGTAAAAAGACAAATATTTAGGAACGAAGGATTATAATTTTGTGCATGGCACATGGACCCGGATGATGAAGAGGCTTCTGGCAATGCTATCAAGCTTCCATCATTTGTTTACATAATTGACGTACTATACAAATAATTTTCCAGCGACATGAAATTGTACAATGGTGTGAGCTTTAGCTTTTGTTTCGCGTGTCTTGCCATCGATGCTCTTTCGGAAACAATAAAAAACTAACTTCCTTGCTAATGCATGTCAATTATTAGCAGATCAGAGCTAATAATTACATCACAACTGAAGACAGAGTTGTGAGAAGGTGTTAAACTAAAATTGATCCATGCTTCATTGGCAGCAACGTCCCCCCAGCTCTGTCTAAATCAACAAGGCATGTTGGGAAAAAAGTAGCTATCTGGAGCATGCAACATTCTGATCATTTTGTGCAGTTCCACTAAAATAGAGCCGAGCGTCCCTGTTCCAAAGATATTAAGTGTGATTACGATAATAGAGGACTGCTGATGAAACAATAAACACACAAATAGAAGCCGGTCACCTTTGCAGTCTCTCTTAAGACTAACTACTTGGAGAAGATTAGGCTCAGAGTTGGATGAGGAGGATAGAGCAAAACCAATCTCCCTTTGTGCAGTCGCACTGAAATGTAGAGACGTTGCCCGTGTGACATTTTAGTACAACTGCACAAAACACTCTTAAGAAAAAAGTGATTTGTGCAGTTCACCAAAAGGTCGCAATAGCAACGAGTAGAAAGGAAACAATTACTGGCCAATAACAGTTGATGACACATGCGACGACAAAAAAGAAGCATACTCCTTGTCCTAAGGGAAGATAACAACACGGTTGTGTTTGTCTAAAACGGTGTGAGGACGAGAATGCAATATGGAAAGTACGCCGGACGAGCTACGTTTTGGGCAAAGAAGTATGGAAGATCCACATGCAGCGACGTGGGAAGACGGGCAGTGGAGCAAGGCCGGAGGGGATACCTGGAGGTCGTCGGGATGTAACTAGGTGAGCGGCGGCGGGCGGAATCTGCGAGCAGGTGGCGTAGGCCCTGCCGCGCCGGAGCTTGGTCAGAGAGAACGGCGTGTACCGCAGATCGGGACGTGCTGCCTCGGCACCGTCAAACAGAGAAACGATGCACTTCCTCCCTTTCCCTCGGCGGACGGGATGCGGCCGGATCAGTGACCAGCGGTGAGAGAGAGAGAGGCCACCGCAGTCCCTTTCCCCCGGCGGACGGGATGCGGCCGGATCAGTGACCAACGGTGAGAGAGAGAGGCCACCGCAGCCTTGTGTGAGATACTCTGAAGAGCGACAAACCAGGCAGGCAGGCTCCATTGTATATAGTGAGCGGACTACCTTTTTCTCCATTAAAATCGTTTTATATTCTGTGTACGTGCCATTGAGCGCTATAACTTTATTTAAAAATAACGCGACAACGCGTCAAGTCGAACTTTGTTTCGTGCACGCGTGGTACACGACCTCCCTAGGTAAATAACCGCTACCGGCATTCAAATTAGCACGTGGGCTGCCATTTCGTAAAGAAATGAGCTCCACCGTGTACCCGCGCGGGTGTGGCTGGGCACGAAGCGTGAGTACGTGCACGGTGCACCTATTCTCTTCTTGTATACGTACACCACCTATGTGGGGTTGTGTGAGAGAGATACAAACCTAGAGAGATATAGTGTGTGGGTTCTTGAGAGTTTTGGGGGGGGGTCAATCAAAAAATGTAACATATGCAATGTGTGTGAAATAGAGTCCTGGATATAACATATATATAGAGGGGGCGATCCACGAGAAGAGAGTGGAGGTATCATCCGCTTGAGGTGTCCATAGAATCGAAGAGAGGGATGATGTGTGTGTGTGCGCGCGCTCGCGATCGATAAAGAGTGCCATCGAATTTGTGTGTGCCCACGTCAAAGATATAGAGTGGCTGGCTTACTAGAATGTGAGATGGGACATGTGCAGTTTGTCTCTGTGGCATGGATACCTACTGCAGCGCTCGACTATCGGTGTATGGTGGGGGAAGAGGGAGGCCCAATTAACTATAGAGGTACAATGGCTGGTATATGTGTGGAGGAGGAGAGAGGCCTACCTCATGTATTAAGGAGATCGATCTGCCTCATGTATTAAGGGAGATCGATCGGCATCCATGCATATGTGCAGGAGAGGAATAAGGTTGGGAGAGAGACAGAGCTAGAGTGTTGGAGGGGGTGGTAGTGGAGTTGCTTCTAACAAATGGTGGGATAGGCTTGCTAGACAAACGGAGGGCACGCCCGCAATATCAATGAGAGAGGAGATGGCTGCTTGTTGTCTGTGCACGTGCGTGTGAGAGACGGGTCAGGAGGCAAGCACGAATGATGAGGGGGGACGATGTGGTTGTGGTAAGCAGACATAACTACATAGGAAGATCAATCGCCCTTTTCTAGAGAAAGGAGAGACATAACTTGTGAGGTACGTCGATCGATGGGGGCGGGGTAGTTAAAGTCGATCTAGGTATATGTTGGGAGATCGATCGGTATACATGCATGTGTGTGTTAGAAGCAAATGAGGCACGAGGAGAAGGATAGAGAGAGAGGGATGCATGTAGGAGGTGGTATGAGAGGCATACTATATCGAGGGGGAGGAGTGTGCGAGTACGAGAACGATGAAAAGAGTGGTGGGAGTGAGGCATGGACGGTGATAAGAGAAGAGGGGAAGCTTGTGTTTGTGCTAGGCACACCTGACTAGAGAGGCATATCGATCGATGTGTGCCGTAAAGAAGGAGCTGGGGGGCCTACACATGCCGTAGGTGAACGACCTAAAGTGAAAAGACGAATTTGCTAGATGGAGCTAGAGAATGCTGAGGGAGGGTGAGAGGGATGCGGGCGTGTGCATGCACAAGAGAAAGTTAGCGCTAGCTACAAAGATAAGAGGGTTGTGTGGGTGTAAAAGACGAATAGAGATCATATATACTTCATTATAAAAAGCGAATTCGGATATTTGAAGAATTTATCATAGTGTTTCAAACCGACGCATGTGTGAATATATATAACGGTGATACACATGGTGTGGTTATGAACATGTTATACTACATTTAATATATTTTATCTCTACTCTTATAAAAAACGGAGTTGTTGATGATGGTGTGCCTGCCATCCTGCATTATAGGCCGTCCGATTTATATCTGGCGGATAGCAAAGAAACTATGATGGTTGAAGTTGGCAACAATCATGATTGTAGATTCTTATTGAAATAGAGAAACGAATTCAAATTTAGTTCGAATTGCAGCGGTAGTATAGACATTTGGAATGCACTAAAATGTTGGTATGAGTAGGTTACATGCATTAGGGTTCAGGGTGGGGGCGGGGGGCCTAGAGGGCTGGCCGGGGTGGCGGTGGCGAGTTGTTTCAGGGCGGCGAGGCGGCGCTGGGGCCGGCGGTTCGGCCAGTGGTGGCTGGTGGCTCAGGGGGGTGCAGGTTGAAGATGAACTGCAGGCCCTCCCTAAACTAAATGTCAAGTGCCTCTCTGCTACCATTGTGTTCAGTTTCGACAGTAGCATTCAGATTCCACAGTAAATTTCAGTTTCGACAGTTAAGTTCAGAGTCAACAGTTTTTACCTCATCTGTTGTAGTCAGGTGGGTTTTGGTGATGTTAATTTTACATCCATTTTACATCATCTATTGGAGATGCTATTAGAATTCCACTTGAGATTGATGATGTCTGTCTTGTGCTACTTCAGCCTTGACGTCTTACGGCTCACCGGAGCTGCTCCAATGATAGAACGATCCATCACAACAGAGCAGTGCCCTGGATGCCGTCTACAGATTCCTCAGATCTTCCTCCACACCTCCGACAGCCACCTTTGCCTCAACTGCTTCAGCGACCAACCCAATGATGCTGAGGTCGACACGGCTACGGCAAAGAGGTTGTACACTTGTTGCATCACTTATTACTATACATTCACGTCGATCCATTAGGGCTATTTTGGTTCAATGGAAAAACGTCGATCCACTGGTTGTTACCATCACTCTAAATTTCTGCATGCTCTCCTTACATAATCTCACCATATTTTTTTCGTATGCATGTCAGATATTGTACACAGTCATGCTGAACATGTAGAGAAAAAGAGAAGAGTTTTGCGCGGCAATACAATGTTATGCAGACATCGCTCCATGGTGGGTTCAATGCCAAACCCTCCCCACCCCTCTCCAGATTGTAATCCAGAGGAAGATATCTGTTCTGAGGCAGATTCAGACGCCGCTGACCACTCCTATTTACCCCCAAGGTGTTTGCTCTACCTTGGCATGATGATGTTAGTCATATCATGCATATGTTGCCTTGCAGTGCCTACTTTTGACATCATATATGTCATCTGCTTAGTTTAGACATGTTTTGTAATGCCACCTGTTTAGTTTCTATATCATATATGGGAATTATCCAGTCTCATGTCTTTTAGCCAGCCATAATATATGTGAAATGTGCAATGCCATCCTGTTTAACCAGGCATCATATATTTGAATGATATCTTGCCCATCCTTTTCTTCATTACATTTCCATTTGTGGACAATGTTTGTACATTAAACTACTCTTCCTGTGAATCAGCCATTTGGGTGGGAGATGGAAAAATCTGGAGTGAATACAAGGCCTTCAGAGCAGACAGTGCTACCTGTCGAAGCAGATCTCTTGTTGGGTCCCGATAGCTCCTCAGAGATGGATTCAGAGACAGATGACCAGTCCTATTCCCCCACTGAGGTGTATGCTCTAACTTGGCACGGTTATACTGCTCATATCATGCATACGGTGTCTTGCATTGCATAGTTTAGACATCATATACACAATATTCAACACCATGTTCTTAGTTCACACATCATATCGAATGCCCTCTGTTTAGCATATAAATCACATATGTGAATTAAATGATGCGATCATGATTACTTAGATAACATGTAGGTGAATTATGTCATGCGATCCTGTTTAGTTATTCATCATATCTTTGAGTTATGTTATGCTATGCTATCCAGTTTAGATAGACATCATATATGTGAAATTATGTCATGCTATCCGTTTTAGTTAAACAATATACATGTCAACTATTTCATGCCCTCTTTTTTCCACACTATCTATTGCATCTGTCTCTCATACAATGTCTGTACATTCAACTATGTTTCCTGTTTATCAGCCATTTGAATTGGAGCGGGTGATGCCAGTATCTAGCGGACTAAAAACACGGTCTTCAAATAAAACAGTGCTAACACTTGGTGGAGATAGCACCCCGGTTGTACATGCACAAGAACCAGCCCTACCACACATAACCCAAACTCTCGCAGATTGTACCCCTACTACGATGGACGGAGCACCAGCTTCACGCAATCTGACCCCAACCCCAGCCGATAGTAACCCAGTTCCTGTTGACATAGCACCATCTCCACCACAGAGCTCCCAAACAAGAGCAGTTAGTAAGGAAACTCCAATGCCCAAAGGGCCAGTGCTATCACGGCAAACCCCAACTCCACCAGTTAGTACGCCTATTCCCGTGGAGGAAGCACAACCAGCTAGTCGTAGTTAGCATCTATCGCATTTGATGTTGTTAAATCGTATGTGCGTATCTTCCCATCTTGGAAATATTATACTGAAGATGAAGGAAAATGCCAGTTGCAGCTGTTTGACCAGGAGTTATGTGTAAGTAATGTTATTCATGGCAATTACTTTGCTTCGTCCCATACATCCTACCTCCATGATGGTTATAATACAGCAAATTTTCCCATTTTTCTCTATAGAGAAGGACCAATTTGGAAACTCAGGATGAGGGAACCTGTGCTAATACCTCTGCTATCTTCAAGTGCTTGGTGGCAGTATCGGAATTACCTGAAGAAAACGTACTTCACCGGCAAAGAAACTCATCAAATTCCCTTACGTTCTCCTGAGACACATTTACTGGACGATGACTGGGAACGCCTTGTTCTGTACTGGTCCCGAACCAAGAATGTGGTAAGGTCTATGAGCTCATTTTCTATTTTGAAGTATTATATTCTTGCGTCTTACTGTACTCTGTTCATGTAGAGCAAGTGCCTAAACCTGAAGAACAACTATTCTAATTTAAGATTCCATTGCTATCATAGTTCAAAAAAGCGCTAGGCATTAATTGTGCATTTTGCCACCGCCTTGCGCTTTACTGACCAAAGCGCATGCTTATGCGTAGTTATGCGCAATGCATTTTGCCAACGCCTAGAGCCTAGGCGCGCTTAAGCGCTCGCTTAGGCGCGCCTTTTTTTAACTATGATTGCTTTGCTCTTGTATCACTGTATTTACTCATACAAACTTATTTTTAAATTGAAGGATCCAATCGAAACTCCAATGGCACAGCAGGAATGTTCACGCATGTTTCTTTAACAGGTTTTCTCTTATCAATAGCTCTGTTGATTTCAATTTCAATTGTGTATACAGTTGACTTTCATATCATGCACATTACTCACAACAGAGCCAATAGTGTTGTTGTACATGTAGACCCGTGGTACCAATCTGAAATCTTGTCGTGCCGTGTAGTTTCCCACGCTTTGTATTCTTTCACTGCTGCTTTGTCTTAAACTGATATGATTTGAACCGTGTCTCTATTTTGATTTGGCAAGACAATGCAGCGACCATAGGACATAGATATATGTTTGTTTGATGCTTTTATTATGTACTAGTACTTGGCAATAGAAGACTTGGTAGTTTAATCCTGTCCACCTTACTAATGAACTGGTTCACTGAAATGAGTTTCATATACTAGTACATGCTAAACTTGTTATGTGTCTGCTTGTTTCTTCTTTTAGAATGCTGACAGAATATTGGGGAAGAGTGCCTTATTAAGCAATGGTAAAGGAAGTAGTGCAGATAAGGTTCAGGATAGTGACACATCCTTGTTGGTCTCCAACAAAGCTGATAAAACAGCTAAGGAAGACTATCTTGAAGACAACGAGACAACCCCAAAGTTCTATCTTGGTTTAGTGTTCGAGTTACTGGCCACTATCGCTTGCACAAGCTATTCAAACTCACTTTCTGAATCAGTTCGGTTTCTTGAGTCTCAACTACAAGCTGAAAGACATCGATCAGCTGTGCTGCGACAAGAAGCGGAAGGACTGCGGAAGTCCCTGGAGCATTCAGATGCATACTTTCTGGTGCAACAACAAGCGTTGGAGGATTTTAGCGCCAAACAGGACAAAGCTAATCAGGTTGCTAAGCTTATTGCCAGCATGGTGGATACCCAGGATAACGTTTCTTGAGCTCTTCTGAAGTTGTTTCAGTTATGCTCTTGTTTTGCTGCCGCGTTTATTTGCACTGGTGGCCAATTTTGACGGCCAGTGTATGTAATGTGCTGCTTTGTTCCCTAAATTTGCACTGGTGGCGAACTTTGATGCCCAGTGGATGTAATATGTGTAATAGCGGTAATAGGCTAGCGTTAATTTCTTGCTTATTTATTTCCTTATTGTCTTGTTTAATTGTTTGCTTGTAGTCACTGCAGTTCTTTTTCTATTTTTTTCTAGTGGCCACAATAGCCTATTTGGTAACTAGGCCAAAATAATCGTGGCAACACATAGACTGTTGTAACCATGGGCCTTCGTCCGGCCGTAGGATCCATCGGCCTTCTATACGGGCCTTAGGGTCCATGGGCCTTCCACGGGCCGTAGGGTCCATGGGCCTTCTACGGGCCGTACGATCCATGGGCCTTCTACGGGCCGTACTATCCATGGGCCTCATACGGGCCGTACCGTCCATGGGCCTTCTACGGGGCGTATCATCATTTCGCCAATCATGGGCCGTACTATTCATGGACCATAACGGGCCGTTAATAGGCCGTATTTGATAACTCTATGAAAACAGCCCAACAGGTGTTTTTGACATGAAAACGGCCCAACGTATTAACGGTCCGCAAATGGGCCGACTGTAAGGATGGCTGAATTTGGCCCACAAGCAGAAAATGACAGTAACGGGTCGTATGTAACTGAATGCTGCAAATGAGCCCAAGAATCAATGGGCCATGAGAAGGCCGAAAGATAACTTGGGCTGGAAACGGCCCAATGGAATAACGGGCCGTTAATGGGTATAAAGTGATACACTGTTCATTACGGGCCAGTTTCACCACGGGCCGTTAATGGGCCAAGAGTTACAAAGGTCCTCATATGGTCCGAAAGAAGTCATGGGCCACACATGGGCCGGAATTTAAAACAGGCTGAATCATATTGGACGGTCCAGATGACGCTACTGGGCCTAATTCGGATAGGGCCTAACGGGCCCTGGGTTAGCGGGCTGTAAATGGGCTATATGCGAATAGGCCGTTAACAGGCTTTCCGTGGGCCGACCCGCCACCTTTTGACCAAGTCAAACGGGCCGGCCATTTCACAGGAATGTGCCTCTGTTGGGCCGTGCCACGTGTCGCCGTATCATAGGCGCCTTCGGTCCAATGAGCGGATGACATCTGTCCCAACGGTGAGCCGACACGTGTTTCCTCCAGCCAATGATGATTTTACACGTGGAAAATCCCCATTGGTCGGGGCTGTTAACGGGTTATCGGATCCAAAACCCGACCCGATAGCTTAACGGCGTTCCATTACGGTGGATGCCACGTGTCGGTCACCCTTGACGAAAGCACTTCTGTGACGCGTGATTTATTGTCATGGAAGTGGACACTTCCATGATGATAATTTTGGTAATGTCATGGAACACTTCTACGACAGCACAAGTATGACTATCTTGATTCTGTCATAAAATCGTCATGGATGTACATGCATGACAAAAAACGCGACCTACTGTGACAAACACGTATCATCACGGAAGTGTATTTTTTTTGTAGTGTGTACCATGATGTGAAAAATGATCTAGAGTAGCAAAGATATCAAAAAACGGACAAGCCATGGAAATATCGTGCTAGCTATCTTACGATCATGCAAAGCAATATGACAATGAATGCTCAAGTCAAGCAGAATGGTGGAAGTTGCATGGCAATATATCTCGGAATGGCTATGGAAATGCCATAATAGGTAGGTACGATCGCTCTTTTGAGGAAGATATAATAAGGCTTATGTGTGATAGAGCGTATCATATCACAGGGTTTGGATGCACCGGCGAAATTTGCATCACGTCTCGAGGTGAGAAAGGTCAGTGCACGATAGCGTAGAGGCTAGCAAATTGTTGAAAGGTAAGAGTGTGTATAATCCATGGACGCACATTAGTCATAAAGAACTCATATACTTATTGCAAAGTTTATTAGCCCTCGAAGCAAAGTACTACTACGCATGCCCCCGGGGGGAGGTTGGTAGGAGTTAACCATCGCGCGCCCCCGACCTTCACCCAAAGATAGACAATCAAAGATAAACTGTGCTCCAATTTCCTGGCATAATGAGAGACTATACGTGCATGCTTCGGGAATCACAAACCTAAACACCAATATTCCTACTAAACACAATTATCCACTAGTACCTCTCACATATTATCATCTCTATATCGCAAAACTATTGCAAGGAATCAAACATATCATATTCAGTGATCCACAAGTTTTGTGTAGGATTTTATGAATAACCATGCAAATGACCAATTCCTGTTGACTATCTAAATAGATAAAAGTGAAGAAAGAGAGTTTAATTCTTTCTGCAAAATATCATGCTCTAACAAATATAAGTGAAGCAAAAGATCATTCTACAAATAAAGGTTTTCTAGATATAGAGAAACAGGCAATCCAAACTTCAAATTATATAAGTGAAGCACACGAAGCATTCTATAAAGCCATACTCAAAAGATTTATGTGAAGTGCAATGAGCATTCTATAAATCAACCAAGGACTATCTCATACATGCATGGTGCATAAAAGAAAAGTGAAAACTAAACACAAAAGACGCTCTAAGAATTTACGCATATCATGTGAACGAAACAAAAACCGAAACATACCGATAATTGTTGAAGAAAGATAGGATGCCTTCCGGGGCATCCCCAAGCTTAGATGCTTGAGTCTCCTTGAATATTTATTTGGGGTGCCTTGGGCATCCCCAAGCTTGAGCTCTTGCCTCTCCTCCTTCTCCTCATATCGAGACCACCTTGATCTTCGAACACTTCATCCACACAAAACTTAACCGAACTTTTAGTACCGGGTTACTGAATATGGCAATCAAATCCCATCATGTACTACTGTTACATTATTGTATAATTATAATCAAACATTACCACTGCATGCTATCACAATTCTATGGCCCCAAGTCAAAGGAGGCTCAACAAGATTTCAAACATACGCAAATAATGAAGCTATAACAACAATCTGTGAAAACAGGACAGTCTGTAAAGGTTTGAACATTGACCATACTTCTGTAACTCTAAAAATTCTTAAAAATTAGTACATAATAAAAACATTGTATGGCAATGCTGTGTAAAAAATTCAGACATGTTTGACCTTCCAGTAAAAAATCCAAAGTTTATGTTTATGCACCGCATATACCAACCAAACAATCTAAACATCCTAAAGCTAAATCTTGGCACATTATGTTTATAATACAATGGATTTGTATAAGGGGATAATTATTTTTGTGAGAAGTTCCATGAAAAATTCTACATTGTTTCCATGAGCATGAATAGAAGTGTTCAAGGTCGACCCTCACTTCTCCAATGCATCACCTTTCAATCGCTTCTCTTTTTGAAAAAGTTTTTAGGTTCCCCTCCATATTTTTTTGTTTTCAAATTTTATAAAAGCACTCAATAGAAATAAATGACTCTCTAAAACTTCCAGGTTGTCTCCCTTGCAGCGGTTTCTTTAAAGCCATTAAGCTAGCATAAAGTGCTCATGTAATGGATCCACCCAGATCCCAAGGTATATCAAAGCCAATTTGGATTAACAATGATTTGTAATTTAGTGGTGAGCACAAACCAACATATATCATGAAATTACGAAGTCTAACTCTCTTCCTATGCATCGGCATGTCATAAAATAACAATTCATGCACATCAAGTAAAGGCCAATGCATAGTATAAGCAATTTCTTGCAATTTTATCGTGTTGGAAACATAGAGAGGTGGAGATGTAGTTCCTCTCTCATAATAATTGCAAGTAGGAGCAGCAAGAACATGCATATTATATTCATCAAAATTATCATGTATAGTAGTAGAATGCAACCCATCAATATAATCCTTAATAAGAGCAAACTTCTTTGATATAGTGTAGTTGGGAGAATTCAAAAAGATAATATGACTATCATGTGTGGGTGCAATAGAAACAATTTCATGTTTAACATAAGGAATTATTGCAAGTTCATCTCCATAAGTATAATTCACATTGGCATGTTGGCCACAAGCATAGCAAGCATCATCAAAAAGGGATATTTCAAATGAATCCAAGGGATCATAGCAATCATCATAGCATTCATCCTTCGGTAAGCTCGAAGGGAAATTAAACAATGTATGTGTTGAATAGTTACTCTCATTAGAAGGTGGGCACGGTCGATCAATCCGCTCTTCCTCCTTTTGTTCTTCGCCCTCCTCATCCTTTTCATCCAATGAGCTCACAATGTCATCGATTTCTTCTTCCATAGACTCCTGCAAAATATTAGTCTCTTCTTGGACAGCGGAGATTTTCTCAATAAATGCATTAATATCGGCATTATATTCATAATTATCATAGCAGTATTTAAGTATAGCAAAAATTTCAGGTCTATAAACAGTATCATCACAATCTTCATACTTTTCAAACAGAGATTCAATTTCATAAGCACCCTTAAAAGCAACAAATTCTTCTATTCGTTCCACATCATAGTAATCATAGATACCATTAGCATAAGAAGCCAAGGTTTCATTATCATTAAACTTGCATGAAAAGGGAAGGTGTGGAGCCTTCATCCTAGAGCAACAAGTATAATCATATCTCAAGCATAGCTCCCGCATACCAATGCAACATATGAATTTGATCCCATAACAATTTCCCTTTTTGAGTCAAGCGATAATCCCTAGAGTATTCACGTTGATCCAATGTTACTCCCATTATCAAGTTGAATGAGGTTTTCTCAGGATTATCAAAGTGGTGTTTAATATTTTTCACATAACTAGCATCGAGGATTTTAGGAGGTTCCCCATCACCATGAGTAGCAAGTACACCTTTTTTTTATATTTCGTGTTCCATATCCATAACTAAAGATAGAGAACAACTTAGAACAAAAAATTAAATCTACTTAGTGATAAAGCAAACAAGCGCACACGAGAATATTCACCCCACACTACTGCAGGATGGTCCAAACGCGACACTACGATTAGAGACCCTTCGACAAAACTGTGTGCGATGCCATAATCGCAAACGGTGGTGTAAAAGAACCATAAAAAAGGTGCAAAACGTTTGCGATGACGGATGCATCAAACACGGTTCAGATTTTAGTTGTGTGTGTGATGCAGGGCATACGTTTCAGTTCAATTAACTATTTGCGATGAGGAGGAACAAAAGAAATGGGCAGCCAGATGAAGGTGTGTGTGATATACAACATACGGTTCACTAGGATGAATTGTGTGTGATTAGGCAACACAATGGAAACGGTTCAACTGAACAAGATGTGTGTGATACGCGGCAAATAGGTCCGTAATCAGAAATGTGTGCGAAGACCAATAATAACACAGACGATTGCTGTTAATAAGCCGTGTGATTTGGTCTGTCTGTAGAAGAATAACATGTGTGTGTGTGTGTGTATAACTGAAATAAACATCCAATTACATAAGTGACTATACACATCATTCGCACACACGTCAATAAACAATTGCATGCATTCTAAAGTAGGAGAAACGATCGTCTAGTCATCTACTTCTTATGACGCTCCCGCCACTGCTATGTTGCTCGATCCCTCGTCTGGGCAGGAAGAAGACAATTCCTCATGTCAATGATCCGCCTGTACATCTCATAGCTTGTGTGCGCGTCCTTGGCCGCGTACTTGACCTGTTCTTCATCCAGTCTCTCATCACTGTGCCAGGCGTTCTTGTCCTTCTTGCTCTCTTCCTTCATCTTCGCGTAGTAGGGGTCGATGATGGCCGAGGCGAGGTCAGCCAGGGAGTTTACTTTGTTGTTGTCACTCCCCCAGACCTTGTAGTGGTGCTGGATGTTGACAAGATTCGGGCATTTCAAGCCCGAAACCTTGAGCGCTTTTAGATCGTTGGTGGTGTCCACCGTAGCGAAACTGTAGTCGGAGCTGTTGATAAACCTGGAGAAATGCTCGCAAGGCCTTGTGGCCAGGTGGTAGGGGTAGACGAGGACGTCATGTCGCACACACAACTGGGCGACGACAACCTTTTGATCGTGCCCGGCACGACCCATGGTGTACTCGAGGTCGAAGACGACCACTTAGTACTTGTCCTCGGCAAGGAACTGCTCCATAGTTTGGATGGAGCTCTTCACCGAGATCGTTCGTGTACACCACCAAGAGAGCCTTCCCCCTCACGTGGGTGTCGACGACGTGTTGCATGGTGAACTGCCTGCCGTTGTCGTCGTCGGCCGCTGGGAGCGCCATTGGAGCCACGGGGAGCACCATTGGAACCGCTGGATGTCGTCTCTATATGTGTCCTCATGGGTGTGCTTATTGTGTCGTGTGAGACAAGAGATGAAGGTAAATGGCCGCAGGAATAAAAGGGGGATCGGGCGGCGTGGATTCTCGGCGTGTCCGCATGGTAGTTTTTGCAGCGGGTAACTGCATCGTCGCACCGCGCCCGGCGCAACCGCATGCACATGAACGTGCGTGATCGTGCGCTGGCCTCAAACACTGGCAGCACACATGGAGGACAAGGGTAGAGCACCCAGAGGGATGCGAGAGCAGAGCGCGTGCGGCGAGACGCGAGCAGAGCGCGCCGCGGTCGCCTGAACCGCAAGTAACCACACGCATAGAGCAGTTGAACACGTAGGAAATGGTCGCCTACAAGCCGGCCGACAGTTGCGTCGCTGCGTAGAGAGCGGCCGTGTGCTACTACCTCCGTCTAGTCTATAGTCCCCTTTATATTCTGTGCCATACTTTGCCCTCAAATTTAACCAACAAAATGTTAATGCATGTTATAAAAATTATGTAATTGGAAACTATGTTCAAGTACGAATCCAACTATATAATCTTTGGCCACATGCATTCGTATTTTATTAGTTAAATCATACTTATAAACCAGGACGGGGGTATAGTAGCTAATTAAATCGCAAACGTTTTTTATTAACCGTATGTGTACGTGGCCTTTCATCCTTCTCTCGCACGTCTTGTCACTCCGCTGCCGCAAATGGCTTACAGCGCAAGCTTGCGCAGCGCACGGGGGCGTTCTTTTGGCCAAACAGTGGCGCCAATGAATCGTCGGTGAGCCCGTTCCTACTCAACATCGCAGGTTCCCGCGCAAGCTTACCGCTCGACTTGGTGAAATCCCCCAAAATCCCAATGCTTACCGGCCTGCTATATAAACCCTCAAGGCCGGCGAGTCCTGTGTCGCATTTCCCCCTCCCTCCCTATAGCTTATCTCGTCTGCTTCTCCCACAATCGCCAATGGCACCAATCCGTCGTCGTCGCTCAGCCACTCCGCCGCCATCGGCGGACAGCTCCAGCTAGGAGGCTACACCGCAGCGGCGGCGCAGTCCCCGACTTAGTGTAGTGCGCGTGGCGTCCCTGTTGGGTGTGCATGAAACACCCACCACATGCTCTGCCGCCGCTGCCCGTCGGCAGCTGTTGCCGGCCGCCGTTGCCGCCACACCACCATCGAAAGCCAGGGCCATCTCCCGCTCCACCGCCGCGGCCCGAAGGCGGGAGGTGGCCGTCGTGGCCGCCACCCCACTGCCGACCACCGTGGCCATCACCCGCTCTGCCACCGCGGCACAAAGGCGGGAGGTGGTGGTCGTGGCCGCCACCCCATCATCTGCCGCCGTGGCCGCCAGCCCACCGTCGACCGCCGGGGTCATCACCCGCTCCGCCACCGCCGCACGAAGGCGGGAGGCGAAGGTGGATGCCTGCACGTGCGTCAGCGACCTTGCGCGCTACATAGAATTCTTGCGGAAGGAGGAGGAGCGCCTCGTCGAGCACGCAAAGAGCCTTACCGCCGTGGCTGCGGCACATGCCGCCTCAGAGGCGAGGAATCAGGAGATCTACGAGGAGAACCACCTCTTCGAGGAAGCTGCAACTGCGGCAGGCACCGTATTGCAGTTGTCCAGCTCGTCGGGAGGCTCCTCCTCCTCTGCCTCTTACTGAGCATGCTCGGCAGAGGAGATGGAGCCGGAAGTAGTACAAAGCCCCTCCGTAGTAGTAGTATTTAGGGGCTATTTTGTTGAGTTCATCTGACTATAGATGTGGTGGAACTGTACAACGTACTTAAAATTAGCTACTATATATAGTTGAAATAGCTATTTCAGTACGTGGTTGGCAACAATTGGGGAAAGTTTGGTCGGTTCAGCTGTCGAGTTGAACTATTTGTATAAATTAAGAACGACTGCTTAATCTATGAATGAAATCTATGCTTAATTACTGAATTTTAGTTGCAAAAATTAGATACTGCTAGTGATTTTTAGCTTCATATTTTGACAAATCGCAGTGTTACAAGGTTGACAAATGGCAATGTTACTAATCAACAAATGTCAATCTTTCCAGTTTGACAAATGGCAACATACCCAATAAGCAGATGCAAATTTTCCAAATTGTTTGTAAGTGGTTGCACACGGGTCATCCAAAAGAACCGTTTGCGTTGAAGAGATGCACAAATCCTGCTCTCACTTTGCATACAGTGTTCTATCTAAATCGTTTGCGATCAAGAGCCGCAAAAATCCTGCTCGGCACATTTTCCCTTGGCTTCCTGGGGAAGCTCCCAGTTTGCATACGCGTGTTCTAACTAAAACGTTTGCGATGAGTGTTTCATATTTAAAAACCATGGACTTTTTTTCAACAGAAAATCGTTTGATAAGTCTGTACATTAAGAGAGAAAAACGCAAGTTCACTCAAACCATATCTTTCATTCAGTCATACTGCGAATTTATATTCATATGATCGAGATAAAGTATTAAACCCAAGATAAAACTATTTCCGGCGGCGGCGAAGGCGGCGTGCCGCGCCGTCGTTGTCGTTGTCGTCCTCTGGGACACTCGTTAGCGTTCGACGGCGGCGTCCCATGCCGCTGAGGGGGCGTGTGCACGGAGAGGAAGGCGGGCGGCCATGGAAGTCAAAGGGCTCGCTTCCCAGCGAGCCTGTGCAGCGTACCGCTCGCACGCTTCCCGATGAGCCTGCGCATTCGAGGACAGCTTGCACGCCTCTCGGTCAGCCTGCGCACCGGACTGCGCTCGCACACCTCCCGTTCAGTCAAGGTCAAGCAGCTGTCCGCACGACACCTCCTACAGCCATTAAAACCAAGACACGTGGCGTCACGTGAATGGTTAACAGAACGCACACGGTTTGAATTATACAAACGTTTGAGATATTCAAGTGGCAGCTATTTATTCAAAATGCCTTTGTTGGCTGTCATTATTCGAGTGCGCCTTCTCTAAAAATGGACATGAAAAATACCACAGCATGTCGGGTGCCATTCAATGATAGCATGCCAAGTTTCATGAATTTCAGACGAGTTTTGGATTTACTATAATTTAAAAATAAAGTATCTCAACGTTTTGCCCGCAATCAACGGTGCCCTGGTGTTTGAAATTCATTCACATTTCTTGCATGGGACCTAAGCATGCACCCAAGGACACAGATTTGTTTTTTCAACCAATTTATACGCACTGGAGCATGTGCATGTAGTTCAAATTTGAATTATACACACAAATGCATTGAAACTCAGTTAATGCATAAAAATGTCCAAACCCCGAAAAATCACAAAAATTGACACAACACTCCTGTTGTTCTATGTTTACACGGGAATTTTTTTAAAGCAATAAGAGGCAATGGATGTCGTTTCGTCCCCAAAGGTGGGGCACAACACTCCTGTTGTTCTACGTTTACACGGGAATTTTTTTTAAAGCAATAAGAGGCAATGGATGTCGTTTCGTCCCCAAAGGTGGGGCGTTCCCAACCGAAACCATCATGCTTGTTGTGAGAAGCTCTGGTTTGTGAGAAACATATACCCAAACCTGCCCCAAATGGGACAAAAAATTTACCACGGCATGTTGATGCCGCTCCATGTAGCATGCCAAGTTTCATGAATTTCAGACGAGTTTTGGATTTACTAGAATTTAAAAATAAAGTATCTCAATGTTTTGCCGGCAATCAACGGTGCCCTGGTGTTTGAAATTCATTCTCATTTCTTGCATGGGACCTAAGAATGCACCCAAGGACACAGATTTGATTTTTCAACCAATTTATATGCACTGGAGCATGTGCATGTAGTTTAAATTTGAATTATGCACACAAATGCACTGAAAACTCAGTTAATGCATAAAAATGTCCGAACGAGCCCCGAAAAATCACAAAAATTGACACAACACTCCTGTTGTTCTATGTTGACACGAGAAATTTTTTGAAAGCAATAAGAGGCAATGGATATCGTTTCGTCCCCAAAGGTGGGACGTTCCCTACCGAAACCATCATGCTTGTTGTGAGAGGCTCTAGTTTGTGAGAAGCATATACCGAACCTGCCCCAAATGGGACAAAAAATTACCACGGCATGTTGATGCCGCTCCATGATAGCATGCCAAGTTTCATGAATTTTAGACGAGTTTTGGATTTACTATAATTTAAAAATAAAGTATCTCAACGTTTTGCCCGCAATCAACGGTGCCCTGGTGTTTGAAATTCATTCCCATTTCTTGCATGGGACCTAAGCATGCACCCAAGGACACTGATTTGTTTTTTTAACCAATTTATACGCACTGGAGCATGTGCATGTAGTTCAAATTTGAATTATACACACAAATGCATTGAAACTCAGTTAATGCATAAAAATGTCCAAACGAACCCCGAAAAATCACAAAAATCGACACAACACTCCTGTTGTTCTATGTTGACATGAGAAATTTTTTGAAAGCAATAAGGGGCAATGGATATCGTTTCGTCCTCGAAGGTGGGACGTTCCCTACCGAACCATCATGCTTGTTGTGAGAAGCTCTGGTTTGTGAGAAGCATATACCCAAACCTGCCCCAAATGGGACAAAAAATTTACCACGGCATGTTGATGCCGCTCGATGATAGCATGCCAAGTTTCATGAAGTTCAGACGAGTTTTGGATTTACTAGAATTTAAAAACCAGGTATCTCAATGTTTGCGGCTGAGTGACGGTGGCAGGGTGCTTGACATTAATTCCCATTTCTTGCATGGCACCTAAGCATGCAACGAAGAACACATATTTGAATTTTCAACCAATTTATATGCATTAGAGCATGTGCATGTAGTTCAAATTTGAATTATGCACATAAATGCATTGAAACCTCAATTAATGCATAAAATTGTCCAAATGAACCTCGAAAAATCCCAAAAATTAACACAACACTCCTTTTGTTCTATGTTGACACTAAGAAAAAATTTGAAATCGAGAAGAGGCAATGGATATCGTTTTGTCCAGAAAGGTGAAACGTTCCGTACCGAAACCATTAGGCTTGTTGTGAGAAGCTCTGGTTTGTGAGAAGCATATACCCAAACCTGCCCCAAATGGGACAAAAAATTTACCACGGCATGTTGATGCCGCTCCATGATAGCATGCCAAGTTTCAAGAATTTCAGACGAGCTTTGGATTTACTAGAATTTAAAAACCAAGTATCTCAATGTTTGCGGCCGAGTGACGGTGGCAGGGTGCTTGACATTCATTCCCATTTCTTGCGTGGGACCTAAGTATGCAACCAAGGACATGGATTTGAATTTTCAACCAAGTTATATGCATTAGAGCATGTGCATGTAGTCAAATTTGAATTATGCACATAAATGCATTGAAAACTCAATTAATGCATAAAAATGTCCAAACGAACCCCGAAAAATCCCAAAAATTGACACAACACTCCTATTGTTCTATGTTGACACTAGGAAGAAAATTGAAATCGAGAAGAGGCAACGGTTATCGTTTCGTCCAGAAAGGTGAAACGTTCCCTACCGAAACCATCACCCTTGTTGTGAGAAGCTTTGGTTTATGAGAAGCTTATACCCAAACCTGCCCCAAATGGGACAAATTTTTTACCGCGGCATGTTGATGCCGCTCCATGATAGCTTGCCAAGTTTC
The DNA here is from genome assembly GCF_002575655.3 of Aegilops tauschii subsp. strangulata. Taxonomy (NCBI): domain Eukaryota; kingdom Viridiplantae; phylum Streptophyta; class Magnoliopsida; order Poales; family Poaceae; genus Aegilops; species Aegilops tauschii. The sequence goes on from NC_053037.3 coordinate 448,786,304, forward strand.
ATGAATTCCGGACGAATTTTGGATACTAGAATTACACCGTGCCGTGGTGTTCGAATTTCATCCCCATTTCTTGCATGGGATATGAGCACAAACCCATGGACACATATATGATTTTACAACCCATGTTGGTGCACCGGAGCATGTAGAGTTGGGGATAATTTTGAATTGTGCACCTGAAATGGCTAGAAAAACAATTTAATGTATGAAATGTTCAAACGAACCCTGAATAATTCCAATTCTTTTACGACACACATAGAGTTGCATGTTCACTGCAGATAAAAGGTCTAGCAATTCAAACACCGTCCATTACTGCTATGACCCCATTATGTAATTCAAATCAAGATGAAAAATCATGTAGATCGCACACACTTTATTATCACCAACCGTGTGAGATGCAGCACAAAATATCCTGGAGCACCGTCGGTGTATAGTACGCCTATGGCTTACGCGAGAAGGTGCGTCGGCTACAGTCCACAGCCGGCGTCTCAAGCACACTAGCTTGCTCCCCAAATATCATTTCACTGTTCAATTGTCACCGGTGAAAGATAGGCACGTGGACCCGCGTCGTGAGGGACCCTTCGGTGGACCACTCCGGCGAGAGCGTGGCCGCAGCCGCCATGCGCGTGCTAACAAGGTGCATGAGCGTGGCCGCAATCTGCGACCGGGCGGCCAAGGCAGCCCAAACGGCCGCTGTTGCTTCTTAGGTGGCGGTAGCAACATCTGCCTCGGGGATAGCAACTGGCTGGAGCGGCACAACAGCTGTTCGTTCCGCAGCGGTGGCCTTAGCCCTGATGGAGGCCACCCACGACCATGTCGAGGTCGCCCACGCCCAGCTCGTGGCGGTCACTGCACAAATCGAATGAAGCTTCTCCTACAACGGTCGGCAACCCACGGCCGAAGAGCTGGCAATCGCCGAGAGCGTTCGAGCAGCCGTTCGTTCCTCCGCCGCATACCTTGCGACGACGGAGCCCGTCCAAGCCCAGATCGCGGCCGCCCACGCCCAGCTCGTGGCGGCCTATTCCAAAGAGATGGCGGACACGGATGGCGAGATGCTTGCCGAGTATGGTGCGATGGATGCCATGGAGCCCCTTCCCCATGAGACCGTCGGGCGCGAGCTAGACATGGAGGCGGCGGCAGAGATCAACGAGCACCAGCCGTAGTAGTACTCTTTGTTTTGTTTAATTAAGAGCGTCGGTCTTTAATTTGTTAGAGTAATGTTTAGGTCAGCTAGCTCTGTTTAATTGCTGAACTTGCTCGATTAAGAAGTGTGGGTGTGCTGTAGTCTCCTTTGTGTACCCAAATTATGCAGTGACGTGGATGACACTATAACCATGGAAATTCGAACCAAAATTTTTGACGTTCAAACTCATCACACATGGGTTAAGCTATCCGAATCATTTGTGATGTTCACATATCGTACACAGTTCTGAATAAGGGACCATGTCTGATGACACTTTGCGCGCCAGTCTTTTTGCTGAAGCGATTCCAAATTTTCGGCTTCCGTGGAAATATCTACCTCCCCGCCCCCTCCCCCTTACCAAAAGTCACATTTCCCCTGTTTCCGCCTTCCTTTCCAAGTTGAAACCTTCACTCCTTGCTTGCAGCGCCGCCTCCTCGCCGACGACCCTCCTTCACGCTGCTCGGCCTCGTCTATCCAGGCAGGTAATCCACACCCGACCCCCATCCTTCTCCTCCTTCCACATCCCACATGCCCCGACCGCCGGCGCGAGCGCGACACCTTCCACCCAAATCACCCACCCCTCCAACAAATAAGCGCCGCCCTAAGCCATAGTGCACGCAGTATACCCAGGATCTCAAGGAGCATTTGGCAGCAGAGAAGCAAATCGCGGCCGCACGCGCGGATGAGGTCGCGATGGCTGCCATTCGTGCCGACCCCCAGATCTTGGAGGAGCACCTTGCCATTTGCTACCTATGTGGGTTAAGCATGCTCAGTTTACCCATTGCGTGTGCTGCTCCTACCTTTCCTTCACAAATTCTAGTGAATTGTGCTATCTATTTTACCATGCAATCTGTTGCTCTAGTGTATATGTTCTATATGTCGTGCAGTGTGGTGCTCACTTATTAATTGTTTTGTTAATTAGTTGTCGTCTTCAGTTAACTGTTTGGTTCAATTCTGCAAACGTGATGTTCAATTCTTCATGCTGCAATTTTGTATTGTCTTCCATGTGAGAAATAAATCGAATCTATCTTTACAAAATACATGAGAAACGAATACAGTTGCTATATTTCCAAGTTGTCAAGAATGTTTGGTTTGGTTATACATTGTGCAATGTGGTACTCAGTTAATGTTTGGTTCATTTGCGTTGTGGTGTTTAGTTAACTGTTTTGTTCAATTCTGCAATGCGATGTTCAATAGTTGTGGGTGCATTCTGTTATTGTATACCATATGAGGAATAAATTGAATTTGGTTGTAGTAAATACATGAGGAACAAATACAATTGCTATATTTCCAAGTTGTTAAGCATGCTTGGTTTCATTAACTGTCTGATCCTCTATTAGGAGTATGTTATATTGTGCAATGTGGTGCTCAATTAATGTTTGGTTCATTTGTTGTGGTGTTTAGTTAACTGCTTGGTTCAATTCTGCAATGCGATGTCCAATTGTCGCGGGCGGAATTTTGTATTTGTAACATCCCAATTTCCAATTTGGATGTTATATATAGGTCATCATATGCATATCATATTTTATTTGCATTTTGCTTGTGATCCTGGAAATCTTAAGCAACTCGAGGACCCAAGGAGAGAGTTGGAGATTTCACAAATTTTCATATTTGATTTTTTTTCAAAATTGAAGAAAGGATGAATTTGATTTTAATATTTTTTTCACCAATTATTTCCAATAAATAAAAATAAATGAGAGAAGATAAAATGACTTCTTCAAAAGAAAGGAATATTGGAGAAGAATTTTTAAAATCAAATTATTTTATTTGCTATTTTATTTGAATTAGAGAAAATTTTGCATTTTTGAAAATTGCATTTTAGGCCAGAAAAATGTTCATCCTGTCCTAAATATTAGGTTTGGATGATGAAAATTGTTTCTGGATTTTTTATAGATTTTAATAAGATTTTTCTTTTGGGAGAATTTATTTTAAAAAAAATCTTCTTTGCCTGACTGGGCCGAAGGCCAAGCCGAGCCAGGCCGCCGCCGCAGCCCACCGCCTCGCCCCGACCGACTCCGAGCGAGAGTCCGGCTGGCGCACGCCACCGCAGCCGTGTCCGAGGAGGACTCCTCCTCCCCTAGCCGCCGCCCCCGGCCCCTTTATAAGCCAAGCCCCCCTCTTCTCCTCATCACCACCACCGCCGCCTCCCGCAACCGCAGCAGCAGCAGCAGTCGCAGCCGCCGCCGCCGCTGCTCCCTCTTGAGCATGCGTTGGTTTTCCCTTGAAGAGGAAAGGGTGATGCAGCAAAGTAGCATAAGTATTCCCTCAGTTTTTGAGAACCAAGGTATCAATCCAGTAGGAGGCTACACGCAAGTCCCTCGTACCTACACAAACAAATAAGAACCTTGCAACCAACACGATAAAGGGGTTGTCAATCCCTTCACAACCACTTGCAAAAGTGAGATCTGATGGAGATAATAAGATAAATATTTTTGGTATTTTTATGATAAAGATTGAAAGTAAAGATTGCAAAGTAAAAATAGATTGGAAACTTATATGATGGAGAATAGACCCGGGGGCCATAGGTTTCACTAGTGGCTTCTCTAAAGATAGCATAAGTATTACGGTGGGTGAACAAATTACTGTCGAGCAATTGATAGAAAAGTGCATAATTATGAGAATATCTAGGCATGATCATGTATATAGGCATCACGTCTGCGACAAGTAGACCGAAACGATTCTGCATCTACTACTATTACTCCACACATCGACCGCTATCCAGCATGCATCTAGGGTATTAAGTTCATAAGAACAGAGTAACACATTAGGCAAGATGACATGATGTAGAGGGATAAACTCAAGCAATATGATATTAACCCCATCTTTTTATCCTCGATGGCAACAATACAATACGTGTTGTTTCCCCTTCTATCACTGGGATCGAGCACCGCATGATTGAACCCAAAGCTAAGCACTTCTCCCATTGCAAGAAAGATCAATCTAGTAGACAAAACCAAACTGATAATTCGAAGAGACTTGCAAAGATAACAGATCATACATAAAAGAATTCAGAGGAGATTCAAATATTGTTCATAGATAATCTTGATCATAAACCCACAATTCATCGGATCTCGACAAACACACCGCAAAAAGAGTTACATCGAATAGATCTCCAAGAAGATCGAGGAGAACTTTGTATTGAGATCCAAAGAGAGAGAAGAAGCCATCTAGCTAATAACTATGGACCCGAAGGTCTGAGGTAAACTACTCACACATCATCGGAGAGGCTATGGTGTTGATGTAGAAGCCCTCCGTGATCGATTCCCCCTCCGACGGAGCGCCGAAAAAGGCCCCAAGATGGGATCTCACGGGTACAGAAGGTTGCAGCAACGGAAATAGGGTTTCGTGGTGCTCCTGGATGTTTTTGGGGTATATGGGTATATATAGGAAGAAGAAGTAGGTCGGTGGAGCTGTGAGGGGCCCACGAGGGTGGGGGTGCGCTCAGGGGGGCAGGCGCGCCTCCCTGCCTCGTGGCCTCCTTGCTTCTTTCTTGACGTCCACTCCAAGTCCTCTGGATCACGTTTGTTCCAAAAATAACTCTCCCGAAGGTTTCATTCCGTTTGAACTCCGTTTGATATTCCTTTTCTGCGAAACACTAAAATAGGCAAAAAAATAGCAATTTGCACTGGGCCTTGGATTAGTAGGTTAGTCCCAAAAATAGTATAAAAGTGTATAATAAAGCCCATTAAACATCCAAAACAGATAATATAATAGCATGGAACTATAAAAAATTATAGATACGTTGGAGACGTATCAAGCATCCCCAAGCTTAATTCCTGCTCGTCCTCGAGTAGGTAAATTATAAAAACAGAATTTTTGATGTGGAATGCTACTTAGCATTTTTCTTTAATGTAAATTTCTTTATTGTGGCATGAATGTTTAGATCCGGAAGATTCAAAACAAAAGTTTAATATTGACATAAAAATAATAATACTTCAAGCATACTAATGAAGCAATCATGTCTTCTCAAAATAACATGGCTAAAGAAAGTTATCCCTACAAAATCATATAGTCTGGCTATGCTCTATCTTCATCACACAAAATCTTTAAATCATGCACAACCCCGGTTTCAGCCAAGCAATTGTTTCATACTTTAGTATTCTCAAACTTTTTCAATCTTCACGCAATACATGAGCGTGAGCCATGGACATATCACTATATGTGGAATAGAATGGTGGTTGTGGAGAAGACAAAAAGGAGAAGATAGTCTTACATCAACTAGGCGTATCAACGGGCTATGGAGATGCCCATCAATAGATATCAATGTGAGTGAGTAGGTATTGCCATGCAACGGATGCACTAGAGCTATAAGTGTATGAAAGCTCAAAAGGAAACTAAGTGGGTGTGCATCCAACTTGCTTGCTCACGAAGACCTAGGGAAATTTGAGGAAGCCCATCATTGGAATATACAAGCCAAGTTCTATTAATGAAAAATTCCCACTAGTATATGAAAGTGACAAAATAAGAGGCTCTCTATCATGAAGATCATGGTGCTACTTTGAAGCACAAGTGTGGTAAAAGGATAGTAACATTGCCCCTTCTCTCTTTTTCTCTCATTTTTTTATTTGGGCCTTTTCTCTTTTTTATGGCCTCTTTTTTTTCCTTTTTTTAATTTTTCGTCCGGTGTCTCATCCCGACTTGTGGGGGAATCATAGTCTCCATCATCCTTTCCTCACTTGGGACAATGTTCTAATAATGATGATCATCACACTTCTATTTACTTACAACTCAATACTTAGAACAAAATATGACTCTATGTGTATGCCTCCGGCGGTGTACCGGGATATGCAATGAATCAAGAGTGACATGTATGAAAGAATTATGAATGGTGTCTTTGCCACGAATACGATGTCAACTACATGATCATGCAAAGCAATATGACAATGATGAAGTGTGTCATAATAAACGGAACGGTGGAAAGTTTCATGGCAATATATCTCGGAATGGCTATGGAAAGGCCATAATAGGTAGGTATGGTGGCTGTTTTGAGGAAGGTATATGGTGGGTGTATGATACCAGCGAAAGGTGCACGGTATTAGAGAGGCTAGCAATGGTGGAAGGGTGAGAGTGCGTATAATCCATGGACTCATCATTAGTCATAAAGAACTCACATACTTATTGTAAAAATCTACAAGTCATCAAAATGAAGTACTACACGCATGCTCCTAGGGGAAGGGTTGGTAGGAGTTAACCATCGTGCGATCCCGACCTCCACACATAAGGAAGACAATCAGGAAATAACTCATGCTCCAACTTCATCACATAACGGTTAACCATACGTGCATGCTACGGGAATCACAAACTTAAACACAAGTATTTCTCAAATCCATAACTACTCAACTAGCATGACTCTAATATCACCATCTTCATATCTCGAAACAATCATAAAAATCAAACTTCTCATAGTATTCAATGCACTTTATATGATACTTTTTATTATACTATCTTGGATGCTCATCACTTTAGGACTAAAATTTTAACCAAAGCAAATTACCATTCTGTTCTAAAAGACTCTCAAAATGATATAAGTGAAGCATGAGAGATCAATAATTTCTATAAAATAAAAGCACCACCGTGCTCTAAAAAGATATAAGCGAAGCACTAGAGCAAAAATTATCTAGCTCAAAAGATATAAGTGAAGCACATAGAGTATTCTAATAAATTCCGATTCATGTGTGTCTCTCCCAAAAGGTGTGTAAAGCAAGGATGATTGTGGTAAACTACAAAGCAAAGACTCAAATCATACAAGACGCTCCAAGCAAAACACATTTCATGTGGTGAATAAAAGTACAGCATCAAGTAAAGTTACCGATGGACGATGACAAAAGAGGGGATGCCTTCCGGGGCATCCCCAAGCTTAGGCTTTTGGTTGTCCTTGGATTTTACCTTGGGGTGCCTTGGGCATCCCCAAGCTTAGGCTCTTTCCACTCCTTGTTCCATAATCCATCAAATCTTTACCCAAAAACTTGAAAACTTCACAACACAAAACTCAACAGAAAATCTCATGAGCTCCGTTAGTATAAGAAAACAAACCACCACTTTAAGGTACTGTAATGAACTCATTCTTTATTTATATTGGTGTTAAACCTACTGTATTCCAACTTCTCTATGGTTCATAACCTCCGATACTAGCCATAGATTCATTAAAATAAGCAAACAACACACGAAAAACAGAATCTGTCAAAAACAGAACAGTCTGTAGCAATCTGTAACTTTCGAATATTTCTGTTACTCCAAAACTTCTACCAAATTAGGAAGTCCTGGGTAATTTGTTTATTAATCTACTTCAAAAAGAATCAACTGAAAATCACATTTCTGTGTTTTATGAAAACTAATCTCGTGCGCGCAAAGTTTCTGTTTTTTACAGCAAGATCAAATAACTATCACCGTAGGTTATCCTAAAGGTTCTACTTGGCACAAACACTAATTAAAACACAAAACCACATATAACCAGAGGCTAGATCAAAAATTTATTACTAAACAGAACCAAAAAGCAAGAAACAAAAATAAAATTGGGTTGCCTCCCAACAAGAGCTATCGTTTAACGCCCCTAGCTAGGCATAAAGGCAAGGATAGATCTAGGTATTATCAAATTTGGCATGCAATCCATAAGTGGCTCTCATAATAGATTCATAAGGTAATTTAATTTTATTTCTAGGAAAGTGTTCCATGCATTTCCTTAACGGAAATTGGAACCTAATATTCCCTTCTTTCATATCAATAATTGCACCAATCGTTCTAAGGAAAGGTCTACCAAGAATTATAGGACATGATGGATTGCAATCTATATCAAGGACAATGAAATCTATGGGCACATAATTACTATTTGTGACAATAAGAACATCATTAATTCTTCCCATAGGTTTCTTAATGGTGGAATCCGCAAGGTGCAAGTTTAAAGAACAATCATCAAATTCACGGAAACCTAACACATCACACAAAGTTTTTGGAATCGTGGAAACACTAGCACCCAAATCACACAAAGCATAGCATTCATGATATTTAATTTTAATTTTACTAGTAGGTTCCCACTCATCATAAAGTTTTCTAGGGATAGAAACTTCTAATTCAAGCTTTTCTTCATAAGATTGCATTAAAGCATCAACAATATGTTTGGTAAAAGCCTTATTTTGACTATAAGCATGCAGAGAATTTAGCACGGATTGCAACAAGGAAATAAAATATATTAAAGAACAATTATCATAATTAAATTCCTTCAAATCCAAAATAGTGGGTTCATTGCTATGTAAAGTTTTGACCTCTTCAATCTCACTTTTACCAATTTTTGCATCAAGATCTAAAAACTCCAAATCATTGGGACGCCTTTTAACTAAAGTTGACTCATCTCCAGTCCCATCATTATCAAGATTCATATTGCAAAACAAAGATTTAATAGGAGACACATCAATCACTTTTAGATCTTCATCCTTATTATCATAAAAACTAGAAGAACATGCTTTCACAAAGCAATCTTTTTAGCACACATCCTAGCGGTTCTTTCTTTGCACTCATCAATGGAAATTCTCATAGCTTTGAGAGACTCGTTGATATCATGCTTAGGTGGAATAGAACTAAGTTTCAAAGAATCAACATCAAGAGAAATTCTATCCACGTTCCTAGCCAACTCATCAATCTTAGGCAATTTTTCTTCAAGCAAAGCATTGAAATTCTTTTGAGAAATCATAAATTCTTTCACACTAGTCTCAAAATCAGAGGGCAACTTATTAAAATTTCTATAAGAGTTGTTGTAGGAATTACCATAATTATTAGAGGAATTACTAGGATACGGCCTAGGATTAAAGTTTCCTCTATAAGCGTTGTTACCAAAATTGTTCCTACCAACAAAATTCACATCCATAGATTCATTATTATTCTCAATCAAAGTAGACAAAGGCATATCATTAGGATCAGAAGAAACACTCTTATTAGCAAACAACTTCATAAATTCATCCATCTTTCCACTCAAAACATTAATCTCTTCTATCGCATGAACCTTTTTATTAGTAGATCTTTCGGTGTGCCATTGAGAATAATTAACCATAATATTATCTAGGAGTTTAGTAGCTTCTCCTAAAGTGATTTCCATAAAAGTGCCTCCCACGGCCGAATCTAAAAGATTTCTAGAAGCAAAATTCAATCCGGCATAATTTTTTGTATAATCATCCATAAATTCAAACCATGTGTAGGGCAATTACGTATCATTAATTTCATCCTCTCCCAAGCTTGTGCAACATGTTCATGATTAAGTTGCTTAAACTTCATAATATCGTTTCGAAGAGAGATGATCTTGGCGGGAGGAAAATACTTAGAGATAAAAGCATCTTTCCACTTATTCCATGAATTGATAGTATTTTTAGGCAAAGACGAAAACCAAGTTTTAGCACGATCTCTAAGCGAAAACGGAAATAGCTTCAACTTAAAATATCATTATCCACATTTTTCTTCTTTTGCATATCACACAAATCAACAAAGTTGTTTAGGTGTGTAGCGTCATCTTCAGTAGGAAGGCCAGAAAATTGATCTTTCATGACAAGATTCAACACGGCAGCATTAATTTCACAAGAGTCAGCATCGGTAATAGGAGCAATCAGGGTGCTAAGAAAATCATTGTTGTTGGTATTGGAAAAATCACACAATTTATTAATATCTTGAGCCATCGTGACAAGCAAGCAATCCAACACACAAGCACACAAGAAGCAAGCGAAAAAGAGGCAAACGGAAAAGAGAGGGCGAATAAAACGGCAAGGGTGCAGTGGGGGAGAGGAAAACGAGAGGCAAATGGCAAATAATGTAATGCGAGGGATAAGAGTTTGTGATGGGTACTTGGTATGTCTTGACTTGTGCGTAGACTCCCCGGCAACGGCGCCAGAAATCCTTCTTGCTACCTCTTGAGCATGCGTTGGTTTTCCCTTGAAGAGGAAAGGGTGATGCAGCAAAGTAGCATAAGTATTCCCTCAGTTTTTGAGAACCAAGGTATCAATCCAGTAGGAGGCTACACGCAAGTCCCTCGTACCTACACAAACAAATAAGAACCTTGCAACCAACGCGATAAAGGGGTTGTCAATCCCTTCACGGCCACTTGCGAAAGTGAGATCTGATAGAGATAATAAGATAAATATTTTTGGTATTTTTATGATAAAGATTGAAAGTAAAGATTGCAAAGTAAAAATAGGTTGGAAACTTATATGATGGAGAGTAGACCCGAGGGCCATAGGTTTCACTAGTGACTTCTCTCAAGATAGCATAAGTATTATGGTGGTGAACAAATTACTGTCGAGCAATTGATAGAAAAGTGCATAATTATGAGAATATCTAGGCATGATCATGTATATAGGCATCATGTCCGCGACAAGTAGACCGAAACGATTTTGCATCTACTACTATTACTCCACACATCGACCGCTATCCAGCATGCAGCTAGAGTATTAAGGTCATAAGAACAGAGTAACGCATTAGGCAAGATGACATGATGTAGAGGGATAAACTCAAGCAATATGATATAAACCCCATCTTTTTATCCTCAATGGCAACAATACAATACGTGTTGTTTCCCCTTCTGTCACTGGGATCGAGCAACGCATGATTGAACTCAAAGCTAAGCACTTCTCCCATTGCAAAAAAGATCAATCTAGTATGCCAAACCAAACTGATAATTCGAAGAGACTTGCAAAGATAACAAATCATACATAAAAGAATTCAGAGAAGATTCAAATATTGCTCATAGTTAATCTTGATCATAAACCCACAATTCATCGGATCTCGACAAACACACCGCAAAAAGAGTTACATCGAATAGATATCCAAGAAGATCGAGGAGAACTTTGTATTGAGATCCAAAGAGAGAGAAGAAGCCATCTAGCTAATAACTATGGACCCGAAGGTCTGTGGTAAACTACTCACACATCATCGGAGAGGCTATGGTGTTGATGTAGAAGCCCTCCGTGATTGATTCCCCCTCCGGCGGAGCGCCGGTGTAACATCCCAAATTTTCAATTTGGTATGTTATACATAGATCATCATTGCATATCATGTTTTATTGCATTTTGACAAATCCTCGATAAATCCTAAGCAACTCAAGGACCCTCGGAGAGAGTTGGGGATTTTCTCGAATTTTCGTATTTGATTTTCATCAACTAATAAGACGAGGATTTTGGTTTTAATTATTTTCTCTCCGGAAAATTATTTCATTAAACAAAATAAACGAGAGGAGAAAATATGACTTCTCCAAAACAATTGAAATACTGGAGGAAAAATGTTAAAATCATTTATTGGAATTTATTTGGATTTTATTTGCAATTTTTATTGCATTAAAAATATTGCATGTTTTCAAAATATTTATTTTGAAAAAAATGTTCACCCTATTCTAGATTTTCTAACTAGACGGGGAAAATTTATTTCATATTTTTCTGATTTTTATTTATTTTTCTGTGAATTATTTTCCGCGGAACTTCTTTAAAAAAACGAGCGACGCCCGCTGGGCCGCAACCCAGCCGAGCGCCGGCCCGCCCGCGCCCTCTCCTTCCTCCGCACGGGAGCCGCCGCCGCCTTGCCGAGTCCGGCCGCCGCATGCCTCCCCCTCGCCGCCCCCTTCCCCAAGCCACCTTCGGACCCCCCCCTCTCTTTTCCTCTCATCGCCGCCGCCGCCGCCCTCATCGCCGAGCCGCCGCCGCCCGCACTTGCCCGCCGCCGCCGCCGCCGGGAGCCGCCGCCCCTCGCCTAGCCCGCACCCCGCCGAGCCCTGCACCCGCCGCCCGAGCCCCGCCGGAGCCCTCGCCGGAGCCCCGACGAGGTACTGCCGCTGCCCCGTTTCGTCGTTGCCGGTTTTCGTTTAAAAAAACCCTTCGTTTAAAAAAAAACCCTTGATCAGTTTTTTTTTGGTTTTTTTATTTTGCGAGCGTTTACCGAACCGTTCGTTTTAATGAACGCGTTCATCGGTTTTTCTCTGTTAACGAACGTCCGTTCTTTAACCGTTCGTCCGTTTTTCTTTTTCGTCGGATTTTTCCGTTATTTTCTCAGATTCGATTTCTGATCGAATCTTCGATTCTGTTTAACTTGTCGCTCGTTTATCGGAATCAGGCGATTCAAGCGCCTAGAGTTTCGTCTCGAAATTCTCTTTCTGTTTAACTTACTCAAACAAGTTTTTGCTACAGTAAAATTTGACCTAGATCCAGATTAGTAAACGAAGCTTCTTTCTTTCGCAGTTTGACTTTCGATGCTTCTTTCGAGTTGATTCTTTTTGCAAACCGGAGTTCTTAAGTTGAACTTTCTGGTTGGATCTTTCATTCGAGTTTTACCTGTGCATTAGATGAGTACTGATTGTATGCTTGTTTGTTTGCGATAGAGTACCCGGAGTGTGCCGCTTGTTACTTCGACTCGTTAGGTTTTGCGGATGATCAGCAAGGCAAGTAACACTTTGATCATATACCTTCCATACCCAGTTTTTATTGCATTAGATCTGTTTTCCTCAAACAATTGCATGATTAGGATCTAATTAAATTGTGGGTACTGGGAAGTAGTTGAGGTAGTACCTATTACCTGTTTTATTTTATCAAACCCTTGGGAGTTACTTCTACGTTGCTATTATATTGCCATGCTATGCTCGTAGATGTGGATTGGGTTTGAGTGATATTCATGACAGATGTGAGATTGTTAATTAATGGTTTACTTAAGGTGGCAACTAAAACTCACATCTGGGTGGATTGAGGCACCTGGAGAACCCAGTGTTGTCTGATTTTATAAGGTCCGCCACCCAGGCTCAAAGGGATCATAAGATTATTCATGCTAGAAACTTCCGTGTGCAGCCACAAGCTATTATGGGCTCTAGCATAGTTGAGTAGGTTACATGATCTCTTGAAGAGGTGGGCTAGCAGATGTAGGGGAAAGTAGGTGTACCGGTCCATCCAGAGTAAAGAGTGATTGTTTCTGAAAGACTGTGTCTCGGTCATCCGTTTCTCAAACATCATGTAGTGCGAGAATCAAGCGGAGGCGATCGAGTCTTGTGGGGAAAAGTGCGCAAACCTCTGCAGAGTGTACAAACTAATCATGGTTAGCCGTGTCCCCGGTTATGGACAACTTGAGTATCTAGTACCTGGATTATCATTTGAATCTCAACACTATGTTACTTCTAATTAATTTTGTTGGGTTATTGATGACATTTTTAATTGGGATTGAGATGCTGTCAACCATCTCAATGTTTCACAACCACCATGATAGTTAAATAAAATTTATTCCTTTGAAGTAGGATAAAATTGGCTTTTCGCAAAAATTGTAACCATAGAGCTTTCCACCAGCCATATATGCATGTAGTATAGCATTATTATTGTTCATTACTCTCTATGTGCTACTTTGCCAGCATATCCTATGTGTTGACCCGTTTTCGGGCTGCAACGTTTCATGTTGCAGACTTTTCAGACGACGAGTAAGGTGCCTTAGGTCGTGGTCTTATACTCAGTGATGCCGCTGGAGTTGATGGACTCACTTATCTTCCAAGTCTTCCGCTGTTATCGTTATTAGATGGCCTTAAGCCATGTTTATCATACTTATTCTCTTTGGAGATATTCGATGTAATAAGTGTGTGATTGCTACTCTGTTATAAATCCTCCATTTGTACTGTGCGTGTCAGCATTACTGATCCAGGGATGACACTGGTGCACAGCAGCACAGGCCATTTGAGGTCTGGTCGCTACCGCCGGAAAAGGCCCCAAGATGGGATCTCACGGGTACAGAAGGTTGCGGCGGTGGAAATAGGGTTTCGTGGTGCTCCTGGATGTTTTCGGGGTATATGGGTATATATAGGAAGAAGAAGTAGGTCGGTGGAGCTGCGAGGGGGCCACGAGGGTGGGGCCGCGCCCAGAGGGGGCACGTGCGCCTCCCTGCCTCGTGACCTCCTCGCTTCTTTCTTGACGTCCACTCCAAGTCCTCTGGATCACGTTTGTTCCAAAAATAACTCTCCCGAAGGTTTCATTCCGTTTGGACTCCGTTTGATATTCTTTTTCTGCGAAACACTGAAATAGGCAAAAAAAACAGCAATTTTGCACTGGGCCTTGGGTTAGTAGGTTAGTCCCAAAAATAATATAAAAGTGTATAATAAATCCCATTAAACATCCAAAACAGATAATATAATAGGATGGAACAATAAAAAATTATAGATACGTTGGAGACGTATCAGCTGCCGCCGCCCCGCCGTCGCTTTGCTGCCGACGCTCGTCGCAGGAGCCGCGGGGTCCCGCCGCCGCCGTTGACCCCGTCATCGTCGTTGACCGGTAAAAGACCGATCGGTTTTTTTCGGTTTTCTTTCAGTTTAGATTAGATCGGTTTTTTATTTATCAGATTAATTAGCGAACGTTGACCCATTAGTTCGTTTTAACGAACAGTGTCGTTCATTTAGTTCTGTTAGCGAACGTTCATTCCGTAGATTTTTCATTTTAGTTTTATTTTTTGGCCAGGGACCTATCCGTGAATACTTTTCTCACAGATTAGTCCCTGATCTTCAAACCCTCGTTACTTTTTACTCATTTGTCCAAATCCAGTGAAACCAACGCCAAAATTTTCGTCTTGTTCCCCTCTGTCCAGATAATCAACTTGAACATGATTTTGATAATTTAAAATTTGGTTTCAAGCAGATTTGATTTGAACTTCTTTTGATCGTAGTTTGAGTTTCGTAGCTCCGATTCGATTGATTCTTTTTGCAAATGGAAGCTCTTCTCTTGAGATTTCAGTTTGGATCTTTCTCTTGATTTTACCCGTGCATATTATGCTTGAGTGCTTATGTATGCTATTGTTTGTTCACGATAGAGTTTCGGAGTGCGAAGCGTGCTACTACGAGTCACTAGGGTTTTCAGATCGTCAGCAAGGCAAGTTCACACTTTGATCATATCCCTTTATTACCCATTTTTTATGCATTAGTTTCAAACCTCAAACATTGCATGAGTAGGATCTGATTAACATGTGGGCCCTCGCCGGTGGTGCAAAAGGGATGGCGGGGCAGAACCTCTGGATGTAGAGGGCAGGGTGGCTCCTCGGTTGCGGACAGCGTCACCGTGGGTTAGATCGAAGCTTCAGGTGGCACTGCAAGTAGTCAGAGAAGCAGAGGCATGAGCACATCGGCCTGATGAATCTTACCTACAACGGCATGGATCTTGAGGGAGTGCGGGAAGGCTGCTCGGCGGCGGTCGACTACACGTTGGCGGTTGGCGGCGCGGATCCTCGACGGCGGTCAACTCGACTCCTCGGCTGCAGGCGGTGGAGGGGCTCCTCTGCTGCGGACGATGAGGCGGCACCTTGGGCTTGGACCGTGGGGAAGCACCACATGGTAGAAGGAAGCTTCGGGAAGCGCCACCGTTGATGGGAGAGGAGGTGGCGCGAGCAAATCGGCAGGCAGGTCAGCGAACGGCGGCGGCGGCGGCGGGTGACCAAGGTTTAGGTGGGAGTGTGGCGTGGGAGTAAGAGATAAGATGGGGCGGGGGATGAGCGGACCGGGACATTCCGTCGCGCGCAACTTGTCCCGCAGCCCGAAATAGGTGGGCCAGGCCCAAAACTATGCCGACACTCTTTCTATCACAAAGCAAGAGCGACAGATAATGTAACAGCAAAAATCTTATACCGACACATAGTATGTCTGCAAACCGATCATGCATTGCCGACACACAGATCATCGGAAGACCAGAGCAACCTCGATCATTAGTGTGTCGGCATTGTTACGGACAAATAATGTGTCGGTAATGTACACCTATACCAACAGATGCATGTCGTCGTTGTGGTGTCATGGTGTAGTGATATTGGGAGTAGTTGATCAGGTAGAACATTTCTGATATTATATGTGGATGACATATTGCTGATTGGAAATGATATAGAATTTCTGGATAGCATAAAGGGATACTTGAATAAGAGTTTTTCAATGAAAGACCTCGGTGAAGCTGCGTATATATTGGGCATCAAGATCTATAGAGATAGATCAAGACGCTTAATTGGACTTTCACAAAGCACATACCTTGACAAAGTTTTGAAAAAGTTCAAAATGGATCAAGCAAAGAAAGGGTTCTTGCCTGTGTTATAAGGTGTGAAGTTGAGTAAGACTCAATGCCCGACCACTGCAGAAGATAGAGAGAAGATGAAAGATGTCCCCTATGCTTCAGCCATAGGCTCTATCATGTATGCAATGATGTGTACCAGACCTGATGTATGCCTTGCTATAAGTCTAGCAGGAAGGTACCAAAGTAATCCAGGAGTGGATCACTGGACAGCGGTCAAGAACATCCTGAAATACCTGAAAAGGACTAAGGATATGTTTCTCGTTTATGGAGGTGACAAAGAGCTCATCGTAAATGGTTACGTTGATGCAAGCTTTGACACTGATCCGGACGATTCTAAATCGCAAACCGGATACGTGTTTACATTGAACGGTGGAGCTGTCAGTTGGTGCAGTTCTAAACAAAGCGTCGTGGCGGGATCTACATGTGAACCGGAGTACATAGCTGCTTCGGAAGTAGCAAATGAAGGAGTTCATATCCGATCTAGGTGTCATACCTAGTGCATCAGGTCCAATGAAAATCTTTTGTGACAATACTGGTGCAATTGTCTTGGCAAAGGAATCCAGATTTCACAAGAGAACCAAGCACATCAAGAGACGCTTCAATTCCATCCGTGATTTAGTCCAGGTGGGAGACATAGAAATTTGCAAGATACATACGGATCTGAATGTTGCAGACCCGTTGACTAAGCCTCTTCCACGAGCAAAACATGATCAGCACCAAGGCCCCATGGGTGTAAGAATCATTACTGTGTAATCTAGATTATTGACTCTAGTGCAAGTGGGAGACTGAAGGAAATATGCCCTAGAGGCAATAATAAAGTTATTATTTATTTCCTTATATCATGATAAATGTTTATTATTCATGCTATAATTGTATTAACCGGAAACATGATACATGTGTGAATACATAGACAAACAGAGTGTCACTAGTATGCCTCTACTTGACTAGCTCGTTGATCAAAGATGGTTATGTTTCCTAGCCATAGACATGAGTTGTCATTTGATTAACGGGATCACATCATTAGGAGAATGATGTGATTGACTTGACCCATTCCGTTAGCTTAGCACTCGATCGTTTAGTATGTTGCTATTGCTTTCTTCATGACTTATACATGTTCCTATGACTATGAGATTATGCAACTCCCATTTACCGGAGGAACACTTTGTGTGCTACCAAACATCACAACGTGACTGGGTGATTATAATGGTGCTCTACAGGTGTCTCCGAAGGTACTTGTTGGGTTGGCGTATTTTGAGATTAGGATTTGTCACTCCGATTGTCGGAGAGGTATCTCTGGGCCCTCTCGGTAATGCACATCACTTAAGCCTTGCAAGCATTGCAAGTAATGAGTTTGTTGCGAGATGATGTATTACGGAACGAGTAAAGAGACTTGCCGGTAACGAGATTGAACTAGGTATTTAGATACCGACGATCGAATCTCGGGCAAGTAACATACCGATGACAAAGGGAACAACGTATGTTGTTATGCGGTTTGACCGATAAAGATCTTCGTAGAATATGTGGGAGCCAATATGGGCATCCAGGTCCCGCTATTGGTTATTGACCGGAGACGTGTCTCGGTCATGTCTACATAGTTCTCGAACCCGTAGGGTCCGCACGCTTAACGTTACGATGACAGTTTTATTATGAGTTTATGAGTTTTGATGTACCGAAGGAGTTCGGAGTCCCGGATGAGATCGGGGACATGACGAGGAGTCTCGAAATGGTCGAGACGTAAAGATCGATATATTGGACGACTATATTTGGACATCGGAAAGGTTCCGAGTGATTCGGGTATTTTTCGGAGTACCGGAGAGTTACGGGAATTCTTATTGGGCCTTAATGGGCCATACAGGAAAGGAGAGAAAGGCCCCAAAGGGTGGCCGCACCCCTCCCCATGGACTAGTCCGAATTGGACTAGGGAGGGGGGGCGCCCCCATCCTTCCTTCTCCTTCTCCCTTCCCTTCTCCTACTCCAACAAGGAAAGGAGGAGTCCTACTCCCGGTGGGAGTAGGACTCCCCCCCTTGGCGCGCCCTCCTCCTATGTCGGCCGCCTCCCCCCCTTGCTCCGTTATATACGGGGGCAGGGGGCACCCCATAGACACAACAATTGATCTATTGATCTCTTAGCCGTGTGCGGTGCCCCCCTCCACCATATTACACCTCAATAATATCGTAGCGGTGCTTAGGCGAAGCCCTGCGTCGGTAGAACATCATCATCATCACCACGCCATCGTGCTGACGAAACTCTCCCTCAACACTCGGCTGGATCGGAGTTCGAGGGACGTCATCGAGCTGAACGTGTGCTGAACTCGGAGGTGCCGTGCGTTCGGTACTTGATCGGTCGGATCGTGAAGACGTACGACTACATCAACCGCGTTGTGTTAACGCTTCTGCTTTCGGTCTACGAGGGTACGTGGACAACACTCTCCCCTCTCGTTGCTATGCATCACCATGATCTTGCGTGTGCGTAGGAAATTTTGGAAATTACTACGTTCCCCAACAGCTACTTTAATACACATCTGGGTTGATTGTTTGTGGGCACCTGGGGAATCCAGTGTTGTCCAAGGAGAATCCCGGGGTATTCCGTGTGATTTTTCCTATGGTTCGCCACATAGGCTCAAAGGGATCACAAGATTATTCATGCTGGAAACTTCCGTGTGCAGCCACATGCCATTATGGGCTCTGGCATAGTGGAGTAAGTTGTGGGAAACCTTTCCATTATGGGCTAGCAGATGTAGGGGATTGTAGGTGTACCGGCCTATCTATCGGTTAAGGGGAACTCTTCTGAAAGACTGTGTCTCGATCATCCGTTTCTCAAACATCATGCAGTGCGAGAAATTCAACGGAGGAGATCGAGTCTTGTGGGGAGAAGTGCGCAAACCTCTGCAGAGTGTACAAATTAATCATGATTAGCCGTGTCCCCGGTTATGGACATCTTGAGTATCTGGTATTTGAATTATTGATTCAATCTCAACACTTTACTTAATTAATTTGATTGGGTTAATGATTATTATTTTGGGATTGAGATGGGGTTTACCATTCTCAATATTTATCAACAAACATTGTAGTTAAATAAAATATATTCCTTTGTTGTAGGAAAAAATAGCTTTATGCAAATGATAACTATAGAGCCTCCACCAGCCATATATGCATGTAGTGATAGCTGTTATTCTGTTCATTGCTCTATAGTGTTATCTTGCCAGCATATTCCATGTGCTGACCTACACAGGCTGCAACGTATTATGTTGCAGAATTTTCAGACGAAGAGTAAGGTGCGATAGGTCGTTGTTGTGCACTTGATCAGCTATGCCGTTGGAGTTGATGGACTCATTTATCTTTGAAGCTTCGTTGTTATCCTATTTAGATGGCCTTAAGCCATATTATTGTTATAAGTTCTCTTTTCAGACATTCGATGTAATAAGTGTGTGATTGAACTCTGTTATAAATCCTCAAGTATTGTTGTGTCAGCATTACCGATCCAGGGATGACACTTATGCACAGAGATTTGACCGTCTGAGGTCGGATCGCTATAGTATTGTTGTGCATGTGAGGAATAAATTGAATTTGGCTGCACTTAATACATGAGAAACATATACAAGTGCTATATTTCCTAGTTCTTAATTATGCTTGGTTTAGATAAATGGGTTTTTCATGTGACTTGAATTAATCTGATGAATCTGGAATGTGCTTATTTTTCATCAACATATTTTACTAATAGCATGCGAACCCTTACTTAACCTGATGACTAACTACCTTATATGTGTTGCAGGTAAACAATGGGAAACACTGAGGTTTACAATCGAGGTTAGCACGTGCATGGTCCGTTGTCTAATAGCACATTATTGTGCAATTGCAGGAACCATTCTAATATTTTGGTTTTTAACAATTTGGTCTTGCACATGCAGGTCCTGCTATCAGAGGTTTTGACCCACTGTTCGACCCTTTTTGCATATGGGGAAATGAGTTGTCCATGAATATCAATCAAATCAAGAAACTCAAAAAAATTGTTAGGATAAAGAAATTAGCGGAAAAAAACAACAAGATCTTTGTCTGCACAATGAAGAAGACATCAGTTCACTACAAGATGGTACTAACTATTATACCTTGCCTTTTTTATTCATTTGCCCCATTTCCAATATAGAGAAGATATTTATGCACATCCTTGTTTTCAGGCCTTTCCAAAGCAGTTCACTGATGATTACCTCTCAAACCACCTCTATGGTCAGGAGGCGAGGAAGGTTTTCATACAACACCAACGGTTCAATATTAAAGTGTTCCCGAAGAGGACGAAGGACGGACGGTCAATCATCCAGAGGCACTGGCCTAAAGTTGCAAAGACCTTCAACATGAATGAAGGCTCAATATTCGCCTTCCGCTTCAGCAGTTTTCCAGATGAGATGCATCTGTCTATATACCGTCTATGATGCTAATTTCGAGAGGTTCTACATGTTGCATGTGAAACTTGGTGCTGGTGCAGTTGTGTAATGGGGTAGCTGAGTGCTGAAACTATATCATGTTGTACTATGATGTATTTCAATTATGAAAGTCTGCTTTCTTAATATGGAAATAAAATATATTATGTGCTTAATATGAATGTCAATTAGATTAATAAATGGATTATTAATAATAGGGCAATTAGCCTGCTAATGGCGAATTAGCCTGCTAATTGGGTTTTGCTATTGCAAATGGTTATTGAAAAAATACCGTGGGCGATGACCTCAGGCAACGCACACAGTTTCTAGGAATAAACCGTGTTGGATCAATGAACAATCACACACGACTTTCTCTTGAAAACTGTTTGCGTTAGGCCACCTTGCACAAGCGTTTACCACATAAAAATTGTGTGTGATGGACAGCCTTTGCCACACAGTTTCTTCTACGGACCGTGTGTGATGCATTTAATAACGCAAACGATAAAATTGTGAATATCGTGTGCAATGGCAAGGCTATCACAAACGATTTTACGGGAAAAATTGTGTGTGATGTATCTGTGAACGAAAATGTTTTTCTTGGAGCGACTGTGTGGGATGTACATATGAACGAAAACGTTTAGCTGGTACTGACTGTGTGGGATGTACTTGCGACCGGAAAGAATTTCGCCTGTATAATTGTATTATTTTTAGCTCTACTGTACGTATTTCATTATTTGAGCGCTCGCCGGTTGCACACGACCTTATTTTGCCGAGCGTGTGTGCCAGGAGGGCATATCCCCGATGATTTTTGGGTCATGTGGGAAGGACCCCCTATCGCCCACACTCACTAGGCGAAGGTTCCAAATGCCGTCGCGGAAAGGGGTTAAAACCGTTTGTATAGCACCGACGCGTACTAGTGCCACGCTATTTCTCCCAGGCAACGGTGCCAGAAAAATGTCTTGATAACCCATAAATATAGGGCATCGTTTGTAGCCTTTTCGATAAATAAGAGTGTCGAACCCAACGAAGAGCTAAAGGTAGAATAAATATTCCCTCAAGTTCTATCGACCACCTATACAACTCTACGTACACTGAACGTCCGCTTTATCTAAAACAAGAATAAACCCGGAGATACTTTGCGAGAATAAAACTATGAATAAATTGCAAGATAATAAACTTAGTAGTGTAGTAGAAAGCTTTTTGTAACACAAGATAA
Organism: Aegilops tauschii subsp. strangulata; assembly: GCF_002575655.3. Classification (NCBI taxonomy): domain Eukaryota; kingdom Viridiplantae; phylum Streptophyta; class Magnoliopsida; order Poales; family Poaceae; genus Aegilops; species Aegilops tauschii. The sequence goes on from NC_053037.3 coordinate 448,808,147, forward strand.
AGATTTGTCCCTAGGCAATCGATAGCTAGAGCGGTAATCATTATAGCCATTTTATATGAGGGAGAGGCATGAGCTAACACACTTTTTGTACTTGGATCATATGCACTTATGATTGGAACTCTAGCAAGCATCCACAATTACTAAAGATCAAGAACTCTAGTAAGCATCCCCAATTACTAAAGATCATTAAGGTAAAACCCAACCATAGCCTTAAGTATCAAGTCCCCTTTACTCCCATACGCAACAACCCCCTTACCAGGGTCTGTGTATTCTGTCGCTCAGGCCACCCACTATAAGAGAATTATGAAAATATTGCAACACCCAACAGCGGGGATCCCTCACGTTTGTGAGACGGAGGGCACCGTAGGACATCACCATAATAAAATATACAACTCATACCAACCACGATCATGATTAGCCCATAGGACAAAATAGGTCTACTCAAACATCATAGGATAACCACATATCATTGGATAATAATATATAGTGTTGAACACCATGTCTAAGTAGATAATTACAGCGGGAATAGAGAGGTTACATCGCTGCATAGAGGGGGAGAAAGTTGGTGTTGATGGTAGCAAGATTGTTGATGTAGATCGCCGTCACGATCCTTGCCCCGGCGGTACTCCGGCGCCATCGGGAGAGAGGGGGAGAGAGCCCCCCTTCTTCTTCTTCCTTGGCCTCCCCCTAGATGGGAGGAGAGTTCCCCCTCTGGTCCATGGTCTCCATCGCGGCGGAGGGGCAGGAGCCCCTCCGAGATTGGATCTCCCTCTCTGTTCTCTTCTATTTCGCGTCCCAAGATCTGGCCGAAAACAGTTACTTAAACATCCGGAGATCCATAATTCCGATTGCGCTGAGATTTTGACACGATGTTTTTCGGATATAAGCTTTCTTGCGCCCGAAGTAGAGCAGCAACCGCCTTACGAGGTGACCACAACCCACCACGGCGCTCCTGGGCCCTGGGGTGCGCCCGCGTGTACTGTGGGGGTTGTGGGCCTCCTTTTGTGTTGATTCCAACTCCCAAAAATCACATATATTTCAAAATAAATCTCCGTAAATTTTTATCGCATTTGGAATTCGTTTGATATGAATATTCTGCGAAACAAAAAAACATGCAACAAACAGGAACTGGCACTGGGCACTGGATCAATAGGTTAGTCCAATAAATCATATAAATTGTTGCCAAAAGTATGTAAAAGTTGTATAATATTGACATGGAACAATTAAAATTATAGATAAGATGGAGACGTATCAAAGCACTTCTATACCTTGTATGCTTTTTAATTACCATAAATATTTTAATGTTACGTATGTCAAGCATCCTACGAGAGGTGACTATTAGAAGGTGTAAGGAGAAGGTCACTATTCAGAATAAAAAAACAAGGGAAAGGTGGCCCTAAAATGAAGCTATAGAATGCCAAACTTATCACTGAATCTATAGAGAGAATGATGAAAAAGCAAGCCCCTATGGCGGACAACCCTAAGAACACCACTCACTTTTTTTCACCTGCAAGAAAACGTTACCGACAAATAACTGGAGGTAAGGATTGTTAAAGAAACACTTATGATGGTATTTCTCTTTTTGTGCATTACATTCCATATTATTCATTATATTTCCATCTTTCTCTGTGTCTAAATTTTTTAGTGACAAGCAAATTTGGAACATGAGTTGACCCTTGATTACTGTAAGGAGAGGAAGATCACTCATGCAGCATTTGAGCACATCTAAATCTTTGAGAAAAAATAAGCTTGCTCATGATGTTACTAGGAAGACGCACAATGAGCAGCAAAAGGAGAAGTGTGAGGGGGAAGGTGGCATTATTTTTGCGCAATTGATACGTTCGTGATACCCTCTCAACTTTGTTTTACTTTGCATATTTGTTTTTGTCTTGAGTCAATCTTTCTAAAGTTTGATCAAGGTTATGGAAAAATATTTCATCATTCACAATACCGAATCAATATCATTAGATCCATCATGGAATATATTTTTATAATTTATTTAGTTAGTATTGTAGATGCTCATATTATTTAATATAAGTCTATTAAAAAATTTAAAAAGTCTGACTCAAGACGAAACTAATATGTGAAGTAAAAATAAATAAATAGAGGGTACATCCTTTTAGTAATTAATGTAGTTGAGGTTCCCCTCATATGTTCCAAAGATAGGTGAAGATACGTATGCACACTATGAACATGTTCTGCCTACTCATGCTCACAAAATGTTTTTTGTGCTTTAGTTAAATCCATTTTTTTCTATATATGATTTTGTGTTGATCTTGCTTGATGCAGGTTGGCGATCACGGGCTTAGGACAAAATTAAGTGTGAGATCATAATTATTGGTGATTGAACGCGTGCACTCACTTGACTAACATCGCCATGATAAATGCCTCACTTGACTCACCTTGCCACGGTCAGGCACGGGGTGAGTCAAGCAAGTGTACACGTTGTTATCTCATGTTCTCATGCTCCAAGGAGTGCGAAGAAGAACAATGTACACGTTGTTGTCTCATGTTCTCATGCTCTAAGGAGCGCCAAGAAGAACCCCTTAGGGCATCTTGAATAGGCTCCTCCATTCCTCCCACATATGTCTAGATTAGACTGTTCGGACCAAAAACTTCATCCAACACAAGCTCCCAATTTCGGCCTCGATTGTTCGATATCCCTTGGATCGGCCCCAGATGGAGGGAAGCGGAAGGGGAGTACAGACTATTTGCCACATCAGTCTGATAGAACCCCTTTTAAACATTCCCCTCACTCTCTCTCACTCTCACTTTGCACTTTCCGCCGTCAATCGAGAAGGAGTTCGACGAGCAGCTTCGGGCGGCGCTGCGGGCCTCATTGATCAACGAGTTACACTCGCACGACCATGACTCCTCCTCTTACATGACGTCCCTGCCGCCCACCCCATTGCCGCCTCAGCACTAGCGCCCGCCCTCTCCCCTCGGCGACCTGATGGCGGGCTTCAGTTCATTTTGTAGATTTTAGAGTAGTTTTTGTTAATTTTTTATGTAAATTTGAACCGTGTTTGATGTTTTATGTGTGAACTATGCATGAATATAGTTTGAAGTAGTTTGAATGTCCATACCCCCCTATAATTTTGATGTTTACCATCGGGTACCTAGAGGTGTCACAAAGAACTAAGGATGTCTAAACTCTTCTCCACTCTGCATGTAAGACTAAACTTTGCACATGTCATGCAAACAAAATGATTGTTTCATATGGGTCTATGCCCATTAGTCTAGTATTTCTAAAAACATGTTCATTAATACAAATAAAATTTTCATCCTCTTTGTAAAATTGTTCTGTTGCAAAAAGGAAGTACAGACACATCCTTTTTACCAGACATACACATTGTTTCAGTAACAAAAGTGGGAAGATCGATAGATCTGATAAACCATATCATATTGTGGTATTTTATAAATTTTATAACTATATATAGAACAACATGCTCAATGACAGGTTAATAATGGTGTCAATACTAAGACCAGCCGCTGGTTGACCAAACCACACGCGCCGACCCAAGGGGAGCAAAGATACTGCCCTCGCTAGGTTGTGAGCATATCTGTTGGAGCTTTTGTTTTTGTATATGAAAGTAACCTCAAGGAATTGGCATTCCGTCTCCTTAATCTCCCTCAAGAAAGTGTTGTAGAACCCATGAAGCGGTGCTTGAGATTTTCCACGACTCGCAAATAGTGTAAGGCGACATATGTCATCAAGTCGATAGGTAGCACCAAAGCCTCCCTTCAAGCAGCAGCCTCCAGCGTCGCTAGGTCGTAGTAACCTGGGAAAGTGATCGACAAGGCACCGAAGAAGATCCCCGTTTGAGACTTGCACAATGTTGCACTATGGCAGCTGCTGCCCTGGGAAATGTATCTGGTGCACCCACTCTTGTGATGCTTACCGGTGCACGACCATCCAAAAGTTACTTTATAAGTGCTTTAAAAAAATCTGAAAACAATTTAACATGTACATATAAGCATAAAAAATTAGAAAACAATTAAAAAATCAGATTAAATTTGAACCACAACTTGAGAAACAAAACTAACAAATTCAACACTAATTTTGTTAATGAGCCAAATCTATTGCCAATCTGAAATGTGGACTATTCATAATATGATTTGACTTTTTTTAGTTGTAGGTCTACTTTCAATCCGAAATGTTGTAACATAGTGGATGTATGTTTTGTGTACATGCTAAATAATTTGGAGTTTTCTAAAATATGTGTAGAGTGCATTTTAGCTGACAGATGCATCGGTGGCACCACAAGAGTGGGAGCACCGGATATTCTTCCTACTGCCCCAGCCTCGCCTCTTTTTTTTTTCTTTCGCCTCATCTATAAAACGAAGAAATACAAAAATGGAAACACGAGGCCCAAGAGAACCACGCAGGCCAATGTGCACAAAACAATTAATCTCTCTCTCTCTCTTATTGCGAAGGTGCTGGGACACAAAACAATTACTATCGGATTCTCAAAATAAAAAAAACAATTACTATCTCTCTCTGCGAAGGTGCTGGGATGTAATCTCAGGGCAGCGCTAAGTCTCGCTTATCGCGAGATCTAGCCTGCTCTCACGTCAGGTGTCTCCCTAGATGGGCTGGCCCAGGCGCGTGGGAAGCCACGACCTGGTTTCTTTCCTCATGTTTTTTATTTTGTTTGTTCTTTAATTTTTTATTCTTGTTTATACTTTCAAATGTTCAAAATAAATATGTTACAAGAAACATTTTACATAAACTGTTCTGAAAAATGTTAACCAAGCATTTAAAAAATGTTCAATATGTATAAAGAAAATGTTTCTAATGTGTATGAAAAATGTGTACAAAAAATATATAATGTGTGTGAAAAGTTGATCATGTATGTAAAAATGTTATTCAAGCATTTGAAAAAAAATGTTAAGCAAGTATTTGAAATTTTTTTAATCAGTATAGAGAAAATGTTGCCCATGTATTAAAAAATGTCAAACTTGTATTTGAAAAAAAGTTAATCAAGAATTTGAAAATGTTAAAACGTGTATAGAAAATATGTTGACCATGTATTCAGAAAATATTAATCTTATATTATTTTAACCAAGCACTTGAAAATGTGTATATAAAAAATGTTGACCATGTATTCAATTTTTTAACCAAGCATTTGAAAAACGTTAAATGCGTATTAAGAAAATGTTTCTCACATATACAAAAATATACAATGTGTGTGAAAAAAGTTGAGCATGTATTTAGCAAAAAATGTTAAAAAATAATTTATAAAAATGTTAAACAAATATTTGAAAGTGTTAATCATGCATTTGAAAAATGTTAAATGTGTATTGATTTTTTTTACCATGCATTAAAATATGTTAATTTTGTATTTGAAAAATGTAATCACACATTGGAGAATGTTAAAATGTGTATAAAAAGATGTTGACCATGTATTAAAAAAATGTGGTTCTCGTGTTTGAATAAAATGTTAATGAAGCATTTGAAAATTTTAAAATATTATATAGAAAAACCGTTGACCATGTAATAAAAAATGTTATATTTGTATTTGAAAATTGTTAAACATGTATTAAAAATGTTCTTGACATATATGAAAAAGGTAGAAGGAAAAAGAAAAAAAGAAAAAAACAATGGAAGCCAATAAAGAAACTACAGAAAAAGAAAACCGAAGATACAGGTGCAAGAAGAATGGAAAACAGTGAAAATGATAAAGAAACAAAGAAAGAACATTGAAAACAAAGAAAGAAACCAAAAACCAAAGAAAATCTAGAACAAAAAAATCCAAAGAAAACCGATAAAAAAACAAAAAGAACCGAAGAAAGAAACAACTAAACATGGAAAACATGAAAACTAGGAAAACCCAGAAAAAACGAAAGAAAATAATTAAAAAAAGGGAAAGTGCGGAAAACCAATGAGGAAATCTGAGTGAACGAACAAACCCAAGCGACCGGGCGAAGCCGAGCGAGTTGCCATCGATGAAGAAAAAACGGGACGACCCAGTACCCACGCGAGGGAGGGAACCTAAAGGCGAGGGGAGCATGCATCTTGCTATAAGCGAGATACAACTCCCATGATAATTCCAGTTCGTTGTATAAAAATGTATGCGAGCGTATATTAGTCAGTTATCTAAAAAAACATTTCACATCAGTCACTTTTTATCAAGACCATCTAATAATCATCCAGCGGACAGAATTAGATCACGCACCGTTCGTCTTTTCCCTCCCTTTCTTCTTCCTCCATGCGGCGCCAACCGACCAGGCCCATCCACCTGCCTTTGGCACCACGGACGGTGGGCGCTGATGCGGACCACCTCGTCCTCCCCTCAACCTCCCCCAACGTAGGTTCTGGCTACCGCCTCGACCATCCCTCTAAACCCTCACGACACCCCCTCCCCCTCGCCCTCCCCCCCTAATTAAGTTTCTTCCTCGCCTCCACCTGGGAGACCGTAGCTCGCTGCCGCTCGCAAGGTCGTCCACGCTTCGGCGAGGTCCTGGCTCGGCCTCGCCGTGCCCGACACTTGTCACACAGTCCCCGCCTTCGGCGTGGTGCAAAGCAGAAAGTGATTCACACAACAACAAAATTCAGGCATATGAGATATAGCAAAATCAAAAATGTATTACACATATTCATAAAACAGAGGAAGTTCATAGCGCAAGTACTCCTAAAGAGACTCGCAAATTTAAAAAGTACTCCCAAAGAGGCACCGGGACCGGGAGGTTCTCTATATAAAATGAGCATCAAAATATACGTGAATGGAGAAGAACCTGAAAAAAAAAGGTCTCTTGACCAGAAAAACTGAAGTAAAACCCATCGTGCATGCCTCATCATACCTTCGCGTACGTGCATTCCACCAACCTAAGCCAACGGGACACCATCTCAAAAACCCCGGGCCCTCTCCTCAAAGCATCACAGGACGATGCCAGACCATCGCGCTATCTCGGCACCGAACGCGTCCACCACCAAGCCGGCGACGGCCATGATGCGGTACGCCACGCCGCAGTCCACCCCGCCGATGTCGCCGCTCCACGGTACGGCGACGCCTCGCACTCCCGGCGCGTACTCTGAGATGCCGCCGCCCTCGCCACGGCCCGCGATCACGCTCACCCCGCCCCCGTCCAAGAAGAAGCAGCGCCGCACGGCCGCGCGCTCGCTCCGCGCCATCCGCGCCGTGCGCGCGCTGTTCCGGTCCCTCCCGATCCTCGCCCCGGCGTGCCGCTTCCACGGCATCGTCCCGCGGCACGGCGGGCCGTCGCGGATGCACGACGGCCACGTCAGCGGCGCCTCGCGCACGACGGGGACGCTGTTCGGGTACCGCAGGGCGCGGGTGACGCTGGCGGTGCAGGAGACGCCCGGGAGCGTGCCCATCCTGCTGCTGGAGCTGGCGATGCAGACCGGCAGGTTCATGCAGGAGATGGGCGCCGAGCACCTGCGCGTGGCGCTCGAGTGCGAGAAGAAGCCGCCGGGCGCCGGCGCCGGCATCGGCCGCACGCGCCTGCTCGACGAGCCGCTGTGGACGGCCTACGTGAACGGGCGGAAGATCGGGTACGCCATGCGCCGGGAGCCCACGGAGGACGACCTCACGGTCATGCAGCTGCTGCGCACCGTGTCGGTCGGCGCCGGCGTGCTGCCGAACGACGTCATGGGTTGCGACACCGCCGAGGGGCAGGAGGCCGGCGACCTGGCGTACATGCGCGCGCGCTTCGACCGCGTGGTGGGGTCCCGGGACTCCGAGTCGCTGTACATGCTCAACCCTGACGGGAACAATGGGCCAGAGCTTAGCATCTTCTTCATTAGGATATGATGATCAAGCTTATGGCAGTTTCTGATTTTTTGCATTACTGAGATTTTGGAACTATGAGGCTGATTTTGTTGTCTGGGTGAAAATGGGAGGTGCCAGTATGCTTTTGTTTGTATGATATGATAGTTGCCTTCGCCCCCAAAGACTCATTTTCTAAGCATGTGTAGAAGCAGCATTATTCAGGAATAAAAATTGTGTTTGCGGAATTGATGCATCTACGACTGAACTAGCAAATTTGGAAACAACTGAAAGACAAGATATGTTCAAGTGGAACGGAAGCTCGAAAGCTGTTTGCATTCTCGCAGCATCATGATCGATCTTCTTTTTCTCAAGGATTCGCAAACGCTCAAATGGTACAACAGAGTAAGAGTAGTGCTACCGTCCGATCAAGCGCGCGTCAACTCCCCAGTCTGAGGCCGGCTCACTTTCAACTTCATGCTTCTGCACGCTCGCCGGCCGCCACGCGCTCACCCTCGGCCACCACGCGCTCGCCCGCGCTTGACGGACTGAGATCTTTCAACTTCATGCTTCTGCACACTTGGTGAAGTCACGCTGCAACTTTAGCCATCTAATCTCCATCCAAAACACATCCAACGGTCTACATGAGACACAGGCAAAAACTACAGGACTTAGCAGTTTTGCAGCCTAGCAGCAAACAACAGTACAGTCTAGCAGCAAACAACGATACAGTGTGCTTCGATTCAGTTTGATTTGAACAGATTGTAACCCAAAAAATTGAACAGATTATACAGTACCATATTATGCAATCAAAGTTGAACAATTCAATTCCATTTGACACCGAATCCAGTAGCATTTGACATTAAAAGGCTGTAGCACATAACAATTGAATGCTACAGCAAGAAATGCCAATATTGAGTAATCATCCATGTACACAAAAGCAGGCCATTTCACTTGTACACTTCGGCCAAAAAAGACTGATTAACTCCCCAAAATACAGTAGTTAACCTGTCCAAAATACTACCTAACAACTTTAAAGATACTAGATCAGATCATCATAAAGATATCATCGTCAACTTGTGAAGTTGTCAAGAGCTCGATAAAGCTGTCGATTTGTGACGCCCGGATAATTAAGCTACAGTGAACCTCTGCTAATGATGCCACGTCACTTCAGTAACTATTGCTAATCTCGCGTTAGTTCAAAACCGATTCAAAATCCAAATTCAAAAAAAAGTCAAAGAATTAAAGTATTCAATTGTCAAATAGAAATGTTCAAATTATAGCAAATAAATCATAGATGATTATGGTGGTGAAACCACATTGTTGTGAAATGTTTGAATACTCCGAATTAAATAGAACAGAAGCCAAAACCAATAATTAAATGCCCTTTATAAAATATAACATATTAAACTAATTAAGTTTGGTGCCCGAGATATAGTGGCATTAGAATAAGTAGTAATACTATTTTAGGAAATAAGATCATAATTATAAAAAAACTAAAATAAAGAGAAACTAAAAGTAAAACGGTAAAAGAAAAATTAAGAAAAACAAAATACAAAAAAAAAAGAACACCCCCCCTCGCTGGGCCACGGCCCAGATGGCCTCGGGGCCAATCGGGCCGGCCCAGCCGCACCTCTCCTGGCCTATATGGCCCCTCCCTCGTGACCTAACCCCGAACGCCCCACTCCCCTCACGATCCCCCCCTCCCCCCTCGTCTCCCTCACCCGCCGCCACCACACAACACACACACACACACACACGCACGCACGCACGCATCGTGCCGGGGAGAGGAGCTCCCCGCGCCCGATCCCCTCGCGTGCATCGGTGCCCCGCCTCCCTCCGTCACCGGCGACCGCCAGCAGGCCGCCGCCCCGCACCGCCGCCGCCAACGGCCCCATGTTGGCTGCAGCTTCATCACCGGCGCCGCCCCTGCCGCACGCCCCCTGCCGCCCGGAGCCGCTCCGCCGACGCTCGTCGCCGACCACCGCCCCGTCGCCGGATCTCCTCCCCATCGCCCGGTCGTCCCCGTCCATCTCCTCGACCCCCGCTGCCCGAACCCCTCCAGCACCCCTGTGAGCCGCCGCCTCCCCTCCTTACTCCCTCTCTCTCCCGTCGTTGAGCCCCCGCTCGCGGCCGCGGTCACCGCGTCCACGGCCGCGCTCCGTCCGTGCCCCGCACACCCTGGCCTCCTCCCCGCATGGCCCGACGATGCTCGCCGCCGCCCGCGACTGCGCACGCTTCCACCCCCAGCCACTCCGTGCTCGCGCGCGACGCCACTGGGCACCGGAGCTCGTCCCACGCGCGTGCTCCACCGCGCTGCCCGCCTAGCCTCGCCGCGCCGCTGCTTTGGCCACGCCCACGGCCGCCGTGCGCCCCTGGACGTGCGCCCAATCGGGCCACGCCCGTAACCGCCACCCTGCGCCCGCTTTGGCCCAGTGCCAATGACACATGGGGCCCAGCCCCTGGAACGTTTAATAAAAAAGGAATTTTAAAAATAAATAATAAGTAAATAAAAATATTAAGTAATTAAGTAATTAATTAACTAAATTAATTAACTTAATTAATCTTGTTTAATTAAACTAAAAACATTAGTTACCTAATTAACTAATTAAACTGATTAGTAGGTTAATTAGATTATTGTACCTATGACATGCGGGACCCACACGTCAGTGACCCAGTCAACACCTCTGTTGACTCCTGACGTCATGCTGACGTCAGCATGCACTATTCTGGATAATGTTGATTTAAAATAATTAAGTAAACTCTAAAAACGATTAAATCTTTTAAAATTAATATAAAATAAACTGTAGCTCGGATGGAAAAACTTTGTACATGAAAGTTGCTCAGAACGACGAGACGAATCTGATTACACAGCCCGTTCGTCTGCCACACACCCCTAGCATATCGAACACACAACTTTTCCCCTCCGTTTCATCTGTCCGAAAACGCGAAACACCGGGGATACTTTCCCGGATATTTCCCCCCTTCGCCGGCATCACCTATGAAAGAACATGCGGTGCCCCCATGTTTGGTTTTGGTAATTGATGACAATCCCTATGGACTAATGGTTGCCTTGAGTTATATTTGAAGGATTTGTCCATAGGCATTTCTTGAAGTCCATGTGTTGGTTTCAAGGAGTTTATGTGGTGACCAAGGTGTTATTAAGGAATTATCCAAAGATTGGTCATGTGAGAGTAGAGCTTATTGCAAGCATGTCTTGAAGAAGAAGATTGTGTGATCATTCATGTTTACCTTCAAGACATCATCCAAATGAAGAGAGTTGGAAAGAGTCAAGGTTGATCAAGACTAAGTCAAGAGTGTATCAAGTTGATCAACACACAAAGCGCACAAGATGCACCGAGAGGGATCAAGCGATCCCATGGTGTGGTAAGCATTGTCGATTACGCTTTGTGTACTAACCCATGATCTTCGTGAGAGTTCTTTGTGGGGTTAGGTTGCGGTGTGCAAGTTCAAGTGAAGCATCATGAAGAGATCAAATGCTTGAAGCTTGTCGTCCATTGTGGTGACAATGGACTTGTGAAGATGTGCGGAAGAGTGGCTCACCCATAGTGGAGTATGGGGGAGCAATCAACTAGTCTTCATCGAGCCAACACAACCAAGAAAGGTGGTCCAACTTGAGGGAGTCAAGATCGTCATCATCTAGCTCAAGTGGACCATGTGCAAGGCAAAGGTTTGCTCTTGATAGGTTTTCTATTTTACCGGTCTCATGATGGTAGTTGGGAGACCGGGTTATAGGATCGATTGCCGTACTATCAAGGGGGGCTCTCGATGAGTAGCTTGATCGTATCGTTCATAGAGAGCTCAAACCATTGCATCCTTGCATCATCTTTGTTGGTTCTTGTTTGGTTCTTCTCTTTGTGAGTTTTGGAGCTTATGGTCATCTTGATGACAAGCTCGAGTTCATCGAAAACGGAGTTCACTCGCATCTTCTATGATGTTTTCGATGTTGGAGGTTATGCCGGTTCTTCTCGGTTGGAGGTTTCACTCCTCTATTTGCTGTTTTGATGCTACTCGTCTTTCTCAATCCAACAAGCTTGAGTTTGCTCAATTCGGAGCTCATATGCAGAAGTTATGGCAGTTTTGGTTTCCTAGCGGTAGTACCGCGGCCAGAGCGGCAGTACCGCTTATCGCCCCAAGCGGTAGTACCGCTGTCCAAAGCGGTAGTACCGCCTATGGCCATAAGCGGTAGTACGGCTACGGTTCCGCGCTGGTACCGCCTCGATTTTGGGTCTTGCATTTTTCGTGTCGAGTTTTGTAGTAGTTGCACGGCAGTAAGGCACGACAGTTCCACCTATAAGCGGTAGTACCGCCTATAAGCGGTAGTACCGCTCCGGTCGGGCGGTAGTACCGCTACTGCATTTTTGGTCCCGTGTTCTGCTCCTCCAGCGGTAGTACCGCTGGGGTGCGCGGTAGTACCGCTTATAAGCGGTACTACCGCCCCAAGGTTCATGTTTGGTTGCTCCTTTTCCCTGCTTCTTCCGCCAGAGCAGTAGTACCGCTCGTGGAGCGGTAGTACCGCTCGTGTGCGGGCTGAGCACATAACGGTTGGATTTTTTCCTTTCTATAAAAGGGGGTCTTCTTCCCCAATGAACCTTATCCTTTGAGCTCGTGTTGTTCCCCCATTGTTGACCTCCTTCGAGCTTGCTAACTCTCAATCCCTCCATGGATTCTTGCTAGTTTTTGAGGGAAAAGAGAGAGGAGATCTAGATCCACATTTCCACCAATCACTTTCTCCTCTTTGTGAGGGGAACCCCTTGGATCTAGATCTTGGAGTTCTTGGTGTTCTCCTTCTTGTTCTTCCTCTCATTTTCCTCCCTAGCATTAGTTGCTTCGGTGGGATTTGAGAGAGAAGGACTTGGGCACTCCGTGTGCCCTTGCCATTGCATTTGGTGCATCGGTTTGAGTTCTCCACGGTGATACGTGGAAGTTACAAGTTGAGAAGCTTATTACTCTTGGGTGCTTGGTGCCCTTGAGCTTGTTCCTCTTGGGTGCTTGGGCGCCCTAGACGGTTGGTGGTGTTCGGAGCTCAATCATTGTGGTGTAAAGCTCCGGGCAAGCGTCAGGGTCTCCAATTAGGTTGTGGAGATCGCCCCGAGCAATTTGACGGGTTCCGGTGACCGCCCTCAAGGGTTGCCAAAGTGTACGGGTTCGGTGACCGCCCCCAAGGGTTGCCATTTGTACGGGTTCGGTGACTGCCCTCAAGGGTCCCTTAGTGGAATCACGGCATCTTGCATTGTGCGAGGGCGTGAGGAGATTACGGTGGCCCTAGTGGCTTCTTGGGGAGCATTGTGCCTCCACACCGCTCCAAACGGAGATTAGCATCCGCAAGGGTGTGAACTTCGGGATACATCGTCGTCTCCGCGTGCCTCGGTTATCTCTTACCCAAACCCTTTACTTATGCACTTTACTTTGTGATAGCCATATTGTTTCTTGTCATATATCTTGCTATCACTTAGTTATTTATCTTGCTTAGCATAAGTTGTTGGTGCACATAGGTGAGCCTAGTTGTTGTAGGTTTTGTGCTTGTCAAATTAACCGCTAGGTTTATTCCGCATTTGTTCAAGCCTAAACCGTAATTATTTTAAAGCGCCTATTCACCCCCCTCTAGGCGACATCCACGATCTTTCAACCTATCCCTGCGTTAGATTACCCCTGGCACCGCGTATTGCCTTGTTATATTTTGTGTGATGCTTTGTTTGCTCCGTATTTACTGTTTCTTCCCCCTCTTCTTCTCCGGTAGACCCCGAGACCGACGCCGCTGCTACCCAGTACGACTACGGTGTTGACGACCCCTCCTACTTGCCAGAACAACCAGGCAAGCCCCCCCCCTTGATCACCATATATCGCCTATTCTTCTCTCTACTGCTTGCATTAGAGTAGTGTAGCATGTTACTGCTATCGGTTAATCCTATTCTGCTGCATAGCCTGTCATTGTTGCTACAGTTGTTACCCTTACCTGCAATCCTAAATGCTTAGTATAGGATGCTAGTGTTCCATCAGTGGCCCTACACTCTTATCCGTCTGCCATGCTATACTACTGGGCCGTGATCACTCGGGAGGTGATCATGGGCATATGCTATATACTTTATATTGTTACATTACTTATGATACTGTTCGGAGATGGGGGCTGAAGGGGCAGGTGGCTCCATCCCGGTAGAGGTGGGCCTGGGTTCCCGACGGCCCTCGACTGTTACTTTGAGGCGGAGCGACAGGGCAGGTTGAGACCACCTAGGACAGAGGTGGGCCTGGCCCTGGTCGGCGTCCGCGGTTACTTCAAAATAACATGCTTAACGAGTTCTTGGTATTTGATCTGAGTCTGGCCATTTGGTCTATACGCACTAACCAACTACGCGGGAACAGTTATGGGCACTCGACGTCGTGGTATCAGCCGAAGCCTTCGTGGCGTCAGCGACTGAGCGATGCGCGCCGGATTGGACTAGAACGCCTGCTAGGCTAGGTCTGCTTCTGGCCGCCCACGCAACGTGCAGGTGTGCAATGGGCGATGGGCCCAGACTCCTGCGCCATAGGATTTAGACCGGCGTGCTGACCTCTCTGTTGTGCCTAGGTAGGGTTGCGACGTGTTGATCTTCCAAGGCCGGGCATGACCCAGGAAAGTGTGTCCGGCCAAATGGGATCGAGCGTGTTGGGTTATGTGGTGCACCCCTGCAGGGAAGTTTATCTATTCGAATAGCCGTGTCCCTCGGTAAAAGGACGACCCGGAGTTGTACCTTGACCTTATGACAACTAGAACCGGATACTTAATAAAACACACCCTTCCAAGTGCCAGATATAACCCAGTGATCGCTCTCTAACAGGGCGACGAGGAGGGGATCGCCGGGTAGGATTATGCTATGCGATGCTACTTGGTGAACTTACCATCTACTCTCTTCTACATGCTGCAAGATGGAGGTGGCCAGAAGCGTAGTCTTCGACAGGATTAGCTATCCCCCTCTTATTCTGGCATTCTGCAGTTCGGTCCACCGATATGGCCCTTTACACATATACCCATGCATATGTAGTGTAGCTCCTTGCTTGCGAGTACTTTGGATGAGTGCTCACGGTTGCTTTTCTCCCTCTTTCCCCCTTTCCATTCTACCTGGTTCTCGCAACCAGATGTTGGAGCCCAGGAGCCAGACGGTACCGTCGACGACGACTCCTACTACACCGGAGGTGCCTACTACTACGTGGAGGCCGCTGACGACAACCAGGAGTAGTTTAGGAGGATCCCAGGCAGGAAGCCTGCGCCTCTTTCGATCTGTATCCTAGTTTGTGCTTGCCTTCTTAAGGCAAACTTGTTTAACGTATGTCTGTACTCAGATATTGTTGCTTCCGCTGATTCGTCTATGATCAAGCAATTGTATTCGAGCCCTCAAGGCCCCTGGCTTGTATTATGATGCTTGTATGACTTATTTATGTTTTTGGAGTTGTGTTGTGATATCTTCCCGTGAGTCCCTGATCTTGATCGTACACGTTTGCGTGCATGATTAGTGTACGATTGAATCAGGGGCGTCACAAGTTGGTATCAGAGCCGACTGCCTGTAGGAATCCCCCTTCCACACTCCTTGGCCGAAGTCGAGTCTAGACATTGCAAAACTTTTACTAACATGGTTGTGTGGCTTACGGGCCCACGTCGCCATTGGGTGGTATTAGGATCTTTTACTCATCGGTCTATACTCTGGGACTCTGATCTCTCTTCTATTCGAGTTAAATGATTTTGCTAACTCTAACTCTAGGTTCTCGTAATTATTTATTTCCGGAGAGCCCCTCACTCTAGATGATTGATGGCTGCACTAGAAGATTCCGAAGTTACTCTCCGATGTTTCCTCCATACTTTGTGCCATCGCTTTTGCAATTCCATTCCAATGATAAACCCCAATGGATAACCAAGTACACTTGCCATTCTTACAATCATTCCCCGTTGATCTTGTTATTACAAGATAACCCGAAATTCTCTCTAATGTTCTGAGAATACTTGGTGCCTACTGCCTTGCTGTTCTTTGCCACATGAATACCCCTACGGATAATTTCTCGCACTTACCGAGTATCTACTCATCCCTAGTTGATTCATGTATGTCACCAATCTTCGAAATACCATTCGATCTTCCGAAAATCCTCAGCAGCCTATTGCTCTTGAAATTCTTGTTTGCTTACATTATGGTTAATCCCATAAGTCTAGTAATCTTATTAGCATCCTTTGTCACTATCATCTTGAGTCCGTGGATTCAATATGCTGCGGATGCTTGCAATCCTCAGGATTTATCCTTCTGGCTCAGACATCGTTTTAAACATGAGCTGGTTCTCGACCAATCGGATTGCCATCGATTGTACCCCTAAGTCTACGCAACTTATCCATCCCTAATCAGAGCGTTTGCTTCTGATCCCTTGATCGGAAATCATAATTCTTTTGCATTTGAGCTTTGAATTAGTTAGTTGTTTCTATAGTCTGATATCCTTGCATTTGTTTTTCTCTGGTTGAGTACCGATGTTTACATCAGATCCCTTGAGGACCATCAGATCCTTTGGTGGATTATTATCCGACTGTTCTTGCATATTCTCATAACATGGAGTTCCTTCCCTGATGCATAATGCTATTGGTAAATCCTATTCTTTGATTTTGTCCAACCATGCTCTACTTTTGAGCTGGTAATATTTATTATTGAAGCTTGTGGCATATGTTCCTAAGATGCCCCAATGGGTTGAACCAATGCCTTCACTATTCTGAGTGAACCCGAAAGATTTCACGGGTCATACTTATCTGGTATTGCACCAGGTAAAACTTTCAACAACTAATGTCATTTTCAAAAAAAGAGAGAGGTGAATGGAAGGTTATACACTGAAGAAGTGGGAGTCGAGCTTGAACTTTGTGTTCATGCCCATGGACACGATGTAGATCTTGTCATGGAAGCTTCTCGTAACAATAATTATCCCCTTGATATAATTTCATCTTATATCTGGGATTTGGTCTTTTGCAATCGTGGTTTTCGACCATAGTGTTCTTCTTTGATCCCATTTCTCGGACAAGTTTAAGCACTTGTCTTCTACAAAGCAATACCCTATTCCAACCTCTACTTTGATCTGTCGTCAAGTATTACCCCCTGTTATCTCGAGATTATCATGGAACTGCATAACTTCTTATGATTTCTTCATCAAGTACTACATTCTCACTGATTCCAATTTTTCACGGGCTCTGAGTTATTAAACTCCCAAAGACACTGATAACTGAACCGAGTCCGCACTATGGTTCAACAACTGTTAGTAATCTTCTTTACCTACGAGTTTGTACTCGATCACGTCATTCCTAGCCTGTTCGGCTACATCATTACCGTGCTAATTTTAATTATGCTACTTGGTCCTTCTTCCCGGAGCACAAATTTTGACGGTGAGCTAATCTTACGTCAATCTCCCTTGTCATATCTTTTCTCCTTGAATAGCTAACTTGATTTCGAGTTTGTGTCGTACCCATGGTTCCAGTAACCTTTTGCTTCACCATTCCCTTGGTGTGATGTCGTCGCCGATCGATTACATCTTCTTGAAACCTCTAGATAAATGTGTCGTGATCATCGTCAACATTTTAACTTCTTCTGAGATGTACCTTGAGTTCCTTGCTATCCAGCATTTGTTCTTCTTTACCTTGGAGTATTACCATCTTTTATGTCAAGAATGTCGTGAGAATTTCACCACCTCTTAAGAATTCTTGATATAGGTGATCCTTCTTGCCACATCCGTTCATTCCTTGGTCCCCGTGTTGTTTCTAACCTAACCGAAAATTGAACTATGCTGTGCGACTTCAAAACTTCTAGCAACCCTATTGCTTTGAAGTTAATGGTCGATATTTCATTGTTAGACCATTGGTTATCGAATCACCATTCTAACATTGATCATGCTACCTAAGCCCATATTTTGTGTGCACCTTTCAACCAATGTTTAACTGCGTATGTTTTCCTTGAGCATACCTCATTATACCATTTGATCTGACAAATATTATCTCCTTGTTCACATAATTGTGGAAATCCATCTTGTTGGAATTCCCGATAAATTGTCGCTGAGTCCATCAGCCACATCCTCGTCTTCTCCTTGGTCTCTTAATTCGGAACTTGCTTCCATAGTCCATTTCCTGAGAATCTTGCAATACCATCTCATCAAATTAAGTTGCGCCTTTTTCTTCTCATGCATCCTAAGTCTGAGGTATCCTGACGCCAATCGAATCTGAACCTCGGTCAGATATGATGGTTGGAACACATTTCCAGGAGTTATAACATCTTTACGTGACCGGGTAAGGTGATGTCATGCCTAGCACACCTGGCCGGAGCACCTAGTGTTATAGTTTCCTTTTTAACAAGGTTAACCATTCTTCGATGAGGAAATTGTAAGACTTATTCTATAAGTTGTTCCTGATGGATCCTTTGTGTATCTAAGGTCTGACCTTTGCTTGAAGACCCTGTCAATGCTATCTCGAAGCATGTCTGTGGTACTCCGATCTTCAATAAGAACATTTGAAGCAATGCTATCTTTTCTTTATCAATTATCCAAAACACCGTTGTATGGGTATTGTCATCAAATTCCTCTTCCCTTACCTAAATGGTTTCTAGTTTCTATCATGTTGTGTATATCTTGCTCTGCTTGTCCTTGGGAAGGGTATACCCCTGGTATATGTGTCAAACACATTTTCCTTTCCATTGTTCTGTTTGGTCTGATGATCATATTTTCCTTTCCATTGATTTGTTTAACCTTCCTTGTGATCTATAGGATCTAAGCAGTAATATTCTTCTGCTTATCTAAACACCTTGGTGTACAACCGTGTCAGTAAGACCCTGTTGCATTTGTCGATAGCATTCCGGTAACCACCGGTGGACGAGAACTTTGCCTATTGGTCCGCCTCGTTCAACGAGCAGGAAAATGGTTCTCTTCGTCCCTCGCCCTTGGTATCGATGTTGTTGCCGACATAACTAACAGGCTACCCTCTGGCATGCCTTGCTATCGTGACCGTGCAAGATGTCAGCCCCCTTTCTACTTTAAACCACATGGTGGGCCCATAACCCACAGTTCCACAGGATCGAAACCTGACTCTCCTGCACACACCCCGGTTTCCCAAGTTATTCCTCGCGTGTGGCCTCGTATGTAATTCACGGGCCACCTTCCTAGTGATCTATTCTGGTAACAGACGCAATACTTAATCTCGTTGCTCTGGACCCCTATCGCACTTTGTTTCAGACATGGAACTATTGCCTATCCGTTTGAAACTTCTCATGGTACCTTCTTACTTTGCTCTTGATATCTTCTTAAGTTTCAATTCGAGAGATACCTATGCTTCTTCCCCTGAGTTAACCGTCCGATGCTCAATTTTGTTAGAATTCGTCCTTATAGAGTTTTCCCCTCTTATCCTTTCGTAAGTACGATGAAGATCCCGAAGGAAGAACGATAACTTCATCTTGATGCATTGATGCATAGGAATGGAGACATCAATGCTATGGATCGACCTCTTCAAGAAGAGCAACCAAGACCGATAAGATTCGTTAGAATTTCGTAACCAGACCTTTTCCCCCGTTTTCCACCTCTTAAATCTCGGGACGAGATTTCTTGTAGTGGAGGAGAATTGTGACGCCCGGATAATTAAGCTACAGTGAACCTCTACTAATGATGCCACGTCACTTCAGTTACTGTTGCTAATCTCGCGTTAGTTCAAAACCGATTCAAAATCCAAATTAAAAAAAAGTCAAAGAATTAAAGTTTTCAATTGTCAAATAGAAAATGTTCAAATTGTAGCAAATAAATCATAGATGATTATGGTGGTGAAACCACATTGTTGTGAAATGTTTGAATACTCCGAATTAAATAGAATAGAAGCCAAAACCAATAATTAGATGCCCTTTATAAAATATAACATATTAAACTAATTAAGTTTGGTGCCCAAGATATAGTGGCAGTAGAATAAGTAGTAATACTATTTTTAGGAACTAAGATCATAATTATAAAAAAACTAAAATAAAGAGAAACTAAAAGTAAAACGGTAAAAGAAAAATTAAGAAAAACAAAATACAAAAAAAAGAGAACACCCCCCTCGCTGGGCCACGGCCCAGATGGCCTCGGGGCCAATCGGGCCGGCCCCGCCGCACCTCTCCTGGCCTATATGGCCCCTCCCTCGTGACCTAACCCCCGAACGCCCCACTCCCCTCATGATCCGACCCCCCTCGTCTCCCTCACCCGCCGCCACCACACAACACTCATACACACACACACGCACGCATCGTGCCGGGGAGAGGAGCTCCCCGCGCCCGATCCCCTCGCGTGCATCGGTGCCCCGCCTCCCTCCGTCACCGGCGACCGCCAGCAGGCCGCCGCCCCGCGCCGCCGCCGCCAACGGCCCCATGTTGGCTGCAGCTTCATCACCGGCGCCAACCCTGCCGCATGCCCCCTGCCGCCCGGAGCCGCTCCACCAACGCTCGTCGCCGACCACCGCCCCGTCGCCGGATCTCCTCCCCATCGCCCGGTCGTCCCCGTCCACCTCCTCGACCCCCGCTGCCCGAACCCCTGCAGCACCCCTGTGAGCCGCCGCCTCCCCTCCTCACTCCCTCTCTCTCCCGTCGTTGAGCCCCCGCTTGCGGCCGCGGTCACCCCATCCACGGCTGCGCTCCGTCCGTGCCCCGCACACCCTGGCCTCCTCCCCGCATGGCCCGACGATGCTCGCCGCCGCCCGCGACTGCGCCCGCTTCCACCAGCAGCCACTCCGTGCTCGCGCGCGACGCCGCTGGGCGCTGGAGCTCGTCCCACGCGCGTGCTCCACCGCGCTGCCCGCCTAGCCTCGCCGCGCCGCTGCTTTGGCCACGGCCACAGCCGCCGTGCGCCCAATCGGGCCACGCCCGTAACCGCCACCCTGCACCCGCTTTGGCCCAGTGCCAATGACACATGGGGCCCAGCCCCTGGAACGTTTAATAAAAAAGAATTTTAAAAATAAATAAATAAATAAGTAAATAAAAATGTTAACTAATTAAGTAATCAATTAACTAAATTAATTAATCTTGTTTAACTAAACTAAAAACATTAGTTACCTAATTAACTAATTAAACTGATTAATAGGTTAATTAGATTATTGTACCTATGATATGCGGGACCCACACGTCAGCGACCCAGTCAACACCTCTGTTGACTGCTGACGTCGTGCTGATGTCATGATGACGTCAGCATGCACTATTCTGCATAATGTTGATTTAAAATAATTAAGTAAATTCTAAAAATGATTAAATCTTTTAAAATTAATATAAGATAAACCGTAGCTCGGATGGAAAAACTTTGTACATGAAAGTTGCTCAGAACGACGAGGCGAATCCGATTACACAGCTCGTTCGTCCGCCACACACCCCTAGCATATTGAACACGCAACTTTCCCCCTCCGTTTCATCTGTCCGAAAACGCGAGACACTGGGGATACTTTCCCGGATGTTTCCCCCCTTCGCCGGTATCACCTATCCCCGCGTTAGATTACCCCTGGCACCGCGTATTGCCTTGTTATATTTTGTGTGATGCTTTGTTTGCTCCGTATTTACTGTTTCTTCCCCCTCTTCTTCTCCGGTAGACCCTGAGACCGACGCCGCTGCTACCCAGTACGACTACGGTGTTGACGACCCGGCCTACTTGCCAGAACAACTAGGCAAGCCCCCCCTTGATCACCAGATATCGCCTATTCTTCTCTCTACTACTTGCATTAGATTAGTGTAGCATGTTACTGCTATCGGTTAATCCTATTCTGCTGCATAGCATGTCATTGTTGCTACAGTTGTTACCCTTACCTGCAATCCTAAATGCTTAGTATAGGATGCTAGTGTTCCATCAGTGGCCCTACACTCTTGTCCGTCTGCCATGCTATACTACTGGGCCGTGATCACTCGGGAGGTGATCACGGGCATATGCTATATACTTTATACTATTACATTACTTATGATACTGTTCGAAGATGGGGGCTGAAGGGGCAGGTGGCTCCATCCCGGTAGAGGTGGGCCTGGGTTCCCGACGGCCCCCGACTGTTACTTTGAGGCGGAGCGACAGGGCAGGTTGAGACCACCTAGGAGAGAGGTGGGCCTGGCCCTGGTCGGCGTCCGCGGTTACTTCAAAATAACACCTTAACGAGTTCTTGGTATTTGATCTGAGTCTGGCCATTTGGTCTATACGCACTAACCAACTACGCGGGAACAGTTATGGGCACTCGACGTCGTGGTATCAGCCGAAGCCTTCGTGATGTCAGCGACTGAGCGGCGCGCGCCGGATTGGACTTGAACGCCTGCTAGGTTAGGTCTGCTTCCGGCCGCCCACGCAACATGCAGGTGTGCAATGGGCGATGGGCCCAGACCCCTGCGCCATAGGATTTAGACCGGGGTGCTGACCTCTCTATTGTGCCTAGGTGGGGCTGCGACGTGTTGATCTTCCGAGGCCGGGCACAACCCAGGAAAGTGTGCCCGGCCGAATGGGATCGAGCGTGTTGGGTTATGTGGTGCACCCCTGAAGGGAAGTTTATCTATTCGAATAGCCGTGTCCCTCGGTAAAAGGACGACCCGGAGTTGTACCTTGACCTTATGACAACTAGAACCGGATACTTAATAAAACACACCCTTCCAAGTGCCAGATATAACCCGGTGATTGCTCTCTAACAGGGTGACAAGGAGGGGATCGCCGGGTAGGATTATGCTATGCGATGCTACTTGGTGAACTTACCATCTACTCTCTTCTACATGCTGCAAGATGGAGGTGGCCAGAAGTGTAGTCTTCGACAGGATTAGCTATCCCCCTCTTATTCTGGCATTCTGCAGTTCAGTCCACCGATATGGCCCTTTACACATATACCCATGCATATGTAGTGTAGCTCCTTGCTTGCGAGTACTTTGGATGAGTACTCACGGTTGCTTCTCTCCCTCTTTTCCCCCTTTCCATTCTACCTGGTTGTTGCAACCAGATGCTGGAGCCCAGGAGCCAGACGGTACCATCGACGACGACTCCTACTACACCGGAGGTGCCTACTACTATGTGGAGGCCGCTGACGACGACCAGGAGTAGTTTACGAGGATCCCAGGCAAGAGGCCTGCGCCTCTTTCGATCTGTATCCAGTTTGTGCTAGCCTTCTTAAGGCAAACTTGTTTAACGTATGTCTGTACTCAGATATTGTTGCTTCCGCTGACTCATCTATGATCGAGCAATTGTATTCGAGCCCTCGAGGCCCCTGGCTTGTATTATGATGCTTGTATGACTTATTTATGTTTTTAGAGTTGTGTTGTGATATCTTCCCGTGAGTCCCTAATCTTGATCGTACACGTTTGCGTGCATGTTTAGTGTACGATTGAATCGGGGGCGTCACAAGTTGGTATCAGAGCCGACTGCCTGTAGGAATCCCCCTTCCACACTCCTTGGCCGAAGTCGAGTCTAGACATTGCAAAACTTTTACTAACATTGCTGTGTGGCTTACGGGCCCATGTCGCCATTGGGTGGTATTAGGATCTTTTACTCCTCGATCTATACTCTGGGACTCTGATCTCTCTTCTATTCGGGTTAAATGATTTTGCTAACTCTAACTCTAGGTTCTCGTAATTACTTCTTTCCGGAGAGCCCCTCACTCTAGATGATTGCCGGCTACACTAGAAGATTCTGAAGTTACCCTCCCATGTTTCCTCGATACTTTGTGCCATCGCTTTTGCAATTCCATTCCATCGATAAACCCCAATGGATAACCAAGTACACTTGCCATTCTTAGAATCATTCCCCATTGATCTTGTTATTATAAGATAACCCGAAATTCTCTCTAATGTTCTGAGAATACTTGGTGCCTACTGCCTTGTTGTTCTTTGCCACATGAATACCCCTACGGATAATTTCTCGCACTTACCGAGTATCTACTCATCCCTAGTTGATTCATGTATGTCACCAATCTTCGAAATACCATTCGAACTTCCGAAAATCCTCAGTAGCCTATTGCTCTTGAAATTCTTGTTTGCTTACATTATGGTTAATCCCATAAGTCTAGTAATCTTATTAGCATCCTTTGTCACTATCATCTTGAGTCCGTCGATTCAATATGCTGCGGATGCTTGCAATCCTCAGGATTTATCCTTCCGGCTCAGACATCGTTTTAAACATGAGCTGGTTCTCGACCAATCGGATTGCCATCGATTGTACCCCTAAGTCTACGCAACTTATCCACCCCTAATCAGAGCGTTTGCTTCTGATCCCTTGATCGGAAATCATAATTCTTTTGCATTTGAGCTTTGAATTAGTTAGTTGTTTCTATAGTCTGATATCCTTGCATTGTTTTTTTCTCTGGTTGAGTACCGATGTTTACATCAGATCCCTTGAGGACCATCAGATCCTTTGGTGGATTATTATCCGACTGTTCTTGCATATTCTCATAACATGGAGTTCCTTCCCTTATACATAATGCTATTGGTAAATCCTATTCTTTGATTTTGTCCAACCATGCTCTACTTCCGAGCTGGTAATATTTATTATTGAAGCTTGTGGCATATGTTCCTAAGATGCCCCGATGTGTTGAACCAATGCCTTCACTATTCTGTGTGAACCCGAAAGATTTCACGGGTCATACTTATCTGGTATTGCACCAGGTAAAACTTTCAACAACTAATGTCATTTTCAAAAAAAAGAGGTGAATGGAAGGTTATACATTGAAGAAGTGGGAGTCGACCTTGAACTTTGTGTTCATGCCCATGGACACGATGTAGATCTTGTCATGGAAGCTTCTCGTAACAATAATTATCCCCTTGATATAATTTCATCTTATATCTGGGATTTGGTCTTTTGCAATCGTGGTTTTCGACCATAGTGTTCTTCTTTGATCCCATTTCTCGGACAAGTTTAAGCACTTGTCTTCTACAAAGCAATACCCTATTCCAACCTCTACTTTGATCTGTCGTCGAGTATTGCCCCCTGGTATCTCGAGATTATCATGGAACTGCATAACTTCTTATGATTTCTTCATCAAGTACTACATTCTCACTAATTCCAATTTTTCACGGGCTCTGAGTTATTAAACTCCCAAAGACACTGATAACTGAACCGAGTCCGCACTACGGTTCAACAACTTTTAGTAATCTTCTTTACCTACGAGTTTGTACTCGATCACATCATTCCTAGCCTGTTCGGCTACATCATTACCGTGATAATTTTAATTGTGCTACTTGGTCCTTCTTCCCGGAGCACAAATTTTGACGGTGAGCTAATCTTACGTCAATCTCCCTTGTCATATCTTTTCTCCTTGAATAGCTAACTTGATTTCGAGTTTGTGTCGTACCAATGGTTCCAGTAACCTTTTGCTTCACCATTCCCTTGGTGTGATGTCGTCGCCGATCGATTACATCTTCTTGAAACCTCTAGATAAATGTGTCGTGATCATCGTCAACATTTTAACTTCTTCTGAGATGTACCTTGAGTTCCTTGCTATCCAGCATTTGTTCTTCTTTACCTTGGAGTATTACCATCTTTTATGTCAAGAATGTCGTGAGAATTTCACCACCTCTTAAGAATTCTTGATATAGGTGATCCTTCTTGCCACATCCGTTCATTCCTTGGTCCCCGTGTTGTTTCTAACCTAACCGAAAATTGAACTATGCTGTGCGACTTCAAAACTTCTAGCAACCCTATTGCTTTGAAGTTAATGGTTGATATTTCATTCTTAGACCATTGGTTATCGAATCACCATTCTAACATTGATCATGCTACCTAAGCCCATATTTTGTGTGCACCTTTCAACCAATGTTTAATTGCGTATGTTTTCCTCGAGCATACCTCATTATACCATTTGATCTGACAAATATTATCTCCTTGTTCACATAATTGTGGAAATCCATCTTGTTGGAATTCCCGATAAATTGTCACTGAGTCCATCATCCACATCCTCGTCTTCTCCTTGGTCTCTTAATTCGGAACTTTCTTCCATAGTTCATTTCCCGAGAATCTTGCAATACCATCTCATCAAATTAAGTTGCGCCTTTTTCTTCTCAGGCATCCTAAGTCTGAGGTATCCTGACGCCAATCGAATCTGAACCTCGGTCAGATATGATGGTTGGAACACATTTCCAGGAGTTATAACATCTTTACGTGACCGGGTAAGGTGATGTCATGCCTAGCACACCTGGCCGGAGCACCTAGTGTTATAGTTTCCTTTTTAACAAGGTTAACCATTCTTCCATGAGGAAATTGTAAGACTTATTCTATAAGTTGTTCCTGATGGATCCTTTGTGTATCCAAGGTCTGACCTTTGCTTGAAGACCCTGTCAATGCTATCTCGAAGCATGTCTGTGGTACTCCGATCTTCAATAAGAACATTTGAAGCAATGCTATCTTTTCTAGGCGAGTAGACGCGGCGGCGAGCAGTCGCATAGGAGACGCTCCCCAAAAACTTTTTTGGCAAATTTCTCTCAGACTCCCTGTCTAGTATTCAGCAGCTAGATGACCCTTAAGCGTGTGACCCTATAGGTTCGGTGAAGCATAGACATGACCGGAACACTTTCCGATCAATGATCAACATCGGAGCCGTGGACACCCATATTGACCCCTATACCCACACGAATGAATATTCAAGTGAACCTCCAGTTGCCGTGTGCTATTCCGGTTGCTTCGCGATATGTTACAAAGACCCGAGGTAAGATTTACTTGCATCCCCGTGGATCAACAACTTGTCCACTATGCTAGTTACCTCGTTACTGGTTTTGTTCTCTTTTCTCGTTTCCGTGTTCCGGCATCTCTGTGATCAAATCACACTGTGTCTGGCCAGACGATGATGGATACCGTAACACCGAGAGGGCCCGAGAATATCTCTCCCTAGTCGGAGGAGCAAATCCCAATCTTGAGCTATCAAGTTACTTGACATACTTTTCCATGAACCCGTAAGCCGCCGTAATAGCCACCCATTTACGGATGACGTTTAACAAACCCCAAAGTTCATGAAGCAAGCATGAAGAAACTCGATACTCTCATGGTCTAAGGAATCATGCAAACGTTAACCATCTCTGTGTTATGTACCATTAACTTGTGACGAATGAATCTCATAGCATAACAATAATCCGGGTCGATTCAACACAAATGTTCTCTTAACATTGTGCCCTCAAAGTTGCTGGCATAGACATGCCCATGATCAGGAAAACAGAACCATCATGCAACACTTGAGCTAGTCTTAGAGGCCAGACTAGGAATACTTCTTACCGTTTATTATTCCACACGTGCATATGAGTCTTCCTCCGAGCATCGTGGATATTGCAGACTCGAGAATCATTGCAGTTATAGCATGGAACATAAACATAATTGTGAACTCGGAGATTAATAATATCATTTATTATTGCCTCTAGGGCATATCTCCTACAGACTCCCACTTGCACTAGAGTCAATAATCTAGTTAATGCTAATGCACTTTACACCTATGGCATACTGGTGTAAAAAATGCTTCGCATGTGGTATAGCCTGATGTCCATCGGATCTGATAACTTCAGCTCCGTGTGTATCTCTGCATATCCTCGCATTTTCACGCTTTGACAAAATTCATATTTTGTGTGGACTTGGCTTTGTATATATGTGAATCATTGGTCGAAACCTGATTCCGCAGACTGAGTTATGGAGCAACTATCTGCAATAGTGTCCCATTGACCAAAGCCTTCTTGGAACCATACTAAGTTCATGAATGAACTATATGATTCAACATCTTTGTCTTTGTTGCTTCTAAAGCGGCAACATACTTCGCCTCTGTTATAGAATTCGCCACAGTAACTTGTTTGGAACAATTTCCAACTAACTGCACCACCATATTGTGTGTTACACAAAAACCTCAATTTAACTCGAAAATCGCATGGAGAAATGATGAAGATGTATTGATGTAACCTTTTACAACGAACTCTTCATGATCTCCACTTGCGAGAAAACATGTCATCAGTGCTACTTTAGTACTCAATGATCCTTTTTCACTTTTGTCCCATGATCAGTACTTTTGATCACTTTGGTATCTATACTCGCAACAACTTGGGAGTATTGGACATATCTGGTTGTTTTACATACCATGGAATACATGATTAATCCAAACACATGAGTGTGTGGAATCTCCATCATGTATTTTGCTCATCAGTGTTTTGGGACACTGATTCTTGCAAAAACTCTTTCCATGTGACTTCGGCAAGAATCACTCCTTGTCGTTCTTAGTGCTAAACAGTTTAGCATCTTGTCAGTATGTATTTTTGCTCAGCCCTATTAGGTAAATCTATCTACATAGATCATTATGCCTAATATCAAGGCTATTTAGCCCAAGAGCTTCATCGGAAAACTATTTTCAAATGAAGTCCTAATTCGTGTCAAGAAATTTATTTCCAATTAACAATGTGTCAAGCACACAAGGTTTTCAGAAATATTATTATGCTCCCACTTACTTTCTTGAATCCACAAGCATCTTTGTTATCCATTGATGAAGTAAAACCCCTTTGACCATTCATCAAAACCGAAGATTCCAACTCCATTTTGCTCTCTTCTGTCCATTGCTGGAACTCTGAAGTTTGCATACTTACTAGCATCCTCTGGACCGACAAAATACTTTGGATTGTATCTCATACAAGTCCTAGGTTGTATTTCCATTTCATGGAAATTCTTTTGTCATCCATGTTTCATATCTCACGTTTTGAAATAAACCGACTTTAAGCATTGCTATGGTGAGACAATCTCATTGTAGTCAACTCCTTGAACTTGTTATTGCAACAAGTCGAGCTTAATGGATAAAACATTTTATCCATATCAGTTTATAGTCCCATTACAATCCGTTAGACTCCAAGTCTTTCGGAGGGTTTATCAAGATTTAAATCTTGAATCATTTATGGAAACTATCTCGGATTATATTGGCATTTAGCCAATTCCGGAGTCAGGGCCCATCAACGCTTCCTTGTGTATCATAGGTATACTGTTGTCTAACAACAATATCTCGTTTGCACACCTGAGAGGTTTGCACGAGCTTTGCCTATGTTGTTCAGCTGCAAGTTCGACCGAAGTCCATACATCTAATGTAGAGGCTTCCGTATCAGTCGCAGTAGGAAACTCTGGAATCACTTCCAAGGTTCCTTTTCTTTGACCTAATGACGAAGATACTTGTTATCTCGTCGAGTTGCACTGTCCTCCCACTTACCCTTTTGCAAGAACTATTCTCTTTAAAAGCATACCATTTTGTGGCAAAAATCCTTTGCCTCGGTATAGTGGTGGGGGAATACCCAATGACTTGGCATAACTTACAAAGTAGCACCTGTCTGATTTGGAATAGGTTTGTAACCTTTTACACAAGCCCCATATTCCAAATGTTAAGAAAAGATATAACATGGTTGGGCGTACCATACCATGCGTCATTTCAACAGACCTGATGGAGCTCTTTTCAGTGTAAAAGCCGCAGTCTCTAAAGCATTACTCTTTAAAAGTGATAATGGCAAATTTATTTATGTCATCTTTGATCTTACCATGTCATAAATAGTTTGATTACATCTTCACAGACATTCCACTCATAGTGGTGTTCCGGGAGGTGTAAGTTATGAAACTCTTTTCACAACTCATCAGGCATTCGCTAAACTTGTAACTCATATATTCCTTTCTGCAATCAAATTGTAGAAACATAATTTCCTTGTTACAATAACTTCTACTTCATTTTTGAAAACCTTTCGAATGATTTCAAAAGATCCAGACTTATGTCTCATCAAGCAAATATCCATATATCTACTTGAGTCATTTCTGAAGATATATAAATCCACTACTTGAAACAACATTTATTGAACTACATACATCAAAATGTATGATCACCAATAAGTTTGTCGCTCGTTCCTTATGGCCTGTGAACGGTATTTCAGTCACTTCACTTTTCGGAGGAAAGTTGCAAGTGTCAGATGATTCAAAATCAAACGACTTCAAAATCCATCATAATGGAATTTTTCCATGCGGGTTTCTCCAATGTGACCAAACGCAGTGCCACACATGTGTGGTATTCTCATAGTCTTGCAACATTTAGCGTCAGTGTTATGGATGTATCATTTTACCATCAATATTCATAACATACATCCCATCTTGGATGGAAGCATGGCCCTTCATGTTATTCATAATACTGAACAACAATTGTTCTTTTATGAACAACCCTTTTGCAATAAACATTGTGCAATGGGGTAGAGTGTAAGAAACTCTAAAATGAATTATGAAAGTAAACACAGAGGTAATATATCAATATCCTTATTCATAACATACATCTCATTCATAATGAAAGTATGGCCCTTAATGTTTATTCATAATACTGAACATCAAAAGTTCTCTTATGAACAACCTTCTTGCAAGATACCTTATGCAAAGGGCTAGAGAGTGCGAAACTCTAAAATGAATTATGAAAGAAAATACATAGGTAATACACCGATGGAAGGTATAGTAACTTTTACTATGTTCCCAGCACGTATTAAAACCTCATTCCTGGCTAGTCTTTTTAGGCCATAGTAGCTCTTACATTGATTCGCAACAGAATGCAATCGAGCGGGTATCTTTGTGATTAACTCACAATACCCAAGAATTAGTTATTAACATGTTTAACCATAATTCCCAAGAACTATTTCTTTGACCAGCCTTCTATACATCAAAAACTTGTATGACATTCATACATGAGCTGGATATTCCAGTCATCTTTCTTTCTGCCTTTATACTTCTAACAGTTTAATTTTTAGTATTTCTCCTACTCGCAAAAGAAGCACCCAACTTAAGAGTGGTGTTAGCCCCGGACTTCCTAGGCGTGTAAGTCATACTAACACCCTTTGGACACTTCCTTTCTCTTTAAGTTGTTGTTTTATTCATCTTTCATCATATGACATGCGTTCTTTTGGATCCCTCTCTTATCAGTCAAATGCCCAGTAACACTTTACTAATCCTTTGCAAACAAACATTGCTTTGTTTGTATCTGAAAAAAAAAATCAGTTCCATGAATATCACATAACTATCCCAAACTTTTGAAGTTCGAGTTTCATGGAAGCAAACATATTGCACTTGACCGCAACGGAATTCTAGCTTTTGGACGAAGGACGAGAGTCTCATCATCCATTGCATTTAGCGGGAGTATACGGAAAGCATGCGATAGGACAAAGTCCTTCTCGGCACTTTTGAGGACAATCCTCACATTACGTTACCAACCGTAAAGTTTTAACCAGATATTTAACAGCTATTCAATTTTATCAGGGAAGGTGGAAACGCGAGCCATTGTTCTACAACTATTTTGCAAGAAACACTTAGACAGTGTTCATAATTAATTGCACTGAGAATTAAACATGTTAATTCAACAGTGCGCTCCCACTCAAATCTATATCTCTCATAATTAATTTTGAGTGATACAAGATCCAGACTTCAATTCATCGCCATAGAATCATCATCTCATAACGGGAATTTTAATCGGTAGGCCAACTTGCCGATCACATCTCTATGTGACTCTTGCTCATCTTTCGATGCGTGTGTCCCGAGCTCAGGATGATCCTGCCATGAACGTCAAGACAACCAAGTGATCTTGCTGCGAGGTCTGACCTCACCCGCCTCACACTTCTCTAAAATGTTCGTACCCATGCATCCATGACGCACCCCGAAAAGATAGGTGCCATGACGGTGCTACACTTGGGAGAACACTAACTACTTGATATTTTAGTGAAGGATCACCCTAAAAAAAGCGACTACCGCGCAATCAAAAAGGGTGCATCAAAGGGATAAACATCTCAGGCAATTCGTAATAGCATGATATGGTATAGCCCTTTATGACGGAGAAGTCTTTCATTCCTTCGTCTTCGGCATTCGCGTCAGTGTTCACCTTCACGAAGATTGCCACCACCTTGTCGATGCACCAGATAATATCTCTATCTGCATAGCTGATAAAATAAATGCATTACTTAAGGTTGACACGCAGGTCATTAAAGTGCAATCATATGGCTCCAGCCATCATGCCGAATCATGACAGGCAGGTCATGTTAATTACATCATATAGTCATCTCATACATAATCAAATTGAATATGAGCATTGCTATACCACATCACATGCACATGCAAAACCAAGTTAGACGTTTCTAATCGGTTCATGCAAAAACTTGTTTTTCGTGGCTTCTAAGGTTTCGACTTAAACCGCAGCTACCAACGTTTTATCATCAAGTATGATTATTCAAGTTCCTAGATTAACATCTCGGGGTGTATGAAACACGAGATAATTAAATCTCGAGCCCCATACTAAACTCCGTCATACGCATGACCCCCGTGCAGATCATATCTGCAATGCCCTTTTATCTGCGAATTTCATCTTTCTTCTGACTACGGCAGAACCCAAAGAACTGATAGCACTTCCATGATCAATCAGGATCATGGATTGCCAGAACTTTGTCAAATTCCACCATGCTGTCTCGAGATTGAGCAAACGCAAATTCTAGGGAAGCAACAGGAACATCGGGTAACATATTTCATCTGTCACCCGCATAAATAATTTTCAGCAATAGATCTCATCTACTCCAAAATTATATTATGCAATACCCATACATCTCCATGTAGTCTAGATCGTAACCTGCATCTACGCATAACACGGCTCTTGATGCCACTGTAGGGTAACGCAGCAGAAAACAAAAAATTTCCGACCTACGCACCAGCCCAAGACCACTATGGAGACTACATACATGGTTTGATCTTTTTCGTTACCGACTCGTAGCGCAGCAGAAGTAGAGTCGATGACAAACGGCGGTGCAGATCCCCGCAGCTAGGATTTATAACCTCCCAACCGCGAGGATGTATACCCTCATCCGCCCCACGGACAGCCCTCCGGGAGGCGGTCGGACAGTCCCTCGGACTGTGTCGCGGACAACCCTTCAGGAGGACCCTCAAAACTCGGACGGTCACTCGGACAACCCTTCGGGAAGACTCACAGAACTCGGACCGTCACTTGGACAGCCCTTCGGGAGGCACTCTCAAAACAGCCCCTCGGGCAAAAGGATCGAAACTACGACCTCTCTACGGGGTTGCACACATACGGTGTCATCTATCCGGCACAGCTTCACCGTCCAGAACTAGTTCCCACCGGAACCCAGACAGCCTTTCGGCTCTACGAAACTATTTCGCTAGGAGGGAGAGAGAAGCCAGATCATGCATGGCACTTGTATGTGAGGAAGAGTGTGTCTTTAGGCAGCCCCCTCCACCCCTATTTATAGGCCAAGCCCAAGGGTGGCTTCTCCAAGAAGCCAAGGGGATAATACCAAAAGGCCCTCAAGGTGGCTTCTCCAAGAAGCCAAGCAAAAAGCACTTTCACTATTCACGACGACATTTTTCAGCGTCCGTTCGAACTGAAAATATTTATGTGGGCTTAGAACATTTCCAGTACCCACTAAAATAATTTTCAACGCGTTCCGAAACAATTTCGGTTTAGTGATTTTCATCTGCGAAAAGCAAACGAGAATGCGTTTTCACTATTCATGAAGACAATTTTTCGCGTCCATTAAATCCGGAAATATTTCTGTGGGTCTTAGAATAATTCCTATACCCACTAAAATGATTTTGGATTCGTTCTGAAACAATTTCAGATTAGTGAATTTCATCTGCAAAAAACAACCAAAGCGGTACCGACAGCTCCGAAACATTTTCGGTTTTTATCCCCAAAAATTCCTAGAAGTTTCCAGAATAATTCTGGCACCCTCCAAGAATTATCAGGCGTGTCCCGAAACCAATTTGACTTAATGGTATATCCCGAAACAACTTTTCGGTGTTACGAAACTATTTCGGTATTCTCTCTCCGAAACTCTTCCATTGTCTCTGAAACTTTTTCGGCAAATTTCTCTCAGACTCCCTGTCTAGTATTCAGCAGATAGATGACCCTTAAGCGTGTGACCCTATAGGTTCGGTGAAGCATAGACATGACCGGAACACTTTCCGATCAATGATCAACATCGGAGCCGTGGACACCCATATTGACCCCTATACCCACACGAATGAATATTCGAGTGAACCTCCAGTTGCCGTGTGCTATTCCGGTTGCTTCGCGATATGTTACAAAGACCCGAGGTAAGATTTACTTGCATCCCCGTGGATCAACAACTTGTCCACTATGCTAGTTACCTCATTACTGGTTTTGTTCTCTTTTCTCGTTTCCATGTTCCGGCATCCCTGTGACCAAATCACACTGTGTCTGGCCACACGATGATGGATACCGTAACACCGAGAGGGCCCGAGAATATCTCTCCATAGTCGGAGGAGCAAATCCCAATCTTGAGCTATCAAGTTACTTGACATACTTTTCCATGAACCCGTAAGCCACCGTAATAGCCACCCATTTACGGATGACGTTTAACAAACCCCAAAGTTCATGAAGCAAGCATGAAGAAACTCGATACTCTCATGGTCTAAGGAATCATGCAAACGTTAACCATCTCTGTGTTATGTACCATTAACTTGTGACGAATGAATCTCATAGCATAACATCAATCCGGGTCGATTCAACACAAATGTTCTCTTAACATTGTGCCCTCAAAGTTGCTGGCATAAACATGCCCATGATCAGGAAAACAGAACCACCATGCAACACTTGAGCTAGTCTTAGAGGCCAGACTAGGAATACTTCTTACCGTTTATTATTCCACACGTGCATATGAGTCTTCCTCCGAGCCTCGTGGATATTGCAGACTCGAGAATCATTGCAGTTATAGCATGGAACATAAACATAATTGTGAACTCGGAGATAAATAATATCATTTATTATTGCCTCTAGGGCATATCTCCTACACCAGCTAGCCTCCAGGCTACAAACTTGTTCCATCAACTGAGTACATTTAAGAAATGGAGATATTAGGAATCTACACTCGGTCTCACTTGTGCTCCTCAGCCACCCGAATGTGATATTTCTGATATTGCTTGAACTGAGCTATGTTCTTTGGGGCACATTACTAGTTGGTGGAGTGTGGAAAGAAGTGATCGAAGAAGAGTTGTTGTCCACAAATTCAAGCATGAAAGAAACCTAGAGGTGGCAATGAGCTTTGCTCACAATGCGCCTCCGAGGGATGTAGGAGGAAGAAGACTTCCACACCCCCAAAATTTGGGTTAATTTTTAATTTTTGTAAGGGTTTATACTACTTAATATCTGGCTTTTGGCCTTTAAAAACATTATTCTCTAACCGAGCAAGTGGTAATTTTTTTCCTTGTTTAGATTGATTCTAGTATTTCCATTTTAGGGCTCTTATAGAGTTTTGTTTGTACAAATATATTGTTCTTATTATTTTCTTCATATTTATAGGTGGCTCATGTGCATGCCTGCCTGAGTCATCAACAATGATAAACTTGTGCTCCCTACTATTTTGGATTGTCGCAAGCATAAAAGAGTTAGAGGATTTCAGCCGTATTGGACTTTTCCATAAGATAGGATTAATCTCTTCAGATAGGAGTGCGGTCCCTCGTTTCTATCTTGCAAAACATCTATGAAAGTTCTTGGATTTCTCCATTACATGTGAAAGATGCATTGCAGACGCAACACTAGTGCTAATTGAGATGTTCGACAATAATAACATGAATAAGAAAATAAAGAAGCTTCGCCTATTGTACTGCGAAGGTCACCCAAAGATTGTACCCTCCTTCAATACAAAATCATGTCCAGTGGACAAGAATCAGTTGAAAGCGCAACATATAAGCTGAAAGCATTCAAGTTGTAGTTGAGCAAACCAGATAATGCGACTAGTTGAAAATGGCACAGGGGGAACGTTCAACACAAACATGCCAGAGAAATGTAATAGGTAGTCTATAGCGAAGTCCTGGACCCCCTGCCCGCTAGAATGATACCTTGTTCATATAGTTCAACTGTTGTTCTTCCC
The DNA here is from genome assembly GCF_002575655.3 of Aegilops tauschii subsp. strangulata. Taxonomy (NCBI): domain Eukaryota; kingdom Viridiplantae; phylum Streptophyta; class Magnoliopsida; order Poales; family Poaceae; genus Aegilops; species Aegilops tauschii. The sequence goes on from NC_053037.3 coordinate 448,843,740, forward strand.
ATCCTTGATGTCATTGAAGATGAACTGAAGTATAACACAATAGAATAAGGAAATTTTGAGCCTAACAAGATAAAAAAATTGACCGTTATTCTCACCCCGAGAAGCACTTGGATGATGAAGGCACTCTATAACTATCAAGATCGCCACCTGAACATGAGATTTATGATATGCCAGAACTGATCACTGGTCTCAAGGGTACATTACTTACTGCTTTTTTTAGGGGAACGTCGCTGCCAATTTATTAACCAAGTGGCCTGAGCCACAACAATGTTATGAATACAAGGAGGAGGAATCGAAAACCAGGTCTTGCACAATTTATTAAGGCAGCCATCCCTAGCTAGATTATGTGCCGCGCGATTCGCGGAACGCCTAGCCCAACACGCACGAAATTCATCCCGAGAGTCAAGAAGCTTCTTGACATTACTTACTGGTTGGTTGAGTGTGGGAAAAGGTGGCCGAAGAAGAGTTGTTCTCCATGAAGTCAATCATGCGATTTTAATATTATTGGTTAGTTATTCTCCCCTCAGTAGTAAAATGATTTTCTTCTGTAATCGATCAAATGGTAGGTTTTACTCGGGCATGACTTACAAAGCCCTCTTTAATCAGTTTTGCCCAGTTTGCTCATTTTTTACGGGGAAGTTTCATCACAGTTTTGGACAATACAGACCCAATAGAGATTGCTATTTTAAGTACTGGGCACCACAAACACCGCAACAGTAGAGACTGACGAAGAAAGAACAAAAGGTGCTATAGACGTTTAACTTTTCTCGGCGGAGCACACACTAGCCCACAGCACGAGGAGCTGAGTGGCTAGCACGTCTTATATGCGTCACATAGGCTGAAACTGATGGTCCTAGACACAAAGAAGGTCGATGTTCTCCTGGAGAAGACTGTGTTAGATGCTTCACCTATTACCTGTATCCGCCGTGCTTTTTAACTGCTGTTCGTGGAGTGTAGACATGGAATTTTTTTACTCACGACATACTAGTAACGAATAAAATCTCTATTATCCCAAATAATGAAGAAACTGAGCAAAACTGATTAGAGGGTTTTGTCATGCCCAGTAAAAAGCTAACATTTGATCGTTCACAGAAGAAAAATATTTTACTAATGAGGGGAGAATAACTAGCGAATATTACAACAAAATTTTCATGCTTGACTTTATGGAGAGCAACTCTTCTTCGGTCACCTTTTTCCACACGCCACCAACTAGTAATGTACCCCTGAGACCAGAGGTCAGTTCTGGCATATCAGAAATCCCATGTTCAGGTGGCGATCTTGGCATTTCTAGGATACCTTCACCATCCAAATGCTGTTCGGGGTGAGCATAACAGTCAAAAATTTCGATCTCACCATCAGGTTCAAAATCTCCATGTTCTGCTGTATCATGCTTCAGTTCATCATCAATGACATCAAGGACAGGAAGAACAGCAGTTGAACTATATGAACAAGGTATCATTCCTAGCGGACAGGGGGTCCAGGACTTCGCTATAGACCACCCATTACGTTTCTCTGGCATGCTTGTGTTGAGCGTCCCCTGAGTTCCATTTTCAGCTAAATTCACATTATCTGGTTTTCTCAACTGCAACTTGAACGCTTCCAGCTTCTGCGTTGCACTTTCAACCGATTCTTGTCCATTGGACAAGATTCTGGATTCAAGGAGGGTACAATCTTTGGGTGACCTTCGCAGGGACAACAAAGTAAGCTTCCTCAGTTTCTCCTTCACGCTATTATTGCCGGCCATCTCAATCAGCAATAGTGCTGCATCTGCAATGCATCTTTCACCTATAACGGGCAAACTCAAGAACTTCTGCAGAAGTTTTGCAAGACAGAAACGAGGGACCGCGTTCTTGTCCGAAGAGAGTACTCCTATCTCTTGGACAAGTCCAATATGGCCGGAATCCCTTAACTCTTTTATGCTTGTGACAATCCATAGAACCAGGGAGCACAAGTTTTTCATTGTTGACGACTCAGCTGGCAGGCATGCATATGATCCACCTATACATATAACGAAACTAATAAGACCAGTATATCTGTACAAACAAAAGTCTACAGGAGCCCTGAAATGGAAATACTAGCATCAAGTTTGAACAATGAAATAAAACATAGCAAGCCATCAAGTCCAGGATTGTGATGTGAAGCAAATCATAAGGTTGCAGAGATGGTAGAAACGCGAAATTAGGACACCCAACTATCAGGTAGTACCTTTGTGTTCAAGGTCGTTCCTGGCCTCAATCATTTCAATTACTGACTTTAGTAAGCCAAGAAGCACTCTTGGTTCTTTTTCTGATAGTTTTGTTATGATGGTTTTCATATCACCATTTGATATTTGATTCTGAATTTGAACATCAGATGAGTGATTTGCATCCAAACTACCAGCTTGATGTACATCGCTGTTTTCAGAGATTTCTGGGGCATCGAGCTGAAAAAACTCCAAAAGAACAGAGACAGCCTCAGAGGGACATGTATAGTAAAGTCGACGTACATATCTTATGGCATTCAAAATATGTTTTTGGGAACCTGCAATTTAGGAAAAAAACTCAATTAATACTGGGCTATCCTGATCATGAGATACATTGTGCTGACAGACAGTTATAACTATAAATAATTCTGCCATAGCTTGAAGCACTACCCACAGTTTTGTCATAAATATTACAAATAGTTGATATTCATGTAACTATCAGGTGGTGGAAAAGAAATGAACTCGAGTATATTCACAAAGCAGATCAATAGATGGCAGCAAACAGATGACGACAAGAACAGTTATTCCAGCATTAATATATGTAATACTTCTTGGCAGTTCAGATTAATGGAAGATATCAGTAACTCAATGCAGATTTAGTAATCAAGAAAGCATTAGGGGGTGTTTGGTTGGACTTTCTCTCTCTCTCTCTCTCTCTCTCTCTCTCTCTTAGTCTCTTACTGAACACCGAAAAATCTGACGGCAAACCAGAGTAGAGAAAACCTATCTCTGACAACCAATATCCCTGAGAAACAGAACATGCCCGAGTGCCAATCTTAATCAGAGTTCATGCTACAGGATGACGATACTCACGTTTCCTTTTGGAACCTGATTTTGCATTTTCAGAATCTTTTCCCTTCAGGAATTGAGCGGTGTCATGCAATACTGAGCTTAGTTCTAGTCGAACATCAGGAATTGCACTAGTCTGGGAATCCCAGTAGTTACACTTCAACCAATCAAATGCCTGAAAGTAAATCTCAATTTGTTAAAGATGCAGAATCGCTGACAAAACATACCAGCAACTATTAAAATTATATTATTTGATTTAATACCAAAGCCAACATCCAGAGAGAACTAAAATAATTAGCTAGATGTCCTAGAAATGCTTAGCAATCAACTCAGTGTACCTTAATGGCTGCCAAATGTAGCAGTCGCAGAGAGGGGATGCCGCGATGTGAACTCTCTGCATGCATGTGATACATATCTTCATTAGGACTGAAAATTACAATAGTGCAAACTAATCTAGTTGCAATAGACAAAATTTATTAACCATGACGAATGTCAACGAGAATTCGTGGTACTCCAACAGTCTCAGCTAAATCAGATATTGAACGACCAGTTTCCTTGTGCGGACTCTCCATAAAACCATTTACAAGCCTGGGAATAAGATTAAAGAGAAGTAGAAAATAAGTGTTAAGCATATTGCATAAAACTTTTAAACTTAAGCAGCAACAATAGACAATACACTAGGAGCCTATGATAGGTACATCCTAAAAAAACAAGCCTTGTACATAGTCATCGCTGTTGAACTCTTTCCCTGACCAGGCACATTCAGTTCTTAATCTTATTAGAGCTCTACAGTACAGAAGAAAAAATTAATGAAAGCAAGAATTCTCAGTAATGTTGGTATGTGCATCTAGATTGCAGTGTTAGTAACTAATTGTTGGCAACTTGGTCCTAAGTTGGGCACTCTTTCCTCTGAGACATGAGGCTGGTACTGACCATAGCAATGCATAATGCATAACTAACACGAAGACTCCGTTTGACATTGTTTTGGATTATGAATTTATGATAATATTATCTTGCTGAGACGCTTCTAGATACTTGTGTATTTGGATAGCTGTGTACAATCAAGTTGCAAACAGATGGCTCCAAACATATGTGAGGAAAGTGAAACTGCCGGCTTACAAAATTTATCTAACTTGTATGATATGCTAAAGCAACATATTTTTCACAACTTCTCTTTCACAGCAGCTTAATGGGTAAGTGAAGTTCAGGCAGCATCCGCAAACTGAGCCGAAGAATACGATGGAAGTTAACAACATATGATAGTTTTAAAATCAAATAGAAAACTAAAACTTTGGTTGCCACCATGATGGTTGGGTAGATTTTGTGTCGTTTTGGGGTTCATCTAATACAAAAGATCGGTGTTTTGAAGCATGTTCCAGGGAAAAACAAGCAGAGAAACTAGAAAAAGGGACAACAACATATTGACACCAAAGTATGTTCTAGACTTCTAGCAGCCTCTAGTTCAATTGCATCAGCACGACTGTGATTAAGCTCCTAATGATCTGCAGAAATAAACTATGTCCTTCCATCAAAATCTCATATTCAAGAAGAATCACTGGATAACACGAAAATATGAAAACAGCTTTAAGAACATCGACTCACAACTACTAATTTCCCCCCCTAAACTACTTGCACAGCCCACCTCTTTGCACAACAAGATGTGTCAAGCATTCGAACCCACCTGATAAAAGGCGGTGCTTTGCCCTTGGCACTGCGATAACACCGCTGGCCCATTTTCCCTCAAGTAAATCAATAGTACTATTCAATTTCCACACATAAGGCGAAAATAGCACCAGGAATTTCCTCACCTGATGATTGCCATACTGTACAGCAAGGCGAGCATCTCGTCCGACTCCAGCTTATCATCCGAAGGCACTCCATTCCTAGAGGAAAATTTTCTATCACATATATAACTTCGTCCCAAATCCATCCACACGCAAGAGAAAAAGGTTGGAACTATGCATCAAAACAGCATACCGGAAGAAGGGATCCCGCAGCCTTATCTCGAAGAGGGCCGCAGTGACCTCCACGGGGATCGGGAGGCAGCCCCTGCTCCGCCACGCCGCGATCTGCACCAACGAAACAGTCAGAGATTGCTCACCACTCACCTGATAATTTTTGGGGGCCTCGAGGAAGAGGATACCTACCCTGCGAAGAGCGGCGCCAGGGTCGGGGTATGGGGAGAATATGGCGTCGCGGACGAAGCGCCACTCCTCCCAGCTCGACCACGGCACCAGCTTCCGGGCGGTGGAGCGGCCGCCGCCGGCGTCGCCTGCATCTTCCGCCGCCTCCATGGGAGCCGAGCCGAGGCGAGCGGCGAGTCCAAACCCTACTAAACCCACCGGTGGGGTCGCGCCGTTTCGCTCGGGGGAAAAGACGACGACTCGCTGCCAAGGTGGGCCAAGGGTGTGTGTATGGTTCAATGGTTGCGAGCGCCGAGCAGGGTGTTTTCGGCAATTTTCCACGACAGTTGTTGAGGTCTGTCCCCACCCCGCCGCCCACCGTGCGGACGCGGCCGTGGCCAACCTCCGTCCGGTACATGGCCTCGCCGGCGCCCCTCGTCGGAGGAGAGGCCTAAAGGCAACCGCAGCCAGGACGCCCGCGCCGTCGCTCTCTCATCCTGCCGCCGCTCACATTGTCCGCTCCAACCTGCACGACACCAACATGTGAGTACCCTGGCCTAACCCCCATTGCGTGCCAACCAAAATTGCAGTTTCAATTCGTGCGCATGCTGTCAAATCGACATTAAGAATGCTAGATTGCACAACTGGAGAGAAATGGTCACAAAGAGGATTAATTTTAACCAAATTGTTGCTGTAATTTTGGGATAAATTCTTCTTTTTAGGGGCAATTGGGGGATAAATTCTGGTAGCGTGGTCTGGAAACCTTCTACTATAGTGTATCGCGCATGGGCCTCACATGCAACCTCAATTGACCCAAGCAATGATCCAAGCTGATAAACACATATTACACATATTACAGATCTGTAAACAAGATATCTACGACTTCATAACACTACTTCTTTTCATGGTTTGCACTTTCTAGTACACTATTACACCCATGGCCATTAATCACTTTCTAGTAGTTATATAAACTCGAACTGCTTGCTCATGAAAAAATCATCGTCACATCAGTTTAGATATTTAATCACAGTTGCAGCTTGCAACAGAAATTTAACTCTTTATTGAGACTAATATTGGAAATATATATATATGATTGCAGTATCAATGTCATTATGAGAAAATGTGTCACCTTCTATATCTGCTCAAGCACAATAACATCCCCATCAATCTCGATGTCTCTGATGTGAGCTATCTTGACTCGGTCCTGCCCACCTTCTTGGCATCGTTGCTTAATTTTTGGGCATTGATTGATGTAAAGCTCCTTGAGCCCCCTTGGCAGACCTTCTTCTGGCAAGCTTTCAAGCTCACGACAGTTGGAGATATGTAGTGTTTCAAGTGAGGAGACTTCATGCAGACCAGGAGGCAAACACTGGAGGTCATCACAGCGTGATATGTCTAAGAACTGAAGTGTGTGAGGTAAAAGCTCCAGTGGAAAGTTACTGATGTCAGGGTAGTCAGCAATTTGGTAGTCAGAAATTTGAAAATGCTTGAGAAGAGGACAGTATTGTAGGCCATCTAGAAGTACATGTGCTAACAGAGAGCAAGATACTAGACGGATTTCCTCAACTGAAGCGGGAAGCAAGCCTCGCTCCAGGGCTGTCCAAGGTACCAGGCAAGGGCACTCGTAGATGTGCAGGAACTGAAGTGATGTAAGTGGACGGAAACACTCTTCTGGTAGCGAAACAAGCTCTTCACAGTGGGCTACTGTTAGACTCTTGAGGGCTGTCAGATTATGTGAAAGCAAGCCTACACGCAGAGATGTTAGATTCGGGCAACCATTGATGTATAGAAATGTTAGAGAAGACGGACAAGCTTCTTTTTGAAGATCTGGAAGTGACTCAAGTCCAGCTTCATCTATCCTCAGTGTTGTAAGTGTTGGTGGAACAGGGGGTAACTTCTTCAGCTTGGGGCAACTGATGAGACCAAGTTCAGTTAATTGAGGGAACAACTGATCAGCATCATCAAAAATCCACTCTCCCAGCTTCGGCATATCTTCCAACAGAAGCTCTTCTAAAGCTGGAAAACATTTTATTTGCCCAAGTCCTGTGAACTCGTGTCCAATTTGTGTCACCTCAGTTGCTCCTGCTATATTGAGATTTTTAAGGAAAGGAAGTTGGCCTAATGGCGGGAGAACTGTGCATCTGCAGTTGCATATATGGGTGGTTTGCAGATTAGGAAGAAATGAAGAAGCGAGCCAGCTCGGGAACCTCACCCCTGGAAAACCTTTAATCATCAATTCCTTGAGATCGATATGTGGTTGAAGGCCTTCCAGAACTTCGTCTTGCTGATCTGAAGGAGTAAGTTTGCAGTCCTCATCCCATATAAAGTGTAGAGCTCGAAGATGTTCTTTGGTTTTCAACTTCGCACAAATTGCATCTTGTTCATCAGCCACATTGTTGAGGCCACGAATGGTAAGTTTTCCTTGCAGCTGATCCATGTTTCTTAACTCTGTGATGTTGTGTCTGGGGCGTTTCAAGACAACAAATTCTTCTAATTCCTGTAGGCAGATCAAATTTCCAATTCCTGGTATCCTTAACAGTAGCCTTGTGCTTCCCTCTAAGTGGCGCAGATTAGTGAGCTTAGTGATGCCATGTGGCACTTCCCTTAGTGAGCTGCAGTTGTTCAGCTTCAGTATTTGCAAGTTATAGAGCTTGACAATAGATGCTGGTAATGTTTTTATTTCAGTGCTGCTGAGATCTAGGAAGCGAAGTTGTTTCAGATTCCCTATAGACTCTGGTAATTCCTTAAGACCTCTTCCATGCATATCAAGAACTCTAAGGAATTGAAGTTTCATAAAGACACCATCAGGAAACCGAGACATTTTAGAATTGTATCCATGCATGAGAATTAGTGTTCTTAACTTCCTAAACCCATACAGTGGATCAAAATGCTTGGTCCCGGCACCGGTGCATGGAAATGAAAGATGACGGGTCTTTATGGCATTGTCGTATCTTGTCCCATCCTCAAATCGTTCACAGTGTTCCATGGAAACTGATATAGCAAGGTCATGCATTGCATCATGCATCACATAGTTCTCCTTGTAGGGCTGGAAAAAAGACCTGCTTACTAGCTCATTAAAATATGCATTACCAGAATCCTCCAGTATCTTCTTTCTAGATTGCCTGATGAAACCAAGTGCTAGCCAAATCTTAACCAGCTTCTCTTTACTGAATATATAATCTTTTGGATACACGGAACAGAATGCAAAGCACTGCTTCAGATGTGGTGGTAAATGGTTATAGCTTAGCCGCAGAGCTGGCAATATGTTATTTTTGTCTGCTGGTAGCTCCCATATATCACTTCTTAGTATCCCCTTCCACTCCCCTTCATCTGCTTTGCAGAAGAGGAGGCTCCCTAATGCTTTCGATGCGAGAGGCAATCCCTTCAGCTTCTTCACAATTTGCCTTCCTATCACCTCCAGCTGCGGGTATGTGCTGCAGTCACCATCCCTGAATGCATGGCTCTTGAATACAGACCAGCTGTCGTCATCCGATAGTTGCTGTAACTTGTAGGGCTCTAGCCCTCCCATGATTCTGCCAACATTCTCATTGCGCGTTGTAACCACTATCTTGCTTCCAAGCCCTCCTGAAATTAGGGCTGCTCTGTAGCTGAGCCATTTATCATAGTCTTCATTCCAGACATCGTCCAAGACAAGCAAGTACCTCTTGCCCCGCAACACTCTAGAGAGTGTTTCCTGCAGCATGTTCATGTTGGTGCTAGGAAAGGATTGGTCATAGGCAGCAGCCTCGAGAGTTTCTTGTGTCAGTTTTCTCCCGTCAAAGCATTCAGACACATAGATCCAGATCCTCAATTCAAAGTGTTCTTTCACCCTTTCATCATTGTACACCATCTGCATGAGAGTTGTCTTACCAAGCCCCCCCATGCCAACAACTGGAATAACACAAACATTGCAGGAACTGTGCCTATTATCAGATAGCATGAGCCTCACCATTTCCTCTCTGTCTCCCTCCCTGCCAAACAGAGCTGAACTATCCACAAGAGAGCTCGACTGTGGCCTCTCCGGCGTCTCACGCCTGCTCATTTCACCCAACATCTGGAGCCCAATCGTGTCGCGTTCTCTTGCAATTTTATCCAACCTCTCCAATATCCCGCTAATCTTACGCTTTATCCTGTACTGGTACAGATTCCTACGCAGGAAGGAAGAAGGGGAACCGACACTTGCCTTGGTGGAGAGTTTCACCTTCCTCTTCTTCAGATACATAATCTTGGCTGTATACCTGTCGAGCAGATCATCTAGGTCGTATGCGACGTCCTTGAGCTTCGCTAGCCAGCCCCGCACGGACGCGTCTGCCAGCTGCTTCGCCTCGGCGTCGTCGAGGAAGGCCTGTAGCTGAGAGAGAATCTGGGAGAGGCTCTCCAGCTTGCCATGGATGCCCCTGCAAGACTTGAAGTGGTCGAGAAGTGCTTCAGACAATTTCTGGAACAGGGTTTGCATGAAGGCTCCTAAGATTGCCTCTGCTGCCATGGGAGCTTTGTTTCCTTGTTTTTCAGTTGTTTGACTGTGTGAGAAGGCAGAAGGGGAAGAAAGGCTGAAAGGAGTAGACACTGGTGAGGACTGAGGACCATGTGCTTTTGGGGACGTGTTGACTTGGATGGTGCTTGGCCATTTCCATGCATTTTCCTTATCCTGGGCATCAGTAGCAACTAGCAAGTGGTGAATTCTCTTCCATGTGAAACCAAGCCAGAAAGGTCTTCTGAAAATTTCAGTTTGAACTTTGCAAGCGTGTGTCTCTGGTTAACTATGCCTAGTCATGTTAGGTGAAGGTTCTGCTTATGGTCGTGCAGTACAGTTCATGAGACTCATCTTCAACACAAACGATTATTTAAGCAGGAGAAGAACCATCCCCTGGCTTGGAGATATTTAACTGCTCCTTTGGACAGAGAGCCTTTCGTGGTGGATGGTGGATGGTATACGGTGTACCTAACTTCTGGTTTTCACACCTCACTATCGCTGAGTGACAGGACCTAATCATTGTGGTTCCTTTCGAAGTGACACTGAACAAAAATGAAAAATAAGTGGGCAGTTCTATAATTCTAAGGGCCTCTTTTGGTTTGCGAGATTTCAAAAATGCAACACAAGAATAGAAAATACAGAAATTTGGTGTCATGGCATGTTAAATAAATCCTATATGAACTGAAAACACGGGAATATGTAATAAAAATTATTTGGCTGTGCCATAGGAAACGCATGATCTTTTCTAAATGATTAGGTGCGTGCCACATTTCTCAATTTATGCAAATATAAAACATATATAGCCTTCTTTATGCCTTGTGCAAAAATGTGTTCCTTCAATATCTTAGTTGCAGATGCGATTTGTTTAATGGAATGACTGCCATGGATATACATAAAACTTTTCATGGGGATGCTGCTGTTGTTTTACTTTTGGCACTTTCTGCGAAAAATTAAACATTCTGCTGATCAATATTTCTCTCTCTCTCTCTCTCTCTGTTGAGGGAAATCAATGTTTCCTCTAGGCTTCAGGATATGATGCCAGGAGGTGTTAGGGTGTGTTTGGTTCAAGCCCAAGTTTACGTCACCAAAACTTGGCTTGCCCAAGATATGATTCATTATACCAGAACTTTGCTGTTTGATTCAGCTGAAACTTGGCTTAAATAATTTTCATACATAATTATATCAGAGTTGAAGACTATTTGGTATTTCCAAGATATCATCACTATATTAGTAACTTTCTTGTTTGATTCAGGTGAATTTCTGCCTTTATTTGAACTCTGAAGATAGTCGTAACCACCTTTGGTTCTCCAGTCTGAAGAATGTGATGCCTGTGAAGCTACCAACGAAGGGGAGATTGCTGGAGTGTATGCAAAACACACTCCATGAGCTGAGCTGACAAAGAAAGACCTCTTACAGTTATTTGATGAAGTGATGACTGGCTTCTGCTTGGCCTATGGTAGGGATCGATCAAGTGTGCTTTGGGATGGGACCACTCCTGACTTGGCAACATCAGGGATGATCATTGGCATGTTTGGAATCTTTTTGACAGACGGTTCTGCAAATGCCAAGAAGAGCTGCTATTGCGGCGTTTTTTGAGGTTACGCCAAGGTATGGTGCTACTACCAGAAGAAGGATCTTGTCTGGCACCTTTCCGGATCAAGGCGGCCGCGTCGAGGCGACTGAGAAAGTTCTTCAACGGGTGTAGCAGGTTCAGTGTCCGCGTCTCCAGGCATTTTGCTGCCCCCTTGTTGGCTTCATGCTGCTGATTGACTGATTTTATGAGATATGCAGAAGCGCCATGATCCATCTTACTTGCTGGCCTGTATATGATTTTGCTGGTTTAGCTGGCCTTGCAGCACGCAGCATCTCCTGTGCTGCATGTGTCCTGTCTGCCCACTAGCCACCCGATGGATACTCCCTGATAAACATTATTTTCAGAAGTGAACTTGGTCTAAAGCACATGCAGGACTTTGTTCTAGCATGTGGAGAATCAATCCACAGAATCCTCGACTCTCTTACGGCACACCGTGAAAATGACCCTGATGAATCTGCCATTGGTGCCTGGCCTCTGCAAGTCAACAGCCCGTGGGGTGGAGGAGATTATCCGGATAGATCGGGGCGCACCAACCAATCCGGAGCTTTTCTGTTGGACAGATACTCTGCTAACAGAGAGAGAAGCCGTGAAACAAACCAACAAACTAGTACCACTACTACTCTGCTGCGATTTGCGACGAGCGAATCGCGGCTAGCAGGAGTTGGAAAGTGGCGGCCCAAGCCATGGCGACGCCCTGCCGCCTCCGCCTCCTGCTCGTCCTGCTCGCCGCCGTCGCCGTCGCGGCGTCTCACCCGGCACACGAGGTGGGCGCCCCGCTTCTTCTCACGTTTCTTGTTTGATTACGCTGGTTGGTTTTCTTCTTACGCGGTTGGATTTTGGTTGTGCGCGCGTGAAGTTCTGCGCGGCCGCGGGAGGAGGAGGAGGAGGCGCCGGCGGCTGCGGAGGAGGAGGGGACGGCACGAGGATCCTGATCAAGGGCGGGACGGTGGTGAACGCGCACCGGGCGGAGGAGGCAGACGTCTACATCGAGGACGGCGTCGTCGTCGCCGTCCGGCCGAACATCCCGGTGAGTTCTCGCTCTGCGTTTGGGAGATTCGTTCTTTCAGAATCTTGGGATCGGGGAGGCAGAGGTTTGACCTCTGAGACCAAGGAGCCACTCTGCTGCGCACACCTGTACGAGCTACGAGTACGATACCAGTTTGGGTGCTTTGGGATTGCTGCCGCTGCTTATTTTAAGGCGAACTGACACTGCTAGCTCGCCACAAAATCTCACGGTAAACTTGAAAAGTACCGATGGGAATCTGCGGGGACAGTAAACGGTAGATTTAGACTGTTCACCTTATTTTTCTTTCTTTTTTGCTATATTTCCTTTGGCATGAAGTGAAATGCTCTGATGAAATCATGTCCTTCCTTGCTGTCCAACCTAGCCAATTAATTATCTTCTGTTTTCATGTTACATTTAGGTTGGTGACGATAATGTCAGAGTGATTGATGCAACTGGAAAATATGTCATGCCAGGTGATTTCTTGCAATAGTTCTGAATACTACTGATAATTCAGTCGGTACTAGTCTATCATCAGTTCATCAGGCTTCTGCGAAATATCACAGGTGGAATTGACCCGCACACCCACCTGGAGATGGAGTTCATGGGAACTGTAACCATAGATGACTTCTATAGTGGTCATGCCGCAGCACTGGCTGGTGGGACGACAATGCACATCGACTTTGTCATTCCAGTGAACGGGAACTTGACTGCGGGCTTGGAATCCTACAAACACAAAGCAGAAAAGGCTGCTATGGACTATGGATTTCACATGGCCATTACCAAGTGGAATGATGAGGTTTCGAGGGAAATGGAAGTGATGGTCAAGGAACATGGTGGGTGCATACTCTCTTCTGCATTCTTGGACTATTCGGTTCATGACGAAGATCCTCTGTGCCAAATTTTCAGGGATCAATTCTTTCAAGTTCTTCATGGCATATAAAGGTTCCTTGATGGTGACGGACGACCTCCTCCTTCAAGGCTTACAGAAATGCAAGTCTCTTGGTGCACTGGCTATGGTTCATGCAGAGAACGGGGATGCTGTTGCTGAGGGACAGCAGCGGATGATTGACCTTGGGATAACTGGTCCAGAAGGGCATGCTCTCTCAAGACCTCCAGTTGTAATTCCTTTGTCTTGACGGGTTCATGTTTTTTTTGTTGACAAAATTCAAGTCCTTGATGAGATAGCTTTAACATGAAATTTGTGCTTTCCTCTCACAGGAAGGTAGTGATGAGTCAATTAAGTTTCTCTTCTTTTCTGCAGTTGGAAGGCGAGGCAACTTCACGGGCAATTCGATTAGCAAAATTCGTCAATACACCGTTGTATGTTGTTCATGTGATGAGTACTGATGCAATGGAAGAGATTGCCAAGGCTAAAAGAGAAGGTATGGTGCCTGGCCATTTGGTTCAAACAAGTTCCTCATCAATGCAAATTAAGACAGAGTTATTTTATGAACATTTACTTTCAGAACATTGGCTAGTTTCGGCTTTGTACAAAAAAAATCAGGACTGGGTCGGTCCCAGAATAACTTGTTGGGGCTTCAGAACTAAGTGGTCCCACGGGATTGATAATACCCCAAATCTAAGTACTAAGTTGATTTAAATTTTCAACGCGTGTCAAATTGTGAAACAAACTGTAAGTTGATGTCAGCTCAAACTTTGCAGGTCAGAGAGTCATCGGGGAACCTGTGGTATCTGGGCTAGTCCTTGATGATTCTTGGCTTTGGGATCCTGACTTTGCAACTGCTTCAAAGTAAATAGAACACACACAATCAGTATATGTTTATGTAGCTGTGGTTCCTCTTATTTCATATCTTGCTTCTAGGTATGTGATGAGTCCTCCAATCCGGGAAGCAGGGCATAATAAAGCACTTCAAGCTGCTCTTTCATCAGGAATATTACAGGTGACACGCTTGAATCCAGAATCCCACCTTAATTTCCTGAAGTGTGAAGTTGTGGAGTCCTTAAAATAAAGCGCTTCAAGCTGGTGTTTAGCCTCTGCTTGAAGATTGTTCGAGGCGGTAAATTATAAAAGGAATATTATTTTCTGAAAATATTGTTTGTACATTGTCTACTATGGAGACGGAAACATCCCTTGAATAAGCACCAAACTGTTCTTTGTTCCTATGCAGCTTGTGGGAACTGATCATTGCACCTTCAATTCCACTCAGAAAGCTTTCGGTTCTGATGATTTCAGGAAGATTCCCAATGGCGTAAATGGTAAGCCATAGGGCTTGAACAAAGGAAACTGTGTTGTGTCATTGCAAATGGAAGCTGGCTAAGGCATCTCTCTTTTCATTACTTGATCCCAGGTATTGAAGAAAGGATGCATATAATTTGGGATAGCATGGTGGTAAGTTTTGATTTCAAATGTTGTTTTTCGTGATGGGTACTAAGTTGGTTCCATTGCCGGTATTTCTGTTTTCTGACTTCATTCAATATATGTACAGGAGACCGGCAAGATCACAGTCACCGATTATGTGAGAGTGACAAGCACAGAATGGTAGTGCAGAAATTCTATAGCTACATCAAAACAAAATCAGAAAAACAAAACAAGAAGCAAACAGTTTTAAAGTATAATGATGCATACTACTCTCTAATCTTCTCAGTGCCAAGATCTTCAACATATACCCTCGCAAAGGAGCAATCCTCAAGGGATCTGATGCAGACATCATCATCCTGAACCCCAAGAGGAGCTTCGCGATGGGCACGCGCACACACCATTCGAGGTCCGACACGAACGTGTACGAGGGCAGAAAAGGAAAGGTTGGCTCCCCACAACTCACAACTGTTAATCCGACATAATACTCGATATCCAACCTGTGGATGTTTCTGTCTGATTGGTGTAGGGAATGGTAGAGGTGACCATCTCAAGAGGGCGAGTGGTGTGGGAGGATGGCAATCTGAACGCCGTGCCCGGTGCAGGAAGATACGTCAGGACACCGCCTTTCGGCTACTTCTTCGACGGCCTTGACAAGTCGGATGCCGTCTACAGGGCTTCCCTCCGAGCACCTGTACGGCGTGGTGAGGCTGCTGCTGCTTAACTGTGTTCCACGGCTGGTCTCATGGCATCCATGACTGTACCACTATCCTATCTGGTTCAAGAACAAATTGCACCTAAAGGTGAACGCCGTCTGCTCCATGTGTAGCTTCCTTGTACATACAATCTGCCTCGTTTATATCCAAATTCGAATATAGGTGAAACTGTAAAGTTAATTATGCATACAAGGCACTTCATTTTATTTTCTTGCGAACATACAAATCACATTTCTGATTGGGGAAATTGCAAATTCGCTCGAGTTTCGCTGTGTCCTGATGTCAAATAAGTTTGGGAGTCTGGCACAACTTCCAGGATCATAGTTATACCAGAAGCACACGTTATAACAGGCACAGTTATAATTCGGATGATGCATGCCCGCTAAAAAGGGAATGAGGATGATCACACTTCTTTTTGTGAAACAGTTTATCACATACAGTATTAGTGTATGAAGCGTGATCCATGAACTTGGCTTTTCTTCAAAAGAACAGAACTGGTGTAGAGATGTTTATGAATCTGAAAACATGTCACCTCGTCAGGCGGTATGATTTATTTAGGCGATTATACACCACAAGAACATCACATCATAGGATCTCAAATTATTCTGCAAGTATTTACATCCCCATGTTTTCAAAAATGCTACGAACTTGTTCAATAGTTGGTAATTTGATGTCATCTACAGGCAGCAATATCCACTGAACATTCACCGTAAATGTTCCTGACATGATTCTGATCCAAACTGCTCGCCGATACAAGAACATTATGAAGAATCTAGGGAGTAGGGAATACCTGAATTCCTATGGGGCTGGCTAGTACAACACTCAAGATACAGCACCTAATATTATTAATTATCCTATTTATGAATGGATTCAATTTATTCCCGTGGACGGGCCAGCCAAAGTGAACTCAAAGCGCGTAGCCGAGAGAAGTAGTCGCTTATTGCAAGCAGAGCTCGTGCAGATTGGCGAGTGGTTAATATGCGTTGCATCTGCTGAAGGGTTTGCAGACGAAGATTATCAGCCTGCAGATAAGACATTGTAGAACAGTTCATCACCAGTTGAATACAAATTAAATATACATTTTCTATGTTTTCTTGCTATTCCCCCTTATTTGATGATGCATCAGTTCAGGTGAAAAATGTGCAGCTGAAAGCCCGATATATTTACTTTCTTTTGGGACTTCTATTATCTGTCGGTAACATTGGGAAGCTCCTAAATTCATTCTCCAAGATGAAAAAAAAAAAGATGCAACAGAAATGGAACGCGCGGTGAAGGAAGTCATTTAGTAATGAAGTAGAAAAGGGGCAATTCGAGCTGGACTTGATCTGAGTGGTGAGAACACGCACCCCCCACACCCTAGGCTCAGATTATATTCTCCAAAACAAGGATCAGAGCATATTACTGTACAATATTACAATATCCAAATAGTCTGCCCAAAACACCTCATGCAATATGGCAACTAATTAAGCAGAGGAAATAGCAACTGCATGGTTTGCGTAAGTTACCTGTCGGAGGAAGTTTTCTAGGGTGCCAAGTTTTCCCATGGCCATTGCCATCTGCCCCATGTAGCTTGCAACATTACCGGAAGATCCTGCAGGGCCCAGGGATCCAGATGCCAGGGTTTCTGCAAGCGACTGTTGTAGTGCTTCCATCCCTTGAGAAAGAGCATCTTCAGCTTGTTGAGAAGACTGTTGCAGGTTGCATATGCCAGTAAGTTGCTGCTCAGTAAGAGGTTCTAGTTGACCTGCCAGTAACTGCAACAGAAATGTCGGTATTATAGAACTACAGGGAAATATGGTAACTATATATTGACCACTAGTTAGTCATCTTGACATTAAGGGCTGTGGAAAAAAAACACTCACTAAGTTGGGCCCCAGTTAAGGAATTTAATTGTCTGTAACATAAATCATATCAAATTGGTACCTTAAGGAGCTCGGATGATCTGAAGCCACCTAACCACATGAAGCACCTCTCAGCAGGGGTCTTCCACATTCCCGACAGCACATGGAAAACATCTGCTTTGGCTGCTACACCCTTGAGCCTGAAAAATTCATCATACTGCGACATGATGCTATCAACAATTTTCCGAAGATCATCATCACCAGCATGTGCATTGGCTGCAGCCCTCAACTCATTTATATGCTTGTTATGTTCCTCCAACCATCGTGCATACTCCATGTCAAATGCCACAGCTCCTACAAAATCAGAACATTAACATAAAAGGCACTGACAAAATTATGGCACAAAAATCAGGCTTCAACAAAGGCCAAGGATAATGTAAGTAATCTTTACAAGATACAATACTTGTTACTGTCATTGTGTAAGATGATCTGAAGCCACCTAAACTAGAAATCTTTACTCACCAAAGGCCAACAAATCAGTTGATAATTGCATCTTGTGGTTGTATCTAGCTTATTTTATCTACCACATTCTAAGGAGCACCCAAGCAAAGGACAAACAAAAGCCCCATAAAAAATACAGTACACAGTTTAATACTGCTGATACCAATCTACTCCCTCCGTTCGGAATTACTCGTCCAAGAAATGAATGTATCTAGATGTATTTTAGTTGTAGATACATCCATTTTTATCTATTTTTGTGACAAGTAATTCCGAACGGAGGGAGTAATACTTAGAGTATTACCATTTCCACCCGCTGACTGAGACTGATCCCCTGAAGATGAAATGAAGATGCCCTGGAGAAGTATACATTGGTCAAACAAAAGGGATGGATGTTTAACCCAAGAAACTTCCGATGAATCCTGTATGGAACTGTAGAGCATATACCTGTTGACGAGCACGCTGAAGCTCTTGCTCTAGTTGAGTAAGTTTCAATCTGCTACTCTCCAGGTTTTGGATATATGCCTGACAAAGCCAAATGGTGAAATAATGCAAATAGTTCTCCCAAGTGGCTCAGTGGAACATACATAGAAGAAAACGGGGAAATAGGTAGGGTTAAGATGATAACAATAAAGTTTGCCAACCAAATCTACCACTGAAGCAAAATCATGTGTTAGGCCCACAAAGATTGCCTAGCACAAATCCATGCTACAGTAGTTCTAAAGCTTTAGGGTGAAATGATACAGCATACACTGTTTAAACAAACTACCATGCTACCACAGAGTGCGAGCACATCACAAATGGAATCTAGTATGAGTGCACATTTCAAGAATATACAAGCTCACCTTCTTTCTTAAACGGCTTTTCCTAGCAGCTTCACGGTTTTGGGCGAGACGGCGAAGTGACTGTTGGTAACGAAACTTGTCTTTAAACAGTGGATCATCATTTGACCAAAGCATCAGATATGTAGTGTTAACTGTACCTTATGATCCAATTTGTCCCTTGATTTGTCACTAGAATCAGAAGCAGTGGGGGCAGCAAGCTGTCCTTGTTCAAACTGTTAAGCAGATAATCATTAAACCAATATGCTTTGGTATAAGATGATCGCTCATACTAAAACTATAAACATAAATAGAATTAGGAAAAACCCGCTAAAGTATTTGTCAGCAACTGTGTCAATGAGAATTAAATTCAATTAGTTATAGGCAACTAGACTGTCATGTGTGAAGATAATGGTGCTACTACTTGAAATGGCATTAAGATATGATACCATCCTGGATACACATAGGACCTTTTTCCTCTCTCTGACACATATTATTAAGAAGTATGTGGAAATAACACAAATGTCCAAACAGACTCAAACAAAAGGATAGGAAACCAAAAACAGGAACAAGGTATCTAACTAACGCCACCAAAGGACCTTAACACTAACAAATCATTCAAGATCTTAAACCATGTGTACACGTACATAATACTGAAATTTGAAAGACTTTTAGGAAATTCATACGGCTCTTTAATTGCAAGGAAACAAACATTTTGGAAACAAAATTTTGATCTCCAAAACCTGAGAGTATGAAAAGTTCAATATCGAGTGTGCAATCACAATGAGACGGTCTGACAAAAAATTGAGCTGAGAATAGTAGGTACCATTTGGTTCCGCTCATCAATGTCTATATCCAGATCCGTTGATGTATCAGTCCTAGGACTTGTATCAGCCATACTTGACTCTCCCCAGTTATCATTGTTATGAGTTCTTAAAGCTACTAGATTTGGTTGCACTCCCTTTTGCTGTAGTAGTGCCTGAGGATCAACTGCTGTTACTGCTGCTGCTGCCGCCGCTGTAGTAGCTAGATCAGTCGGAGAAATGGACTGCAATTTGGGGTGCAAAAACTGCATCAATTCCTAATGTAGATGGAATAACACTTAATAATTGGGGCTCTGACTTGTCACTGGTACCTTTCCGTAATTTCCAAACTGAAGGGGTTCACTGGTATATGCATGTGTATTTGGCTTCAGATTGAACAAATTATCTGAACATCAGCAAACAAAGGAGAAACCAGTAAGCTTTAGTAATCATGAATATCGATGTGCTACTCACTGAAATCTACATGAATTTGTAAAATCTTCAGAAGCAGAAAAGCACGCAGGGATCCATGATTGAAATGAGTGGAGGAGGGTAAGTTTCTAGGACGACTGACTGAGAAAAGGGCGACATACTTGTGCTGAAATTAGCAAGATCTTCTATTCTGAATCCCGCAGAGTGCGCGAGCGCCCCGAAATCAGCGACTCGGGAAGGCTGCATGATGTTCACATCCGTTGGGCTGCAAGAAATTTTCACCACAGTTAAACAAAGCTCATTTCTTATTCTTGTCTTCCATATCACATACTACATCCTATGCCCATCCCATACTGTCCATTCAGTAATTGCCATGATGCATTCTATATGTTTATTTTATTTTTTCCTTTGGAAGAATCACCCTGCAATTCAATTGCATCGGTCGCAGACTTATGTATCTGCACCAACCATCAAGAGGGACCACTGGAACGTGTGATAAATATATTTGGTTCTGGTCCACAAACGCGTAGCATAGTTTCTTCAAAAAAAAATCTGAAGATCATGACAGACCCCCACCCCACCCCACCCCGCCCCCTACACACACAATGTATTACACTCCTAACACGTAGTACTACTTTGTTCAAATTATTACCCCATGGGTTTAACCCCAAACGTGCATGCCCAACCAGCATGTGTTCTGCCTTTTTCTGAAGATCTGGACCTACCAGAGCACCACTGATTCCCAGAGATCAGTGATGAGCCCCCTGGAGAGTTAATGATGCACGCCCAAACGAATCAATGATACCTCCCCAGGCAGCAGCAGCAGCAGCGAGAGAGAGCGAGGCCTCGCGGCAATCATTGCTCCTTCTTCTCCCTCCCGAGACACACGAGCAGCAGCAACCAAATCCCTGTTACTACTACTACTAGTGCTAGCAAAGCTGCTCCGCCCCTCTAATCATCACGGCACTCGAGCTAAAGGTCGCCACACTTGACACTCCACATCGACAAGAGCTAATCAGAGGGGAAAAGCGGCCCGCTTTTCCTTCCCGTCCTGGAAAGGAGGAGCAATCAGCGGCGCCCCGGCGCCATGATCAATTAAGTAGTCGGCAATCAGGGCTCGTAATCGCAGTGGAGCGCAGGAAAGCGAGTGAGACAACACGGAGACGGAGCATGCAGAAATGAGCGAGCAAGCAAATGGGACAAGGAAGAACTGGAGATGGGGTTGGTCGCGGGTGGCGGCGCGGGGACTTACATGGTGTGCTGAGGAGCCCCGAAGCCCGGCATCGGCCCGCGCGGGTCTCCCGCTGGTGCCGCCGCCGCCGGTCCTCCTCCTCCTCCTCGCCTACTCTCCATCCGCCACCATCAACCGCCGTGCACCCCCGGTGCTGCTTCCTGGCGCATCACCCCGCCTCACCAACCTGCGGAAGAGGAAGAAGCAAGGGATTCTTTCTCCGAAGCCGCCGCTGTCACCAACAGAAGCGAATCAAGAACGGGCAGAGGAAGAAGAACAAGCTTGCTAGGATCTCTGAATGTCCTGACACTCTGATCAGTTGAGCAAGTAGCAGCAGTAACCTGACGGGACGGGGCTGCGAGGTGGTGGTAGTGGCCTCGTGTGGGTGAAGCCGTGAAGGGGGAGGAGGAAATGAGAGGAGGGACGGTGGAAGCTGGGAGAGTCCTCCACCGGCGACAGTGGCACAAGGGAGGGAGGGAGGGGGGAGAGCTTAGCTTAGCGATGCAGCGCCTCGAATTCCGGCCAATATTTTTATGATGGCTTCTTGGTTTTGCGAGTCCCGCTAGAGGAGGAGTGACGTTTGGACCATAGCAATCTCTAGGCGGGAGTCATCCTCTGCCTCTGCACCACAGTGGGCTACTGTGAGGCAGTCAAGCCTCATCACTCACTATGCCTGCCTGCCTGCTTAAGAATTTCCAAATGTATGTAAAATTTGCATGGTCGCTTCAGGGCAACTATTTGAGATACTGTTGAATCATTTGAGGATGATGAGAGGTAAAAAGAAGATGGTTTTACCCCGCAAAAAAGGTGTTTTTTACCTTTTTTTTAAATACTCCCTCTGTTTTATGTGCAAGTCGTCAGGGCTGACATACTATTGAAGAATATATGAAGATAATGATAGGTAAAAAGAAGGCAGGTTTAACCAAAAGTTTGAAATGCTCCTTCTACTTCAAAATACCAAGTGTATTTACGACAAGTTGTTGATACAAAAGCATAACCGTAAACAAGTACCTTAAATATGAAACTGATAACATCAATTTTATGCCTCATGTTACTAGAGTAACTTTTGGTCAAACGTGTGTCCTAATGGAACCGAATAACTAAGTATTTTGAAACGGATGGAGTATGTATACACCGCAAAGGCATGAACCATCACCAACTTGGCATCATAATATGGGTGAGTGGTCAAATTGTAACTTCATTAACGTATCTACGGTGATCACTTCTAGATTGATTAATTTCGAATGGTAGAAATGCAAACTTTTAGCTCACCAGTCCAACTTCTAATTCAGATAAAATCACCAAAAAAAATATCACGGATACGCAAGTTGTGTATCATTCCATTGATAGATAGAAGGTGAAAAGGTTTACAAGGCAAGTTTGTAAAATCACCAATTTAACTCAAATGTATTGCACTCCCTCTGTCCCAACTAATATGGGATAGAGGGAGCACTTGGTGAAACTGGTGGTAGCATGGTTATTCCTTCCACATCTAAAACATTTAGAAGAACAATTCTTCAAGACAAGATAAAACACTAAGTGCAACATGAGTTATGTTTGCTTCTCACATTAGGTTCCGACAAAATGCAACCATGAGCGGGATGAAGCGGTGTAGGTCTAGCATGATGATGAAAAGTACTATGGACTAAGACGATGCTTAGGCCGACTCTAACCGGCTGACGCAAACGGACGCGGATTTGATCCGTTTTTGTCCGTTTGTGTCGGCTTGAGGTGCGGCACCCGGCCTCGTCCGCCCAAATCAGGCAGGTGCGCAATATCACACGCATTACAGATTATGACCCTGGCGCTTTGAAGTTGCGTCTATTTCCTTTCTCTCTGAGAGAAAAAGCAAAAGAATGGGTTCTAGCTTTACCTAGAGGCAGTATAACTTTTTGGGATGATTGCTGCAGCAAATTTTTATCTAAGTTTTGTCCACCTACAAAAATTATGCAACTTTGTTCTCAGATTACAGGTTTCAAGCAGGAAGAACGTGAGCCACTAGCACTTGTGTGGGATCGAATGAAAGAAGCCATAAGGAATTGTCCTAATCATGGAATGGAGGAATGGTTACTCCTTCATATGTTTTATAATGGTTTAAATCCTATGTCAAAAACTATGCTAGATACAGCTGCAGGAGGCAATCATGGAAAGCCCATAGATGATGTCAAGAAGCTACTTGATGACATGCAAGAGAGCCATACCCAATGGCATGTTGAAAGAAGTACCACCAAAAGGGTGAATGCCACTGAGGAAAACAATGCGGATTTGAAGTCAAACTTGATGAACTCATCTCTGTCATGAAAGGTAAAGAGGAGGTAAACGTGAATGCAATCGCTAACGAAGAAGTTAATGATGTGAATTTCGTTGCTCGCAATAACTACAATCCCAACTGGAAAAATAATGGGTATGCTCCTAGACTTTCTTATCGTAATAATAGTGGAGCATCAAACGATTTTAATGGAGCTACCAATAGCAATAGAAATACTCTTGAAGATACTCTGAAATTTTTTATTGCCAGTCAAACTGAGCAGAATGAAAACTTCAAAAATATTTTGAAGAACCATGATAACTTGCTTGGTCAGTTGATAGGTAAGATTGTTGGACTAACAAATGATGTGCATATGCTAGATGGAAGTCCAAGAATATGGAAGCACAAGTGGCTAAATTTGCAGAGAGCCAAACATTGATCCTAGCTAAGTTTGCAGGTAAACCGGCCTCAGCCTCGCCGAGTTCCTTCGAGACACATCTGTCTACATGAATACCAGCTTCTCCAACTGGAGCCAAGGATGAGCTCCTGCCAACCGCCACAATGATCCCGCCGGTTTGGGCTTGCAAAAGCTTAAACTTGCGGGAGGTCACTACCACGTATACATCAAGATGTGGCGGTATTATTTGAATAAATTGTAATGAGGTTGTACTTCAGCTCATTGAGCTTCAAAATACCCGTGTTGGTCTATTCCAACACTTTGCTTTTTATTTGCTTTCATTTTTCTTTTTGCCGTTGTGATTTTTCGTTTGCAAGTTAGTTTTCAAAAACCCAAAAAATCAAAAGTAGAATAAGCTTTTGCTTCGTTCTTTTCTTTTCGCCCCTTGGAGTTCGTTTGCAGTGATATTTTTACACTCCTTTATTGGAAATATGCCCTAGAGAGAATAATAAAGTTGTTGTTATCATATTTCCTTATTCTTGATAAATGTTTATTCTCCATGCTATAATTGTATTGACCGAAAACTCAAATACATGTGTGGATACATAAAAAGACTCCATGTCCCTAGTGATCCTCTACTAGACTAGCTCGTTGATTAAAGATGTACAAGGTTTCCTAATCATGGACATGAGTTTTTATGTAATACCAAGATCACATCATTAGGAGAATGATGTGTTGGACAGACCTAATCATAAGCTTAGCATCTGATTGTATCACTAAGTTTAACTGCTACAACTTTCTTCATGTCAAGTATTTGTTCCTTAGACCATGAGATCGTGCCACTCCCTAATACTGTAAGAATACTTTGTGGGTATCAAACGTCACATCATAACTAGGTGATCATAAAGGTGCTCTATAGATATCTCAGAAAGTATTTTTTGGGTTGCATGGATCGAGACTGAGATTTGTCACTCCGTGTGACGGACAGATATCTCTAGGCCCTCTCGGTAATACGACATCCTAAGTAGCTTGCAAGCATGTGAATAATGTGTTCATCCACGGGGATTTTGTATTATGGAACGAGTAAAGAGACTTGCTGGTAACGAGATTGAACTAGGTATGGCGATACCAACGATTGAATCTCGGGCAAGTAACATATCGCCAGACAAAGGGAATTGTATACGAGATTTTTTGAATCCTCGACATCGTGGTTCAAACTGATAAATATGTTGATTGAATATGTGGGGGTCAGCATGGGCATCTAGGTCCCGCTGCTGATTATTTATCGGAGAGGTGTCTCGGTCAGGACTGCATGTTCTTGAACCCGTAGTGTCACACACTTAACGTTCGGTAACACTAGGGCAGTATTGTGATATTCATAATGATGAGCCCGAAGGTAGTTCGGAGTCCCGGATGGGATCGGGACATCATGAGGAGCTTCGGAATAGTCCGGAGATAAATATTTATATATGGGAAGTGTTTTTCGGGATTTCGAAAAAGTTCAAGAATTTACCGGCATTGTACGGGGGGTTCCGGAAGGGTTCCAGGGGTCCACCAGTGGGCACACCTGCCTTGGAGGGGCCACGTGGACCCTAGGGGGAGCACCAGCCCCAGGTGGGCCAGGCTCCACTCCCCCTAAGGCCCATGCGGCTAGGGGGAACCCCAAGGGAGTGGGGGCTCCACTTGCCTTGGTGGGGGGCAAGATCCCCCCCTTGGTCGTCGTCCCCTAGCCTTGGAGGGGGGGGTCTAGGGCTGTCGTAACCCCCCAACCCTATATAAAGAGGGGAGGTGTGGGGGGCAACCCATCCCTTTGCTGGCCGCCGCCCCCTCTCTCCCTCTCCCATCTCCTCCTCTAGTTGCGCTTGGCGAAGCCCTGCCGGAGTTCCACTGCCACACCACCACCACGCCGTCATACTGGCCTAGATCCCATCTACCTCTCCACCCTAGCTTGCTGGATCAAGGAGGAGGAGACTTCATCAAGCCGTAGGTGTGCACATCTCGGAAGTGTCGTTCGTGCGGCGCTGGATCGGTTTGGATCGTGAAGAGAGTATGACTACGTCAACCACTTTCATTAGAGTGTTAACGGTTTTGGTCTACAAGGGTATGTAGCCTCTCCCTCTCATGGCTTATATCTCCTAGATTAGATCTTGGGTGAAACTGTAGGAGTTTGTTTTGTTTTCCACGCAACGTTCCCCACCAATGGCATCATGAGCTAGGTCTCTGCGTAGATGTTATGCACGAGTAGAACACAAAATTGATTGTGGGCGTTGATGTTCAGATTGCTTACCTCATTTGTTATTTTTGATTTGGCGGTACTATGGGATGACGTGGTCTGGACCAACTTTACTTGTCCACGCATAAGAGACCAGTTCCGCGACTGACATGCAACTTCTATTGCATAAAGTGACGGGTGGGTGTCTGTCTCTCCCACTTTAGTTGAATCTGATTTGACAACGACGGTCCTTGTAGAAGGTTCGAAGGCAAATTGTATATCATTGTTGTGGCTTTGCGTAGATAAGAATGGTGTTGGGAAACGTAGCATGCAATTTCAAAAAAAAAATCCTACGCTCGCGCATGATCTATCTAGGAGATGCATAGAAATGAGAGGGGGAGAGTGTGTCCACGTACCCTCGTAGACCGAAAGCGGAAGCATTTGACAATGCGGTTGATGTAGTCGAACTTCTTCTCGTTCCGACCGATCAAGCACCGAACGTACGACACCTCCGAGTTCTGCACACGTTCAGCTCGATGACGTCCCTCGAACTCTTGATCCGGCAAAGTGTCGAGGGAGAGTTCCGTCAGCACGACGGCGTGGTGACGGTGATGGTGAAGTGATCCGCGCTGGGCTTCGCCTAAGCACTACGTGAATATGACCGCAGGCGTAAACTGTGGAGGGGGGACACCGCACATGGCTAGGAATCAAGAGGGCGCCCAAGTAGGAGGAATCCTACTTGGGGCCCTAATCCTATTCGGCTCCCCCCTTACCATAACTTCCGGAGTGGGAAGGAAGGAGGAGGGGGGAGAGAAGGAAGGGGGAGGCCGAATCCCTCCCCTTCCATTCTTTCTTCTCCTCTTTCCTTCCCCTCCTATTTCGTCCTACATGGGGCGCACCAGCCCCTTAGGGGTTGGTCTGTCCCCTTCTTGGCCCATTAGGCCCATGTAGTTGCTGGGGGGATGCCCGGAACCCCTTCCGGTGACCCGATATGTATCCGGTACCCCTGGAAAACTTCCGATGTCCGAATATCATCGTCCTATATATGAATCTTTACCTCTCGACCATTTCAAGATTCCTCGTTATGTCCGTGATCTCATCCGGGACTCCAAACAACATTTGGTCACCAAATCACATAACTCATATAATACAAAATCGTCATCGAACGTTAAACGTGCGGACCCTACGGGTTCGAGAAGTATGTAGACATGACCGAGACACCTCTCCGGTCAATAACCAACAGCGGAACCTGGATGCTCATATTGGCTCCCACATATTCTACGAAGATCTTTATCGGTCGTACCGTAATGACAACATATGTTATTCCCTTTGTCATCGGTATGTTACTTGCCCGAGATTCGATCGTCGGTATCTTCATACCTAGTTCAATCTCGTGACCGGAAAGTCTCTTTACTCGTTCCATAATACATCATCCCGCAACTAACTCATTAGTCACATTGCTTGCAAGGCTTATTATGATGTGCATTACCGAGAGGGCCTAGAGATACCTCTCCGATACTCGGAGTGAGAAATCCTAATCTCGATCTATGCCAACCCAACAAACACCTACGGAGATACCTGTAGAGCATCTTTATAATCGCCCAGTTACGTTGTGACGTTTGATAGCACACAAGATATTCCTCCGGTATCCGGGAGTTGCATAATCTCATAGTCAAAGGAATATGTATATGACATGAAGAAAGCAATAGCAATAAAACTTAACGATCATTATGCTAAGCTAACGGATGGGTCTTTTCCATCACATCATTACCCTAATGATGTGATCTTGTGCATCAAATGACAACACATGTCCATGGTTAGGAAACTTAACCATCTTTGATTAATGAGCTAGTCTAGTAGAGGCTTACTAGGGACAGGGTGGTTTGTCTATGTATCCACACATGTATCAAGTTTCCGGTTAATACAATTCTAGCATGAATAATAAACATTTATCATGATATAAGGAAATATAAAATAACCACTTTATTATTGCCTCTAGGGCATATTTCCTTCAGTCTCCCACTTGCACTAGAGTCAATAATC
This sequence comes from Aegilops tauschii subsp. strangulata, assembly GCF_002575655.3. NCBI lineage: Eukaryota > Viridiplantae > Streptophyta > Magnoliopsida > Poales > Poaceae > Aegilops > Aegilops tauschii. Next base: position 448,871,527 of record NC_053037.3, read on the forward strand.
TAGTTCACATCGCCATGTGATTTAACACCAATAGTTCACATCGTCATGTGATTAACACCCATAGTTCACATCGCCATGTGACCAACACCAAAAGGGTTTACTAGATTCAATAATCTAGTTCACGTCGCCATGTGATTAACACCCAAAGAGTTCTAAGGTGCGATCTTGTTTTGCTTGTGAGAGAAGTTTAGTCAATGGGTCTGTCACATTCAGATCCGTATGTATTTTGCAAATTTCTATGTCCACAATCTTCTGCATGGAGCTACTCTAGCTAATTGCTCCCACTTTCAATATGTATCCAGACTGAGACTTAGAGTCATCAGGATTGGTGTAAAAGCTTGCATCGACGTAATTCTTTACGACGAACTCTTTATCACCTCCATAACTGAGAAATATTTCCTAGTCCTCTAAGGATAATTTTGACCGCTGTCTAGTGATCTACTCCTAGATCACTATTGTACCTCCTTGCCAAACTTGTGTCAAGGTATACAATAGGTCTGGCACACAGCATGGCATACTTTATAGAACCTATGGCTGAGGCATAGGGAATGACTTTCATTCTCTCTCTGTCTTCTGCCTTGGTCGGGTTTTGGGTCTTACTCAACTTCATACCTTACACTCAGGCAAGAACTCCTTCTTTGACTGATCCATTTTGAACTCCTTCAAAATCTTATCAAGGTATGTACTCATTGAAAGTTTTATCAAGCGTGTTGATCTATCTCTATAGATCTTGATGCCCAATATGTAAGCAGCTTTACCGAGGTCTTTCTTTGAAAAACTCCTTTCAAACACTCCTTTATGCTTTCCAGAAAATTCTACATCATTTCCGATCAATAATATGTCATTCACATATACTTATCAGAAAGGCTGTAGTGCTCCCACTCACTTTCTTGTAAATACAGGCTTCATCGCAAGTCTGTATAAAACTATATGCTTTGATCAACTCATCAAAGTGTATATTCCAACTCCGAGATGTTTGCACCAGTCCATAGATGGATTGCTGGAGCTTTCACACTTTGTTAGCACCTTTAGGATTGACAAAACCTTCTGGTTGCATCATATACAACTCTTCTTTAAGAAATCCATTAAGGAATGCAGTTTTGACGTCCATTTGCCAGATTTCGTAATCATAAAATGCGGCAATTCCTAACATGATTTGGACAGACTTAAGCATCGCTGTGGGTGAGAAAGTCTCATCGTAGTCAACTCCTTGAACTTGTCAAAAACCTTTTGCGACAAGTCGAGCTTTGTAGACAGTAACATTACCATCAGCGTCAGTCTTATTCTTGAAGATCCATTTTTGGCTTGCCGATCATCGGGCAAGTCAACCAAAGTCCATACTTTGTTCTCATACATGGATCCTATCTCAAATTTCATGGCCTCAAGCCATTTTGTGGAATCTGGGCTCATCATCGCTTCCTCATAGTTCGTAGGTTCGTAATGGTCTAGTAACATGACTTCCAGAACAGGATTTCCATACCACTCTAGTGCGGAATGTGCTCTGGTTGACCTACGAGGTTCGGTAGTAACTTGATCTGAAGTTTCATGATCATTATCATTAGCTTCCTCTCTAGGTTGTGTAGGCATCACGGGAATGGTTTCTGTGATGAGCTACTTTCCAATTCAAGAGAAGGTACAATTACCTCATCAAGTTCTACTTTCCTCCCACTCACTTCTTTTGAGAGAAATTCTTTCTCTAGAAAGGATCCATTCTTAGTAACAAAGATCTTTCCTTCAGATTTGTGATAGAAGGTGTACCAACAATTTCTTTTGGGTATCCTATGAAGACGCACTTCTCCGATTTGGGTTCAAGCTTATCAGGCTGAAGTTTTTCACATAAGCATCGCAAACCCAAACTTTAAGAAACGACAGCTTAGGTTTCTTGCCAAACCACAGTTCATACGGTGTCGTCTCAACGGATTTAGATGGTGCCCTATTTAACGTGAATGCGGTTGTCTCTAATGCATAACCCCAAAATGATAGCGGTATATCGGTAAGAGATATCATAGATCGCACCACATCAAAAAAAGTACAGTTACGACGTTCGGACACACCATTACGCTGTGGTGTTCCAGGTGGCCTGAGTTGCGAAACTATTCCACATTGTTTCAAATGAAGGCCAAACTCGTAACTCAAATATTTGCCTCCACGATCAGATCGTAGAAACTTTATTTTCTTGTTACGATGATTCTCCACTTCACTCTGAAATTCTTTGAATTTTTCAAATGTTTTAGACTTGTGTTTCATTAAGTAGATATACCCATATCTGCTCAAATTATCTGTGAAGGTCAAAAAATAACGATACCCGCCGCGAGCCTCAGCACTCATCGAACCGCATACATTGGTATGTATTATTTCCAAAAGTCATTAGTTCGCTCCATTGTTCCGGAGAACGGAGTTTTAGTCATCTTGCCCATGAGGCATGGTTCGCAAGTATCAAATGATTCATAATCAAGTGATTCCAAAAGCCCATTTGTTGTAGGATGGAACCCTAGATGGAGATCTTTCACGAATTGGAGGGGAAATCCCCAAGAACACGAAGAACACGAAGAACACAAGAGAGGGAAAACACTCAAATTGGCTAGATCCAATCACACATATGCTAGATCCAATCACACAAAGAGAGATACAATGATTCAAAGAAAACAAAGGAAAGATACAAGGTACTAGTTCATCCCAACTATGAGGAATGAGGTCTTGAAGGGGGCCACCCATGAGGGGGTCTTGAGGTTGGTCACTCCAAGAGGAGGTCTTGATCACCTAGTGGAGTGGATCCATGGAGCGAAGCTCACATATGTCTATCATATACTTTGCTATCCCCTCTAATGAGCTAGGTGGGGGGTACTTATAGTCTAGGGACGAATTGTGAGGGAGAGGGGGATACAAGGGTCAAAACCCAAAAAGTACACGCAGGCACGCGGAGGGGTCCGGGCACCCGGGGTAAAGTGGCCCAGGCACCCGGACTAGTCAGAGGCGCGCGCCCAGGCGGGGCCGGGCACCCGGGCTAGGCCGAGGCCGGCTGGAGCTGGGCCGGGCACCCGGGGTTGGTGGCCCGGGCACCCGGGCGGGGTTGGGGCGGTTGGGCCGGGCACCCGGGGCCATTTGGCCGGGCACCCGGGCGGCCACAGCCAGCGCCAGGAGGGTCCGGGCACCCGGGATGCTCAGGGGTGGCTCCCAGCTGGCCGGCCGGGCACCCGGGGCAAGGGGAGGCCGGGCACCCGGGGGTTCCTCTTGTTCGTTTCCTTGTCCTTCCTTCTTCTCTTTAGGTGCTAGTGCCTCCATCCTTGCTTCCTCATGTGCTTCTTCTCGGTACCTAAGGATGCACAACATTCCCGCTTGAGGTAGGACACTATTCATGGGTGATTTCGAATGAAACTCGAAGAGGAAAGAGTTCGCCTCGGTTTCGATGGTGCGTGCGCAATCTCTCATCGTAGGTCCTCTCCGTGCTTGCGGTGGCGGTGTGACGTCCATGGGGATGGTCGAGGGATGCTCCGCATCATCTCCCCCCTTGGGAGAGATCCGTCCACGGATCGTGATCTTCATCACCATGGGAAAGAGAAGGCGTTGCCGTGTAGAAGTGGACAACCACCAAGTACTCATCATCGTCAAGCTTGAAATGGGCACTCTCCAATGTCGCACCGTATAGTGATTCCTTCAAAAGGAACAAGTAGAACAAACACTTGGGAAAACAAATGCGGTTAGCGTTAGAGCAAAACCAATCATTCAAGAGGTGATTCACCAAACAAGTGCCGTCATCAAGCATAGCGTATGGTGTGACAAGGGAGTGTGGCATGGCATGTAAGCACATAAATGGAGCAAAATCAAGGACATCATGGAAACAAGCATGTAAATGTGAGGTAGAGATGCAAATATGTGTGACAAGAGAATAAGCATGTACCTCAAGTTCATAGCAAGCATGCATAAGACTCTCAATGAACGGTTTATGGTAGGCATAAGAGTCATTCACAACACCAAATGAAATGAAATGTCTAAACACATGGGGCAAGTGCAAGACAATCCAAGCATAATGTGCATATGGTGTGGTGAAGAAAGTGTGGCACTCAACACAATGGAAAGAGCAATTGTTCATCATGTGTGAGGCAATCAAGTCATGTGAGCAAATAATAGGCATAGGCAATGCACATGGCATATCACAAGCACGATTATAAAGCAAGATATCATCATAGGAATGGATCGCAAAGGAAACATGGCATGAAAAAGAACTATCTCCACCAAGTTTGCAAATACACATACAAGTAGTAGAATCAATCATCATGTGTAATGCAAAGCATGGGTCACAAATGCATGGCAAAGGCATAGGTATGAGCATATCATGCAAAGTGAACATGGCAAGATGGGCATATAATATGTAATGGACGATAACCCATAGCCAAGTGAATGCCATGTAGAAGAAATGCGCGAAGTCTTTGCGCGAAGAGAGCGTTGTGAAAGGCAATCCATGGGATCCCAAGTCATCATTGCTCTCTAGAGCTCGTTTTGTCAACTCATGGGATTGCGAGGTTGACAAGTATTCATGTGTACTGAGGGAGTCCTGGATTAGGGGGTCCTCGGACAGCCGGACTATATCCTTTGGCCGGACTGTTGGACTATGAAGATACAAGATTGAAGACTCCATCCCGTGTCCGGATGGGACTCTTCTTGGCATGGAAGGCAAGCTTGGCAATACGGATATGTAGATCTCCTCCTTTGTAACCGACTCTGTGTAACCCTAGCCCCCTCCGTTGTCTATATAAATCGGAGGGTTTTAGTCTGTAGGACAACAACAATCATACCATAGGCTAGCTTCTAGGGTTTAGCCTCTACGATCTCGTGGTAGATCAACTCTTGTAATACTCATATCATCAAGATCAATCAAGCAGGAAGTAGGGTATTACCTCCATCGAGAGGGCCCGGACCTGGGTAAACATCGTGTCCCCCGCTTCCTGTTACCATCCACCTTAGACGCACAGTTCGGGACCCCCTACCCGAGATCCGTCGGTTTTGACACCGACATTGGTGCTTTCATTGAGAGTTCCACTGTGCCGTCATCATAAGGTTGGATGGCTCGTCTCGTTGTCAAGGACAACATCACCTCTGGGGGAGCCCTGGCTGTAGGCCAAACTCTCCGACTAGGCGGTTTCGTCATGACCGCCCGTTCGGCCGTTGCACCGACGATGACTTCTCGAGTCATCGAAAATAGCCTCCACGTCGGCTCAGAATTCACCGAGCAACTAGATCCAATGGAGCTCTCTTCCTTGAACGAGCTCTTGGATTGCATTGCTGCCTTGGGAGTCGCTACGGACTATAATCAGATCGGGCTTAAACCCAACCAAAGGGAGATTAACTCTCCGCTGGTCACCCATCAGATAGCGGTGGTGGAGGAGCAAAGCAGCGATTCTTCCTCTATCTTGAGGACAAACTATGTCCAGATTCCCGAGCTCTCCGAGCCGGATACCCGTCTACGGGAGGACATGGCCCAAGCCTTGAACCTAGAATCAGGCAGCGGGCCAAACCTATTGGGCAACATCCCGGAGCCCGAACTGCCAAGCTCGGAAACTCCTCCGCCCCTGGGTCTCAGATCGGGTCAGGGTTCGGACCTAAATCTACCCACCCACCCAGATATAAGTGATCTTTCCCACATTAGACAAGAACCCCAAGAGACAGTACACCACTATTGGGCCAGATTCCTCCTTGTAATGAGCAAGGTTAAGGACTGTCGCGAGGAAGACGCAATTTCATTCTTTTGCAAAAATTACACGGACAGGGGAATCCTCAACGCCATAAGTCGCTGTGACATAGCACACTTCGCTGACTTGGCGGCCATAGTACGGAAGTACTGTGCGATGGAAAGCGCCTGGAAAACCCAAACAAAATTTTGGGATCCTCCGGCTCTCACTAAACCCCCCGTCCGAACTAAAAGGGTGTACTCTCGTAAGTCACCCGATCCAATTACAAAGAAACAAAAGCCCACTACAGGGCATGGAACCGTATTGGAGGGATGGCTTAATGGGCCATGCAAAATTCATAGCACAGCGGATACCATGCCAACACACAGCCTTAGAGCATGTTGGGTACTCCGGTAGGTGGCCAAGAGCGGTGAGGATCTCCTCATCAACAATACCGCAGAGCACCATCCCGTGGAAAACAAAAATACAGTATTGACAGACTTCGAGACCTTCACCTCAAATAATAGGCGTAAGCGAGCACTCCGCAGCCTTGCCGAAGTCTGCCACATGGCAGCAATAAATCCATGGAGCGATACGGCAATCACCTTCAACGCCAGTGATGAACCTAAATTCCGAACAGCCCGAGCACCAGCCGCCTTGGTCCTTAGTCCAATTGTGGACAGCTTCCGGCTTACTAAAGTGCTCATGGACGGCGGCAGCGGATTAAACCTCATCTATGAGGAGACTCTTCGAAAAATGGAAATAGACAAAAGCTGCATTGAGCAAAGCAGCACGACCTTCAGAGGAATCATCCCTAGTCGGGAGGCACGATGTGCTGGGAAAATCACACTAGATGTGGTATTCGGCACGCCGGAGAATTATAGGTCCGAAGAAATCACATTCCAAGTGGCCCCGTTCAGTAGCGGATACCACACCCTTTTAGGGCGGGAGGCATTCACGATCTTCCAAGCTATACCCCATTACGGGTACATGAAGCTCAAAATGCCTGGGCCCAATGGAATCATCACTCTAGCTAGTGATCCGAACATAGCACTCCATGCCGAAAATAAAACCGCCGCACTAGCCCTCGAGGCGTTATCAGAAGCCCTCGCGGCCGAAGAACTGACGGCGCTGCGCTCCACAGTGGACAGGGACGACGTGATACTTGACAAAAGATCCAAATCCACCTTTTTTAAACCAGCGGATGAAATAGTCAAATTCCAAGTCCACCCAACAGACCCTACAAAAACAACATCCATCGGGGCACAATTAAACCCCACAGTAGACGCTGCACTACGGGAGTTCTTGCGCAAGAATTGGGACATCTTCGCCTGGCATCCTTCAGACATGCCAGGAATCCCACGCAGGCTGGCCGAGCATAGCCTTAACATTCTAAAGGGATTCAAGCCGGTCAAGCAAACTCTTCGGCGCTTCTCTGAGCCTAAGCGACAAGCCATGGGAGAGGAGCTAGCCAAGTTACTGGAGGCCGGATTCATTCAAGAAATAAAACATCCGGACTGTCTAGCAAACCTGGTGATGGTACCAAAGAAGGACAAATCCTAGCGCCTATGTGTCGACTTCAAGGACCTTAACAAGGCTTGCCCCAAGGATCCCTTCCCCCTCCCTCGCATCGATCAAATTATCGACGCTACTTCAGGACACGACTCATTGTGTTTCCTCGATGCATACTCCGGATACCATCAAATTAAGATTGCGGAGTCCATCAAGCCGCAACGGCATTTATCACTCCATACGGCCCCTTCTGTTTTAACACCATGCCTTTCGGGCTCAAAAACGCCAGTGCAACCTATCAACGCATGATTCATACATGCTTGGAGACACAGATCGGCAAAACAGTGGAGGCATACGTAGACGATGTGGTCATTAAAACCAGACACGTCGAATCCTTAATAGACGACTTGAGGCTCACGTTCAACAATCTTCGAACATACGGCATTAAGCTCAATCCGGAAAAATGCGTCTTCGGCGTGCCCGCCGGAAAGCTCTTAGGCTTCATCGTATCCAACAGAGGAATCGAAGTGAATCCGGCTAAAATCCGAGCTCTGTCACAGTTGGCCATCCCAACAGACCTCAAGCAGATCCAGAAATTAACTGGATGCGTGGCTGCTTTAAGCCGCTTTATCTCCTGATTAGGACAAAAGGCACTGCCTCTTTATCGCCTTCTTCGACGCACCGAACACTTCGAGTGGACGGATGCAGCCATGACCGGATTAGAAGAAATAAAAGCCGTTTTGGCCACAAACCCAATCTTGGCCGCGCCAAATGTCGGCGAACCAATGCTGTTATAAATAGCGGCAACACACCAAGTTGTAAGCGCAGTGCTCGTCGTCGAACGAGAGGCGGACAGACATAAGTTCCCGCTTCAAAAGCCGGTATACTATGTATCCACTATCCTCACTCCATGCAAATCACGGTACCCACATTATCAAAAGATAGCATACGCGGTCTTCATGGAATCCCAGAAACTACGACACTACTTTCAAGAGTGTTCAATTATGGTGGCCTCTGAAGTACCACTCAACGACATAATAAACAACCGAGAGGCCACGGGCCAGATTGCTAAATGAGCTATTGAGCTCCTCCCGTTCGACATAATATACAAACCACGGCGAGCCATTAAGTCACAAGTACTGGCTAATTTTGTCGCCGAATGGACAGAAGCCAAACTCCCTAAAGAGTACGGCGCGTACTCCAATTGGATCATGCACATTGACGGCTCTAAAATGCTGGCTGGTCTGGGGGCTGGCGTTGTCCTGACATCCCCCACCGGAGTTACAGTCCAATACGTACTCCAAATATTATACACAGACTCCAACAACACAGCAGAATATGAGGCCCTGTTACATGGTCTCCGGATGGCAGTCTCCATGGGCATTCAACGCCTGGAGGTGCGTGGGGACTCAAACCTCGCAATATCTCAAATAAATGGAGACTTCGATGCCAAGGATCCAAAAATGGCGGCTTATCGCAACGCCGTCCTCAAAATGTCAGCTCGGTTCAAGGGGCTTGAATTCCACCATGTGGTCCGGGAAACCAATTAGGCAGCGGATATCCTCGCCCGCATCGGCGCTAAGTGCGACCCTGTCCCACCTAATATCTTCTTGGAAAGGCTGTTTAAGCCATACGTGGGGAAGGAGAGACCGGTAACAATAGTCCGGACCCGGCCACAACGCTAAACACCGAACACTCTGACGTGATCGGAGGCTCTGCCACCGAAATAACACCTTCGGCCCACGTGATTATGGCCGTCATCGGCCCGTGGACAGAACCCTTCTTGGCTTACCTAACTAGGCAGGAACTACCTGAGGACCCAAACGAGGCACGTTGCATTGTGCGACGGTCTAAAGCCTACAAGGTCCACGAGGGCGAGCTTTATAAGAAAAGCGCTACCGGAGTCCTTCAAAGGTGCATCTCCGAAGAGGAAGGACGACAACTTTTGGAAGAAATTCATGCTGGACTTGGCGGCCACCACGCTGCAGCTCGGGCCCTTGTAAGCAAGGCCTTCCGTACAGGTTTTTATTGGCCGACAACCCGGGCAGACGCACAGGACCTCGTTCAACGTTGCGTCGGTTGCCAGCTTTTCACAAACCAAAGCCATATGCCACCTACCACTCTCCAAACAATCACCATCACTTGGCCCTTTGCGGTCTGGGGGCTTGATATGGTCGGACCCCTTAAAGGGGGAAGCCATAAGAAAAAATACCTATTGGTCATGGTGGACAAATTCACCAAATGGATAGAAGCTAAACCAGTTAAAACGGCCGAATCCGGACCAGTGATAGACTTCATATCCGAGGTTGTACACCGTTATGGCATTCCCCACAGCATCATCACCGATAATGGCTCGAACTTTACAGCCGATGAGGTAAAACTTTGGTGCAGCAAAATGGGCATCAAGCTCGATTACGCTTCTGTCTATCACCCGCAAACTAACGGTCAAGTCGAGCGAGCAAATGGTCTTATCATGAGCGGCATTAAACCCAGATTAGTGCGATCCTTGAAGGAATCCGATACGCACTGGGTAGAGGAGCTCGACTCCGTACTATGGGGGCTGCGGACCACGCCGAATCGCACTACCGGATACACACCATTTTTTATGGTGTACGGCGCAGAGGCGGTGCTGCCCTGCGACATAATTCATGACTCACCTAGAATGCGCATGTATGAAGAGAAAGAAGTCGAGCTTGATCGGCAGGACAGTTTGGACGCCCTGGAGGAGGAGCGTGACGTGGCAAAAGCCTGTTCCGCATTTTATCAGCAACAGGCTCGAAGGTATCAAAGCAGAGAAGTACGGGCCAAAACTTATAACGTTGGCGAACTCGTTCTACGCCTATCGGAGAAGAAAAAGAACAAGCTCAAGCCCAAATGGGAAGGTCCCTTCGTTATTGACCAAGTTCTGACCGGTGGAGCGTACCGTCTGCGGGATGCATCGGACAATCGACTCGAGCCAAATCCATGGAACGCAGCCAGACTCCGAAGGTTCTACGCCTAGTGCCGGACTCTATGTTCGTCTCCTTACCTCTATCAATTTTTTATATATTCATTATTTGTCTTTTCTTTCTTTCTTCCCTTTTTTCTTCAAGGCCTTAAAAGGCTAAAATGTGTCTTGGCTACACAATCTTGACGCGCTAGCGACGCTCATGATACCTGGGGGCTTCTTACACAGAAGCTTAATATAGCTACGTTCCGGGCTCTAGGTCCCACACATGTGTTACTTTGCACATGTACCTTTTTCGCCATTATATGCATCGATATGACTTAAGTTTTGGCCAAGATGGGTTGCCTGGCTCTTGTGTTTATGCCCTACGCTCCCGTTAATTTGGCTAGGGCATAAGGGGAGCACCTCTGCGATTGTTACTGCCGTGTCAGCCGGATGTGTACCTCAGACTGGGTGAATCCGAAAGCTAGCGTTCTTAAGGGAATATTCGGTCGGTGAACAAAAGACGATTTTTATCTATTGTACCACATGCCCCCAAATGTTTATATCCCGCGTCTCTTTTCGCAGTTCAGACATGCACATTAATGCATGCGTACCCAGGGAAAGGAACCCTTAACGGAACTATTCTCCCTGGAAGATGTTTCTTACTATCCATGTAATATAACATAGCTAGTTGGGTACTTGTCTGTTCAATCACTTATGACCCCTACACCTGGTTTCTACGCGTACCCCGGTTTTTACATAATTGAGCAGGTATTCGGATACACTCCGGACTGTCGGGTCCAGAGGTCGAAGCGAAAAGGTCCGCCATGAAAAATGATTTACAATCCGGCTAGGGACAATACATGTCACTTGAAGTACACAGTCACTTAGACTGACTAAATTCTTCTTCTATACCATCCAACAGGCTGTCTAGCCTACAATCCTGTTGGGAATACTTTGCAGCTAATTCTACTTGGTCATACACCAAACTGATGGGGATCGCTTTCCCATCGGACCCCACAGGTCCGACCTCGGCCATGTGGTTCGGGTCAGCCTCGGTATATCGCGTCTTCACCATGGCCCAGGCTTCCCTTGCACCTTGTCAGCAGGCTGATATCTTCCATAATCGGAAGCGCCATCGCGCTCCCTTGAGCTTCTCTACAAGCTCCCCCATGCCTCCTGGCAGGGAGGTGGATGGCCACAAGGCTTGGGCAATGCCCTGCATCACCTGCCGAACTTGTTCGTGCAGTTGTGAGAGCTCTGGCAGAAGATCACCCGCAGACCCGGGCATCTCCTCCGTGGGACGACCCGTCGGCATACCTGCAGACATAACTCTGTTAGCCGGTTTCTTCGCCGAACTCTTTAAAAGTTCGTTCAAGCACTTACTGAAAATGCCGCGTTGAAGCCTCTTATTATCCTTTATGGAGTCAGCAAGCTCGGCTCGAACATCTTTCAGTTCAACGCCCAGCCGGGTATTGGCGTCTTGGAGATCATTTTTCTCCCGCCTAACCCGTGTAAGCACGCGCTCGCCAGCCTTTAGCTGTCGTTGAGCATGTTGCTCATCCCCTTGCACGACCTCCGGATTCACTCCGGAGTCATCTGCAGAATCTATTGTTAGATTTGCATGCATGCCGCATACTACCTGGTACATGTCATTCTTTGCAATAGAAATAAGTGTTACCAGATGGGGCCTTCTCGGACTCCTTCACCGCGGAAACTGCGGCCTGAAGCTGGGCTTTGCACTCCTCTAGCTCTTGAGACAACCGGGTATTCTTCTCCGTAAGAACCTATGCAAACAATGATCCTTAAATCAGTTGTGCCAACTGTTTCAAGTCTCAGGGGCTACTGATATACATAATTATTATATTTTCTTACCCGTATATCCTTTACATACCGGTCTGTGGCTCTGGCAAGACCATTTTGAGCAGCTCGGATGTACGCGTCTCCTGAGTTAAAGGCATCGAATGCCTCTTGGGAGAAACAAGCATCGCGGAGTATGGCCCGGCGACGCCTGTGATTCATGGCACTCTCCACTTCGGAATTCGTAGCGGACAGCCTATCCGCATCCTCTGTAGGAGGAACATCCGACGTTGGCCCCATGTTAGCATCCGCCTCTAAGTCCGGCTCTGGAGCCCGGCTGGTGGAGGCGTGGCCGGCAACCTCTCCGGATATAGTCCGGCGAGTTCCTACTAGGAAACATGGACGTTATTATATTTTAAAAGACGACAACCACGGAGCGGGGTTATTTTTCATACCTCTGTGACGGCGTCTCAGTCCTGACCGCCTTCCTTTTAAGCCTACCCGGCTTCGGTGCCCCTTGTTGGTGAGTCACTGCGGGTTCGGCATGGCGTCCTGACGGCCTTCCTTGTAAGACACCATATGTGTGCGGTAGGTGAAGTGCAGAAAAAGGGATCCTTCTCGGAAGTTGGGACTACGGTTTTACTTACATGCGATGCAGGGAGCAGTCCAGGATAATCGGCTATGATGGCCACCATGGCATCGTCGCAGCTCAATTGATAGAACGTCCTGTCAATAAGCTCCAGAAATGTGTCTGGATCTTCTTCGAGTCCGGGGTCGAGGGCCCGGTCAGGGCCCTCTGGTTGTGGAGGTGGGCTGTGGACCTCCCTCACAGCTTTTCGCAGTTCCTGCTATGAAATAGCAAGGTAAATATTTATGACAAAGAATGCGGGAAGGTCTGAAGTAAAAAGTAGCATCTCACCCAGTTTGGGGGGTTGTACATGGAGAATCCATCCCGTGGCTTGATACGGAGGAACTCCTCTTCCTCTCCTTTATATAAATCAGACAGTATTTTCGCTAGAGCAGTGACGGAGTCTGGACCTTTACGACCGCAGCGGGTGGCATCGTCTTCTCCATTGAAGTGCCACATGGGTTGTCCCCGATATTGAAGTGGCTGCACCCCCCCACATTATACATATTGACATAACCTCGATTATTGTCAATCCCGATTTGGCCAGCGTTTGTATCTGGCCCATCAGGTAAAGGACCTCTCTGTTATCTTCCTCCTGGGGGCTCCGAGGGTGCCAGCTGCGGCGTTTCTTCAAAGGGGCGTTATTGAACTCAGGAAGGCCTGTCGGATGTGGGGTTTCGACAAACCCTTAAGGTTCGAACACTGGGGTGCGCGTGAAGTCTTTCCCTCCTACCGATCTACGCCCTAACTCGCTAAGATCTCGCAGACGAACTCGACGAACTCGCAACATAGAAAGACACGAGGTTTATACTGGTTCAGGCCACCGTTGTGGTGTAATACCCTACTCTAGTGTGGTGGTGGTGGATTGCCTCTAGGGCTGATGATGAACAGTACAAGGGAAGAACAGCCTCCTGAGGTTGAGGTGTTCTTGTGGCTAGGGTAGGCTCTCGATCGGGTTGGATCAAGCTAAGATGAGATGCCTCTACTTTGGTGGCTAGCTCTACTCATATAGGCCCTGGTCCTCTTCCCAAATATCGATCGGGAAGGGAGCCAACAACGGCGAGCAAATTTGAAGGGGGACAGCTAGTACAAGCTATCCTGACAAAAGTAGTCTTCGCCTACGAAAAGCTCTGGTGGTGACGCCGTCTTGGGCTCCACGATGACCTCCGTCTCGCCATCCTCCTGGTCTTGGTCTCGTTGCACCAATATAGCAACCTTTGCCTGATGCCTCGGTACTCTTCGCCGGTGCTGGCCTCCTTAGCACCAAAGAGGAAATAAGGACGCTGTGCGCGCTGGCGCCCGCCTGGTGTCGTTCGTCACGGCTCACGTCACGAGGGCCTCGTGAGGTTTTGCCCTGCCTTGATATCTCTGCTCCTTGTGAGCCTGCCTGGCTAGGCTACTCCAGAGGAGGTCTTGCGTCGTCCGCCTCGCGAGGCTTGGACCCTCGCGAGGGTCTTGGATGCCTTGTTGATGAAGATGGGTCGTACGACCTGCTTGCTTAGCCACGCCGTGGGCTGCAGGCAGGCAAGTCTGGGGACCCCCGTTCCCAGAACGCCGACAAGGCCCATCCGAACAGGGTCCAGAAGGGGGACGTCCTCCATATAAAACCACTCCGAAGGCCAGTCTTCGGATGTCTTCTTCGGAGTACCGGAAGCTCTTGAGCCCCCGCCTTGCCCTCTTCTGGGCCAGGCTGAGGCTGCTGAAGGACCGCGGGGTGACCGCGCCGATGGTGCTGAAGGAGTTCGTCAAACACCGGGTTGCTCCGCTTCAGCGCCACTCTCGCCCAATGTGGACCTTGCTCAACAGTCAGGATCACATGAGGTTCCAGGAGTCTGGGCTCCCTCTTGGGACGCGGCAAACAGTGCTCAAGGTCTTGATGGGTGTCCCTTTGCCGGCCGAAATGCCTGGGAAGAATTGCCTGCTGTATCGCTGCAAGAACAAGGACGAGTTTGCAGCGAGCATGCCTTCCTTCGACGAATGGGGGCTGCAGCCGATCAGACTGGTGGGGCCCCGCGGGAACCCCGTCGTCATGGTTCCCTTCTTCGCCGCCAGTGCCGAGCTCGCCCCAGGTGAAGGTGCGGGAGAGCGAGCTCCGATGGGGGCCGGTGGCTCGAGTCCTGAGGAACACACGCCGAATGGTGATCCTGGGGCGTCGTCTTCGGGGGCCTGGGACCCCCCTCCTGAGGCGCCGGTTATTGAGGAGGTGCAGCATGCGGCTCCCGAGGCCAAGGCTCCAGGAGCCTCGGGAGGTTGTGGTGAAACGGTGCCCGGCTGTTTGCTGCAACCGGGCACCCCTGAAGATATCCTTCCGGGCTCTTCTTCGGCCCCGCAGCGCACCGGCCGTCACGTCCAGTGTTTCGGTCGTCTTTGTGTGGACTTCGAGGAGCTCCGCAAGAGGATAGGATCCCCTAGCGGCAGCAACATCTTCGGGCCGTTGAAGGGGCGAAAGTACATCGCCATTGACGCGTAAGTACCTTGTTGTCACGGCTTTCTGCGTGTTGCCTCCTTATCCTGACGTCAGCTCTCCAGGGCTCCTTCCGTTGAAGCTGTTGCGTCTCCCGAGAAGCGGCCTCCTCCTTCATCAACTCCCCCATCCGCCTTGAGCGTTCTTGGTCTTCCTACCGCCCTTGGAGCTGGGTCGGTCGGGGAGCATCTCTGCCTTCACGGCACGCTGAGCCCGCAGCTTGGCCATCCCTCTCCCACGGTCTGGCGTGGAGCTTGGCGGGCGTACCCAAGGCTCGTCCTTCGCTCATGGGCAGCGGCTGGCTGGCTTCGATCTTTGGTTCCTCTTCAAGCAGCGAGCCTTAGCCGGCTTGGGCTTCTCGCGAGGACGAGCTGGCGTCAGGTGCGGCGTCAGCCCCCAGCCCCCTGCCGGGGGTGGCGCGCCTGGCGCCCCGCCCGCAGCCCCCGAGGCGGAGGACAAGGAGGGTCTAGCGTTCGAGCTCGAGCGCGGGCAGAGCGTGGTTCGTCACGAGCTCTTCCAGGAGGCGATGGGCGCGATGAGCCGACTTGGTGAAGAGCTCGCGGGTGTTGACTCGCGCCTTGAGGCCGAAGGTCTCCGGCTGGTGGAGGAGCGGCGCAAGCTGAGGGTGGCCATCAACCTCGGTCGCTATCAGCGTGACCTTGAGAACACGAAGGCCGAGGCGTCCCTCAAGATCGCACATGAAGCCCGCTTGCGAGCCTTGGAAGATGCTCGCGAGGCTGCGGAGGAACGCGCGTGGGAGCTCCAGGCCTGGAACGCATCCCTTGAGCAGAAGGTGTTGGCGCGCAGGGCCGCTCTTGCATCGCTGAGGGGGACACCCGCGGAGGATGAGGAGGTCCGGAAGCACGGTGAGAGGCTAGCCCTGGAAGCCGTGGAGCGCAGCCTCGAGCTCGAGCGACTGGAGACGAGGGAACGTCAAGTTGCTCAAGCGAAAGATGCCGTCAGGGCTCGCGAGGCCGGAGTTGAGGAGGAGGTGAATCGCCGGGTGGCCGCGGTTCGGGCGGACCTGGAGGGTAGGTACGACCTGAAGCTGAAGCTCGCGGGTACGGAGGATGCGGGCAGGGCTGCTGCCCTCAGGCCCAGGTTGGATGAGGCTGAGAGACACGCGGAGGCCACGGCCGCTGCCCTGGTCACGGCGCAGGCGGACTTGGCCTCCGCCCGCGCCGAGCTGCGTTCCCTTCGTAGGCGGGTTGATGACGCTGAGGCCGTTGCACGGCAGAACACGGAGGAAGTGCTCCAACGACGAACACTGGAGCGCGAGCATGCTCCTATGCTTCAGGATCTTTGGAACAGGGCCAACACCGCCCTGGGCCATATTTGCGACGTGGAGGTGCCGGCCCCTCACTCGAATGACTATGCCAGCCATCTGATCTTCTTCACTGAGGTTGTGACGCGCTTGGAGGCTCGATCTGCCAGAGCTCGCCAGCTTGTGGAGGAAAGGGGGTGTGGCCTGCTTGAGCGCGCTTTCTCCCGTGTCTTCAGCCACCTTCTGAATGCCGACCCCAACTTTGATTTCGACGCCGCCATCGCCCCCGTCCCAACGGTCGTCCGGGATGACCTGGCGCGTTGGGTTGAAGACAACGTGGACGCGTGGGTCAGGGCCTTCACTTCGGAAGATGACAGGGTGGTGGTCGCCGCAGACGAAGGCGATGTGGTGGACGACGGTGTCGGGGGCGTCGCCGATGGTGGCGACGTTGCTGATGAAGACGATGATGGCGCGAGTGACGCCTCCGCGGGTGATGTAGCGAGCGACATTTCTGGCTGATCCCATGTTCTCCTGTCGTTTCGTCCTGCACACGAAGCTTGGGCATGGCCCTTGGAAAACTTGTAAGAGCATTTTGGGAGGGGGAGCCCCTCATGTAAGCAAACTGCAGTTTTTACTGTTCTACGCGATGCGAGTTTGTGTCCTCGTGAGCTCGTGAATCCGGGTGCGAGTTCTCTGTCGTGGTTTACCTTAGTCAGTGCCAGCTTTGAGCTGGGTCGCGACGCGTCGAGTTTTTGAGAACCCCGCGGAGCTCGTCGCCCTGTCATAAGGGGCCCCACTAGAGGTGAGTACCAGTTGTAGTGCTAGCGCGCACTTGGCGTGCGCGCTTCGCGCTGTCCCGCTCGCGAGGAGCTCGTGAGGGGAAAGCGACGGACATGAGTCCCAGACAAAACGAGGTTCAGAAGGCAAGAAATTGCTCAAACAAGAAAAGGCTCCCCCCGCGCGCATCAATAAAAACTCAACTTCAACTCAAATCCAGATCCAGAAAGCAAAGCTACAGAGAAAGAGATCCAAAGCAAAAGGCCGCGTCCGGCACCTAGTCTAGTCTTCTGGTCTTTAAGTCTTCTCACCAGCGATGAGCTAAGTGCTGCCACTAGGCGTGGGAGGGAGCCCCAGGGCCTGAGGCTGGCACCCCTGACACTCCGGGGCGTGTACAACCCCAACTCATTATTACGTGAGAGTGTCACGGGCGGTGAGCTTCACAGGCACTGGGCCTTCTTCATAGGTACTGGCCTTGCTTCATATTGCCAGACGAGGGCCCCGCCTTGCGCCACCCTTGACCTCCTTTGAGCCGACCGGTCACCGGGACGACACGAAGGAGGGAAAGAGGACGCCAGCGGTGCCCCCGGCGACTACAGGTCCTCTGCTAGGGGAAGGGTTGTCGAGGCCTCCCCGGCAGAGGGCCTACCTCCGGGTGTCGCCAGGCGTCACGCGCCGCGGGGAGGGGCCTTTCTCCTGGCTCCCTCCCGGTGGCCCCCAGCATGTCTCCCTTGTTGGAACGGGTGCTGCCGTGCCTGGGTCGTCGATCGACGCTGCAACCTGATTCATCTGCAGCCCATGGTTAGCATAAGCCTGTTCCTGAAAGATTAGCGGTACCCTGTAGTTGCCATTGCCGGCGCGATCGTTGTGGTTCTCCATTGGTTCTTGGAAGGCTTCGGCTCCTAGCGCCCCCCTCTCCCCAATCTTCTCCAATGAATGAGCCGGGGTCGTCCTTTGGTGTGTACTCTTGGTCCATCATGCGGGGCATGTAGGCTTCCGGGGCCGTCACCCCGAACACCTCGCCGTGGTGCCCCACGCTCCATGTTGCTCGGCCCAGAGTGGCGTCCTGAGGATGGTAGCATGGCATCCGACTGGGACCATGGAGGGCGACGCTTGCGCTCGTGCTTGTCGCGGGCGACATGGGGGAGTCGGAGCCACCTACGCCGCTGGCCGTGCTGATGTTGATGAAGCCCCCGGGCGTAGTTGATGGTGCGCGGACGTGGTGAGGTTCACCGCGCGGCCCTGCAGTGGCCTGAGGAGGAAGTCGATAGCATAAGGGTGGTGCTCCCGACGCCGCTGCATCGAGCAGCTCGGCAACACGCTCCAGCAGCGTATCCCGGCCGCTCTCCATCTGAAGGAAATATGCCCTAGAGGCAATAATAAAGTTATTATTTATTTCCTTATATCATGATAAATGTTTATTATTCATGCTAGAATTGTATTAACCGGAAACATAATACATGTGTGAATACATAGACAAACAGAGTGTCACTAGTATGCCTCTACTTGACTAGCTCGTTGATCAAAGATGGTTATGTTTCCTGGCCATAGACATGAGTTGTCATTTGATTAACGGGATCACATCATTAGGAGAATGATGTGATTGACTTGACCCATTCCGTTAGCTTAGCACTCGATCGTTTAGTATGTTGCTATTGCTTTCTTCATGACTTATACATGTTCCTATGACTATGAGATTATGCAACTCCCGTTTACCGGAGGAACACTTTGTGTGCTACCAAACGTCACAACGTAACTGGGTGATTATAAAGGTGCTCTACAGGTGCTTCCAAAGGTACTTGTTGGGTTGGCGTATTTCGAGATTAGGATTTGTCACTTCGATTGTCGGAGAGGTATCTCTGGGCCCACTCAGTAATACACATCACTATAAGCCTTGCAAGCATTGTAACTAATGAGTTAGTTGCGGGATGATGTATTACGGAACGAGTAAAGCGACTTGCCGGTAACGAGATTGAACTAGGTATCGAGATACCGACGATCGAATCTCGGGCAAGTAACATACCGATGACAAAGGGAACAACGTATGTTGTTATGCGGTCTGACCGATAAAGATCTTCGTAGAATATGTGGGAGCCAATATGAGCATCCAGGTTCCGCTATTGGTTATTGACCGGAGCGGTGTCTCGGTCATGTCTACATAGTTCTCGAACCCGTAGGGTCCGCACGCTTAACGTTACGATGACGGTTATATTATGAGTTTATGTGTTTTGATGTACCCAAGGAGTTCGGAGTCCCGGATGAGATCGGGGACATGACGAGGAGTCTCGAAATGGCCGAGACGTAAAGATCGATATATTGGACGACTATATTCGGACTTCGGAAAGGTTCCGAGTGATTCAGGTATTTTTCAGAGTACCGGAGAGTTACGGGAATTCGTATTGGGCCTTAATGGGCCATACGGGAAAGGAGAGAAAGGCCCCAAAGGGTGGCCGCACCCCTCCCCATGGACTAGTCCTAATTGGACTAGGGAGGGGGGGGGGCGCCCCCTTCCTTCTTTCTCCTTCTCCCTTCCCTTCTCCTATTCCAACAAGGAAAGGAGGAGTCCTACTCCTGGTGGGAGTAGGACTCCCCCCTTGGCGCGCCCTCCTCCTTGGCCGGCGGCCTCCCCCTTGCTCCTTTATATACGGGGGCAGGGGGGCACCCCATAGACACAACAATTGATCTATTGATCTCTTAGCCGTGTGAGGTGCCCCCCTCCACCATATTATACCTCGATAATATCGTAGCGGTGCTTAGGCGAAACCCTGTGTCGGTAGAACATCATCATCGTCACCACGCCGTCGTGCTGACGAAACTCTCCCTCAACACTCGGCTGGATCGGAGTTCGAGGGACGTCATCGAGCTGAACGTGTGCTGAACTCGGAGGTGCCGTGCGTTCGGTACTTGATCGGTCGGATCGTGAAGACGTACGACTACATCAACCGCGTTATGTTAACGCTTCCGCTTTCGGTCTACGAGGGTACATGGACAACACTCTCCCCTCTCGTTGCTATGCATCACCATGATCTTGCGTGTGCGTAGGAATTTTTTTGAAATTACTACGTTCCCCATCAGTGGCATCAGAGCCTGGTTTTATGCGTTGATGTTATATGCACGAGTAGAACACAAGTGAGTTGTGAGCGATATAAGTCATACTGCTTACCAGCATGTCATATTTTGGTTCGGCGGTATTGTGAGATGAAGCGGCCCGGACCGACATTACGCGTACGCTTACGCGAGACTGGTTTCACCGTTGCGAGCACTCGATGCTTAAAGGTGACTGGCGGGTGTCTGTCTCTCTCACTTTAGTTGAACCGAGTGTGGCTACGCCCGGTCCTTGCGAAGGTTAAAACAACACCAACTTGACAAACTATCGTTGTGGTTTTGATACGTAGGTAAGAACGGTTCTTGCTAAGCCCGTAGCAGCCACGTAAAACTTGCAACAACAAAGTAGAGGACGTCTAACTTGTTTTTGCAGGGCATGTTGTGATGTGATATGGTCAAGACATGATGCTATATTTTATTGTATGAGATGATCATGTTTTGTAACCGAGTTATCGGCAACTGGCAGGAGCCATATGGTTGTCGCTTTATTGTATGAAATGCAATCGCCATGTAATAGTTTTACTTTATCACTAAGCGGTAGCGATAGTCGTAAAAGCAATAGTTGGCGAGACGACAATGATGCTACGATGGAGATCAAGGTGTCGCGCCGGTGACGATGGTGATCATGACGGTGCTTCGGAGATGGAGATCACAAGCACAAGATGATGATGGCCATATCATATCACTTATATTGATTGCATGTGATGTTTATATTTTATGCATCTTATCTTGCTTTGATTGATGGTAGCATTATAAGATGATCTCTCACTAAAATTTCAAGATAAAAGTGTTCTCCCTGAGTATGCACCGTTGCGAAAGTTCTTCGTGCTGAGACACCACGTGATGATCGGGTGTGATAGGCTCTACGTTCAAATACAACGGGTGCAAAACAGTTGCACACGCGGAATACTCAGGTTAAACTTGACGAGCCTAGCATATGCAGATATGGCCTCGGAACACTGAGACCGAAAGGTCGAGCGTGAATCATATAGTAGATATGATCAACATAGTGATGTTCACCATTGAAAACTACTCCATTTTACGTGATGATCGGTTATGGTTTAGTTGATTTGGATCACGTAATCACTTAGATGATTAGAGAGATGTCTATCTAAGTGGGAGTTCTTAAGTAATATGATTAATTGAACTTAAATTTATCATGAACTTAAATTTGCCGAGTGGCCTTGGTATAGCACCGACAGACCGCCCGTCAAATTCCGTTCCATTTGGAGGTCGTTTGATGCCCCAACAGTTAACCGGGTAACCGTAAAAGCCCCCTTCTCTTTGCAGCCCATCACCTCTTCTCACAGCCCACCTAGCCCATGTAACTCCCCTCCATGCTCTCCGCTGTTCGATCACGATCGTGTGGGCGAAAACCGCACCTCATTTGGACTCTCGTAGCTCCCTCTACCTATATAAACACACCCTCCCTCGAAATTCGCGGATGAACCCTAGCCCTCTCCCTCCTCGCGCCGCCGGACATGTCCGCGCCGTCGCCGGACACGTCCACCCCCGCCAGCCACGTCGCCCGGCCAATCCCGGGGCGACACGTCATCGCCGCCGTCACCCGCAGCCAACCGGCGCCCTCCACGTCGCCCCCTCTCTTTCCTCCGCCGCCAGGGCCCGCGGGGCCCGAGCCGCCGCCGCCGCCCGTGGTCGCCCGCGCACGGCGCCTGGCTCCCGCGCCGCCGTCCTGGAGCTCCCGCCCCGCGCCGACCATCGCCCCGCCGCCATCGCGACTCCCCGCCGGCGACTCCGCGCGCCCCAGGCCGCCTCGCCCCGCCGCCAGATCACGGCGCCCGCCGCGCCGCCGCTCGGGGATGGCCGAGCGCCGTCCTCCGCCTCCCCCATCGACCTCTGCCACCCTCCGACGCCGGGATCGGGTGGATCCGGGTGGATCCGGCCTAGATCCACCGGATCCGGCCATCTCCGGTGACCTCTGTAACACCCCGCATGTAACTTGCCATATTTGTAACTCCGACTCTTGCCATTTCCGGCTATGTGATATGTTTTTCCCTCCGTTGTTGGGTTTTGTCTTTCGTTTTGTATTTTGTCATGTCATGCATTTTCATATCATGTCATCATGTGCATTGCATTCGCATACGTGTTCGTCTCATGCATCCGAGCATTTTCCCCGTTGTCCGTTTTCCAATCCGGCGCTCCTATCTCCTCCGGTGCATCCTTCTAGTTTTCTTTCGTGTGCGTGTGTCAAACTTTCTCGGAATGGACCGAGGCTTGTCAAGTGGTCTTTTTATACCACCCGGAGACTACCGGTCAAGTTTCGTTCCATTCGGAGGTCGTTTGGTACTCCAACGGTTAACCGGGCATCCGCAAAGTCCATTTGAGTGTCCAGCAAAACCCCCCTCTAAAACCAGCCCAAAACCCACCAAACTCTCTTCCATGCTCTAGGTCGTTCGATCACGATCGTGTGGGCGAAAACCGCACCTCATTTGGAGTCTCCTAGCTCCCTCTACCTATTTATATGTGGGCATCCCGAAAAACGGATTCGCAGACGAACCCTAGAGATTTTCCCACCGCGCCGGACAACGTCCGCCCGCCTCCGGCCTCCGTCCGCGCCGGCCCGCGAGCCCGACCCCGGCCCCCGCGGCCCGCGCCTGCCCCCGCCGCCGCGCCGCCCGCCCGCGCCACCGCCGGCCGGCGCCGGCCGGTCCCGCCATCGCCGGCGCCGTGCCCCGCCGCCCGAGGCCCGCCGCCTCCGGCCGGCGCCTCCTCCGTCGCCGCCTCCTCCCTCCGCCCGAGCCCGCCGGCCTCTCGTCTCCTCCCGCCGGCGAGTCCACTGCCCGAGCCGACGAACTCCTGGAGATCGGGCTCGATCCAGATCTCGGTAGAGTTGACTTTCTCGCGACCTCAAAATCTTCTAAGTCCCTAAATATTCTCAGTGTCTTGCTCTGTTCCCGATGCTATAACTTTGTGGATGCAGCTTCGATTCGCGCGTATAATATGTCAAATTGTTCGCCTCGTGATGCTCTTCATTTTGTTCAATTGAACCATTTTCATTAGAGGTCATCTTGTTGCCCAGATCTTCGTTGGAAGAGGGCTAGTTGCTGCTAATCTCTGGTTCTTATCAGAACTTGGAGATTTGTCATTTTTGTATCATTTATTCTGTGCATATTATGAGCATGAGCTCTATATGTGTTTTGAAGTATGCCATGCCATCTTTCCAGTGGTATAGTCCATGTATTTTTGTGATCTTTGTGGTGACTAGCAGAAGCATGCAAAGTAGGCCCTGTAATATTTCTGATTCCAGGGACAGTGATTTCTCCAAGTCCTTGTCTGCTGTAATTTTGTTGCCATGTAAACTTAATGCTACAGAGAGATCCATGCATATTTTGGAGATGTTCAGTAAGGGTGTTTTGGAGCTATAGTTGTACTTGATCCATTAATTCAATTGTTTGCAATTTTAGAGTAACATAACATGACTCAATCTTGCTCTACGTTTGCTATAAAATATTTCTGGAAGATTCTTAACATGAGATGCATTTTTGCCAAGCTTATTGTAGTTGATCCATACATGCTATGCAATTGTTCTTGCCATGGATAGCTTCACAAACATGCCATCTTGCTGTAGGTATGCTTGGTTTGTCATGCATTACTCTGTAGTGAGTGCATCAAGCTCACAAAGAGGCCTACATATTAATATTTCTGCCATGCTCTGTTTTCTGCTGTCTGAAACCTGATAACGAAACTTGCTATGTTTACATGCTTGCCATCATATCTTCTGGCCCTTTTTGACTTATGGTCAGTAAGGGACTTTTGTCATGTGCTTTTAGTAGAACACTGCCATGCCTTGTTTTTTCTATCTTAAGTTCCTGTAGCATGTTGATTTTGTGCTCTGAACATTGCTACCTGATACTGATTTCCGCCATGTCCAGTTTTTCACTGTCTGTGAACCTGTAATCTTTTGCACTTTTGCCATGCTTGTTTGAGCTTGATATGTTGTGAACTAGCCGTAGCTCAGTGTTCATCTTTTGTCAAGCATCTCCTGTAGTTTACTTTCATGTGCTTTGTTGCTATGTTGGGTTGCTGTAGCATTATTACTTGTTGCATTTTATATGCTATCTTGCTGTTAATCGCAGATTCGTGTCATTCTTGTTTTGCTTACCATTTGCAAACCGTGCATCCGATTCCGGTGATCTTTATATCGATTTCGACCAAAATCATCTCATCTTTCTAGTGGCATGCTTGGTTTGCCAAGTTAATGCCATGTTCATCATTTTCCTTCCGGAGCACGCATATGCATCGCATATCATATCTCGCATATCATACATGTTTTGCATTATGTTGCTTGCGCATTTCTCGTTGTTGATTGTGGTTCCATTTGTTTGTGTTCTTGTCTTGGGTAGAGCCGGGAGACGAGTTCGTGAACGAGGAACCTGTCGAGTAAGCTTACGAGGATCAAGCTTTCGACAACTCTGAGAATCTTGCAGGCAAGATAACCACCCCTCGAAATCACTTCTATCTTTGCTTTGCTAGTTGTTCGCTCTATTGCCATGCTCCGCTACCTATCTTTTGCTATATCATGTCTCCCATTTTAGCCATGTCAGCCCTAACCATCCTTTCCTAGCAAACCGTTGTTTGGCTAAGTTACCGCTTTTGCTCAGCCCCTCTTATAGCGTTGCTAGTTGCAGGTGAAGTTGAAGTTTGTTCCATGTCGGAACATGGTTATGTTGGGATATCACAATATCTCTTATTTAATTAATGCATCTATATATTTTGGTAAAGGGTGGAAGGCTCGGCCTTATGCCTAGTGTTTTGTTCCACTCTTGCCGCCCTAGTTACTGTTATACCGGGATTATGTTCCTTGAGTTTGCGTTCCTTACGCGGTCGGGTGATTTATGGGACCCCCTTGACAGTTCGCCTTGAATAAAACTCCTCCAGCAAGGCCCAACCTTAGTTTTACCATTTGCGACCTATACCTTTTCCCCCGGGTTTTCGCGAGCCCGAGGATCATCTTATTTAACCCCCCCGGGCTAGTGCTCCTTCGAGTGTTGGTCTGAACTAAGCAGACTGCGGGGCCCCCTCCTGGAAACTCGAGGTCTGGTTTTACTCGTAGGATGTCTCATCCGGTGTGCCCTGAGAACGAGATATGTGCAGCTCCTATCGGGATTTGTCGGCACATTCGGGTGGCTTTGCTGGTCTTGTTTTACCATTGTCGAGATGTCTTGTAAACCGGGATTCCGAGACTGATCGGGTCTTTCCGGGAGAAGGTTTATCCTTCGTTGACCGTGAGAGCTTATGATGGGCTAAGTTGGGACACCCCTGCAGGGTATTATCTTTCGAAAGCTGTGCCCGCGGTTATGAGGCAGATGGGAATTTGTTAATGTCCGGTTGTAGATAACTTGTCACTTCACCCAATTAAAATACACCAAGTGCGTGTGTAGCGTGATGGACTCTTCTCGGCGGAGTCCGGGAAGTGAACACGGTCTGTGTTATGTATGACGTAAGTAGGTGTTCAGGATCACTTCTTGGTCATTGCTAGATGACGACCGCTCCTTTGCTTCTCTTCTCGCTCTCATTTGCGCAGTTAGCCACCATACATGCTTTTGCCGCTGCAGCTCCACCTCTTTGCACCTCCTTGTCCTACAAGCTTAAATAGTGATCTCGCGGGTGTGAGATTGCTGAGTCCCCGTGACTCACAGATTCTACCAAAACAGTTGCCGGTGCCGACGATGCCAGTGCAGATGACGGCGTCGATCTCAAGTGGGAGTTCGACGAGGAACGTGGTCGTTACTATGTGTCCTTTCCTGATGATCAGTAGCGGAGCCCAGTTGGGACGATCGGGGATCTAGCATTTGGGGTTGTCTTATTTTCATCTGGATTTTGACCGTAGTCGGTCTATATGATTGTATTTTGGATGATGTATGATGATATTTATGTATTCTGTGAAGTGGCGATTGTAAGCCAACTCTTTATCCCATTCTTGTTCATTACATGGGATTGTGTGAAGATGACCCTTCTTGCGACAAAACCACTATGCGGTTATGCCTCTAAGTCGTGCCTCGACACGTGGGAGATATAGCCGCATCGTGGGCGTTACAACCTCCTCTCCTCTCCGGTGAAGCTCCGGCCGCCTCGAAAACCGTGCGAACCGTAGATCCAGTTTTGGGAGGTGATTTTTTTCACCAAGTCCCTGAGAATTTTTGCATTATGTACCCATGTTCATCATGCACTATCTTCTTGCGTGCTGCTCCGATTCATGCATATGTTATATCAAGATGTTCATCATGAGATGCTCCTCATTTCATTACATTGTGCCATGCTTGTTTGAGTTCATCTTGATACCTAATCATCATTGCAAGAGTGCTATATGATGTTAACTGCTGTCTGTTATCAGAACTTGGTGATTTGTCTTTTTCATTGCATTTTGTGTGTGCATCCTATGAGCATGAGCTCTACATGTGTTTTGTACTACATCATGCCATCTTTACAGTGGTGCTTGTATTGTATTTTTGGGATCTATGTGGTGACTAGCACAAGCATGCAAAATAGCCTCCATGATGTTGCTGATTTCTGTGAGTCATTTCTGCCAAGTCTGTAGCTGTAAGTTTGTGATGCCATGTAAACCTGCTGTCACCATGAGTTCTATGCATAATCTGGAATGTTCACTAAGGATGTTTTGTTATACATATTATGATGTCTCCATCCATGCCCTTGGTTGCATTTATAGCCTGCTGTAGCTTGTTGTTATCTTGCTCTCAACTTGCTAAATAATGTTGCTGTCAGCCTGTTAACACTAAGTTCAGTTTTGCCATGTGTTTTGCTAGTGATACATGCATCCTATGAACTTGCCCTTACCATTCTTAACTTCATAATTGTGTCTTCTTACATCTGGTTACCTTGGCATGCCATGTATTGCTCTGTGGTGAGTGGTTCAAGCTCACCAATATTCCCACTTATCGTTGTTTATGCCATGCTCAGTTTTTCTGCCAAGTCTGAATCTGTTTATGAAACTTGCTATGTTTACATGGGTGCCATCATATCTTGTGTGCCTTTTTGGCTCGTGATCAGTAAGGGATTTTTGTTCTATGCAATTAGTAGATTCATGCTATGCCTTTGTTTGCTATGATCTGCTCCTGTAGCATGTTGTTTGATAGCTCTAAACTTTGCAACCTAATGTTATTTCTGTCTTGTCCAGTAATTTCTGCTAAGTCTGTGAAACTGTTATTATTTGCAATCTTTGTCCTTTTGAGCATGTTCTAGTGATTTCTGGAGATAGCTCAGTGTTCATGTTTTGTCATGCTTTACCTGTACATCATGTCCATGCCTTTTGTTATCATGTTGAGGTGCTGTAGCATGTTGTTTTGATACTTGCAAGATGCCTAGTTGCTGTTTTGGACAGATTGTTGTTATATCTTGTTTGGAGTGTATGTGTTGCACCGTTGCTCCGTTTTGAGCATGCTATATATGAAACTTGCTTAGTTTTGCATGTAGTTTCATGTTACGTTGTTGCATCCTTGTTTTGAGTGTGTTTGATTGATGTTTGAATGCATTTTGCATCAATGCCATGGTTAACTTGTTTTGCTCATATCTTCTAGGCCGTAGCTCCGAATCTAATGAACTTTATATGTAACTTGACTAGAATTTCGTGCAGATCATCTTGGTGCATCTTAACTTGCTGTTTAATAATTTGAACATAAGGTTTATTCAGATCTGGAACAATTTCGAAATTTGCATATGAGGACTTACCGGATTTGTTATATGTTGTTTCCGGCCTCATTTAAACTTGCTTTGATGTGTTGTACTTGTATGCATCATCTCTTGCCATGAGTAGCTTCATGTAGCCTTGTCATGCATCATACTTGGTTGAGCATCATGTCTTGTTTATGTGTTGAGTGTTTACCGTGTTGTTTGCTTCTTTCCGGTTGTGCTCCTTCTCGTTAGTTCCTGTTTCGTTGCAACCGTGAAGATTCGTTCGTCTTCGTGGCTTCATCTTCTTTATGGACTCGTTCTTCTTCCTAGCGGGATTTCAGGCAAGATGACCGTCACCATGGATCTCATTACTATCATTGCTATGCTAGTTGCTTCGTTCTATCGCTATGCTGCGCTACCTATCACTTGCTCTTCAAGCCTCCCAAATTGCCATGTCAGCCTCTAATCTTTTCACCCTTCCTAGCAAACCGTTGTTTGGCTAAGTTACCGCTTTTGCTCAGCCCTTCTTATAGCGTTGCTAGTTGCAGGTGAAGATGAAGTTGTTCCATGTTGGAACATGGATATCATGAACTTTGTTGGGATATCACAATATCTCTTATATTATTAATGCATCTATATACTTGGTAAAGGGTGGAAGGCTCGGCCTTATGCCTGGCATTTTGTTCCACTCTTGCCGCCCTAGTTTCCATCATACCGGTGTTATGTTCCTTGATTTTGCATCCCTTACGCGGTTGGGTGATTTATGGGACCCCCTTGACAGTTCGCTTTGAATAAAACTCTTCCAGCAAGGCCCAACCTTGGTTTTACATTTGCCTCACCTAGCCTTTTTTCCCTTGGGAGTTGCGCGTCTCGAGGGTCATCTTTATTTAGCCCCCCGGGGCCAGTGCTTCTCTAAGTGTTGGTCCAAACCGAGCTGCCTGCGGGGCCACCTCGGGGAAACTCGAAGTCTGGTTTTACTCGTAGCTAGTCTCATCCGGTGTTGCCCTGAGAACGAGATATGTGCAGCTCCTATCGGGATTGTCGGCGCATCGGGCGGCTTTGCTGGTCTTGTTTTACCATTGTCGAAATGTCTTGTAAACCGGGATTCCGAGACTGATCGGGTCTTCCCGAGAGAAGGAATATCCTTCGTTGACCGTGAGAGCTTATAATGGGCTAAGTTGGGACACCCCTGCAGGTATTATCTTTCGAAAGCCGTGCCCGCGGTTATGTGGCAGATGGGAATTTGTTAATGTCCGGTTGTAGAGAACTTGACACTTGACTTAATTAAAATGCATCAACCGCGTGTGTAGCCGTGATGGTCTCTTCTCGGCGGAGTCCGGGAAGTGAACACGGTTTTTGGGTTATGTTTGACGTAAGTAGGAGTTCAGGATCACTTCTTGATCATTGCTAGTTTCACGACCGTTCCGTTGCTTCTCTTCTCGCTCTTATTTGCGTATGTTAGCCACCATACATGCTTAGTCGCTGCTGCAACCTCACCACCTATCCTTTCCTTACCCATTAAGCTTTGCTAGTCTTGATACCCATGGTAATGGGATTGCTGAGTCCTCGTGGCTCACAGATTACTACAACAACAGTTGCAAGTACAGGTTTTGCGATGATCATGACGCGAGAGCGATGCTACTTGTTTTGGAGTTCTTTTTCTTCTGCCTCTTCTTCGATCAGGGGATAGGTTCCAGGTCGACAGCCTGGGCTAGCAGGGTGGATGTCGTTTGAGCTTCTGTTTGTGTTTTCATCCGTAGTCGGATGTTGATCTTATGTATGATGTATTGATGTATTCTTGCGGCATTTGTATGCCCTGTATGTATCCCCATATATTATGTAATGTTGATGTAATGATATCCACCTTGCAAAAGCATTTCAATATGCGGGTCTATCCTTGGTGGGACCTTCGAGTTCGTCTCGGATAGGGTCGCATATTGGGCGTGACACGGTGCCTCCGCCGACTCCCGAGAAAGACTTGCTGGGGCGAAGCCGTTCAGGCGGTACGTGAAGAAGGCTGAAGGTCTCCACGGAGAGCACGTTGAGGCCGGCGCCTCCATCGATGAGCGTCTTGGTGACGGCCACGTTGCAGATGGTGGGCGTGCAAAGCATTGGGAGCCCACCCAAGCCGGTGGTGGAGACGGGATGATCCCCTGGGTCGAAGGTGAGGTCGGCCTCAGGCGCCGCCCAACCCGGGGGAGCCCCCGGGCGCTTGGAAGCCGCGCCGATCTGGCGAAGGAACGGCTTGATGTGACAATCCGAGGGTGGCGCTTGCGAGCCACCGAGGAGGGCCGTGACTGCGTAGGGTGCCGGTGCCGCGAAGCGCGCGACGAAGAGATCACGCAGCTCCTCCCAAGATGCCACCATGGATCCGGGGAGGTTGAGCAGCCAGGCGCGTGGCACGCCAGTAAGGGCCATGGGAAGCCAGTTGGCCATGACCTTGTCATCGCCCCCAGCCTTGAGGACGGCTTCCTCGTACGCCAGCAGGAAAACTGACGGGTCTGCCGCACCGTCATAGCGCGGCGGCATCTCCGGCTTGAACTTGGGCGGCCACTGCACCCGCCGCAAGGCGGGAGTAAGGGCCCGAAGCCCCCAAGCGCCGCCGTGAGCGCCCATAGATCCAGCCGGAAGAGCAGCGCCAGTCATGGGGAGCGGGCGCGAAGATGGTGGAGCGCGGATCGACGGAAGGAAAACTCCTGCGCACCCTTACCTGGCGCGCCAAATGTCGGATTTCGGGTTCCGGCAAAACCCTTGAGGTTCGAACACTGGGGTGCGCACGAAGATCTCTCCTCTCCCAACCTCTCGCGTCCCACGATCTCACGGACTAGCTCGCCGAACCCAAAGAACACAAAGACACAAGATTTATACTGGTTCGGGCCACCGTTGTGGTGTAATAGCCTACTCCAATGTGGTGGTGGTGGATTGCCTCTTGGGCCGAGGATGAACAGTACAAGGGGAAGAACAGCATCCTGAGGAGAGGTGTTCCTATGCTTTGCGAGTTGGTCTAGGTCTCGATCTCTCTCTCCTATGGAGGTGGCTAGTCCTATTTATAGGGGCCCTGGTCCTCTTCCCAAATATTGAGCGGGAAGGGATGCCACAACGGCCAATTTGAAAGGGGACAACTAGTACAACTTATCCTGACAAAAGTAGTCTTCGCCTGCCAAAGGCTCTGGTGGTGACGCCGTCTTGGGCTCCACGGTGACCTCTGTCCTGCCCTCCTGCTGGTCTTGGTCTCATTGCACCGATATGGAAACCTTTGCTTGACGCCTCGGTACTGCTCGCCTGCGCTTGCCTCCTTAGCACCAAAGAGGAAGCAAGGACACTGCGCGCGTTGGCGCCCGCCTGGCCTTGATCGTCATGGCTCACGTCACGAGAACCTCGTGAGGTTTTCCTTTCCTTGATCTCTCCGCCCCTCGCGAGCCAGCCTGGTGAGGCCACTCCCGAGGAGGTCTTGTGTCGTCCGCCTCGCGAGGCTTGGCCCCTCGCGAGGGTCTTGAGTGCTTGCTGGTGAAGATGGGCCGTATGGGCCCACTTGCAGAGCCACGCCGTGGGCCGCAGGCAGGCAAGTCTGGGGACCCCCGTTCCCAGAACACCGACAACGCTCAGCAGACTTGGAGATGAATCTGCTCATGGAGGCAACGCAGCCAGTGAGCTGACACACATCCTTGATCCGCCTAGGCGCCTCAATCTGCTCAATGGCCTTGATCTTATCTGGATTTGCCTCGATCCCGCGCTGTGACACAAAGAACCCGAGAAGCTTGCCGGACGGGACGCCGAAGACACACTTCTCAGGGTTTAGCTTGAGGTTGATCTTGCGCAAATTCACAAACGTCTCTTCTAAATCTTGTATGAGTGTTGCCCTGTCCTTGGTATTGACCACTATGTCATCCATATAAGCTTCCATATTTCTATGTAGCTGAGGCTCAAAACCAATTTGGACTGCTCTTGCAAACGTTGAGCCAGCACGCTTCAACTCGAAAGGCATTCATAAAAAAAATACATACCACATGGGGTGATGAATGCCATCTTCTCTTCATCTTCTTTTGTCATGAAGATCTAGTGGTAACCCGAGTAAGCGTCGAGGAATGATAACAAGTCACACCCGGCCGTGGAGTCAACAATTTGGTCGATGCGCGGTAACGGGAAAGGGTCCTTTGGACAAGCCTTATTGATGTCAGTGTAATCAATACACAGCCTCCACTTCCCATTTCCCTTGCGCACCACCACCGGATTGGCCAGCCACGTCGGATGGAGTACCCTCTTACCAAGCCTGCCGCTTCCAACTTCCTGATTTCCTCTGTGATGAACTCTTGCCGTTCCAGAGCCTGCTTCCTGACCTTCTACTTGACGGGTCACGCATGAGGACAGACAGCTAGATGGTGCTCAATCACCTCCCTGGGAACGCCGGGGATGTCAGATGCTTGCCATGCAAACACATCGACATTCGCCCGCAGGAAAGTGATGAGTGCGCTTTCCTATTTGCTGTCGAGGGTGGAGCTTATGGTGAAAGCCCCTCCCGTGCGATCCTCCTTGACAGACACCTTCTCAGTCTCTGGCGGTGCAGCTCTGGATTTCTTGCTCTTGCCGGTGGAGCACTCTGGCACGTCCTCGACGGGAGCACAACACTCCGAAGAGGTGCGCTTGCCGGAGTGGGTGCGAGAGGTCTTGCCGGTCTTCTTCCCTCCCGGGGCTTCAGCGGCAGGAGCAAGTGCCTTGGCGGCAGTCACTACAACTGCCTCCCGGTAGAGTTGGTCAGCGCAGATCAGCGCATCCTTCTTGTCGGAGGGGACGGTGATGATGGTCATCGGCCCAGGCATCTTTAGCGTGTTGTAGGCGTAATGTGACGCCGCCATGAACTTGGCTAGTGCCGGACGGCCGAGGATCCCGTTGTATGGCAAGGGGATCTCAGCTACATCAAAAACAATCCTCTTTGTCCTGTAGTTCAACTCGCCTCCAAACGTCACGGGCAGCGTGACCTTACCCTTTGGCTGACTCCTTCCCGGGTTGACCCCTTGAAACTTGCTCGTCTCTTCGAGGTCTCCATCAGGAATCTGCAGCCTTTTGATCACAACAGGCGAGATCAAGTTCAGACCGGCCCCGCCGTCAACTAGCATCTTTGTCACCTTGAGGTTGCATATTCTCGGCGAAACCAACAATGGCAAACACCCGGCCGCAGTTGTGCGATCAGGGTGGTCCTCGGCGTCAAAGATGATAGGCGTGCTGGACCACTTTAGTGGCTTTTGAGCATCGACTGATGGTTCCGCTGCTGTGATCTCACGCGCCCACTACTTGAGCTGGCGGTGAGAGGTGTGCAGCGAGGTGCCACCATCGACGCACATAGCCTCTGTAGCCTTCTGGAACTCATGCTCGTCAGATTCGTCGTCCTCGTCATGACCATCGTCTTCTTGCTTCTTGTCGCGGGCCCGAGCAGGCCTCTCTTGCTGGTTTTCCTCGCCGTGGCGACCTCCTTGGCCGCCGCGCTTCTTGCCGGATCCCTCGGCACCATCATGACCCTTCTCCTTATCGCGCCTCTCATACTTGGCTTTTTGCTTCTCAGCGAGCAGCTCGACTTGCCGGCAGTTCTGGAGGTCGTGGCCCTTGGTGCGGTGCATCTTGCAGTACTGCTTGTCGGAGCCTCCGGGCTTGTCGGCAGCCGCCAAGGCCCGGCAAGCGGCGCACCCAGCAATTTCCTTGTCGGGGTCGTCTGCCATGGCCTTTTTGGCAGCGCTGGTGTCCTCGGATCCCTCGACGGCAAGCACGGTCTTGCCCTTGTGCTTCCTGTTGCGGCGCCGGCCCTTCTTCGTCAGGGCGGCTGTATCTTCGTCTGTGGAGTCGGTTTCCGCACCGGCGTCCTCGCCGGGGTACTTCCTTCCCTCTTCAGCTCGAGCGCATCTGTCGGCCAGGACATAAAGTTCGGCCACATCTTTGACCTTTTTCATCGCCAGCTCTTCACGCATCTTGCGGTTGTGCACATTCTGATGGAATGCGCTGATCACGGCGGCGGGATGAACATTTGGAATGTTGTACTGCACTCGGCTGAACCTCTGTATGTACTTGCGCAGGTTTTCACCTTCCTTCTGGGGGATGATATGCAAATCGCTTGCCTGGCCATGAGCTTGGTGGCCTCCAGTGAAGGCACCAACGAACTCATGACACAAATCCGACCAAGAAGAAATGGAATCCGCCAGCAAGTGCATCAACCATGACATGACATTGGGTTTAAGTGCCAACGGGAAGTAATTGGCAAGCACCTTGTCATCGCGGGCTCCGGCAGCCTGCATCGCAATGGTGTAAATGCTGAGGAACTCTGACGGGTGGGTCTTGCCGTTGTACTTCTCGCCGACGTCGGGCTTGAACGTGCGGTGGGAGGGCCACTGGAACTACCGCAGCTCACGGGTAAAGGCTGGGCAACCCACCTCGTAGGGTAGGCCGCCGGAGCCTCCCGTTGCCGGGTGGTCCATAGTGGGCCCCGCCTGCCTATCTGACTGGTGGCGTGCTTCGTGCCGGCGCTCGATGGTGGTTCGAGCGTCTTCATGGGCTCGCTCCCGAAGAACTTGGCACTGGTCGCAGTGGGTCCGTGGGTCGGACGACGCTATGGAAATGTTATCACATGCGTCGTCACGACGGACCGACGCCCGCGGTGGCTGGTGCGGGGGAGGAGAGTGCACCGTGGCTGCAGCACTTCCAGTCCTTCCACTACTTGCATGCGGTGGTTCAACCGAGCGCCGGCCCGAGGGCCCTGCTGGCCGCGGCTCATCTTTGTTGGCAACGCCGACGAGGCTCCGGATGGTGGCTCTCCACTCGTCAAGCTTTTCCACAGCAGGAGGAAAGTCGAGGAGCAACTGCGCGCGCGCCAAAGCTTCTGCTGGCGTGGGTAGCGGCGAAAGCTGCATGGACCGTGACGCGCTCCGACTTCTAACTACGTTAGAAGGAGCTCTATCACGGCCCTACGGCTGCGCGCCGTTTTCGCCAGCGCCTCGGCGTGCTTGCTGGTCTTCTACGTCCCGCGAATAAGGCACAGGACTCTTTTCACGGCGGCGCCCGGGGTCACCGGCGTGGTGGCGCGGCTTGTCGCGCACAACCTGGGAAGAGCGCGTCGTGGGCGCCGGCGTCGGCGTCTTGGAGGTCACCGTGCTGCCCATGGATGCCACGACGCCGCCCTTGGATGGCCCCGAACCGCCTGCGGGAGGCCCGGTTCCGTCTTTGGATTTGGCGGTGTGCGGCCCGTCATCTCGTGCACGAACGACACCGCTCGCCTGGCTTCAACTGCCAGAGCAATGTGGGTGTTCGCGGGCCGCGCCTCGGTTTCCGACCGCGACCGCCCCACCACTCGCCCTCACTAGTACAGGTCGTTCGGCTCCCGATGAATCGATCACCGTGATTGTCTTCTTCTTGGGAGCCATGGTGATGAAGAACTGCTAGACTAACTGCTAGACCGGACTTTCACAACTGCGCCCCCTACCTGGCGCGCCAAAGATGTCGGGGGAAACGACACCTATGGAATCACTGGGATCCCTTCTACGGTTGGCGGGTGCGGGGTTGTGCAAAGAGCGGGTCTGGTAGTTGGCACAAAGATCGTTTACCCAGGTTCGGGCCGCAAGGATGTGTAATACCCTAGTCCTGCTTTGGTGTATATTTGAGTGTTCCTGAGCTTTCGAACTGGTTGTGGTGCGTGCGTAGTCCAAAAGATCTGAATCCTTCTCCTGTACGCCTCGGGCCTCCTTTTATAGACAAAAGGGGTCGTCACAGTGGCGCGCAGGAGGTGTAAAGGTATACAGTGGCTAAGTTTATCCTCTAGCACCGTCGGACAAACGCATTTAATGCGCTGCCGATGTGCCCTCTTTGCTTTATCGAGGACGGCGAGGAAGCTCATCCCAGCTGTCGCCGCCTCGTTTGGCTCCGACGCACGTCCGAGCTGATGAGGCGTTGTAGCGCCATGTTGGATGACTGCTAGGCTGGCGCGGTGGTAGAGTCTTCATGAAGATTTGCATGCCACCACGCAGGTGCTTGCTGAGTTGGCCTGGAGGCCGCGGGTTGCCACGCAGGTGCCTGCTCAGCTGGTTGGGCTGGCAGCTGCATGGGAACGGCGGTGGAGCCTTGGCAGACGCGGGCCTGGCTGTGTCCCCGTGAGTGTCCTCGGCAAGGGTCTTGCCGGGGCCCCGAGAAGGGTCTTGCCGTGGTATCGCGGTCGTCTCCAGCAAGGGTCTTGCCGGGGGTCTCGTGGATTTCCTCGGTTAGGATCCCGCCGAGGATCGTCGTCTTCTGGTCCTCATCTGATCTTGTATGTTTATGATCTTCACAAAGATCTGCATGCCACCACGAAGGTGCCTCCTGAGCCTTGGTTCCAATGTGGTTGATGGTGTTGGAACCCTTGGGCTCAAGGGTGGCGCGCTCTGCTGGCGTTGGGCAAGTTGTCCCGGCAAGGCTCTTGCCGGGGCTGCGGAGGCCGCCCTGGCAAGGGTCTTGCCGGGGGAGTCCACCTCTCCCTCTTGCTCTTTGCATCTCTGGTCTTGGCGTTGTTTTGGTCGCCTTGTGCCTTTGGCTTCCCTCCTCTGCCCTACTCATTGTGGCCGTGGGCGCGGCTCTGACTGCCCGTGCACAAGTAAAGGGGTAAAAAGGAGAGCCCCTACTTTTGTACACCGAGAGGAGCCCCCGGGCCTGGGCCACTCATAAGCGCAACGCGTTGTTGGGCCGGGCCCAGAACAGTGCGCGGGCAGGCGGGGCGGAAATTTACGGCAGTAATTCCTTCGCTCGCTTGGGCTTCCCCACGACCCGCGTTGAATGCGCGTCGTGGAGGGTCGTGCATGACGTGGGGGCATGCGTGGGGCGGCTCCTGCCCTCATGTGTCACATCATGGTAAAGAGGCGGCTCGCGCCTTCCCCATAAAAAGAGGAAAACGCAGAGGCGCGGCTCATTTACTAGGTGGACTCGGGTCGTGGCCTTTGAGGCGCCCGTGCCCTTCGATCACGGGGTGGAAAACGGTCGCCTCACTCGTCCCCTCGATTTCTGTTTGCACACCACGTGTCCTCCATGCCTTGAAGATGGTAGGCGGTGGGCGCGGGCCTTGAATGACGAGGCGGAAAACCGGGCCGCTACTGATTGAAGCAGCGGGTCGGCCTTGATTCCCTGCACTCCTAATGGCCGAATTGGTCGAGTGGGGCGGCCGAACCCCGACCCCGCCCCTTTATAAGAAGGGGAGGGGGATGGCACTCCTCAATCTTTCACCATCTGCCTCCTTCCACCTCGGCATCTTTCTTTCTTCTGCTATGGCGAGAGGGCGCACCGGTGCTTCGACGGTGGCGACGAGGGTCTCTGCTCGACAGCGCGCTCCTCCTTCCCAAGAGCTCGTGGCGGCGGAGCCGGCCACGAGGGGAAGGGGTAGGGGGCGGGGCCGAGGTCACCGTGGCGCTCGGGGAAAAGGAGGACGGGGTGGCGCACCGGCCTCGCCTCCGCCGGCGGTCCCTCCCCTAATGGAGCGCCACGTTGGGGACCAGCCTCGCGAGTTCTTCATCAGGCTGCACCGGCCAGCGCGCCATCGTCTTCGTCTCCCTACTCCATTTGCTCGGGAGATGGAGCCTGACCCGCCACAGACTCTGAGATTGCATATGAGGGCCTGCGGGAATGGCGGCACGCGGGTTGATGTCGATTTCCCCGCCCCTCACGTCATGTATCTTCACCGCGGATGGAAGACCTTCGCTCGTATCCACAGCCTGACGTCGGGGCTCGTTCTCTATTTCAAATTAATGGAGAACAGCCTGCTCTCCGTCAAGGTCTTTGGAGACTTTGGAATTCGCCTAAAGCGTTGCGTGGAGAGCTCCTCCGATGACGAAGACTCTTCCTCAAGCGGGAGCAACGAGGAGGACAGCGACAACGACGACGAGGGTAGCGGGCGGGAGGATGACGGGTCCGACTAGGCGTCGGGAACAATGTTCCTGGGCGACGCCGGCAACACCATCATCTGCATCGCCAGCTCCTTTAACTTCTCGGGGTCATCGCCTTGGGCGGCTAGCGTTGGAGGGACGGGGAAGACGAAGAAGGCGGGTGGCAGGCCATCAAGTCAGAGTACACGGGCACCGACGCCTTCATCGTGTATTGGCGGGCCGCTGCCTCGTCTTCCAGCTCTTCCTCCGGCACCGTCATCACTGGCCTCCTTCCGGACGATCGCCGATATGTTCTCTTGGCGTCTTCTACTGCTCGTACCTCACCTAGGCGCTCCTTTTGCCCTTCTGCCATCTTGTTCCATTCCCTGAGGAGAGGGACAAGAAAGGGATTACGAGCATCTTATCTCTTTTTAGTTTGTAAGCCCACGGGCCTCTGTAAGATTTAGATCTCGTAACCCCCCTGTTCATGTATGCAATCCGTACGAATTGTACTTGTTAGCAACATATTAATGAGGAGAAGGGTGTTTGCCGGGTTTTGTTTGCGCGTGGGCGAGGGCCACACGAAGGAACAAGCCCTTGTTATCTGAAGATAAACACTATTTCCCGACAACAGGTCTTGCCGTCTTCCTGCTCTATAGCTCGGCTACACTCGCGCCCTTGGCGGAGGTAGGGGTCGAGCAGGATTAGGCCCTTCGCTCGTCCTCTTCCCATCACACTACAACCGTGTTCCAGCCCAAAGTAATTTTCGGACACGGGACAGAGGGAGCAAGATGGTATGCGAGCGAGCAAAGTCTCGTATGTTCAAGTTTCATACAGAAGCACTGAGTGGGGGAAAAAGACTTATCTAATGTCGCAGCCCCCGGCAACCTTGGCTTTTCGTGGTTGAATCCTTAGACCTGCAGCCCTCGGCAACCTTGGCTTGTCAGGTTCGGGGCGCCGGCCTATTCTCTTTCTTCCCAAATAGCTCAGCAGAAAAATGTCCACGCACCCTGCGAACCAAAAAGGACGGAAAGGAACAGAGAAATGCTCACTCGACCTCTATGCTAAGGGTTAGTCGCCGCCAAGCACTATCAACCCTAACAGAGAGAGAGAGAGACTCAACCTACACTACAAAAAAAATACACTTCCGTGATGATACGTGTTTGTCACAGTAGGTCGCGTTTTATGTCATGCATATACATCCATGACAAATTTATGACAGAATCAAGATAGTCATACCTGTGCTGTCGTAGAAGTGTTCCATGACATTGCCAAAAGTATCATCACGGAAGTGTCCACTTCCATGACGATAAATCGCACGTCACAGAAGTGCTTTCGTCAAGGGTGACCGACACGTGGCATCCACCGTAACGGAACGCTGTTAAGCTATCGGCTCGGATTTTGGATCCGATAACCCGTTAACAACCCTGACCAATGGGAAATTTCCATGTGTAAAATTCTGATTGGCCGAAGGGAACACCTGTCAGCTCGTCAGTGGGCCAGATGTCGCCCGTCCATTGGAGGAGACATGCCTATGATACGTCGACACGTGGCTGGGCCCAACAGAGGCCCATATAAGTTAAAAAGGCTGGCCCAGTCAAAGGCCCGTAAAACTTAATCAGGTACTAGTGGGCCAGCCCAATAACGGCCTGCTTAATAAAGGCCCATTTACGGCCCGAAGCCAGATCTGGCCCGTTAATTGTTCGCCCAATATTTGGGCCCATTTACGGCCCGAAGCCAGATCTGGCCCGTTAATTGTTCGCCCAATATTTGGGCCCATTTGCGGACCGAAGCCAAATCTGGCTCGTTAATTGTTCGCCGAATATTTGAGCCCAACTATAGCCCAGTGACTTTCGGCCTGTTAGAGGACTGCTGTAGACATGGGCCCATTTCAGCCCAGTGTGACTTTCGGCCTGGGAATGGCCCGTGC
Organism: Aegilops tauschii subsp. strangulata; assembly: GCF_002575655.3. Lineage (NCBI taxonomy): Eukaryota > Viridiplantae > Streptophyta > Magnoliopsida > Poales > Poaceae > Aegilops > Aegilops tauschii. The sequence goes on from NC_053037.3 coordinate 448,911,112, forward strand.
TGCCCATGGGCCATATATGGTCCGACGGGACATCGGGCCCACTAACGGCCCGTGCTAAAGGTGGCAACAGTTAAGCCCAACGTGACTTTGGGCCTGTTAAAGGCCTGTCGCGTAATTCGGCCCGTTGATGCATGTGCTAAGCTTTCGGCCTCTTAAAGGCCCATGATATCAGTGGGCCAACTAAGGCCCAAGATATGTTTCGGCCTCGTAAAGGCCCGTGAGCTAACTGGGCCCAAAACGGCCCGGTCTACATTTTGGCCTGCTGAAGGCCCGTCGACGACTAGTGAAAATTGAGGCCCAACATGCATTTTGGCCTGCTAAAGGCCCGTGGTTTCATCTCGGCCGTAACAGGCCAGTACAATATTTAGCCTGTTAATGGCCCAACGCTACCTGGGCCAAACTAAGCGCTGGGTCGACAAAAGGCCCAACTAAAATATAGGCCGGTGTAAGTTTGGGCCTGGCGCAATGTGTGAAGGCCCTAATCATTCGGGCCCAAGAAAGACGCAGGCCGGCCCAATTGTGGCCCGCTAAAAACCTGGCCCGTTAGAGTCGAATGTTTCGGTCCGGTCGACTACATCTAATTTTTTTCAGATAGCGAATGATGGCAGTAACTAGTAGGAATTAAGAACAAACCTACTCTATTCAATAAAGAAATTACGGCATAGTAACTAAGAATAAACCTACACTATACAATAAAGGATTTAAGGTATATTACATCCACTGGGCATCAAAGTTCGCCACCAGTGATCATAAAGCGCAACGAAGAAGCAGATTACAAAAACTGGGCACCATTGCAGCGTAACAAAATAATACTGAACCGAGACCACTTCCAAGACAGTTCAAGAAAGGTTAGCCTTGCGGGGGAACTGCTGCGCAAGCTGCTGAGCAAGGCTGTGAGACCGGCCTAGCATGTCGGTCATAGCTTCCAGGTGTAGCTGTTTAGCGACGAGGTTCTCATTGGTGTTCTCCACAATCTTTCTTAGAGATAGGACTTCAAGTCGAAGTTGAGTTGCAGAATGCCTTTCTGCTAGAACTTGGGACTGAAGAAGTCGAACTGATTCAGACAACGAATTCTGTGAGCTTGTCTGACTGTTAGTCTCAAGTAACTTGAACACTGCATCAAGACAAGACTTTGGGGTTGTCTCGCTATCTTCAAGATGTTTTGCCTTCTTTGCTGCAATATATGTTGGGTTTGTCTCACAGCCTTCAGCTGACTTGTGCATGCCATCAGGCATATCACCCTGAAACAAAGCAGAGAGATGACAAGTTTTGCACGTGTATAAACAAAGATGATAACTATTCTGCCAATTCTATCCAATTTCAAATTAGAATATAAAGAGTAAGTTCAAAATATCAACAGCATAATTTGGCATTGTTCATAATGCGGGGAGCTTCACCACACTACTGGATTACCATGTCAACATAACAAGCATAGATGAAGGGCAAAGAAAATCATTGTATCTATTTTGGATAATGTGCATGGCATGTTGTTCATATCATCAGCCACATCAGTAAGATAAAACAGGAGATGACAAGGTGCAAACGTGGGCTGCTTCACCACACACTGGATTATAGATCCACAAAAACAAGCATACATATAGGGAGTATTAAGTAATGTGCATGGTATGAATAAGGAATTTGGTTTTACAAGTAAAACTTAGAACTTACGGTTCTTACGAACATGCATTTTGGTAGAAACAGCAAACTAAACAGCAGTAAACGATAGGGAGTATGAGCAAATTAAACAGCAGTTGAGGATAAAGGCTTTAGAAGGACTGACTTACATTAACAGTTAATACCGGCTTTATAATGCCCTTCTCCATCTCAAGGGAAGGATAACTCAAGAATTTCAGCACAGAATCTTCTTCATAAGCATTGCATGTACTCTACATTTTGTAGAGAGTAATTATAGATATGATAATACTGGAAGGGATAGAGGATAATGAAGATAAGATGCAGATTGATGCTACATAATCAACTACCAATCCCTGGAAGTACAAGCGTTACAGGACAAAATGTACTGACAAGAGCAATGGGCTACACTTCTGCACTGGCATTGTCTGTGTATTCTACTTGTTTGTAAGATTAAATACAGATCTGATCTTTTTTAGTAAATGGTGGGCGAGGGAGATAAGATGCAGAATGCTACAAAATGAACCAATCCCTCTTCCCATAATACAAGAGTGTTTTGAACACTGGTGTACTGTACAAAACGTTCTTATATTATGGGACGGAGGGAGTAACTGTTAATGTAAGTACAGTGATAGACCACGTTCAGTCCTTACAAGATGACTGCAAAGCTAAACCTCTTCAAAAGCATTGGGTTGATTCTAAATTTATGTAAGAGTCCATATGGATCTTATAATGTCCACCAAATGGACGATTACGAGGCTAACATGTGCAGTGATGCTACATAATCAAACAGCTATGAAAGTAAGTATGGTCATACAGGGCAAGATGTACTCACAAGAGCAATGCAGTGTGCAGTATAGTTGCGAGATTCTGTGGTCCCTTGAGAACGAATGTTCTTCTGCTAACAGTTTTCATACAAGTGAGACATTAAGGAAAATGCAGAAATGTAGTTCAAATTGGGATGTGATATCATAGACAGTACCTTACGCTGCAGCCGAGACCAATGTGTAACAAGATTATTCCAGTCACCGTCGGATAAATGTAGCACCGGAGACTTTACAGAAATTTTGTTCAGAGGCTTGCCATCGAAGTGCGCTTGCCTCAGGTAGGAACGATACTTCATCAACGAGTGCTTGAAAAGCGCAACCAACCCTTGCTCGTCATCACAATCCAGTTTGCTCCTCGCCTATTTAAAAGAATGAAATCTTGTGTCTTCTGTCAGCAGAAACATATGCAGTAATGACCATGAATAACATTAGTACATTACTTACGCGTAAGTTGCGGAGGAAGACTGGAAATTGTTCTGTGTCTGCGGTATAATCTTTCCATGAAGTAAAGATGCGCACAAAGTTCCTGACAACAACATAAGCTTCGTCTTCTAAACTGGGAAGAAATGGAACAGGGGTCCTATTTGCTGCAATTGGGGCTCTCTCTGGTTCGAAAAGGGATTTGGCAACTGGATTTGGCGTACTCTTTGCTGGAATGGGGGTTTTGCGTCGTACAGCTGGTGCTATGTCAACTGGCATAATCATACTGTTTGCTGCAGTTGGGGTCTGCTGAGTTGGGGCATCAGAAATGACCAGTGTAGTAGGGCTAGAGTCTGCTAGAGTTGGGGTATTTTGTGGGTCAGGTGATATTGCAACTACACCTAATGGGCTATTTGATTTATCAGGTGCCACTACCTTTTCCAAATACTTTGCTTGTGCTCCTCCATGATCAGCAATGGCCCTCTTCCTTTTGAACGTCTGATACACAAGAACATCATTTGAATGGATAAATATGGTAAGATGACAGATGGAATATGTACTGAAAATGGATAGGCAGGGCGTATTCACATACACGATGTGTAAACTAAGCTAATGGCACTTCAACAAAGTAGAAGCAATGCAAAGCATCAGTTGCAAGATATGTGCGAGCAATGTAACCTTGGAAAGTTAGAGCAAGTACCTTGATGGGTGAATAAGATAGGGCATCTTCCTCGGACTCCTCCACTAGGGAGCTACATTGACTTAGGTCTCCCTCTAGCTCAGAATCACTGTTAGGATCATATTCTGAGCATGAATTTTTAGGTGGAGAGCGTTTGCATTGCATTGCATCCAGACTTGATTTCAGTCCCTTAATGCAAGTTTGACAGCCATGGCATTGTTCTGCTTTATTCTTTTCATGCGCGCAAGCTCATAATCATTATGATGTTGTTCAGAATCTGAGATTCATGAAAACATAAAAAGTAGTCAGATTATCTATGGAATGCGTTGCGGATTCAACTCGGAGAGTGTCTCCCTATAAACCCCTGCATATGCAAAGTTCACCTCCCAACCGTGCTGACCAGACCACACACAGAAATACAAACCCCTTATGTCTCTATAACAGGCAGGCACACATTTCAAAACTGAAGTAGGAACATTAGAATCATATGAAATTCGTATTTGAACAGATAAACTAAGCAATTATGAGTGGCGTAATGTTTAGCTTCAAGGGTGGAGTGTTGGTAGTGCGACACAAAGCAAGTAGGCAGATTGTATTCCATGTAAAAGATCGAAACCTATGTAAAAGCTGGAAATGACACTTTCTTTCTATACAATGCAGTGTTCGTTACCCACACATGATGGAAGAGATCACATAGAGAAATACTATTCACTCATGTCTACGGTTCCAGTATTTAGAAACAGGGTGGTCCACCCTAAAAGAATATTGACAACAAATATGACAAGGCAAGCATAGATGTAGTGAATCAATCATTTACTTGTGAGCTTACTAGGACAAGTATGCATAATTGTAACTGCAGTAAGAGACCGTCCAAAATCTGAATGAAGAAGTTTGTCTAGCACTTATTGTTTGCAACTAATCGACGTGAATAATTGGATATTATATCGAATGAGTAAGAAAGACAAGTAAAATTGTCAACAAACCTGGCTTGCAGTAGTAATCTGGGTCAATGTCACTACGACCAACAATCCAAAATGACTAGTTTCTATTCCGAGGGCCGGAATTTTGAAAACCCTGTGAACTTTAGAGGTACTAAAGATTACCAAAATACATCTGAACCATTAAGTGTAGGTAGCACTGAGCACACAACAAACCCTAATGACAGTCCTGCCTAATGAGTAATGAATCAATTAGAAAATGGGTGATGAGGAGTGGCTGCTGAGCGTTGAGGATGTATCTCAGGATAAATCGGGTTGGCTTGGTGGGTGCTGCACGCCTGAGCCCTGAACGGACTGGGAAGGTAGGCATGGCGGTGCGCCCGGGCATCGGTGATGCTGTTGGGCGAGCGGCTCCTGGCATACTGTTAGTCCGGCGTCTCCTCCTAGAGTCATGCCGTCCGGGGACGGCAGGTCGCCGGCGAGGCAGGCGGCTGGGGGCGAGTAGAGATCGGAAGCGCGCAGCAGAACAGAGGGGAATCGGGGCCTGGGATGACCCAAAATTCCAGGGTGGGCCAGCCCACCGTGGGCACCCTGTAGAGATACACACCCGAGCGGCGAACATGCATTTTCGAAACTAATTTAGGAACATTTAGCTGACCAATTAAACAACTCTGTTTTAATAATATCAGATTCGTATTTGAACAACTAAGCTTGTTTAGCTTGATGGGTGGAGCAGTGTTATTATGACACGAAGCACGTATTCTGATCGTATAGTGATCATAAAAGGGGGAAACTCTAAGCATATTTTTTTAGCAAAAGAGGGTTTCCCCTCCGATTTCTATTAAAGAAACCACCACGGAACCAACATGATCAATTAAACCCTAAGCATGATCAATTAAACCGTATTATGGCTGTGCCATGGCAGATTTGAAGCTGCAAACTGGAGAAATGATATTTAGCATCCATTGTTTGCTTCGAACTAAGAACTAAATTCTAAGAGCTGAAAAGAATGTAGAGTAACCAAGTTAAGATCTATTTTCTGGTTGAGATCAAAAAGTTGAGGAGATATGAAGTACCACCTCTCTTGCGGCGCCGTGTAGGCATTGGGGGTGCGATGGCTGTCGGTGGCGTTGAAGCAGATCTGCGACGGTAGACGGGGGCATCGGGGGATAAGTCCCGTTGCGGTGGAAGAGGAGGTCGTGTGAGCGGCCCCGGCAAAGAGGACGACAGCGCCGATGAAGCGAGAGGACGTGATGCAAGGCTATTGGTCCGTCGCCGTGGATGAGAAACGTCCATCTCTAGCAGTGGACGACGAGGTCTTGGCAGGCGCTCCGGCATGGTGGAGGACGGTGGCGATGGATGTGGTGGAGGACGGAGGCGATGGATGGGGTGGCGGACGGAGGCTGGTGTGGGGATGGGGTGTTCTAGCGCGGACGGTGTATGAATGGGAAAATGGAGGGAGAGGTACGGGGAACCATGTTTTTGGGACGCACCTGTCTGAAATATGGGAAAGTTACGAACTTAGCCCCCGTTTAAAATTTGGACGTCTCGTCAGTTGGGGATAGGACGGTAATCTCGCATCTCGCCAATATTTGCCCAGAGCGATTTCGGGCGAGGAGAGGGTGGTTGGCGCCCATGGTTGGCGCCCACGGTGTATGAACGTGGCTGACAGGTAGGGCGGTTGTGTCACGTCTGAGTGAAGTTACAATCCTTCCCCTATTGACGGTGTAGGAATGGGGCTGACAGGTAGGGCGGTTGTGTCACGTCTGAGTGAAGTTACAAACCTGCCCATATTGAAAATATTTGCCTACATAGATTTCGGCCGAGTCGAGTTTGTTTTGCCACCCACCGTGTATGAATGGGGAATGGAGGGAGAAACAGAGGTCTTTCGGACGAGCTTGAGTCAAATGAGTTTTGCCGCCCATGTTTGACGCCCACCGTGTCGGAATGGGCTCAGAGGCGGTCGTATCACGTCTAATTGAAGTTACTAACCTACCCCTATTTAGAGCAGTGGAAATCGGGTCGATGGATTGTCCATGTAATGGGTAGACAGTAATTTCCATCTCCCAAACACTTGGCCTCGGGCAGCCGACGTGGGAGTGGACATTTTGCTGCTTCTTTCGAATTTTGGGACAATAAGCATCCACGTTTACCCTGGCAACTAAATTTGAATCCATTTTGTATTCCTATATGAATCTTTATAAATCATTCTATGTGTTTTTATATATCTTCAAAAGGACGACAAAGATGTATTCCACTGTCATATATGAATATGGTTTACAAATGCCGATACTCAAATTCAGAAACTAGAATCCAGTTTAAGGTGAATTCGAATATTTGGAACACTTCATGTCCAACTCAAATGTCACACGCAGCATAATGTGTACTCCCATTTAGATATGTACACAAGCGATGTATCAAGATTCAAATACCGAGTCAATCAACCAAGAATGTATAGAACTAACAGGCATATAAACACTTATAGAGTATATGGATCAATAATATCAACTAACATACATAAGCCAGGCCGCTGTACTTTATTTTGGCTACAACAGCATTCCTTTTTTAGCCAGCATCTTGGCCCTTTCCGATGCGTGCCACTTATGGTCCATCTATACTACTACTATTGCTGAATGCACATTCAGCCCGATTGGCATATTTGTAGGTCTGGCACAGCAATCCAAATGAAATGTCTCCGAGTCTTATCAATTAATACAGACTTGTGCTCAAATAAAATTACAAACCAAAAAACAAAAAAAAACAATTATTACATGATCTCTAAAACAAATGGTTTGATTGATTACATGAACAGGCAACACAAACGTTATTCAACCATGGAAAGAACATTTCACCTATGATTTACCAAGTAGGAATTTAATTTCCTTTTTTCCTTCAGGACCTTAACAATCTGGTCAGTCTCAGCTTGCTTCGTTTTGAAATCCACCAAATATTTAATGGTTGTCTTGAGTACTGCTTGTGATTGTGCTGTTTGCTTCCTCAACATGTCAACTTCATCTCTAAGTGCAGAAGCAGAATTTCTTTCTACCACTAGTTTAGCCTCTAGAGCATCAGCAGTTGGCAATTCATAATGCACGATTGGGCCGGTGCCACTGCTGTGGGATGATGCAACGTCCATGGGGACCTCGCTCTTTGATCTTGGGCTAACCTGTTTTGCCATTAAAGTTCCGATTGGATTCAGAAAAGTTGAAGTTAGCAAAACATCTCAACTGGGAGTTATAATAGCAAACCAGTTAAACAAACAAGGAATTAAAGAGTTTCAATTGGATGCTGAAAAGTAGTTATTAACATCATTGTAACCCGTTGTTGCAGCAGCAAAGCAGTTAAACAAACAAGTAGATATTTAAGTTAAGGCAAACAGCTAATTCTTAACAGTAAGTATCAAACACATAGATAGGCGCAGCCTACAATATGATTAAGAGGCTGTGCCATTATGTAATCAGTAGCAAACTAAATTAAGCCAAGCAACGTAATTGAACAATTTTGCAATAAGTGGCTAACTAAAATTCCGAGAAGCAGGTAACTGAACTTACGCTAGTTCTTTGTACAGGCACACTGCAACTTCTTTTTCGCTTACAAGGTTGTACGAAGGAGTCCATGGCATCAATTGCTTGGATACGCAGTCCCAATACTTCTTTCTTCCCACACTGCATGGGTAAGTTGAATGGTTAATCTGGTAAGATGGTGCGTCCTTGATATGTTATATGAGGACGTGTAGTCAGACTAGTTGTAGCCAAACACATCACACTGGCTTTTACTGTATATTTCATGCGATTACTTTTGGCATATCGAGATCTAAGCAATCTACAGTAGGATGAAAAGACTGGCATCCTTCACATTATTGGCGAACTCAGTTCATAGAAACAAGCAATTCAACCATTCTATGGGTAAATCAAAAGCGCCACTGGAATATTTTTCACTATCCAATCATACACGCAAAAAGGGGCGACGCCACCATAGGGGCTGGTATGGGCGGCCGCCTCAGGTGGCTGGAAAGTGTGCACCTAGTTTGAGTCGTCCAGGTTGGCCCACGCTAGTTTTGTTTGTCCCAACGCACGAGCAGGCAATGTAAAACATGAAGAATAATGTTTCAATTTGGATGGGCCAATAACATAAGTGCAAGGCAGGCCCTATAGCAGGCTCACGGCCCAAACGAGCGCCTCCCATATCGATCAACAACAGGAAAAATCCCAATTCATTCGCTCCAGCCTCCAGTCTGGTTCGCTCCTAACCTAGCCGCCGCTGGACAGACCAACACAGCACTTCCTCATGCCCTCGTTGGAGGGCGGTCACCGGGCTTCAAGCAAACGGAAGGACAAGAAGATGAAGATCCAACCCTGGTTGTAGCCTGCGTGGGAGGCAGCGGCGGCGGCACGGGCATGGCATCGAGCTTGCGCAAACGGACAGTCGCAGCTTGCAAGAGTAGCATGCGCAACGAGCAGGTACATCACATCCCTGATTATATCTAATTCAACTCTTTAATTTCTGGCCAATAGTTAAACCTGACGGTGTTGTAAAACTGCTTGTATGTAGGGAATCTATGAGAAAATGAAACCAATTTCTACTTATTTTATAACTCCCCCAATCAATACTGAACTGACTGAATCTGATGTATCTAATCAAGTTTCCGGTGCAAACATACAAGCTCATGTTGTTCTTGAGCCTGAAGTGTCTAATGAACAGACTGCTAATGAAGGATTTGATGCAAACATTTTACATGCTCCTTGTGATGAACATATAGTATCTAATGAGGGATCTAATGCAAGCATTTTGCAAGCTCATTGAAGGATCTAGTGTCTAATGATGATCTACTATGTTGAGAGAGACAGAGATTTGCAGGCATTGATGACAAGCAAATTATAGTGCATTTTCATAGCTTGAGGAAATGTCGAGGCCATCTACCAGAAAGTCCCCGTATCATGACAACATAGCATAAATACTTTTCTAATCTGTTGTTTGAAACTATTGGCATACTTGTGCAGGATAGATATATTGATATGCAGTTTGCGCACTGGTTATACGTGCAATTACACTTCGATATTTTCAACCAGAGAACGAATAATTCAAGCAGGTACAGACCATGTTTGTAGTCCTTGTACACCATGTTGCATTTTGTGTTTTTTGGTGCTTGCATCATTTAGTGTTTATAATCTGAACTACTTTGGATCATTAGCTGGTTTTCAAAGTGCATGTAGCTTCACATTTCTCAAGTTATGTTGATTTCCGGAGTGCAAGTGCCTTCATATTTTTTAAGTTAAATGTTCTCCCCTGGTAACTTGAATTCGTGGATCAGCCATTGCACACAAATCATACATGAATGCCAGTACGAATTAAATGAAATGCAGGGACTTATGCTAGCTCGTTATACAGGCTCACTACAGCTCTGCTTGCGCTTGGGATGTTCCATGTACAAGTCCATGTTACCACTTGCTTGGATGTGCAGGCCTTGTGCTCCTTGCATCCCCCTCTGCATTTTTGACACGGCGAATGGTTGATCAAATAAGAGGAATCGACCTTGATGTTGTACCGGAGGACAGATACTTACAAGGTTATACGGGTGTGCAGGATGTGTACCAGATCCCATAGCGCCGTCATGCTTCGCTAAAAAATGGATTTGCTTGTTTCAGATGATATCTCCAGAAGAAATAAGAGTTAAAGTCAGAGTTGCATAGGCGTGTAAGCTAAGAGAGCAGTGAACGGATATCCAAACATCATCGGAATAGTGCACAAGATAGTGATGTGTGGATACCTAGTTTGGGCCGGCGTTTGGGCATGCTCGCCTAGCTAGAGTGCGGGTCACTTCAGAGCCGTTGAGGGTGATGCGCTGGCGTTGGCTGGCCGCGCACGGATGCAGATCTTGAGTGGCAGCGGAGCGCTACGATGCGGTGAACGAGACCGTTGGTGAAGCCCCAACGGCCTCGGGGGTCGGAGGTGCGACGATGTGCTCGGTGAAGTAGCCCCGGTGAGCTGGGAGACGGCGTCGGTGAAGCGCACCTGATGCGGCGGAACTCGGTGTCTATGAGGCACGTCGGTTGCGGCGGCCGACCTTGTCGTTGGACCACCCGGTGCGGTGGACGAGGGCGTAGATGAGGTAGCTCCGGTGCGGTGGTGAAGCGCGACCGTCGTCTTCGTCGTCGTCGTCCGGCACAGAGGTGGGGAACAGTGGGGAAAGAGACGAGACGAGGGGCGATTCGAGGGTTGGCGGCGAATTAGGGATTTGAGCAATCTGGGCGCGGAAGGGGACGGTGGAGAAGAGAGATTTTGCAGGGCTGGAATTGGGGCCGCCAGATATTTCAATCCGAAACGTGGAAGCGCGAACTTATATTGTTGTCGTCCGTTTTTGGGAGGGAGGGGGGTGGGTGGCTGGGTGCTACGCGTCCGTCCGACACACGCGACCACCCCGACAGGACTATGCTTCGATGCCTTAAGGCCCCTGCCTTTGTGTCCATGACATGTGGGCCCAACAGGTGGCTGGTCCACATGTCAGTGACCCAAAGGCAGTTGCCTTTAAGGCACCGAAGCAGCGTCCATCCCGACACGACCCTGGTCTGCCTGGTGCGCCTACATTTGAGAATGCAAACGAATCTTCTTTCATTTGCAAACGAATCTATATGTATTACCATGCCCGTGTTTTCCTTGCAATAATTAGTCATTCGAAACGAGATACTCCATCCGTTCACTTTTGTAAGTCGTTTCAGACAACTTAAAATGAACTGTTTTGCACATTGTCTGAAATGTCTTCAAGGTCTTATAAAAGTGAACAGAGGGAGTACTATAAATTAATTAATGATGAGTTATTTGAAAAAAAATCAAAACGGTACCCATGCTAACGTGGATTAGAGTGTGTGTCACATAATTAGTTTTTTGAATTAGAGTGTGTGTCACGTAGTTAGTTATTTGAATTAGAGTGTGTGTCACATCGCGATCTTCAATTCTAACGTGGATTTCACATTTCACTGTATCCACGCTACTTTTTTAATACAAATTCATATGTATATGATGAACACCATGGTAGTGAGAAAACTTTTGGATGGATTCAAACATATGACCTACAAAATAGCACAACAAACTGAGTCAATGTCAACTTTTCGAAACTTAGTATGGCACGAATTCAAAATAATTACCCGTATGCCTGGTCCTCGGTTCAAATCTTACAATGTACACCGAATTGAAACATCGATATTAAGTCTCGTACTATGTATGTTCAAATGTTGTTTTTAGCCCCCCCCCCCCCCCCCCGCACAAACGCTACATACTTCCTGTATCGGTCAATCTTCCTCTCCTAACCACCTTAGGAAGCTATCAGTTTCCAACACACGTTCATTCTTTCTCTCCATGTTTCGATCTCTAAGTTTCTCAACTACACAACCCCTTTTTCCACTCTGTTACCAAATGTATTTACCTCACACACCCGCCATTGCACCCCATGCCGAGCTCTCTCTCTCTCCCCCCTCTCCCTCTCACCCTCTCGCGCTAAATACATGCATTGCCTATCTAGCCCCCCAACCTCTCGTGCGCACGCACGCACGTTGTATATCTAGGTCACTCCCTCGAGACTGTCTCACTCTTTCTTCGGCACGGCAGGCCGCACTCACTCTCTTTATCTGAGTCTCGTTTAACCTCGTTTTCTTTCACACACAAATGATATATCTCCCTGTTCGGGCCTCGATCGACACACTCTATACTCTCTCACGCAGATTGTCTATCTAGGTTAGTCCATCCAAGCTGCCGCCACTCTTTCGACCTCATGGTGGGCCACGCTCACTCAATCTCTCTCTCTCTCTCCGTATGTCTTGATTGACCTCGCTCTTTCTTGGACAAAAATGATATATCACCATGTTTGAGCCCAGTTCGACCTATTCACATTGTATACTCTCTCACGCACATCGTCTATCTAGGTCACTCTCTCCAACCCGTCTCACTCTTTCGATCGCACGACGACCCTATGTGATCGGTTGACCTTGCTTCCTCCCACGCACAAAATATATCTACACGTCTGTGACTGGATCATCTCTCAAGCTCTATCTTACGGCCCTCACCCTTGCCAAAAAGCTCAATCGGACAATATCTCTCCAGAGCATATATATTTGTTCAATGAATGTCGGACCACACTCACTTTGTGTCTCTATCTATATGTCTCTCGATTGACCTCGCTTTCTCACACCGTATCTTCCACGCGTTGAAGCTACTACCTCTCCATCCCTCGCAAAGCCGGAGCTATTTACATTGCGAGGGGCACTCCAACCTTGGATTAATTTGTGTAGCCATTTATTCCAGTCGGTTTAGATTATATTTTCGTAGCATTCGGCCCACAACTACTCCAAACACCGTTGCAACCCACGCAACTCCCCTAGTTGATTTCCCTCTGGCTCGGTCATCGCTCTCTCGCACGTCCTTTCTCGCCTTCAACGTCGCACCATGGTATTATTGAAAAAACTATGTTGTTCTCTTTAATTATTATAAATAAGCTACAAAACTACACACCGATAGTCCACTTGGAATGGAACAAATTTCGACCCACAAATTAAAGTGCTACAAACTACACACCATGGGGCCCACATGTCATGAAACAAATTTGGACCCATATACAAATTAAAAAATAAAGGACGAGGATCGAACATGCGACCGAGCCTTCAAGCCGCACGTCAATAGGCAACATACGTATAATAGCAATGTTTGTTGTACCCCCTTTGTTCACATAATGTTTTTATATTACCACAGCCTAATTAATGGATAACATGTAATATTATTTTTAGGACTATTCGCCTTCACTTACTGGTGGGTTCCATGTGTGCTCTCTCTCTCTCCTCCCCTTCTGCGTTTAGACGCACGGGCAAACAGGAAGAACTCGCGGGCGATGTTGCCGTTGACCATATCTGGACGCGTTCAGAAGGCACGTCACCAGTTTCACGTACTAGCAGCACTAGTCAGTGTGTACGTGCAATGCACGCTAATTTGGAAGTATATTAAGTGCATGCGGATATTAACTACTAGGATATTATTTGCGTGTTGTCATGTGATTAGCACTATTTTTGGCATGAAATTAACTGCACGCTAAACGTGTTGAGCGCTCGACATTGAAGCAGTCTAGGTCGTTGGATGACAAGGAATACATGTGGCTTGATGACGTTTTATATTTAATTTGATACAGCTCTAGCAGAACTTTCAATCGATCAAACCATACATTTCGTTCAGTCTGACTCTGACTTTAAATTACACGATGATCGATATAAAATAAACGGAAATGATAAACGTTCAGATTTTAAGCATGGAAATCCGAATGTTTTTCATGGCAAATTTAGATTACGCGGCGGCGGGGGTGTCTCGCGGTGGGAAGCGGCTCCTCTGCCGTGCTCTGTGTGTCGTCGGGCCACTGACCGACGGCGACGGTGGCGTCTTGCGCCGTTGTTGGCGTACTCCTGGACGTTGGCCTAGCTTCAAGGAAGGCCAAAATGTTCTGGACTTCGGAGCGAGTCAACTGGCGGGAGGAGGCGACTGGCGTTGGTGCAAGGAAGCGGTCGACGGCGGCCATCCATGCCGCTGAGGGGGGCACTGGCACCCGCGCGGGGAAAGGCGCTGTCAACGGCGCGGCGGAGACATTCATGTGCATGGGCACCGGCACGGGCGCGCACGTCAGTGCACGCGCAGGCACATGCGCTGGCAGGTGCACGGGCACCAGCACGGGCGTGCGCGTCAGTGCACGCGCAGGCGCATGCGCTGGCAGGTGCACGGACGCGTGAAAGTCGGCAGGGACCTCGTGGAACCCCGTGGGATCAAGCTCGGCGACAATGTACGGCTCCCAGCCCATCAATGCCACGGGGATGGGCGCTGGTGTAGTCGGGGCAACGGGAGCCAGAACGGGAGCGGGGACAGGTGCGGCGTCTTCCCGCAAGGCCAGTTCAAGCTCGTCCCAAAGCGCCTTATGTTCTTGAGACTCCGGCTGGGTGTCTTCCTCAGGAAACTGGAACACTAAGGGCAGACCATCGTGATGCGGCATGGCGTACGTTTAGGTCAGGCTAGTTGGAGGTAGACGACAGGAGAATTGGAGAGGAAGAGAGAAGATTGTAGCGATACCAGGTAGTGCGGGGTTGATTTTAAACTACGGCGCCGGCGACATTAAATGTGGGAGCAGTTGGGACGACGATGGGCGGCGGAGCCTGGTCAAAGGGCTCGCCTCCCGGTGAGCCTGCACTGCGGTCTGCTCGCATGCCTCCCTGACAGCCGGCGCAGCGGTCTGCTCGCACGCCTCCCGTCGACTCACCCGCTTGCTCGGACGGCACCTGCCGATGAGAAGCGGGGACTCGTGGCAGCACGTAAATGCCCATGGTTTCGATAGCGAAAGCGTTCACCTTAACGTGACAGGTCTTTGTTCCAAAATACCTTGGCTCTTCATTTGTGCAACTTGTCATAAGCAGCTTGTCTCAAATGAAGAAAAAACTTACGAAGTAATATTTGTGCCATATCACGTGACCATGCTTAGTTTCAAGAATTTATGCTCACTTTTGGATTTTCTGAAATTTAAGATCCAGGATTCGAAACAATATCATAACCTGCACCATGCAATAAATTTTCAAGCCGTACATCTGTCCTGTTGTATTTCTTAAGAAAGGATTTGGTCAAACATTTTGCTTAGTTAGACTTCAGACAAGTTATATATGCAGAGTAAAAGGATAATCCCTCCGTACCAGTGCATTTCCTGATATATTAACTCAAGTACTAGGCACAAACAAATGGGCTCAATTCTGTGCTCATCCTGGTGTAGTAGTAGTAGTACTAGGCAATGCAGTTGACGGATGACCTTGATGAGCGGCGATCGAGGGAATTGAACCGTGCTCGGCATGGTAGGTAACGTTGTCTAGTTACTAAAGCATCCCTCCGTTGTTCATCGGTAGTCATTATGGACCGGGGACATGAGGGGAATTTCCAAGGGCTGGAATTCTGGCCGCCAGATATTTCGACTTGAAACGCTGAGGCTCGACTGGTTGGGGTTGCCTAATGCGCGTACCACGCACGCCACCGAAGGACACGAGCCCGGTTTTTTAGGATCAACACGAGCCAAGGTCTGGCTGGTACGCCGTTGGGTCCTACCATTCAAGAATACGAAAGGAACCTTTTAAATTGCCGAATGAATCTATGTGTATTACAATACCCGTATTTTCCTTGCAAATACTAATCTCAACATCGTAATTGATTTATGACGAGTTGTTGAATTAGAGTGAGTTTGTGATATAGTGATCTCAATGTGGATTTCACATTTCATGGTATCCCTAGTCAGTTTTCCAATGCAAATTCAAATTTAAAAGATGAACAATATGGAGGTGAGAAAACTTTGTATGTATCAAGCATATGACCACACACACACAGACACACACGCACGAACACAACAACAATCCAATAAGTATAGTGCATCTATTTTTCCAAACCATGCATGTATGACACGAATTCAAAAATACTCCTTCTATTCCTAAATATTAGTCTTTTAGAGAGTTCAACAAGTGACTACATACAGAGCAAAATGAGTGAATCTAGACTCTAAAATATGTCTATATACATCCGTATGTGCCAGTCCATTTGAAGCCTCTAAAAAGACTAATATTTAGGAACGAAGGGAGTAAAATGTAAGACATCCATGATCCTCAGTTCAATATTTAAAATGAACATGAAACTGAAACATGAATATTAAGTCTAGTACTACAGTACATGCAAATGTTGTGTTTAGCCGGAGCTGTGATTGTCGGGGGTCAACCCCTCGACCTTAGATAAAATTGTGGAGCTCTGTCTAGGGTTGTTTAGATTATATTTGTCCCCACCCTCCCAACCATCGATTGGTTGTGCACCCCTCCTCCCCGGGAGAATATCATGTGCCCCCATACCTTAGATGCTATATGCCGATACGAGTTGCTTGGAGCTTTTAGATCTGAGATATAGCAGCTCACATGATGTGTCTTAATATTTTTGCAGGAAACCTTGATGAGTTTGAGAATTGCACACAATTTGTACAAAAACTACTTAGATGCCCTTTGATCCCATATCCAACGATCTCGAAGCTCGTATCACCGTAGCATCTAAGATGAAGGAGGACATCATATTCTCCTGTATGTAAGAATATCATGTGCTACCACACCTTAGATGCTTTGGTGATACAAGCTCTTCGGAGGCGTTGGATTTGTGACCCAACACCTCCTCGGTGGTTTGAATGGTTTTTTGCAGAAAAGCCCTAAAAGAGTTCGGCCACTTCTTACAAGCACAAAGACTGCTCAGATGCCATTGGATCTCAGATCAAACGACCTCCAAGCTCGTATCACCGTAGCATCCAAGCTGCAATAGCACCTTATGTTTTCTCGCACGGGAGAGTATGAGGTGCTCCCGCACCGTAGATTCTATGGTGATACGAGTTCACTGAGATCTAACGACCCACAGTAGGAGGTTTGAATGTTTTTGCAATATACGGCTGATAGAGTTTGGGAAATGCGCAGAAAGTACAAGTACTACGCATGTGCCATCTGATCACTGATCATACGACCTAGATGCTCATATCACCGTAGCGGGTAATTAAGCTACGGGGAGCACCTAATATGAGCACCGGGGAGCCGTTCGATCGAAGATGCAGTGGCACACACGAGGCCTGAATGTTTTATTTGCAAAAACAACCTTTGGAGAGTTTGGAAATTGCGCATAATTACAAAGACTACACCCAAGCCATTGGATCTCACTTCCAACGGTGTAAAAACTCGTATCACCATAGTATCTAAGCTGCGGGGTGGATGTGATATTCTATGCCGCTGTCATTTTTGTTCGTAAACTTGCAAAATACGTGTAACTCGTGCCGTTACTTGTCTAACCGCGCAAAGTGTTTGTTCATAAAAACCATCCTACACTGAAATATCGGAACAACACATGGGGCTCCCACTTGTCATTAATCAAATTTGGACCTAAAACTAACAAATCTGAAAGACGAGATTCGAGCTGGCAACCTGGACTACAAAGCGTAAGTCGATAGCCTGAAAAAATGAACGGTTGTTGGCTTTGTCCCATAACTTGATTTTATTGCGTTGAGTAGAGTAGAGGGAGTGCCTCGTCAACACGTGCATGATCGTTGTCTCACTTACTGGTGGGTCCCAGGTCTGCGATCTCAATCTCTCTTCTCTCCATCGTCTAACCTTTGCACGGGCACACACGAAGAGCGGCGCTAGCTTGCCGTGGTGTTATTACAACTAAAAAAAGCTTGGAAAATAGAAGAATCGCCTAGAACAAGAGACATTGTGGCTGGTCGAGACGGAGCTGACCACATCTATCCTCCGTGCCAGGTTTGCATGATGAAGCTGTGTGGCTAGTGGGGTGTTTTCGACCGACTGGCTGGGTCCCGAGGTCGAACCAAAGGTACTACGTCTGATACAGTATATTTTTACACGCACATTTTCCTCCATGCCGAGACGTGGCATACCCTACCGCGCGGTTTCACGGTCCTCCCGGGTGGTGCACGCATATATTCTTCCTGGCGTGGGACGCCCTACCGCGCGTTTTCTGGGTCCTCCTCGGTCGTAGCGCCGAAGCAAGTAAATGAGTCGTCAAATCACGAAAGACCACCTTTCCCGCCGAGTACATCAGTGAAGCACGATGGCTAGCTAGTTGGGCTAGTTCGACTGATTAGCTAGGCCGCCGCCACATTTGTTTTTTCACCCCTTTTTTATCTACTTGCCTGCAGGTAAATTTAAATATCCACCGCGGCGTTGCTCTGGTGTTTGGGTGCGGCGGGATTTTTAATTTTTCGATTGACGGGAGCAGGCGCGGCAGGATTTTTAATTTTTTGATTGACGGGAGCAGGCGCGGCAGCAATTAGTCACGATGACTCCGCCTGTAAAAACCCACTGCTCCCTGATGTGAGAAGTCGTCGACTGGTGTTTTACCGTGGTGAAAACCAAAAGATTCCCCGCTCCCTCCGCCTTCCCGTAGATTGCATTGCCTTTCAGCCGTTTTGCCCCCTTTGCTTCCTCTCCCCATTGCTTCTACCTGGTGCCATGGCGGCGCAGCAGATCACGGAGTCCGAGGTGAGGCGCCTGACACAGGAGCTCCATGCCAAGGATGCGGAGCTTAGGGCCAAGGACGTGGAGCTCCGTGAGCTCAAGGAGGAGAGGAGTGACATGCTCCTCCGTTATGTGCGGGAGTTCACGGAGCTTCAAAAGCGGCAGGCGTCCACCACAAAGATGCTCGAGGCGTCGGCGGCGTTGCTGCAGAAAGCGGGAGATATGATAGGCCGTCAGGGGAGCCGGCTGGACCGCGAGCGGTCCGATCGTGATGAGGTCCAGGATCGCCTCAGCCACTTGGTGCACCAAGTTGCCACGCACGTGTTGCGGCTGCGTGATGCCTACCGTCGTGACAGCGCGACGATGCCGGCTATCGGGCTAAACCCGTTCGACCACCCGGTCGACTTCAACGAGCTGCGGCTTCCTGACCTGGTCTCCTTCTTCACCTATATCTGCGAGGAGCTGAGCCGTCTCCGCGCGATGGTGGGGGCTGAGCTGGACAAGGAGGGGTTGCAGGCTGCCGTCGCCGTTGCCGGGCGAATCCTTTCAGGGCTCCGTCACCGGAATCCATTCGTTCCATTGGACACCGTCTTTGATGAGCTGGCTCTCGTCGACCGGGAGCGGGCTCTGCGGGCGGTTGCACCCTATATCACCAATGTCGTGCGCCTCGAGAAGCACAGGGACTTCGGTGGTGTTTAGGCGCCCTCTGCATGGGCATGTCCATGTCTCGGCGCAACATGACTGTTGGATCAAACTCAGACGGTGCAGATCAATCACTGTAGCACAAAGCGTGTGGGTGTGTTTGGTTGCATTCTCATCTCAATATAGTTGTTTCCTCTTCGTGTGTTTTTGTCAACCTACTAGTGTGGACTCATGCACCCTTCATGCACTCTGCCAAACACCCAAAAGTGGGTCGAGAAGGGAACTTTTGCTCCCATCCCGTGCACCCTTCATACAACCTGCCTAACACTATTCGTGCTTCATATGGTTCATGTTCCGGGGAGTACTATAGCACCGTACTCTCCGTGCGCTGTGGACCTAGTTCTGTTAACATTGATCTCACCGTTCATTCTCGACCGGACAGTCGAAAAAGCGGTACTATGTTACATATAGGAGTAGTTGACATGCGCACAACATCATTTGTTATCGTCATATCTTACTACACTAGCAACAAAATTGTGTAGTACTGACGTATGAACCACTGCACATGCCTAGTAGTAGGAGGACTGTGTATGTTCAAGTGGCTGCCGTGTTTCGCACTCCTCTGTCGTAAGAGTGGAAACGCTTGCTGTAATCATTTTTTTCTTCAGAAAAACAGTGGACACGCTCTACCGTGCGGATCCTCCTCCAGCCATGCACTAAATTACTCACTTTCGCCGACGTGTGGGACAGCCAGCACCTGGGTCCACCAGCCATGCACTAAATTACTCCGTAGTAGAGTGACGGTAGACTACCCCGATCGAACCGCCGCAGTAATGCCCAATGAGCCGTCAAATCACAAAACCCCCTCCTTTCCAGCAGTAAGTTGGACGGACGAAGCAACCATCATTTCACTCTTCTCCCTCAGCTTCCTCTCTTGAAGAAAACCCCCACTTGCTTCGCTTCTCCCTCATCTCGTTCCTCCTTTCACTCTTCTCTCTCAGCTTCCTCTCTTGGATGGACGCCGGAGCACCGGCCGACATGATGTCTATGGCTCTGGCCAAAACCGTCGAGGCTCATGGTACAAAGAAGCGCAAGCACCCTTCCGAGACTACCGCAGACAAGCTCAAAGCCATCGCCCTGTCCAAGCCCCCCTCTCCGGGATCCCTCATTAAGCAAGTCCAGGTAATGTCTCTTGTTGACGATCTTTTTCTCGATCTTGATCGTGTTTTTTCATCTAACACGCAATACTAGTACTGGTAGTACAACTTTCTGGGTGATCTTGCATGTGATTTTAGTGTGCGAAATGACGGTTCTAAATTCCTCTTTTGACCAAAACATGCGAGAGGTTGACACTGATTTCTTATAGATTACTTTCAACTACTCCCTCTGTCCCAAATTTCTTGTCTTAGATTTGTCTAGATACGGATGTATCTAATACTAAAATGTGACTTGATACATCCGTATCTAGACAAATCTAAGACAAGAATTTTGGGACGGAGGGAGTACTTTATGAACATCAATGCTACCTTTTAAGAGGGTATATTTGCCTCAGTAACTTGTGTTATGGATATTGCATGTAATCCCTCTGCTCTCATGCCTTTGAAGACATGTTCTAGTGTCTTTGTTCACTCATTTCTGTGCGTATATGTAGTCATATATGGAGTATAATATCGAAAATCATCTTATATTTCTGAACGGAGGTAGTAATAAAATATGGTTTCTGTTTGAATTAGAACCAGGTCCGCGGTGGAGGTGAAGTTCTCAAAGTCATGCCGTGCGAACTGGAAGACCTGATGATGAGTTCTACTGCTGAACTATCCAGCTGCTGTGTCCTTGTCGCCACGTGTCCTGAACTAGTGTTTTCCTGTAGCATTGTTGTCAGGCGTGTTCTCGAGGCTGTACTTGACCACAACAATTTCCTGGCTATGCCTTCGATTACGAAGGGTGTGGTTCTTGTAAAGCTTCCCAACAAATCTGATGCGGCCTGTCTTCATCATCATGTTTATGAGTGGAAAGACCACTCCGTTAGGTTCTCCAAGGTTGACAAGATGGTGATGGTGCATGTAGACATCTCACACGAAGTCCATGGCCTAGTCAGTTATGCGGGGTTCATCCCGTAGGTCGGTGGCAAGAAATAGTCTGCAGAGTTTAGTTATTGCAACTTTGCTTGTCTGTAGTAAGTACTATTGTTCAGTACTTGATTTGTGTTTGTGAACCCTGTATTGTTTATTAGTACTTCCGCTTTTGATGTGTGAACGGTCTATGTTAATGTCTATGTTAATGTCTGTCCACTCAATTCAGTCTGTATATTTTGAAGTATCCAGATCATATTTTTTGTGAGGACGATTTATCAATTATGGTTACACTCCAATATCTGTATGCATTGCAGGGTTTATCGCACCCACCAGGATTTCCAGTACGATGGATGTTCAGTCCATACGATTTGTCACGACCTTTGGACTGTCCTGCTTGTGGGAGTAGGCGGGGCCCCTGCATGCCACGCGTAGTTGGACAATCAATCTTCTGTTTAGTACTTCAACATAGTGATTTCCTGGTAAGGATTCACTCGTGTCACATCAAGTAAATCTTATTGATTTACTGTCTAAATCTTATTGATTTAATGTGATGTTTTCTTTCTTTTCCTGCAATTTTACGATGCAGGTTTTGCCATGTGACATTCATCACAGAATAAACCGTTTGGTTTGCTCTACGATGGCTATTTTTGTAGGTTTCACTTCTTATGTCGTGTCAGTAACGAAGGCACTGTCCATCACTTATATTACTGGAAAAAATTGGATCAGTCTGTTGTCTGGGTACAAGCTGAATCCCTATGATGAACTGCAGTTTGGTTTAACAAAAACGCCACAATTAGTCCTTCTCGCGTTTAAAAGAAATGAAGAAAAAAACTGGATCACGGTCACGGATCCTAGTCAAGTTAGAAAGCTGATCATAGCAGACCAGACACGATCGCCGCTATCTCGCACAGATCGAGCACCGGCAGTTGCTCTAGCACTGACAGTGGCAGCAGCTCAGTCTGATCTAGCTGAGGATTGGGCACCGACCGCGTCAGCGGATCAGTTTGATCTACCGGAGGATCGGGCATCGACACCGGCACCTGCTCCGACACCGGCACCAGCTCTACAAGGAGCACCATCTCCGGCAGCAGCAGCGGCTTCGGCACCTGCACCAACACTTGCACTTGCATCTGCTCCGGCTCGTGCAGTTGCACCGGCGACAGACTGGCTTGTAGTTCGCACTTCATATACCAAGGTCCTTACAAAAACCGACATGTCCACCTTCCTTGTAAGCATTGGCCGCCCAAGTACTTCGTTCTTTTTTCTTTCCATGTTGTTTCACATGATTCACTGTGTTGATCTAAGTGTTTGGGTATGTCTTCTTGTTTGCAAACAGAGAATTCCTAGAGCAACTAGGGAGTCGTTCAACAATCGAGGCGACCGCGGCCAAGTTTCTCTTACCATGCGCAGCCTTTGTGTGAATGAACCTGCTCAATATACCGTAAGTACAAAGGATGGTCGCATGATGATTGATGCTAAAGGATGGTCAAGGTTCAAATCTAAATCATATCTTGCGGTAGGGGATGATGTCAAAATCGAACTTTCTCGGCAAGGAGAGCTGGTCCAAATCAACTTTGAAATTCTTCAGTAGCAGCACGCAACTGCCGAACTGATCTATCCTCCGAGAGATTTTGATGTAATAATATGGCATGGTGAAACAAGTGTCCTGTGTGTATAAGTAGTACGACAGTATTATTTATCACATGGTATATCGTTGATAGAATTGCAACTCTGATTGCTGGTTAGGAACTGTCGTTCGATTTCATTCCAACAGCTGCCGTGCTTTATTCAATTTTGTGTATTCGCCTTGCGACAGCATCTAAAACCAGCGCCGTATCGATCGCTTGCAATATGAAAAGCGCTGAGGTAGAACACATGGGCCCCCAAACATGCAGGATCGGCCTGCGGCCCAAAGTCCAGAACCGTGAGCCTATCTGAGTATTATATTCTCAGCTGAACCCCCATAAAAAAAGCCGAACCCCCATAATGCCCGTGTGTTGCAGAGGGAGTATATTTCTCGGCAAGGTGAGCCTGTGATATAAAAGATTTGTATATTTCTTTACAGAGGGAGTATCTCTCTATCAAAAAAAAAATTATGTGTAACTAGTTACTCCTGTCTTTCTACTTCCTTTCGCTGATATGTGGGGCAACCGGCAACGGGGTCCACATGCCATATGCACAAATTAGAGTGCACAACTTCACGGTAGACACACCCCGGTCGTAGCGTCGCAGTAATGCCCAATGAGCCGTCAAATCACAACCCCCCTTTCCAGCTTTAGCAGTAAGCTGGACGGACGAAGCAGAAATATTTCACTGGGCCTGAATCCCCTTCTCCCTCGTCTCCTTGTTCAGAGAAAACCCCCTCTTGGCGATTGCATAGGGTTTTCTCATGGAGAACCAGGTACGAATTCTTCATCCATCCCCGATAAATCCAAGTCCCTTGGTCGTAGGTAATCCTAGGATGGCAGCCGCCGCCGTTGATGCATTTTTCTTCCTACTGAATCTAGTGTGTTTCATTTGCAGTGCCCAAAGTGCGAGTACCCTACAGGTTTCTGCGCCCTCGGCGAGACGCCACACTTGTTCCTTCTCATCCTAACACAGCATTTTGAAACGCGCACAGTATGTTCCTAGAATCCTTTTTTCTATCTGGGAGGGTGGGGTTTTTTTGAACATGTTGTGTTCTCATATTATTTTTCCTGTAGTGTATTATTTGCTCTGCCAGAACACATGTACTCAAGATGCTCGGCCTTGCCATAACTGAATACACTAGTTTAATGGTCACGGTGAAGACAAGCCATGGATATAAGTTCCGAGTTGGGTTCATGAACCAAGAAGATCGCTGCTTTTTTATGGCCGAACATGGATAAACTTTCTCAAGTGTTACGAACTGAAAGTTGGCGCACGAATGTTGATGGAAATAGCAGAACCTGGTCTCATCTTCACTGCGATCTTCCACCCCGGCGTCGTTCCAATTGTTCATCCATGTTAGTTTTGTATCTGGTTCTTGCTTGTTGCCTCGATTACTTCTTAATCCACCTATTCTGTCTAACTAATCACAATTTGACTTTAGAAGTAGCAACGAATCTCTCACGAAGATGCTACTTCTAACTAATATTTTCTTATAATTGGTGGCACATGTAGGTTTTTTCAGAGTTAAGCAGTCTGCTCTTTTGTTACTCTCTAATAACTCGGCTGTTACTAATTGCACTGAAGTTGACTGGATCGACATCCACAAGTTCCTACACTTTATTGATCGTCTTGAGGTCCTTGTGGGGCGTTTCAATGGTGGAAGGCCACGTGGGATATGTGTGCCACTGCTGCACTCGTTGAACAGGTCCAACTGTGTCGAGAAATTTATGGTACGAGCTGTTTTCTGTTATATATGTTGTTCATAAACTATTGCTTATACACAGTTTTACAGCTGTGATCTTCTTGAAACAGGAACTGCCGAGTTCTATTGTTCCTATACGGATGCCTGACCATGGTCGGGTTAGACTTGCGCTTGGTCACAACATGATGTTTATGTCGACCTACTCAATTCCCCTTGGAGGTGAAAAGATACTTATTCATGGGTGGTCTCAAATAATGAAGGCCCGTCCATCTTGGAGAATAGGACAGAAGATTATGTTCATGATTTTCCATGGCTCTAAAGTGAATATCCTGTTTATTGACCACGTTGCGAGATGAAGCCGCTTTCAGAAGGTTGTGGATGCGGGGGGTGGTGCCTGGGCCTTGTCCTGGGGCTTGGCGGCCTCACCCTTGGTTAACTGTAGGCAAAGTAGCACTGTTCGAGGCGTGCTTTGTACGGTTGAACATGTATAAGTACTCATACTGCTTTGAGCTTTGGTTGTTAAGTGCCCCTACTGGTCTCAGTTAAGGTTGTTAAGTACTCCTACTGCTTTTACAGTCTGTCGTGTTTCTTCAGTCCTGTCTTCCTCCAGCCGCCAAAACCAAACCAGCGCTGGCGGGGCCGCCTGCTTCCGCCTCCCACGGCTGGCTGCGCCTCAGCGCACGGATCGCCGCCCCACCGTCTCCTAAATCGTTAACGTCGACGTCCTCCGCGCGCTTTGGTGCGCTCGCCGCGGCGCCACCCTCTCGCGTTGTCAACATGGTCAACAAACAATAGGAAGAAGTACGTGGAGAGGATGACAGTAGGGGCCCACCACGTCAGCGTATGGAAAAATAAAATGCTTCCTCCTAGTGTTTTCCTGACATCTGGGACCCACGACATTGTGAGCGTATATTGTCAATAGATAAGAGAACAGCACGATCGGCTGACACCTGGGACGTAGCTACTCGAGCAGTATTTTTTTTGTTTGGTATTGTTGAGACGGAGCAGGGTTTGAACTGGGCTGTGGCCCGTCTAGCCCAGGCTTATATTTTATGTTCACCATGTGACCAGCCCAGCTATTTTTTATTTGTGAAAATAAGCCCAGTTTATTTTTTCTGAAGAATACCCAATCCAGGCCTACTTATTTTTCTATGCCCTGATGGGCTGCAACTCTTTCAAGACGCCTGCAAATCTTGAAAGTAATATGAAATGGGTTGTAAATATAAAAACAGATGAC
This sequence comes from Aegilops tauschii subsp. strangulata, assembly GCF_002575655.3. NCBI lineage: Eukaryota > Viridiplantae > Streptophyta > Magnoliopsida > Poales > Poaceae > Aegilops > Aegilops tauschii. The sequence continues at coordinate 448,936,935 of NC_053037.3, forward strand.
AAATTGGCAATTACTTTATAATTTCTGATTTTTTTCACATTTTCAGATTCCTATTTCACCGGGCATTAACCTAATTTAAATATATCTTCAAAGTACTTTAAATCTGGCTCGACATTTCGGTATTAAAAATAGTTTGGAACCCACAGAAATATGCGAAATTGGCCCTGGCCAACCAAAAAAACGACTGCAACAAATTGCATAAGAAGTTGCCATGAGCTATATATAAATTATTAAAAAAAAGAGGGCGTGGTCTGACTTGTGGGCCTGTTTAGTTAACGTGTATGCAAGATTTTTTTTAGTTATTATATACGTCAACAAACGATTCTAGCAGACGTAACCGTTGGATGTCAATCCAACGGCCGTCGTGTGTCTTCAATCTCTGATCTTCTTGCTCCAGCCGCCAAAGCAGCGCCGGCGGGACCGCCTACTCCCATCTCCCGTGGCCGGCTGTGCTGCCGCGCAGGCCTCAGCGCCCCCTACTAGTCCCACCACTGGCCAGGGCATCCCTCTACTCACCCACACCCCCTGTTATTCTGCGGCGACGGCAGCCTCACACCGCAGCCAAACCGGTGAACCCTCGTACTCCTCTCCGCGCGGGCTTCCACTACCGCGTCTTCCCCGGCTCCGCGTCGTCCCCTTCCTAGGCCTCGCCATCGTCCACCGCCGTGGTGCTCTCAGCGCGGCGTGGTCAATGTGGTCAACGACCCACTTCCATCGGAAGAGTACTGTACGTCGAGAGGCTGACAGCTGGGTCCACGGCAGCCGCAAGGAAGTGCCTCCTTATTATGCGAAAATAATTATTCCTCCACCTGACAGCGGGGACCCACCGGACGGGCCACCAGTATTTTGCGAAAAAATCATTTCCCCCTGACTGCTGGGACCCACCGGACGGGCCACCGTATTTCGCGAAAAAAACGTTCCCCCCGCTGTCAGCTCGGACCACCGGAAGTGCCTCCTTATTACGCACAAAAAAATGAATACTCCCCCGGCTAGCTGGGACCCACCTTGGTGGGAGGCTGACTTGTGGGCCTACTAAGTTGACGGGGACGAAGGAATTTGTCAACTTAGTCAATATGAACGATTCTAGCTCCAGTGACCGTACAATGTCCATCCAACGGCCGTAGTGCTTCTTCAACCTCTGGTCTTCTTGCTCCAGCCGCCCAAAGCAGCGCCGGTCGTGCCGCATGCTCCTGCCTCCCGTGGCCGGCTGTGCTGCTGCAGAGGCCTCACCAGCCCCTACTATTCCCACCGCTGGCCAGGCCCTGTGGCGATGGCAGCCTCACACCGCAGCCGAACCAGTGAACCCTCGTACTCCTCTCCGCGCGGGCTTCCACTGCCGCGTCTTCCCCGGCTCCGCGTCGTCCCCTTCCTAGGCCTCGCCGTCGTCCACCGCCGTGGTGCTCTCCGTGCGGCGTGGTCAACATGGTCAAGGAATGACTTCCATCGGAAGAGTACTGTACGTGGAGAGGCTGACAGCTGGGTCCATGGCCACAGCCCAGTTTTTTTGTGATTTGCCAAGTAAGTCGCTTTGTCAGGCCTGTTGGGCTGCAAATCTTTCAAGACGAGGAGAGCTTTCATTCGGCTGGCAGAGAAAATGGCCCATCAGTAATGAGAAATGGGCTGTACATTTTTAAAACACATCAAACCGGCAATTAGTTTCAAATATCTTTTTTTCATTTCAAGATTTTAAATTACATTAATTTTTATGCGTGGAGAATTTGTTGGATTTTATATTGATATACATTTATTTTAAAATCAGTTTGAATGTGAGTCGAAATTTCGGGATTAAAAACAGTTCGGACCGCACCGAAATATGCAAAATTTCGTATAATTTTTTAACCGTGGCCACAATATGGGCTGTAATGCTAACAAAAAGAATATGGGCTCCAAAAAAACCTTAAGAATTAGCAAATGGGCTGTAAATTATTAGAAATAATGGCAGATGGGCTGTATGCTGTTTTCCACAGATTTGAGGCTTTCCTAAAAAAAGGTGGACGCACAAGCACTGACTGTTGGATGTCCATCCAACGGCCGTCGTGCTTCTTCAATCTCCGCTCTTCCTGCTCCAGCCGCTCAAACAAGCGCCAGCGGGGCTGCCTGCTCCCTCCTCCCCACGGTCGGCTGTGCTGCCACGCAGGCCTCACCGCCCCACCGTACTCCCATCGCTGGCCTAGCCATCCCTCTACTCACCCACACCTGCTGTTATTCTCCGGCGACGGCAGACGAACCAGTAAACCCTCATAGAGTCGTACCCCACTCCGCGTGGGAAACAACTGCCGAGTCTTCCCTGCCTCCGTGTCGTCCCCTTCCTAGGCCTCGCTGTTGTCCACCGCCGTGGTGCTCTCGGCGTGGCGTGGTCAATGTGGTCAACGACCGACTTCCATCGCAAGAGTACAGTGCGTGGAGACGCTGACAGCTGGGTCCACGGCCGCAGCAAGGAAGTGCCTCCTTATTACGCGCAAAATAATTATTCCTCCACCTGACAGTGGGGACCCACCGGACGGGCCACCGTATTTCGCGAAAAAACATTTCCCCCCTGACTGTTGGGACCCACCAGCTACACCTTCGCACGCAAGGAAGTGCGTCCGAGCAAAAAAACAAAATGATTCGCCCCTTGACTGTTGGGACCCACCAACTACATCTTCGCACGCAAGGAAGTGCCTGACAGTCGGGACCCACCTGGTCGAAGCGTACGTAGCGTTGTCATTCTGGTTGCAAACGTGTACATACATATATACTGGTGGATGTAGAGGCGCGCACGTGTCGTAGTAGAGGCGCGCACGTAGCATGTACACATACGTACAACGGCCAGGGTGCAAGAAAGAAAATACGGCCACGTATGTGTACATACGGGCGGGGTCTCGAACGCCTACTCGCGCATACGTATGGCGAGGGCTCGTTAACATGGCTGGGTCGGAACGGAGAAACAGCGTCGTCGTCGTGTTCATGGGGAGGCAACGGAATGCGTCGTGTTCATGGGGAGGCAACGAAATGTGCCGTGTTCATCGAGAGGCAACGGAACACGTGGGAGCCAACCGGCTGGGTCAGAACGAAATGCGTGGTCGTGTTCATCGGGAGGGCTTAGACGGAACAGGCGATGGAAACGAGGCCTGGCGTACCGCAGAACGGAGGAAATGGCCTTGTGTTCGACCGGCCACGTTCGAAACGGGATCCTGTTCATCGGGAGGGGTCTGGCGTACCGCAAAACAGACGAAACGGACCTCCTACGGTCGAAACGGGGGTCCTGTTGATCGGGAGGGGTGTGGCGTACCGCAAAACGGAAGAAACGGACCTCCTACGGTCGAAACGGGGCTCATGTTCATCGGGAGGGGTGTGGCGTACCGCAAAACGGGACTCCACGGGATACTGTTCATCTCCACCGTTGACCTCCTCCAGCCTCCACGGGCTACCGTCGACCTCCTCCAGCCTCCACGGGCTCCTGTTCATCCAGCCTCCACCGCGCCCTACTCCACCGGCTACTGTTCAACCACCCCTCCACGGGCACCCCTCCACCGTCTACTGTTCATCTAGCCTCCACACCACGGGGTCCTGTTCAACCACCCCTCCACGGGCACCCCTCCACCGTCTACTGTTCATCCAGCCCTCCACACCACGGGGTCCTGTTCAACCACCCCTCCACGGGCACCCCTCCACCGTCTACTGTTAATCCAGCCCTCCACACCACGGGGTCCTGTTCATCCAGAGGCAACGCCACCGCTCACTGTTCATCCATCCCCCCCCCCCCGCGCAACGCTCATTGTTCATCCCAGAGGCAGCATCGATCGGCTTCAGTTAGCAGCAGTAGCGAAGGAATCGCTCGATCGGGTTCAGTTAACAGCCATCGATCGATCGCTCGGGTTTAGTAATGCGTAGCCTGCAATGCAATCACTCGGGTTTAATTAGAGCCCAACGCCTCGCTCGGGTTCAGTTAGAGCCAACGCCTCGCACCCACGCGCGTACGTGTACGAGAGAAACGCGCATCGCTCGGCCCCCGACCTCCCACCGTAACCGGGAACTCCCCGAAATTTTCCTCGCCCTCGCTTATACCACGGTTTTTTCCGTCATGGACGGCCCAAAGAATGTCATGCAGCTGCGTCTCCGGCCCGCCCAGGACGTAAAGCCCATTTTCTGTCATGATTTTTTGTCATAGAAGTAGGAGCCCACCACATCTATGATGATACCGGGTTTGTCACAATTATCGTCAAAGAAGTGTCATATGTATGACAGAAAAAAATTTCGTTCGGCCCAAAATGTCACGGATGTGTCTTTTTTTTGTAGTGCTAGCATGCATGCTAAAACTTAGGGCGCCAGCGGTTCATTTATTTATGCTCAGGGTCTGCGCCTGGCTTTGTACAAAGGGTTACATGCCTTGCCGGCAAGGCTTGCACAAAAGGTGGTTTGCCAGGGAGCCCGGCAACTGCGCCTTATGGGTAAAACTTGCGAAGATGTTCGATGTTCCAGGAGTTGCTCACTGGAATACCATCTTCGGTCTCCAGGCGGACTGCGCCGGGCCTGGTGACTCGTATTACCCGATAAGGGCCTTCCCACTTCGGCGTCAACTTGTTGGAATTCTTGGCCGACTGAACGTGCCGAAGAACAAGGTCGCCTTCCTCAAAGCTTCGGGCATGAACCTTGCGGCTATGGTAGCGGCACAAGGCTTGCTGGTAGCGTGCTGCTCGCACAGCCGCCCGAAGACGATCTTCCTCAAGGAGCGTTGCGTCATCGTGCCGCAATTGCTCTTGCTCAAGCTCGTCATAAGCGAGCACTCGAGGTGACCCGTATGTGAGTTCCGTGGGGAGAACTGCTTCTGCCCCGTATACCAGGGCAAAGGGTGTCTGGCCGGTGGCTCGATTTGGCGTCGTTCTCATCAACCAAAGAACGCCGGCAACTCACCAATCTAGGAGACACCACTCTCCAAAAGGTAATAGATGGTGTGTTGATGATTAACTCCTTGCTCTTGTGCTTCAAATGATAGTCTCCCCAACACTCAACTCTCTCTCTCTCACACAGATTTGGATTTGGTGCAAAGATGATTTGAGTGGAAAGCAACTTGGGGAAGGCTAGAGACCAAGATTCTTGTGGTTGGATTGGAATATCTTGGTCTCAACACATGAGTAGGTGGTTCTCTCTCAGAAAATGAATGCTGGAAGTGTAGGCACGTTCTGATGGCTCTATTCATGAATGAAGAGTGGGTGGAGGGGTATATATAGCCTCCACACAAAATCTAACCGTTACACACAATTCACCAAACTCGGTGGGACCAAATCATGAAACTTGGTGAGACCGATTCAGTTCAAAATGTGAACGTTAGGATCTTCGGTGGGACCGATATGATCAACTCGGTGGGACCGATGTGCTAGGGTTAGGGTAAAACCTCGACTTGGTTTGACCGATTACACAAACTCGGTGAGACCGATTTTGGTAATAAGCAAAATAGAGAGTTGGTCAAGCAAACTCGGTGGGACCGATTGCATATCTTGGTGAGACCGAAATAATTGCAACAGGCAACATAGAGTTTGCAAGCCCATCTCGGTGAGACCGAGATCCCATCGATGAGACCGAACTGATTAGGGTTTCTGGCAGTGGCTATGTCAAATGAACTCGGTGGCGCCGGATAGATCAAATCAGTGGGGCCGAGTTTGACTTTAGGTTTGGGACATATGTGGAAATGAGAAAGTGGTTGAGGGCTTTGGAGCATATCAGTAAGCACTTTGAGCAAGCAAACCATTAAGCAACACCTCATCCCCTTTTAATAGTATTGGCTTTCCTGTGGACTCAATGTGATCTTGGATCACTAAAATGAAATGAAGAGTCTTGAGCTTTTAAGCTTTTGCCAATCTTCTGTCCTTATCATCTTGAAGGGGTTCCACATCCTCTTGTCCATGCCACTCCACTGTTGAACTCATCTGAAATATACTAGGTGAAAATATTAGTCCAACAAGAGATATGTTGACATTAATTACCAAAATCACCCAGGGAGCACTTGTGCTTTCAATCTCCCCCTTTTTGGTAATTGATGACAACATACATCAAAGCTTTAGATATCGATATAAAGAATAGCAGGTAAAGCTTTGGAAGGACATGTAACATGCATAGGCTCCCCCTACATGTATGCAATCATCACTACAAAAAAATACACTTCCGTGATGATACGTGTTTGTCATAGTAGGTCACGTTTTTCTGTCATGCATGTACATCCATGACGGTTTTATGACAGAATCAAGATAGTCATACCTGTGCTGTCGTAGAAGTGTTCCATGACATTACCAAAATTATCGGCACGGAAGTGTCCACTTCCATGATGATAAATCGCGCGTCATGGAAGTGCTTTCGTCAAGGGTGACCGACACGTGGCATCCACCGTAACGGGTCGCCATTAAGCTATCGGGTCCGGTTTTGGATCCAATAACCCGCTAACATCCCGTACCAATGAGGATTTTCCACGTGTAAAATTCTCATTGGCCGGAGGAAACACGTGTTGGCTCACTGTTGGGACAGATGTCATCCATTCATTGGACAGGAGGCGCCTATGATACGTCAACACGTGGCACGGCCCAACAGAGGCCCATTCCGGTGAAAAGGCCAGCCCGTTTGACTTGGTCAAAAGGTAATGGGCCGGCCCACGGAAAGCGTGTTCCTATATAGCCCATTTACGACCCGCTAACTCACGGCCCGTTACAGCCTATCGGAATTGAGCCGACTAGCTTCATCTGGGCCGTCCAATATGATTCCAGCCCGCTGTAACTTCCGGCCCATGTATGGCCCATGATGTCTTTCGGCCCATACGAGGCCATTTGTAACTCTTGGCCCATTAACGGCCCGTGGTGAATCTGGCCCGCAATGAACAGTGTACCCCTTTATACCCATTAACGGCCCATTATTCCATTGGGCCGTTTCCAACCCATGTTATCTTTCGACCTTCTCAGGGCCCATTTATTCTTGGGCTCATTTCCAGCATTCGGTTACTTACGGCCCATTATTGGCCTTCTCTGCTTGTGGGCCAAATTCACCCACGGTTACAATCAGCCTGTTTGCGGCCCATTAATACGTTGGGCCGTTTTCATAGCGTCGTCAAATACGGCCGATCAACGACGGCCCGTTATTGTCGGCCAATGAATGGACGATTCCAAATCTAGCCTGTTTACGGCCCATAATGCGGTCTGTTAGGGTGTGTTTAGTTGATGAACCAAATGGAATGGAATGGAATGGTTCCATTCCAGGAGAACAGGTCAGTTCCATTCCTATGTTTGGTTGGAGCTAAAAAAATAGAACGAAACGGTTACGTTCTTGTGTTTGGTTGGAAGAAATGGAATGGGACAAAATTGATTCCACTCATCTCTTTCATATGGATGGCGAGATTATCTCCCATATATAGATGGTGTACAATCCGAAACAAATATAGCCTTTGCAAACTAAAAAACATATTACTTGAATTTTTAGCAACATATTTATTTTAGTTTGCAGCACAAACGGTTAACAAAGTGCATTCTTGTACAAACAAACATTTTAGAACTAGCCTACATTCAATCCTAAATTTACATCAGGGACATACTTAACGATGTATTTTTCATTCTGTAACATACGTACATTGTACTGTGTTAACTGATGAACAATTGTAAAACCAGAGTTAATTCTGCAACTCATACAGAACCATCTGTACAGTGCTTGGTGCGGCGAGTTGCAGAATTCAACAAATCAATCCATCTCTGCCTGCCGTCGCTGCGTCCGCTGCTTGTTGTCGTCCTCACGCACTTTCCTGTCTGAGGAAACAAAACGGAAGGAGAGGCTCGAACTTGGATGGACGAGTAGACATCCCGAACGGACAAACTAATGAGTGAACCATGAGTCCGCCGAAATCACACCTAGACTGCCGCCCCACTGCAAGAACGCCGCCACACAGCTCTGTGACTCCCCTGCGGTGCTGCAGATCGAGTGAGGAAAGAAGAGTGCGCCGGCGGTGAGGATTCAAAGGAATCAGGGCAGCGGAGCAGATCGAGGAGGGAGAGAGACGAGGGGAGGCAGCGCAGGTGACGGTCGATGGGTTTTGCGGGAGTGAGACGGTTCCCTGTCGTCCGCTCGATTTGGAGGTTCCACTCGGTTCCGCATCTGGGGTGAATATTCGGTCTGTGGGAACGAGTTGGTTACCGTTCCATCTATGAACCAAACGCGAGGACTAGGCCCACGAACGGGTCCGACCCATGAAATTCCAGTCCATTCCAGGAACCAAACACACCCTTATTGGCCCATGTTTGGCCTATGAATCATACGGCACGTAGAAGGCCCATTGATGCTATGGCCCGTAGAAGGCCCATTGTTTCTACGACCCTTAGAAGGCCCATTGTTTCTAAGGCCCGTAGGAGGCCCATGGTAACTACAGTAAATATGTAGCCCATGGTTATTGTGGCCTAGTTTTAAAAAATAGGTTATTGCAGCCACTAGCAAACCGCGGAAAAAGAACTGCACTGACTACAAGCAAACAAATAAACAAGACATCAAGAAAATAAATAAGCAAGCAACTTACGCTAGGCTATCATGGCTATTACACATATTACATCCACTGTGCATCAAAGTTCGCTACCAGTGCAAATATAGGGAACAAAGCAGCATATCACATACACTGGTTGTCAAAGTTGGCGACTAGTGCAAATAAACGCTGCAATAAAACAAGTCCAGAACTAAAACCACTTCAGAAGAGCTCAAGAAACAATATCCTGGGTACCCATAATGCTGGCAAGATGCTTAGCAAGCTTATTAACTTTATCTTGTTTGGCGCTTAAATCCTCCAACCCTTGCTGTTGCAGAAGAAAGTATGCATCTGAATTCTGCAGGGACTTCCTCAGTCCTTCAGCTTCTTGCCGCAGCACAGCTGACTGATGCCTTTCAGCTTGTAGCTGAGACTGAAGAAGCCGAAGTGATTCAGGTAGCGAGGTCGAAGAGCTTGTGCTAGCGGTACTGGCCAGTAACTCAAACACTACATCAACGCAGGACTGTGGGGTTTTCTCACTGTCTACAAGATCATTTTTATCACCTTTCTTGGAGACCAACAGGGTTGTCTCACTATCTTGAACCTTATATGCATTTCTCTACCATTGCATAGTGGGGTGCTCTTCTCCAATATTCTGTTCGCATACTACAAGAGAAACAAGCAGACACACACATGTTTAGCATGTAGTATACCAAACTCATTTTGGTAAACCGGTTCAGTAGTAAGGTGGACAGGATAACAGCATGAAACAAACATATATCTATGTACTATGGTCACTGTATTGTCCATATCATTCTTGTTTATGTTGCCAAATCAAGATAGAGACACAATTCAACTCATATATTTTTAAGACACAGCAACATAGACAGAATATAAGTGTGAGGAACTACACAACATTAGCAACACTTGTAATGTGCATCACATGAGAACATATCTGTTTATACAACTGAAACTGAAATCAACATATAGCAAGAAGTTAGAACGGCAATCCAGTTAAAGAAATAGGTTTAAAACATACCTGTTGCGCCATTGGAGTTTCAATTGGATCCTTCAAATTTGAAAGTAGTTGGTATGAGTAAATACAGTGATGCAACAGAAAAGGAGTGTGGACCATAGCTACGGAATCTGACCTAAGAATAGTTGCTCTTCTGCTTTAAACGTGGAGTTTGGGTTCGCTGTGGTGGTCTTCGTGCTTTGGGCACTGCAGTTGCTTTACAAACTGCTCGTGTGGGGGTACTCTGTGGTGGACATGGTGCTTTGTCAACTAGAAGTGGGTTACTATCCGCTGGGGTTGGGGTTAGATGGGTTGTATCTGGTTCTCTGCCCAATGGTGTAAGTGCGCAATCTGGAAGAGTCTCGATTATGTGTGGTGGGACAAGTTTGTGGGCCAGTACAACCATGGTTCTATCTGCATCGACGGGTAGCACTGTCTTTTGTGAAGAACGGGTTTTTGCTCCCTTAGATACTGCCATCACCCCCTCCAATTCAAATGGCTGATAAACAAGAAAAGAAATTAAATGTACAGACGTTGTATGATAGACAGATGTGGTAATTCACATATATGTTGTCTAACCAAACAGGACAGCATGACACAATTTCACATATATGATGCCTAACTAAACAGGATAGCATGACACAGTTTCAGATATATGATGGATAACTTAACATGATATAATGGCATAATTCAACATATGATGAGTATCTAAACAGTATGACATGACAAAACTATATGATGTCTTTCTAAAATAGGTTGGGATGAAATAATTCACATAAATGTTGTCTAAGTATACATGATGACATGATATAATTGACATAATTGATACATATACTAAGCAACTGGCACTCGCATGTATGATCTCTAAACTAAGTAGATGGAATTCAATATTGTGCATATGATGTCTAAACTAAGCAATGCAAGACACCATATGCATGATATGAGAAATATAAACATTGCAACTTAGAGCATACACCTCAGGTGGGATATAGGACTGGTTATCTGTCTCTGAATCCTCCTCTGAGGAGCTCCCTGTAACCATCAAGATATATGCTTCAACAGGTACCATTGCCTGCTCTGAAGACCTTGTTTTCACTCCTGATTTTTCCGTAATCGGCTCAAATGGCTGATACACATGAAGAGAGTTCAATATACACAGATTGTCGACAAATGGAATACGTAATAAAAAAGACGGCATGAGATAATTCACATATATGATGCCTGGCTACATGGCAGTGCATAATTCTCATATATGATAACTGGCTGAAAAACATGGCATTGCATAATTCACATATCAGACATAGAAAGAAAACATGAGGCATTCACATAAATCATGTCGCAGATGGCATGGCAATGCAAGACACCATATGCATGATATGAGCAATGTAACCTTGCCAAGTTAGAGCATGCACCTCGGGGGGGGGGATACGACTAGTCATCTGTCTCTGAATCCTCCTCTGAGGAGCTATCTATAACCAGCAAGAAATCTGCATCGACAGGTAGCACTGACTGCTCAGAAGACCTTGTTTTCACTCCAGATTTTCCCATGACCGACTCAAATGGCTGATGCACAGGAAGAGTAGATGAATGTATAAACATTGTTGACAAATGGAATACATTATGAAAAAAATATAGCACGCTACAATTCACATATACGATGGCTGGCTAAACAGGATGGCATTGCATGATTCACGTATATGATGTCTGGCTAAAGAAGATGACATTGCATGATATAGAAACCAAACAGGTGGCATTCACACAAAGCAAATCTAAACTAAGCCGATGACATATAAGATGAATAATGTAAGCCATGCGAGGCGCCATATGCATGATATGACCAACATCAGCATGCCAGGTTAGCGCAAACACCTCAGGTGGTAAATAGGAGTGGTCGGCTCCCTCTGAATCCCCATCTGAACAGTTATCTTCCTCTGGAATACAATCTGGAATGGCGGGAGGGGGCCCAATTCGCCCACCATGCAGCGGCGTCTGCATGGCATTGTATTCCCACGCAATGGTCTTCTCTTTTTCTCTACATGTTCAGTACGATTGTGTACAATAACTGACATGCATAATAAAAATTAGTTAGATTTTGTAAGGCCTAAGGGGTGCATGCAAAAATCAAGACTGATGGTAGCAAACGAGTGGATAGATCCAAAACTAATGATAGCAGGTAGATTATAGCTTCAGTTTAAAAAGATAGACAATGGATCATCTACTGTTTGTTGCCCACCCAACATGAACCACATAGAAGACCCCAGATGAACCAGATAGTAGACAGATACTATTCATTGCTGCCTCGATATGAGACCCACGGGCATTTTAAAACTCAAGTTTGAACGATAAAGTAGCAGGTAATAATAACCGATGTATAACGTAAGCAAACGGGAAAGACTGTGACCTCTCTTCTGGAACTGTGTAGTCCTCAGGTTCATCTGCTCAGTCGATGATGGTAATGTAGTTGGCGTGGCTGCCGACAACGGGGAAGATGATCTGAGGCGGAGAAAGAAAGTTTGCAGGGGGAATCTCTGCTGCAGTGTATGCTTCTGTCGATGGTGCACCTCAGGTGGGGTGGATGACGGCATGGCAGGAGCAGGACATAACACACAGAGTTTTGTTTGACGCCTATCTGAAAATGAAGTAAATCTGTAAGGGCTCCTTAGAATTGGAGGATTCTATAAATGCAGGGACATGAAAAACACACGAATAGGATAGGAATGCACGTGCAAAACAGAGCATTTGGAAACATAGGATTTCTGTGAACCTCGGTGTTTGGTTCACATGAATTGGAAGAACACAGGAATGGAGAAACATGGTCAAATTAAAGTCAAACCACGTGAAAATGAAAAAATAAGAATCTTCTTATGCCAGTAATGCAATTAGTACTGTTCTTCATCCATATTAATTTGAAAAGGACGTCCAACTGGATATTAAAATTCCTACCATTTTTCTTTGAAAGAGACACCAAAGGAAAAAAATCCTCCTGTTTTGCTTTGCTCCACTCCTAACCAAATGCACGAATAGTAGTACCATAGTAATTCCATAGCAAAAGATCCCTGAGGGATCGACATGAATGCAGAGTAACAAAGTGATGCAACGAGTGTACAACCTCTTTGGCATAGCCTTGTCGACCTCAACATCATTGGGTTGGACGTGGAGGATGGTGGTGCTGGTGTGACTGTCGGAGGCGGGGAAGAAGATCCGAGGCCTCTGCAAATGGCGCCGAGGGTACTGCTCCACTGTGATGGACGGTTCCATCGTTGGAGCAGCTCCGATGAGGTGTACGGCGGCGAGGCTGAAGCAAGACAAGACAGACAACGTTAATCTAAAGTGGAACTCTAATATCATCTGCAATAGATGATGTAAAATACATCACCAAAAAGTGCTAGATGTAAAACGCATCAGCCGCGCCACGGCCCCTTCGACAGATGCTGTAAATACTGTTTACTCTGAACTTAACTGAAGAAACTGAACTTTACAGTCGAAACTGAATTTTACTGTCAAAACTAATTGAACTAGTAGAAGAGCATTGCAATAGATGTTTAGGGCGTTCGAGCACTAGTAGCAGAGAAGCAGTGATCTAAATCAGCAGACGCTCGAGCAGGGAATGCACTAGCAGAGAGCAAGTCATGCAGCAGAACCGCGAGCGAGTGCTAAAGCAGCAACTCCTGTAGTTGTCAGAGGTCGTGCAGCAGCAGCGCGAGCGATAGCAAGAGCAGAGCAGCAGCACGAACGAGAGCAAGAGCGGAGCAGCAGCGTGACCGGCAGCAATAGCAGAGCAGCAGCACGAACGAAAGCAAGAGCAGCGCAGCAGCGCGACCGACAGCAAGAACAGAGCCGCAGCGCAAGCGAGAGCCGGAGCAGCACCAGCAGCGCGAGCGAGAGCCGGAGCAGCTGCAGCTAGTGCCGGTGTGGAAGTTGCCACCGAAGAATCAACGACATTGGGGAGAGACATCGTGGACGAAGTGGCCGGCGACGGCGCCGTCAATGGAGACCCGCCATGGCTGCTTGGTATCAAGCACCGGTAGCCCCGTGAGATCGAATAAAAGATAAAATGCAGCGGTGAGTGCAGAACCTCCTTGGTGGCGCCGAGTTGGCCTCGGCTTCATCGGAGGAATTGGTGAGGGTGCTGCGGTTCCGGTGGGGCAGGTTAAGACGGCGCTGTGGGGATGGAGGTGGCGTGATAGACGAGGCGAACATCGGGGCAGCTCCTTGGAGGTGGAGGACGGGGCGGCTGATCTGGCGGGACGACGAGATCGACGACGGATCCTCATCCGGTGCGGTGGATGAGGGACGGCGAGCTGGTGCGGTGGACGACGTCATCGGGGAAGAGTCTCCGGCTGGGCGGCGGTCGGGAAGCTGGCCGAGGAGCGTGGGGTTTCGTGGGTTTTGGCGGCCTCGGTGTACGAATGGGGGGACGAAGGGGAAGGTAGGGGGAGCCATGGCTTAGGGACGCGCTTGTTTGAAATGTAGGCTAAGTTACCAGCGTACCCCCACCGGTTTTGACACCGCGACGTCGAGCCGACATTTCCGTCTGAGGGGTAGAAGGGGGATTTCGCGTGTCTGGGCTGCGGGACCGATTTCGGATGAGGAGGGAGTTTTCGCGCGCGTCGAAACTTTGGGATAACAAGGCGCGGCGCGGGTTGAAGACGCGGGAGTTTCAAAGCAGATGAGACAAAAGATACTCGAGCTTGAAAATTTCAAGATAACAAGGCGCGGATTCCTTGTTTGGCAGAACAAACTTAACGTGTACAAAAAACAATTCATACAAGACACAAGAGAGTCATGTCCCCTTTTACTATATTGCTATAAATGTCATTGAAAAAACTACAAGAAAAATGTAAAAAAATATCGGGAGAACAAGATTACCCTGTACAGTACCAAATCGATTCGCCCTTCCCTCAACAACAACAAAAAACAAATCAATTCCCACCAAAAGAAAGAGTCATGTCCCTTTTTATATGATTACAAATGCCAGGATCTCGAATTTCAATTTTTGAATCCACGTTATGTTGAATTCGAATATATCATTACGTGACCTTGCGGTTTATAATGGATGTAGTCCTACATTTTGATCTTCCATCATATATGAACATTTTACTCCACCCTATGAACATATATATTGTCGTCTACCATATGGACTAAATTTGAATCAATTTTCCTTACTTGAATACGATTGTTGTCAAGTTATACAATCATTTAAATATTATCTTGATAACAAAAAACATGCATATAGTAGTAATCATATTTTACTATAAACTACATGTAACATACGATCTCCAATTCAAATATTTGTATCCATTTTATGTTGAATTCAAATCAGAGTACATTGGTCTAGGTGGCGAGATGTTCGGGATAATCTAAACCCTGTTTTCATATGTATGTAATTCTTGGCTGAATTGGGACAAGTTTTGGTATAAGCTTCTTGCAAAACCGGAGATTCTCTCAACCAGCCTCGTGGTTCCGAGAGGGAACGTGTCACCTTTGTGTGCGAAACGATATACGCTGCCTCCCCCCAGATTTTCTTTACAAAGGCAAGATAGAACTATATGAGTGCCCTGTTAGATTTTGGAATTATTCCGGGTTCGTTTGGCCTTTTTTATACATTAATTGAGTTTTTGGACATTTAATGTGCATAATCCAAATTTGAACTGCAAGCACATGCTCCGGTGCACCAAAGTTGGTTGAAAAATCACATGTGTGTCCTTGGGTGAATTTATAGGTCCCATACAAGAAATGGGAATGAAATTCAAACATCTGGGCGTCGTGACTCGGCCGAGAACATCGTGAAACTTGGTTTTTAAATTCATGTAAATCCAAAACTCGCCTGGAAATCATGAAACTTGGCATGCTGTCATGTCATGGCACTAACATGCTGCGGTAAAAAATTGGGCCGACTTGGAACAAGTTTTGGTATAAGCTTCTTGCAAACCAGAGCTTCTTTCAAGAAGGCTCGTGGTTCTGAGAGGGAACGTGTCACCTTTGAGTGTGAAACGATATACGCTGCCCCCCTTGAGTTTCTTTACAGAGGCAACATAGAACTACATGAATGCCCTGTTAAATTTTGGAATTATTCCAGGTTCGTTTGGCCTTTTTATACATTAATTGAGTTTCTGGTCATTTAATGTGCATAATTCAAATTTGAAATACAAGCACATGCTCCCGTGCACCAAAGTTGGTTGAAAAATCACATGTGTGTCCTCGGGTGAATTTCTAGGTCCCATGCAAGAAATGGGAATGAAATTCAAACATCTGGGCATCGTGGCTCGACCGAGAACATTGAGAAACTTGGTTTTAAAATTCTTGTAAATCCAAAACACGCCTGAAAATCATGAAACTTGGCATGGTGTCATGTCATGGTACTACCATGCCGTGGTAAAAAAAATGGCCGAATGGGAACAAATTTTGGTATAAGCTTCTTGCAAACCGGAGCTTCTCTCAAGAAGGCTCGTGGTTCTGAGAGGGAACGTGCCACCTTTGATTGCGAAACAATATACGCTGCCCCCCTTGAGTTTCTTTACAGAGGCGACATAGAACTACATGAGTGCCCTATTAAATTTTGGAATTATTCTGGGTTCGTTTGGCCTTTTATGCATTAATTGATTTTCTGGTCATTTAATGTGCAAAATTCAAATTTGAACTACAAGCACATGCTCCCGTGCACCAAAGTTGGTTGAAAAATCACATGTGTGTCCTCGGGTGAATTTCTAGGTCCCAGACAAGAAATGGGAATGAAATTCAAACATCTGGGCATCGTGGCTCAGCCGAGAACATTGAGAAACTTGGTTTTAAAATTCTTGTAAATCCAAAACACGCCTGAAAATCATGAAACTTGGCATAGTGTCATGTCATGGTACTATCATGCTGTGGTACAAAAATTGGCCGAATAGGAACAAGTTTTGGTATAAGCTTCTTGCAAACTGGAGCTTCTCTCAAGAAGGCTCGTGGTTCTAAGAGGGAACGTGTCACCTTTGAGTGCGAAACAATATACGCTCCCCCCCCCCTTGAGTTTCTTTTTAGAGGCAACATAGAACTACATGAGTGCCCTGTTAAATTTTGGAATTATTTCGGGTTCGTTTGGCCTTCTTTATACATTAATTGAGTTTCTGGTCATTTAATGTGCATAATTCAAATTTGAACTACAAGCACATGCTCCCGTGCACCAAAGTTGGTTGAAAAATCACATGTGTGTCCTCGGTGAATTTCTAGGTCCCATGCAAGAAATGGGAATGAAATTCAAACATCTGGCAATCGTGGCTCGGCCGAGAACATTGAGAAACTTGGTTTTAAAATTCTTGTAAATCCAAAACACGCCTGAAAATCATGAAACTTGGCATGGTGTCATGTCATGGTACTACCATGCCGTGGTAAAAAAATTGGCAGAAAAGGAACAAGTTTTGGTATAAGTTTCTTCCAAACCAGAGCTTCTCTCAAGAAGGCTTGTGGTTCTTAGAGGGAACGTGTCACCTTTGTGTGCATAATTCAAATTTGATATACAAGCACATGCTCCAGTGCACCAAAGCTAGTTGGAAAATCACATGTGTGTCCTTGGGTAAATTTCTAGGTCCCATGCAAGAAATGGGAATGAAATTCAAACATCTGGGCGTCGTGGCTCGGCTTGAAACATTGAGAAACTTGGTTTTTTTAATTCCTGTAAATCCAAAACACGCATGAAATTCATGAAACTTGGCTTGGTGTCATGACATGGCAGCAACATGCTGTGGTAATTTTGCTGTCCGATTTGCGGAGGCGCACATATTAACAATCAACAAAGTCATTTTGGAACAAGTGGTGTCACGTTACAATCGGACACAAGTATTATTGAAACCGTGGGCGTTCTATTTACCATTTACGTGCTGCCACGCGTCCCCTTTTTCTATTAGCTAGGAGGCACCGTGCAGGGTAGCTATTTGAGTACGGGAGGCGTGCGATCAGACCCCTGCGCGTGCTTATCGGGAGGAGAGCCCTTTGACCTCCATCTGCCGTCCACCTCTCTCCCAAGGTCTCCATTAATGGCGCCCGAGCCTCTGTTAAATGGCGTGGCTATGTCTCACTCGACTAAGATTTAAGAGAGAGAAAAGAAAATCTGAAAAGAAAATTTTGCACGGATCTTGATGTAAGATCCGACGGACCTATATAGCATCTACTGCGACTTATAGCAAGACTGATGAATATATATATAAGGACGACGAGAGTGGATAATAATTGTCTTACATAATTAGGAAGATAATTAAAAAATCCACATGCGGCTACTCCCGAAATACACAAGGGCAAAAGAAGAAGGAACTGGCATACAAGGATCTGGCTCGTTGATCTCTACTTTCTTTATGCGCTGCAGGTCGCGGAGACTAGTTCTCGCGGCAAGCGGCGATGATCTCTTTCATCAGTTTCATGTCATTAATACGCTGCTTGGCAGCATCCACGGATTCCTCCACTAGCCTTTTGAGCTCGACGCGGAGCATGGCATTCTCGTCCATAAGTTTCTTGATGATGATGCCCGTCCTCTGCAACAAGGCAGCGGTCTCCTCAGCCTGCTTTGCCCTTCCGGCAATCTTCGCCCTCAGCAGGTCGCGCTCAGCCCGGAGCTTCGCATTGCCCTCCCCTAGTTGCCGGATGACGCCGGTAGCCTCGTCCTGCAACCTCGCCCAGTCGGAGATCTGATCCATCTGGCTATGGATGATCGCATGGATGCGCCTGTAGGAGTCCTCGCCTGCCAGCGAGAAATTGTCCCAGGCCGACGCGGCGCGGCGGGACTTCCGTGCTGCTTCGGCGGCGCAGCGGGACATCTCTGCTACTTCCGCGGCGTGGCGGGACCAGTCTACATCGATGGCGCGGCGGGACCTCCGTGCTGCTTCAGCGGCGTGGCGGGACCTCTGTGCTGCTACTGCTGCGCGGCTGGACATGTCGGCTGCTTTCGCGGCGAGGTGGGACATCTCTCGTGCTTCCTCTTCCATGCTCGCCTCTCCTTGGTGGAAATCTCTCGACCCAGAACTCACGCTAGCCATGGCAGACGCAAGGGAACGATGCTGAATGACATGATTGTTTTTTGTGGATGAGTAGT
Organism: Aegilops tauschii subsp. strangulata; assembly: GCF_002575655.3. Classification (NCBI taxonomy): domain Eukaryota; kingdom Viridiplantae; phylum Streptophyta; class Magnoliopsida; order Poales; family Poaceae; genus Aegilops; species Aegilops tauschii. The sequence continues at coordinate 448,955,475 of NC_053037.3, forward strand.
TGAGGAGGAATGTGCAGTCATCTTGGCATAGTAGTATTTATAACTGAGTACTACCTCCGTCCTGGTTTATTGGTCCCCATTGTAATTAGTGCCAAACTTTGACCATAAGTTTAATTAATAAAAAGTTCATGCATGTTATAAAAAATTATATCATTGAAAACAATGTTCAAAAATGAATCCAGCGATATAATTTTTGTTGACATGCACTAACATTTTGTAAGTTAAATATTTAGTCAAAATTTGGCACAAATTACAAAGGGGACTAATAAACTAGGACGGAGGTAGTACTAGTACGCTCCTAAGTGGGAAACCGTTTAGGTTGTGATCAGTGTGAACAGGTTTGCAATTAAATATAGCGTGGTAGTAATTTGGAATGTGACCAGACGCAAGCTCAAAATTATTGACGGTTCTAGTTTCGAAGTGCGGCGCTATTCCCGGATGGCGTAACGTGGGCACCTGTTCTCGGCCGTGGTGTAGCATATGCCATGGTACTTCTTTTTCTGCTACTGTGTACGTGCAATAACTGGCACCGTCGGATACATATCTTACGGTTATTAGGGTGTTCGACAGGAATAGCCTCGTGGCGAGCTATAGACTAGTCTTTTTTCACACGCATTACATAGACAAATATCATCTCCCTCCCTCTTTCCCACGCACACACCTATCTCTCGGGACTTCTCGCACGCACCATCTCTAGCTCCCTAGGTCGATGCCACCCACATACAATTGTACTATGAGTTTAGTACGTTATACAGGAAGAGAAGAGGTGCACGCACGCACTCGTACTCTCTCACACACGCATCTATAGCTACGAATTGTAGTGTTCTCAACCATACGATTGGCTCTATCATAGGTTTCATGTTGCTCCTTAGCCTTGAGATTGAGAAGTTTAAAACGCGGAGGCTAAGCTGGAGGCGCAAGGTTTTGGTTAATGTGTGCGCCGCACACGGCACCAACACGACACAAGCTTCGTCTGCCTGGTGCGCAGTCAGGTGGGTTGTCCAACTATAGACACAACCAGGCCCTCCTTGGTATCTGCGCCTCGACTTATGCGCAGAGAAATTAGGATCAGAGGGAGTACTACTAGTAGTAGTACTACTTTGATGCGTCGCGTCAACTCGCACAAGTATGCAACACTTCCTGAACAAAAAAGCATATAAGTTGTTAGAGCATCTCCAATAGCATGTGTATATTTGGATATCTATATATTCATATAGACAATGGTCTAAAAAGATTCCCTCATATACACGTCCAGTTTTGCATCAGAACGTCTATATACAGGGACCATGACAGGTGGGCCGTCGCTGGGGAGTGGAAAAAATCGTGGTTGCAGCTGAGTTTAGACGACGCCTTCACATTGTCCACGCGTGGACATTGTCGAGGTCGATTTAGAGGATGTATATATTTGGACGACCATATAGACAAGCTGTTGGACGCCTGTTTTGGGCTCACGTCGTGGAAAACGAGTATAGACATCCATATAGACAAGCTATTGGAGATGCTCTTATACTTCTTACCCAAAGGATCTTTATATCCAACAGACACAAAATATTCATTCGATTGTTGGAAATTACTTTAACTGCTGATCTGATGTCGAAGTAATTGCTGCATCGCCACCAAAACCCACCATCTCTTAAGCTAAAGTAGACCGAGCTAACCCCTATATTAGCATATTACTAAGATAAACAGAAGGCACTTAGAATCATTTAGGATGTGAGCTTGTCAATCTGAATGTGGAGGGACACCAGCTTAGCCCAGGCCAGAAGCTTGGCCGGAACTGTGAAGAAGGTCAGCTCCTGCACGGCGACGTTGATGGGATCCTTGCTGCTTGTCACCTCCATTTCCACCTTGACGGCGTCGGTCCTGCCTTTGGGCTCCCCCAGCGGGCCGTTCGCCCACAGCTTGGCCATGTAGTGCGGCAGTGGGGACGCCCTCGCTCTGATGCACACGACCGACACGGCGATAGGTGCTCCGATGTCGAGCACGCCGCCGACCAAGAAAAACGCGCGGCCGTCCTCCTCCGTGAACAGCAAGAGCCGTGGCTTCGACAGTGGCACTTGCAGCTGGAGCGCCTTGCCGTACTGGATCCTGTGCATGGGCATGGGATGCACGGTGCTGATGTGGTGGGAGAGCGCCGGCGGCGGGCCTTCGTAGCCGCAGACACGCACAGGGCATTTGCAGGGCGCGAGCGGACACACGCTCTGGTGATCAGCGAGCTTGTGGTAAGTGACGTAGAGCCCACAGCTTTCGTGCGGGCACTCCACCCTCACCGAGGAGAGGACGATGTCCACCGCCGTGTTCCGCACGTCGAAGCCATTGTTGTGCTCGCACTTTCGGCACTACCGCTGGTTCCCGGGGCGCTCGACATGGCAGTCTGCGCAGGCCAGGTGCCCTCCCTTGCACTGCACAAATCAATCGAATAGCACATCAATCAAGAAACATGCACCTTGCTCGATCAGCCGAACGGACGAGGTGTATTCGGACCTCATACATTGGAGGCTTCAAGGGGCGAAGGCACAAGGGGCAGTGGAGCAAGGTGAGGTCCATCGAGACCATAGAGAGCTCCATCGTCGGGTCCTGTTCCTTCTGCATGATCTCGCCCTCCTCGTGCACAACCATCTCTTGCTTTATTAGGGTTGGGGCATTACAAAGCTTTACCGTCACATATTCATACTACTTTAAGGTGCATTAAATCAACACATGCAAGTATCAAAAGGAGAGTCACGACATGCATCGGTAAACGCAAATTATTGAAATATATCGAGTGCAGTGCTTTGATGTGTCGCGTCAACTCGTACAAGACCGAGAAGTTTGATTACTACAACGCCCTCTCCCTCGCGGACTAACTCTGGTGGCTTAACTGCACCTGCCTTTGGCTGCATGATAGGTGGGCCACCGCCTGTTGGGCCCACCTGTCATGCACGCAAAGGCAGGAGCAGTAAGTCAATGAAGTTGTGTCCCTCCCTCACCCATGAGCGTGGTGGCTGGTAGGACTGGGAGAAGCTTCCGTTCGCTACACGCTCTCCCTCCCGCACGCGGTGGACATGGAGTAGTTCAATCGGTGTCAGATGGCCATAAGCATACTGTAGTACTCCTCTGCTGTAGTAGTACTCCGTCATTGTTCGACTTCCCAAAGAGGCGAAGAGCCAAGCGCAGCCTGAACACTCGTGTGGCATTTTCATGTGTAGAGTAGTCTAGGATAGCGTGTACCGTGCATGTAAGCTTAAAATCATTGGGGTCGGCTCCATGCTTTTTTTATTAAAATAATCTTCTGGCCCTACCTTTCATCCTAGTGATTGTAGTTTGCACGCTCATCTGGTCAAGACAGGAATATATATATTAATTTGTGGTGGGGTAAATGTTAGAGGTTGCAGGAAATGGAGTATTGTACACTGCGGGTCTTTCAGCCAAGTTTAGAGGCAACCATGTGGGGCCAGTGCTATGATGTGTCGCATCAACTCGTACAATGAGGAGAGGCTTGATTTTACTACTACAGGCCTTCTCCCTCGCCCATGCGCACGGTGGCTCGCAGACGAGGACATGCTTTTAATTATAGTACTACAACAAGCTATCCTCCCGCTCGTGGTGGACGGACATGCAGCAGTGGATTCGATACCGTAGAAGCAGTAGTAGTAACATCATTGTTCGTCTTCTCGAAGAGGCGAAGAGCCAAGCGCAACCCGAACGTGGCAGTTGCGAACCTTGGAGCGCGCATATAGCCAGGCTCTTGCATGAGACAAAATTGCTATGTGAGCCCACTATTGTAGTACTTGCTAGTATAGCCCTGTAAACCAGAAATGAGTATTTGCCTTTCTAGAGATTTCAACAAGTGACTAGACTACACCGAGATTGAGTACATACGGAGCAAAATTAGTGAATCTACACCATAAATAAATACATAGTTCTCTCGTTTTCCTCTCCGCCTTGGTCGCGGTGCACAATATTGAGTATACTAGTACTATCATCTTGAAATTTACGAAGTCACCATAGGCACCTCGTCGTCGACGGGAACGTCTCTTAACACGTGATAGACGCGAGCGGCAGTCGCCTCCATAGGTGCTTGAATGCCAAGGAGGGAGAGGGTAGCGGTTCCCGAGACGTTGAACGGCCAATGATGCATCCTCAATTACATGCAAAGGAAATTAATTGGAGAAGCAGAATAGAGCCAACACGATGTGAATGCAACAGAGTTTGGACTCTCATATAAAGGCGCCCCACCACTCCAATCCATCTACTCCTAGTATCTCCACAACACTACTCACTCCAATCCAAGACCAAGTGACCAGAATCCACAAGCACCAATGGAGGCGATGGACGCGAGCGGCAGTCGGCTGTGCCAAATCATGCAAGGCGCCGGCCTGCGGCCCTGCACCGCGCAGCATTTCCAGACGGTGCTGGCGACCGCCGGCGTCGTATCCCTCGCTAACACTAGCTTCGCCTCTCGCATGGACGACATGATGGTCAACTCCATCCGCAACTTCACCGCCATCAAGAAGCGCGCGGACGACCTTGCCGCACTGCTCCAGCCCGCGCGCCCAGGCTCCTCATTGCCTTCCACCCTCATCGGCGTCCATGGTGACAAACTCTTTCAAGCCCTGGTGGCCCTGCAGGTGCGGGAGGTCGCGACAAAGAATGTGCACCTCGAGGCCGCGCTCGCCGCGCAGCGCCTCGCCATGCAAGAAACTGTCGACCTGCACATCCACGTCTACGAGGAAATCGTCTACATAGGCCACTACAAGGCTAGCGAGGACAGAAAGACCTTGGCCTTCTTCCAGCGGCTGGAATCTTTGGACGCCATTATTCAGAAGCACGTCGACCTGGCCACGAAAGCCGCGGCTACTTAGCCGCCGTTCGGTGGGCCGGCGCCCTGAGTCGAGGAGGTGGACGTTGATACGTCTCCAACATATCTATAATTTTTGATTGTTCCATGCTATTATATTATCCATCTAGGATGTTTTATATGCATTTATATGCTATTTTATATGATTTTTGGGACTAACCTCTTAACCTAGAGCCTAGTGTCAGTTTTCTGTTTTTTCCTTGTTTTTGAGTATCGCAGAAAAGGAAAACCAAATGGAGTCCATTTGACCTGAAAATTGACGGAGATTATTTTTGGACCAGAAGAAGCCCACGGAATATCGAAGATGGACCAGAAGAGTCCCGAGGCACCCACGAGGGTGGGGGCGCGCCCTACCCCCCGGGCACGCCCCCCTACCTCGTCGCTGCCTCGAAGACCCCCTGACTTGTTCCCGACGCCAAAACCTCTTATATATACAGAAACCCCCAGAACATAACCTAGATCGGGAGTTCCGCCGCCGGAAGCCTCTGTAGCCACCAAAAAACAATTGGGACCCTGTTCCGGCACCCTGCCAGAGGGGGGATCCCTCACCGGTGGCCATCTTCATCATCCCGATGCTCTCCATGACGAGGAGGGAGTAGTTCACCCTCGGGGCTGAGGGTATGTACCAGTAGCTATATGTTTGATCTCTCTCTCTCTCTTGTGTTCTTGATTTGGCACGATCTTGATGTATCGCGAGCTTTGGTATTATAGTTGGACCTTATGATGTTTCTCCCCCTCTACTCTCTTGTAATGGATTGAGTTTTCCCTTTGAAGTTATCTTATCGGATTGAGTCTTTAAGGATTTGAGAACACTTGATGTATGTCTTGCATGTTCTTATCTGTGGTGACAATGGGATATTCACGTGATCTACTTGATGTATGTTTTGGTGATCAACTTGCGGGTTCAGTGACCTTGTGAACTTATGCATAGGGGTTGGCACACGTTTTCGTCTTGACTCTCCGGTAGAAACTTTGGGGCACTCTTTGAAGTTCTTTGTGTTGGTTGAATAGATGAATCTGAGATTGTGTGATGCATATCGTATAATCATACCCGCGGATACTTGAGGTGACATTGGAGTATCTAGGTGACATTAGGGTTTTGGTTGATTTGTGTCTTAAGGTGTTATTCTAGTACGAACTCTACGATAGATCGAACGGAAAGAATAGCTTCATGTTATTTTACTACGGACTCTGGAATAGATTGATCAGAAAGGATAACTTTTAGGTGGTTTCGTACCCTATGATAATCTCTTCGTTTGTTCTCCGCTATTCGTGACTTTGGAGTGACTCTTTGTTGCATGTTGAGGGATAGTTATATGATCCAATTATGTTATTATTGTTGAGAGAACTTGCACTAGTGAAAGTATGAACCCTAGGCCTTGTTTCCTAGCATTGCAATACCGTTTACGCTCACTTTTACCACTTGCAACCTTGCAGTTTTTATATTTTCAGATTACAAAAACCTATATCTACCATCCATATTGCACTTGTATCACCATCTCTTCGCCGAACTAGTGCACCTATAAAATTTACCATTGTATTGGGTTTGTTGGGGACACAAGAGACTTTTTGTTATTTGGTTGTAGGGTTGTTTGAGAGAGACCATATTTATCCTACACCTCCCACGGATTGATAAACCTTAGTTCATCCACTTGAGGGAAATTTGTTACTGTCCTACAAACCTCTGCACTTGGAGGCCCAACAACGTCTACAAGAAGAAGGTTGCGTAGTAGACATCAAGCTAATTTCTGGCGCCGTTGCCAGGGAGGTGAGTGCTTGAAGGTATATCTTTAGATCTTGCAATCGAATCTTTTTGTTTCTTGTTTTATCACTAGTTTAGTCTATAAAACAAAACTACAAAAAAATGGAATTAATGGTGCCTCATATTCTTCATCTTTTTAATGTCTTTCGTGAAAATGATGGGAAGGAAAATTGTGCTCAAGTACTAGAAGAAGAATTACATAGAATGCTTGGCATAAAATATGTGAATGATGAGAATTATTGCAATGTTGTTAGTACAAATTCTTTGAATACCGATGATGCTAATGATATGCAAAGCCAAAAGCTTGGGGATGCTATGTTTGATGAAGATGATATGTTTAGTCCCCCAAGTTTTGATGAGCAAATTTATTATGATGAAAGCATGCCTCCTATTTATGATGATTATTGTGATGACATGTATGCTATAAAGAAGAAATATAACCATGAAACTTGTCATCAAGATTTTAATTTTCAATTGGATTATGCTTCACATGATAGTTATTTTCTTGAATTTGCTCCCACTATTCCGAATGAGAAGAATTTTGCTTATGTGGAGAGTAAAAAAAATTATATGCTTGTAGATCATGAAAAGAATGCTTTATGTGATAGTTATATTGTTGAGTTCATACATGATGCTACTGAAAATTATTATGAGGGAGGAACATATGCTTGTAGGAATTGCAATAATATCAAGTTTCCTCTCTATGTGCTTAAAGTTTTAAAGTTATGCTTGTTTTGCCTTCCTATGCTAGTTGATTATTGTTCCCATAAGTTGTTTGCTCACAAAATCCCTATGCATAGGAAGTGGGTTAGACTTAAATATGCTAGTCATATGCTTCATGATACTCCCATTATGTTTCAATTCTTATCTTTTATGCGAGCAGTATTGAAATCATCATGCCTAGCTAGGGGCGTTAAACGTTAGCGCTTGTTGGGAGGCAACCCAATTTTACTTTTGTCCTTTGCTTTTGCTCCTGTTTAGTAATAAATAATTCATCTAGACTCTGTTTATATGTGGTTTTATTTTTTAATTAGTGTTTGTGCCAAGTAGAACCTTTGGGAAGACTTGGGTGAAGTCTTTGCGATCTTGCTGTAAAAAACAGAAACTTTTGTGCTCACGAGATTAGATGCCATTTTTTACTGGAGAGTGATTTTTGGTTGATTATTTTTGAAGATTATTAATAGATAAATTACTCATGGACACCAATTTATTTCAGAATTTTTGGATTTCCAGAAGTATATGTTTGATACATATTACTACAGACTGTTCTGTTTTTGACAGATTCTGTTTTCTATGTGTTGTTTGCTTATTTTGATGAATCTATGAGTAGTATCGGAGGGTATGAACCATAGAGAAGTTGGAATAAAGTAGATATTACAACAATATAAATAAATAATGAGTTCATTACAGTACCTTTAAGTGATGATTTATTTTTTTATACTAATAGAGCTTACGAGTTTTCTGTTGAGTTTTGTGTTGTGAAGTTTTCAAGTTTTGGGTAAAGATTCGATGGACTATGGAATAAGGAGTGGCAAGAGCCTAAGCTTGGGGATTCCCAAGGCACCCCAAGGTAATATTCAAGGACAACCAAAAGCCTAAGCTTGGGGATGCCCCGGATGGCATCCCCTCTTTCGTCTTCGTCTATCGGTAACTTTACTTGAGGCTATATTTTTATTCACCACATGATATGTGTTTTGCTTGGAGCGTCATTTTATTTTATTTAGTTTTGCTTGCTGTTTGAATAAAATACCAAGATCTGAAATTATCAAATATTAGAGAGTCTTCACATAGTTGCATAATTATTCGGCTACTCATTGATCTTCACTTATATCTTTCGGAGTAGTTTGTCATTTGCTCTAGTGCTTCACTTATACCCTTTTAGAGCACGGCGGTGGTTTTATTTTGAAGAAATAGATGAACTCTCATGCTTCACTTATATTATTTTTAGAGTCTCTAGAACAGCATGGTAATTTACTTGGGTTATGAAACTAGTCCTAATATGATAGGCATCCAAGATGGGTATAATAAAAACTTTCATATAGAGTGCATTGAATACTATGTGAAGTTTGATTCCTCATGATTGTTTTGAGATATGAGGATGGTAATATTAGAGTCCTGCTAGTGAGTAGTTGTGATTTTGAGAGGTACTTGTGTTAAAGTTTGTGATTCCCGTAGCATGCACGTTTGGTGAACCATTATGTGATGAAGTCGGAGCATGATTTATTTATTGATTGTCTTCCTTATGAGTGGCGGTCGGGGACGAGCGATGGTATTTTCCTACCAATCTATCCCCCTAGGAGCATGCGCGTAGTACTTTGTTTCGATAACTAATAGATTTTTGCAATAAGTATGTGAGTTCATTATGACTAATGTTGAGTCCATGGATTATACGCACTCTCACCCTTCCACCATTGCTAGCCTCTCTAGTACCGCGCAACTTTCGCCGGTACCATAAACCCACCATTTACCTTCCTCAAAACAGCCACCATACCTACCTATTATGGCATTTCCATACCCATTCCGAGATATATTGCCATGCAACTTTCCACCGTTCCGTTTATTATGACACGCTCCATCATTGTCATATTGCTTTGCATGATCATGTAGTTGACATCGTATTTGTGGCAAAGCCACCTTCATAATTCTTTCATACATGTCACTTATGATTCATTGCACATCCCGGTACACAGCCGGAGGCATTCATATAGAGTCATATTTTGTTCTAAGTATCAAGTTGTAATTCTTGAGTTGTAAGTAAATAAAAGTGTGATGATCTTCATTATTAGAGCATTGTCCCAGTGAGGAAAGGATGATGGAGACTATGATTCCCCCACAAGTCGGGATGAGACTCCGGAAAAAATAAAAAAAAGGAGAGAAAAAAAGAGGCCATAAAAAGAGAAGGCCCAAAAAAACAAAAAAATGAGAGAAAAAGAGAGAAGGGACAATGCTACTATCCTTTTACCACACTTGTGCTTCAAAGTAGCACCATGATCTTCATGATAGAGAGTCTCCTATGTTGTCACTTTCATATACTAGTGGGAATCTTTCATTATAGAACTTGACTTGTATATTCCAATGATGGGCTTCCTCAAAATGCCCTAGGTCTTCGTGAGCAAGCAAGTTGGATGCACACCCACTTAGTTTCTTTTTGAGCTTTCATACACTTATAGCTCTAGTGCATCCGTTGCATGGCAATCAATACTCACTCACATTGATATCTATTGATGGGCAACTTAATAGCCCGTTGATACGCCTAGTGGATGTGAGACTATCTTCTCCCTTTTTGTCTTCTCCACAACCACCATTCTATTCCACCTATAGTGCTATGTCCATGGCTCACGCTCATGTATTGTGTGAAGATTGAATAAGTTTGAGAACATCAAGGGTATGAAACAATTGCTTGGCTTGTCATCGGGGTTGTGCATGATTTAAATATTTTGTGTGGTGAAGATAGAGCATAGCCAGACTATATGATTTTGTAGGAATAGCTTGATTTGGCCATGTTATTTTGAGAAGACATGATTGCTTTGTTAGTATGCTTGAAGTATTATTGTTTTCATGTCAATATTAAACTTTTGTTTTGAATCTTATGGATCTGAATATTCTTGTCACAATAAAGAAGATTACATTGATAAATATGTTAGGTAGCATTCCACATCAAAAATTCTGTTTTTATCAATTACCTACTCGAGGACGAGCAGGAATTAAGCTTGGGGATGCTGATACGTCTCCAACGTATCTATAATTTTTTATTGTTCCATGCTATTATATTATCCATCTAGGATGTTTTATATGCATTTATATGCTATTTTATATGATTTTTGGGACTAACCTATTAACCTAGAGCCCAGTGCCAGTTTCTGTTTTTTCCTTGTTTTTGAGTATCGCAGAAAAGGAAAACCAAATGGAGTCCAATTGACCTGAAAATTGACGGAGATTATTTTTGGACCAGAAGAAGCCCACGGGGCATCGGAGATGGACCAGAAGAGTCCTGAGGCACCCACGAGGGTGGGGGCGTGCCCTACCCCCTGGGCGCGCCCCCTACCTCGTGGCCGCCTCGGAGACCCCCCTGACTTGTTCCCGACGCCAAAACCTCTTATATATACAGAAACCCCCTGAACATAACCTAGATCGGGAGTTCCGCCGCCGCAAGCCTCTGTGGCCACCAAAAACCAATGGGGACCCTGTTCCGGCACCCTACGGGAGTGGGGATCCCTCACCGGTGGCCATCTTCATCATCCCGGCGCTCTCCATGATGAGGAGGGAGTAGTTCACCCTCGGGGCTGAGGGTATGTACCAGTAGCTATGTGTTTGATCTCTCTCTCTCGTGTTCTTGACTTGGCACGATCTTGATGTATCGCGAGCTTTCCTATTATAGTTGGATCTTATGATGTTTCTCCCCCTCTACTCTCTTGTAATGGATTGAGTTTTCCCTTTGAAGTTATCTTATCAGATTGAGTCTTTAAGGATTTGAGAACACTTGATGTATGTCTTGCATGTGCTTATCTGTGGTGACAATGGGATATTCACATGATCTACTTGATGTATGTTTTGGTGATCAACTTGCGGGTTCAGTGACCTTGTGAACTTATGCATAGGGGTTGGCACACGTTTTCGTCTTGACTCTCCGGTAGAAACTTTGGGGCACTCTTTGAAGTTCTTTGTGTTGGTTGAATAGATGAATCTGAGATTGTGTGATGCATATCGTATAATCATACCCGCGGATACTTGAGGTGACATTGGAGTATCTAGGTGACATTAGGGTTTTGGTTGATTTGTGTCTTAAGGTGTTATTCTAGTATGAACTCTACGATAGATTGAACGGAAAGAATAGCTTCGTGTTATTTTACTACGGACTCTTGAATAGATTGATCAGAAAGGATAACTTTTAGGTGGTTTCATACCCTACAATAATCTCTTCGTTTGTTCTCTGCTATTAGTGACTTTGGAGTGACTCTTTGTTGCATGTTGAGGGATAGTTATCTGATCCAATTATGTTATTATTGTTGAGAGAACTTGCACTAGTGAAAGTATGAACCCTAGGCCTTGTTTCCTAGCATTGCAATACCGTTTACGCTCACTTTTACCACTTGCTACCTTGCTGTTTTTATATTTTCAGATTACAAAAACCTATATCTACCATCAATATTGCACTTGTATCACCATCTCTTCGCCGAACTAGTGCACCTATACAATTTACCATTGTATTGGGTGTGTTGGGGACACAAGAGACTTTTTGTTATTTGGTTGTAGGGTTGTTTGAGAGAGACCATCTTCATCCTACACCTCCCATGGATTGATAAACCTTAGGTCATCCACTTGAGGGAAATTTGCTACTGTCCTATAAACCTCTGCACTTGGAAGCCCAACAACGTCTACAAGAAGAAGGTTGCGTAGTAAACATCAGACGTCATTGATGGATGCATCCCTTCTTCTTGCCTCCTGTAACCAGCACTGCATCGCCTCGTGGCCTTAATGTTTTATTATTATAGTACTCCCTCTGTTCCCAAATATAAGTCTTTCTAGAGATTCCAGCAAGTGACTACATATGGAGCAAAATGAGTGAATCTACACTCTAAAATATGTCTACATACATCCGTATGTTGTATTCCATTTGAAATATCTAAAAAGGATTATATTTAGGAATGGAGGGAGTATATGGCATTTTTATTCCAGTCATAATGTTTTCACTATGAGGTGGGGCCTCAGTTGAGCAAACCGACCATTGGCAAATCCTCACCCCGCCCACCGGGCGTCGGCTGAGTTTAGAATTAGAAGAGAGAAACGAGGGAAAAGAGCTAGCTGTAGCACGGACGCTGTTGTCAGATGGGACTCATGTTGATAGAATAGGAGTACTGAGCACTCGTACCTCTTTTTTTAGGGAAAAAGTAGTCGTATGTCTAGTACTACCACTAGTTGGGTGCGTGCGACCTATACCTGTCATCACTTTAGGTCTCCTTTTCGAACCGCAGCTAAGCTTCACCGTACATATTTTTTCACGCATTTATCCTCCTATAGCTATATGTACTCCTAGGCTATTTCCACGTGCTCCCTTTCACCGACATGTGGGACATAGAGCATCTGGGTCGTAGTGCATGCACGAATCGGAGCATATGTCAGGGTACTTTACATTTCAGACATCACGAATTACATGCAAACCCCCTGCAGAAGAATAAATAAATAAATAAATTACTACATGAAACTAGATTATTTTCATAGAAACTGGAGCACATTCATTAAATTTTGGACATAACACGTTTATAAAAACTACCAGACCTAAACCAGTCTAAGGGCCTCTTTGATTTGCAGGATACTGAAAACACAGGAATGGGGAAAGTATGATGGTGATGAACCGAGACGAGGAGAACTCTAACTCAGTTAGAGGTTAGAGTTAGATTCTAACCCTGAACTAACTCTAAACCAAAGATGTATGGATGGCAGGGTTAGATTGAAATGACAATAAATGTTCTTTCTCAATCATTTTACTACTTTGGACCCTATTTCCTGCCGGATTTGGTGTGGCCGGCTCTTGTGTGGCCTGCTCCCGCTCACAATTGACATAAACGAACCATCTTTACAAATCAAGCATGCAAAACATGATAAATTTTACTTTGTCCATACAAATGAGATATCCCACTTAAACATACAAGTCCTCAATCAAGCTTCACAAAAAAAACACTCCATGAAACAAAGCATGAGCTAACTCATCACGGAAGTTATTCACGATAGGGAGGGAGCCCGGAGCCCCTCACGCACCCACGGAGGAGCTCATCATCGTCGCTATGGAGGAAGGCTCTGTAGAGCCCAAGCCCCAGGAAGCCTAAAACTGAAATACCTAGAAAGGTGAACTGGATCTTTGGGCCTCTAGAAAGATTTATTACCTCCTCAAGCAGCATCAAACAATTCCATGCGTGCACCACAAATCTATACCAAGTTTAATCAAGATCTACTTTTCCAGATCAGAATTAGCGCTAGAGCGAGCAAGATCAATGATATGGATGTGAGACAGAGAAGGAACGAACAAACTCACCCCTCTCGCGACCTCCCTGGTAGATGCGCCACCGACGTGCACGACAGAGGGAGAAAAACGACCGGTGAAGGGGGAGCGGGGCGAGCTTTGAAGGCTGGAGGGAGAGGGAGGCCGAAGGAGGGCGGCGGAGGCCGGAGGGAGAGGGCGGCCGGAGGAGAGAGAGGGCGAGCGGCGGAGCGGCGCTTGGGCGGGCGGCCCGATGGGGAACAGAGAGGAGTCATGCGAGCGGGGGCGGAGGGAGCGATCTGGTGCGGGCAGGGGAGATTTTTTTAGTTCTCTTTTAGTGGGCCCAAGGAGAACTAACCCAATTAGAACCTCTCCACCGGGCTAGTTTTTTTAGCTGGGTTAGAGCAAACTAGCTCAAACTAACCCCTCCTGTTTGGATAATTTGAGGCTATTTCAACCCAAACTAGCTCTAACTCAGGGATCCAAACAAAGAGGAGTAGTACTGTACACGCTATAGTTTGGACCGTAGCACATTGTTTTTTATGGCCATATCAACACATTGTTTTCTACTGCTGGTTCATTGGGCTGCCGTGGTTCGCACTCCTCCGATGTGAGTAGTAGTACTACTAGTATATACTGCATTGCTCCTTCTTACTACTACGTACTTCGCCGACATGTGGGAGAGCCAGCATCCGGGTCGACGTGTCATGCACCAGATTAGAGTGCGGAATGGAAGGAGAGCATCACCCTGGTCGTACCGCCAGTAATTCATGACTATAGTGAGTAGTCATATCACAAGTCTATCCAGCAGTAATGCGTCGTCAAATCGCACAGCCCGACCTTTCCAGCAGTAAGTAAGTTGAATCCGCTACTCCCTCACCCTCCTTGCCTCTCTATCAAACCACCTACGCAAAAACTGCCGCGCGTACTGCCCGGGAAAAGCCCGCCCTCAACTTTTAACTATGCGAAAATAGTTCGAGCTTGTTCATTCTATATAGATACTAGTACTATATGTTTATTGACCCGTGGGGTTGTTCAACGAATGGAGGGCCGGGGAGCACAAGTGAACAATACTACTACTACTAGTAAGATACACGTGCATTGCACGCATGAGATTTGGTAACCAAATTATGAATAAATAACACACTATAGCATGTAAGCTTTGAGTCATATATGCATGATGTAGATGTTCGTTTAATTCTTATAGTTCATCTAGTTCAGAATCAATTAGTTTTATAAAAAATCTATTTTAAGATTCATGGAATTATGCATTGTAAAGAATAAAGTAAAAACAAATAAGGACAATTCATTTTGAAAAAAAGTTTGGGCAATTAAGATATGGAAGATTCTAGAACAAAGGAGAAGTCCTTGTGTTTTGAGGTTTGTGCATTATGCTTAAGTTCAACAATGGAGTCTTCTAGATTCTACACGTGCCAAAATTTGGTGGAATGTAGATGATATCCAACAGCCAGTAGTGCTCAGATTTGCCATCTTTGTACCGTCGGATTGGCTTCATCCAACGACCAACTTTCAAAGTTATTCACGCACTATATAGGGGTATAAAGTAGTAGTAAGTAGGAGTCGTATAGTTAGTCACATTAAATAGAGAGTTTCTTTTCTTTAATGCTAGGTACACAAATTGAAATGCTTGTTGTGGAGAGAAAAAGATAATCACTCCACTATATATGTACGCATGGGCCTGAGTGCTTGCTTTACTAGGGTTGCTCTCTTCATTCTCTCATCCTCTTCGATCTAAACAAGACAGCGGTAGTGACATTTTTTCTCTGCTCACCGTTGGTCATAGATCCAGCTGGATCCTTTCGGCTGGTGTGTGTAGAGGACTAGGTGCATCGTTCACGTGGTCATCGCCGGTGAGGGAGGAAACCCACAGCTGCCGGAGGGGCCCGGTCCTCTGCCCGTGCCGTTCTCTCCGACACAGCGCCGGCTCGGGAGGTCCTCCGACCCTTCTTCCTTCCTGCCGTATTGTTCGCAGATCCGACCTGCCGTCGCCGACATCCCGACGACCCTCAGGTATAAGTTCTTTGATAGCGGCCTTGCTCTACTGCCCCAACTCCCCACGTGTGTGCATGTGCATCTTTTTCTACTCCCATCAGCTCTTCCAAAGCCACCTAATTTTTTTATATTATTAGAGGTAAAGCTACTTCATGCATTCGAATCTAGGACTTGGTTCAAACAACGAAGAAAGGGGGGAAAGTTGTAGCATGAATCTAGGACTTGATTCAAAGAGGAAATAATATGGTGAAAGTAGTAGAGACCGGATACCCAACCGGTCTCTTGGTTCAAAAGGGAAATAATGGGAAAACGCAGTACAAACTGGATAAGGAACAGATCTATTATTGGTTGAAAAAAGGATAGAAAGTGGCGCCTGGTGGACAAGTCAACAGAGTATGTCCAGGATTAGATTTGTTGCCCTCACATAGTAAAAGGTCTCCAGGATTAGAATTGCTGCCCTCACATAGTAAAAGGTCTCCAGGATTAGATTTGCTGCCCTCACATAGTAAAAGGTCTCCAGGATTAGATTTGCTGCCCTCACATAGTAAAAGGTCTCCAGGATTAGATTTGCTGCCCTCACAGAGCATGAACAAACTCAGCATCACCACTTTATGCCTCCTTGTAGGTACATTGTGCTGATGCGTCCACTGTCGCATGTCCTTATACCAACCTTTTGCTGTTGTTAATGTAAGGGCGCATGTAAAATGAAGCGATCACACTGTTAGCTTAAGGACATGTCTAACCAGTGTTATTGTTAATCTAATGCCTCCAGTGATATGATGCAATTAAACGGTGTTACAAATGGTACTCCTGCTGTTTTCCCCAGTATGATAAGTAAGTTGCTCCTTTACGCTGCTGAGTGTCCTGGTGTCCCCACGGTCCCATGCCCTTAAACCAACTCGTTAGCTATTGTTGATTTACTGTATCTGGTAAACAAGCAATGCCACCATTAAAGTAATCCCATATTTGACGAATGTCATTGTTGATCATAATGCTCCCGGTAACATGAAGCATTGCTGACGTTTTAAAATTTCCACTGTCCTTGCGTGATTTCCATGAACATAATTAAGATGCTTCTTTTCATTTCATGTATGTTTCATATATTCTTATTGACTAGCAACTGTTTACTTTCTATCTTTTTGTGCAGATAGGGATATCCATTTCACCTTGTTGCTATTGTGACCTTTTGGTGAACTACACAAAACATTTTTTTGGAATGAGTTTCTTGTGCAGTTCAACTAAAATGTCACGTGGGCAACATCTCTCAATTTTGGTGGAACTGCACAAAATTGTGATTGGAGTTTCCAAAATCTCCGTCAAATTCTGCTGGTAATCTCGTGCAACATTTTATTAGCCTTTGCAAGATGAGCCGTCACTGTCACCACAATGGCACTTTATTTTAGTGGAATTGCACAAAAGGATAAGCAAATTATAGTTGCACCTTACATGAACCGGACAGTCAACCTTAATGTTCCTCAATTTTAGTGCAACTACTAAACAAGAGCCTGCCAGCTCACGAGATCAAGTACTTCTTCCTAGCTGAATGATGCAATCTTTGCTTCATTTCAGGTGAACTGCAGAAAAAAGGCGCATGAATTGAATCATGGAACTCCAGGCTGGCCTCATCCGAGTGGAGCTGCAGGTTGAGTTCAAGGAGTGCCATTATTATAGTAATCATGCTCTTCTTATTTGTGTTGTGCAAATAGGAATACTCAACTACAGATGTTGTGACTGTCAAGAGCATTCCCCAAGTTCTTCGGATGTATGACACGGCTAGCCAAGATGGATTTAATCCCGATATTCACTTTATCAAATGGCTCTAATGGGTTGGTTCTGAATCTTGCAAGCTGGGAATCAATGAGATGTGTAAGCATCTTTGTTGCACTTCTTATTTGAATCTTATTTGTTGGTTCTGAATCTTGCAAGCTGGGAATCAATGAGATGTGTAGGCATCTTTGTTGTACTTATTATTCGGATCTTATTTGTTGGTTCTGAATCTTGCAAGCTGGGAAACACGGCATGATGATGCAGAGGACAACAACCATAACAAACAGTTCAAACTTGGTAGTATTATCTGTGTGAAAGTGCGAAAAATGTGCTGATCGTGTGCGTCTTGAGAATAATAATTCTAATTGGTGTGCATGTTGATCCTGTGCCACTGATAGAATGAGCCAATGCATTGCTTGTTTTAAGTATAAATTTCTATTAAAGCTAATTAAATTTAAGTAAAGTGACCACTAACTCTTGTTATTACAGTACTAATACAGACCAGCTCGTGAACCGACGTGTGGCCGGAGTAGGTTTCTTAATGGAGGTGTTTGAATGCGCCGAGGGTGCATCTTCTGCCGGGCGTGCAGCGGGCGAGGGAGGGGTAGTAACTGTTGTCGCCTATACACACTCAGTTTAAGGTTGAATCCAGTTCCCCAAGAGCTGAAAAATGAACTGCTGCCGCCGCCTACCCACTCGTTCACTTGAAGAGACTCCAATGGCGATCCGAGGGGTGAGCCTGCTGGATATGGACTTCAACAAGGAGTTCCCCTTTGAGTTCGCCGTTCAGTCCTATGGCTGCACCAAGTTGAATATGATGTACACCAACGATCCGGACTCGGTGAAGCTCTGCCTCGCCGAGTTCAAGCAGTACCTACAGGACGAGAAAGCACAAGGTCGCAGGACTAGACCTTGTTCCCATCCATTCGTCTCCTGACAGGGACCAGCGGATCGCCGTCGCCCAAGTATGTGTGCGGGACGAGGTTCTCGTCTACCACTGCTGTAGGGACATCAGAGGTTCTGGAGCATTCGCCCGTTTCATCGACAGCGCCAATTGCACCTTCGCTACGGTGGAGAGAAGGAAGAACGCGACAATTTGGCCATCTGGTGCAACAAGCTTGTCGACATCCAGAAGCAATACAAGATCATCGGCAACGGGCATGAGAAGGACTCCGTGGTTGACCTCGCCGAGACCATCATCAACCCCTGATATGCCAACATGAAAGAAGACAACGATACCAAAGGACCTGAACACGTGGGAGGCACCTCTGAATCTAGCCTACATAACCTACACGGCCAAGGACGCATACGCATGCTACGACATGTACAGGCGAATCTTGGACATGAGGGCGTGTCTGCTTCCCATAACCGACGAGTACACGGACAACCACAGCGTCATGATCAAGCATGCGAGGAAGGTCTAGATGTTGTACTTTATCTGTTTATAAGCACCTTTATCATCTGAGTGTTTCATGCATTAGCCTATGTGTCGTAATTATCTGTTTTGTCCAAAATATTTCTTTTAAGAACCCACTAACCTGTTTGCTTTTTTTAGTGGCTACTTGCTTATGTATTTAACTAGTTCACTCGTCCGTATAAAAAAACTAGTTCACTCGGCTGCCATGCTTTGAATATCCTTCCTCCCAACATATTCCCCTTCTCAGGTGGACTCAGCAGGTCTCGTACACAGACATATGGGACCAAGCACCTATCCATTTGTATTTCTTTATTTTGTTCAATCTTTCGTCCTCTTCCTATACAGCGGCTGGCCATCATAGCCTATGGCGTTGGCCAGGCCATCCTTCTACTCCCACACATCGTCCGGCGGCGGCAGCTCCACCGGCCCACCTTGCACCCGAACAAGTCAACCCTCATACTCCCCTCCGCCTGCGTCTTCCCCCGCTCCGGTTCGTTCGGTCCGAGGTCTCGACGTCGTCCTCCGCCTTGGTGCTCTCGTCGCGGCATCGCAGTCTGTCGTTCCCAACATGGTCAGCAAAACAAGAGGAATCGGGAGACAACTGTTCATCGAGAGGCTGACAGTCCTGGGCTCACCAGGTCCATGGCCTAGGTTTTGTTGTTTAACATGGGCAGCCCACGACATGTTTCAACATTTTTTGGATCCAGCAGGTATCAAGCGGCCTCTGGGCCTCCCAGCCTAGCTTGTCTATAACATTAGCAGCCCAAGTTATGTTTGTTTTTTCAAGACGATGCACAGCTCAGTTCTATTTTTCTATAAGAATGCAAAACTGAACCTATATTTTCTATAAGAATGCAAAACTGAACCTATATTTATATCTTATTTTATTACATATATATATATGATAGAAACAACATAAGGTTCCGTTAAACCTGTCGTTCGTCCAACCATTTTATAGACCTTCCCACTTCCTTTGTTTTTCGTTTTCATTAATCCTATATCTGAATTTTCTCCCACTTTCTTTTTCGATGTAAACTGAGTTTTCTCCCAGTACTTTTCCCTAGAACCAACTCAACTGTCCCACGTCTAGCCTAAAAAATAATAATACCCCACGTCCTATTAACTCATCAAATTAAAATGATATTTTATTTCGTAAATTGAAAGTTCTTACAAAATAATAATAATAATTGTTTATATATAACTTGGCAAGTTAACTCCTAGTGAATGCGTACATAAGCTTGCAAAGATTTTACTGACCAATGCAGTAATAGACGTGCAATCATGTGTTTATGTTTTTATAACATTTCTCCGTCCAGACCAACATGATATTTTCAACCAGCCCAGCAAGTCCGCGGATTTTGAGAAAAATGCAAATGGGCTTTAAATTCTACCATATATATAAATAGGCTGCATAGATGCTACATCATTGTTTCACCCAGCCCACCAAGACTAAAAAACAAATGGACTGGCTGACATGTGGGCCAGTAGGTCAAAGCCTAAGCAAGGCGTTGGATTTACATCCAACGGCCGGCATTCTTCTTCAATCTCTCGTCTTCTTCCCCCAGCGCTGGCGGGACCGCCTGCTCCAGCCTTCGGTATCCAGCGGTGGTGTTTTGTGCGCCTCAGTGAAACGCTACCCCGCCGACGGCCAGGCCATCCCTCCACTCCGCACCTTCTGTTATTCTCTGCCGAGTGTAGGCCCACCCCGCACCCGAACCAGTCAAGGTTCCCACTCCTCTCCATCTGCGACTCTACTGCCGTGTCTTCCCAATCTCCGGGTCGTTCCAGTCTGGGGCCTCGCCGTTGTCCACCGACCTTGGTGCGCTCGGCACGGTGTGGTCAACGTGGTCAACAACCAAGAGTCATCGGAAGATGACTGTACGTGAGAGGCTGACAGTGGGGACGCACCACGCCCATGGACGCATGCATGCAACTGCTAACTTTTTACCCTGAAAAATAATGTTTTCTCCCCCTGACAGCTGGAACCCACCAGCTACATCTTCGCACGCAAGGAAGTGTGTCCTTATTACGGGCAAAAAAAATCCCCCTGACAGCTGGGACCCAGCAGCTATATTTTCGCACGCAAGGAAGTGCGTCCTTATCCTGTTCATCGGGAGGGGTCTGGCGTACCGCAAAACAGAGGAAACGGACTTCTCTTGGACCTCCTATGGTCGAAACGGGGTCCTGTTGATCGGGAGGGGTGTGGCGTACCGCAAAACGGAAGAAACGGACTTGTGTTGGAGCGCTACGGTCGAAACGGGGGTCCTGTTCATCGGGAGGGGTGTGACGTACCGCAAAACGGGACTCCACGGGATACTGTTCATCTCCACCGTTGACTGCCTCCACGGGCTACTGTTCATCCACCGTCGACTTGTTGGGTTCTACGGTAGGGTGCGTCAACTGCAAAGTAAAATTTTCCTACGTGTAGAACAACCAAGAACATGCTACGGGAGATGGATCACAGTTCGTTACCACTAGATGTGCAGTGCCGTGCAGCGGAAGAAGAGTTGGGGCAGCGTGTCCACGTGGATCGTCTCCTCCTCGTGCGACCTCCCTCGAACAGTCGGTCGTCTGATCCAACGTACAAGTTCGCCGGAGCGGCGCAGGTGCACCACCTCTAACGGTATCCGCGCGTGCAGGAGGAACGTCGTGCGGCGGACTGCTAGGTCCGATCAGACAACCTACGGCGAGTTGAGGTGGCTATTCGCAACACATGCAAACCCTAGTGACAGCGCCGAAGTGATCCACTTTATGAGTGTGCCGCACCTCCACTTTATATAGGCGTCCGTCGTGGGCTCAACACTTGGGCCTCGCACGCACCCTAAAGCCCACAAGTCTACTCGGCCACAATCCGAATATAGTTCGGATCACATCCGACCAGTGTCCTCGGATCCGACCTCGTAGGTTCCTTCCCTTAAGCGCGCGACCCCTTAGGTTCAAGTCAGCTTGGTCACAGTTCGGATCACCTCCGACCTGCACGTTGGTAGCGGCCTCTAGCAAGGCGTGCCGACCATCAAGCAGACTATGAAGCTGGTTAGGCGAACCTGTACAACGTGTCACACTTCTTTTCCCTTTGCCACACGATATATGTTGCCGAGCTCAAGGCGAGACTGCCATCCTTGTGCTAGGCCGACCTCTTTCTCGTTCCAGTGATGCCGACCACTATCCGGATTATCTCATAATCCTTGTCGCATGGCCATGCTTATCCTGGTCGGATCACACGAGGGGCCCAGAGTATATCTCTCCTGATCGGAGGGGCAAATCCCATCTTGCTCGACCATGTCTCGCAGCATGGGACTGGACAAACCCGAAACCTACCTTTGTAACTACCCAGTCACGGAGTAGCATTTGGTCGGCCCAAAGCAAGTCTGTCACCATCCCGAGTACATGTGTCAGCTCAGGTCTTAGGACATAGAACGTATGTTGTACTAGAGACTCACAGATGACATATCGTTGCGTCTCATAGTTGGGTCTGTCCGACTCAGACCTTATCTCGACTCGGATTCGACTACATCGAATTCGACTAGACCTTTCCAAGTCCATATTATCCGGTTAGCATCCAATGCTCCATGGCTAGTGAGACCGAGCCATCGACCATGTCATATGCTAGTTTAGTCGGCTGCGCGTCCACACAACCCTTTCGACTAGGGACCTTTTAGGACAGTCATCATACAATGCATAGTCCCACAAACAAGTCACATACTTGCTGATACACATCATTGATAATGTCCAAGGACTATCTTTATTCATAAACACATAGGAAATATCATCATACATGATTGCCTCTAGGGCATATCTCCAACACGACTGCCTCCACGGGCTCCTGTTCATCCACCGTCGACCTCCTCCAGCCTCCACCTGTGACTTTTCATCCACGGGCTCCTGTTCATCCAGCCTCCACCGCTCCTCCACTGGCTATTGTTCAACCAGCCCTCTCCACGGGGTCCTGTTCAACCACCCCTCCATGGGCTACTATTCATCCAGCCCTCCACCGGCTACTGTTCAACCAGCCCTCCACCAGCTACTATTCAACTAGACCTCCACGGGGTCCTGTTCATCTAGCCCTCCACGGGGTCCTGTTCATCCACCGGCTCGATCAATCGGGGTCCTGTTCATCCAGCGGCAATGGCCTCTACTAGCACGGGGTCCTGTTCATCCAACCCCCCACCTGGAACTATTCATCCAAACCCCCCCCCCCCAACAACGCTCACTGTTCATCAAGGGAAGGAGGCAGTAGTGTTCGATCGGCTTCAGTTAGCAGCAGTAGCGAAGGATCACTCGGGTTCAGTTAACAGCAAGGGATCGATCGGGGTTCAGTAACGTAGCTAGTGCAATCGCTCGGGTTCAGTTAGAGCCCAACGCCTCGCTCGGGTTCAGTTAGAGCGCAACGCCTCGCACACACGCGCGTACGTGTACGAGAGAAACGCGCATCGCTCGGCCCCCGACCACCCACCGTAACTGGGAACTCCCCCGATATTTTCCTCGCCCTCGCTTCTACCACGGTTTTCTCCATCATGGACGGCCCAAAGAATGTCATGCAGCTGCGTCTCCGGCCCGCCCAGGACGAAAATCCCATTTTCTATCATGATTTTTTGTCATAGAAGTAGGAGCCCACCACATCTATGATGATACCGGGTTTTGTCACAATTATCGTCATAGAAGTGTCATAAGCATGACAGAAAAAAAATCGTTCGGCCCAAAATGTCACATATGTGTCTTTTTTTGTAGTGCATGTAAATATGGAATATAAGAGCATGTGAATGCATAAGCATGACAGAGCAAGCAATGAGTTACATGTATTTTGGCTATATGCATCAGACCAAATGGTGTGAATATAGGAAGTGTACCTTCATGTTCATGAGTCCTTGCAAACAATATGTACATCAGCAAGAGATCATCATGGACATGAGTGTGATGCATATACTTACCTTGTGGTCTTGAGCTGGCTTTGGAAGAGATGAACCTGAGTAAACAAGGTTAGATAACACAGAAACATCTACTAAATAGAGCAAGAGCAGCAAACCACAAGAGTACCAAGATTGGGATGACATGTGGAGAGTGAGTACTAGGTACCCCAAAAGGTAATAGATATGCAATGAATTCGAAGATTTCCTTCCCTTAGATGTCTTTCTCCCCCTGAATCTTGTATGGGATACTCGGAAAAAGGTAGGGAAAAGAAAATCAGAGCAAAACATGAACAAAACAATCATAACAGAGAAAGCTCTCTCCCTTAGATGTGACTTCTCTCCTCTTGAATACCAAGCATCTGGGATCTCTCTCCCTTAGATGTGATTAAGCTTTAATGTGATCTCTCTCTCCCCCTTTGACATCAATTTCCAAGAAGGGTTCTGCTGGAATGTGAGTCGAATAGGTTTGGTCCTTGAGTCACATAACAAAGCAGCATATAGAATGTGATGCATGTAGAGGACAAGAATCATCGAGTGGAGCTGGAACAAATATGTAGGATGCAAATGGCAAACTGTCTTCTCAGCATTGAAATCGTTAACATCGAGTTGTTTTCTTCGGTGGCACCGAAATGGTTCGATTTGACCGAAAGAGACAAACCGGTGTGTCCGAGTTCAACACAGAGAGAGAACAATTGTCATCTCAGCTCACTAGGCAGATAAGATCTCACAAAGATTTGTAAGGAATTACCTAAAAGATTTGCAATGAATTGGACGCAGGGAATGCAGAACATAACAGAGAAAAAGAAAGGAAATATAGATGAAGTTTTTTAATAAATAAAGGGAACAAATATGCAAGAAACAAATGCAAGAAGAGAGAGAAACACTAGAGAACTTCATCTAGATTTGGTCGGCGACGAAGTCACCTATGTTAGAGTATATTGACTGAGGAGTCAAGTGAGAACACTTGATCGTAGGTCATACTCATCGTTTAAGCTCAAAATGGGGTTACCATTTTTCGTTTAAGCATTTTGATGTATTCGTATCTTGTTGAGCTGCTTTGACCCATGTCTTGGGGTAAAGCTTCTCTAAGATGGAATAACATACCTTGGGTGGTGATGGTGATCTTGATCATGTAGTCGAACTTGTGTGGGATGCTCAAGGTTGATTAGCGCATCAAGAGTTGGGAGCACCATTTGTGGTTTGAGTTCATCTACCTACATGGGTTAGTCTTGCAAGGAAGAGCACTTGTGTATCCTAAATGACAATCATGAAATTTGATACCAAATGAAATTTGATATTTTGAATTTGTCAAAGGATATGTTGAAAGGTTTCATGCTTCCTTGTCTTTAACCACCATGTTGTAGAGACTTGGTGATGTAGAGATTGCTCAAGATGTGAGTGATTTGCAATCTCATAGATTTAGATTCATCCAAGTACTTACAAGGGTTAGATAGCATGCAAGGGTGCAAATATATATCCAAGACATATGCTCATCATCATAAGAGAAATATCAAGGATTAGTCAAAGGCTCATGCCTTGCATGTATCCAAATGGAGTATCTACTCCAAGTTTGAAGCATCAATGATGTTCAATTCTCCTCTTAAACGGCAAAATACTTTCTCATCAAGCGGTTTGGTGAATATATCCGCCAATTGCTTATCGGTACGAACATGCTTAAGATCAATGTCTCCTTTAGCAACATGATCTCGAATGAAATGATGACGGACTTCAATATGCTTAGTTCGAGAATGTTGCACGGGATTGTGAGCAATCTTAATAGCACTTTCATTGTCACAAAGCAATGGAACATGTTTCACATAGATCCCATAATCTTTAAGAGTTTGGGTCATCCAAAGTAATTGAGCACAACATGAATCGACGGCAATGTATTCCGCTTCGGCGGTGGATAAGGATACCGAGTTTTGTTTCTTGGAGGACCAAGACACAAGAGATCTACCAAGAAATTGACAAGTACCCGAAGTGGATTTTCTATCAACCTTGTCACCGGCATAGTCCGAATCGGAGTAGCCAACAAGATCAAAAGAAGACCTCTTAGGATACCAAATGCCAAAATTTGGTGTCTGTGAATTAAGTATCTCACTATCCTTTTCACAGCCTTAAGATGACATTCTTTGGGGGGCGCTTGATATCGTGCACACATGCACACACTTAGCATAATATCGGGACGGGAGGCACATAGATATAACAATGAACCAATCATAGAGCGGTAAACCTTTTGGTTAACCGATTTGCCATCCTTTGTCAAGTCAAGATGTCCACTAGTAGGCATGGGTGTTTTCATACCTTTGCTTTCTTGCATGTTGAATTTCTTGAATAAGTCCTTGGTGTACTTTGTTTGAGAAACAAAGGTGCCCTCCTTAGTTTGCTTGAATTGAAAACCAAGAAAGAACTTGAGTTCACACATCATAGACATCTCGAACTTCTTCGACGTTAGCTTTCCAAACTTTTCACTAAAAATAATGTTCAAAAAAAACTTTTCACTAAAATGAGGGTTAGTCGAACCAACTATGATATCATCAACATCAATTTGGCACACAAATAATTCACCATTAACCCTTTTAGTAAAAAGAGTAGAATCTATCTTTCCAATCTCAAAGCCTTTTTCAATAAGGAACTTGGTCAAGCATTTATACCACGCTCTAGGAGCTTGTTTAAGACCATAAAGAGCTTTGTGAAGTTTGTAAACATGGTCGGGTTTCTTAGGATTAACGAAGCCGGGAGGTTGTTTAACATAAACTTCCTCCACAATTTCACCATTTAGAAAAGCACTTTTAATGTCCATTTGGTACAAGGTAATATCATGGTGATTAGCATAGGCAAGTAAGATGTGGATGGACTCAAGTCTAGCAACGGGGGCATATGTCTCACCATAGTCCATACCTTCGACTTGAGTGTAGCCTTGGGTGACGAGACGTGCTTTGTTGCGAACGACTTGTCCATCTTCGTCTTGCTTGTTGCGAAACACCCATTTGGTACCGATGATGTTGTGGTTGTTGTCGTGCTTCTCGACCAATGTCCACACTTGGTTCCTCTCAAAGTTGTGTAGCTCTTCGTGCATGGCATTTATCCAATCCGGATCTTCCAATGCTTCTTCAACCTTCATAGGTTCAATGCTAGAGATGAATGAATAATGTTCACAAAAATTAGCCAAACCAGTTTTAGAGCGAGTGATTATCCCAGTTTGGATATCATTGAAGATTTGTTCAATGGGATGATCTCTTGAGACTCTTGCTCGAACTCATGAGAGCTTTTGCTTGGGTCGGGGTGGAACATCTTCTTCATCATCTTGTCCTTCTTCTTGGCCTTCTTCATTGTTGACGTTGTCATTCTCTTGTCAAGGTGGAGAAGGAGGTTGATGAGGTTCATCTTGGTGTACTTCCTCGTTTTCTTCATCTTGATGTGTCCCACTTGTGGATGCTTCCGTGTCAACTCTTGGTTCACCTTGTCGTGAGGTGGAAGCTTCCACTTGGATGGACGAGGTACTCTCCTTCACCTCCATTGGACGAATCTTGCCAGTAGACAGGTCTTTGATACGTCTCCGTCGTATCTATAATTTTTGATTGTTTCATGCCAATATTATAAAACTTTCACATATTTTTGGCAACTTTTTATATGATTTATTGGACTAACCTATTGATCCAATGCCCAGTGCCAGTTCCTGTTTTTTGCATTTTTTTGTATCGTAGAAAATCCATATCAAACGAAGTCCAAATGCAATAAAATTTCACGAAGAATATTTTGGAATATATGTGATTTTTGGGAGTTGGAATCACTGCAAACGGAGGCCCACACAGGGCACAAGACACCAGCCGCGAAGATCAACCACTCGTGCCCGAGATCACTATCCAATCAAAAACCAGACTTCCAAGATCCATCTCACTCAGACCCTTTTGAATGTAGCGGATAACAACGGAGTGGCGCACCGCCCCTGAGCCAGGAGCGTGGTGGTGGGTTGTGCTCACCTCGTACGTCGGTTGGAGCTCTACTTCGGGCGCAAGGAAGCTTATATCCAGAAAAAAATCGTGTTAAAATATCAGCGCAATTGGAGTTGCGGACCTCCCGGAATATAAGAAACGGTTTTCAGCCAGATCAGGGGAACGCAAAACAGAAGAGAACAAAGAGGGAGATCCAATCTTGGAGGGGCTCCCGCCTCTCCGCCACCATGGAGACCATGGACCAGAGGGGGAACTCTCCTCCCATCTAGGGGGGAGGCCAAGGAAGAAGAAGAAGGAGGGGGGCTCTCTCCCCCTCGCTTCCGGTGGCGCCGGAGTGCCGCCGGGGCAACGATCGAGACGGCGATCTACATCAACCATCTTGCTACCGTCATCACCAACTTTCTCCCCCTCTATGCAGCGGTGTAACACCTCTTCCCCCCTCTGTAATCTCTACTTAAACATGGTGCTCAACTCCATATATTATTTCCCAATGATATTTGGCTATCCTACGATGTTTGAGTAGATCCATTTTGTCCTATGGGTTAATCATGATCTTGGTTGGTATGATTGTATATTTTATTTATGGTGCTGCCCTTCGTCTCATGCAAACGGAGGGATCCCCATTGTAGGGTGTTGCAATACGTTCATGATTCGCTTATGGTGGGTTGCGAGAGTGACAGAAGCTTAAACCCAAGTAGGTGGGTTATGGCGTATGGGAGTAAAGAGGACTTGATACTTAATGCTATGGTTGGGTTTCACGACCTTAATGATCTTTAGTAGTTGCGGATGCTTGCTAGGGGTCCAATCATAAGTGCATATGATCCAAGTAGAGAAATTATGTTAGCTCATGCCCCTCCCTCATGTAAAATTGCAAGAATGATTACCGGTACTTGTTATCGATTGCCTAGGGACAAATGACTTTCTTGTTAACAAAAGCTATCCACTTTTATTACCTTGTAATTTATTCGTATTTTTATTCTCGCAAAGTACTCGTAGTTTTATTCTTGCAAAATATTTTCATACTTGTTTTAGGTAAAGCAAACGTCAAGTGTGCATAGAGTTGTATTGGTGGTCGATAGGACTTGAGGGAATATTTGTTCCGCCTTTAGCTCCTCGTTGGGTTCGACACTCTTATTTATCGAAGAAGGCTACAAACGATCCCCTATACTTCTGGGTTATCAGTCTTGGATTGCTTCCGAAGGGTCTTTGTCTCCTACATCAATTGGCAATTGCTCTACTTGCGAGCCGTTAGATTCATCAAACTTCACATCTACCATCTCTTCAACCTTCCGGGTGAAATTGTTGTAAACACGGTAAGTGTGAGAGTTTGAGCCATAACCAAGTAGGAAACCCTCATGAGATTTAGGAGCAAATTTAGAACGACGATGCTTATCAAGAATATAGCACTCTGAGTCGAATACTCGAAAGTATCCAATTTGGGGTTTGTTACCGGTGAGAAGCTCGTATGCCGTCTTGCCGAGTAGCTTGTGAAGATACAAGCGATTTGTTGCATGACAAGCTATCTCAACCGCTTCCGCCCAGAAGTGTTTTGGCGTCTTGTACTCATCAAGCATCGTTCTCGCCATCTCAATAAGAGTCCGGTTCTTCCTCTCAACAACTCCATTTTGTTGAGGCGTGTACATAGCCGAGAATTCGTGTGAAATCCCTTCTTCGTCAAGAAAGGTATCCACATTTGCGTTCTTGAACTCCGTTCCGTTGTCGCTGCGAACCTTCTTGATCTTCACTTCAAATTGATTTTGGGTCTTCCTAGCGAAGTTCTTGAAGATCTTTTGGACCTGCGATTTATCATCAAGAAAGAACACCCACGTAAATCTTGAAAAATCATCGACTATGACTAGACCAAATGAGTTTCCACCGAGACTTTTATAGGCGTTGGGACCAAAGAGATCCATATGTAGTAGATCGAGCGGTCTTCTCGTGGTCATGATGTTCTTCACAGGGTGGCTTCCTCCAACCTGTTTTCCTGCTTGACAAGCACTGCACAATCTATCCTTGTCAAATATAACATCTTTTACTCCAAGGATATGATCACCTTTAATAAGCTTATCAAGATTTCGCATGCCCACATGACCTAACCTTCTATGCCACAACCAGCCTTTAGAGGATTTAGCAATTAAGCAAGTTCTAGGTTGAGCCTTTTTAGTGAAGTCAACAATGTATAGATCACCTCTACGTATACCGGTAAATACCATATTGTGATTATCTCTACAAAACACTTGGCAATCTACTTCAGTAAACAGGACATTGAAACCAAAGTCAGCAAGTCTAGATACGGAAAGTAAATTATAGCCAAGAGATTCAACGAGCATAACATTTTGTATGGAGCTATCATGTGAGATGGCCACCTTACCAAGGCCAACCACCTTACCCTTCGAGTTATCACCAAAGGAGACATACTTTCGGGGGCCGTCGTTTTCAGCTAGCTCACGAAACATATCCTTGTCTCCGGTCATGTGATCGGTACATCCACTATCAAGAACCCATTCCTTTCCTCCAGCCATGTAGCCGCGAAGATTAGCCATAAGACCAAAGTGTCTCATAGACTCATCGAGATCAAAGTCACTATCATCATCCTCATCATAGTATCCATGTTCAACATCGTCTTGTGATGGATCAATTCCTAGAGAGAGTGGTTCATTAGATAAATGATCATCACAACGTTCATCTTTATGAATTCTAATGGCTTCGTAGATGATATTGCTAATGATTCCAACATCTCCTTTGGCATGCATGAGGTTAGTAAGCTCAAATAGACAGTCACCAAACTTAGGATCATTGGAATTCATCTTACTCAAGGCAATAGACTTATGAAGAATCACATCTAGATTTAGCAAGGAATAGTTTGGAAATCGTTCCTCAAGAAATCTCCATATAGTGTAGGCACAATCAAGAGTAGGCAAGCAACCAATCAAGTTTCTAGGCAACCTCTAGTAATAAGATTGACAGTTCTAAGGTTGCGGATCCTGTCAATGGACTCATTAAGGGTAGGATGCAAAGGATCAACATGGGGTGCACAAGGGCTAGTAATGTACTTGTTCAAATGATATTCATTGAAAATCTCAAGCATCTCATTTTTCCATTCATGGAAGAACTCTCCATCAAGTATAGGCACAATACGTCTAAGACTCCCCAACGTAGACTCATCCATCTTCCTCCAATGGTGATTAAACCAAAGCAATGGAGACCAATGCTCTAATACCAATTGAAAGGATCCAGAAGAGGTGTCTAGAGGGGGGTGATTAGACCCTCAACAAAGAAAAGTAACAGTTTTTAAGTTCTTCAAGTTAAGGTGGAGTTTTAGCACAAGTTTAAACATTCACAATACATTTCAAGCAAGCATGGCAAGAGTATATGAGCAGCGGAAAGTAAAGCATGCAATTTCCAAGAAAGTAAAGAGATGGGATTGGAGTGTGCAAACGCAATTGGAGACACGAAGATATTTTCCGTGGTTCCGATAGGTGGTGCTATCGTACATCCACGTTGATGGAGACTTCAACCCACGAAGGGTAACGGTTGCGCGAGTCCACGGAGGGCTCCACCCATGAAGGGTCCATGAAGAAGCAACTTTGTCTATCCCACCATGGCCATCACCCACGAAGGACTTGCCTCACTAGGGTAGATCTTCACGAAGTAGGCGATCTCCTTGCCCGTACAAACTCCTTGGTTCAACTCCACAATCTTGACGAAGGCTCCCAAGTGACACCTAACTAATCTAGGAGACACCACTCTCCAAAAGGTAATAGATGGTATGTTGATGATGAACTCCTTGCTCTTGTGCTTCAAATGATAGTCTCCCCAACACTCAACTCTCTCTCACATATTTGGATTTGGTGGAAAGATTATTTGAGTGGAAAGCAACTTGGGGAAGGCCAGAGATCAAGATTCTTATGGTTGGATTGGAATATCTTGGTCTCAACACATGAGTAGGTGGTTCTCTCTCAAAAAATGAATGCTGGAAGTGTAGGCACGTTCTGATGGCTCTCTCCATGAATGAAGAGTGGGTGGAGGGGTATATATAGCCTCCACACAAAATCTAACCGTTACACACAATTCACCAAACTCGGTGGGACCGAATCATGAAACTCGGTGAGACCGATTCAGTTCAAAATGTGAACGTTAGGATTTTCGGTGGGACCGATATGATCAACTCGGTGGGACCGATGTGCTAGGGTTAGGGTAAAACCTCGACTCGGTTTGACCGATTACACAAACTCGGTGAGACCGATTTTGGTAACAAGCAAAACAGAGAGTTGGTCAAGCAAACTCGGTGGGACCGATTGCATATCTCGGTGAGACCGAAATAATTGCAATAGGCAACAGAGAGTTTGCAAGCCCATCTTAGTGAGACCGATATCCCATCGGTGAGACCGAACTGATTAGGGTTTTTGGCAGTGGCTATGTGAAATGAACTCGGTGGCGCCGGATAGATCAAATCGGTGGGGCCGAGTTTGACTTTAGGTTTGGGACATATGTGGAAATGAGAAAGTGGTTGAGGGCTTTGGAGCATATCACTAAGCACTTTGAGCAGGTAAGCCATTAAGCAACACCTCATCCCCTTTTAATAGTATTGGCTTTCCTATGGGCTCAATGTGATCTTGGATCACTAAAATGAAATGAAGAGTCTTGAGCTTTTAAGCTTTTGCCAATCTTCTGTCCTTAGCATCTTGAAGGGGTCCCACATCCTCTTGTCCATGCCACTCCACTGTTGAACTCATCTGAAATATACTAGGTGAAAATATTAGTCCAACAAGAGATATGTTGACATTAATTACCAAAATCACCCAGGGAGCACTCGTGCTTTCAGTGTGACACCCGCTCCCTCAGTTGTAGATACTATGAACATCTGGCAGACAAGGGCTGATGACTACTCGATAATTCAGTGCACCATGTTGTACGACTTGGAACTAGGGCTCCAGAAATGTTTTGAGCACCACGGGGCATATGAGATGGTTGAGGAACTGAAAATAATATTTCAGGCTCACGCCCGTGTGGAGAGGTATGAAGCCTCACATGGGTTCTTTAGCTGTGAGATGGAAGAGAACAATTCCCTTAGCGAGCACGTACTCAAAATGTCTGGGTACGCCAATCGTCTCAATCAGTTGGGAGTTGCTATTCCTGATGAAGTAGTGATTGATAGGGTCGTTTGATTTGTATGATTGGATCATATATGATTTGTTTAAGAAATCATTTGTATTACATTCCATAGGAAATCTAGCATCCATTTCAACCTCTTTTTACAATTTCTTTGTTTTTCCTATGGCATCAAACATTCTTTGTTTAATCCTATAGGATTCAAGTGGGCATGCCTCTCCAATATTGTAGTTTTCCTAATCTTTTGTTTTGAAATTCCAGCCAATCAAACATGCCCTAGGTGGATGCTAAAAATTCTATGGAATATAGTACAAAGGATTCCTTAGGAAAACAATCTTGTAAAATTCAATCCTACAACCACATGGCATAAGTGACGAGCAACCTAAAAAAAATGAATGTCTATGGTTCAGTCCTACAAATTAAATGATCAACGTAGGGAAAAAATCCTAAGAATTCTAATTTTTCAAAATTTCTATGAGAATCATTTTTTTTGGACAACTTCTACGAGAATCCTTTGAGTCAAAGAAGCCCAATTTAGTTTTGCAAAGAGAAAATTATATTTTTGTCCATACTTCTTTGGTGGAGGAAAACTCCACCTATGTTGTCTCAACATAGCCGGTCCCAAGCCCGGGTAAAGGAGAAGGGTTGTGATAGGCTTGGCGAGCCAACGTAAAAACTCAGCCACTCTTATGGAGATGAAACCCAAAAGATTTTCGTTGGGGCGTAACCCTCTCAGCGACGCGCCACATTGGAACCCGGGTGTGGTGGAAAATGGGCAAGGGCCGGGCCGTCACCCCCCAGGTGGCGCGCCGTATCTTGATCCGGATACGGTGGCAAGTGAGCAAGGATCGGGTCGTCGCATCCTTAGTGGCGTGCTACATCGGCGTCCGGATGTAGTGGAAAATGAGCAAGGGTCTTCGCATTTGACTCGACGAGTGCGAAGGGTAGGGAAGCTAGCCGAGCCTAGGAGGATTCGCTTAGGTAGCTGGAACGTAGGGTCTCTGATAGGGAAGCTTCGGGAGCTAGTTGATGCAGCGGTGAGGAGAGGTGTTGATATCCTTTGCGTCCAAGAAACCAAATGGAGAGGACAGCAGGCGAAGGAGGTGGAGGATACCGGCTTCAAGCTATGGTACACGGGGACGGATGCAAACAGAAATGGCGTAGGCATCTTGATCAACAAGAGCCTCAAGTATGGAGTGGTAGACGTCAAGAGACGTGGGGACCAAATTATCCTGGTCAAGCTGGTAGTTGAGGACTTGGTTCTCAATGTTATCAGCGCGTATGCCCCGCAAGTAGGCCACAATGAGAACACCAAGAGGGAGTTCTGGGAAGGCCTGGAAGACATGGTTAGGAGTGTACCGATTGGTGAGAAGCTCTTCATAGGAGGAGACCTCAATGGCCACGTGGGTACATCTAACATAGGTTTTGAAGGGGCGCATGGGGGCTTTGGCTATGGCATCAGGAATCAAGAAGGAGAAGATGTCTTAAGCTTTGCTCTAGCCTACAACATGATTGTAGCCAACACCCTCTTTAGAAAGAGAGAATCACATCTGGTGACTTTTAGTAGTGGCCAACACTCTAGCTAGATTGATTTCAACCTCTCGAGAAGAGAAGATAGGCGTGCGTGCCTAGACTGTAAGGTGATACCTGAAGAGAGTGTTGTACCCCAGCATAAGCTGGTGGTTGCTGACTTCCACTTTCGGATTCGTGTCCAGCGGGATAAGCGGGCCAAAGTCGCTAGAACGAAGTGGTGGAAGCTTAAGGGGGAGGTAGCTCAGGCGTTCAAGGAGAGGGTCATTAAGGAGGGCCCTTGGGAGGTAGGAGGGGATGCGGACAATGTGTGGATGAAGATGGCGACTTGCATTCGTAAGGTGGCCTCAGAAGAGTTTGGAGTGTCCAGAGGAAGGAGAAGCGAAGATAAGGATACCTGGTGGTGGAATGATGATGTCCAGAAGGCGATTAAAGAGAAGAAAGATTGCTTCAGCCGCCTATACCTGGATAGGAGTGCACACAACATAGAGAAGTACAAGATGACGAAGAAGGCCGCAAAGCGAGCTGTTGGTGAAGCAAGGGGTCGGGCGTATGAGGACCTCTACCAACGGTTAGGCAAGAAGGAAGGCGAAGGGGACATCTATAAGATGGCCAAGATCCGAGAGAGGATGACGAGGGATATTGGCCAAGTCAAATGCATCAAGGACGGAGCAGGCCAACTCTTGGTGAAGGACGAGGAGATTAAGCATAGATGGCGGGAGTACTTCGACAAGCTATTCAATGGGGAGAATGAAAGTTCTACCATTGAACTGGACGACTCCTTTGATGAGACCAGCATGCGTTTTGTGCGTCGAATCCAGGAGTCTAAGGTCAAGGAGGCTTTAAAAGGATGAAGGGAGGCAAGGCAATGGGTCCGGATTGTATCCCCATTGAGGTGTGGAAAGGTCTCGGGGACATAGCGATAGTATGGCTAACCAAGCTTTTCAACCTTTTTTCGGGCAAACAAGATGCCAGAAGAATGGAGACGGAGTATATTAGTACCAATCTTCAAGAACAAAGGGGATGTTCAGAGTTGTACTAATTACCGTGGAATTAAGCTGATGAGTCATACAATGAAGCTATGGGAGAGAGTCATTGAGCACCGCTTAAGAAGAATGACAAGCGTGACCAAAAACCAGTTTGGTTTCATGCCTGGGAGGTCGACCATGGAAGCCATTTTCTTGGTACGACAGCTTATGGAGAGATATAGGGAGCAAAAAAAGGACTTGCATATGGTGTTCATTGACTTGGAGAAGGCCTATGATAAGATACCGCGGAATTTCATGTGGTGGGCCTTGGAGAAACACAAAGTCCCAGCAAAGTACATTACCCTCATCAAGGACATGTACGATAATGTTGTGACAAGTGTTCGAACAAGTGATGCGACACTGATGACTTCCCGATTAAGATAGGACTGCATCAGGGGTCAGCTTTGAGCCCTTATCTTTTTGCATTGGTGATGGATGAGGTCACAAGGGATATACAAGGAGATATCCCATGGTGTATGCTCTTTGCGGATGATATGGTGCTAGTTGACGATAGTCGGGCAGGGGTAAATAGGAAGTTAGAGTTATGGAGACAAACCTTGGAATCGAAAGGGTTTAGGCTTAGTAGTACTAAAACCGAGTACATGATGTGCGGTTTCAGTACTACTAGGTGTCAAGAGGAGGAGATTAGCCTTGATGGTCAGGTGGTACCTCAGAAGGACACCTTTCGGTATTTGGGGTCAATGCTGCAGGAGGATGGGGGTATTGATGAAGATGTGAACCATCGGATCAAAGTCGGATGGATGAAGTGGCGCCAAGCTTCTGGCATTCTCTGTGACAAGAGAGTGCCACAAAAGCTAAAAGGCAAGTTCTACAGGACGGCGGTTCGACCCGCAATGTTGTATGGCGCTGAGTGTTGGCCGACTAAAAGGCGACATGTTCAACAGTTAGGTGTGGCGGAGATGCGTATGTTGAGATGGATGTGTGGCCACACGAGGAAGGATCGAGTTTGGAATGATGATATGCGAGATAGAGTTGGGGTAGCACCAATTGAAGAGAAGCTTGTCCAACATCGTCTGAGATGGTTTGGGCATATTCAGCGCAGGCCTCCAGAAGCTCCAACGCATAGCGGACGGCTAAAGCGTGCGGAGAATGTCAAGAGAGGGCGGGGTAGACCGAATTTGACATGAGAGGAGCCCGTTAAGAGATACCTGAAGGATTGGAGTATCACCAAAGAGCTAGCTATGGACAGGGGTGCGTGGAAGCTTGCTATCCATGTGCCAGAGCCATGAGTTGGTTGCGAGATCTTATAGGTTTTACCTCTAGCTTACCCTAACTTGCTTGGGACTAAAGGCTTTGTTGTTGTTGTTGTACTTCTTTGGTGGAGGAAATCAGTACTCTGTCAAAGTCCCGATAGACTAGTATTACTGATGTTAAGTGTAGTCAAAACTCTATTAGCCATTTCTTAGCAAATTATGCTAAGCTTAACGCACGCAAAGTTGTCTGGTTAGACTCTGGTCCGACAACGTTGTGGGCATGTGGAATGCGGATTGTAACCCTTGAATGTCGAGTACTACAAGTTTCATTTGGAAGAGAAACAAATACCCAACACACACTGTAGATGCGTATCGATGAGTTGCTCAGGGGTTAGGTTGAGCACAAACAATCAGGAGCGCCTTGGTGCAATCTTCTTCACTTCACTTGGTTTTGATAATTCTGTGCTAACCGCTGCACCATTTCCAAGGATTTGTTAAATCCAGTGTTATCTCTTCAACTAACCCCCTCGGAAGCGCCACCCAAATTCCTAACCCCGTCACATCTTTCATTCACGTCGCAACAAATCTACCCCGCGAAAATGTAAAAAGCTCGCAGCCTTTCTTCCAATTCAGCTTTCCAACCCTTTTTGGAGCCAGGTTTCAAAATTAACTTTTGGAACCAAACACCTTTCTCTGTTCAATTTTTTCACCAGCTGTACCGAGAAATGACTCCCAGATAAGATGTCTGGTGGGATCAGCTGTGCCTGCCCGTTTGCCCGTTGCTCGGTGAACAAACTGATGTCCATCATGTCACTTGACCATCGTGCCGCTAGGGCCGAATCCTGACCGTCCAATCGTGGCTACCAATGGATCTGCATGAAGATCATAGGATTCCCTTTGGATGTATCGATCGGAGCCGCTCATTACCAATCACGGTGCCCAAAGTGATGGATTCGCCACCCTTGAAGCTAGGCTTGTTAATTTAGAATCGTTTCTCGAATATTTCATCTTTTTCAGTTACATGTATCCTTTGCAGAAAATTGATTTGGTGATAAGATTAGTGGTAAACCGTCGCTTTGAAGTTTGAGGTGGTATCGTTTTCGTGACGAGATAATCTAGATGGACAAAGACAGTTGGTTTGTTTTCCGTCTGTTTTCTCTGGGGCACTTATCCAGTGGTTTCTTGTGGTTTGTCTTGATTGTATCGATCCATCCGGTGATGCCTGTCATGGTCCGTACCCCAAAAGCAACGAAAGGGAGGATTAAGATATGATTTTTCCATGACAATTTTCACACTTGGGCTGTGAACATATGTTATCGTTTAAACGTCTCTTCTCTTTCGTACTAGGATTCACTTTGTCTTGGTTTCAAATCATGCCATTCTTTTCATGATAAATTTTTTTCAACGACGTTCAGTATAGTGGTAGTAGTATCTTCCTCGACCAGTGTGCATTAATTACGCCAGCCACGACTGCATCTTGAAGACGAGACCATGCTCTGAGAATGTGCCCTTGGCCAAAAATAAGTCTAGTTTGGTCATCTCATGTCTTATCGCGGATTGATCACAGTCATGTGCTTGGCCGTTTGCTGAAATCTATCAAGATTTGGGGCGCACATGGTTGGTAAAAATGATGAGCCCCTTGAAGTCAGGCATGGATCGATTCTCATGTGTCGTGCAGGTGCAGCAGCGGATCAAAGGCCGAGCTGGCACACATGTGCCGTCGCATTTGCAGTCATCGCCACCAGGAACAGTTTTGGAGAAAACCCGTATAATTAATTAACGAAACCTGAAGTAAGATTCCAGTAGAAAAATCTGCAGTTAGACATCTCAGCTCTTGTTGGTCAGTTCATCCGGGAAAATCTCGGGCGCACGCTGAGAGTGGTGGGGGCGCACGTGCGAGTGGATGGATCGTCCAGCCTGTAAAGCTGCGGCGGGCTGTCATTTCTTTCCTTTCATAGTATTGCCCGAGCGGCCGAGCATCAGGAACTGGCCTGCAGGCAATAATCAATTCAGCTGCATGCCCGCTGCGCCACTGTTGCGCCGGAGTGTAGCGGAGGAGTGATATGGGGACCTCGAGACGCGTGCCGCCCCGCATCTGCTGCCGTGCCCGAGTATATTACGCCATGCCACGTCCATCCATGCGCGCGCGGCTCCGGCGCCCCGCCAGTCTGCCACACCATCAAGCGTCCACGATGTTATTGTTACCGCGACCACGTCACTGTTACCGGTCTGCAACGGTGTCAAACAGGGAGGCCATATTTATGGGTTCATGACTTACTTTATCACAATTAAGTTTAAGCAAATTGTGACTGTCACAAAAAATGTGGCTTATAAAATGGCCACCACAAGTGTGTAGCAAGATGACAAAAAATTAAGCCTATGACATGTGAACCATGCTAGAAGGAATAAACTTAACTCTCAAACGAATTAGATCCCATATGGAAATCTCTCTCTTCTTCTTCTTCCTTCTTCATTCTTGTTTCTTCTTCCTTTCACCAAGGCCAACTAGGACTTGTCGGCATTAGATAACTTTCATGAGCTAGCTAGTATCTAGGATAGATACTACGCAAAAGTAATTTGAACAAGTTTCACCGTGAGCAAGCGCGCGACAAAGTAGTTGAAATTAGCCCTCACGGTCCATGACTTGGGCGCTTCTTTGTCTGAATGGGTTATTCTCCTCATCGTTCCTCTAGTTGTACGATGGCATAATTCGGAACACAAGGATTCATCAGAAACAACGATGATGACCAGCAACCACTCTTCCTTTACATTTCTTTTCGTGTGCATTGAACTTTTCATGTGTAGTAGTCCTTCGCGTGTGCTGCAACTTTCCTTGTGGTTGGGGGCCATGGGAGGAGTGTTGCCCAACTATGAACGATGAGGGGGAGCGGGAGCAGCACCGCCGGCATTGACGTTGTCGCCCATGTCGTCGAGGATGAGGTTGCCGAGGTCGGGGAAGAAGATGTCATTGGCGAAGTCGTCGCTTCGCGCGAGTGCGCTTCCCAAAAACCTGATCGCCCCTCTCCCGTACAGGATCACGAGAGGCGGGGTTCCGGAGACCTGCTGTCCCTCCTTGCGGTGCACGCCGAAAGGAGGGATGGAGAAGACTTGCGTGGCGGCGCAATGATCTAGAACGGTGGTGCGAAACCATACGATACAGTGGCGGCTAGGGTAGACGTCTGCCTGACTATATAGTGCGGGCCGGGTAGGTCGTGGGAGTAAACCCCACGTCCGAGTCGCGATCCAAAAGAATCGGAAACGGTCCAGTAATTAATGCGTCCTTTAATTATTAATTAATGACTCGTTAATTTTCCCGAGCAGCAAAAATATAGACAACGTGCATAGCTCTGTCCTCGGCTCGGTTCAATCCCGCAACCCGCGGCGCGTCGTCACGAGGCGAGGCGTGGCGTGGCGAGGCGAGCGAGGAGGAGGAGCGCGCATGTAGGTCTCCTCTTCTCATGCTCATACAAGTGGTAGAAGAGCTCACCTTATAAAGGGTGCAACTCTCACTCAACTTCCATGGTGGGACTAAGCTTTAGTCTCACTCACTCCACTCACATGTGTGGATGAATGGGCCAAGAGAATTTCAGAATTTTAGTTGGGTTTAGGCCAAAGGCCTACTAGCAAAATTCCAACAATCCCCCACAAAGTCTCATTGGCACATCTCATCATTTAGTTCCAAAACATTGTTTATATACCGGTGCTCAGTGGAGACTGTAAAGTTGAACTTCCACTCAAAGATTTATACTACACTAGATCACAACTTGAATAGTGGACTATGCCTTGAACTACAAGTTTTCTGCGAGACTAGTTTCACACAAATTCTTGACCGATACTGGACTGCCGCAAGGCTTCCCCGCAGGTGGAGCGTATACGTCATACTCCAGGGCCTTTCATGAATTTATTAGAGAACACCCAATTCTCATAGACTGCGACGTTAACAGTCAAATTCATATAGGTGTGTTCCTCAGGAGATGCTCTGCAGGACAACATCTCTGCTTACCCGAATAAGCCACTTGAAACACATTAAGATAAGTATCAACCTGCCATGCAGATCAGGAGAGTACTGCATCTTCACGGAGTGGGATAATTAATATAGGGATACTCTCCTCCCAACTGACCAACAGCTTGTCTCCCACTTCTACTTCACCGGATCTCCGATCACATAGAGTGGGTTACCACTATGGACAACTCATGCGGTGGGTCTCAGACCCATCTCCATCGATGCATTATCTATCACATTACGTGATAGACCCTTTGTGAAGGGATCTGCCAAGTTTTTCGACGTTTGGATATAATCCAACGTAATAACTCCAGAGTTCCTCAATTTTCGGACAGATTTTAGTCTCCTCTTCACATGCCTTGAGGACTTCATATTGTCCTTAAAACTGTTTATCTTGACGATCACAGTTTGATTATCGCAGTTCATCAGGATAGGGGGTATTGGTTTTTCAACCATAGGTAAGTCCATCAAGAGCTCACGAAGCCACTCTGCTTCAACAGTGGCAGTGTCTAATGCTGTGAGTTCTGCTTCCATAGTTGACCTCGTTAAGATGGTCTGCTTGCAAGACTTCCAGGAAACAGCGCCACCACCAAGTGTAAAAATATAACCACTTGTCGCCTTAATCTCATCAGCATCAGATATCCAGTTTGAGTCACTATAACCCTCCAGTACCCTTGGATACCCGGTGTAGTGAATCCCATAGCTCGCAGTGCCTTTCAAGTAGCGCATAACTCTCTCAAGCGCATGCCAATGATCATCTCCTGGTTTTGACACAAACCGGCTCAGCTTGCTCACAGTAAAAGAGATGTCAGGCCTCGTGGCACTCGCCAAATACTTAAGCGAGCCAATAATCTCAGAATACCTCAGTTGATCTCTAGCAATCTGTAGATTCTTTCGAAGCAACACACTAGCATCATATGGAGTTGGAGAAGGCGTGCAGTCGCCATACCCAAAACGACTCAAGATCTTTTCCACATAGTGAGACTGAAGCAGTGTGATCCCACCATTCTCATCTCTCAACAGCTTGATGTTTAAGATAACATCAGCTACTCCTAAATCCTTCATCTCAAAACAGCCAGATAAGAAATCCTTAACCTCCTTGATTAAATCAAGTTTGGTTCTAAAGATCAATATGTCATCGACATACAGACAAGGAATAACTCCTTCGCCCCCACCATGGCGATAGTACACACACTTGTCACCATCGTTTACTACAAAGCCAGCAGCAGTTAATGTTCTTTCGAACTTCTCATGCCACTCCTTAGGAGCTTGTTTAAGGCCATATAAAGACTTTAATAACTTGCACACCTTTCCTTCCTGACCAGGTACTACAAAACCATCTGGCTGATCCATGTAAATTTCCTCCTTCAACTCTCCATTGAGGAAAGCCATCTTAACGTCCATTTGATGAACGAGAAGACCATGTGAGGCAGCCAGTGATAGTAGCACCCGAATTGTGGTCAGTCTAGCCACGGGTGAGTAAGTATCAAAGAAGTCTTCACCTTCTTTCTGGGCATAACCCTTAGCCACAAGCCGTGCCTTGTACTTTTCAATCGTACCATCAGGTCTAAGCTTCTTCTTGAACACCCACTTACATCCTACAGGTTTGCACCCATAAGGACGGTCAGTGATCTCCCAGGTTTCGTTAGCTAAGATGGAATCCATCTCGCTACGAACAGCTTCTTTCCAGTAGTCGGCATCAGGAGATGCATAGGCTTCTGAAATAGTCCTGGGTGTGTCATCCACAAGGTACACAATGAAATCATCACCAAAGGACTTTGCAGTCCTCTGTCTCTTACTCCTCACAGGAGTTCCATTGTCACCCTCAACAAGATTCTCAACATGTTCCATCGCAATGGTGGGTTCAGGAATTACAACGAATTCCTCACTAGATGGAGTAGGTATCTCCTGATTTGATGAACTCGACATATCCTTCATAGGGAATATGTCCTCAAAGAAAGTTGCATCATTCGACTCCATGATCGTACCAACATGCATGTCGGATACCTCAGATTTTATTATCAAAAATCTATAACCAATGCTATGAAAAGCATAGCCCAGAAGAACACAATCAACGGTTTTTGGTCCAAGCTTGCGCTTCTTGGGAATTGGTATATTGACTTTCACCAAACAACCCCAGGTACGTAGGTAAGAGAGTTTCAACCTTTTCCTTTCCCATTCCTCAAATGGTGTCATGGTATTATGCTTTGTGGGAACTCGGTTTAGGACATGACATGCAGTCATTAGCGCCTCCCCCCACCATTTCTTGGAAAGACCCGATGTGTCTAACATGGCGTTAACCAAATCAGTTAGAGTTCGGTTCTTTCTTTCGGCCACCCCATTAGACTGAGGTGGGTAGGGAGGCGTCCTCTCATGGATTATACCATGTTCCGCACACAAAAAAATCAAATTCATTGGAAAAATACTCTCCACCATGATCGGACCTTAGCCGTTTAATTTTTCGATCAAGTTGATTCTCCGCTTCAGCTTTATAGTTTTTGAAGAAAGTTAAAGCCTCATCTTTTGATTTCAGAAGATACACATAACAATATCTAGTGGAGTCGTCAATCAACGTCATGAAGTATCTCTTTCCACCTTTTGTCAACATGTCATTCATCTCACAAAGATCGGAATGTATAAGCTCTAGTGGCGCCAAGTCTCTTGCCTCTGCAGTCTTATGAGACTTGCGAGGTTGCTTAGCTTGCACACATACTTGGCACTTGGAGCCTTTGACAGTAGGGATTTTCAGAATTAAATTCATATTGGCTAGCCGCGTCATGCAACCAAAGTTAATATGACAAAGTCGTGAATGCCGAATATCAGACTCATTATTGTGGCAAACATTATAATAACTTTAGTGCAAATATCTGACAAAGATAGGCGGAACAAGCCTCCGCTCTCATAGCATTTTCCAACAAATTGTCCATACTTAGAAATTACAACTTTATTGGACTCGAAAACCAACTTAAAACCATCTCGACATTAACGGGAACCGCTAACAAGATTTTTATTGATAGACGGCACATGATGAACGTTCTTCAGACGCACGGTCTTCCCCGAAGTAAACTTCAGATCGACCGTACTGACACCTCGAACGATGGCATGTGACCCGTTCCCCATCAGCACGGGAGAAGTCCCTGTGACCTGGTAAGAAGAAAACATGGAGGCGTCAGCACAAACATGTACATTGGCACCGGTGTCAATTAACCAATCAGGAGATTGAAATACTGAAAGGATGGTAGCAAGAATACCGTACCCAGATTCCTTCATATCAGTATCACCGATGACAACACTAGTGGACTTGCTCCTCAAAGCGGTTATGACACTTCGGAGCCCAATGATTAGGATCACCGTAGACATGGCAAAGTCCCTTCCCCTTCTTATGAGAATTCTTCTTGAAGTTGGTAGAATGTGATGGCTTGTTCTTTGTATCAAACTTGCCTTTGCTCTGAGTTTTGTTCTTGTTGTTTTTTAACTTGTTGGGCTGGAAGTTCTTCTTCTGTACCATGTGGGCACTAGAAGCTCCCTCGGCAACTCGAGCACGTGTGTCCTTTGCTCTCGCCTTCTCTTCAACATCAAGAGTACCAATGAGATCCGCAACGGAAAACTCCCATCTCTTGTGTTTCAGGGAAGTAGCCAAATTGTTCCACGAAGGTGGAAGCTTGGCAATGATGCCTCCGGCAACAAATTTATCCGGCAACACACACTTGAAGTACTCAAGTTCCTTTGTGATCGATTGTATCTCATGAGCTTGTTGTACAACAGAACGCTCATCAGTCATCTTGTAGTCATAGAATTGCTCCATGACGTACAACTCGCTGCCGGCGTCCGAGGCCCCAAACTTGGCCTCGAGCGCAGCCCACATGTCCTTGCCGTTT
Source organism: Aegilops tauschii subsp. strangulata (assembly GCF_002575655.3). Taxonomy (NCBI): domain Eukaryota; kingdom Viridiplantae; phylum Streptophyta; class Magnoliopsida; order Poales; family Poaceae; genus Aegilops; species Aegilops tauschii. The sequence continues at coordinate 448,999,878 of NC_053037.3, forward strand.
TCAAATGACATATACGAATCCACAATGGAATCATCAAGAACACTCAGAAGAGCGCCTTTAAAGAGAGTATCGATCTTCTCAAAAGCTTCCAACTATGCTGGATTAAGATCGCCCTCAGGCTTGCCCTTAGTGGCATCATAGCAGCACATGGTCTGAAACCAGTAGACTGTTCTCGTGCGCCACCTCTTATATTGCACCCCCTTAAAGGCAGGCGGCTTCAGATGCACAGCAAAACCACTCGGAGTAAATTGCCTATATTCAGGTTTTTGGATTGTTGGAAATATGAGCAAATTACTATGAGTTTTAATCCGAATAAACAGAAGATAAATCATGATAGCACTAGCAGAGATTAAACTAATCATGCGAACTAGCATAGTAGATGAACAGATCACATCTAGGGCACATACTAGAAACATGAATTCTACCACGATCTCGAACAAGAAGGATAGAATCACATACGGTGCAGCGGGAGCAGCACCGCCGGTGTTGACGTTGTCGCCCATGTCGTCGAGGATGAGGTTGCCGAGGTCGGGGAAGAAGTCGTCGTTGGCGAAGTCGTCGCTGCCAGCAGTCGCGCGAGGGCGCTCCCCAAAAACCTGATCGCCCCACTCCCGTACAGGATCACGAGAGGCGGGGTTTCGGAGACCTGTTGACCCTTCCTGCGGTGCACGCCGAAAGGAGGGATGGAGAAGACTTGCGTGGCGGCGCAATGATCTGGAACGGTGGTGCGAAACCATACGATACGGCGGCGGCTAGGGTAGATGTCTGCCTGACTATATAGTACGGGCCGAGTAGGTCGTGGGAGTAAACCACACGTCCAAGTCGCGATCCAAAAGAATCGTAAACGATTCAGTAATTAACGCGTCCGTTAATTATTAATTAATGACTCATTAATTTTCCCGAGCAGCAAAAATATAGACAACGTGCATAGCTCTGTCCTCGGCTCGGCTCAATCCCGCAACCTGCGTCGCGTCGTGACGAGGCGTGGCGTGGCAAGGCGAGCGAGGAGGAGGAGCGCGCGTGTAGGTCTCCTCTTCTCATGCTCATACAAGTGGTAGAAGGGCTCACCTTATAAAGAGGTGCAACTCTCACTCAACTTCCGTGGTGGGACTAAACTTTAGTCTCACTCACTCCACTCATATGTGTGCATGAATGGGCCAAGAGAATTTCAGAATGTTAGTTGGGCTTTGGGCCAAAGGCTTACTAGCAAAATTCCAACATTTGGCAACCGGAGGTCAGCAGGGCTGTGAGTTTGTTGGATGGCATGCTAGGTGGCCACCAGAGGCAAGGAACATGGCGAGGTGATCCGGCGGCGCGAGGCGAAGGCCAAAATTATCCTGAGAAGTGGCTGTGACTAAGTAAATATGAGCGACGGGCAGCACGAGGAATACATTTTTTGAGGAGTTAAAGCATACACGGGATCGGATAGGTCTGGTTTAACTCCTCAAAACAAAAATTTCAAAGAGTTCACATGTTTTAAGGGATCGTCTAGAGATGCTCTTAGCCGCATGGTTAGAGCAACTCCAACAAATTCGTCACATGGTCCTAGCATCGTAATCAAAACGATGATTTCAGTAAAAAAATGCCGCTCATAGTCATTGTTTGACCTCAGATAGTCATAATTTATGGAGGATGATCTAAATCAAGTCGGAATGCCTTCATATTTGGAGGTTGTGGGCATGGATTGGGAGGGTGTTGCATCCGCCAACCCCAAGTGCAAGAATAAAGTTTCACCTTCCTCCTCGACGGGCGGAGCATATATATATGTCACATTCTATGGACTATTCAAGAACTTACTAGAGGTCATCCAAGACTCGTAGACCGTAGGGTTTAACAGTCAAAATCACATAGGTGTGTTCTTTCAAATGCTTTGCAAGACAACATCTTTGTTAAACATGCCAATCGAAACATAGTAAAGCATGTTGTCAACGTACCTTACAGCTCTAAGAGTTTTGCATCTTTACCTAGAGAGGAGTATAGGTTACTCTCCTCTATTAACCAATAGTTCTCATACGCATCTCTCTCGTTGCATTATCATCCATCACATTTCGTGAGTCCCTTGTCTGCCAGTTTTTTTGTCTGATTGAATATACGTAACAATTATTACTTTGGAGTTTTTTCAATTTTCTCACATACGTCAATCGTCTTTTCATGTATCTTGAGGACTTTGCATTAACCGTAGAATTGTTTAATTTGAAATTACAATTTGATTGTCACGATTCACAAGAATAGCTGTCACCCTTTTTCAACCACACGCAAGTCCATCAAGAGCTCACACAACTACTCTGTCTGGACAATGGCTGTATCTAAAGCAGTAAGTTCTGCTTTCATGGGTGACCTCGTCAAAATGTTCTACTTATAAGACATCCACGGCACATCGCCACCTTCTATGAATAAACACATACCCACTTGTAACATAGAGCATATCAAAATTAGGAATCCAGTTTGAATCACTATATCCTTCAAGCACAACAGGGTACCCTGAACACTGAATTCAATAACTCACTATACCTTTCAGGTAACGCATGACCCTATCAAGTGCAAGCTAATGACCATCACTCGGGTTAGATATGAACCTGCTCAATTCTCTCACAACAAATAAGATATTGGGCCTTGTTGCGCTAGCTAATTACATGAGTGAATTGATACTTTGAGCGCATTTAAATTGATCTCTCATTTCTTTCTTATTCTTACAAACTATCTATCACATCATAGTTTTCCAAATTTGGACGATCACAAGACATGCATATGCATTTTTTTAGAATTTTAGGAATTAATTTGGCAAATTATAAACCATAATTTATTTAGAGAACTATTTAATTGTCCATATTAAGCCCATTGCAGAAAAATGATTTTCGTGATTCCATTGGGCTGGAAATATTTTTCGTATGATCTATACTAGCCCTAATATTTTTGGGTGATTTTTTTATAGAATTTTTAGATTTGAATTGACAATATTTAAGCCACATTCAAATCCTACTTCAAATATGAGAGAAAACTAATAGGCATTGCGCACTTGGGGGCCTCAGGCCAGCAGCAACCACAGAACCTAGTCGGTTGCGTAGGCACTTAAGGCCCACACAAACCCACTTAGCTAGCCAAACCGGTACGCGGGCGTCAATTAAGTCAGAACCGTCAGATCTTCATAGGATCCAACGTCGCGCCCAAGTGATTGAGTCACTGCCAGGTGGGACCCACCTGGTAGGTTTTTGTCAACTTCTCGCTGATTTTCCTAGGCACGCCCCTGAGCACAACGTACATTATCTCCACCTTCCCATGCCTGATCGGCCACGCCGCCACCCCTATAAAAGCACTTCACCGCCATCATCCAAAGCCCCCACCCATCTCACATTCTCAGCCGCTAGGCCGTTGGAGTTTCGCTTGCCGTCACCGCCGCTACCGCCATTTGTAGATTCTGGTGAGCATATACGAGACTTTGGGGCAATTTTTTCCCAATGCAACCACGCACTCCAGCACATCTTCCTGACACCAAGCACATGCCTAGGTCGACCCTGATTGTGAGCACAAGCATTCCGGAGCACCGTTGTCATCACGAGCACATTTTCGACGAGGTAAGGTTGTGCCTGAGCTCGCCATCATGTCCATTCGCTTCATCGCACCCAAGCACTTCTTGTCGATCCATAGCTGTGACCACAAGACCAACACACATCATCGCCGGAGAAGCCCGAAGCTTGTAATTGCCGCCCACAACTCCGACGGAAGATTCCCGTCGCTTCCGACGAGCCCCAGCACCCCTGACCACAATTGTCGCTACCGTCTATCGCTGCGTCCATATGTATGATTCGCGCCACCAAAACCCCCTATTGAGGTCATGCACATCTATCCCGTAGCGTCACCCTCATCGTTCTCTTCTTCGGTGATGAACTCAGGCCAGCAAAAACTCTAGGCCCATGTGGCCTCCAGAGCCGTCCATCGCCTCTCATCGGACGACTATGTTTTAATTTAACCGAAGAAGTATCTGTTGATCTCGACAGTCGAGATCCACTTATCTAGATAGTCTAGATTCAAGTTATAGCCTTGTTGGATCGGTATCACGCAATTAGGGCACACCACGTGTCATGCTTTAGTTTAAATAGTTTTTCTTGAATTAGAAGTAGATGCTGATTATTCGAAAAAGTCAATGTAACTCCAAACCCTTATAACCTTTCACTTTTCATTTTCATTTTTTCCTTTTCAAACCCTTATAATATTATACTTTTCATGTTCGGCATTCTCTTTTAATTTTCATTTTAAATTTGTATTCAAGTTTCCAACCCGCTTTCTCGTACAACTTTTTTCTGCCTTTTCTATAGTTTATTTTTTAAGGACATTTTTAAAAATTCATTACCATTTTCTAAATCCACGATTGTTTTAAATAGCTGAATATTTAACAAATTCATGAATATTTTTTAATTGGTATTTTTTAACTGTTGGATATTTTGGAATCCTCCAACATTTTTTAAGTCATGAAGTTTCTTCTACAATTTCTGTTTTTTTTTCAAAACTAAAGAACATTACTTTAAATCCACGATTATTTTTTGAATTCCTGAATTTTTTTCTAACCTACCCAAAAACCAGTATCCTATTTTTTTTTCTTTGATAGATATGCGTTTTTTTGGTAAAAGAAAGATCTATATTTTGATAGAACTAAGATGCATGAAAAAAACACTAATTTGTTTAGACACAAAAAGCTAACTGAACAGGTCACATAGCCCATGCGGGGCGATTTGATGTCCCAATTCTGTGGGCGCTGCGTTGTCTGGCTTGTAGCGAGACATAGAGCTCCGTCGCCTCAGGCGGTCCAAATGGGCGAATCACGCACCCACACATTGACACGTACACTAGTTTTAACCTCTTCCACTAAAAGAACTTGTTTGTCTCAAAAAATAAACTAATAGATTTTTTACCCCCAAAAAAATGTTAATGCAGTGCAATTTTTTTGTCCACGTAATTTAAAAATAATATTTGTACCATTCAAAAGACAATGTTCCTGTGTTAAAAAAAACAATGTTCGTGACATTTAAAAATGCCACGTGTTTCAAATAAAAATATACGTGATATTCCAAAATGTTTAGAAAATAATAATATACTTTTGTGCAAAAAATCAAACCATTAAAAAATGTTTTTGACATTTTAAAAATTATCCACACGTTTCGAAAAAATATGATGACATTTTAAAAATTTGTTTATACATGTAAGGAAAATGTTCGCATAGGTTTATAATTATTTGTAATACCAAAAGAATGTACATGCCATTTTTAAAAGGTTCACACGTTTGAAAACTATGTTTATGACATTTAAAAAAAATACTAATACAATGTACATAAATGATTGCCTAATTCACAAGAAATGTTTCGTATAAAAATGCTTGCGTATTCTTTAACATGTATAAACGAGTATTCTAAAAGTATACAAAAAATGAAGAACATGTATTGGAAAAAGTGCAGATGCCTTGACAAAAACCTAAAACCCTAAGTATACCATTGAAACGCAGAAAACAAAAAAACCCTTGATGGCAACCAATACAAAATACACATATAAAAAAAAGGAAAAAAAAAGACCACACGAAAGCTTCTTAAACCGGTCTAAACCGGTCATAGATGTTCCTAGAACTGCTCCCCCAAGAACCCATATTGGCACAACCCATCTGGCGATCGCCTATTACAAGATGGTATTCCTTCTCGCATCTACTATTTCTAAATAGCTGATACTCACTAAATCTAATTCTCCCAACATACGGTCTTTCACCTCACCAAATGTGCTATGTCAGCATCCACTAACATTATTTTATAATCTCATGTAAACCACATGTATACTCTTTGTTCACATAGCAGCGTTTGATTTAGATCATGTTCTTCCTACATAATTCATCTAGTTAGGTGGGAAATCACCTAATTAGATGAGATATAACTCCCGCAGATTCTGGGAACGATTTCAATTGTTTGATGAGAATAATCTCCTAGAGGTCCAAGGTCCACATGTACTTATTTTCTGCCGTTGACCCACTCGAACTGATGATATTCACTTCTTCATGGCGACGTCAACACAAATTTCCTATTTGCTGCCCATTGCGGTACCGGGGAAGTGCCGCTGAATTGGACTGGGAAGGGAGGGAGCGACATTAATTGGGCTGGTCCATTTTAGATTGTTATGTTCCTGGTCTTAGGACCTCCAAGAAGGTTCCGGTCCAATTCTGGTCCGTGCATTTTGTTTTTCCTTTTTCTATTCTTTCCTTTACCGGTTTCTTTGATTATTTTTTTTTTCCAAAAATGCTACCTTTTTGTTATCACTTTTAAAATTTTAAAAAATGTTCGTGGTTAGAAAATATTTGAAAATGTTAAAAAAGTTTGGCATTTCAAAAAAAATCCAGACATTTAAAAAAGGATGCAAATGTCAGAATTTTGAAAATACCAGCTTTTTAGAGAAAATAAAGTTTTTTAGAAAATTTTACATTTTTAATAAATGTTGGACTTTAATAAAAAAATGTAGAGTTTAAAAAAAATATTTGCGTTCTAAAAAATGTAGTAAATTCTGAAAGTTCGTGTTTTCATATTCACCTTTTTATAAATAAATGTGCGCATTCTAAAAAAATTATGACAAATTCGATATTAGTGTTCTAAAAAAATGTACACCTTTTGTCCCATTTTCAAAGTTCACAATTTTATAAATATTTTTGCTTATCAATTTTTCTAAAAGCCACCTAAAAATGCATGCTATAGTGCACCCGAAGCACTACAGTGGCCGGCTTGCTAGTAGCTACTGTGTGCACCCGAGTAGCTAGAGTGCGTGCGAAAAATATGTTGAGTGATTGTATTAGGAAACATAGATTAGACTAGGAAATATTCTATCTTGCTTTGTACTTTAAGATCATCATGTACTTCTATATATATATGCCCACGTGACTCAAGCAATATAACGAATTATTCTACCAATCCCTTTTTCCCTTCTAACATGGTATCTATCGTAAGTCGATCTTAAACCCTAGCCGCCGCTGCTTCTGCACCCGCGCGCCGCCCCCGGGGCGGTCGGCCTCCATGGCCGCCGCCGGAGGCCGTGCCGCCCTTACCTAGGGTTCGTCCGCTGGTCGTGTTGACCGGCTACCCTAGAGAGTCTTTTCCCCGAGCCTTGCTCCGGGGTTTTCTCTCATCCGCCGGTCATCTTGATTGCACGGTTTCTTTTTGGTTTTCCGATCTATTCTTGATCGGTTCACGTTGCCCACCACCGCCGTCGACCCCGAGCGCCTCTACTCCGACCCCGGCGCGACCAGCCGGCCTCTCCTTTGATCCGGCGGCCACGCGCTCCGAGGCGGCCCGTCAGGGCCAGCCTGCGCGTCGGTCCGCCGGTCGCCTTGCGCCGGCCGTCACCGCCCTGCTCCGACTGGGACACCTGCATCGCCCCGACCCGGCGGCCTCGCGCCATGCGACAGCCAATCATAGTCGTCGCTCGCACGCCGGCCCGCCCATCGATCAACATCACCCGCCTCCGCCGTGTCTGCACGGCAGCCCGACGGTCTACCTCGCCGGCCTCGTTCTCGGCTGCGTCGGGACGGCTGCGTCAGGCTCGTTGGTTGCCTCAACTTGGGCGCCGATGCTCCGTTGGTCGCTCGGGCCTTGCTGCCCGGACGTCGGCATGGCTTTGGCAGCTCGGGTGCCGGTGCTGACAAGCTCGTCCGCACGACATCCCACGCCGTCCGTCGTCGCCGGCTTCATCTCGGACTCCGCCGCCACCACGCCTCCACCGAGCGGCATCCCCGACCTCGCGCGTGATCGACTTGATCACCCGCTCGCCGCCGCGATCCGCCTCATCTTCGCCGCGCGACCGACCTGACCCGTCGGTTACGCGCGCCTCCGCAGGTCCCGTGAAGATCGTCCCCGAGTTCAGCGCGCCTCTCCACCGATCGAGCATCGGGCTACCGCTGCGTCGCCCCGTCGGGCTGCAGCGCCGCCGCCCCGTGGTTCTCCTCGCGGTTGCATCGACTCGTGCGTCGCCGCTGCGTCGTCCCTTCGGGCCGTAGTGTCGCGATACGCGGTCCCCGCCGCCGCCCCGAGGCCGTCCCCGCGGTTGCACCGACTCGCGAACCGCCGTTGTGTCGCCCCTTCGGGCCGCAGCGTGGCGGCCCGCGATCCCCGCCGCCGCCCAGAGGTCTTCCCGCCGTCGCCTCGACCAGCCTGCTGCCGCTGCGTCGCCCCTTAGGGCCGTAGCGCTGCGGCCCGCGGTCCGCTCCGCCGTCACCGCGTGTTGACCTCCCGTGGTATGCGCCGCGCCGTCTTCCTTCGCGTGGGAACGTCACCGTCCGCGCCGGTCTCGTCACGCTGTCAGGGTTCTTCGCCTACTTCGAGCACCGCCGCCGCCGCTACCTTCGTAGCCGCCGCCGCCCGTCCACCCCCTTCGTCTTCGTCCAAGCACCAGCCCGTCGCCAGCGTCGCCGTCATCTACCCCGACCACTTCGTCTACTCCGACCACCGTTGGTGACATCGGCCCACGCCGATGGACGCCGCAATCATCGTTGAGTTCTTCTCTGCTGGCCCCTTCGATTTCTCCGACATGGCGTACAGCTCATGCGGGTCCCTCTCTACGCATGCCCGGTGCTGGCAACACCGATGCGTGCCTTCATTCACGACGTGTCCCCGGGCCTGGCAAGCCTGGTCGGCTCTTCGTCAACTTCGTCTTCGTCCGTCTACGCATGCCCGGTGCTGGCAACACCGGTGCGTGCCTTCGTCCACGATGTGTCCCCGGGCTTGGCAAACCCGCCGCGACGCGTCGTCAACAACATTTTCTTCCCGGCGCACCCCTACTTCGACACCACTGCGCCCATGCTAACTCGGCGCCCCCTTGCGCCCGCGGCTCCACAGCGACTTCCTCGACACCGGCTACCCCGACTCGACATCGACCCGCTCTCGGCTACATCGACAAACGGCACAAAGGGCTACTGCCTGCTTGAGCAACCTCGTTGGTTTCCACTCCAGCCACGACTCCGCGATGCGTCGACCGTTACGACTGTGGGGGGGTGTCCGTCGGATTGCCTTCGGATTCTTCTCCAGTCTCACCGTCTGCATCGCTACCGTTGTGACTGCGGGGGGATGTTGAGTAACGTGATTGTATTAGAAAACATAGGTTAGACTAGAAAATATTCTACCCTGCCTTGTACTCCAAGATCATTATGTACTCTTATATTTATGCCCACGAGGCTCAAACAATACAACGAACTATTTCACCAATCCCTCTCTCCCTTCTAACAAAACAAACCCGCAAAGTAGTATCTTAGTGGGCCCATCGGGTCGCTCGCACCTGTGCGTCTCCGGGGCAATCTGACGCAGAATGCGGCACCTAGGAACTCCCATGTTACGCTAAAGAAAGGAGATCCAATGTCAAACGCCGTGAACAAAACACAGTACTTTTTGTAAAAAGTTTATGCGTCGCCCCACACCAATTTCAGTTAGATCTCACACCAGTTGATTACTTTTTTTGAGGGGTCACACCAGTTGATTACTTTCTATGTTCGTGCCCATCCCTTACCTCAGCCCATTTTACATGGCTCGCTATGTGTCTGCGAAATGCTGACGTTTTGACACAAAGCGTATCAATTTTTTTTTTAAAAAGGATAGCCAGGTCTTTATTGCATGGTTAAAATGTTTACAGGGATAATATCAACATCATGAGGATGCCCCAACCATATGTGTCTCCCCAGAGGGAGAGTAATACCATACCTAGCTAACCTATGAGCTTCAAAGTTTGAAGATCTAGGCTTAAACATAAAATTACAGGCCGTGAAAACTCTCGCAGTTTCAGTCACCTCTCTGATAATACTCCCTAGTTGCCTCCAACCGAGTAAATTGCACGAAACCACCACTTTGAAGGCTAGGTTTGCGAAAAACACTACAATACATTTTTTTGCAGAAAACACCACGTCTACGGTAATCTATTTGCAAAAAACACTGATCGGCGGATTTGGCTCCGTTGAGTGTGTTTATGACAGATGGGGCCGTCAGTCAGGCCGACGTGGCACCGCTTAACGGCTCGCATGTAACGGTGACGTTTGGGAAGTTATCCTCTTGTGTGGAGCCCCGTGGGTCCCTCCTGTCATTGAAAGAAAAAAGAATAAATATATGTTCTTTGTTTGCTCCACGCCTCCTCCTCCCTTTGACTGAGCGCCGCCCATCCCCGAGAAGGCCCAGGCCTCCTCGTTGCCGGCGACCTGCGCCTCACCGTCGGAAAACCACCAGGCTAGCCACGCGTCGCCCCTCTCCTCCCATCTTCTCCTCTGTTTCTCCCCTGTTTCTCCCTTCTCTGATCTCTATCTCTCCCTCATTCTTCTTGCGGCCACCGTGCCCTGCTCCTACACGACGACTTCGCCGTCGACGTTCGTCCCCATCTCTGAGACAGGATCTGGTCGCCGAGCTCCTCCCCGCGGATGGCCTCCTCTTTCCCCGGTCGTGGCCTCCTCTTTCCCCGCGGTTGTTGAGCTCCTCCCCGCGGATCTGGTTGTCGAGCTCATCCCCTTGGTTAATCCCATCGCAAACCGAGGGGAGGTGTTGCAGCCGTGACTCCTCCTCTGCCCGAGCAGCAGCAGCATGAGGTTAGGATGGAACCGCCATTAGCTTGCCCTCAGCCGGATTCGGCAAGAACTGAGCCGCCATCGCCTTCCGCACCTCGGATCCACGCTTCGCGTCCCAATCCAGCTGGTGCCTCTGCCTCCGCGCTTGAGCCACCATCCACGTAGGAGCTGCAGCACTGGTGCTCGCCGTGGCTGACGGAGGAGGCGGCGACTCCCTGCTCGAGCACCACGGCGGCTCTGGTTCGGGACGAAGCGACAACGCTGGCGGCCGGCCAGCTGCTCCCTCCCCTTGCCAGATCGGTGGGGTTGCGCAATACGGCGTGTGGTGGTGTCGGGCGCGCGTCGGGCGTGGGACTCCAGGCAAGCGTCATTGACCATCGGGGCATGATGGGCGGCGGCGAGCTGGTGAAGATAAGGCGAGAACGACCAGATTTTTTTCTTTTCTATTCAATGACAGGTGCACCCCACAAGGCTCCACACAAGAGGATAACGCCCCAAACGTCACCGTTACATGCGAGCTGTTAAGCGGTGCCACGTCAGCCTAACTGACGGCCCCATCTGTCATAAACACACTCAACGGAGCCAAATCCGCCGATCAGTGTTTTTTGCAAATAGATTACCGTAGACGTGATGTTTTCTGAAAAAAAATGTATTGTAGTGTTTTTCGCAAATCTAGCCTTCAAAGTGGTGGTTTCGTGCAATTTACTCCCTCCAACCCCTTGCTTGATATGTGATATGACTTGCTTGCAATATGAAGGAACCTGAATATGCTGCAAATTCAAATCCCTCGCCAACGCTTGAGCTTCCCGACATGCCAAAGCTTCTATTGTAGCAGGATCAGTTGCTCCTCGTACAACCAGAATAGAAGATCCCAAAAAATTACCTTCCCGATCACGACATATAGCAGCAGCAGCGCCCACATGCATTGTGGTCTAGGGAAATACCCCCATCGGCATTTATCTTTGCACATCCCTCCGCCGGCAGAACCCACACAGAGCTAGTTGCATCGGTGTTCATAATCGCATGTGAGGCTGATGGCTCCTGTAACTGATCAAGTTCAGCTATGAATCTAGTCACAAAAAGGTGTGTCGATAGTGGACTCTGGTTTAGTCCCTCATGTATAAACTTTCTTCTCGCGTACCAGACTGCCCACAGCGTAACACCCATCCGTGCCATCTCGTCGTGGCTTAGCACCTCCATCATCGAGAAAAGCCAAGCGCGTGCCGTTGGTTCCCTTGTTTCAATCATATGCTCTAGCAGCTCCGGATCCACCAGAGCCCACACGCATCGCGCCATGCTGCATTCGATCAAGCTATGCTTCCACGAGTCTGTCATACCACACACATAACATCTATCATGTGTTGACATATTTCTTTTGTTCCTGACATCTTCTGTGGGAATTGAATTATGTGCTAGCCTCCATAAAAAGCTCCTGATTTTCGCTGGTACAGCAACGTGCCAAAGCATCTCCCATGATTTCTCATTCTGAGTTGTATTTGATGGGCCCGGTCGCTCGTCCAACCAATCCTCTCTCCGCTTTTTTGTGGCTACAATCATTTTGTACGCAGACCGTACAGTGAACAAACCATTCTTCTCAAATCTCCATGACCAAAAATCATCCATATTACACGTGCACACCGGAATCTGAAGTATAGCTGCAGCATCATTCGGCAGAAAAATCTGTTGGATTCTTTGCTCATCCCAGCATGCATTTAAAGGATCAAGTAGCTCGGCCACCATCAGTGGTGGGTTCTGAATAAGAGATACAATGGGTCGCATATTTTGAGGCCTTGGGATCCAGTTCATGTCCCAAATACTTGTGGAGTAACCATTGCCAATTCTCCTGATAAGACCTTGTTGCAGCACATCACGGCCCTTTATTACCGATCTCCAGATTTGTGAGGGGTGTTTTCCCAGTTCAGCATTGAGAAAATCCGAGTTCGGATAGTAAACTCCCTTCAATATCCTCGCACTTAGAGATTCAGGTTGCTCCAGAATTCTCCACGCCTGCCGCGCCAAGAGAGCCAAGTTGAAGATCTCGAAATCCCGGAAACCCAAACCTCCCATGTACTTCGGCATGCTCATCGTATCCCAAGACACCCAATAGGGTTTCCTCTTACCTCTCTTGCTGCCCCACCAGAAAGCCTTGATCATTGAAGTTAAGCTCTCGCACAATCCCCTCAGGAGTTTAAAGCATGCCATCGAGTAGACCGGAATTGCTTGGGCAATGGATTTAATCAGAACCTCTTTACCTGCTGCAGATAAAACTTTCTCCATCCACCCTTGTATTTTTGCCCATAGACGGTCCTTTAGGTACTTGAAAGCACCATTTTTTGAAGTTCCTACATCTGACGGCATACCCAAGTACTTGTCATTTAATTGCTCGTTTGGTACATTAAGGATAGCTTTAACAGATGCTCTCAAACTTTCTGGACAACCTTTACTAAAGAAGATTGAAGATTGACACAAAGCGTATCAAATAGGATTCGCGCTGCTATACGTCGCTTCCCGCAAGACTGAGTACCATCTCGCCTAAAGCAGAACGTCTAGTGGGCGGCCCAGTAATACTACATTAGTTGTTTTCGTTTCTTTCGTTGATAGTTTCATTCATCTTTTCTTTTTCTTTCTATGTTTTAATTTTGTTTATATATTTTCAAAATATTACATATATTTTCCAAAAATTAAATTAAACTAAATTTAAAATCACTTTACTTATTTTTAAAAGTTCATCGTGCATTAAAAAATGTTATGAAATGTAAAAATTAGCTCGTGCAACTTTTATGGAGTGTTTGTACCATTCAATTTCTTTCTTGTAATTTATATAATTTTGACACATTTGAAAATATATAAAATGTCCGCTTAATTATTAAAAAAAATCGTACCATTCAAAATATTTTTCACAACATTAAAAAAGTGTATGCTTTAAAAAATATGTTTGTGACATTTTTAGAAAATGTTCATAAGTACTCCCTCTGTTTCTAAGTATAAGCCCTTTTAGAGATTTCAACACGGATTACATATGGATGTGTATAGACATATTTTAGAGTGTGGATTCACTCATTTTGCTTCTTACGTAGTCTATATTGAAATCTCTAAAAGGTCTTATATTTAGGAATGGATGGAGTATAGTGTAAATTTTTGGTTGCGCTGTTTATAAAAATTATTCATTCCATATCAAAACACAGTACTTTTCAGCAAATATTCAGATTTCATAAAAGGGTTACGCGTTGCCCCTTGCACGTAACAAATAATTTGGCAAATTGCGGTTGGATTTCACACCATCTGATTTGTTTCTAGCGCTAGTGGAAACGGATCAAACGCCAAGTACCTCGCGCTCGCTCTTCCACTCTAGTTCAGTTTGGATTTCTTTTTCTTCCCAACCGAAGGGGGCTGCCATTGTGTCAACATCGTGCAACTAGTGGGGTGCAACGAGGGACGGAAGAGGATCGGTGGAAGTCAGTGGTGGTGTGGGGGGAGGCGCAGGGCAAACGTTGGATGCATGTCCGGTGAGCCCTGCCAGCACCGCCACTCACACAACACAAGAGACAGACTATGAGCGGTGGCAAAAATTTCAGGTCTGCAGGTACTAGTGCAGAACATTAATTAGCTAGAAAGAGTGCACGGATCAGTTGGATTTAAAAAGGGATTGAGTCACTTTGCATTTTTCTAGCTTACACGGAAGAGAGTCTCCCAGCAAATAAGATAGTTTGAGAAGAAAACTTTGACAGGAATGAATCATATCACTCTGTCAGCAAAGGCAACTAACCCAACACGGTGTAATAGTAGGCGTTTTATCTTTCTTGCATTATGAAACATCAGGACAACTCATTCTCTTGTCCTGATTGGACTGATGGTAGAGCAAAATGGACTGTAACATCAGGACAACACATTATCTCTTGTCCTGATTAGACTCATGGTAGAGCCAAATGGACTGTAACATCAGGACAACTCATCATCAAGATATTGTTAATGCAATGTCACTTAGTATGGTAAAGAGTAGAATGCAACGTATGAGGTCTCATGGATGAGAAGAATTTCTTGCAAATTATTTTGCAACAAACATGGCATTTAAATTCCTCCGTTCGAGGATGTTGATATTTGTGATGGACAACTCATTATCTTGTCCTGATTAGACTCATGGTAGAGCCAAATAGACTGTAACATCAGGACACCTCATTATCAAGATACTGTTAATGCAATGTCACTTGTTAGTACGATAAAGAGTAGAATGTAACATATGAGGTCTCATGGATGAGAAGAATTTCTTTCAAATTATTTTGCAACAAACATGGCATTGAAATTCCTCCGTTCAAGGATGTTGATGTTCCTGATGGAAGATCACACCGGTATTATCAACTACAGACAAACGATGATCGTTATAGAAGAGAAGTATATCTTGGTATCATCGATCAAATCATTCAAAGGCTTGACAATCGGTTTGATGAGGTTGAGACATGTTGTTTTAATTTCCTTGTTTGTACATATTATTTTAGTTAATGGAAAATACCGTAGAACAATCGTTCTATGGTCTCGGGATAAAAAAATAATCGGTTTGATGAGGGTAATATGGGTTTGATTATTTGTATGTCCTTTTTGAATCCCTCCAATTCATTTGCTTCTTATGATGCACTCAAGTCAATGAGACTTCCATATTCTACCCCATGGACATATCAAGCACGGATTTGATAATGTTTGAATTCCAACTCGCCAACTTTATTGATGATATGAGACAAGATCATAGATTTAATGTGTAAGTAATACATTGGTGAGCTCTCTATTATGCTCGTTGAAACAAAAATGAATGATCTTTATGATTTGGTCTACTTACTCATCAAGTAGGTATTGATCTTACCGGTGGCCACAACGAGTGTTGAAAGAGTATTTTCTGCAAATAATCTAGTGAAAAATAAGTTGATAACTTCCACGAGTGATGATCCCCTGAACTGTTTCTTAGTGACATTTATTTAAACGAGGTGTGTTTTTGAAAGTAAGTTAAGATAACATAGTTTCTTTTTTGAGGATAAGATGAGATAGTTGAAACTTTCATGCAATGCAAAAACGGAGAGTTACCTAGGGCGTGTTTGGTGGCCCGCATGCAGCCCAACCAGGCCCGCGCGGGATGTGCGCGGCCTGTTTAGTTGCCTGGGCTGCATGCGGTTTGAGGCCCGCACGGACCTTAAAGCAGCCCCCAGCCTGGCCCGGCGGAAACTGCCGAATTGGCAGTTTCTCGTGAGCCTAGCTGGGTGCGGCCACGCGTGCGGGGCAGTTGCACGTCTCGGGCAGCGCGGGAGACGGAGGGGACGTCTCATAACTCGCCCCCACTCTCCTGTGATCGCCCAGGCGCACTGTTCCCACCGCTCCCTCTCTCCCTCACCGCCGCTCCCTCTCGTCTCCTCTGATGGCTCTGCCTCGCCCACCGCCGCGCCGCCCTCTGACCCCCGTCGACCAGCGCATCGCCAGCATCCAGGAGCGCTGGCTGGCCGGGCTCCAGAACTCGGGCCGCGACCTGGCGTTGGCGCTGCGAGCGCCGTCCCCCATCTGCTGCCGGCCACCACGAGCGCCGGCCAATGCGGTGCCGGCCGCTCCTGCTCCGCCGCCGATTCCGGACCTCGTGGTCCTGGGCTCGGCGCCGGCGCCGTCGACGGAGCCGCCCCTTCTTGGGACCCCATTGGCCACGGGGGTTTTTTTGAACCCCGTCCAAGGGTTTTCTCCTGTCGGCGGGCCGTCCTCCTCGACCTCCGGCGTGGCTTTGAGCACAGGGCCGATGCCGCAGGCCGTCGCCAGGGCCGGCTCCTCCTGTGCTCCGCCACCTCTCTCCTTCCCATCGGGGTTTTCACCCCAGCCTCGGTTCGCCGCGGCTGTGCGTGCTCCGGTGAGTCAAACACCCTCAATGGTTGCTCGTAGATGTAGATTAGGGGTTTATTTTTTAGGCATGTGCTAGTAGTTAGTGGATTCGATAGGATTAGATAGGATTCTAGCAGATCCGATTGGATGCGATCCCAATCGAATCCAATCGGACTGATCTGTTCGTTTTGCACAGTGTGTGTGGTAGGATAATTTTCTTGTGCTACTGCTAGTGTGTCCTATGATCTGTGTTCATGCTAGAATCATGTTCATGTTGACTGATGAATGTTATACTGACGGCATGTTCATGTTAACTGATGAATGCTAGAATCATGTTGACTGATGGCATGTTCATGTTCAAACTAGGATCATGTTCATGTTTCATGTTGCTAACATACATGTTGAAGCTTGGGTTTGTGTTGAATGTTATACGTGCATGTAGTAGGACCATTTTAGGATGGTGCCAAATCTGCATGGCTGCACATGGGTGCTACTGGCACTTGCTGTTGCTATTTTTAGATTTTTCCATGGTTAGGATAGTGCAGTGATGAGTGCCAGTTGCAGCAAAGCAGATGCCACTGATTAGTGGACTTGCCCAACAACAAGTCAACTGATCAGTGCCACTGATCAGTGGCATTTGCCCAACAACACAAGTGTCATTGATAAGTGGCATTTTCCCATAGGCAAATGCCACTTATCAATGGCACTTGCTGTTGGGCAAAATGCTACTTATCAATGGCACTTGCTATTGGGCAAGTCTACTGATCAGTGGCACTGATCAGTGCCATTGATAAGTGGCATTTGCTCAAAGAGTTTGTGCACTAATCAGTGGCATTTGCTCTTGGGCAAATGTCTCTGATCAGTGCCATTTTGCAAAGAGTTTGTGCACTAATACTTGTCATCTTACCTGACAAGATATTGAAGATTGACTGGGATGTGGCGGGAGGAGGAGCTCAGGTGGTGGCCGGAGCTGAGCGCGCCGAGGATTTCATCCCCACGAATAGGTGGCTCAGGACGGTGGACCTGCCTGGCAGGATCGCCTTCATGAGCCTGCCTCGTTCAAGGGGACGATCTTCGAGGCAGGGCCACAAGGAGGGGGCCAGGGAGCCGATGCGCTTCTACCAGCAGATCAAGGACAACGAGGACCTCGCCATGCTCGCCGTCCCTCCTAAGTTCGTGGAGGTGATGAACACCTGGCTGGTCATCAAGCGGCTCCCGCGCGTGGTCAGGCTGTCGGCGAACAAGAGGTGCGTGTTTTGGGTGCAGGTCCAGAACTTCGAGGGGCACATAGTGCTTGGCTGGAACTACTTCTGCCGCCGCCACCGGATCGTCCCCGGCGACCTCGTCGTTGTGCGCATCTCAGGACTCGGACTGAAGGTTCAGATCTACAACCACGACTCCTCGGTCATGTGCAGGTTTCGTTGCAGCAGGCACAATTGCGTTGGTAACATCGAGCAGGCTATGTAGTTAAGTTAAGTAAGGTGTTAGTGGATAACTTTTATAGTGTGTGGCTAGACTTGTGCTGGGAACTTGTTCATATTTTGGCCAGGAGCAGCACCCTGGCATGTAGCAGGGAAGGAGGATGCCTCTGCTGTTAATCTAGACTTATGCTATGTAGTTAAGTAGTTTGCTGTCATTTCCCTCTTTGCTGTGTTTGATTTCATTTGGTTGCCTGCTGTTGTGCCGTTGCTGTTGTGCTGATCATGTGGTGGTAAGGCCACCACATTTGAATGGAGTGAGCAGAACACAAACGCTGTCTGCAACCAAACAGCCGAAGTTTGCATCTGCTCACACCCTAAGCACAAAAAGGCAACCAAACAGCAGGGGGGTAAGTGCCTCTCCATGCGATGCAGGCAACCAAACAGGTTGCATCTGCTGCATATGGGGCTGCATTTCATCAACCAGGCTGGCTGGAGATGGACATGCAATGCAACTACTGTTGCAAACTGCAACCAAACACGCCCCTAGTGTTGTAATTTTCTATGTGTGCACCTTTAACGTAAGACTATTTATTTTGTAATTTTGCAAAATTGGAATATTTCCTGAACAATAATGTTGTGAGACTTGATTGAGTTTTTTTTATGTTATTATTTTTTCTTATGTTACATGACAATTGGATTAGGTAGATTTACTTTTTTATTCCTAGGTCAGCCACTGTCCCAAACTAAACACAGTACTTTCCATAAACCCAAATGATGAGTAGCTACCGCTAGGTACGAGCACATGGCAAATCGAATGTTTTTTATGGCAATTCTTATGAAGCAAGGATGACAAGTTAGTTGACACACAAACGTCAATTTTTTGTCAAAAAATAAACCGAAGCACGAAGTTGCCATGCTCGTCAACTAAAGTTGCCATCCTCGCGTCACTAAACTTCTTCGTAAAAGCCTTACGTGTTCGTGTCCATCCACTACCTCGGGCTATAGCGAAAACGGATCAAATGCCAAGTGCGTTGCCGCTTACTTTTGGTTCACTTTGCCCTTCCTGCATCCTCCCCCCTAACTGAAAGGGGTTGAGATCGTGTCATCGTGTGCAACCAGTGGGGCGCAGCGCAGCGACGGGATCGGATCGGAGGTGCACAACAGGTGATCATTAGCCAGAAAAGAGCGCACGAATCAGTTGGACTTGGAAAGGGCTCGAGTCCCTCTGCATTTTCCTAGCCAGCTTTCGTCAACCCGCGCACGCACGCACGAGCAGGACGAGTCTCCCAGTTTTCTCCTCTCCTCTCAAGGAAGGAAGGAAGAAGAAAAAGATAGGACACGAAGGCATTTGGTTC
Organism: Aegilops tauschii subsp. strangulata; assembly: GCF_002575655.3. Taxonomy (NCBI): domain Eukaryota; kingdom Viridiplantae; phylum Streptophyta; class Magnoliopsida; order Poales; family Poaceae; genus Aegilops; species Aegilops tauschii. Next base: position 449,019,053 of record NC_053037.3, read on the forward strand.
CAAAACGGGGAAGGCAGGCTACAACAAACACAAGGAGAAGGAGGGGAGCGGGCGGGGAGGCCGTTGCGTTTCCCGCTATTTCCTCCTTGCCCACCGCTCCCTATACAACCTCCGCGGCGGCTGCGTCGCCTTCCCCCCGTGAGGCTCCGCATCCCCCGCATTCTTGACCTCCCCGGCGCCCACCCGCCGGCTCGCCATGGGCAACTGCTGCGCGGGATCCGGGGATGCGGAGCCCGCCGCCGCCGCCGACCCCTCCACGCGCCGCGCCGGCGCCTCCGTGCAGGCCGGCGGCGCCTCGCCCTCCTCCGCGCCCGCCCAGAACAAGCCGCCGGCCGCCATCGGCCCCGTGCTCGGCCGCCCCATGGAGGACGTGCGCAGCATCTACACCGTCGGTAAGGAGCTCGGCCGCGGCCAGTTCGGGGTCACCAGCCTCTGCACGCACAAGGCCACGGGCCAGAAGTTCGCCTGCAAGACCATCGCCAAGCGCAAGCTGTCCACCAAGGAGGACGTGGAGGACGTGCGGCGCGAGGTGCAGATCATGTACCACCTCGCGGGGCAGCCCAACATCGTGGAGCTCAAGGGCGCCTACGAGGACAAGCAGTCCGTGCACCTCGTCATGGAGCTCTGCGCCGGCGGCGAGCTCTTCGACCGGATCATCGCCAAGGGCAAGTACACGGAGCGCGCCGCCGCATCCCTGCTCCGCACCATCGTCGAGATCATCCACACCTGCCACTCCCTCGGCGTCATCCACCGCGACCTCAAGCCCGAGAACTTCCTCCTGCTCAGCAAGGAGGAGGACGCGCCGCTCAAGGCCACCGACTTCGGGCTATCCGTCTTCTACAAGCAAGGCACGCACGCACCCATCCACGCGCGCATGCATGCATTTTTCTTCTTCTTCTTTCCTGTCCAAGCAAAATAGCCGTTTCTTCGTTACTGAAGAAAGAATTCTGGCGCCATTGTTGGCTGCAGGGGAGGTGTTCAAGGACATCGTGGGCAGCGCCTACTACATCGCGCCGGAGGTCCTGAAGCGGAACTACGGGCCGGAGGCGGACATATGGAGCGTCGGCGTCATCGTCTACATCCTTCTCTGCGGTGTCCCTCCCTTCTGGGCAGGCGAGTCATCTTCTAATCTAATTAATCTCCCCCTAATAACAAACAGTCTAAACGAAACGCATCAATTAAGAATTTTTTTGGTGTTCCAGAATCGGAGCACGGCATCTTCAATTCCATCCTGAGGGGGCAGATCGACTTCAGCAGCGACCCATGGCCACGCATTTCGCCCGGCGCCAAGGACCTCGTCAGAAAGATGCTCAACTCTGACCCCAAGAAAAGGATATCAGCCTACGACGTCCTCAGTGCGTGCCCATCTCTTTGCCTTTTTATCATTGTTTGCAAGCAGTTTTATTTACGTATTCTGGATTTAGATCCAATGATATGCTGTTGCTTTGGTGTTCAGACCATCCTTGGATCAAGGAAGACGGAGAGGCGCCTGACACGCCGCTGGACAACGCCGTCATGAACAGGCTCAAGCAGTTCAAGGCTATGAACCAGTTCAAGAAAGCTGCGCTAAGGGTTCGTCCGTGGTTCTGATTTACTATTCACGAACTAGCAGCAGTGCACAACTGAACCTCCATTTTCTCAACTGAACGGATCCATTGCATGCAGGTCATCGCCGGATGCCTGTCGGAGGAAGAGATCAGGGGTCTCAAGGAGATGTTCAAGAGCATGGACTCGGACAACAGCGGCACCATCACCGTCGACGAGCTCCGGAAGGGTCTGGGAAAACAGGGGACCAAGCTCACGGAGGCCGAAGTGGAGCAGCTCATGGAAGCCGTAAGAGTCTCTATCTACATATATACATTTGGCCGCTTAATTACTACTCTAGGTCCAAGGAACGGCGCGTTTTGAGCTTTAATTTCCTGGTCCAGGCCGACGCCGACGGGAGCGGGACGATCGACTACGACGAGTTCATCACGGCGACGATGCACATGAACAGGATGGACCGGGAAGAGCACCTCTACACCGCCTTCCAGTACTTCGACAAGGACAACAGCGGGTACGTAACCTGGCAAGTTCACATTCTCTCCTCATCGACAGACATACACACTAGTGAACTCACTCATTCTTGGCCCTGCCATGGCTGCCGCATGCAGCTACATTTCCAAGGAGGAGCTCGAGCAGGCCCTTCGGGAGAAGGGGCTCCTGGACGGCAGAGACATGAATGAAATCGTGTCGGAAGTCGACGCCGACAACGTAATTAACGAGTGTATTCTTTGTTGATGGTGGATGCATGGATGCGCGCGTGCGTTGGCCAAATGATGGTCTGAAAGCTCGTCGTGGTTGTGCAGGACGGGAGGATCGACTACAGCGAGTTCGTGGCGATGATGAGGAAAGGGGCCCCCGAGGGGGCCAACCCCAAGAAACGGCGCGACGTCATGCTATAGGAGACGGCGGGTTGGTGGAGGAAGCCGGCGGCCGATCGGCGACAGAACAGCAAGCGATCGAGCGCGCGTGCGAGGCCGCTCGCGACGACGACGACGACGACGATGAGCTCGTGTACATTTTTCACACAAGGGGTCGAGTAGCAAATGTTCATATATATACCGTGGGATTGGGAATCGAAAATGTTCGTACGCTGTCGGGCGCTCATCTTCTTCTTCTCTGGTTCTGCTGGTTCCCTTGACTTGTTAGTATGTATACATCAGTTGAGTAAGTTGGACATTTTTGAGTCTGGATTTGTACGCGGTTTCAGGCTTGAAAATGCGCAGGTATGTAACTTGAGTGAAGTAACGGGTGTGTTTTTGATGTGTCGCTCGCCTGCAAACTCTATGGCTCGCGGAACAGTGTGAAGCAGTACAACTGTATAAGCAGGCAGTTTACTCGCATGTAGAACATGAACGCAGGATCAAAATCAATGGCCTGAACGAGCTCGGCTCGTCGGTGCATACCTCTCTGTCTGCTCTGCTATTCTGCGGGCCGATCAGGCTGCCTGGGGAGGGGACACCTGAGCTGCCCATCACAAAGATCGAGCTCCACTCGAGACCCGCCATCAACCATGGTAAAGAATTGGACATGCTGGAGCGCCTAGCTCACGCCAATCATATTGTAGTGAAAAACAACACAGGAGAGGGTGGGTCGTCATACATCGAGAGAAAAGGCTCATGGATACTTAGAAAAGAAAGAAAAGAAGCACAATGATTGTTAGATCAACACATTAACAAAGTTTCTCAAAAGTGATGGCATTGAAACTGCCTTTTTTTTTGCGGGTCGCATTGAAACTGCCTTAACCGCGTGTAACAACCCAAAGCTAATATTTGGCTCCAAGGATCTATTTGCTATTTGTAATATATTTATGGATGCGTATGCAATGAGTGTTTTTAATTTTTCTTTTGTTCATGTCAACTTTGTGTCAATCCAAACTCAGTTTCTTGGTCACTTTCAGAAAGTCACGATCTAACTTTCCAAATCCTCAAACTTAACTTTCGACTTCTCTTTTAAATGGAAATAGGAAAATTCAGTTGCATTTTTAGTTGCACTATAAATGTTCCACTTTTGCCCATAAACCACATTTATTGTTTAGACTCACCCTCAAATTTCAACCCATTTCGAGTTCATATAAATGGGTTTCAAAATTCAAACATATTGGATTAAATTCAACTTGTTTGACTATTACTTCCTCTAAAAGAAATCCTCAAAACCATTTTTACTAGATTCCCCATATTTCTTTGAGTCTAGAGAAATATTTATCTTGGCTTAATTCCCTTCCTACCCATGTTTTTCTTGTTTCGTAAGTTTCTGCCAGAAAGAAATGGAAAAGAGAAAAGAAAGGAAACTGGGGGAGAGAGAAAGCCCACCAGCGCACAACCCACTTCCTCCTCCTCCTTTCTTTTCTCACCGCGACACCACCCTACCCTCTCAGCTGCTCACCCACGTGTCCCTGCGGGACCCACCCATCAATGACTGTGCCTATAGCCCTGCACGTACTTTTCTCCTACCTTTGGTCCCCCTCTCATGCCAGCGTGCACATGGCCACCCGAGACATGCCGTGCTTGCCCCTGCTATCCCATGCCCGTATCCTTTCCTTCCCCTCTCCACGTGAGGAGGCCCTCCACCATGGTCCTCCCAGTTCGTTTTTAACCGTGAGCGCCGCCGCACGACATGGTCTCCACCCTTGCTCCCGTGACCCTATGCCCGTTCTTGTTGCGTAGATTAACTCACAAGCGCACGTGGATGCTGTTGGCACTTGTAGTTCCCTCATTTTCGTGCTCTAGCCCACTTCGTCCTGCACCACCCGAGCACATCGCCGTGGAACCTCGTCGCCGACGAGGATTCCGCCTCCCGTTTGTAGCGTGCGTGCCATGATACGTCCATTTTGCATCATGATTTTCTACTGTTATTTATAATATTTTACATCTATATTTCACTTTACGATGCAATTCTACTGCCTTTTCTATCTTAAGGAAAATACACTTGAAGGGGGAGATTGCCGATAGCTCGAATTCTGAGCCTGAAAAAGCTACAATAGAGATAGCTATTCTCCGGAGCTCCAAATGACCTGAAAATTCACAGAGAATTATTTTGGAATATAAAAATACTGGAATAAAGAAGTACCAGAGAGGAGCCTCGGTGGGCCCACAAGGAAGGGGCGCGCCCTACCCCCCAGGGCATGCCCAGGTGCCTTGTGGGGCCCACAAAGACATTTGCCCTAGAAAAATAAATAAGGAGAAGACTTTTGGGACGAAGCGCCGCCGTCTCGAGGAAGAACCTGGGCAGGAGCACTTTTGCTCTCCGGCGGAGCGATTCCACCAGGTATACTTCCCTCTAGGGTGGGGAAATCGAAGCCATCGTCATCACCAATGCTCCTCTCATCGTGGGAGGACTCATCTCCATCAACATCTTCACCAGTACCATCTCATCTCCAAACCCTAGTTCATCTCTTGTATTCAATCTTTGTCTCAAACCTCAAGTTGATACCTGTGGGTTGCTAGTAGTGTTGATTACATCTTGTACTTGATGCTAGTTGGTTTACTTGGTGGAAGATTATATGTTCAGATTGTTAATCATATATTTATCTCCTCTCATCATGAACATGAATATGATTGGGGAGTAGTTCCATTTGTTCTTGAGGACACAAGACAAGTCTTCTTATAAGTAATCATGTGAAGTTGGTTCCATTCAATGTTTTGATGACGTGTTATGTTGTTCTTACTCTAGTGATGTCGTGTGAACGTCGATGTAACGCCCACGATGCGGCTATATCTCCCACGTGTCGAGGCACAACTTAGAGGCATAACCGCATTGTGGTTTTGTCGCAAGAAGGGTCATCTTCACACAATCCCATGTAATGAACAAGAATGGGATAAAGAATTGGCTTACAATCGCCACTTCACACAATACATAAATAAATCATACATCAATCAGAGTACACACATAGGTCCGACTACGGAACCAAAATAAAAGAAGACAACCCCAAATGCTAGATCCCCGATCGTCCCCACTGGGCTCCACTACTGATCATCAGGAAACAAAACATAGTAACGACCAAGGTCCTCGTCGAACTCCCACTTGAGTTCGGTAGCATCGCCTGCACTGGTATCCTCGGCACCTGCAACTGTTTTGGTAGAATCTGTGAGTCACGAGGACTCAGCAATCTCACACCCGCGAGATCAAGACTATTTAAGCTTATGGGTAGGAGAAGGTAGTGAGGTGGAGCTGCAGCAAGCACTAAGCATAGATGGTGGCTAACATACACAAATAAGAGCGAGAAGAGAACAAACTTCATCTTCACCTGCAACTAACAACGCTATAAGAGGGGCTGAGCAAAAACAGTAACATAGCCAAACAACGGTTTGCTGGGAAAGGTGGGTTAGAGGCTTGACATGGCAATATGGGAGGCATGATATAACAAGTGGTAGGTAGCGCGGCATAGCAATAGAACGAACAACTAGCAAGCAAAGATAGAAGTGATTTCGAGGGTATGGTCATCTTGCCTGAAATCCCGCTAGGAAGAAGAACGAGTCCATGAAGAAGACAAACGGACGTAGTCGAACGAATCCTCACAACTCCGGAACGAAACCGAAGCTAATGAGAGAAGCAACCCGGAAAGAAACAAACAACATAGTAAACAACCAACACATAAGCATGGCACGGTGCACAATCAAGTATGATGCATGTCCGGTTTAAAGAGGCATGGCATGGCAAAGTGCAACAAACAACACTACAAATTAAGTGGAGCTCAATATGCAATGTGTTGCATATTGACGAAACACCACATCAATTATTTAGTTCTCTCTCGTTTATGTACCCAACAATATTAAATGTTATTAAACATGGCAAGGGGTGAAGCATATGAAAACTACCTATCTAGGCAAGTTTAAATGAGGCCGGAACAACAAACAACAATTCCGAAAAATCCTGATGTGCATATTTTAGATTTGGTACTGTTCTTCCCTAAACACAATTTTAATGTGGTTAAACAGCAAAATAAAGTGCACCATGTTAAACTAGGCATTTTTCTACCCCATTTACATATAAAGTTTATTTAAATCCGAGCTACGGTTAATTAGTTATGAATTAAAACATTTTAACATGGCATTTATACAAAATTAAACAAACAGCAAGTTTAAACATTTTAAACATGGATGAAAGTGGCATAATGTGAAACTAGATAAAATTCTAAGCATTTTTCATATATAAATTATTTTAATCCGATGCACGGTTTGTGAATTATTATATGCATGAAGTTTAGGGTCCAATCTGTAAATATGCAGTTTTTGGGATAAATGGCAAAATTCGCAGGGCACGGAAAAAATATGCGTGGCCCGAATCTGGCTGGCCCAGCAGTGCACAGGAGAGGGCTGGGGCTGCTCACCCATGGGCCAAGCCCAGCTGGAGAGGAGGAGGCAGGGCGAAGTGGGGCTGGAGACGCGCTGGGCCTTGGCGCCCTTGCAGCCCACGCACGCGACGAGGAGGCACGAGGCAGCAGGCGTCGCCCTTCTCTGCTCAAAGCAGAGACTGAAGCCGACCGTGGTGGCTTCAGGTGAGACAGGGGACGACGTCTACGCGGGGAACGCAAGGAGGCGGCGGAGACGAGCGGAACCAGACGCGTGACGGTGTTCTTCGGCGAGGTGGCGCGCGGGCGAAGCTGAGGTGGCAGCGCATGTTCTCGACGAAGGAATGGCCCGGATCCGGCGGATCCTGATGCGGGCGAGGCTGGGGAATGGCGAGGCCGGATGGATCCACCTCGGACCCGGCGAGGCAGCTTGAGCTTGGCGGCTGGGCGTTCGATCTGGAGCATGGAAGCAGAGGCGGCGACACCATGGACTTGTGGTGGTGCGGAGCTGCAGCGAGGTTGTGGGGGTTGCGGGTCTTGGACGCGGGACACCGGTGACGCGAGAAAGGCGAGGGAGGCCGGAGCTTGCCAAATCCGACAGCAGGGCGATGAACGGGCGACGACCCAGACGGTTCCCTGCGAGAGAGAGAGAGAGAGATGAGTGAGATGGAGAGGAACGGGGAAGCACTGAAAAGGGGAAGAAGAAGGGGCAGCGGCGCTCATCTCGGATGAAGCTTGCCGGTGGCTCGCCGGACAAACAAGGGCGGTGGGGTTCGCCGCTGGTGTCGGAGACGAGCGGGACGAGGCTTGGCACGGGTGCTGCTGCCGGCAGCGGAGCTGATGAGGCAGCGACGCAAGGTGGTTGAGGAGGCGGGGCGCGGCTGAGGAGGTTGTGTCCGTGGTCGCCGGCGTGGCGAACGGTAGCGCAAGGAGACAGGGCCGAGCGCTCCTGCTCGGGCACGAGCGAGGAGGGGGCCGCGGGCAGAGGAGCTCGGGCTCCTGCAGGATTTGGGCGGCGCCGGCGGTTGGACAAGAGGGGAAACTGAGAAGGTGGAGGCTGTGATTGGTCTCGGGTGGAACTGGATCGGGAGGATCCCGAGGGGGATTCGGTGGAGTGGCGGCGGCGTGGGGATGGATGGGACATTGCTCCTAAAATTTAGGGTTAGGGGTCTAATTATAGGAAGGGTTAGCTTAGGGGCTACCTAGTCCCTCCGATTGAAATCGGACGGTTGAGAAAATAGGTTAGGGAGTCCAATTAAGAAAAACAAAGATGTTTAATAGATGTTAGGGGATGATCCGGACCCAACGGTAACGATAGTCCGGTTCGGGTTCGGGGAAGTTTTCGGACACGGGCGAGGGGTCGATGCACTGTGCAGAGAGGTTCGAATGGCCGGACAACAAAAGAATAGTCGGTCTTGAGAAAGGTCAACAGAGACGAGGAAGAAGCGGCAACTATCAACGGGTGCAAGTTTTAAAAACAATGACGGCAACGAGGTGCTGATGCAATGCGGATGATGCCATGATATGAGATGCAACAAACAAAAATAAAACACACGGCGACAACGAAAACATGAAAGGCGTCTGAAGCGTCGGTCTCGGGGCGTTACAGTCGATTACACGACACATTACAATGCTTGGGCCTAGGGGAAGGCATTGTGGGATTAGTAAGTAGATGATGGGTTGCGAGAGTGACAGAAGCTTAAACCCTAGTTTATGCGCTATTCCGTATGGGGCTGATTTCGATCCATATGTTTCATGTTATGGTTAGATTTATCTTAATTCTTCTTTCATAGGTGAGGATGCTTGCGAGAGGGAGTAATCATAAGTGGGTTGTCTATTCAACTAAAAACAACACCATAGCACCGGTCCACCCACATAACAACTTATCAAAGTAGTGAACGCGAGTCAATGAATCGTGATGAAAATGACTAAACGAAATTCCCATGTATCCTCGAGAACTTTTTGCTCACTATAAGAAGTACTTCCGGCTTGTCCTTTGAAATAAAAAGGATTGGGCCACCTTGCTGCACATTCTCACTTTTGTTGCTAGTTACGAATCATCTTGGTATCAAATTGTCGGTCGCAACTACTTTACAACACTTGCAGAGAATACCTTGCTGAAAACCGCTTATTGACTCCTTCTACTCCATGTTGGCTTCGACACTCTTACTCATCGAAAGGACTACTGTTAGGGCATATTTCTCCCTCAGTGGTTTTGGTGATTGATGACAATGCTTTTGCGGACTAATCATGTGCATTGAGCAATTCTGATAATTTATCATATGGCACAAAGATGATTTGAACCCCTCTGGATATTTATGAAGACTGTGTTTTTCTTGCGTTCCTTTTTTGGTGGACTTGAGTCGTAGGATCATTGTGCTATTAAGAGGGGGTCCACTTCAGAAAGGTTTGGGTGGAATCAACACGTACACTATTCCTTGCATCCTCTTTCTTTCCCATCCTGTGAGTTTGTCCCTCCTCTCTGCTTGGACCATGTCAGAACAGCCTAAGCAGTAATACCGCTCTGCCCCGCGGTAGTACCGCTCCTGCGGTACTGCCGCTGTGAAGTGCGGCTCCTACTTCTGTAAACAGGCGGTAGTAGAGCGGTAGTTTTGCACGGGAGTACCGCTCCCGCGATACTACGGGCCTAACTGCCTCTCTATTACCGCGGGCTTACTGGGCACTCTCAGGCTAAGCGGAAGTACCACTCCAGCGGAACTACCGCTAGCTTGTGCCGCAGGGAGTACCGCTTATTTTCTGTGTTCTGGACTGGTCTGTTCCACGGGCGGAAGTAGAGCGGTAGTTCCTTGCGGTAGAACCGCCCCGGGCGGCACTACTACCCTGCCCCTTGAGGGAGTCCTGGATTAAGGGGTCCTTGGGGGCGTCCGGCCTGTGTGACGTGGGTCGGACTGATGGGCCATGAAGATACAAGACAGAAGACTTCCTCCTGTGTCCGGATGGGACTCTCCTTTGCATGGAAGGCAAGCTTGGCATTCGGATATGAAGATTCCTTCCTCTGTAAACCGACTTCGTACAACCCTAGGCCCCTCCGGTGTCTATATAAACCGGAGGGTTTAGTCCGTAGAGGCAATCACAATCATACATGCTAGACATTAGGGTTTAGCCATTACGATCTCGTGGTAGATCAACTCTTGTAATCCTCATATTCATCAAGATCAATCAAGCAGGAAGTAGGGTATTACCTCCATCAAGAGGGCCCGAACCTGGGTAAACGTCGTGTCCCCCGTCTCCTGTTACCATCAACCTTAGACGCACAGTTCGGGACCCCCTACCCGAGATCCGCCGGTTTTGACACCGACATTGGTGCTTTCATTGAGAGTTCCGCTATGACGTCAAAGACAGGATTGATGGCGCGCCTTGTTATCAAGGACAGTATCACCTCCGGAGGAGCCCTGGCCTCAGGCCAACCCCTCCGGCTGGGCGGCTTCACCATGACCACCCGTTCGGTCGTCAAACCGATGATGACTTCTCAGGTCATCGAAAATCATCTCCGTATTGACTCCGAATTCTCCAAACGGATGGATCCGGCGGAGTTGTCATCTTTAAATGAACTCCTGGATCGCATCGCCGCCATGGGGGCCGCTACAGACTACAATCAGATTGGGCTTAAACCTGATCAGAGAGAAATCAAATCTTCGCCGATCACCCATCAGATAGCGGTCGTAGAGGAGCAAAACAACAACTCTTCCCCTGTGTTGAGGACGAGCTATGTTCGGATTTCTGAGCTCGAAGAGCCAGATACCTGTCTGCGGGACGACACTCCCGGTCCTCCGAACCTAGAATCGGGCATCGAGCCTAGAAAATCATTCAACATCCCGGAGCCCGAACTAATAAGCTCGAAAGTTCTTCAAACTCCGGACTCCAAATTGGGTCAGGGATCGGATTTAAAGCCACCCACCTACCACAAGCAATATTCGCCAAGCAATTCCGGCCCTCCAGATATATGCGACCTCATGTACGTACGACAACAGTCTCAGGAAACAGTCCATCACTTTTGGGCCAGATTCCTTCTTGTGAAATACAAGATTAAAGATTGCCGCGACGAGGACGCGATTTCAGTAATAATTGCACGGACGAAGGAATCCTCAACGCCATCAACTGCCGTCGCATATTACACTTTGCTGACTTGGCAACCATAGTACAAAAGTACTGCGCAATGGAAAGCGCCTGTAAAACTCAGACAGCTCGCTAGGAACCACCGGTCTCCACTCAACCCCTCTGGCGAGCAAAAAGGATGCACCCTCGTGGGACACCCGACCCCATAGTGAAGAAAACTAAGCCCATTACGGGACGCGGAACCGTTCTTGTGGGATGGCTCGATAGGCCATGCAAAATACACATGACACCGGATATCGTACCAACCCACAGCCTTAGAGCATGTTGGATACTCCGACAAGTGGCCAAGAGCGGCGAGGATATCCTCACCAAAGACACTTCAGAGCAACGACCCCCGGAAGACAACGACCTCAGAGTATTGACGGTCTTCGAGACTTTCGCTTCAAACAATCGGCGCAAGAGGGCACTCCGCGACCTCGCTGAAGTCCGCCAAGTCGCAACAATAAACCCCTGGAACGACACGACCATAACTTTCAATGCCAGTGACGAACCAAAATTCCGGTCAGTCCGGGCACCAGCCGCCTTGGTCCTCAATCCAATTGTGGATGGCTTTCGGCTCACTAAAGTGTTCATGGACGACGGCAGCGGACTAAACCTCATCTACAAGGACACACTCAATAGAATGGAAATAGACAGGAGCCGCATCGAGCAAATTAATACGACCTTCCGAGGAATCATTCCCAGCCGGGAGGCGCGATGCGCGGGGAAAATTACACTTGATGTGGTATTCGGCACGCCGAAGAACTATCGGTCCAAACAGATAACTTCCAAGTGGCCCCTTTCAACAGTGGATATCACGCCCTGTTGGGGCGAGACGCATTCACACGCTTTCAAGCTATACCTCATTACGGGTATATGAAGCTCAAGATGCCCGGGCCCAACGGTATTGTCACTCTTGCCAGTGATCCGGACATAGCCCTCCGCGCCGAAAACAAAACCGCATCCCTGGCCCTCGAGGCACTGTCCGTGGCCCTCGCGGCCGAAGAGTTAACCACACTACGCTCCACGGTGGATAGGGACGACGTAATCCTTGATAAGCGGCCCAAATCCACCTCCTTCAAACCAGCGAACGAAATAGTCAAATTTCAAGTCCACCCGATGGACCCCAAGAAGACAGCTTCCATCGGGGCACAGCTGGGCCCAACGGTTTACGCCGCACTACGAGCGTTCCTGCACGAGAACTGGGACATATTCGCCGGGCACCCTTCTGATATGCCAGGAATCCCACGCAGGTTGGCCGAACATAGCCTCAATGTATTGAAGGGATAGAAGCCGGTCAAGCAAACACTGCGGCGCTTTTCCAAACCCAAACGACAAGCTATGGGGGAGGAGCTAGCCAAGTTAATCGAGGCCGGATTCATCAGAGAAATAAAACACCCGGATTGGCTAGCAAACCTAGTGATGGTGCCAAAGAAGGATAAATCCTGGCGCCTGTGCGTCGATTTCAAAGACCTCAATAAGGCCTGCCCTAAGGATCCCTTCCCCCTCCCCCGCATCGATCAGATTATTGATGCTACTACAGGACACGACTCACTGTGTTTCCTCGACGCTTACTCCGGATACCATCAAATCAAAATGAAGGAGTCCGATCAAGCTACAACGGCATTCATTACCCCATATGGGCCTTTCTGCTTCAACACTATGCCATTTGGGCTTAAAAACGCCGGCGCCACCTACCAACGCATGATTCAAACATGCCTGGAGAAACAAATCGGCAAGACAGTCGAAGCATATGTGGATGACGTCGTCATCAAGACTAGGCACGTCGAGTCATTAATAGACGACCTGCGTCTCACATTCGACAACCTCCGTACATATGACATCAAGCTCAATCCGGAAAAGTGTGTTTTCGGCGTTCCCGCTGGAAAACTGCTGGGCTTCATCGTTTTCAATAAAGGAATTGAGGCAAATCCAGCCAAAATCCGAGCTTTGTCACAATTGGCTACACCAACAGACCTTAAACAGGTCCAAAAACTAGCTGGATGCATGGCAGCTTTAAGCCGATTTATCTCCAGACTAGGAGAAAAAGCATTGCTACTTTATCGCCTTCTCCGATGCACTGACCACTTCGAGTGGATGGATGCGGCAATGACCTGACTGGAAGAAATAAAGGCTCTTCTAGCGAGCAACCCAATCCTGGCCGCGCCGAACGTAGGCAAACCGATGTTATTATACATCTCCGCAACACACCAGGTGGTGAGCGCGGTGCTCGTCGTTGAGCGAGAGGAGGACGGACACAAATTCCCACTTCAGAAACTGGTATACTATGTATCCACTGTCCTCACACCATGCAAATCCCGGTACCCTCATTACCAAAAGATAGCATATGCGGTCTTCATGGCATCCCGGAAGCTACGACACTACTTCCAAGAGTGCTCGATCACGGTGGCTTCCGAAGTACCACTCAATGACATAATAAACAACCGTGACGCTACGGGCCAGATGGCCAAGTGGGCCATTGAGCTCCTGCCATTCGACATAACATACAAACCACGCCGAGCCATTAAATCCCAAGTATTGTCCGACTTCGTCGCCGAATGGACAGAGGCCGAACTCCCTAAAGAGTATGGTACATATTCCAACTAGGTCATGCACTTCGATGGCTCTAAAATGCTGGCCGGCTTAGGAGCGGGTGTTGTCCTAACGTCCCCCACCGGAGACACAGTCCAGTACGTACTCCAAATATTATACACAGACTCCAACAATGCAGCCGAATACGAGGCCTTATTGCACGATCTTCGGATGGCTGCCTCCATGGGCATACAACGCCTGGAGGTGCGGGGGGATTCAAATCTCGCAATATCCCAAATAAATGGAGACTTCGACGCCAAAGATCCGAAGATGGCGGCCTATCATAACACTATACTCAAAATATCAGCTCAATTCGAGGGACTCGAGTTTCATCCAGAAAGATGTGGCAGGGTGAGAGCAGCAACACCAGTTCGGATCCGATTATACCCCCAAATTCCGAACACAATACCGATATCATCAGGGGCTCAGCCACCGAAATAACACCATCGGCCCATCTAATAATGGCAATAATTGCCCCATGGACCGAACCCTTCTTGGCCTACCTTAATAGGCGAGAGCTCCCTGAGGATCAGAATGAGGCTCGCTGCATTGTTCGGTGCTCGAAAGCCTACAAGGTCCATGACGAAGAGCTCTACAATAAAAGCGCTACCAGAGTCTTTCAAAGATGTATCTCCGAAGAAGAGGGACGACAGCTCCTGGCCGAAATCCACGCTGGTCTCGGCGGTCACCACGCCGCGGCTCGGGCCCTTGTAAGTAAAGCCTTCCGTACAGGTTTCTTTTGGCCGACAGCCCGAGCAGATGCACAGGACCTTGTCCAATGTTGTGTCGGATGCCAGCTTTTCGCCAATCAAAGCCATATGCCGCCTACCGCTCTACTAACAATCACCATTACTTGGCCTTTTGTGGTCTGGGGGCTTGATATGGTCGGACTGTTGGGGAACGTAGTAATTTCAAAAAATTTCCTACGCACACGCAAGATCATGGTGATGCATAGCAACGAGAGGGGAGAGTGTTGTCCACGTACCCTCGTAGACCGACAGCGGAAGCGTTATCACAACGCGGTTGATGTAGTCGTACGTCTTCATGATCCGACCGATCAAGTACCGAACGTACGGCACCTCCGAGTTCTACACACGTTCAGCTCGATGATTTCCCTCGAACTCCGATCCAGCCGAGTGTTGAGGGAGAGTTTCGTCAGCCCAACGGCGTGGTGACGATGATGATGTTCCACCGACGCAGGGCTTCGCCTAAGCTCCGCAACGGTATTATCGAGGTGTAATATGGTGGAGGGGGGCACCGCACACGGCTAAGAGATCTCAAGGATCAATCGTTGTGTCTCTGGGGTGCCCCCCTGCCCCCATATATAAAGGAGCAAGGGGGAGGCAGCCGGCCAAGGGGAGAGGCGCGCCATAGGGGGGAGTCCTACTCCCACCGGGAGTAGGACTCCTCCTTTCCTTGTGGGAGTAGGAGAAGGGAAGGGGGAAGGAGAAAGAAGGAAGGGTGCGCCCCCTTCCCTAGTCCAATTCGGACCAGACCATGGGGAGGGGTGCGGCCACCTTTTGAGGCCTTTCTCTCCTTTCCCGTATGGCCCATTAAGGCCCAATACGAATTCCCGTAACTCTCCGGTACTCCGAAAATACCCAAATCACTCGGAACCTTTCCGAAGTCCGAATATAGTCGTCCAATATATCGATTTTTACGTCTCGACCATTTCGAGACTCCTCGTCATATCCCCGATCTCATCCGGGACTCCGAACTCCTTCGGTACATCAAAACTCAATAAAACTGTCATCGTAACGTTAAGCGTGCGGACCCTTCGGGTTCGAGAACTATGTAGACATGACCGAGACACCTCTCCGGTCAATAACCAATAGCGGGACCTGGATGCCCATATTGGCTCCCACATATTCTACGAAGATCTTTATCGGTTAGACCGCATAACAACATACGTTGTTCCCTTTGTCATCGGTATGTTACTTGCCCGAGATTCGATCGTCGGCATCTCAATACCTAGTTCAATATCGTTACCGGCAAGTCTCTTTACTCGTTCCGTAATACATCATCCCGCAACTAACTCATTAGTCACAATGCTTGCAAGGCTTATAGTGATGTGCATTACCGAGTGGGCCCAGAGATACCTCTCCGACAATCGGAGTGACAAATCCTAATCTCGAAATACGCCAACCCAACAAGTACCTTTGGAGACACCTGTAGAGCACCTTTATAATCACCCAGTTACGTTGTGACGTTTGGTAGCACACAAAGTGTTCCTCCGGTAAACGGGAGTTGCATAATCTCATAGTCATAGGAACATGTATAAGTCATGAAGAAAGCAATAGCAACATACTAAATGATCGGGTGCTAAGCTAACGGAATGGGTCAAGTCAATCACGTCATTCTCCTAATGAGGTGATCCCGTTAATCAAATGAAAACTCATGTCTATGGCTAGGAAACATAACCATCTTTGATTAACGAGCTAGTCAAGTAGAGGCATACTAGTGACACTCTGTTTGTCTATGTATTCACACATGTATTATGTTTCCGGTTAATACAATTCTAGCATGAATAATAAACATTTATCATGATATAAGGAAATATATAATACTTTATTATTGCCTCTAGGGCATATTTCCTTCAGTCTCCCACTTGCACTAGAGTCAATAATCTAGTTCACATTGCCATGTGATTTAACATCAATAATTCACATCACCATGTGATTAACACCCATAGTTCACATCTCTATGTGACCAACACTCAAAGGGTTTACTAGAGTCAATAATCTAGTTCACATCGCTATGTGATTAACACCCAAAGAGTACTAAGGTGTGATCATGTTTTGATTGTGAGATAATTTTAGTCAACGGGTCTGTCACATTCAGATCCGTAAGTATTTTGCAAATTTCTATGTCTACAATGCTCTGCATGGAGCTACTCTAGCTAATTGCTCCCACTTTCAATATGTATCTAGACCGAGACTTAGAGTCATCTAGATTTAGTGTCAAAACTTGCATCGACGTAACCCTTTACGACGAACCTTTTGTCACTTCCATAATCGAGAAACATATCCTTATTCCACTAAGGATAATTTTGACCGCTGTCCAGTGATCTACTCCTAGATCACTATTGTACTCCCTTGCCAAAATCAGTGTAGGGTATACAATAGATCTGGTACACAGCATGGCATACTTTATAGAACCTATGGCCAAGGCATAGGGAATGACTTTCATTCTCTTTCTATCTTCTGCCGTGGTCGGGCTTTGAGTCTTACTCAATTTCACACCTTGTAACACAGGCAAGAACTCTTTCTTTGACTGTTCTATTTTGAACTACTTCAAAATCTTGTTAAGGTATGTACTCATTGAAAAACTTATCAAGCGTCTTCATCTATCTCTATAGATCTTGATGCTCAATATGTAAGCAGCTTTACCGAGGTCTTTCTTTGAAAAACTCCTTTCAAACACTCCTTTATGCTTTGCAGAATAATTCTACATTATTTCAGATCAACAATATGTCATTCACATATACTTATCAGAAATGCTGTAGTGCTCCCACTCACTTTCTTGTAAATACAGGCTTCACCGCAAGTCTGTATAAAACTATATCCTTTGATCAACTTATCAAAGCGTATATTCCAACTCCGAGATGCTTGCACCAGTCCATGGATGGATCACTGGAGCTTGCATATTTTGTTAGCACCTTTAGGATTGACAAAACCTTCTGGTTGCATCATATACAACTCTTCTTTAATAAATCCATTAAGGAATGCAATTTTGTTTATCCATTTGCCATATTTCATAAAATGCGGCAATTGCTAACATGATTCAGACAGACTTAAGCATAGATACGAGTGAGAAACTCTCATCGTAGTCAACACCTTGAACTTGTCGAAAAACCTTTTTGCGACAATTCTAGCTTTGTAGATAGTAACACTACTATTAGCGTCCGTCTTCCTCTTGACGATCCATTTATTCTCAATTGCTTGCCAATCACCGGGCAAGTCAACCAAAGTCCACACTTTGTTCTCATACATGGATCTCATCTCAGATTTCATGGCCTCAAGCCATTTTGCGGAATCTGGGCTCACCATTGCTTCTTCATAGTTCGTAGGTTCGTCATGGTCTAGTAACATAACCTCCAGAACAGGATTACCGTACCACTCTGGTGCGGATCTTACTCTGGTTTACCTACGAGGTTTGGTAGTAACTTGATCTGAAGTTACATGATCATCATCATTAACTTCCTCACTAATTGGTGTAGAAGTCACAGGAACAGATTTCTGTGATCCAATAAGGGAGCTGGTACAGTTACCTCATCAAGTTCTACTTTCCTCCCACTCACATCTTTCGAGAGAAAACTCCTTCTCTAGAAAGGATCCATTCTTAGCAACGAATGTCTTGCCTTCGGATCTGTGATAGAAGGTGTACCCAACTGTCTCCTTTGGGTATCCTATGAAGACACATTTTTCCGATTTGGGTTTGTGCTTATCAGGATGAAACTTTTTCACATAAGCATCGCAACCCCAAACTTTAAGAAACGACAACTTTGGTTTCTTGCCAAACCACAGTTCATAAGGCGTCGTCTCAACGGATTTTGATGGTGCCCTATTTAACGTGAATGTAGCTGTCTCTAATGCATAACCCCAAAACGATAGTGGTAAATTGGTAAGAGACATCATAGATTGCACTATATCCAATAAAGTACGGTTATGACGTTCGGACACACCATTATGCTGTGGTGTTCCAGGTGGCGTGAGTAGTGAAACTATTTCACATTGTTTTAACTGAAGGCCAAACTCGTAACTTAAATACTGTTCTCCACGATCAGATCGTAGAAACTTTATTTTCTTGTTATGATGATTTTCTGCTTCATTCTGAAATTATATGAACTTTTCAAATGTTTCAGACTCTTGTTTCATTAAGTAGATATACCCATATCTGCTCAAATCATCTGTGAAGGTCAGAAAATAATGATACCCGCCATGAGCCTCAATATTCATTGGACCACATACATCTGTATGTATGACTTCCAACAAATCTGTTGCTCTCTCCATAGTACCGGAGAACGACATTTTAGTCATCTTGCCCATGAGGCACGGTTCGCAAGCATCAAGTGATTCATAATCAAGTGATTCCAAAATCCCATCAGTATGAAGTTTCTTCATGCGCTTTACACCAATATGACCTAAGCGGCAGTGCCACAAATAAGTTGCACTATCATTATTAACTTTGCATCTTTTGGCTTCAATATTATGAATATGTGTATCACTACGATCGAGATCCAACAAACCATTTTCGTTGGTGTGTATGACCATTGAAGGTTTTTATTCATGTAAACAGAACAACAATTGTTCTCTAACTTAAATGAATAACCGTATTGCAATAAACATGATCAAATCATATTCCTGCTCAACGCAAACACCAAATAACACTTATTTAGTTTCAACACTAATCCCGAAAGTATAGGGAGTGTGCGATGATGATCATATAAATCTTGGAACTGCTTCCAACACACATCGTCACCTCTCCTTTTACTAGTCTCTGTTTATTCTGCAACTCCCGTTTCGAGTTACTACTCTTAGCAACTGAACCAGTATCAAAATACCGAAGGGTTGCTATAAACACTAGTAAAGTACACATCAATAACATGTATATCCAATATACCTTTATTCACTTTGCCATCCTTCTTATCCACCAAATAGTTGGGGTAGTTCCGCTTCCAGTGACCAGTCCCTTTGCAGTAGAAGCACTTAGTCTCAGGCTTAGGTACAGACTTGGGCTTCTTCACTTGAGTAGCAACTTGCTTGCCGTTCTTTTGAAGTTCCCCTTCTATCCTTTGCCCTTTTCTTGAAACTAGTGGTCTCGTCAACCATCAACACTTGAAGTGGTCTCGTCAACCATCAACACTTGATGTTTTTCTTGATTTCTACCTTCGTCGATTTCAGCATCACGAAGAGCTCGGGAATTACTTTCGTCATCCCTTGCTTACTATAGTTTATCACGAAGTTCTACTAACTTGGTGATGGTGACTAGAGAATTCTGTCAATCACTATTTTATCTGGAAGATAAACTCCCACTTGATTCAAGCGATTGTAGTACCCAGACAATCTGAGCACATGCTCACTAGTTGAGCGATTCTCCTCCATCTATTAGCTATAGAACTTGTTGGAGACTTCATATCTCTCAACTCGGGTATTTGCTTGAAATATTAACTTCAACTCCTGGAACATCTCATATGGTCCATGACGTTCAAAACGTCTTTGAAGTCCCGATTCTAAGACGTTAAGCATGGTGCACTAAACTATGAAGTAGTCATCATATTGAGCTAGCCAAACGTTCATAACGTCTGCATCTGCTCCTGCAATAGGTCAGTCACCTAGCGGTGCATCAAGGACATAATTTTCTGTGCAGCAATGAGGATAATCCTCAGATCACGGATCCAATCCGCATCTTTGCTACTAACATCTTTCAACATAATTTTCTCTAGGAACATATCAAAAATAAACACAGGGAAGCAACAACGCGAGCTATTGATCTACAACATAATTTGCAAAATACTATCAGGACTAAGTTCATGATAAATTTAAGTTCAATTAATCATATTACTTAAGAACTCCCACTTAGATAGATATCCCTCTAATCATCTAAGTGATTACGTGATCCAAATCAACTAAACCATGTCCGATCATCACGTGAGATGGAGTAGTTTCAATGGTGAACATCACTATGTTGATCATATCTACTATATGATTCACGCTCGACCTTTCGGTCTCTGTGTTCCGAGGCCATATCTGTACATATGCTAGGCTCGTCAAGTTTAACCTGAGTATTCCGCGTGTGCAACTGTTTTGCACCCGTTGTATTTGAACGTAGAGCCTATCACACCCGATCATCACGTGGTGTCTCAGCACGAAGAACTTTTGCAACGGTGCATACTCAGGGAGAACACTTTTATCTTGAAATTTTAGTGAGAGATCATCTTATAATGCTACCGTCAATCAAAGCAATATAAGATGCATAAAGGATTAACATCACATGCAATCAATATAAGTGATATGATATGGCCATCATCATCTTGTGCTCGTGATCTCCATCTCCGAAGCACCGTGCTCGTGATCTCCATCTCCGAGGCACCGTCATGATCACCATCGTCACCGGCGCGACACCTTGATCTCCATCGTAGTATCGTTGTCGTCTCGCCAACTTATTGCTTTTACGACTATCGCTACCGCTTAGTGATAAAGTAAAACTATTACATGGCGATTGCATCTCATACAATAAAGCGACAACCATATGGCTCCTGCCAGTTGCCGATAACTTGGTTACAAAACATGATCATCTCATACAACACATTATATCACATCATGTCTTGACCATATCACATCACAACATGCCCTGCAAAAACAAGTTAGACGTCCTCTACTTTGTTGTTGCATGTTTTACGTGGCTGCTACGGGCTTAGCAAGAACCGTTCTTACCTACGCATCAAAACCACAACGATAGTTTGTCAAGTTGGTGCTGTTTTAACCTTCGCAAGGACCGGGCGTAGCCACACTCGGTTCAACTAAAGTGAGAGAGACAGACACCCGCCGGTCACCTTTAAGCAACGAGTGCTCGCAACGGTGAAACCAGTCTCGCGTAAGCGTACGCGTAATGTCGGTCCGGGCCGCTTCATCTCACAATACCGCTAAACCAAAGTATGACATGCCGGTAAGCAGTATGACTTATATCGCCCACAACTCACTTGTGTTCTACTCGTGCATAGCATAAACGCATAAAACCAGGCTCGGATGCCACTGTTGGGGAACGTAGTAATTTCAAAAAATTTCCTACGCACACGCAAGATCATGGTGATGCATAGCAACGAGAGGGGAGAGTGTTGTCCACGTACCCTCGTAGACCGACAGCGGAAGCGTTATCACAACGCGGTTGATGTAGTCGTACGTCTTCACGATCCGACCGATCAAGTACCGAACGTACGGCACCTCCGAGTTCTACACACGTTCAGCTCGATGACGTCCCTCGAACTCCGATCTAGCCGAGTGTTGAGGGAGAGTTTCGTCAGCCCGACGGCGTGGTGACGATGATGATGTTCCACCGACGTAGGGCTTCGCCTAAACTCCGCAACGGTATTATCGAGGTGTAATATGATGGAGGGGGGCACCGCACACGGCTAAGAGATCTCAAGGATCAATTGTTGTGTCTCTGGGGTGCCCCCCTGCCCCGTATATAAAGGAGCAAGGGGGAGGCAGCCGGCCAAGGGGAGAGGCGCGCCATAGGGGGGAGTCCTACTCCCACCGGGAGTAGGACTCCTCCTTTCCTTGTGGGAGTAGGAGAAGGGAAGGGGGAAGGAGAAAGAAGGAAGGGTGCGCCCCCCTTCCCTAGTCCAATTCGGACCAGACCATGGGGAGGGGTGCGGCCATCTTTTGAGGTCTTTCTCTCCTTTCCCGTATGGCCCATTAAGGCCCAATACGAATTCTCGTCACTCTTCGGTATTCCGAAAAATACCCGAATCACTCGGAACCTTTCCGAAGTCCGAATATAGTCGTCCAATATATCGATATTTACGTCTCGACCATTTCGAGACTCCTCGTCATATCCCCGATCTCATCCGGGACTCCGAACTCCTTCGGTACATCAAAACTCAATAAAACTTTCATCATAACGTTAAGCGTGCGGACCCTTCGGGTTCGAGAACTATGTAGACATGACCGAGACACCTCTCCGGTCAATAACCAATAGCAGGACCTGGATGCCCATATTGGCTCCCGCATATTCTACGAAGATCTTTATCGGTCAGACCGCATAACAACATACGTTGTTCCCTTTGTCATCGGTATGTTACTTGCCCGAGATTCGATCGTCGGTATCTCAATACCTAGTTCAATCTCGTTACCGGCAAGTCTCTTTACTCGTTCTGTAATACATCATCCCGCAACTAACTCATTAGTCATAATGCTTGCAAGTCTTATAGTGATGTGCATTACCGAGTGGGCCCAGAGATACCTCTCCGACAATTGGAGTGACAAATCCTAATCTCGAAATACGCCAACCCAACAAGTACCTTATGAGACACCTGTAGAGCACCTTTATAATCACCCAGTTACGTTATGACGTTTGGTAGCACACAAAGTCTTCCTCCAGTAAACGGGAGTTGCATAATCTCATAGTCATAGGAACATGTATAAGTCATGAAGAAAGCAATAGCAACATACTAAACGATCGGGTGCTAAGCTAACGGAATGGGTCAAGTCAATCACGTCATTCTCCTAATGAGGTGATCCCGTTAATCAAATGACAACTCATGTCTATGGCTAGGAAACATAACCATCTTTGATTAACGAGCTAGTCAAGTAGAGGCATACTAGTGACACTCTGTTTGTCTATGTATTCACACATGTATTATGTTTCCGGTTAATACAATTCTAGCATGAATAATAAACATTTATCATGATATAAGGAAATATATAATACTTTATTATTGCCTCTAGGGCATATTTCCTTTATGGACCCCTTAAAGGAGGAAGCCATAAGAAAAAATATCTGCTGGTCATGGTAGATAAATTCACCAAGTGGATAGAGGCCAAACCAGTTAAAACGGCCGAAGCCGGACCAGTGATAGACTTTATATCTGGTGTCGTGCACCGTTATGGTGTCCCACACAGCATCATCACCGATAACGGCTCCAATTTTACAGCCGACGAAGTGAAAACCTGGTGTGCTAACCTAGGCATCATGCTCGATTACGCCTCCGTCTATCACCCACAAACAAATGGTCAAGTCGAACGAGCTAATGGTCTTATCATGAGTGGCATTAAGCCTAGACTAGTGCGGTCTTTGAAAGAATCAGACAAGCACTGGGTCGAGGAGCTCGACTTCGTACTCTGGGGGCTGCGGACCACGCCCAATCGCACTACCGGATACACACCATTCTTCATGGTGTACGACGCAGAGGCCGTTTTGCCCTGCAACATCATTCATAACTCACCTCGAGTGCACATGTATGAAGATAGAGAGGCCGAGCTTGATCGGAAGGACAGCCAAGATGCCCTGGAGGAGGAGCGCGACGTCGCAAAAGCCCGTTCTGCATTCTACCGACAACAGGCTCGCAGATACCAAAGCAGAGAAGTGCGGGCCAAGACTTATAATGTTGGTGAACTTGTTCTACGCTTGCCAGAAAATAAAAAAGGAACAAACTCAAGCCCAAGTGGGAGGGTCCCTTCATCATAGATGAACTTCTCACTGGAGGAGAGTACGCCTGCGTGATGCATTGGACAATCGCTTAGAGCCGAACACGTGGAATGCCGCCAGACTCTGAAGATTCTACGCCTAGAGCCCTAATCTTTGTTTGTCTTCTTCTCCCTTTGTTTCCATTTTTTCTCTCTTTATTTTTTTCTCTAGCTCTATAGCTCTTGTGCGGCCAAACCGCACACCTATGACGTATACTTCCTTAAATGTATATACTCATAATACCTGGGGGCTTCTTTTACAGAAGCTTATTATTATTTTCCGAGCATCAAGCTCACCACATATGTGTCCTTTCCTCACATGTACCTTTTCTTCGCCATTATATGCACCATTATGACTTAAGTTTTTGCCAAGCTGGGTTCCCTGGCTCCTGTGCTTATGCCCTACGTTGCCGTTTGTTCAGCTAGGGCATAAAGGGAGCACCTCTGCGATTGTTATAGCCGGGTCATCCGGACTTGTACCTCAGACTGGGTGAAGCTGAAAGCTAGCGTTCTTAAGGGAATATTCGGTCGGCGGACTAAAGACGTCATACCTTAATTACACTGTGAACCCCCAGATGTTACATATACTGCGATTTTTCAATCACAGTCCGGGCATGCATACTAACGCATGTTCACCCAGGGAAAGGAACCCTTAACGGAACTATTCTCCCTGGAAGATGTTTCTTACAATCAACATGTAATATAACATAGCTAGCCGGATACAACTTGTCTGTTCAAGAAACTATGACCCCTACGCCTAGTTTCCACGCATACCCCGGTCTATATTGCCGATCCGGTATTCGGAAACACTCCGCACCTTCGGGTCCAGGGGTCGAAGTGAAAAGGTCTGCCATGATAATCGTTTTACAATCCGGCTAGGGACAAAATTTTCAATTGAAGTACATAGTCACTTGGACTAAAAAACTTCTTCCTCTATGCCGTCCAACAGGCTGTCTAGCTTACAATCCTGTTGGGAAAACTTGGCGGCTATCTTTACTTGGTCATATACCAAACTAACTGGAATTTCCTGTCCATCTGACCCCCGAGGTCTGACCCGAGCCATATGATTCGAATTAAGCTTGGTGTATCGTGTTTTTACCATGGCCCAGGCCTCTCGCGCACCTTCTCTGCAGGCCGATATCTTCCATAATTGAAAGCGCCGTCGAGCTCCTTAGAGTAGCTTCACGAGCTCCTCCATATTTCCTAGAGGGGAGGCGGATGGCCACAAAGCCTTGGCAACGCTCCGCATTGCTTGCCGAGCTCGCTCGTGCACTTGGGACAGCTCTTGCAACAGATCGCCTTGAGATCCGGACATTTCCTCTTCGGGACGGCCAGTCAGCATACCCGCAGACATAAATATGTCAGCTCATTTTTTCGCTGAATTACATGGAGGTAAGTTCAAAAGCATACTGAATATGCCGCCTCGTAGCCTCCTATTTTCCTTTACGGCATCAGCTAGCTGGGCTCGTACATCTTTTAGCTCTTCGCCCAGCAGGATGTTGGAATCCTGCAGCTTGTTCTTATCATCCCTGACCCGTGTCGGCACACGTTCGCCTACGGCCAGTTGCCTTTTGGTCTCTTGTACACCCGCCTGCGCGACTTTCAGTTCCTCTTTCAGTTGATCTACTGATCCTGTCATTGGAAACGCAACAATATTAACATTACTGGTACATGATTATACTTTTTCTGGATGGAAGGGAACATCACCAGGCGGTGCCTCCTTGGACTTCTCCAGTTTGGCGGTAACAAGAGTTAGCTGAGTCCGGCACTTTTCCAACTCATGAGACAACATGTTGTTCTTCTCTGTGAGTGCCTGATTATACAATGATCCTTAAATCAGTTGTCTCAACTGTTTCAAGTTTCGGGGGCTACTGGTGCATGATTACCAGATCTGTTCAAAGCATACTTACCCGCATATCTTTCAAATACTGGTCAGTGGCTCTGGTAAGCCCATCCTGAGCAGCTCGGATGTACGCATCAGCCAAGCTGAAGGCGTCGAACGCCTGTTTAGCGAAGCCGGGGTCGCGAAGAGCAGCCCTCCGGCGCCGATGATTCATGACACTCTCTACTTCAGAATTCGTGACAGATACATTATCCGAATCCTCTGAAGGAGGACAATCCGGCGTCACTCCCGTGTCTGCCCCCGCCCTAGAAGCAGGGCCTGGAACCTGATTGGTGGGGGCGTGACCGACAGGCTCCTCGGACACGATCCGGCGAACGCTCTTCCTGATAAAACACAGCGGGCAATGTCATGGTTCGATGTGACTGCCATAGGGCATATTTAAAGCCATACCTCTTTGAGGAAGGTTCGGCCGTGTGGTCATTTTCCCTTCTCTTCGAAGACCCGCCCGGCGCAGGCGCCGCTCTCTTCCGAGACGCTTCTGGTGCAATATGATGTGTCGAGCGCCTCCCCTTTGGAGCACAAGATAGTGCGGCGGGTGAGGCATAATGAGGAAGCTCCTTCGGAGGAAATGTCTCCTGGCTACTTACATATGAGGCAGGAAGGAGGCCGGGATAATCGGCCGTGATAGCCACTTCTATGCCATCATAGCTCGCTTGGTAGAATACTCCCTCCTTGAGCTCTACGAATATGTCCGGATCTTCTTCAAATCTGGGATCGAGGTCCCGATTATGGTCCTCCGGCTGTGGAGCGGGACTATGGATCCCCGCAACGACCCTCCGCCATTCCTATTTGACAGACGGGTTAATGTCGGTTAAACATGACACAGGGAGAGGATTGAATAAAGTGGTGGGACTAAAACTCACCCAGCTAGGAGGATTGTACATGGAAAATCCCTCTCGGCGCGTAAGACGAGTAAACTCCTCCTTCTCCCCTTTATACAGACCGGCCAATATTGCGGCCAGGGCGGTGAGGGAATCCGGACCCTTCCGCCACAGCGTGAGGCGTCATCTTCCCCATTGTAGTGCCACATAGGGAGCCCCCTGAATTGGAGCGGCTAAACACCTAGCGCTATGGAAGTCACCATTACCTCGATTATTGATAATCCGGACTGGGCGAGTGTCCTTATCTTGCCCATTAATTGTTGAACTTCTGCGCTGTCTTCCTCCTCGAGGCTCCGAGGATGCCAGCTATGGCGTTTCCTCAACGGAGCGCTAGAAAATTTGGGAAGGCCCATTCGGACTGGGTCGGGGAGAGCGACATCTTCAATATAAAACCACTCCGAGGGCCACTCTTCGGATGCCTTCCTCGGCGTGCCGGACAAGTATCCGGTCCCGGCTATGCGCCATATCTCGGCACCGCCCACCTTGAATACGGATCCCTTTTGGGTACGAGGGACGAGGCAGAAAAGTTTCCTCCATAGATCAAAGTGGGCCTCGCAGCCCAGGAATAGCTCGCAAAGAGCGACAAAACCCGTGATATGCAGGATGGAGGCCGGAGTGAGGTTGTGCAGTTGGAGGCCATAGTACTCCAGGAGGCCTCGGAGGAAAGGGTGGATTGGAAACCCGACGCCTCTTATTAAGAAGGATATGAAGCACACTCGCTCCCCCCTGGTTGGATTAGGGAAATTTTCCGCCAGGGCTTCGCCTGTGAAAGTGGTTAATCCTGCCCGAACGGGGACTAGATCCACGGGGGGAAGGAATCCCTGCGTTTGAAGCTTACTCAGCTGGTCATGGGATACTGAACATTTCTCCCAATCGCCTTTTTCGGAGCCGTGGGGGCGGGAGGAAGAACTGGGAACGCTAGCCATGCTGGAATGGTTTCTCCTAGCAAGCTCTAAGGATTTTCCGCCTGGTGTGAGATGGCATCTGAGATCCAATCCACTTAAATATACGCCTTTCTTACATGGCCAGGGTGTTATGTGCAAAAATACTCTGACCTTTCGTGTTTGCTTGACACGTGGGTACGGCATTAAATGGAAGGCCGAGCATAACTCTTTGGATCAGACGTTTTGAAGTATTCAGAGGAAGAACCCGCCTTGCAATGCCAAAGACTATCAGCGCGCCGGACACATCGTCATTGAAGTCTGGTTCGGGGGCTACTGAGGGAGTCCTGGATTAAGGGGTCCTCGGGCGTCCGGCCTATGTGACGTGGGCCGGACTGATGGGCCATGAAGATACATGACAGAAGACTTCCTCCCGTGTCCGGATGGGACTCTCCTTTGCGTGGAAGGCAAGCTTGGCGTTCGGATATGAAGATTCCTTCCTCTGTAAACCGACTTTGTACAACCCTAGGCCCCTCCGGTGTCTATATAAACCGGAGGGTTTAGTCCGTAGAGGCAATTACAATCATACAGGCTAGACATTAGGGTTTAGCCATTACGATCTCGTGGTAGATCAACTCTTGTAATCCTCATATTCATCAAGATCAATCAAGCAGGAAGTAGGGTATTACCTCCATCAAGAGGGCCCGAACCTGCGTAAACATCGTGTCCCCCGTCTCCTATTACCATCGACCTTAGACGCACAGTTCAGGACCCCCTACCCGAGATCCGCCGGTTTTGACACCGACACCCCTCTCTACTACCATGGTCTCTGGCTACTGTTCGAACACCGAGCGGAAGTAACGCTGGTTGGAGTGGTAGTACCACTCCGGCGGAACTACTGCCTCCATGACTTGGTCAGTTGTACACAATTACTAGAACTTTCGTGCCAGCAGAAGTACCGCTCCCCTGAGCGGTAGTACCGCTTGTGCACGGGCTGTGGGGTCATAACGATTGGATTTTATCCCCCACTATATAAGCGAGTCATCTTCCCCAAGTTGACTTCACCTCTTCCTACCCCAAGCTCCATTGTTCCTCACAAGCTCAGTTTCGCCTGATCTCTCTCCCTAACCAATCAAAGTTCTTGATTCTTTAGGGATTAGTTGAAAAGGCCTAGATCTACACTTCCACTAAGAGAAATTTGATTCCCGCACTAATCCCTTGCGGATCTTGTTACTCTTGGGTGTTTGAGCACCCTAGACGGTCGAGGTCAACTCGGAGCCACATTCCATTGTGGTGAAGCTTAGTGGTGTTGTCGGGAGCCTCTGATGTCTACTATGCAACTTTATTCTTGTAGACACGTGTTGGGCTTCCAAGCGCAGAGTTTTGTAGGACAATAGAAATTTTCCCTCAAGTGGATGACCTAAGGTTTACCAATCCGTGGGAGGCATAGGATGAAAATAGTCTCTCTCAAACAACCCTGCAACCAAATAATAAAAAGTCTCTTGTGTCCCCAACACACCAAATACAACGGTATGTGCACTAGTTCGGCGAAGAGATGGTGATACAAGTGTAATATGGATAGTGGATATTGATTTTTGTAATAAGAACAATAAAAAACAGCAAGGTAGCAATTGATAAAACGGAGCACAAACGGTATTGTAATGCTTGAAAATGAGGCCTAGGGTCTGTACTTTCGCTAGTGCCATCTCTCAACAATGCTAATATAATCGGATCATATAACCATCCCTCAAAGTGCGATGATGAATCACTCCAAAGTTCCTATCTAGCGGAAAACACAAGAAGAAATTGTTTGTAGGGTACGAAACCACCTCGAAGCTATTCTTTCCGATCAATCTATCCAAGAGTTCATACTAAAATAACACCAAATAATTTCAGATTCATAATACTCAATCCAACACAAAGAACCTCAAAGAGTGCCCCAAGATTTCTACCGGAGAAACAAAGATAAGAACGTGCATCAACCCCTATGCATAGGTTACCCCAATGTCACCTCAGGAATCCGCGAGTTGAGTGCCAATACATATATCAAGTGAATCAATACGATACCCCATTTTCACCACGAGTATTCATAGCAAGAAATTCATAAAGTGTTCTCAAATCCATAAAAGTATTCAATCTGATAAAATGAAATCTCAAAGGGAAAACTCAATTCATCACAACAAGATAGTGAGGGGAAAACACCATATGACCCGACTATATTAACAAAGCCCGTGATACATCAAGATCGTGCAATCTCAAAAACATGAGAGAGAGAGAGATTAAACACATAGTTACTGGTACAAACCCTCAGCCCCAAGGGTGGACTACTCCCTCCTCATCATGGTGGCTGCCGGGATGATGAAGATGGCCACCGATGATGATTCCCCCCTCCGGCAGGGTGTCAGAACGAGGTCTAGATTGGTTTCTCGTGGCTACAGAGGCTTGTGGCGGAGGAACTTCTGTTCTATGGTCTCCGCTAGGGTTTTTGGAATATTTGGCAATTTATAGGGCGAAGAGGCGGTGCGGGAGGCCACCGAGGTGGGCACAACCCACCTAGGCGCGCCTGGGCCCCCAGGCGCGCCCTGGTGGGTTGTGCCCCCCTCGGGGCACCCCCAGGTGCTTCTCCAAAAAGTTTCACTGCATTTGGACTACGTTTGATATTGATTTTCTACGATGTAAAAAAACAAGCAAAAAATAGCAACTGGCACTGGGCACTATGTCAGTAGGGTAGTCCCAAAAAATGATATAAAGCTGCTATAAAATGATTGTAAAACATCCAAGAATGATAATATAACATCATGGAACAATAAAAAATTATAGATATGTTGGAGACGTATCAGCATCCCCAAGCTTAATTCCTGCTCGTCCTTGAGTAGGTAAATGATAAAAATGGAGTTTTTGATGTGGAATGCTGCCTATCATGTTCATCACATATTCTTTTCATTTTTAGCATGGACATATGGACTTTTATATGATTCAAAGCAATAGTCTAGTTTTGACATGACGATTTCAATACTCAAGAATATCAACAAACAACCATGTCTTTCAAAATATCAATACTAAAGCAAGTTATCCCTAGCCCATCATGCTCAATCATTGATCCATTCATGAAACACACTCGCATATTAGCTACAACGAATGCTCAAGTACGATCATAGTGCCCCTTAGTTGGTGCTTTATAAGAGAAGATGGAGACTCAAATAAAAAATAACAATTGCATAAAGTAAATAGATAGGCCCTTCACAGAGGGAAGTAGGGATTTGTAGAGGTGCCAGAGCTCAAAGCTTAAATTGAGAGAGAAATTTTTTGGGAGGCATACTTTTCCCATCAATGAAAACGACCAAGTAATTCCCAACACTTTCCATGCTAGATATATCATAGGCGGTTCCCAAACAGAAAATAAAGTTTATTCCTTTTTCCACCATGCTTTCACACTCCAGGCTAGCCGTATCCACGGGTACCGTCCATACCAACACTTTCCAAGGAATTTATTATTTGACAACCTAAAGTAAATTTCTTTTTCATTTTGGGACAGGGCATCCCTAATACCTTTGCCGTACTCTCGTGCAATGACAAGTGAATAAACACTCATCTTGAGAATAACACATCTAGCATGGAAAAATATCAGCCACCCCCTACCGTTTCATGAGCGGTATGAGCACACAAAAGAGAAATTTATTTTGAAATTTAGAGATGGCACATACAAATTTGCTTAGAACGGCAAAAGAATACCGCATATAAGTAGGTATAATGGACTCATATGGCAAAACTGGGTTTAAGGATTTTGGATGCACAAGTAGTGATCATACTTAGTGCAAGTGAAGGCTAGCAAAAGATTGAGAAGCATCCAAGCAAGAAACAAAAAATCTCATAAGCGAGCATTAAGCATAACTAACACCGAAGAATGCACCACAAGTAGGATGTAATTTCATTGCATAACTATTGACTTTCGTGCTTGAATAGGGAATCACAAACCTTAACACCAATATTCTTACTAAAGCATCATTACTCATCAACATGACTCACATATCACTATCATCATATCTCAAAACTATTACAAAGAATCAAGTTTATTTTGTCCAATGATCTTCATGAATTTTTTATTATATCCCTCTTGAATATCTATCACTTTGGGACTAGTTTCATATGTTGCAATTGCTTTTTGACAAGCTCAAACAAACTTAAGTGAAGAACATGAGCTTAACAAATTTCATCTCTCAAAATAATATAAGTGAAGCATGAGAGAATTGACAAACTACTCCAAAAAGATATAAGTGAAGATCAAATGAGTAGTTAAGTAAATGGGTAGCTATTTGGGGACTCTCTCTTATTTAAAATTTTCAGATCTAAGTATTTTATTAAAACAGCAAGAAAAACAAAATAAAATGACATTCCAAGGATAGCACATATCATGTGAAGAAGCAAAAAACTTACGCTCAACCGACACTAACCGATAATCGTTGAAGAAGAAAGGTGGGATGCCTACGGGGGCATCCCCAAGCTTAGATGCTTGAGACTTCTTGGAATATTAACTTGGGATGCCTTGGGCATCCCCAAGCTTGAGCTTTTGTGTCTCCTTAATTCCTCTCATATCACGGTTTCCCTAAATCTCAAAAACTTCATCCACACAAGACTCAACAAGAACTCGTGAGATAAGTTAGTATAAATCAATGCAAAACCTTATCATTATCTACTGTAGCAAATCACTAAAATTACTACTCCCTCCGTTCCAAAATAGATGACCCAACTTTGTACTAACTTTAGTACAAAGTTGGGTCATCTATTTTGGAACGGAGGGAGTATTTGACATTGCATACTAAATGCCTCTGCATATTTAATACTCCTATCCTTAAATAGAATCATTAAACAAGCAAACATATGCAAACAATGCAACCATAACTGCAATCTGCCAAAACAGTATAGTCTGTAAAGAATGCAAGATTCATCATACTTCCCTAACTCCAAAAATTATGAAAATTTACCACAATGTAGAAAATTTATCAGAGCTTACCGTGCAAAAAGTTTCAACATTTTATCACATTCTGGCTTTTCTCGGGAATTTTTGCAACATTGATAAACTTTCTGTTTTGAAACAGCAACTCATATACTTGCAAAATAAGCATGGTAAAGGCCATCCTTGACATTTTTATTGAAAATGAAGATGCAAAACATTATTCTAAATAACAGCAAGCAAATCCTAGCAAAATAAAATGATGCTCCAAGCAAAGCACATATCATGTGACGAATGAAAATATAGCTCCAAGTGAGGTTACCAATAATGTTGGAGACGAAAGAGGGGATGCCTTCCGGGGGATCCCCAAGCTTAGTTTCTTGGATCTTCCTTGAATATTACCTTGGGGTGCCTTGGGCATCCCCAAGGTTAGGGTCTTGTCACTCCTTATTCTCCTCATATCGACATCTCACCCAAAACTTGAAAACTTCAATCACACAAAACTTAACGGAACTTCGTGAGATAGGTTAGTATGATAAAGAGCAAACTATTTCACTTTGGTACTCTCAAAGACAAGATTCATAATTGTTTCCACACAATTCCTACTGTAACATATCATTTTCACAATTTATATTGAGCAATATAAGCCATAGAAACTAGAAAACAAGCAAATTATGCATTGAGAACAGAATCTGTCAAAAACAGAACAGTCTGTAGTAATCTGTACTCCAACCATACTTCTGCTACTCCAGAAATTCTGAAAAATTAGGACAACGTAGGGAATTTGTATATATATCACCTGTAAAACAATCAGATCAAAATCACGTTCTAGTGAATTTTAAAAATTCCTGGACTGAGTGCAAAAGTTTCTGTTTTTAGACAGAATCAAGTCAACTATCATCCACACTATCCCAAAGGCTTTACTTGGCACTTTATTGAAACAAAAGCTATAAAACATGATTACTACAGTATCTTAATAATGTGAACACATAAAAACAGTAGGTAAAAGTGTTGGGTTGTCTCCTAACAAGCACCTTTCTTTAGTGCCTTTTAAGCTAGGCATGATGATTTCAATGATGCTCACATAAAAGATAAGAATTGAAACACAAAGAGAGCATCATGAAGCATATGACTAGAAAATTTAAGCCTAACCCACTTCCTATGCATAGGGTTTTTGTGAGCAAAAAACTTATGGGAACAAGAATCAACTAGCATAGGAA
Source organism: Aegilops tauschii subsp. strangulata (assembly GCF_002575655.3). NCBI lineage: Eukaryota > Viridiplantae > Streptophyta > Magnoliopsida > Poales > Poaceae > Aegilops > Aegilops tauschii. Next base: position 449,052,616 of record NC_053037.3, read on the forward strand.
GGCAAAACAAGCATAACTTCAAAACTTTCAACACATAGAGAGGAAACTTGATATTATTGCAATTCCTACAAGCATAAGTTCCTCCCTCATAATAATTTTCAGTAGCATCATGAAGAAATTCAACAATATAACCATCACATAAAGCATTCTTTTCATGACACAAAAGCATAGAAAACTTATTACTCTCCACATAAGCAAATTTCTTCTCATCAATAGTAGTGGGAGCAAACTCAACAAAATAACTATCGTGAGAGTGAAAATTAAAATCATGATGACAAGTTCCATGGTTATCATTATTCTTTATAGTATACATGTCATCACCATAATCATCATAGATAGCAACTTTGTTATCATAGTCAATTGACGCCTCATCCAAAATGGTGGATTCATCACTAAATAAAGTCATGACCTCTCTAAATCCACTTTCATCATTATAATCATCATAAATAGGAGGCATGCAATCATTATAACAAATTTGCACATCAAATCTTGGGGGACTAAAAATATCATCTTCATAAAACATAGCATCCCCAAGCTTATGGCTTTGCATATCATTAGCATCATGGATATTAAAAGAATTCATACTAACAGCATTGCAACCATGCTCATCATTTATACCAAACATTCTATTGAATTCTTTCTTATATCAATTGAGCACAATTTTCCTTTCCATCCATTTCACGAAAGATATTATAAAGATGAACAATATGGTGCAACCTCAATTCCATTTTTGGTAGTTTTATTTTTATAAACCAAACTAGTGATAAAACAAGAAACTAAAAGATTCGATTGCAAGATCTAAAGATATACCTTCAAGCACTCACCTCCTCGGCAACGGCGCCAGAAAAGAGCTTGATGTCTACTACGCAACTTTATTCTTGTAGACACATGTTGGGCCTCCAAGCGCAGAGTTTTGTAGGACAGTAGCAATTTTCCCTCAAGTGGATGACCTAAGGTTTATCAATCCGTGGAAGGCGTAGGATGAAGATAGTCTCTCTCAAACAACCCTGCAACCAAATAATAAAAAGTCTCTTGTGTCCCCAACACACCAAATACAATGGTAATTTGTATAGGTGCACTAGTTTGGCGAAGAGATGGTGATACAAGTGTAATATGGATAGTAGATATTGATTTTGGTAATAAGAACAATAAAAAACAGCAAGGTAGCAATTGATAAAACGGAGCACAAACGGTATTGCAATTCTTGAAAATGAGGCCTAGGGTCCGTACTTTCTCTAGTGCCATCTCTCAACAATGCTAATATAATTGGATCATATAACCATCCCACAAAGTGCGATGAAGAATCACTCCAAAGTTTCTATCTAGCGGAGAACATAAGAAGAAATTGTTTGTAGGGTACGAAACCACCTCGAAGCTATTCTTTCCGATCGATCTATCCAAGATTTCGTACTAAAATAACACCAAATAATTTCAGATTCATAATACCCAATCCAACACAAAGAACCTTAAAGAGTGCCCCGAGATTTCTACCGGAGAAACAAAGACAAGAACGTGCATCAACCCCTATGCATAGATTACCCCAATGTCACCTCGGGAATCCGTGAGTTGAGTGCCAAAACATATATCAAGTGAATCAATACGATACCCCATTGTAACCACGGGGATTCATAGCAAGACATACATAAAGTTATCTCAAATCCATAAAAGTATTCAATCCGATAAAACAAAATCTCAAAGGGAAAACTCAATTCATCACAACAAGATAGTGAGGGGAAAACACCATATGATCTAACTATATTAACAAAGCCCGTGATACATCAAGATCATGCCATCTCAAGAACACGAGAGAGAGATTGAACACATAGCTACTGGTACAAACCCTCAGCCCCGAGGGTGGATGCTACCTCTTGAGCACTCTGTTGGTTTTCCCTTGAAGAGGAAAGGGTGATGCAGCAAAGTAGCGTAAGTATTTCCCTCAGTTTTTGAGAACCAAGGTATCAATCCAGTAGGAGGCTAAGCGTGAGTCCCTCGCACCTACACAAAACAAATAAATCCTCGCAACCAACGCGATAAGGGGTTGTCAATCCCTACACGGTCACTTACGAGAGTGAGATCTGATAGATATGATAGGATAATATTTTTGGTATTTTTGTGATAAAGATGCAAAGTAAAATAAAAGCAAAGGAAATAACTAAGTGATGGAAGATTAATATGATGAAGATAGACCCGGGGGCCATAGGTTTCACTAGTGGCCTCTCTCAAGAGCATAAGTATTTTACGGTGGGTGAACGAATTACTGTTGAGCAATTGACAGAATTGAGCATAGTTATGAGAATATCTAGATATGATCATGTATATAGGCATCACGTCCGAGACAAGTAGACCGACTCTTGCCTGCATCTACTACTATTACTCCACTCATCGACCGCTATCCAGCATGTATCTAGAGTATTAAGTTCATGAAAACAGAGTAACGCCATAAGCAAGATGACATGACGTAGAGGGATAAATTCGTGCAATATGATAAAAACCCCATCTTGTTATCCTCGATGGCAACAATACAATACGTGCCTTGCTTCCCCTACGGTCACTGGGAAAGGACACCGCAAGATTGAACCCAAAGCTAAGAACTTCTCCCATTGCAAGAAAGATCAATCTAGTAGGCCAAACCAAACTGATAATTCGAAGAGACTTGCAAAGATAACCAATCATACATAAAAGAATTCAGTGAAGATTCAAATATTGTTCATAGATAATCTTGATCATAAACCCACAATTCATCGGTCTCAACAAACACACCGCAAAAAGAAGATTACATCGAATAGATCTCCACAAGAGAGGGGGAGAACATTGTATTGAGATCCAAAGAGAGAGAAGAAGCCATCTAGCTAATAACTATGGACCCGAAGGTCTGAGGTAAACTACTCACACTTCATCGGAGAGGCTATGGTGTTGATGTAGAAGCCCTCCATGATGGATGTCCCCTCCGGCGGAGATCCGGAACAGGCCCCAAGATGGGATCTCGTGGGTACAGAAGGTTGCGGCGGTGGAATTAGGTTTTTGGCTCCGTATCTGATCGTTTGGGGGTACGTAGGTATATATAGGAGGAAGGAGTACGTCGGTGGAGCAACAGGGGGCCCACGAGGGTGGAGGGCGCGCCCTGGGGGGGGGGGGGGGGGAGTGGGCGCGCCCCCTACCTCGTGGCCTCCTCCTTTTTTTCTTGACGTAGGGTCCAAGTCTCCTATATCATAATCTTCCTAAAAATCACGTTCCCGAAGGTTTCATTCCGTTTGGACTCCATTTGATATTCCTTTTCTGCGAAACTCTGAAATAGGCAAAAAACAGCAATTCTGGGCTGGGCCTCCGGTTAATAGGTTAGTCCCAAAAATAATATAAAAGTGGATAATAAAGCCCAATAATGTCCAAAACAGTAGATAATATAGCATGGAGCAATCAAAAATTATAGATACGTTGGAGACGTATCAGGCATCCCCAAGCTTAATTCCTGCTCGTCCTCGAGTAGGTAAATGATAAAAACACGGAGTGCTACTTGGCATAATTTCAATGTAATTCTTCTTAATTGTGGTATGAATATTCAGATCCGAAAGATTCAAGACAAAAGTTTAATATTGAGATAAAAATAATAATACTTCAAGCATACTAACAAAGCAATTATGTCTTCTCAAAATAACATGGCCAAAGAAAGTTATCCCTACAAAATCATATAGTCTGGCTATGCTTTATCTTCACCACACAAAGTATTTAAATCATGCACAACCCCGATGACAAGCCAAGCAATTGTTTCATACTTTTGACATTCTCAAAACTTTTTCAATCTTCACGCAATACATGAGCGTGAGCCATGGATATAGCACTATAGGTGGAATAGAATGGTGGTTGTGGAGAAGACAAAAAGGGAGAAGATAGTCTCACATCAACTAGGCGTATCAACGGGCTATGGAGATGCCCATCAATAGATATCAATGTGAGTGAGTAGGGATTGCCATGCAACGGATGCACTAGAGCTATGAGTATATGAAAGCTCAACAAAAGAAACTAAGTGGGTGTGCATCCAACTTGCTTGCTCACGAAGACCTAGGGCATTTTGAGGAAGCCCATCATTGGAATATACAAGCCAAGTTCTATAATGAAAAATTCCCACTAGTATATGAAAGTGACAAAATGAGAGACTCTCTATCATGAAGATCATGGTGCTACTTTGAAGCACAAGTGTGGTAAAAGGATAGTAACATTGTCCCTTCTCTCTTTTTCTCTCATTTTTATTTGGGCCTTTTCTCTTTTTTTATGGCCTCTTTTTTTCGTCCGGAGTCTCATCCCGACTTGTGGGGGAATCATAGTCTCCATCATCCTTTTCCTCACTTGGGACAATGCTCTAAAAATGAGGATACTTATAACAAAATATGACTCTATATGAATGCCTCCGGCGGTGTACCGGGATATGCAATGAATCAAGAGTGACATGTATGAAAGAATTATGAACGGTGGCTTTGCCACAAATACGATGTCAAGTACATGATCATGCTAAGCAATATGACAATGATGGAGCGTGTCATAAATAAACGGAACGGTGGAGAGTTGCATGGCAATATATCTCGGAATGGCTATGGAAATGCCATGATAGGTAGGTATGGTGGCTGTTTTGAGGAAGGTTTATGGTGGGTGTATGATACCGGCGAAAAGTGCGCGGTATTAGAGAGGCTAGCAATGGTGGAAGGAAGAAAGTGCGTATAATCCATGGACTCAACATTAGTCATAAAGAACTCATATACTTATTGCAAAAATCTACAAGTTATCAAAGCAAAGTATTACGCGCATGATCCTAGGGGGATAGATTGGTAGGAAAAGACCATCGCTCATCCCTGACCGCCACTCATAAGGAAGACAATCAATAAATAAATCATTCTCCGACTTCATCACATAACGGTTCACCATACGTGCATGCTACGGGAATCACAAACTTTAACACAAGTATTTCTCAAATTCACAACTACTCAACTATCATGACTCTAATATCACCACCTTTATATCTCAAAACAATTATCAAGCATCAAACTTCTCATAGTATTCAACACACTCATAAGAAAGTTTTTACAAATCTTGAATACCAAGCATATTAGGATTATTTAAGAAAATTACCATGCTATTTAAGACTCTCAAAATAATCTAAGTGAAGCATGAGAGATCAATATTTTCTATAAAACAAATCCACCACCGTGCTCTAAAGGATATAAGTGAAGTACTAGAGCAAAACTATATTACTCAAAAGATATAAGTGAAGCACAAAGAGTATTCTAATAATTTCCAAATCATGTATGGCTCTCTCAAAAGGTGTGTACAGCAAGGATGATTGTGGTAAACTAAAAAGTAAAGACTCAAATAATACAAGACGCTCCAAGCAAAACACATATCATGTGGTGAATAAAAATATAGCTCCAAGTAAAGTTACCGATGGAAGTAGACGAAAGAGGGGATGCCTTCCGGAGCATCCCCAAGCTTTGGATTTTTGGTGTCCTTAGATTATCTTGGGGGTGCCATGGGCATCCCAAGCTTAGGCTCTTGCCACTCCTTGTTCCATAATCCATCAAAATCTTTCACCCAAAACTTGAAAACTTCACAACACAAAACTCAACAGAAATCTCGTGAGCTCCGTTAGCGAAAGAAAACAAAAGACCACTTCAAGGTACTGTAATGAACTCATTATTTATTTATATTGGTGTTAAACCTACTGTATTACAACTTCTCTATGGTTTATAAACTATTTTACTAGCCATAGATTCATCAAAATAAGCAAACAACACACGAAAAACAGAATCTGTCAAAAACAGAACAGTCTGTAGTAATCTGTAACTAACGCAAACTTCTGGAACTCAAAAAAATCAGCCAAAATAGGAAGACCTAGAAAATTTGTTTATTGATCAGCAGCAATAGGAATCACTATTTTATCACGTTCTGGTGATTTTTAACAATTGTTTTCGTGAACAGAAAGTTTCTGGAAATTACTGCAAGATCAAATAACTATCATCCAAGAAGATCCTATAGGTTTAACTTGGCACAAACACTAATTAAAACATAAAAACACATCTAACCAGAGGCTAGATCAAATATTTATTCCTAAACAGAAGCAAAAAGCAAAAAAACTAAAAATAAAATTGGGTTGCCTCCCAACAAGCGCTATCGTTTAACGCCCCTAGCTAGGCATAAAAGCAAGGATAGATCTAGGTATTGCCATCTTTGGTAGGCAATCCATAAGTGGCTCTCATGATAGATTCATATGGTAATTTTATTTTCTTCCTAGGGAAGTGTTCCATGCCTTTATTTAATGGAAATTGGAATCTAATATTCCCGTCCTTCATATCAATAATTGCACCAATCGTTCTAAGGAAAGGTCTACCAAGAATAATAGGACATGAAAGATTGCAATCTATATCAAGAACGATAAAACCTGCGGGCACATAATTCCTATTTGCAACAATAAGAACATCATTATCTTCCCATAGGTTTCTTAATAGTGGAATCCGCAAGGTGCAAGTTTAGAGAGCAATCATCAAAATCACGGAAATCTAGCAAATCGCACAAAGTTTTGGGAATAGTGGAAACACTAGCACCCAAATCACATAAAGCATAGAACTCATGATCCTTAATCTTAATTTTAATAGTTGGTTCCCACTCATCATAAAACTTTCTAGGGATAGAAACTTCCAACTCAAGCTTTTCTTCATAAGATTGCATCAAGGCATCAACGATATGTTTAGTAAACGCTTTATTTTGACTATAAGCATGAGGAGAATTTAGCACGGATTGCAACAACGAAATACAATCTATCAAAGAGCAATTTTCATAATTAAATTCCTTGAAATCCAAAATAGTGGGTTTAGCAACATCTAGGGTTTTGATTTCTTCAATCCCACTTTTATCAACTTTAGCATCAAGATCTAAAAACTCCGAATTTTTGGAACGCCTTCTAGGTAAAGGTGGATCATATTCAGTCCCATCATTATCAAGATTCATATTTCAAAACAAAGGTTTAATAGGGGACACATCAATAACTTTTAGATCTTCATCTTTATTTTCATATAAATTGGAAGAACACGCTTTTATAAAGCAATCTTTCTCAACACGCATCCTAGCGGTTCTTTCTTTGCACTCATCAATGGAAATTCTCATGGCTTTGAGAGACTCATTGATATCATGCTTAGGAGGAATAGATCTAAGCTTTAAAGAATCAACATCAAGAGAAATTCTATCAACGTTCCTAGCCAATTCATCAACTTTAAGAAATTTCTCTTCAAGCAAAGCATTGAAAGTCTTTTGCGAATTCATAAACTCTTTAACACTAGTCTCAAATTCAGAGGGAATCTTATTAAAATTTCCATAAGAATTGTTGTAGGAATTACCATAATTATTAGAGGAATTACTAGGATAAGGCCTAGGATTAAAGTTTCCTCTATACGCGTTGTTACCAAAATTATTCCTACCAACAAAATTCACATCCATAGATTCATTATTATTCCTAATCAAAGTAGACAAAGGCATATCATTAGGATCAGAAGAAACACTCTTACTAGCAAATAATTTTATAAGTTCATCCATCTTTCCACTCAAAACATTGATTTCTTCTATCGCGTGCACTTTTTAATAGTAGATCTTTCAGTGTGCCATTGAGAATAATTGACCATAATATTATCTAGGAGTTTAGTAGCTTCTCCTAAGGTGGTTTCCATAAAAGTGCCTCCCGCGGCCGAATCTAAAAGATTTCTAGAAGCAAAATTCAATCCGGCATAAAATTTTGGTATAATCATCCACAAATTCAAACCATGAGTAGGGCAATTACGTATCATTAATTTCATCCTCTCCCAAGCTTGTGCAACATGTTCATGATCAAGTTGCTTACAATTCATAATATCGTTTCTAAGAGAGATGATCTTAGCGGGAGGAAAATACTTAGAGATAAAAGCATCTTTGCACTTGTTCCAAGAATCAATACTATTTTTAGGCAAAGGCAAAAACCAAGCTTTAGCACGATCTCTAAGCGAAAAAGGAAATAGCTTCAATTTAACAATATCATTATCAACATCTTTCTTCTTTTGCATATCACACAAATCAACGAAGCTATTTAGATGAGTAGCAGCATCTTCACTAGGAAGGCCGGCGAATTGATCTTTCATGACAAGATTCAACAAAGCAGCATTAATTTCACAAGATTCAGTATCGGTAAGAGGAGCAATCGGAGTGCTAAGGAAATCATTATTGTTGGTATTGGTAAAGTCACATAATTTGGTTTTATTTTGAACCATCGTGACAAACAAGCAATCCAACACACGAGCAAACAAGAAGCAAGCGAAAAAGAGGCAAACGAAAAAGAGAGGGCGAATAAAACGGCAAGGGTGAAGTGGGGGAGAGTAAAACGAGAGGCAAATGGAAAATAATGTAATGCGGGAGATAAGGGTTTGTGATGGGTACTTGGTATATTGACTTTTACGTAGACCTCCCCGGCAACGGCGCCAGAAATCCTTCTTGCTACCTCTTGAGCACTGCGTTGGTTTTCCCTTGAAGAGGAAAGGGTGATGCAGAAAAGTAGCATAAGTATTTCCCTCAGTTTTTGAGAACCAAGGTATCAATCCAGTACGAGGCTACGTGCGAGTCCCTCGCACCTACACAAAACAAATAAATCCTCGCAACCAACGCGATAAGGGGTTGTCAATCCCTACACGGTCACTTACGAGAGTGAGATCTGATAGATATGATAGGATAATATTTTTGGTATTTTTGTGATAAAGATGCAAAGTAAAATAAAAGCAAAGGAAATAACTAAGTGATGGAAGATTAATATGATGAAGATAGACCCGGGGGCCATAGGTTTCACTAGTGGCTTCTCTCAAGAGCATAAGTATTTTACGGTGGGTGAACGAATTACTGGTTAGCAATTGACAGAATTGAGCATAGTTATGAGAATATCTAGATATGATCATGTATATAGGCATCACGTCCGAGACAAGTAGACCGACTCTTGCCTGCATCTACTACTATTACTCCACTCATCGACCGCTATCCAGCATGTATCTAGAGTATTAAGTTCATGAAAACAGAGTAACGCCTTAAGCAAGATGACATGATGTAGAGGGATAAATTCATGCAATATGATAAAAACCCCATCTTGTTATCCTCGATGGCAACCATACAATACGTGCCTTGCTTCCCCTACTGTCACTGGGAAAGGACACCGCAAGATTGAACCCAAAGCTAAGCACTTCTCCCATTGCAAGAAAGATCAATCTAGTAGGCCAAACCAAACTGATAATTCGAAGACACTTGCAAAGATAACCAATCATACATAAAATAATTCAGAGAAGATTCAAATATTGTTCATAGATAATCTTGATCATAAACCCACAATTCATCAGTCTCAACAAACACACCGCAAAAAGAAGATTACATCGAATAGATCTCCACAAGAGAGGGGGAGAACATTGTATTGAGATCCAAAGAGAGAGAAGAAGCCATCTAGCTAATAACTATGGACCCGAAGGTCTGAGGTAAACTACTCACACTTCATCGGAGAGGCTATGGTGTTGATGTAGAAGCCCTCCATGATGGATGTCCCCTCCGGCGGAGATCCGGAACAGGCCCCAAGATGGGATCTCGTGGGTACAGAAGGTTGCGGCGGTGGAATTAGGTTTTTGGCTACGTATCTGATCGTTTGGGGGTACGTAGGTATATATAGGAGGAAGGAGTACGTCGGTCTAGCAACAGGGGGCCCACGAGGGTGGAGGGCGCGCCTTGGAGGGGTGGGCGCGCTCCCCTACCTCGTGGCCTCCTCCTTTGTTTCTTGACGTAGGGTCCAAGTCTCCTGTATCATAATCTTCCTAAAAATCACGTTCCCGAAGGTTTCATTCCGTTTGGACTCCGTTTGATATTCCTTTTCTGCGAAACTCTAAAATAGGCAAAAAACAGCAATTCTGGGCTGGGCCTCCGGTTAATAGGTTAGTCCCAAAAATAATATAAAAGTGGATAATAAAGCCCAATAATGTCCAAAATAGTAGATAATATAGCATGGAGAAATCAAAAATTATAGATACGTTGGAGACGTATCAGTGGACTACTCCCTCCTCATCATGGTGGCCGCCGGGATGATGAAGATGGCCACCGGTGATGATTCCCCGCTCTGGCAGTGTGCCGGAACGGGGTCTAGATTGGTTTCTCATGGATACAGAGGCTTGTGGCGGTGGAACTTCTGATCTAGGGTCTCCGCGAGTTTTTTTGGAATATTTGGCAATTTATAGGGCGAAGAGGCGGTGCAGGAGGCCACCGAGGTGGGCACAACCCACCTGGGCACGCCTGGGCCCCCAGGCGCGCCCTGGTGGGTTGTGCCCCCCTCGGGGCACCCCCAGGTGCTTCTCTGGCTCACTGGATGTCTTCTGATCCAAAAAAAATCTCCAAAAAGTTTCACTGCATTTGGACTCTGTTTGATATTGATTTTCTACGATGTAAAAAAACAAGCAAAAAACAACAACTGGCACTGGGTAGTATGTCAATAGGTTAGTCCCAAAAAATGATATAAAGTTGCTATGAAATGATTGTAAAACATCCAAGAATGATAATATAACAACATGTAACAATCAAAAATTATAGATACGTTGGAGACGTATCAGCCTCCAATTTGGTTGTGGAGAGAGCCCCAAACTTGTTTGTAATGGTCCGGTTGCCGCCTTCCAGGGCACCACTAGTGGAATCACGACACCTCGCATTGTGTGAGTGCGTGAGGAGAATACGGTGGCCCTAGTGGCTTCTTGGGGAGCACTGTGCCTCCACACGCTCCAACGGAGATGTACTTCCTCTCAAAGGGAAGGAACTTCGGTAACACATCCTCGTCTTCACCGTCTCCACTTATGGTTATCTCTTACCTTTACTTTGTGCAAGCTTTACTTGTGGCGAATCCTTTGCTTGCTTGTGTTGTTTGTGTTGTTAGCATCAGATAGGTTTCTCACATAGTTGCATATCTAGACAACCTATTTGTTGCTAGCCCTAATTTGTTAAGAAAAGCTAAATTGGTAGTTGCCTATTCACCCCCTCTAGTCAACCATATCGATCCTTTCAATTGGTATCAGAGCCTCGTCTCTTTATTAAAGGTTTCACCACCCGAAGAGTATGGTTGGCGGAGAGGAGGATGTGCCCGAGGCTGTGGAGTTGAACTCGATCACCCGAGATGACTTAAATGAAGCAGCGGCTTCACTTAAGACATCTATGACGGCCGATGTCAAGTCCATGCTAAAATAATTACTTGAGCGGTTGAAATCTACTCCCGATCCGTTGCTCGTGGTTAATCCCACCGCATCGGTGGCGGAGGCCAATTCCGGCAAGGAAACGACTAAAGGTACTCAAACCTCCTCCCCTCAAAACAAGAATGGCACGGGAACCTTTGCCTCGGTCCCCCCTCCCCGGGTCTATGGAGGACCGGTCCCTACACGGCATATTAACAACCTTGGTCCTCCTCCTAAGCTTGTAAAGGGTGTTTTTGCTAATAGGGTTTTTCGTATCAAGTCTCATTTGAATCACAGCTCAAGAAACCTCTGGAGAATCATCGAGCAAGGTTTCTACCCGCATGATCCGAACAATCTCACTCCAAGAGAAGATGCGGACAATCAATACAATCATCCCGCTTTGTTCATCCTTCAATCAGTGGTGCCTCCCAAAGATATATCTCACTTGTGTCCTTTCTCTCGTGCAGAGGATTGTTGGGAACACATCATATCTTTGTACAAAGGGATCTCAAGCATTCAACGATCCAACTTTGAAGTGGTTCTTGATGAGGCCGATGAATTTGTGATGAATGAAGATGAGGATCTGATACGTCCATTTTGCATCATGTTTTCCTACTGTTATTTATAATGTTTTATGCATGATGATGCTTTTGGGAGTAATTCTAAAGCCTTTTCTCTCATAATTTGCAAGGTTTACACAAAGAGGGAGAATGCCAGCAGCTGGAATTCTGGACCTGAAAAAGCATGTTGGAGCTACCTATTCTGCACAACTCGAAATAAGCTGAAACTTCACGGAGATTTTTTATGGAATATTTAAGAATTATTGGAGCAAATAACTACCAAAGGGGGCCCACCAGGTGGGCACAACCCACCTAGGCGCGCCAGGGAACCCAGGTGCGCCCTGGTGGGTTGTGCCCTCCTCGGCCCACCTCTGGTGCCCCTCTTTTGGTATATAAGCCATTTTGACCTAGCAAAAATAAGGGGAGGACTTTCGGGATGAAGCGCCGCCGTCTCGAGGTGGAACTTGGGCAGGAGCACTTTTGCCCTTTGATGGAGCAATTCCGCCGGGGGAACTTCTGTCTCAGAGGGGGAAATCATCATCATCATCACCAAAAACTCTCCCATCTTGGGGAGGACAATCTCCATCAACATCTTCAACAGCACAATCTCCTCTCAAACCCTAGTTCATCTCTTGTGTTCAATCTTTGTAGCGGAACTATAGATTGGTGCTTGTGGGTGACTAGTAGTGTTGATTACATCTTGTAGTTGATTACTATATGGTTTATTTGGTGGAAGATTATATGTTCAGATCCATTATGCTATTTAATACCCCACTGATCTTGAGAATGATTATCATTTGTGAGTAGTTACTTTTGTTATTGAGGTCACGGAAGAAATCTTGTTGCAAGTAATCATGTGAACTTGATATGTGTTTGATATTTTGATGGTATGTATGTTGTGATTCCCTTAGTGGTGTCATGTGAACGTCGTCTACATGGCACTTCACCTTATTAGGGCCTAAGGGAATGCATTGTGGAGTATTTATTAGATGATGGGTTGCGAGAGTGACAGAAGCTTAAACCCTAGTTTATGCGCTACTTCGTAAGGGACTGATTTGGATCCAAAAGTTTAATGCTATGGTTAGATTTATTCTTAATACTTTTCTCGTAGTTGTGGATGCATGCGAGGGGGTTAATTATAAGTAGGAGGTTTGTTCAAGTAATAACATCACCTAAGTACCGGTTGTCGCGGGATATCCGCGACCACCTATGGGACCGGGTGGCCCCTTCCTGGTTTGGCAAGGGGACATCGCGTTGCACAAAGAGCAGATCAACGTAGGGCAGAACGACAGAGAGCACACAAGCAATTTACCCAGGTTCGGGCCGCCGCTAGGCGTAAGAACCTACTCCTGCTTTGGTGGATTGATGGTGCAATGAGTGTGGTGACGCGTATTACACTTGCCCGGCAGGGTTTGCCTCGGGGCCGCGGCGACTACGCGCGTATGGTGGCTTGGGTTCATCAACTTTCCAACCCTTCCTACGAGTGCCATGGGCCTCCTTTTATAGAATAAGGGGTCACCACAATGGCAAAGTGGTCATTATCCACCGGTATGATAGCAAACAGTGCTATCATACCTAACTCTGCGGGCTGACAGGGTGCATTAAATGCACCGCTTAGTGTCACATCACTGGTCGCCCGGCAAGGCTTGCCGGGCTATCTTTCCAGCTCCGCACCCGTTCTCTTGACATGTCGCAGGACGGGTGTCATATGCGGGTTTCTTTTGTAGGAAATGGCTGTCATGTGGCGACTGGCTGCCACTTAATAATCTTGCGGCTTGACACTGCACTGATTGACGACGTGGGTCGCGCTTGAGTGGTTGGTGGGATAATTCTGCCCCCGCGAGCCCCGGCAGGCTCTGCCGGGGAGCCTTGGTTGTTTGCTTCTAGTGGTGGCCCCGCTCCTTGCCGGGCTCGCCTGCCCGGCAAGGGAGGCCCTTTTCTTGCCAATTGTTGGCACGCGAAATCGCCGCGCAACACTAGGATATTTGTCGTGCTTTCGTGACGACGAACGATTGCTTTACGAGCAAAGCAACAAAGATTACCTCACTTTCGTAGAGGAGAGACGACCGTTTTCCAGCACAAAACGGCAAAGATCACCAAACCCTAGGGCTGCTAGGGCTCGGCAGGAGAAGAACGATGGAAAATAGACGTACGTGAAAAAGTAGTGTTTGTATTGATAGATCGATTGCTCTCCCTTCCTTCAATCGGCCAGGACCCTTATATAAAGGGCACGAAGGACTTGACGCGTACAACCAAAACATCAATTCCAAACCGAGCAGGACAAATCCCTTGATTCGGTAATAGTTCCAAGTCCCAACTATACTCATGTAGAGATACGTTTTGGTCCACAAGGAAATTAATAAAATATTCCGGCAAGGTCGCTAATCACACCATATAATAATGATTGATAGTGCATCATGTATTGTTGCACCTTCTCGTACGTGACTCCATAGCTCCTGCCAAAATTCTTCAGCTTGGTAGCCCAAGCTTGTTAGGACTTGTACTAAGCTACGGTAGTTTAGCTTAGTGTATGATAATCTGTCCAGAACTTGTTCTTAGTGGCTGCTAATCCTTGGAAAATCCCATATATTTGTCCTGGGTAAATAGCTTTAGTGTACCTGATCTCCTGGTGTGTCATCTGCACTGGACTATGACCACGCCTGCATTTTGAATTAAACAGCAAGGGTAGATATATGTATGAACGAATAATCCGACCACATTCATTTAAATTAATTTGGCCGATCATACAAACTATTAGCCAAATTACACCATGAACACATGCCCCCTGTTTTTGGTATAATTGTATTCACCAAAAACACTATCACATTTCCATAGGAAGGCTTCGATAACTTCACTGGCCATATAATTTGTTTAGGAGTGATGTCCAAATAGCACATTGGCCAATTTCTTCTTTAGAGATATATTCAAATAATATGTCAGCTGGATTTTCTTAGGGTGCTACTTAGAATAATATACCAGCCACATAATCTCAAGCCTCCTTTGACATGCTAGGATAGTAATTTTTTTGAATATTTTCCATTGGGAGATTTTGGCAACTTCTCCAGAACACGCTTCTCCATCCATGTCATCTTCGACACCATTGGTTTTTGTCGATCGAACAAGCGATTCTTCTCGGCTATCTCTTCTTTCATTGTAAATGCGCGTAGTTGCTGGACACGCCATTTCTTAGTGTGTGTGAGTCCCATTGGACACCACTGAGTTCCTGGTTTAGTCCCTAGTGCAGCTACAATAATTCTGCTGCCCCCCGAGTCTCTCGGCCTATACTGCCGTACTGTTGTTCCGGGAGAAAATATTTTGTTGTTTGCCCGAAGAAATCATCCGCTGATCATATGTACTCGTAGTTCCATATTGCCCACTGCCTCCAGTGAATATATCAGCACATGCATCAACCGACTCATTAGTACTAGCATGTACAACTTCCTTGTCTGAACGTGTGTGCACCTTAGCCTCTAACTTAGATGCATCAATGTCTCTTGTTTCTGGACTATTCTCTACACTTGCAGCCAATTGGTGTTCACCAAGTTTCATAACATTAGAAGCATCCAAATCATTTGAACTTTGTATAAACTTAGATTCAGCATGCCTCACTGGCACCCACACAAACTTCTTACCACCTCTATGAACTATGCCATTTGTATTGTGCCTCCTAGGCGAGTTTGAAGTTCCCAAGACCAGCATGTCATCATTACCACGGATTACATTGCCATCACGTGGTCTCACTTCCTGATTAAATTGAACCCCTTTTTCATGCAATGATTTCCTGTACATTGGCCCTGCTGGAATCCACTCTGGTCGAGAATAACATACTGGCCTTGTAGGATATAGCGCCCAAGGATTAAAACCCCACGGAGGAAACCGTGGATAAATAGGAGGTGCGCATCCCCCATATGTCGGATCCATTTTAAAATACATCTGCTGGTCATATGAATTTCCTTGCCGTCGCCAATGACTGGTAGTTCTAGAAGGAGATCTAGGACACTTATTACCTCCAAGCCGGTTAAACACACTACTTGCCTTGCGTGAGGAGTACTTTTCCAACAACAAGCTAATTGTCGGATTCGGTCTTGGAGCTTGTTTCCTTCTTCCTTTGACTTTCCACACTCCTACTTCTTGGATTTTTTGGTTTGATCATCCTTGGAGGAGCACTATCGTCAACAACATTCTTTTCTCTTGCGGATTCGTCTGATCCGACCGAATAAGCATTTTCTTACTCTTAAGCTCGACCACATTGATGGAAAAAGGGTCACTATCAAGCTTTATCTTAGAACTTTCTGTAAATCTCAATCGTCCTTCATTAATGGCCGATTGCACCTGTCGATGAAACATGTTACAATCATTAGTACCATGAGAGAAAGAATTGTGCCACTTACAATAAGCTCGTCTACCCAACTCTTTTGGAGGTGGAATTACATGGCCCTCTCTCACTCTAATTATTTTATTTTGCAGCAACATATCAAAAATTATATCACACTTGCTAACATCAAAAGTGTATTTTGTTTCATCTCTTCTAGCAGGTGTGGGCTTCAAAGCAGAACATGCAAAAGGTTTTGACTTTGGCACTTGAACCCACTTGGCCACACATATATTAATGTCATCTACACTAGCCGAATTACTATCATAATCTAAGGCATTACCTGCATGGTTACCCTTCTCATTATCAGTATTATCTGTAAAACCGGCTATATTGTTTAATATCCTTAGTCCAGTTTTCGAGCGCCAAAGCTTTCTGCAAAACATGGTTAACATCTAGAAATTCATGTCCTTCTAATTTATCCTTAATATGAGAAGCTAGACCCGAAAAGGCAAGATCTGCTAAATCCTTTTCGGCTATGGTCAAGCTAAAACATCGGTTTTTGACATCTCTAAACCTTTTAGTGTCACATCCCTAGTTCTGGTATGACCTAGACTAGCTAGTCATGTGTGCATCATGTTTAAATTTCATTTAAATTTGAAATGGGGATTTGTGAAAGCCTCAGAAATCTTTTTGAAAATGATCAAGATAAAAATTGTTTCAATTTGGCCCAAGAAAATGTTCCTATTTTTCTCTAAAAATATTGGATAGAGGTATAATTCCAACCACTATTTTTGGGAGCTCAGAAGTATTTATTTTTGGCCATTTGAGTTAATCCAGTAAATATTTGCATAGGATATATATATATTATATATGTCCAATAATTCTAATTTTTACTGTGGGGCTTTGTAATAATCCAATTAGTTCCTACAATAATTTTCAGAAGAAAATAAATTGGTTTAGTATTTTACTAAATCAGAAACAAATGTCAGAAATAGAAAAGAAAACAGAAAGGGAGAGAGAGACTTACCTAGGCCACTTACCAGATCGGCCCGGTAGTTCGGCCAGCTGACTGGCCGACGCCAGTCATCGTCTCCACCGCGCCAAGAGGACAGGGGCGTGTGCCCGCGGCGCGCACACACGTGCATCGCCACCTCCTGCTTGCGGCCGACCGCTTGGAGTTAGCTGAGGACGCCACGCATGTTCCTGAGCCCCACCCTCTCACTCTCACCCCCGTTCCCTGCCTCCTCCGCTCTCTCTCGCTGGACCAAACGCGCCCGTCGTCGCCGCTCGCTGTTGCCGCGCCCACCGCCGCGGCCTCGCCTCTCTGACAAGTCCAACAGCTTGGCGCCGTCGTCCTCGTCCTCTCCGTCAAGCCACGCGTCGGTGGACGCCCCGTGGAGCCGTCACCGCCGTCATCTTCATCATCGGCCGCCGGAGATCGCCACCGACATCCCGTCGCCTCCAAGCCGTCCCAGAGCGCGCTGAGATCACCGATGACCTCACCGTGAGCTCCTCTACCGAACCCCTCTTCTCCCCCTCTCGTTTTTGCGCGCTCCAGCTCCGTTCCCCGCCATGGCCGTAGCTCCTCGCCGCCGATCATGTCGCCGCCGTGGCCAGAGCCACCGTAGCTCGCTCCCGAGCACCTCACCGTCTTCCTTGCAACTCTAGGAGGCCGCAGAGCCCCTCAGCTCGCTCTGCCGTGCCCCATAGCCTGCGCCCGCTCGGAGCCCTGCTCCGGCCGCCGCCGCGAGCTCCGCTCCGGCGAGCTCCGGCCTCCCTAGCTCCTCCCACCTGCCCCACTAGATGCGGGAGAGCACGGGCTACGCCCCGTTGCTCTCAGCCGCCGCCCCCGTACCCTGCAGCGAAGACTCCGCTGCGACCATAGGTCGCCGGCGACGACCTCGTCGGCCTGACGTGCGGGCCCGGCCTACCAGGTGATTAGCTTAAGGCTAATCACCATTTAACTAAACCCTGACACTGACAGTGGGCCCCTGCGCCCTAATCTTTTAATTAGATTAGTAAAACCCCCCTGTCTAACACTGTGTCACCGATGTGTGGACCCCACACGTCAGGTTTGACTCTGGTCAGCCCTGTTGACTCACTGACGTAGTGATGACGTCATGCTAACGCAATTAACATTTTCTGGATTATTTCTATTTTGGAAATTCCAGAAAATTAGCAAAACTTCTAAAATTCATATAAATTCAACCGTAGCTCATATTGAAATAATCTATATATGAAAAAATTAGCAGGAAAATTCAATCTATCCATCTGTACTAGTTTCATGCATGTCAAACCAACTTATACATGCTGTATAAGTGAAAACACATAAAGGGCATTTCAAATGCTTAAGTTTGGAGTTGCATTTGAATCCATGATTCAAATGAGCTCCATTGAACTTGTTGCTGGTTACATTAGCACAAACCACTTCACATCTACATGCCATGATCATGCATCATATTGTTCAATATGCTTGTGTATTGATTGCCGGCACCGTTCTTCTCGATAGGTCCTGCTCCGGAGAGTGTTCGAGAGTACCTGTCTGAAGAGCAGTGCTCTACTGTCGATTTATCAGGCAAGCAAACCCCCCCTTGTTCATTCCGATACAATCCCACTCTCTTGTTCTTGCTCTCTTTTATTGCATTAGGATAACAACGATTCAACTGCTTCTTTATGCTGCGGTAGTTGAACCCATTCCTCTGCATGACCTGTCATTGCCACAGTAAATAGTTGAAACCCACTAGCATGTGTAGGAGTTGATTGAGGCATGTTGTGTTCCTACCATGCCATGCCTGCTATTTCTTAGAGTTGTGTCAGGTCTGATTCATTGGGAATGAATTGGAGTGTTACGATATGTTCTGGTGCTGAGAGTTAAGTGTGTGAACACGATTTGGTAAAGGTAGCGGTGAGAGGCCATGTAGGAGTACATGGTGGGTTGTCTCACTGGAACCGTCCTTAAGCACCGAGTTCTGTGTATGTTGTCCAATGACTAGCTACTACCACGCATTGGAATGCTTAAGTGCCCCTCTTGACTTATTAACCAACTTGATCTCGGTCCAGGAGTTGCAAATAGTTTCTGGTTTTTGTAGGTAGTGTTAGTAGTCTACCAAGTGGCACCCAGCCAGGTGGGCTTGGGATAGACTAGGCACAAGTGGCACGGTGTACCAAGCGTAGATCCATCCGACGATGTGGGCTTGGGAACCCTGCACACATTGTTTGGGGCCGTGAGTGAAACCCCGGCCGGATCTCCTTGCGGATGGAACCCGAATAAGCGATGAACCTGGACTAGAGTCTTGTGTGGTTAGTTAGGTCATGCCTGACACGCTCGCCAGGCTCCCGCTTGAAGGTTGCCGAGATACATGACGTGTACATGGCGGTAAGTGGCGAGAGCATGTGTGAAGAAGTACATCCCTGCAGGGTTAACATGATCTATTCGAATAGCCGGGTCCGTGGTTATGGACTTCTTGGATGCTTATGTGGTACATAGACAACTTGAAGTGGATACTCTAAAATGCTCAAGACAAGTGTGAGTGCTACGGAAGGCCTTCTCGTAGGGAGACGGGAATGAATCCATAGTGGTGTATTGATGTGGTGATTAGTGGACTCGTGTGTGCATTCTTACCTCAAAGAAGTTACTCGTAGTCGTAGAATAGGCTAGCCACTGAGTCAAAGCTGGCTTGCTGCAACTGATCCCCACATTACCTCCTTGATACTAATGCATGTATGATAGGATTTGATGTAAGTCTTGCTGAGTACCTTTGTACTCACGTTGCTTAATTTATGTTTTTGCAGATGAGACTTCTGTCTGAGTAGTAGTTCTGCATGGACTTCGACGACTAGCTTGTTACCTCAGCTACGATCTTGTACCCTTGGGAGGGTCTTGTAGATAGTCAGGCTTCTCAGCCTTTTTCTTTTGTAGTTGTCTGTACTCAGACATGTAATGCTTCCGTTGCTTGTATGCTTTGATGATGGGTCATGAGACCCCTTTTTGCATTAAATGCTATGTGCCCCTTCTGGGCCTTTATCTATATGAGTTTGAGTTATGTTGTGATGCCATGTTGTACAGCACATACTTGCATGTTATGCGTACGTGTGACGTGTATTGCTATGTGTGGGATCCGACAACCTAGTTGTCTATCCTTGGTAGCCTCTCTTATGGGGAAATGTAGTCTGGTGCTTCCACTGAGCCATGGTAGTCCGCTACAGCCCGGTTCATCGGAGTCCTGCTAGCCCAACACTACTGCTCCGGAACACTTAGACTGGCCGGCATGTGATTCACATCGTTCCTGTGTCTGTCCCTTCGGGGAAATGTCATGCGGTGACTTCCGGAGTCCTGCTAGCCTGCTACAGCCCGGATTCCCGGAGTCCTGTTAGCCCAGTTGCTATAGCCCGGATTCACACGCTGATGACCGACATGCTCGATGTTGTTTCATGTATGCCTGTCCCCGTAAGTTAGTGCCACTTTGGGTTCATGACTAGTCATGTCGGCCTGGGTTCTCTGTCATATGGATGCTAGCGACACTATCATATACGTGAGCCAAAAGGCGCAAACGGTCCCGGGCCAGGTAAGGCGATACCCGTGGGAATACCGTGCGTGAGGCCGCAAAGTGATATGACGTGTTACATCCTAGATCGGTGTGACTTAGAATCGGGGTCCTGACAGCTTTGGTATCAGAGCCTGACTGCCTGTAGGATTACCATGCCAAACTGGTCGACGTTGAGTCTAGAAATTCTTTAGTTATATAGGGGAATTGATTGTGGAAGGGAACGTAAGGCTCTTTTTACTCCTTATACCTCATGCCTTCTGATCTCAGTCATCCTATCTTTCCTACGGGGTTAAGGAACTAGGCTTTCTCTTCCGTCTATCGGGATCCCGTGTTACTATTCCGTAGTCTCATAGGATTGGTTGATCAGAGTCATACTCCAGTTTTCGAGTACTTCCGGTGTAGTTGATTAGTACTATCTCAGAACCTTGAGTGATGATGTTGAGTTGTGGTACTACCCCATCATTTGCAGAATGTCTCATTTTGAGCATTTTACTGCCGTTATGCTGCCGGATTTGTCCTAGGAGTTCGAGATATACTAATTTCCTTGAGCTACATACCGCATCCTATAGTTGATGTTGACTCCGTCCTTGGTTACGTTTCTCAGGATGTCGTCAGTTACCCGAAGTTCTGTTGCTCATAGCCTGAACCACGGAGATGGTAGGGATGAGGATCCTCCCGATCAGTCTTCGTTGGCAAAGTTCATGTTAGAGGTTGAGATGAACAAGCGTGAGACCAACCGCTTGTTGGCACAGATTTAGCAGAACACCACACATCGGCGTAATGAGTTGGTTTCCATTACCGACTTCATTGGTTTGAACCCACCCACCTTTCATCATTCCATTGAGCCACTCGATGCAGATGACTGGCTCCGTAGTATCACACACAAGCTGCATTCCGCGAGCGTAGCTGAAGGTGACAAGGTGACCTATGCTACATATCACCTAGAGGGTCCTGCTAGTCTTTGGTGGCAAAACTATGAGGCTATGCTTCCAGCTGGTCAGATTCCTACTTGGAGAGATTTCACTGAGGCTTTCCGCGAGCATCACATTCCTGAAGCCCTCATCGATCGCAAGAGAGAAGAGTTCTGTAGTTTCACCCAGAGTAAGATGGTTGTTGATGCTTACAGTAGAGAGTTTGAGAACCTCGCCCGCTATGCTACAGAAGAAGTGTCCACGGACGCCAAGAAGCAGGCTAGGTTCCGGAAGGGTCTTAACCCCAAGTTGCGTCGTGATCTCCACTTGCACCATTGCAATACATTCCAGGCTCTTGTGAACAAGGCCATTAATGCGGAGACAGCTCAGCTCACTTACGAGGAGTCTCGTAAGCACACCCGTGATTTGGGTTCTTCCTCCGGTTCTAGTTCTCAGAAGCGCCGGATTTGGGTTTTGAACTCTGCTCTTCCACCCGGCTACACACCGACGCCATCTTATGTGGAGCCTCACCCGGTTCAGTTATGTGCTCCACCCAGGCCTATTGGTGGACCGCCTGCCAATGCGGGTCCACGTCCTACCTCCAAGATTTGTTACAAGTGCGGAGAGCCAGGCCACATTGCCCGTATTTGCACTCAGACCAGTGTTGCTCCATCCCAGCCCGAGAAGTCCGTTGGCCGTGGTAGTAAGCCATCACGCAAGATGATCAGTGCCAAGTCAGCTCCCACTGAACATGGATGTATGCATCACGTCTTAGCTAAAGACGCTCATGATGATCCAGATGTCGTTCTTGGTACACTCCTTGTAAACTGTCATCCAGCATCGGTTCTGTTCGATACTGGGGCGTCTCATTCCTTCATTTCCGAAAGTTATGCCCGCTTGCACGACATGTCATTTTGTGATATGCCCTCCCCACTACTCATTCAAACTCCTGGATCCAAATGGCAAACTTCTAGGATAAGTTATGGCAATGAAATACATGTTGACGGACTTGTATTCCTAGCTTCCTTGATATCTCTTAAGTCTTTAGATATTAACATCATCTTGGGTATGGACTGGATGAAAGCTCATTATGCCAAGATTGATTGTTACACCCGGTCTATTCAGCTCACACACCCCTCTGGAAAGATAGTCACTGTCTCCACCAGAATGGCAAAGCGTCAGCTTTATTCTCTTAATGCCAGCCCTCTTCCAGACCTTGAGGATATCCCGGTAGTCCGTGACTTTTCGGATGTCTTTCCAGAAGAACTGCCAGGTGTTCCACCTGACAGAGATGTAGAGTTTGTCATAGATCTTATCCCAGGAACCGTCCCAATTTCTAGGAGACCTTACAAGATGACACCCTTAGAGCTAGCCGAGCTTAAGAAACAACTTGATGAGTCCTTACAAAAGGGTTTAATCCGTCCTAGTTCTTCTCCCTGGGCTTGCCCCGTTCTCTTCGTCAAGAAGAAGGATGGTACGGACTGGATGGTTGTAGATTATCGTCCCGTTAATTTGGTCACGATAAAGAACAAGTATCCGCTCCCCAGGATCAATGACCTATATGATCAGCTCGCTGGATCCTCAGTCTTCTCCAAGATGGATTTGAGGTTAGGCTACCACCAAATCAAGATCAGAAACAGGAACATTCCTAAAACGGCTGTTGTCACTCGTTATGGTCAGTACGAGTACACCGTCATGTCCTTTGGTCTAACCAACGCTCCAGCTACATTCTCCCGCTTGATGAACTGGATCTTCATGGAGTACTTAGATAAGTTCGTCGTGGTTTACCTCGATGATATTCTTATTTACTCGAAGAACGAGGAAGAGCATGCCGAACATCTTAGACTTGTGTTAGAGAAACTCAGAGAGCACCGCCTTTATGCCAAGTTCTCCAAGTGCCAATTTTGGTTGCCAGAAGTGACCTACCTGGGCCACGTGTTCTCTGGTAAGGGCATTGCTATCAATCCCGAAAGAGTTCAGGCCGTTCTTGATTGGACTCCACCTGAAATAGTTAAACAAGTTAGGAGTTTCCTTGGTCTAGCCAGTTATTGTCGCCGCTTCGTTGAGAACTTCTCCAAAGTGGCCAAACCTCTCACGGAACTTCTCAAGAAAGATAAAAAGTTTGAGTGGTCCCCACAGTGTGAGTACAGTTTCCAGGAACTGAAAAGACGCCTGACTTCTGCTCCCATACTTGTGCCACTGGATTTCACTAAAGACTTTGTTATCTACTGCGACGCCTCACGACA
Source organism: Aegilops tauschii subsp. strangulata (assembly GCF_002575655.3). NCBI lineage: Eukaryota > Viridiplantae > Streptophyta > Magnoliopsida > Poales > Poaceae > Aegilops > Aegilops tauschii. The sequence continues at coordinate 449,076,435 of NC_053037.3, forward strand.
GGGACTAGGTTGCATTCTTATGCAGGATCATCATGTGATTGCCTATGCATCTCGACAGTTGCATCCACATGAGGATAATTATCCTACACATGATCTAGAGCTTGCAGCCGTAGTCTATGCACTTAAGACATGGTGACATTACCTTCTTGGTAAACATTGCAAGATTTACACCGATCACCAGAGTCTCAAGTATATCTTCACCCAACCAGATTTGAACCTTAGGCAAAGACCTTGGTTGGAGTTGATCTCAGATTACGACTTAGGGATTACCTACACCGCAGGCAAGGGAAATGTCATGGCTGATGCGCTAAGTCGTAAGTCCTATTGCAACAATCTTATGTTGCAGCAGGGCCAACCACTTCTCCATGAGGAATTCTGTAAGCTTAATCTTCACATTGCTCCTCACGGATTCCTTTCTACCTTGGTGGCGAAACCTACCCTTGAGGATCAGATCATTTCTGACCAGAAGTTTGATAGGGGTGTTACCCGCATCAAGAGAAACATTAAAAAGGGAGTTGGTGGAAGTTTCTCTATAGATGATCGAGGTGTTGTTTTCTTTGAGAATCGCTTGGTGGTTCCCAAGAATCAACATCTGCGACAACTGATCCTTAAGGAGGCTCATGAATCTCCTCTCACGATTCATCCCGGTAGTACTAAGATGTATCAGGACCTACGTCAGAGGTTCTCGTGGACTAGGATGAAGAGAGAAATCGCTGAGTTCATTGCTAACTGTGACATTTGTCATCGCGTTAAGGCAGAACATCAGAGGCCTGCTGGCACCCTTCAGCCTTTAGCTATTCCTGAGTGGAAATGGGATAAAGTTGGTATGTACTTCATCACCGGCTTTCCTAGGACCAAGAGAGGGAATAATGCTATCTTCGTAGTCATTGATCATCTTTCCAAAGTGGCTCACTTCCTACCTGTTCAAGAGAATATCACCGCTAGTCAGCTTGCTGACTTATATATTTCTCGAATAGTTTCACTTCATGGTGTTCCACTAGAGATCAATTCAGACCATGGTAGTCTTTTCACATCTCATTTCTGGGAGAGTTTCCAAACTGCCATGGGCACCCATCTTTCCTTCAGTACCGCTTTCCACCCTCAATCAAGTGGTCAGGTGGAAAGGGTCAACCAAATTCTCGAAGACATGCTTAGAGCTTGGGTTATCTCATTCGGTATGGATTGGGAGAAGTGTCTTCCTTTCGCCGAGTTTGCTTATAACAATAGCTACCAATCCAGCCTCAAGAAAGCTCCTTTTGAGATTCTGTATGGACGAAGATGTCGAACACCTTTGAACTGGTCAGAAACCGGTGAAAGACAATTCTTTGGACCGGACATGATCCAGGAGGCAGAAGAGCAAGTTCGCATCATTCGTGAGAATTTGAAAACAGCCCAATCTCGTCAAAAGAGCCAGTATGACCATCGTCATAAGGAAGTGGCTTATGAAGTTGGCGACAGGGCTTACCTTCGGGTTACCCCTTTGAAGGGTACCCATCGTTTCGGTATCAAGGGCAAGTTGGCTCCTCGTTACATTGGTCCTTTTCGCATTCTCGCTAAACGAGGAGAGGTTGCCTACTAGTTGGAACTACCCCCACATCTTTCTCGAGTACATGATGTCTTCCATGTCTCTCAACTCAGGCGTTGCTTCTCGGATCCCATTCGTGGAGTGGACTACGAAACGCTTGATTTCCAAGATAACCTCACATATCGAGAGTACCCTATTCGCATTCTTGATCAAGCAGAGCGTGTCACTCGATGTCAGAACATCAAGTTTCTCAAGGTTCAGTGGTCTCATCATTCCGAGAGAGAAGCTACCTGGGAGCGAGAAGATCGTCTTCGACTTGAGTACCCCACTTTCTTTCCGCCGACTCCTGAATCTCGGGACGAGATTCTTTCGAGTGGGGGCGAGTTGTCACATCCCTAGTTCTGGTATGACCTAGACTAGCTAGTAATGTGTGCATCATGTCTAAATTTCATTTAAATTTGAAATGGGGATTTGTGAAAGCCTCAAAAATCTTTTTGAAAATGATCAAGATAAAAATTGCTTCAATTTGGCCCAAGAAAATGTTCCTGTTTTTCTCTAAAAATATTGGACAGAGGTAAAATTCCAACCACTATTTTTGGGAGCTCAGAAGTATTTATTTTTGGCCATTTGAGTTAATCCAGTAAATATTTGCATAGGATATATATATTATATATGTCCAATAATTCTGATTTTTACTGTGGGGCTTTGTAATAATCCAATTAGTTCCTACAATAATTTTTAGAAGAAAATAAATTGATTTAGTATTTTACTAAATCAGAAACAAATGTCAGAAATAGAAAAGAAAACAGAAAGGGAGAGAGAGACTTACCTAGGCCACTTACCAGATCGGCCCAGTAGTTCGGCCCAGCTGACTGGCCGACGCCAGTCATCGTCTCCACCGCGCCAGGAGGACAGGGGCGTGTGCCCGTGGCGCGCACACACGTGCATCGCCACCTCCTGCTTGCTGCCGACCGCATGGAGTTAGCTGAGGACGCCATGCACGTTCCTGAGCCCCACCCTCTCACTCTCACCCCCGTTCCCTGCCTCCTCCGCTCTCTCTCACTGGACCGAACGCGCCCGTCGCCGCCACTCGCTGTTGCCGCGCCCACCGCCGCGGCCTCGCCTCTCCGACAAGTCCAACAGCTCCGTGCAGTCGTCCTCGTCCTCTCCGTCAAGCCACGCGTCACCGGACGCCCCATGGAGCCATCACCGCCGTCGTCTTCATCATCGGCCGTGGGAGATCGCCACCGACATCCCGTCGCCTCCAAGCCGTCCCCGAGCGCGCTGAGATCACCGACGGCCTCGCCGTGAGGTCCTCTACTGAACGCCTCTTCTCCCCCCTCATTTTTGCGCGCTGCAGCTCCGTTCCCCGCCATGGCCGTAGCTCCTCGCTGCCGATCATGTCGCCGCCGTGGCCAGAGCCACCGCAGCTCGCTCCCGAGCACCTCACCATCTTCCTTGCAACTCTAGGAGGCCGCAGAGCCCCTTAGCTCGCTCTGCCGTGCCCCGTAGCCTGCACCCGCTCGGAGCCGTGCTCCGGCCGCCGCCGCGAGCTCCGGCCTCCCTAGCTCCTCCCACCTGCCCCACTAGATGCGGGAGAGCACGGGCTACGCCCTGATGCTCTCACCCGCCGCCCACGTACCCTGCAGCACGGACTCCACCGTGACCAGAGGTCGCCGGTGATGACCTCGCCGGCCTGACGTGCGGGCCCGGCCTGCCAAGTAATTATCTTAAGGCTAATCACCATTTAACTAAACCCTGACACTGACAGTGGGCCCCTGCGCCCTAATCTTTTAAATAGATTAGTAAAACCCCCCTGTTTAACACTGTGTCACCGATGTGTGGACCCCACACGTCAGGTTTGACTCTGGTCAACCCTGTTGACTCGCTGACGTAGTGATGACATCATGCTAACGCAATTAACATTTTCTGGATTATTTCTATTTTGGAAATTCCAGAAAATTAGCAAAACTTCTAAAATTCATATAAATTCAACCGTAGCTCAGATTGAAATAATCTATATATGAAAAAATTATCAGGAAAATTCAATCTATCCATCTGTACCAGTTTCATGCATGTCAAACCAACTTATACATTCTGTATAAGTGAAAGCACATAAAGGGCATTTGAAATGCTTAAGTTTGGAGTTGCATTTGAATCCTTGATTCAAATGAGCTCCATTGAACTTGTTGCTGGTTACATTAGCACAAACCACTTCACATCTACATGCCATGATAATGCATCATATTGTTGCATATGCTTGTGTATTGATTGCCGGCACCGTTCTTCTCAATAGGTCCTGCTCCTGAGAGTGTTCGAGAGTACCTGTCTGAAGAGCAGTGCTCTACTGTCGATTTATCAGGCAAGACAAAACCCCCCCCCTTGTTTATTCCGATACAATCCCACTCTCTTGTTCTTGCTCTCTTTTATTGCATTAGGATAACAATGATTGAACTGCTACTTTATGCTACGGTAGTTGAACCCATTCCTCTGCATGACCTGTCGTTGCCACAGTAAATAGTTGAAACCCACTAGCTTGTGTAGGAGTTGATTGAGCCATGTTGTGTTCCTACCATGCCATGCCTGCTATTGCTTAGAGTTGTGTCAGGTCTGATTCATTGGGAATGAATTGGAGTGTTACGATATGTTCTGGTGCTGAGAGTTAAGTGTGTGAACACGATTTGGTAAAGGTAGCGGTGAGAGGCCATGTAGGAGTACATGGTGGGTTGTCTCACTGGAACCATCCTTAAGCACCGAGTTCTGTGTATGTTGTCCAATGACTAGCTACTACCATGCATTGGAATGCTTAAGTGCCCCTCTTGACTTATTAACCAACTTGATCTCGGTCCAGGAGTTGCAAATAGTTTCTGGTGTTTATAGGTAGTGTTAGTAGTCTACCAAGTGGCACCCAGCCAGGTGGGCTTGGGACAGATTAGGCACAAGTTGCATGGTGTACCAAGCGTAGATCCATCCGGCGAGGTGGGCTTGGGAACCCTGCACACATCGTTTGGGGCCGTGAGTGAAACCCCGGCCGGATCTCCTTGCGGTTTTAACCCAAATAGGCGATGAACCTGGACTAGAGTCTTGTGTGGTTAGTGTCGACATCCTCGCCAGGCTTCCGCTTGAAGGTTGCCGAGATACATGACATGTACATGGCGGTAAGTGGCGAGAGCATGTGTGAAGAAGTACACCCCAGCAGGTTTAACATGATCTATTCGAATAGCCGGGTCCGCGGTTATGGACTTCTTGGATGCTTACGTGGTACATAGACAACTTGAAGTGGATACTCTAAAATGCTCAAGACAAGTGTGAGTGCTACGGATGGCCTTCTCGTAGGGAGACGGGAATGAATCCATAGTGGTGTATTGATGTGGTGATTAGTGGACTCGTGTGCGCTTTCTTACCTCAAAGAAGTTACTCGTAGTCGTAGAATAGGTTAGCCACTGAGTCAAAGCTGCCTTGCTGCAACTGATCCCCACATTACCTCCTTGATACTAATGCATGTATGATAGGATTTGATGTAAGTCTCGCTGAGTACCTTTGTACTCACGTTGCTTAATTTATGTTTTTGCATATGAGACTTCTGTCTCAGTAGTAGTTCTGCATGGACTTCGACGACTAGCTTGTTACCTCAGCTACGATCTTGTACCCTTGGGAGGGTCTTGTAGATAGTCAGGCTTCTCAGCCTTTTTCTTTTGTAGTTGTCTGTACTCAGACATGTAAGGCTTCCGTTGCTTGTATGCTCTGAATGATGGGTCATGAGACCCCTGTTTGCATTAAATGCTATGTGCCCCTTCTGGGCCTTTATCTATATGAGTTTGAGTTATGTTGTGATGCCATGTTGTACATCACATACTTGCATGTTATGCGTACGTGTGACGTGTATTGCTATGTGTGGGATCCGACAACCTAGTTGTCTATCCTTGGTAGCCTCTCTTATGGGGAAATGTAGTCTGGTGCTTCCACTGAGCCATGGTAGTCCGCTACAGCCCGGTTCACCGGAGTCCTGCTAGCCCAGCACTACTGCTCCGGAACACTTAGACTGGACGGCATGTGATTAACATCGTTCCCGTGTCTGTCCCTTCAGGGAAATGTCATGCGGTGACTTCCGGAGTCCTGCTAGCCTGCTACAGCCCGGATTCCTGGAGTCCTGTTAACCCAGTTGCTACAGCCCGGATTCACACGCTGATGACCGACATGCTCGATGTTGTTTCATGTATGCCTGTCCCCGTAAGTTAGTGCCACTTTGGGTTCACGACTAGTCATGTCAGCCCGGGTTCTCTATCATATGGATGCTAGCGACACTATCATATACGTGAGCCAAAAGGCGCAAACGGTCCCGGGCCAGGTAAGGCGACACCCGTGGGAATACCGTGCGTGAGGCCGCAAAGTGATATGACGTGTTACATGCTAGATCGGTGTGACTTAGAATCGGGGTCCTGACATTTAGTATAATCATGAACATGTTCATTATATTTCTGCCTAACCATAGATAAATCCAAAAGTCGAAATTCAGTTTTATCGACATAAAAATAATCATGAATTTTTTGCTCAAATTGTGCCCATGTTGAAATAGAATTAGGAGCAAGCGATGTAAACCAAGTAAATGCAATACCGGACAAAGACAACGGAAATAATTTAATCCTATAAACATCCGATGTGCTTATCACAACACTGGGCTAAAACTTGTCCGATATGCTCGAAAGTGGATCTACCATCTTCCCCTGTAAACCTAATAAAGTCAGGAATTCTAAAATCGCGAGGATAAGCTATCGAATCGAAGTAATCAGGGTATGGTTTTTGATATGCACGTGCTTTACTCTTAGGTTCTAAACCGAATTCTCTTAGTATACTAGCAAGCTTATCCTTAAAACTATCACTCGGCTGTAGAGCACTAGTTTGTGGAGCAGATGGAACACTAGCACGTGATGGAAACTCCGGCAAAGAAATTTGAGCTTGTGATGCTTGCAATGGAGACCCATTAAAAAATGAATCGGGTACCGGCCCGCACGGAATCTCGGTACCGACAGTCAACAGCGGTGGTGTACTATATTCTACAGTTGGATAAAAAAGTTGTCGCAAACTAGAATTAGAACTAGCACTTCGGTTATTGCTGTTGTGATTTTGTGGAACCGAAGTTGAGACAGTAGGAGTAGCTACGCTAGGCCTAAAATTATTAGCCGAACTGTTCACATAGTTTCGGCCACCTTGATCGCTATTTAAAGGAACATTGGGCTGCACAACGTTATTAACCGATGCACCATGTGTATGAATATTACTAGGAAAGTTAATGAATCTTGTATTTTGCAGCGGCATCAGCTTTTTCTCAGAATATCCATCATTGATTTGCAGCACTAACGACTGAACATGGCTAGGTAAATTATTTTCAAGATCTTTATGAAGCTGCTCCTTCAATTCTTCAATTCTATTAGCTACTGATTGAGTAATTGTGTGTGTCGTAGTTTTCACATCAGAATCAAACTTGGTAGCTACGCACACATCAATTAGATGAGAAATTTCTTCGGTTGACTTTTTTACCTCGGTGTTGATCGAATCTGAAGGGTTCGGCGCATGTACCTTCTTGACGACGCCGATCCTTGTCTTGCGATATCCAGTCAACTTCAATTTTAGTCGCTCATCCATCTCTTTCTTAAGCTCTTGTTCAAGCTCGCGCCGATCATCTTCCGACAGATCGTCGAGTGTGACGGCGATGACGTTCTCCAGGTCGATGTCGCTCCCGTTCCTGGACTCGGTACTCATCATGTGCTTCTTCTTCTTTCCGTCCCCAACGGAGTCGCCAATTGTGTTGGCACGCGAAATCGCCGCGCAACACCAGGATATTTGTCGTGCTTTCATGACGATGAACGATTGCTTTACTAGCAAAGCAACAAAGATTTCCTCACTTTCGTAGAGGAGAGACGACCGTTTTCCAGCGCAAAACAACAAAGATCACCAAACCCTAGGGCTGCTAGGGCTCGGCAGGAGAAGAACGATGAAAAATAGACGTACGTGAAAAAGTAGTGTTTGTATTGATAGATCGATTGCTCTCCCTTCCTTCAATCGGCCAGGCCCTTCTATAAAGGGCACGAAGGACTTGACGTGTACAACCAAAACATCAATTCCAAACCGAACAGGACAAATCCCTTGATTCGGTAATAGTTCCAAGTCCCAACTATACTCATGTACAGATACGTTTTGGTCCATAAGGAAATTAATAAAATATTCCGGCAAGGTCACTAATCACACCATATAATAATGATTGATAGTCCATCATGTATTGTTGCACCTTCTCGTACGTGACTCCATAGCTCATGCCAAAATTCTTTAGCCTGGTAGCCCAAGCTTGTTAGGACTTGTACTAAGCTGCGGTAGTTTAGCTTAGTGTATGATAATCTGTCCAGAACTTGTTCTTAGTGGCTGCTAATCCTTGCAAAATCCCATATATTTGTCCTGGGTAAATAGATTTAGTGTACCTGATCTCCTGATGTGTCACCTGCACTGGACTATGACCACGCCTGCATTTTGAATTAACCAGCAATGGTAGATATATGTATGAAAGAATAATCCGACCACATTCATTTAAATTAATTTGGCCGATCATACAAACTATTAGCCAAATTACACCATGAACACCAATATCTTGCTCTTCTGGCTCGATCTTGGTCTCTCTGGGCTGCGGGTTGGTTCTTCAAATCTCTTGGCTTGGCCTTGGTCTTGACCATGCACGAGTCAGGGGAAAACGTATACCCCTATATATTTTCCCCGACATAAGCCCCCGGGCCTAAGACACACGTGTCGCGTGGCATGTTGGGTTAGGCCCTAAACAGTGCACGGACACGTGGCAGGAGAGGGCTGTGCACGTCGTTTTGCCATGGCGACCAGTCAACCCAACGTCCACTTTGCGCAATTACTGCGCGTCGTGGGGTCGTGGTACTGTTGCAGTTATGGTAAAACGGTAACTTTATGAAGCTTCGCGCCTCTGCCCCGCTTCCCCCCCTTAAGAGTAGGGAAAAAACAGAGTGGCACGATCCACCTGCCTCTCGCCCCGCTGCTCCATCTTCTTCCTTCGCAAGCAAAGTGACAGTTCCTCATCCCGCTTCTCCTTCCGCCGTCTCCCTCCTCAACGAATCCCTCCCCTTTTCTTGTTGCTGCAGCAATGGGGAAGAAACTCGCGGAGAAGAGAAAGCCGACGACCGCGGCGAAGGAGGCCACCACCGAAGGGAACAAGAGTTCGGCGGAGCTGAACAAGAAGCGGAGCGAGGATGTTGTCTTCGTTCCGTCCACTTTGAGTGGCCCCATCCTTCAGGCGATGTACGGGTATCTGTGGGGGCGGCCCGTCGAGAAAGGGCATGGGGCGTGATGTCCCTTGAGGCTACGTTGGTATTTCCCCAAAGAGGAAGGGATGATGCAGCACAGCGGCGGTAGGTATTTCCCTCAGATATGAAACCAAGGTTATCGAACCAGTAGGAGAACCAAGCAACACAACGTAAACAACCCCTGCACACAAATAACAACACCTCGCAACCCGACGTGTTAAAGGGGTTGTCAATCCCTTTCGGGTACGGCGCCTCAAGTGGTGCGTGGACGGGAGACAGTTGCAATACATTGAATAAATAGATCGCAAATAAAATAAAGTGCAGCAAAGTATTTTTGTATTTTTGGTTTAATAGATCTGAATAAAAAGTGCAAATAAAATAGATCGTAAAGCAAATATATGAGAAAGAAGACCCGGGGCCGTAGATTTCACTAGTAGCTTCTCTCGAGAAAAATAGCAAACGGTGGGTGAACAAATTACTGTTGGGAAATTGATAGAACCTCAAATAATTATGACGATATCCAGGCAATGATCATTACATAGGCATCACGTCCAAGATTAGTAGACCGACTCCTGCCTGCATCTACTACTATTACTCCACACATCGACCGCTATGTAGCATGCATCTAGTGTATTAAGTTCATGGAAAAACGGAGTAATGCAATAAGAACGATGACATGATGTAGACAAGATCTATCTATGTAGAGATAGACCCCATCGTTTTATCCTTAGTAGCAACGATACATACGTGTCGTTTCCCTTTCTGTCACTGGGATCAAACACCGTAAGATCGAACCCACTATCGGGCACCTCTTCCCATTGCAAGATAAATAGATCAAGTTGGCCAAACAAAACCCAAATATCGGAGAAGAAATACGAGGCTATAAGAGATCATGCATATAAGAGATCAAAGAAACTCAAATAACTTTCATGGATATAAAAAGATATGACTGATCATAAACCCAAAGTACATCAGATCTCAACAAACACACCGCAAAAGAGTTACATCATATGGATCTCCAAGAGACCATTGTATTGAGAATTCAGCGAGAGAGAGAAAGCCATCTAGCTACTAACTACGGACCCGAAGGTCTACAAAGAACTACTCACGCATCACCGGAGAGGCACCAAAGGAGGTGGTGAACCCCATCCGAGATGGTGTCTAGATTGGATCTGGTGGTTCTGGAGTTTGCGGTGGCTGGATGAATATTTCGTCGACTCCCCTAGGGTTTCTGGAATATTGGAGTATTTATGGAGCAAAGAGGCGGTCCGGGGGGCACCCGAGGTGGGCACAACCCACTAGGGCGCGCCCTGGTGGGTTGTCCCCTCCTCGGGACTCCCCCCAGGTGCAACCAGGGCCCAATAGCTTCCTTCTGGTCCATAAAAAATCTCCGTGAAGTTTCGTAGCATTTGGACTCCGTTTGATATTGATTTCCTGTGATGTAAAAAACATGGAAAAAACAGCAACTGGCACTTGACACGAGGTCAATAGGTTAGTACCAAAAAATGGTATAAAATGACTATAAAATCATTATAAAACATCCAAGATTGATAATAAAACAACATGGAACAATAAAAAATTATAGCTACGTTGGAGACGTATCAGCATCCCCAAGCTGAACTCCTGCTCGTCCTCGAGTAGGTAAGTGATAAAAACAGAATTTTTGATGTGGAGTGCTGTTTATCATGTCATATCATATTCTTTTCTTTATAGCATGGACATTTGGACTTTTATGTGATTCAAAGCAATAGTCTAGTTTTGACATAATAATTTAGATACTCAAACATATTAACAAGCAACCATGTCTTTCAAAATATCAATGATAAAATAAGTTATCCCTAGCCCATCATGCTCAAACATTGATCCATTCATGAAACACACTCAAATATTAGCTACACCCAATACTTAAGTACGATCATATTGCCTCTTAGTTGGTGCTTTCTGTAAGAGAAGATGGAGACTCATTCAAAAATAAAAATAGCATAAAGTAAAAGAAAGGCCCTTCGCGGAGGGAAGTAGGGATTTGTAGAGGTGCTAGAGTTGAAAGCAAAAAAATAGAGATAAAAACATTTTGGGAGGTGTATCCATCCCACCAATGAAAACGAATCAGAGTTCCGAACACTTTCCATGTTAGATATGCCATAGGTGGTTCCCAAACAGAAAATAAAGTTTATTCCTTTTCCACCATTCTTTCACTTTCCATGGCTAGACGTATCCACGGGTGCCCTCCATACCAACACTTTCCAAGGATTTTATTATTTGACAACATAAAGTAAATTCATGCATTTCGGGACTGGGCATCCCTAAGACCTTTGCCTTACTCTCGTGCAATGACAAGTGAATAAACACTCATCGTGAGAATAAGACATCCATCATGGAAAATATTAGCCACCCGTTACCGTTCCGCGAGCGAAACAAACACACAAAAGAGAAGTTTATTTTGAAAATTAGAGATGACACATGCAAATTTTCTTAGAACGGCAAAAGAAAACCGCATATAGGTTGGTATAGTGGACTCATATGGCAAAACTGGTTTAAAGGATTTTGAATGCACAAGTAGAGGTCATACTTGGTGCAAAATGAAGGCTAGCAAAAGATTGAGAAGCGACCAACCAAGAAATGAATAATATCATAAGCAAGCATTGAGCATAATTAACACTGAATAATGCACCACAAGTAGGATATAATTTCATTGCATGACTATTGACTTTCGTGCATGCATAGGGAATCACAAACCTTAACACCAACATTCTTACTAAAGCATAATACCTCATCAACATAAATCACATATCACATAATCATATCTCAAAACTATTACTAAGAATCAAGTTTATTTTGTCCAATGATCTTCATGAATTTTTTTTACTTATCCTTCTTGGATATCTATCATTTTGGGACTAATTTTCATGTGTTGCTTTTCATAAGCTCAAACAAATATAAGTGAAGATCATGAGCATAATTTTTTTATTTCTCTCAAAATAATTTAAGTGAAGCAAGAGAGAATTTTACTAACTCTCAAATAAATCTAAGTGAAGCAAGAGAGCATTTCTTCAAAAATACTAAGCACACCGTGCTCAAAAAGATATACGTGAAGCACTAGAGCAAGTCCTAGCTCATAAAAGATTTAAGTGAAGCACAGAGAGCAATTCTAACAAGTGACATAATTTTGGCTCTCTCAAATAGGTGTGTCCAGAAAGGATTGATGACTTAAAACACAAAATAAAACAAGCAAATACTCATGTCATACAAGACGCTCCAAGCAAAACACATATCATGTGACGAATAAAAATATAGCTTTGAGTAAAATACCGATAGTTGTTAGAAGAAAGAGGGGATGCCACTCGGGGGCATCCCCAAGCTTAGTTGGTTGCTCATTCTTGGATAGCTTGGGATGCCGGGGCATCCCCAAGCTTAGGCTCTTCTATCCTTCTTTCATCCATCGTAAGATAACCCAAAACTTGAAAACTTCAATCACACAAAACTTAACAAAACCTTTGTGTGATCCGTTAGTATAAGAAAGCAAACCACTACTATAAGTGCTGTATCAAACCAATTCATATTTTGTTTTTGTATTTTATCTACTATATTCCAACTTTTCTATGGCAAAAACTCATCAAAGAAAACCATAGAGCCATCAAAATAAGCACACAACACAAAGAAATCAGAATCTGTCAAAACAGAACAGTCTGTAGCAATCTGACTTTTGCGAATACTTATGGAACTCCAAAAATTCTACCAAATTAGGAGGACTAGGGTAATTTGTATATTAATATTATGCAAAAAGAATCAGGGCAAAAGCACTCTTCTGTGGATTATGAAAATTATTTTCGTGAGCGCAAAGTTTCTGTCTTTTTCAGCAAGATCAAACAACTATCACCCAAGAAGATCCTAAAGGCTTTACTTGGCACAAACACTAATTAAAACACAAAAAACACAATCATAACAGTAGCATAAATATGCTAACACTCAATAACAGAAAGCAAAAAGCAAAATTAAATTTTATTCATTGGGTTGCCTCCCAACAAGCGCTATCGTTTTACGCCCCTAGCTAGGCATAAAATTTCATTGATGCTTACAAGAAAGATAATAATTGAAAGACAAAGAGAGCATCATAAAACACGTGACAAACACATTTAAGTCTAACAAAATTCCTATGCATAGGAATTTTATAAGCAAATACATTATCAATACAAGAAATATCTAGCATGAGCAAAGGAGAGGAATAAAACATTGACAATCTCAACATAACGAGACTTAATTTAGTAACATGAAAATTTCCACAACAATATTTTCCTCTCTCATAATAGTGACATGTAGGATCATAATCAAATCCAACAATATAACTATCACATAAAATATTCTCTTCATGATCCACATGCATGCAAAGTTGACTCTCTTCCAAAATAGTGGGATTATCATCAAATAAAGTCATGACCTCTCCAAGCCCACTTTTATGAAAATTTTCATAAGATTGAACACTCTCCAAATATGTGGGATTATTTTTAGCTAAAGTTGACACTCTTCCAAACCCACTTTCAATATTATCGCAAACATATTCATCATGAGGCTTAAATAAATTTTCAAGATCACAAGAAGAATCACCCCAATCATGACCATTGCAATAAGTAGTGGACATATCAAAATTAGCATCCCCAAGCTTGGGGTTTTGCATATTATTAGCACAATTGACATTAATAGAATTTATAGTAAAATCATTGCAATCATGCTTTTCATTCAAGGAGCTATCATGAATCACTTCATAAATTTCTTCACCACAATTTCCAGATTCACGAATTTCAAGCAAAACTTCATAAATATAATCTAGTGCACTCAAGTCACTAGAGATTGGTTCAGCATAATTGGATCTCTTAAAAATATTAGCAAGTGGATGAGGATACGTATCAATAGATTTTTAGCAAGCAAAGATGCAAGCAAATAAAAGGCACATGGCAACACAAGCAAACATGAGATCTGACGAGAAAACGGCGAACGAAAAAGAGGGCGAATAAAACGGCAAATTTTTATGAAGTGGTGGAGAGGAAAACGAGAGGCAAATGGAAAATAATGTAAATTGCGAGGAGATAATATTTGTGATTAGGAACCTGGTATATGTTGAAGATCCTCCCCGGCAACAGCGCCAGAAATTCCTTTTGATGTCGCTTGAAGCTACGTCGGTATTTCCCCAAAGAGGAAGGGATGATGCAGCACAGCGGCGGTAGGTATTTCCCTTAGATATGAAACCAAGGTTATCGAACCAGTAGGACAACCAAGCAACACAACGTAAACAGCCCCTGCACACAAATAACAACACCTCGCAACCCGACGTGTTAAAGGGGTTGTCAATCCCTTTCGGGTACGGCGCCTCAAGTGGTGCGTGGACGGGAGAAAGTTGCAATAGATTGAATAAATAGATCGCAAATAAAATAAAGTGCAGCAAAGTATTTTTGTATTTTTGGTTTAATAGATCTAAATAAAAAGTGCAAATAAAATAGATCACAAAGCAAATATATGAGAAAGAATACTCGGGGGTCGTAGATTTCACTAGTGGCTTCTCGCGAGAAAAATAGCAAACGATGGGTGAACAAATTACTGTTGGGCAATTGATAGAATCTCAAATAATTATGACGATATCCAGGAAATGATCATTACATAGGCATCACGTCCAAGATTAGTAAACCGACTCCTGCCTACATCTACTACTATTACTCCACACATCGACCGCTATCCAGCATGCATCTAGTGTATTAAGTTCATGGAAAAATGGAGTAATGCAATAAGAACGATGACATGATGTAGACAAGATCTATCTATGTAGAGATAGACCCCATCGTTTTATCCTTAGTAGCAACGATACATACGTGTCGCTTCCCTTTCTGTCACTGGGATCAAGCATCTTAAGATCGAACCCACTACCGGGCACCTCTTCCCATTGCAAGATAGATAGATCAAGTTGGCCAAACAAAACCCAAATATCAAAGAAGAAATACGAGTCTATAAGAGATCATGCATATAAGAGATTAAAGAAACTCAAATAACTTTCATGGATATAAAAAGATATGACTTATCATAAACTCAAAGTTCATCAGATCCCAACAAAAACACCGCAAAAGAGTTACATCATATGGATCTCCAAGAGACCATTGTATTGAGAATTCAGCGACAGAGAGAAAGCCATCTAGCTACTAACTACGGACCCGAAGGTCTACAAAGAAGGACTCACGCATCATCGGAGAGGCACCAATGGAGGTGGTGAACCCCATCCGAGATGGTGTCTAGATTGGATCTGGTGGTTCTGGACTCTGCGGCGGCTGGATGAATATTTCGTCGACTCCCCTAGGGTTTCTGGAATATTGGGGTATTTATAGAGCAAAGAGGCGGTCCGGGGGGCACCCAAGGTGGGCACAACCCACCAGGGCGCGCCTGGGCCTCCTGTCGCGCCCTTGTGGGTTGTACCCTCCTCAGGACTCCCCCAGGTGCAACCAGGGGCCAATAGCTTCCTTCTGGCCCATAAAAAATCTTCGTGGAGTTTCGTGGCATTTGGACTCTGTTTGATATTGATTTTCTGCGATGTAAAAAACATGGAAAAAACAGCAACTGGCACTTGGCACTATGTCAATAGGTTAGTACCAAAAAATGATAAATGACTATAAAATGATTATAAAACATCCAAGATTGATAATAAAACAACATGGAACAATGAAAAATTATAGATACGTTGGAGACGTATCAGGGCGCCCGTGGTCTACGAAGCGGGCGAGGTGAATGCCCCCGATTCTTATCGATTCTTTGTTGCTTATTTCATCTGCGGCCTCTGTCCTCCCTTCTCGGGGTTCTTCGAGGCGATCATGAACCTCTATGAGTTCCGTATCCTTGATTTCATGCCCAATGCGATGGCGACCATGGCTATCTTTGCGCATTTGTGCGAGAATTTCGTCGGAGTGATGCCCAATGTGGATCTGTTTCGGCATTACTTCGTCCCGAGGGTCGAGAGAAAAGTCAACCGCTTCAGAATCATTAGTTGGATGCCAGAAATGCAGAGGATGATTTGGGACTACCTCCCAGGGTCCCAACGCGAGAGATGGGATTAATGGAAAGAGGATTGGTGCTGGATCCAGGACAAGGAAGCCCCTGATTTTTGTGAAGCGCGGCAGGCGTGCGTTGAGCATGGCAAAGATTGGAGCCTGAAAGGACTCACTAAGGATAGGCTGCGCCTGGCAATCAACAGGATCACTCGCCTGGCGGCTGCCAGTTTAACTATTGAGCATGTGGGGGTAGATTTCCTTCTCCGCCGCATCTCACCACTACAGGAAAGGGACAGGCCTGCGTGGCTGTATGGCGGTGCCGCAGATAGGATGAGGTTGCTGCCGGGGCTGGCCAATAACTTGTCAGTTTATGGCCATGCTTGGTTGTGCGACCAACTATTCGGTCGCTTCGAGTTGGTCAAGCTCCCGGCAACCGTCGTTCCTCTGAACATCAACTCTGCCCGGGATCAAATACTGAAGTGGATGCCAGACTGCAATGCTGAGGGAGTATCGAGCACTTGGCAGCTTCCTTCCCTTGACGAAGAGCTCCAGTGGTCGAGTACTTTTGTGGAGAAGGCCACTAGGGCCGAAGACGAAATGTATAAATGCACCTCTGCTGCGGAGGTGGCGTATATTCTGAAGAGAGTCGCGGAGGACAAAGATGCCTGCCGCGCAGAAATGGAGAAGGCCGCAAAGGCCGGGAAAGGCAAAGGGAAGGCTGGGAATGGGAGCTCTTCCCAGGGTGGCAGCGAGGCGCAAGCCACGGAAGATACTGCTAGGGAAGAGCTTGCCAGGGATAACTTCGCCGGGCTAGACGCCCTAGCCACGGTAGCAAAGGAGATTCAGGAGGGAGAGGAGGCGGAGAGGGAGGGGGGTGCAGCAATGGCCCCTGAAGAGGAATGGCTTGCGGCAGGACCACAAGCCCCCGCACCGGACCAAGACCAGCATACCCGTAGGTGTGCCGCAGCCCGGGGAGCGGCGACCTCCAACCCAGCGCCACCCACCAAGAAGGTGAAGAAGATCTCCACCAAGTCCACCAAGGCCGAGGTGGTGTGTCACTAATCCCCCCGTCTTGCTCGGGCCAAGGCACCTTCCGCCAAACTGCCGGTGGTCTCGGAGGAGGAGTCCAGCTCCCGTTCTTGCTCGAGTTCCTCGCACAGCTCATCTTCCCCGGAGCCCTTGATGTCGCGGTAGGCACCAAAGCTGCCGGGGAGCTCCACCCTTCCGCCTCTAAAGAGAGGACGGGAGTCCCCTCCTCCCACGAAGTTCAACTTGAACTCCATGCTCATCGTGGAAGAGTAAAGAGGATTTTTCTTCATGGTAGATATCTTTCTAAGTAGATTTGAATGCTTTTGTCGACTAACCTCTTGTTCCGGTTGTCGCCGACAGGGAAGTGGAGGAGGACACGGAGACCCTTGTCCACCACTCCCGAAAGAGGCTCCGGCGCCTCGGGTCGCTGAAGGGCGTAGAGGGCTCAGTTTTGGCAGGGAAAGATGCAGAAGATCCCGTGCCGAGCCCCCAGCTCAGCCCCCGGCCTGCGAGTGGAGACGTGGCCCCGCCAGCCGGAGATGATGGAAACAGCCTTTCCGCCCCCACACGCGGAGGAGGTAGCGAGATGACGCGGGGCGAGCCCCTCCTTGAGGGGCATGCCTCCTCTGTCGCTCAAACTGAAAAGGTCATCATGGAACCCTCTGCGGCAGGGACTATGCAGAAGGCTGCCGAGCCCACTCCGGCAGAGGACAAGGCCCGCGACTAGGCAACAACTACTGCCGGGGAAACGGAGATCCCTGCTCGGCATACTTCCCCAGGTATTTTGCTTAGTTCTTCTTTTCTCCCATGTTTTGATTGCTTCCTCTGGTTCCTTTATTCGCTTCAAGACTTCTATTTCCTTGTTTGTTCACCGGCTCCTTTTATCTGCAACCCTTCAAACCGAAGAATCAGATTTGTTGGAGGTGGTGGCAGACATAGGGAGGTCTGCCGCGGACGAGGCCGCGAAGGTCGCGGCTGCTGAGGGGCAGAATCTCGTTGCCGGGGAAACACAAGGTTCTTTGGCAGTGCTGGAGCACTCTCTGGAGAGCGCCCCGGTAGGGGAAGTGGTTATCAAGGTGAAGATTCCTCTTCAAACCATGGGTCCACTCCCCTCTTCCGGAGGCGCCGCTGAGGCCCCGCCGTCTTCTTCGAACACGGCGATGTGATACGAATCCAACGTATCTATAATTTTTGATTGTTCCATGCTATTATATTATCCATCTAGGATGTTTTATATGCATTTATATGCATTTTATATGAATTTCGGGACTAACCTATTAACCTAGAGCCCAATGCCAGTTTCTGTTTTTCCTTGTTTTTGAGTTTTACAGAAAAGGAATACCAAACGGAGTCCAATTGACGTGCCAATTTTTGATGATTTTTTATGGACCAAAAGAAGCCTCCGGAGTAAAAGAGTTGGGCCAGAAGAGTCCCGATCCATCCACGAGGGTGGAGGGCACGCCCCTCCCCCTGGGCGCGCCCCTCCCCCTGGGCGCGCCCCCTAGCTCGTGGACGACTCGGAGACCCCCCTGTCGTGAGACCGACACAAAAAATTCCTATAAATACAGAAACCCCTGAAAAGAAACATAGATCGGGAGTTCCTCCGCCGCAAGCCTCTGTAGTCACCAAAAACCAATCGGGACCCTGTTCCGGCACCCTGCCGGAGGGGGGATCCATCACCGGTGGCCATCTTCATCATCCCGACGCTCTCCATGACGAGGAGGGAGTAGTTCACCGTCGGGGCTGAGGGTATGTATCAGTAGCTATGTGTTTGATCTCTCTCTCTCTCTCTCTCGTGTTCTTGATTCGGCACGATCTTGATGTACCGCGAGCTTTGCTATTATAGTTGGATCTTATGATGTTTCTCCCCCTCTATCTTTTGTAATGAATTTAGTTTTCCCTTTGAAGTTATCATATCGGATTGAGTCTTTAAGGATTTGAGAACACTTGATGTATGTCTTGCATGTGCTTATCTGTGGTGACAATGGGATATTCACGTGATCTACTTGATGTATGTTTCGGTGATCAACTTGCGGGTTCAGTGACCTTGTGAACTTATGCATAGGGGTTGGCACACGTTTTCGTCTTGACTCTCCGTTAGGCACTCTTTGAAGTATTTAGTGTTGGTTTGAATAGATGAATCTATGATTGTGTGATGCATATCGTATAATCATAGCCACGGATACTTCATTGGAGTATCTAGGTGACATTAAGGTTTTGGTTGATGTGTGTCTTAAGGTGTTATTCTAGTACGAACTCTATGATAGATCAAACGGAAAGAATAGCTTCGTGTTATTTTAATACAGACTCTTGAATAGATCGATCAGAAAGGATAACTTTGAGGTGGTTTTGTAACTACAATAATCTCTTCGTTTGTTCTCCGCTATTAGTGACTTTGGAGTGACTCTTTGTTGCATGTTGAGGGATTGTATATGATCTAGTTATGCTATTATTGTTGAGAGAACAAGCACTAGTGAAAGTATGAACCCTAGGCCTTGTTTCCTAGCATTGCAATACCGTTTACGCTCACTTTTACCACTTGCTACCTTGCTGTTTTTATATTTTCAGATTACAAAAACTTTTATCTACCATCCATATTGCACTTGTATCACCATCTCTTCGCCGAACTAGTGCACCTATACAATTTACCATTGTATTGGATGTGTTGGGGACACAAGAGACTCTTTGTTATTTGGTTGCAGGGTTTCTTGAGAGAGACCATCTTCATCCTACACCTCCCACGGATTGATAAACCTTAGGTCATCCACTTGAGGGAAATTTTTTACTGTCCTACAAACCTCTACACTTGGAGGCCCAACAACGTCTACAAGAAGAAGGTTGTGTAGTAGATATCAAGGTCTTTTCTGGCGCCGTTGCCGGGGAGGTTAGTGCTTGAAGGTATATCTTTAGATCTTGCAATCGAATATTTTTGTTTCTTGTTTTATCACTAGTTTAGTCTATAAAAGAAAACTGCAAAAAAATGAAATTGAGGTTGCCTCATATGCTTCATCTTTTTAACATCTTCCGTGAAAATAAGGATTCCGATAATTGTGTCAAAGTGTTAGAAGAAGAATGCATTAAAATGTTTGGCACTAAATACTTGAAATTATGAGCATGATTGCAATGTTGTTAGTGTGAATTCTTTGAATATCCATGATGCTAATGATATGCAAAGCCACAAGCTTGGGGACGCTATGTTTAACGAAGATGATATTTTTAGTCCCCCAAGTTTTGATGAGCAAATTTATTTTGATGATAGCATGCCCCTTATTTATGATGATTATATTGATGAAAGTGGATTTGGAGAGGTCATGACTTTATCTAGTAATGATTCCACTATCTTGGAAGAGGTTTCAATTGATTATGATGAGAACAAAGTTGCTACTTATGATGAATATTGTGATGATACTTATGTTATAAAAAGTAGTGATGATTATATTTATAAAACTTGTAATGATTATGGTTACCCTTTTTCTGAACATTACTCTTTTAATGTGGACACAATTTATAGTATTCGAGTTTGTTATGATACTCCCACTATTCCGAGTGAGAAGAATTTTGCTTATGTGGACAGTAGTAAATTTTCTATGCTTGCAGATCATGAAAAGAATGCTTTATGTGATGGTTATATTGTTGAATTCATTCATGATGCTACTGAAAATTATTATAAGGGAGGAATATATGCTTGTAGGAATTGCAATAATATCCAGTTTCCTCTCTATGTGTTAAAAGTTTTGAAGTTATGCTTGTTTTGTCTTCCTATGCTAGTTGATTCTTATTCCCATAAATTGTTTTCTCACAAAATCCCTATGCATAGGAAGTGGGTTAGGCTTAAATGTGTTAGTCATATTCTTCATGATGCTCTCTTTATGTTTCAATTCTTATCTTTTATGTGAGCATCATTGAAATCGTCATGCCTAGCCAAAAAGGCATTAAAGAAAAGCGCTTGTTGGGAGACAACCCAATATTTACCCTTACTGCTTTTGTGTGTCCACATGATTAAGATACGGTAGTAATCATGTTTTATAGCTTTTGTTTCAATAAAGTGCCAAGTAGAACCAATAGGATCTTCTTGGGTGATAGTTGTTTGATCTTGCTCCAAAAGACAGAAACTTTGTGCCCACGAAAATAATTGTTAAAATTCACCAGAACGTGATAAAATGCCAATTCTTTTTGCAGAAGATCAACATACAAATTATCCAGGTTGTCCTAGTTTTTCAGAATTTTTGGAGTTCCAGAAGTATTCGAACAAATCAGATTGCTACAGACTATTCTATTTTTCGTGTGTTGTTTGCTTATTTTGATGAATCTATGAGTAGTATCGGAGGGTATGAACCATAGAGAAGTTGGAATACAGTACATATTACACCAATATAAATAAAGAATGAGTCCACCACAGTACCAAAAGTGGTGATTTATTTTCTTATACTAACGGAGCTGACGAGTTTTCTGTTGAGTTTTGTGTTGTGAAGTTTTCAAGTTTTGGGTAAAGATTCGATGGACTATGGAATAAGGAGTGACAAGAGCCTAAGATTGGGGATTCCCAAGAAACCCCAAGGTAATATTCAAGGACAACCAAGAGCCTAAGCTTGGGGATGCCCCGGAAGGCATCCCCTCTTTCGTCTTCGTTCATCGGTAACTTTACTTGGAGCTATATTTTTATTCACCACATGATATGTGTTTTGCTTGGAGCGTCATTTTGTTTTGCTTGCTGTTTGAATAATATCCCAAGATCTGAAATTATTAAATGTTAGAGAGTCTTCACATAGTTACATAATTGTTCGACTACTCATTGATCTTCACTTATATCTTTCGGAGTAGTTTGTCATTTGCTCTAGTGCTTCACTCATATCCTTTTAGAGCACGAAGGTGGTTTTATTTTGAAGAAATAGATGAACTATCATGCTTAAATTATATTATTTTGAGAGTCTTAAACAACATGGTAATTTGCTTGGGTTATAAAACTAGTCCTAATATGATAGGCATCCAAGAGGGATATAATAAAAACTTTCATAATAAGTGCATTGAATACTAAGAGAAGTTTGATTCCTTATGATTGTTTTGAGATATGAAGATGGTGATATTAGAGTCATACTAGTGAGTAGTTGTGAATTTGAGAAATACTTGTGTTAAGGTTTGTGAGTCCCGTAGCATGCACGTATGGTGAACCGTTATGCAACGAAGTTGGACCATGAGATATTTTTTGATTGTCTTCCTTATGAGTGGCGGTCGGGGACGAGCGATGATCTTTTCCTACCAATATATCCCCCTAGGAGCATGCGGGTAGTACTTTGTTTTGATGACTAATAGATTTTTGCAATAAGTATGGGAGTTCTTTATGACTAATGTTGAGTCCATGGATTATACACACTCTCACCCTTCCACCATTGCTAGCCTCTCTTGTGCCGCACAACTTTCGCTGGTACCATACACCCACCATTTACCTTCCTAAAAACAGCCACCATACCTACCTATTATGGCATTTCCATAGCCATTCCGAGATATATTGCCATGCAACTTTCCACCATTCTGTTTATTATGACACGCTCCATCATTGTCATATTGCCTTGCATAATCATGTAGTTGACATCGTTTTTGTGGCAAAGCCACCTTTCATAATTCTTTCATACATGTCACTCTTGATTCATTGCACATCCCGGTACACCGCCGGAGGCATTCATATAGAGTCATATTTTGTTCTAAGTATCGAGTTGTAATTCTTGAGTTGTAAATAAATAGAAGTGTGATGATCATCATTATTAGAGCATTGTCCCGTGTGAGAAAAAAAGGGGCCAAAGAAGCCAATGAAAAAAAACGGAGGCCAAAGAAGCCAAACAAAAAAAAGAGAGCAAAAGAGAGAAGGGACAATGCTACTATCCTTTTTCCACGCTTGTGCTTCAAAGTAGCACCATGATCTTCATGATAGAGAGTCTCTTATTTTGCCACTTCCATATACTAGTGGGAATTTTCGTTATAGGACTTGGCTTGTGTATTCCAATAATGGGCTTCCTCAAAATGCCCTAGGTCTTCATGAGCAAGCAAGTTGGATGCACACCCACTTAGTTTCTTTTGTTGAGATTTCATACATTTATAGCTCTAGTGCATCCGTTGCATGGCAATCCCTACTCACTCACATTGATATCTATTGATGGGCATCTCCATAGCCCATTAATACGCCTAGTTGATGTGAGACCATCTTTCTCCTTTTTGTCTTCTCCACAACCACCACTCTATTCCACCTACAGTGCTATGTCCATGGCTCACGCTCATGTATTGCGTGAAAGTTGAAAAAGTTTGAGAATACTAAAGTATGAAACAATTGCTTGGCTTGTCATCGGGGTTGTGCTTGATTTGAACATTTTGTGTGATGAAGATGGAGCATAGCCAGACTATATAAATTTGTAGGGATAAGCTTTCTTTGGCCATGTTATTTTGAGAAGACATGATTACTTTGTTAGTATGCATGAAGTATTATTATTTCTATGTCAATATTAAACTTTTGTTTTGAATCTTATGGATCTGAATATTCTTGCCACAATAAATAGAATTACATGGATAAATATGTTAGGTAGCATTCCACATCAAAAATTCTGTTTTTAACATTTACCTACTCGAGGACGAGCAGGAATTAAGCTTGGGGATGCTTGATACGTCTCCAACGTATCTATAATTTTTGATTGTTCCATGCTATTATATTATCCATCTAGGATGTTTTATATGCATTTATATGATATTTGGGACTAACCTATTAACCTAGAGCCCAGTGCCAGTTTCTGTTTTTCCTTGTTTTTGAGTTATACAGAAAAGGAATACCAAACGGAGTCCAATTGACGTGCCAATTTTTGATGATTTTTTATGGACCAAAAGAAGCCTCCGGAGTAAAAGAGTTGGGCCAGAAGAGTCCCGAGCCATCCACGAGGGTCGATGGCGCGCCCTACCCCTTGGGCGCGCCCCCTATCTCGTGGACGACTCGGAGACCCCCCTGACGTGAGACCGATGCCAAAAATTCCTATAAATACAGAAACCCCCGAAAAGAAACCTAGATCGGGAGTTCCGCCGCCGCAAGCCTCTGTAGCCACCAAAAACCAATCGGGACCCTGTTCCGGCACCCTGCCGGAGGGGGGATCCATCACCGGTGGCCATCTTCATCATCCCGGTGCTCTCCATGAGGAGGAGGGAGTAGTTCACCCTCGGGGCTGAGGGTATGTACCAGTAGCTATGTGTTTGATCTCTCTCTCTCTCTCTCTCTCTCTCTCTCTCTCTCTCTCTCTCTCTCGTGTTCTTGATTCGGTACGATCTTGATGTACCGCGAGCTTTGCTATTATAGTTGGATCTTATGATGTTTCTCCCCCTCTATCTCTTGTAATGGATTGAGTCTTCCCTTTGAAGTTATCTTATCGGATTGAGTCTTTAAGGATTTGAGAACACTTGATGTATGTCTTGCATGTGCTTATCTAAGGTGACAATGGGATATTCACGTGGTCTACTTGATGTATGTTTTGGTGATCAACTTGCGGGTTCAGTGACCTTGTGAACTGATGCATAGGTGTTGGCACACGTTTTCGTCTTGACTCTTCAGTAGAAACTTTGGGGAACTCTTTGAAGTACTTTGTGTTGGTTTTGAATAGATGAATCTGAGATTGTGTGATGCATATCATATAATCATGCCCATGGATACTTGTGGTGACATTGGAGTATCTAGGTGACATTAGGGTTTTGGTTGATGTGTGTCTTAAGGTGTTATTCTAGTACAAACTCTAGGATAGATCGAACGAAAAGAATAGCTTCGTGTTATTTTACTACGCACTCTTGAATAGATCGATCAGAAAGGATAACTTTGAGGTGGTTTCGTACCCTACAATAATCTCTTTGTTTGTTCTCCGCTATTACATGACTTTGCAGTCACTCTTTGTTGCATGTTGAGGGATTGTTATATGATCTAATTATGCTATTATTGTTGAGAGAACTTGCACTAGTGAAAGTATGAACCCTAGGCCTTGTTTCCTAGCATTGCGATACCGTTTACGCTCACTTTTACCACTTGCTACCTTGATGTTTTTTTATTTTCAGATTACAAAAACTTATATCTACCATCCATAATGCATTTGTATCACCATCTCTTCGCCGAACTAGTGCACCTATACAATTTACCATTGTATTGGGTGTGTTGGGGACACAAGAGACTCTTTGTTATTTGTTTGCAGGGTTGCTTGAGAGAGACCATCTTCATCCTACGCCTCCCACGGATTGATAAACCTTAGGTCATCCACTTGAGGGAAATTTGCTACTGTCCTACAAACCTATGCACTTGGAGGCCCAACAATGTCTACAAGAAGAAGGTTATGTAGTAGACATCACTATGGTGCTGTTGTTGCCTGATATCGGAGCCCCCGGCCCGTCCTTGACAGATGCAGAGCTTCATGAAGAGCTTCAGCGCCTTCTGACACCGCTGCATCTGGGAAGCGTGGAGGCCGATGACTCAGCTGCCATCAATATGGATTTGTCCTTCATGGAATCCATGGCGGCAGGTGTGAAGGAAATGCAGGCCTGGCTGAAAGTGCAACTATCCCTGGGTGGTTTTGGTAATTACTAACAACATATAGCTCATTGAACTAATGCTATTTCAAGATGACCATTTTCGAAAGTTCAATGATTGGCATGGCATGGATTAGGAATGTGGACCCCTTAAAATGCTAAGGACACATATTGGCTCAAGCTCAAGACTCTACATTTTCATTTTAGTGATCCAAAATCACATTGAGTCCAAAGAAAAAGCCAATACTATTAAAAGGGGATGAGGTGTTGCTTAATGGCTTGCTTGCTCAAAATGCTTAGTGATATGCTCCAAAGCCCTCAACCACTTTCTCATATCCACATCTGTCCCAAACCGAAAGTCAAACTCGGCCCCACCGAAATGCTCTATCCGGTGCCACCGAGTTCATTTAACATAGCCACTTCCATAAACCCTAGTCACTTCGGTCTCACCGATAGGGATCTCGGTCTCACCGAGATGGGATTGCAAACTCTCTGTTCCCCTTCGTAACATTTCGGTCCAACCGAGATGAGCGATCGGCCCCATCGAGTTTGCAATGCAAAATCTGTTTCCTTTTCATAATGTTTCGGTCTCACCGAAATGAGCGATTCGGTCCCACCGAGTTTGCCTGACCAACTCTCTGTTTGCCTATTACAGAATCGGTCTTACCGAGTTTATGTGATCGGTCTCACCGAGATTACATTATGCCCTAACCCTAATGAAATCGGTCCCACCGAGTTGACATGTCGGTCCCACCGAAAAGCCTAACGTTCACATTTTGGACTAAATTGGTCTGACCGAGTTTCATGATTCGGTCCCACCGGGTTTGGTGAATTGTGTGTAATGGTTAGATTTTGTGTGGAGGCTATATATACCTCTCCACGCACTCTTCATTCGTGGAGAAAGCCATCAGAACGTGCCTACACTTCCAGCATACATTTTCTGAGAGAGAACCACCTACTCATGTGTTGAGACCAAGACATTCCAATCCAACAACAAGAATCTTGATCTCTAGCCTTCCCCAAGTTGCTTTCCACTCAAATCATCTTGCCACCAAATCCAAATCCCATGAGAGAGAGTTGAGTGTTGGGGAGACTATAATTTGAAGCACAAGAGCAAGGAGTTCATCATCAACACACCATCTATTACCTTTTGGAGAGTGGTGTCTCCTAGATTGGTTAGGCATCACTTGAGAGCCTCCGTCAAGATTGTGGAGTTGAACCAAGGAGTTTGTACGGGTAAGGAGATCGCCTACTTCGTGAAGATCTACCCTAGTGAGGCAAGTCCTTCGTGGGCGATGGCCATGGTGGGATAAACAAGGTTTCTTCTTCGTGGACCCTTCGTGGGTGGAGCCCTCCATGGACTCGCGCAGCCGTTACCCTTCATGGATTGAAGTCTCCATCAACGTGGATGTACGATAGCACCACCTATCGGAACCACGGAAAAAATATCCGCGTCTACATTGTGTTTGCCATCTCCAAACTCCTCCCTTTACCTTCATATGCAATGTTTTACATTCCGCTGCTATACTCGTAGACTTGCATGTGCAGGTTGATTGCTTGACTTGTTCTAAGTTGCTAAAATCTGCCAAGACTTAAAATTGGGAAAAGGCTAGATTTTTATTTGGTCAAGTAGTCTAATCACCCCCTTCTAGACATACTTACGATCCTAGAAGTGGTATCAGAGCTTTGGTCTCCATTTGCCTTGATTTCCATAGCTTTGGTGATCATAGCCTTGGTTTCACAACCTAGGAGAGTATGGCATCTAGCGAGGGAAATTACCAATGTAGAGGTCCTTACTTTGATGGTACTAATTTTGCTAGTTGGAAGCATAAGATGAAAATGCATATTCTTGGACATAACCCCGCCGTTTGGGCTATTGTGTGTATTGGCTTGCAAGGTGAATTCTTTGATGGGAGGGAACCGAACCGTGAAGCTACTGCGGAAGAGTTGAAGATGCTGCAATACAATGCTCAAGCTTGCGATATCCTCTTCAACGGATTGTGCCCCAAAGAATTCAACAAAATCAGCCGTCTTGAGAATGCAAAGGAAATTTGGGATACTTTGATTGATATGCACGAGGGTACTGACTCTGTCAAGGAATCCAAATTGGATGTGCTTCAAAGTTAACTTGACAAGTTCAAAATGAAGGATGGTGAAGGTGTCGCTGAAATGTACTCTAGGCTTGCTCTCATCACAAATGAGATTGCCGGTTAGGAAGTGAAAGATGACCGATAGATTCATCATCAAGAAGATCCTAAGAGCCTTGGGTGGAAAATATGATACCGTGTGGACATTGATCCAAATGATGCCCAATTACAAAGAACTCAAGCCAACGGAAGTCATTGGAAGAATTGTTGCTCATGAGATGTCACTCAAGGATAAGGAAGAGCTTCACAACAAGTCAAGTGGTGCTTACAAAGCCTCATGTGATACTCCTACATCATCAAGTGAGAAACAAACCTTCAATGAGGAATTGAGCCTAATGGTGAAGAACTTCAACAAGTTCTACAAGAGTAGAAGCAAGGAAAGAAGTTCAAGTCAAGGTCCTACAATGACAAAAGATCTCCAAGTCATGAGAGTAATTGCTACAATTGCGGAAGACCCTGACACTACTCCAATGAGTGTATGGCTCCCTACAAAAGAAGAGATGATTCACCCAAAAGGAGAAGTAGAAGAGAAGAATCACCACCAAGAGAGAGGAGTAGTAGAGATGATTGTTATGAACGAAGAACCTCTCGGAGAAGCAAGGATTCGGAAAGGAAGGACAAATCATCAAGGAGCTACACAAAACGAAGACATCAAGCTCACGTTGGTGAATGGGTATCCGACTACGACTCCGACCATCACTCCGAAAGAAGTTATCACTCCGACTCCGAATATACTCAAGATGAAGGTGTTGCCGGTCTAGCACTTGTGTCAACCAACTCCTACGAAATATTTGACTCACCGAATGAGGGAATTGGGAGATGCTTCATGGCTAAAGGCCCAAATGTATCACACCCCGAGTATGTTGATTTCCATAGTGATGAAGATGAATTGCTAGGTGATGATGATTTACTTGTTGACAACTCTAGTAATGAAAACTATGGTGAATTTGCTGTTAATCATGCTAATCAAGATAAAACGAATGATGATGATAAGAAGGAGATTGAGTGTCTAACTAAAGAACTAAACACTCTTAAGTTAGCTCATGAAACTACCTTGGAAGATCATCAAGAACTTTTAAAGACTCATGAGAAGTTAGGCTTTGAGAAGCTCAACCTTGAGCAAGAGCATGGGTTCTTAAAAGCAATCAATGATGATCTTCGCAAGAAAAGTTCTTCTTACATTGCCAAGCGTTTACTCTTGTCTACTTACATGCCATAAGTTAAATCTAGCAACAAGAGTAAGAAAGATTCTTCCTCTAGTAGTAACAACAATCATGTTAAATCCAATATTGTTGCTTCTAGTAGTTCTCTTGATTCCCCTAATGATTCTCTTAGCCAAGTTACACTTGAGCAAGAAAATAGCTTATTGAAGGGAATCATAGAGAAAGGTGTTTACAAGAGCCTTGCTGGGAGTAAGCAATTTGAGGAAATTGTACGCGAGCAAGGAAGGCACTGGAAGAATCAAGGTATTGGTTTTGTACGAAAGTTCAATGCCAATGGAGTTGAGTGGGAAGAAGATCAATACCCCAAGACGAGGTTTGTTCCTCAACAAGATAAGTATGATCCTACTTTCCAAGGAACACAAGCTCAAGATGATCTTCCGCAACAAGACCACATGCAAAAAGGCAAGGATAAGCTTCAAGAGGAGATTGATGCATTTGAAGAAGCTCCTAAGGCCTTGGTCAAGTGGGTTCCCAAGACAACATCAAGTTCTACTTCATCAAGTATGACTGCAACTCCAAGGATTCCCATCAAGATGATGTGGATCCCGAAGAAGAAGAACTAGAGAGTTCTTGAGGGTGACTCTGCCAACATACTTCACTCATATCATTTTGGCGAGGACAAGTGCAAACAACTTCCACATCTTGCACTAGTTCAAGGAGTCACAAACCCTCTTGTTGGTAAGACAAGGGACAAGGTAACCTAATGCTTTCATTGACATCATCTTGTGTGAACATCACTCTATGTCTATGGATATCCTTGTTTGTTCCTAGTGGGACTAACCCATGTAGGTATTGAAAGTGCAACTCACTCCAATGGATTGCTCCAAATGATCTACATCAACATTGAGCATCCACATCTTCAACATCTACATGAAGTCATCATCGACAAAACCCAAGGTTAGTTCATCCCTCTTAGGGGGGATATCACATCTAGGGGGAGATTTACTCTAATCAATTGAGCTAGAGCAACTCTAGTGGTGTGAATACAACAATGCTTTATGTAAAAGTGGTAACCCCACTTGTGCTTAAACGATGAGTATGACCTATGATCAAATGTTCTCATTTGACTCCTAAGTCAATATACTCATATATAGATGACCTAGTCATCGCCAATTTCTTGATAGATACTAGAGTGTTTGTGCATGCTTTGTCACATATTTCATTTGCCATTTTATTGTGTGAGCATGTTGATTGCATATTTTATTCATTCGAGGAGACACACTTGTTGCTTTGATAGTTTGGCCTTTTCTCTTTTGCCAAGTGGATGGACAAGAATGCCTAAGAACCTCCTCTAGCTATCTGTGCTTTTCTCGTCTCAAACTCTTTTCATGCTACATCACAAAGTTTAATCAAGTCAGATTCGAACCATTATGTGTGAGGAGCACTCGCAGTCCCCGATTTGTCATAGACTTAAACTTCCAAAACCTCTCTGTGCATTTCGGTCTGACCGATCCATCCACTTCGGTCACACCGAGTTCACTGAGTTGATCTAGGTTTTCAATCTCGGTGCAACCGATTTGAACTTTTCGGTCACACCGAGTTGTAGTAACCGCTTGCGATTCTACATCTCAGTGCCACCGAGTTGTTCCACTCGGTCACACCGACAGGGTCAGGATATATATACCCACTGTGAGATTTTGGAAATTTCTTCAAAACCTCTCAGCCTGTGTGTGTCCTGCTCTGCCACATCGGGTCTCCGGATCGTCTTCTCGTCGCCAGCGGCATCCCGCTGCTGGTTTCCATCGCTGTCAACGGGATTCAACCCCACTGTTGCCGCCGTAGCGAACTCACCGCCGAACTAGGGTATGAGTTCGATCTTTTGTGCTGATTCCTTACTCTGATTCTTAGCACAATGCAATGACATGTTCTTTACCACGTATGAGATCAATCTATCCAGAGAAAACATCCTTTAGATTAGGTTTGATTCAAAAATTTAGGGTTAGGTTTCCGCTGAACTCATCTCGGACCGACGGAGTTGTGGAAATCGGTCTCACCGATTTGGTATAGGCCATTGCACTTGCACTTTTCGGTCAAACCGAAAGTTGCAAATCGGTGCGACCGAATTCAACTCTCAGTGAAACCCTAGCAATCTCAAAGCCACCAAACTGTGTCTCGGTATGACCGAGTTCACTAGTTTAGACTCCAAAAGTTGCTTCGGTGTCACCGAGTTTAACAAATCGGTAGCTCCGAAATGCTTTCTATGGAGAACTAAAACTAAGTTTTTGACTCATCTGTTTTGCAAAACCCCTGCACTTTGTGATGCTCATCCACTCTATCTCATCTATATCTATTCACAGGGTCTGCTGTCAGTTTGCTTGCCAGAATGTCTGACCAGAGTGATAGCCAGAACAAATCAGAAGAGCAAGTGCACATGAGTGAGGGCACTAGTCCCTCAAGCAGCTATGATGAGGGCAGCAAGAGCACTCCAAGCAATTTTCCCAAGGCATCCACTAGAACAAGGAAGAAGAGAACCTCAGACTCTGAGGATGAAGACTATGTGGCTACAGAGGAGGAAGTTAGCTCCAAAAAGAAAGTCCTAAAGAAGGAATATGGTACTGCTACTGCAACTAAGCCTGGTTTGCACAAGAAGGCCAGGACCTCCACTCAGGAACCTTCCAAATCAATTGGAGGAGAGGCCGCTGGTGAGGATAAGAAGAAGAAGGAGAGAAAGAGAGGAAGATGGTGCAAGAAGGTGGACCCCATGGCAGAATTTGAAAGGCATTATTCTGAAGAAGAAGATGAAGAGGAAGGATGCTGCACCAGCACCCAAGTCCCAAAAGCTGAGGGGGATGCTATTAAGTCAGGGGCTGCCCCTTCAAAGCCCAAGACTGCCCCTAAAGCTATTGCTCAAGCTTAGAAGACTTCAAAGCCCAAGAGGAGCACTAGGAACATTCCAGCTGAAGAGAAGAACAAGGCCCCAGTGCCTGAGATGGAAGAAGAAGATGTAGAAGCCCAAGTGCTAAGGAAACTCAAACCGAAGATTCCAGATCATAATGACAGTCATCCTGTGGCAGAAGACATGAAGATTAGGAAAGATGCAGGTCTGAGACTTTGGAGACAAAGTGACCCTTATGCTGTGAGAAGGAAGACTGCTATGGACTACAGGTTCCACACCAAAGAACAACAAGATTTCTATGAGACCATTTTGCTTGACAAGAAGCCTATTGTTTGTGATATGAAGTGGGTTGATTGGGAATACATTGATGAGAGTGAAGACTATTTTCCAGGTGTACATGAAAGCTTCAAAGCATGTGGTGTTGACAAGTTTGTACGTCAAAAGCTGACAAAATGGAATGATGAACTCATCATGCAGTTCTACTCCACTGCTCATTTTTATACATATGGTAGAATTGTATGGATGTCTAAGGGTACAAGGTACCAGTCAACTGTTGATGAGTAAGCAAAATTGATCAAAGCCCATGACGAGCATGAAGATGAATTGGATGTCTATGCCAAGAAGAAGAAATACCGAAACTCTATGGCAAATATGTACAAAGAGATCCCAGACAAAGCATTGGACACACATAGATTTGGATCTTGATGACCCACAAGTATAGGGGATCTCTCATAGTCCTTTCGATAAGTAAGAGTGTCGAACCCAACGAGGAGCAGAAGGAAATGATAAGCAGTTTTCAGTAAGGTATTCTCTGCAAGCACTGAAATTATCGGTAACAGATAGTTTTGTGATAAGGTAATTTGTAACGAGTAACAAGTAATAAAAGTAAACAAACTGCAGCAAGGTGGCCCAATCCTTTTTGTAGCAAAGGACAAGCCTGGATAAACTCTTATATAAAGGAAAGCGCTCCCGAGGACACATGGGAAATATTGTCAAGCTAGTTTTCACCATGCTCATATGATTCACGTTCGTTACTTTGATAATTTGATATGTGGGTGGGCCGGTGCTTGGGTACTGCCCTTCCTTGGACAAGCATCCCACTTATGATTAACCCCTCTCGCAAGCATTCGCAACTACAAAAGAAGAATTAAGGTAAACCTAACCATAGCATGTAACATGTGGATCCAAATCAGCCCCTTACGAAGCAACACATAAACTAGGGTTTAAGCTTCTATCACTCTAGCAACCCATCATCTACTTATTACTTCCCAATGCCTTCCTCTAGGCCCAAACAATGGTGAAGTGTCATGTAGTCGACGTTCACATAACACCACTAGAGGAAAGACAACATACATCTCATTAAAATATCGAACGCATACCAAATTCACATGACTACTTATAACAAGACTTCTCCCATGTCCTCAGGAGAAAACGTAACTACTCACAAATCATATTCATGTTCATAATCATAGGGGTATTAATATGCATAAAGGATCTGAACATATGATCTTCCACTGAATAAACCAACTAACATCAACTACAAGGAGTAATCAACACTACTAGCAACCCACATGTACCAATCTGAGGTTTTGAGACAAAGATCAGATACAAGAGATGAACTAGGGTTTAAGAGGAGATGGTGCTAGTGAAGATGTTGATGGAGATTGGACCCCTCCCGATGAGAGGATCGATGGTGATGACGATGGTGACGATTTCCCCCTCCCGGAGGGATGTTTCCCCGGCAGAACAGCTCCGCCGGAGCCCTAGATTGGTTTCGCCAGGTTCCACCTCGTGACGGCGGCGCTTCATCCCGAAAGCTTCCTTCTGATTTTTTCCAAGGCAGAAGACACCTTATACCAGAAGATGGGCATCGGGGGGCTGCCAGGTGGCCCACGAGGAAGGGGGGCATGCCCAGGGGGTAGGGCGCGCCCTGCACCCTCGTGGACGGTGGGTGCCCCCCTCTGGTGCTTTCTTCGCCTGATATTTTTAATGTATTCCAAAACTGACTTTCATGGAGTTTCAGGACTTTTGGAGTTATGCAGAATAGGTCTCTAATATTTGCTCCTTTTCCAGCCCAGGATTCCAGCTGCCGGCATTCTCCCTCTTCATGTAAACCTTGAAAAATAAGAGATGAAAGGCATAATTATTATGACATAATGTGTAATAACAGCCCATAATGCAATAAATATCAATATAAAAGCATGATGCAAAATGGACGTATCAGATCTGTACATTACTTGTTGTCTGGTCTCGTTACAATCAACACAATCTTGAGGCATACATTGTTGCCCAAATTTGGAGATCACAAGATGATCAGAGGCCATTCAATCAACTTGCTGCAGATATTTGATGTGCCTTAGAAATTCAAGGTCATGAGTCTGATTGTTGAAACAATCAAGAGGATAGCTGCAGATCAGAAGAGATCTTGTGGGTATGCTCCACATATTCAGGTGCTCATCAACTCTAAGATGGGAACATGCACTTACTTGTTGGACAAGGAGCATTTACCTTTGAGACTAGAATTTGAAGACAACACTGTAGTGATGAATGAGGATGATCCCACATCTGTGCAAGCACAAGAGAAGAGAGAGAAGGCAACGGATGAGAAGGCTGCAAAGATGCCAGGTGTTGAGGAGTCATCTCAAGTATTTTTGAAGTCAAAACAGGATCAGCTTGCATATTTGATTCAAGCAATTTTGAGGATTGAGAAGGGCTTGGCCACCCTGACTCAAAATCAGGAGATCTTGGAGAGGATCATTGAGAACAAATTCTATGATCTTGATCTTAAAGTGACCAAGATGCAGACAGCTGTTGAGCAGCTCCAGGAGGAAGCAGAGGAGAGTAAAGGGCAGGCTACCACAGATGCCTTTCAGAGAGTGCCTAGAGGTCAGAGGTCTGCTGCAGTGCCCATGGCTGACACTAGAGCAACTACTTCAGCTATAGCAGCAACAGCTTCAGTGCCACCTCCAGTTGCCACTCCACCAGCTCCAACAACATCTACCGACGCCTTCGTCCTTGGAGTCCTCTCAACACCACCTCTCGAAGACCAAGCCTAGAGAGACGCATAGCACTATGCATTTTCAAACTTTTTGTTAACTTGTTGCCAAAGGGGGAGAAATGTATAGATCATAGGCTTCGAGAGAGAGTGTTTTACTTCTTTGTCTCTCTTGCTATTTGCTTGATACTTTTGTGTGTGCTCGTTTAATACTCTTTATGTCTGTGTGTGAGATACTTGTATGATCATGTGTTTGATCATATTCTACTTTAATGTTTGCTTGGATGATATTATCTTTTATATCCCATATATGATCATTCACTTTGCTTGGTGATGAGTGCATGTTTTTAATTTCTATCATTTTGAGGGCTCCACCAAGATGTATATGACATGGAAGAGTAACCCATAATCCTAATCGATTGTGCATTTGCATTCAAAAGCAAATTTTAAATAATGCACAAATTTAGGGGGAGCTCTTGCTTATCACATACTTCTCAAAGCTATGATGTATTTCAATCTTATTATCATTTGTCAAAGCTTTGATCTATATGTTGTCATCAATTACCAAAAAGGGGGAGATTGAAAGTGCAACTATCCCTGGGTGGTTCTGGTAATTACTAAAAACATATAGCTCATTGAACTAATGCTATTTCAAGATGACCATTTCAGAAAGTTCAATGATTGGCATGGCATGGATTAGGAATGTGGACCCCTCGAAATGCGAAGGACACATATTGGCTCAAGCTCAAGACTCTACATTTTCATTTTAGTGATCCAAGATCACATTGAGTCCATAGGAAAAGCCAATACTATTAAAAGGGGATGAGGTGTTGCTTAATGGCTTGCTTGCTCAAAATGCTTAGTGATATGCTCCAAAGCCCTCAACCACTTTCTCATATCCACATTTGTCCCAAACCAAAAGTCAAACTCGGCCCCACCGAAATGCTCTATCTGGCGCCACCGAGTTTGTTTGACATGGCCACTGCTAGAAACCCTAGTCACTTCGGTCTCACCGATAGGGATCTCGGTCTCACCGAGATGGGATTGACCACTCTCTGTTTCCCTTCATAACATTTCGGTCCAACCGAGATGAGCGATCGTGTTGGCGTTCTGGGAACGGGGGTCCCCAGACTTGCCTGCCTGCGGCCCACGGCGTGGCTGTGCTAGCAGGCCTGTATGACCCATCTTCATCGACAAGGCATTCAAGACCCTCGCGAGGGGCCAAGCCTCGCGAGGCGGACGACGCAAGACCTCCTCAGGAGCGGCCTCACCAGGCTGCCTTGCGAGGAGCGGAGAAATCAAGGCAAGGCAAACCTCATGAGGCTCTCGTGATGTGAGCCATGACGATCAAGACCAGGCGGGCACGAGCGCGCGCAGCGTCCATGTTTCCTCTTTGGTACTAAGGAGGCAAGCGCAGGCGCGGAGTACCGAGGCATCAAGCAAAGGTTTCCATATCAGTGCAACGAGACCAAGACCAGCAGGACGGTAGGACGGAGGTCACCGTGGAGCCCAAGACGGCGTCATCACCAGAGCCTTTCACAGGCAAAGACCGCTTTTGTCAGGATAAGCTGTACTAGCTGGCCCCTTTCAAATTGGCCGTTGTTGGCTCCCTTCCCGCTCAATATTTGGGGAGAGGACCAGGGCCTATATAAGTAGAACTAGCCACCACAGTAGCGGGATCGATTCCACCTCCCATCCTTACATCCACCAGCTCACAGAGCACAAGAACACCTCAACCTCAGGAGGCTGTTCTTCCCCATGTACTGTTCATCATCAGCCCGAGAGGCAATCCACCACCACCACACTGGAGTAGGGTATTACACCGCAACGGTGGCTCGAACCAGTGTAAATCTTGTATCTTTGTGTTGTGAGTTCGTCAAGTTTGTCCGCAAGCTAGGGCGTAGATCGGTAGGGAGGAAATCTCCGCGCGCACCCCAGTGTTCGAACCTTGAGGGTTTTGCCGGAACCCATGATCCGACATTTGGCGCACCAGGTAGGGGTGCGCCAGAGCTTCCTTTCCGTCGTCTCACGTCCAGTTGCTCCTTCACCTCCATGCCGGACGCTCGCCATGCTCGTGCTGAGCGCCGGGCTGCCCTAGCCACCCGCGTCGCTCAGACGGCTCCCGTCGGTGGGCCACCTCGTCGTTCCCCGTCTCCTGCCGCCAACACCGCCATTGGCCCGGCGGGGAACGAGCAGCAACTCCTCGCTGCACCCCTCGGTGCGGCGGGACGGCCGCGCCAACACTCCATCGCTGACCCCGACCGGCTCCTCGTCCCACGCTCGTCGCGCTCCCATGGACGCACGGGCCACGCTCTTCATGGCGCAGGAGCTCCTGTGCTACCGCCCGGTCGACGGCCTCTACGAGGACTGGCTCGACCGCATCGCCGAGCTCGTCCGCGCTGCAGGGGGCTCCCCTGCACCATCCCTCTCTCTGCCTCACCCTCCGCTGGCTATGGGCGACGTAGCTCACGAAGCACCTGCACCACCTCTGCCCCAAGACGGCGCCCTGGCACCAAGTCGCGCGGCTCCACGACGCGACCCGCCGCGTCCCTCACCCGCACGCGAAGAAAGAAGCTGTCAAGAAGTCCCTCCGCCGCAAGAAAACGCTCCGCCGCTCCTCGCACCGCCGCGCCAGGATCATCCGCCGCGGCAGGACCCCGTGCCGCTTGCTGTTGCGGCACGTGGGCGTCCAGACCAAGCTCCACCTCCAAGACGGGCCCCGGCGACCACGGTCGGCTGCCGCGCCTTCACCCCCGAGCTGCGTAGCGTCGCCTGGCCGGGCAAGTTCAAGCCGGATCTGCCTCCTCGCTACGACGGCACCCCGACCCCGCGGAGTTCTTGCAACTCTACGAGCTGATCATCGAGGCGGCCAACGGCGACGAGAAAGTCATGGCAAAGTGGTTCCCTATGGCACTCAAAGACGGCGCCCGTTCGTGGCTCCTGAACCTGCCTCCAGGCTCGATCTCCTCCTGGGACAAGATGCGCGACCGCTTCGTCGCCAACTTCCAGGGCACTCGCAACCGCCCGCCGGCCGCGGGTGACCTGCGCCGCGTCAAGCAACAACCAAGGGAGACCCTCCAGAAGTTCACCCAGCGCTTCAACAACATTCGTCTCAAGATCCCCAAGGTGACGGACGAAGCCATCATCTCCGCATTCTCTAATGGCGTCCGCGACGTCAAGATGAAGGAAGAGCTCGCTATCCACGAGGAGCTGTGCACATCTCAAGAGCTGTTCAACCTGGCGACCAAGTGTGCAAGAGCTGAGGAAGGGCATCTCTCCCTCCTTGAGCTGCCGGCTGCGGACCTGGAGGAGAAGAAAGTGAAGGCCAAGGACGTGAAGCGCAAGGGATCAGCCGTGCTCGCAGCGGAGCCAGACACCAAGCGTGGCAGAGACCAGCCCGAGTCATCCAAGAGCAGCCGACCATTCTGCGCCTTCCACAACCTAAATACCCACAACACCAACGACTGCCAAGAACTCAGAGCCATTCGCAAAGGATGCTTCGGTCGACGCCCGAGCGCAGCGACCGGGGCTACGGCCGGGGAGGAGGACATGGAGGCGGGTGCTGGGACGACCGTGGCCCGTGCCAGGAGTGGCGCCACCGGCCTCGTGAGGACCGCTGGCAGGATCATCCTCGCGAGGGCGCCTGGAGGGACCAGCCTCGTGAGGATCGTCCTCAGGGCAACGCCGGCCTTCCCCCGCTGCCGCCACCACCAAGAAGGAATGACGACCACCATCTAGACGAGGGGGCTGGGGGCTTCCAGGAGCCGCACGCTATCGCCTGCATCTTGGGAGGAGCCCAGGCCCCAGCCTCGCATCGCATCTTCAAACAGTTTGCTTGTGAAGTGAATGCAGTCCTCCCCAAGCTAGAGGCCATGCACCCGCTCAGGTGGTCCTAGTGCGCCATCACCTTCAACTCGGCAGATTAGCTCAAGTGCGCAGCCATCGCTGGTGCCCTCCCGATGCTCTGCTCCCCAGTCATCAGCAACGTGCAAGTTACCAAGACCCTCATTGACGGCGGCGCAGGGCTCAACGTCCTGTCTGTCGACACGTTCGACAACCTCCAAGTGCCATATGAACAGCTTCAGCCTACCAAGCCTTTCTCAGGAGTAACCGACGGCTCCACCACACCGATAGGGCTGGTCCGCCTCCCTGTCATCTTTGGAGAACGCAAGAACTACCGCACCGAGCTCATCGACTTCGACGTCGCGCACATCCGTCTGCCATATGACGCCATCCTTGGGTATCCAGACCTGGCCAAGTTCATGGCAGTGACAGACCACGGCTACAATGTCCTCAAGATGCCGGGAAGCGGTGGAATCATCACGGTCCCATGCGAAGAAAGAGACGCGGTGTGCTCCCTCGAGCGTGCCTTTCAAGTTGCAGCAATCGACGACCCCGACAGCCAGGGCGAGGGCCCTCCGGAGGCCATCCCCAAGAAGAAGAAGCAGTTGAGCTCGCTCGAGGGACGGGACCTGAGGACGTAGAGCACTTATACCTAACCATCTCGCAGGAACACACAGCTATCAAAGACCCAAGACCAGGCGCAACCCGCCTTGAGGTAGGTCCTCGTGAGTCCCTCGCTAGCTCACGAGTGCCCAGATACACCTCGTCTAGCCCTGCCGTGCAAGCCACGTGTCAGGTCGGGGCTGTACACGCCCCGGGGGCTCTCCTCAGAGGGAGCCCCCCTCCCATGCACAAGTGGAAGCACCATGCTCCGCGCTGGCCGTCGACACTGCCGAGGAGCGGCTATGCCCGTGCACAAGCGGAAGCACTATGCTCCGCGCTGGTGATAAACAACCGAGGGCGGCTTCACGGTCGTACCAACCTCAGGGAGCCCAGAGCTCAACGTCCGGCCTCACCGCAACGCCTCCCCTCGGGAGAGCCGCCCGAGGGGGCTGGACACGGGGGCTGCGCTTGGGTCACGCCCAAGCGTACGCCACCCAACCAGGTCTCCTGGGCCTGGGGGCTGCGCTTGGGTCACGCCCAAGCGCACGCCACCCAACCAGGTCTCCCAGACCTGGTCGTCGCACACCCCTCCCGAGCCGAGCCTCGGCGAGGGCAAAGGTATAAAGATTGTTTGCACGTCAAGGGGGACTCCTAAGCATCGCGACTCAGGAGCCTAACTGGTCATGTAGCCCCTCACTTCTTGGTCCGTCCTGGTCTCCGGTCGGCCCAACGGCGGTTGAGGTATGCGCGGGGCCGGGCTTTGCCGACGTAGAACATTAACATATCCTCGCGTACTCTCCCTATAAGCTGTTTGCGCGTCAAGGGGAACTCCTGAGCATCGCGACTCAGGAGCCTAACTGGTCACGTAGCCCCTCACTCCTTGGTCCGTCCTGGTCTCCGGTCGGCCGAACGGTGGTTGAGGTATGCACGGGGCCGGGCTCTGCCGACGCAGAACACAAAGCAAATAGGAAGAAAATCACAAAATCTCGAAGCAAATATTACAAGACATATTGTCCTCACAATATCAGATGAAAGTTTTAACGCCTCCACGAGGCCTGATGCATATTGCAGGAATGAAACAGGAAAGCACTCGCAGGTCACCCCTGGACACCGCCATCGCCTGCAGAGGGTGCTCCTCCCTTGGTAGCGTCGCCTGCACCTTCACCGCCAGCTGCAGGATCGGTGGCATCGCCGGTCGAGGGCTCGAGGACGAAGCCACGGAACTTCTTCAGCAGGGCCTCCACCTGACCTTTCACGGCTGCGGCGGCGGCCGCACAATTTTCATCAGCTACAGGCTCGAGCAGCTCGTCGAGACAAGCATTGGGGTCGCGAAGGTACAGACGACTGAAGACATGCGTCAGCGCAGCTGAAGAAAGGACGCGAGCCTCTGCCTCAGCCATGGGACCAATGCCCTCCACGACTTCCTCAAGCGCCTTCACCAAGTGGGGAAGCAGCTGAGCAGGGCCATCCTCGTCAGTGGTCAACGGCTTCTCCAGGCCCTTCTTGTACAGTGACTTCAGTGCCACGCTGGACCTCTTCTCAAGAAGCGAAAAGGCCACGCGGTCTTCAGCCAGGACCTTCGCCTTGGCGTCGAGCTCGGCCTCCCTCGCCTTCGCCCTCTGCTCCAGCTCCTCCAGTCGGCCGCGCTCCGCGGCCTGCACCTTCGTCAGCTCCCCCAGCTCGGCATCGTGGCCCTTGATGGCGTCCTCCAGAGCCTTCATCTCCTCCACCTTCGCTTTGCAGTCACGTGCTTCTTTTTGGCGCTCGTCGCGCAGGCTCTCTAGCTCACCCTCCAGCTTTCGGCAGCGATCGCTGGCGGCCTCGGCATCCTTCA
The DNA here is from genome assembly GCF_002575655.3 of Aegilops tauschii subsp. strangulata. Classification (NCBI taxonomy): domain Eukaryota; kingdom Viridiplantae; phylum Streptophyta; class Magnoliopsida; order Poales; family Poaceae; genus Aegilops; species Aegilops tauschii. The sequence continues at coordinate 449,117,343 of NC_053037.3, forward strand.
GCGCCGCCTCCCGATCGGCCGCAGCGCTGGCGGCGGCCGCCACAGCCTGGATCAGCGACGCTCGAACTGCCGAGTCAGAGTGAAGCCAGCCTGAGGCCAGCTCCAAGCGCCCGACCACTAGACGCGGGTCCGCGCTCAGGAGATCTTCCCGCAGTTGGGTTGTCACGTCCCTAGCCTTGCTATGCACTTGGACTAGCTTGGTTGCTGCATCATGTATAAATTTCATTTAAACATGAAATGGGGACTGAACAAACCCTAGCACCAAATTAAATCAAATAGTTAAAATGATTTTCAAAGAATCCAAAATGCCTTGAGAAAAGATCATGATTTTTGGTTAAGGTGGATACCTCTGCCAAAAATGATGCACATATTTTTAGGACATATCTGGATTTTTGAATGAATTCATTAAGTATTTGAATTGGAGCAACTAAATGCTATGCATATTATTTATTGCTCCGATAATTCTGGAATTATGTGTGGGGCCCTGTAATAATGCATCTATCATTCACACTAATCTCCAGAAGCTGCAAAAATAATTTGGTTAGCAAACCAAATTCAAAAACAGTAGCAGAAATAGAAAATAGAAAACAAATGAATAAAAGACAGAGGAGAGAAAGACTTACCTGGCGCTTACCTGCAGCAGAGCCGGCCCAGTTCTTTTTCCTGGCCCAACCCACCACCGCAGCCTCCATGTCGTCTTCCTCCCTGGACAGAAGGACAGACGCGTGGTCGCTGCGTGCACGCACACGCTGCGCCACCTCCTGCTTCGTCGTGTCGCGCTCTCCGTCAACCCAATCCCGCGCCTGGAGATGGCTCGAAGCCCCTCTCCTCTCCCTCACTCGCTGCACTCTCTCCCTCTCCTCTGCCCCTTCTCCAGCAGCCGCCCGAGAGCCACCGAGCTCGCCGCTACCGCCCGCCTGACCACCGTACCCCCCTCGCCCTCTCACTGTGCCAAGAAGCTCCGCCTCTTCGTCCTCGATGTCCCCACCGAACCACGCGTCGCCAGACGCCCCGAACGTCCTCACCGCCGTGGTCATCTTCAACCTTCAGCCGCCGAGATCGCCGGCGCCCGTTCGTCACCTTCGACGCCTCCCCCGAGCCGCTGAGAAGCTCAATGACCTCCATGTGAGCCCTGCATCGTTTTCCCCTACTCCCGTGCTCGATTTCGAGCTCTAGCCGCCGTTTTCATGGAAGCCGAGGAGCACCACCGCCCGAGCTCAACGCCGTTGATGCTCCGGTGACCTTATGGTCGGGAGCGTGTTCCTAGAGGCCTAGTGAGGTTGCGTAGACGTCGTAGACAACAAAATCCTGCCGTTTCCCTCACCGTAGCGCCGATTGCTTCATGCCTGTAGCTCCGGCCGCCGCTCGGCTCATTGCCGGCGTCGATTCCGGTGACCCCGTAACCTGCTGCTGCCTCCGCTAGATGCGCGGGGGCAAGGGCTATCGCCCGGTGCCCTGGGCACGTCCAGCCGACGGCCACAGCGCGATTCCGGCAAGCCGCCGCCGCACTGCGAGGTCGCCGGCATCCAACTCCGGTGGCTGGTGACGTGGCACCGTCATTAGCGCCTAACTAACCCCCCTAGAGTCACTGACAGCGGGCCCCGCAGCGAGTCAAAGCCGGAGTCAACGCGGGATTAGTGTCTGTCTCACTGACCAGTGGACCCCACTGGTCAGGTTTGACCCGGACCAGCCACCGTTGACTTGCTGACGTCATCCTGACATAGTGCTGACGCAGTAATTTAATTACTGGAATTATTCTTATACAGGAAATTCCAGAAAATGCCCTAAACTTCTAAAATTCATAGAAATTCAACCGTAGCTCCAAATGAAACAAGTTATATATGAAAAATTATCAGAAAAATCCAATCTATCCATTTATGCTACTTTCATGCATGAAAAACTAACTTATACCTGCTGTATAAGTGAAAACATTCAAATGGCATTTTAAATGCTCAAACTAGAGTTTGCATTTGAACCTTTGGTTCAAATGGACTCCCTTGCACTTGTTGCTAGCTGCTTTAGCTCAATTCACAGCATATTGCCATGTCACATTCATGCATCATATTTTTGCATTGCATTGATTGTGTTTCCTCTCTGTTGTCGGTGTTGTCCCCTCTCTGTAGACGACGTTCCGACGATTTGATCGTTGACACTAATGAAGACTCAATGATATCTTCAGAAGTGCCAGGCAAGCAAAACCCCCTTGTTCATTCCGATACAATCCCACTCTCTCGCTCCTGCTCTCTTTTACTGCATTAGGACAACAACGTTTCATCTGTTACTTGCTGCGGTAGTTGAACCCCTTTCCTCTGCATGACCTGTCATTGTCACAGTAAATAGATGAAACCCACTAGCATGAGTAGGAGTTGTTTGAGCCCTAATGTGCCTACTCATTCATGCTTGTTTGTCATGCCTGCTACTTCTTAGAGTTGAGTCAGGTCTGATTCATCGGGGATGAATTGGAATGTGGTGAACATGTCCTACTGTTGAGAACTAAGTGTGTGAACACGATTTGGTAAAGGTAGCGGTGAGAGGCCATGTAGGAGTACATGGTGGGTTGTCTCATTGAAGCCGTCCTCAGGAACTGAATTCTGTGTTTGTGATCCATGAACAGTTACTACCACACATTGGGTTCCGGTAACTCGACCCCTCTCGGCTTATTAACCGCCTCGATCTTTGTCCAGGAGTTGCAACTAGTTTCTGGTGTTTGTAGGTAGTGTTAGTAGTCTACCAAGTGGCACCCGGTACAGGTGGGCTTGGGACAGACTAGGCACACGTGGCCTGGTGTACCGAGTGGCACCCGGATGATGGGCTCGGGAACCCTGCACACATCGTTTGGGGCCGTGAGCGACACCCCGGCCAGATCTCCTTGCGGATGGAACCCGAATAGGCGATAAACCTGGACTAGAGACTTGTGTGGTTAGTCAGGTCGTGGCCGACTCCCTCGGCAGGCTTCCGCTTGAAGGTTGCCGAGGTACACGACGTGTACATGGTGGTAAGTGGCGGGAGCGTGTGTGACGAAGTACACCCCTGCAGGGTTAACATCATCTATTCGAATAGCCGTGTCCGCGGTAAAGGACTTCTGGGTCGCCTGTACAGTTCATAGACAAGTGAAAGTGAATACTTTAAAATGCGCAAGATAAGCGTGAGTGCTATGGATGGCGTTCTCGTAGGGAGACAGGAGCGGATCCATAGTGGTGTATTGATATGGTGAATATGTGGACTCGTGTGCGCCACCTCAAAAGAGTTACTTGCAGTCGTAGTTCAGGATAGCCACCGAGTCAAAGCTGGCTTGCTGCAGTTAAACTCCACCACCCCCTTTGTTGATACCGATGCATATGTAGATAGTTCTGATGTAAGTCTTGCTGGGTACATTTGTACTCACGTTTGCTTATTTTATGTTTTGCAGAGAGATGTCAGTCTCGCTAGTAGTTCCGTGTGGACTTCGACATTTAGCTTGTTACCTCAGCTACGATCTTGTGCCCTCGGCAGGATCTGGTAGATAGTCAGGCTTCTCAGCCTTTTTCATTTGTAGTTGTCTGTACTCAGACAAGTTAAGCTTCCGCATGTGCTTGTTGCTTGTATGCTCTTAATGTTGGGTCATGAGACCCATGTTTGTAATATCTCACTCTTCGGAGCCTAATGAATAAATACTCTGAGTCGTAGAGTCTTGTTGTGATGCCATGTTGTATTTGCACATATCGAGCATATTGTGTGTATGATTGAAATGCTTGGTATGTGTGGTATCCGACAACCTAGTTGTTTATCCTTGGTAGCCTCTCTTATGGGGAAATGTAGTCTTGTGCTTCCATGAGCCATAGTAGTCCGCTACAGCCCGGTTCACCGGAGTCCTGCTAGCCCAGCACTACTGCTTCGGAACACTTGACTGGCCGGCATGTGATTCACTTCGTTCCTGTGTCTGTCCCTTCGGGGAAATGTCACGCGGAGACATCCGGAGTCTTGCCTAGCCTGCTACAGCCCGGTTCACCAGAGTCCTGTTAGCCCAGTGCTACAGCCCGGATTCGCACGCTGCTGACCGACATGCTCGATGTTGATTCATGTATGCCCGTCCCCGTAAGTTAGTGCCACTTTGGGTTCACGACTAGTCATGTCGGCCCGGGTTCTCTGTCATATGGATGCTAGCGACACTATTATATACGTGAGCCAAAAGACGCAAACGGTCCCGGGCCATGGTAAGGCGACACCCGTGGGAATACCGTGCGTGAGGCCGCAAAGTGATATGAGGTGTTACCGGCTAGATCGATGTGACTTGGAATCGGGGTCCTGACATGGGCCATCTCCGAAAGGGCGCGCTCCAAGACGAAAGAGGAAGCAGAAGAACCTGGGGCCAGGAGCGCGGCAGAAGGAGGGGACGACGTCGTTACCTCGGCATGGGAGATCAAGGGCTCCAGAGCCTCTGGGACCTCATCAGCCGAGCCAGGTGCCGGCACTTCCGGAGCCAGCGGGGCCATGGGGGCTGACTCCTCCCGATGATGTCTCCCTTGGCCTCGCAAGGGCGACCGGGATGGGGAGGTGCGAGTGTTGCCACCTCCTTTCTCCGCCGAGGGGGGTGCGACCGCCGTGTCCTCCTTCCGTTTCTTCACCGAAGGCACCGGCCTGATCAACCAAGGGTTAACGTCAGGAAATAGCAAGTATAAGCAGAAGCAAGGCGAAGCTCGAAACACTTACTGATCCACCGTGACAAAGTCCACTTTCCGCTTGGGGAGCCTGAAACCTGAAAGCGTCGGCGCCTGAGGAGTAGGCGCACGGGCTCCAGGAGCAGAGACGGCACAACAGAAGGACTGGAGGCGGCTCCAAGTGGTGTCAAGGCGGAGGCAGCATCCCGGGAGATCAGTGACGACCTGCTCCTTGTCAGGATGATAGGCGGTTCTCCCTCCTCCAGGCGGGCATCGACCTCGGCGTCGTCAGGAAGGGCGTGGAGGATCTCGGACTTGCTCAAGGGAGAGGTCTCCCCCATTTCCTCGGGGGTCGCCTCCGAGTCCACCTCCTCTTCCTCCCTCCTGCGGGACTCGTCAGAAGACAGCTCCACCGGCTTCGGCGCCGCAAGACCTCCAGAGGGCGTGGGCGACACAAGCCCGCGCGCATCGAAAGTCGGCCTGGAGACCACGATTGGCTCCCAGTCCTTGCGATGGAACAAAGGAGTGAAGGCGCCCGGCGGGTACTCCTGGTTGTCCCCAACCAGGAGGCGTAGGACAGCAGTCAGCTCATCGTTAGGCAGGGCCCCCGGCCTCAGGCGGATCTCACCTTCTTCGTCTCCAAGCCTCCACAAGGGGCCCGCACACGCCTGGAGTGGGACGACACGCAACGTCAGGAATCCCCTCAGGAGCATGGCCCCTGTGACCTTCGCCGCCTTCGCGTTGCCCGGCTTTAGGTCGGTCTGCATCTGCGCCAACACCGACGACGCCCGCTCGCTAGCGAGCTCTGCACAAGGCCACCCCTTGTTAGACTGGGGTGCCTCCGTCGGCAATGCCAAGCGCGGGTGGACGCACTTGGCGTCCATCATGACCCATTTGGCCCGGATGTTGTCAACCCTCTTCCCGGTGTTCGAGATCGAGCTAGCCTTGCCGGATGCGATGAAATTGGCGCACCCGGAGACGTGACCATCGCTGACGCGAAGAAAGAAGAAGTGGCGCAGAAGAGCCACAGACGGCATCACGCGCAGATACGCCTCGCAATAGTAGGCAAAGATGGACAAGAGGAGGATAGAGTTGGGATGGAGATGCAGCGCCTGCAGCCCGAAGTGGCCGAGGACCTCGAAAAAGAAATCAGAAAAGGGGGGAACCAACCCGGCAGTGAAGAAGGGGAAGAAGGTTCTTCCCTCAGGCTCCGGCACGTCGGAGGCAAGCCGGAGCTCCGTCTTCCCCCCCTCGTTGATCTCGCCTGCCGTCAGCAAACGCGTGGTGGCTAAGCTCTGCTCCGTGACATTGGGGGCTTCAAGAGCTGGCTCGTACCAAGCCGGCGAGGCGGAGGACTTGACCTTGCGCGGCGGCATTGGTCGCAGATGCGGAGCAAGATTGGAGCAGATCTGGAGGTATCGTCAGCGAGGAGCGAGAAAGGGGATCTGAGGCAAGGCAAAAGGGAACAGTGAAGGAAAGCGTTGTCCGCGCCAGTCTTTTGTCAAGTCGGGCAGTTGCCGAGGCAGCGTGGGGAAGTGGAGACGCCCACGTCCAATCAACCGCCATGCGTCGACCAAGGCCGCAGGCTTTTGGGTCCCGCGGTGCTCCGCACTTGACCTTTGGCTTCGCCTCGAAGCCAAGCCCGAGCGTGCCTTGGGCCCGGGGGATACTATCGGCGTTCTGGGAACGGGGGTCCCAGACTTGCCTGCCTGCGGCCCATGGCGTGGCTGTGCTAGCACGCTTGTACGACCCATCTTCATCGAGAAGGCATTCAAGACCCTCGCGAGGGGCTAAGCCTCGCGAGGCGGACGATGCAAGACCTCCTCAGGAACGGCCTCACCAGGCTGCCTCGCGAGGAGTGGAGAAATCAAGGCAAGGCAAACCTCGTGAGGCTCTCGTGACATGAGCCATGATGATCAAGACCAGGCGGGCGCCAGCGCGCGCAGCATCCTTGTTTCCTCTTTGTCGCTAAGGAGGCAAGCGCAGGCGCGGAGTACCGAGACCAAGACCAGCACGACGGCAGGATGGAGGTCACCGTGGAGCCCAAGACGGCGTCATCACCAGAGCCTTTCGCAGGCGAAGACCTCTTTTGTCAGGATAAGCTGTACTAGCTATCCCCTTTCAAATTGGCCGTTGTTGGCTCCCTTCCCGCTCAATATTTGGGGAGAGGACTAGTGCCTATATAAGTAGAACTAGCCACCAGAGTAGGGGGATTGATTCCACCACCCATCCTTACATCCACAAGCTCGCAGAGCACAAGAACACCTCAACCTCAGGAGGCTGTTCTTCCCCTTGTACTGTTCATCATCAGCCCGAGAGGCAATCCACCACCACCACACTGGAGTAGGGTATCACACCGCAATGGTGGCCCGAACTAGTATAAATCTTGTGTCTTTGTGTTGTGAGTTCGTCGAGTTCGTCCGCGAGATCTTTGCGAGCTAGGGCGTAGATCGGTAGGGAGGAAATCTCCGCGCGCACCCCAGTGTTCGAACCTTGAGGGTTTTGCCGGAACCCGTGATCCGATAGATTGGTCCCACCGAGTTCACAATGTAAACTCTCTGTTTCCTTTCCGTAATGTTTCGGTCTCACTGAAATGAGCGATTCGGTCCCACCGAGTTTGCCTGACAAACTCTCTGTTTTCCTATTATAGAAATCGGTCTTACCGAGTTTATGTGATCGGTCTCACCAAGATTACGTTATGCCCTAACCGTAATGAAATCGGTCCCACCGAGTTGACATGTCGGTCTCACCGAAAAGCTTAACATTCACATTTTGAACTAAATCGGTCTGACCGAGTTTCATGATTCGGTCCCACCGAGTTTGGTGAATTGTGTGTAACGGTTAGATTTTGTGTGGAGGCTATATATACCCCTCCACCCACTCTTCATTCGTGGAGAAAGCCATCAGAACATGCCTACACTTCCAACATACATTTTCTGAGAGAGAACCACCTACTCATGTGTTGAGACCAAGACATTCCAATCCAACCACAAGAATCTTGATCTCTAGCCTTCCCCAAGTTGCTTTCTACTCAAATCATCTTTCCACCAAATCCAAATCCATGAGAGAGGGTTGAGTGTTGGGGAGACTATCATTTGAAGCACAAGAGCAAGGAGTTCATCATCAACACACCATCTATTACCTTTTGGAGAGTGGTGTCTGCTAGATTGGTTAGGTGTCACTTGGGAGCCTCCGTCAAAATTGTGGAGTTGAACCAAGGAGTTTGTACGGGCAAGGAGATCGCCTAGTTCGTGAAGATCTACCCTAGTGAGGCAAGTCCTTCGTGGGCGATGGCCATGGTGGGATAGAAAATGTTGCTTCTTCGTGGACCCTTCATGGGTGGAGCCCTCCGTGGACTCGCGCAGCCGTTACCCTTCGTGGGTTGAAGTCTCCATCAACGTGGATGTATGATAGCACCACCTATCGGAACCACGGAAAAAATACCTGCGTCTACATTGCGTTTGCCCTCTCCAAACTCCTCCCTTTACCTTCATATGCAATGTTTTACATTCCGCTGCTATACTCTTAGACTTGCATGTGTAGGTTGATTGCTTGACTTGTTCTAAGTCGCTAAAATCTGCCAAGACTTCAAATTGGGAAAAAGCTAGATTTTTATTTGGTCAAGTAGTCTAATCACCTCCTCTAGACATACTTTCGATCCTACACCGGCATTGCCAAAAGTGGCAGGAGCTCAAGGAACGGCGCGAATCCACCGACAAAGTGGACCAGAGGCTGAAGGACAAGTGCCTAGAGCTACATGAATGGCATGACAAACAATTCAAGGCACTCATGAGGAAGCAAGAGACCCTTCAGATGATGAAGGAGGATGTCATGGCTCGAGAGGGGCGTCTGGCGGATCACAGAGCATCTCTAGATGCCAGGGAGCGAGAGATCTCCCTTTGGGAGGAGGATCTTGAAGCTACCCTCCGCGGCAAGGATGAAAGTTTGGAGGCCTTGGTGCAGCAACGCACCAAGCAATTGGAGGAAAAGCATGGGGCTGCTCTGGATTCCCTTGCCACTGACCATGCTGCCCAACTGAAGAAGCTTGTTGAAGATTTGAGAGCCGCGTCTTCCGCCAAGGCCGAGCTTGACCGGCAGGTGGCCAAACTGAACGAAGACCTAGCCGAGAACGCTAAGGAGGTGGAAGCACTCAAAGAGGAAGCACGACATGCAGAGCTTCTCCTGGCCGATGTGTAGTCACAGCTCTCATCCAAGACCCAAAGCCTTGAGACCGCCAACAGCAACATCTCTGATATGATGGTGAGGATCGGCTCGCTGGAGAAGTCGGCGGAATCCCTTGAATCACGACAGCAGTTGCTATCCAAGGACTTGGAAACCACCAAGCGCCTCCGGCAAGATGCAGAAGACAGGCTGAAGAATCAGGTTGACATGAGCAACCTTTGGCTCAAGAGCCTGATTGATATTGCAGAACGTCTTGGAGCCCAAGCTGCGGTGATGGGCATGGACGGCCCAGTCTACTCAGCCAGCGAACATGAGGTCCCGAGTGCCAAGCTGGGGATCTTCTTTGACGAGCTGATCAACAAGTTGAGAGCGAATGAAGAAGGGAGGGCCGAGCGTTTCATGACCGAGTCGCAGAGGCTCGCTCGCAACGCCCTCTTCATGGTCTTGAGCAACATTGCCTATCGCCACCCAGAGCTCGATCTCGATGATGGCTTCAAGAAGCCGCGAGTGGGTGCTGATGTCGCTGCTGCTGAGGAGAAGGCCACTCCCCGGGCCGACAGGGTTCTCCGCGTTTAAGCTATTCCACCTGGTCCTGTAACGGAAAATGACACATATTTTGTGTTTATTCGTTTTATCTCTATTGTTTGTGCGAGGTTGATACTTTTAGCTGGAGCTTTAGATGTGTGTTTGTCCCTTTAAACTCTATATGATCGTGTTCGTATGATCAATTCCTATGTATGCTCTGGATGCCTGCCGATATCATATTGCCGCGATTGTCGTAAGGGTCCGGCCCTTAACAGTCATCTTGGTGTGGATGCGTCTCGGTAGGTTTTTCCTAGGCAGCTCTTGATGCAGCCTCTTGACCTGTGAGCATGGCTCTGGACAAGACGATGGTGTGATCAAAGAAACTAGCCAAGGTTCCATCACATGAAGGCTTTCACGATACGAACACTCGCTGGAGTTAAAGGATAAACAACGGCGGAAATCTAAAACACATCAACAAGAAGTGATAACGTGAACTTATCTTTCGTTTTAAGCTTCTTTTTCGTCTGCCGGGCCGCGCGGGTTCGACGCGTCCGCGGCGCCTGGAAGAGTGGAAAGGTGGTCGAGCGGTTTCTTCGTTCCCGACAAGGATCGACATGTATTTCTTGTAGCTGGCGGGCATAGGGGCATGTTGTTGGGCTTCGCCGGTCCCCTTCCCTTTGCTCCCCCCTTGAGTCAGTGCAGCGGCTGCCGTCTCATGGGTCGTCCTAGTGCAGGCAGCCTCGCTGAAGTGTTCTTGCCGGGGCATCAATCGATGGACTCATACCAGCATTCTGCTCAGGATTACCCACGGCAGGGAAAATACTTGACCGAGCGTCGCGTGGTAATCGTCGACATCGACGACGCCGAGGCTAAAGCAGTTCGACTGCTGACGAGGTGGAGGGATAGGAAGGAGCTCACGCCCGCACGCCTTGTGCCCCTTCCTCCGGACAGTGCTCGGATGGTGATAACGCCATACGAGCCGCCGGGGTAAATCTATCGCCATCAGCCATGGTCTTGGTCGTGACCGCTGCTACGACAAATCTTGGAGAGCGACAACATGGTGCAAGAGTGGATCTTCCCCCGCTCCGCTTCTGCGCCTCCATGGCCGCCACGGTCAATGGCGCCGTCGAAGATGGGGATGGTGATGAAGATGACATGCTGCGCACACTTTTAGGTTCGCGCAAGCGCTCCCCCTACCTGGCGTGCCAAAGAAGTCGCGGGATATCCGCGGCCACCTATGGGACCGGGTGGCCCCTTGCTGGTTCGGCAGGGGGATGTCGCGTTGCACAAAGAGAAGATCAACGTACGGCAAAACAACAGAGAGCACACTAGTAATTTACCCAGGTTCGGGCCGCCGCGAGGCGTAAGACCCTACTCCTGCTTTGGTGGACTGATGGTGGAATGAGTGTGGTGACGTGTAGTACACTTTCCCGGCAGGGTTTGCCTCGGGGCCGCGGCGACTACGCGCGTATGGTGGCTTGGGTTCATCAACTTTCCAACCCTTCCTACGAGTGCCATGGGCCTCCTTTTATAGATTAAGGGGTCACCACAATGGCAAAGTGGTCATTATCAACCGATATGATAGCAAACAGTGCTATCATACCTAACTCTGTGGGCCGACAGGGTGCATTAAATGCACCGCTTAGTGTCACATCACTAGTCGCCCGGCAAGGCTTGCCGGGCTATCTTGCCAGCTCCGCACCCGTTCTCTTGACACGTCGCAGGACGGGTGTCATCTGCGGGTTTCTTCTGTAGGAAATGGCTGCCATGTGGCGAATGGCTGCCACTTAATCATTTTGCGGCTTGACACCGCACTGTTTAACGACGTGGGTTGCGCTTGAGTGGTTGGTGGGGTGGTTCTTCCCCCGTGAGCCTCGGCAGGCTCTGCCGGGGAGCCTTGGTTGCTTGCTTCTGGTGGTGGCCCCGCTCCTTGCCGGGCTCGCCCGCCCAGCAAGGGAGGCCCTTTTCTTGCTGATATCTTGCTCTTCTGGCTCGATCTTGGTCTCTCTGGGCTTCGTGTTGGTTCTTCAAATCTCTTGGCTTGGCCTTGGTCTTGACCGTGCATGGTTCAGGGGAAAACGTATACCCCTGTATATTTTCCCCGACAGCGGTCCACCCACATATCAAATTATCAAAGTAGCGAACACAAATCAAACCAACATGATGAAAGTGACTAGATGAAATTCCCGTGTACCCTCAAGAACGCTTTGCTTATCATAAGAGACCGTTTTGGCATGTCCTTTGCCTCAAAAGGATTGGGCTACCTTGCTGCACTTTTGTTACCATTACCGTTACTTGCTCATTACAAATTATCTTGCTATCAAACTACTCGTTACTTATAATTTCAGTGCTGCAGAGAATACCTTGCTGAAAACTACTTGTCATTTCCTTCTGCTCCTCGTTGGGTTCGACACTCTTACTTATCGAAAAGACTATGATTGATCCCCTATACTTGTGGATCATCAGGATCCTCGTGACCTTTACCGAAGATTGACAACTCTTGCGGTGGCTCTTCAAGATCATGGGAGCAAGGATACATAGGACAATTGGGTAGCGCAAGTTTCTCAAGGCAATCATGCCATTCAACAAGGCCATGTCCTCCATGATTCGTCAAAGGCCATACTTCCACACCTTGTCTTCAAGTGAAGTGTTGGATGAGTTTATTGGCATGAACATCATGAACCGCCAACAATGCGCTAGCTCAGGTCCGGTCAAAGAAAGCCTCTCCCAACCTTGCCTTGAAGGCCAAGGACATTCCGGAAGAAGAAGAGGAGGAATAAGAAGAGAGTTGCGCCGAAGATACCAAATATGCTTACCACGAGCACATGGCTCTTGCGTCAAGGCAATTTTGGGGTAACAAGAGAAACTCAAGGACCAAATACTCCAAGAACAACTGAAGTGGCCCAAAGAACAAGGACCGAGTGAGGACTTGCTACAATTGCAGCAATGTGAGTCACTTTGTGGTGGATTGTCCTTAGGAGAAGAGGGAAGACAACGGTGGCAAACTCATTCGCAAAAACAAAGCCAAGTCCTTCCCAAACAAGAACAACTTCACGAAGAAGATACCTCCAAAGGGCTTGGTGGCACATGAATAGTACACCTCCATTGATGATGACGAAGATACAAGTGGTGAAGGAATGGCAACAACAACCGTGGCCATTGCCACCTCTTCCCCTTCCAAGGTGTCTCTCTTTGGTGCCCCCAACGAGAACCTCATTGCCAAGTGCTTCATGGCCAAAGGTATCAACAAGGTAACCCCCAACATCAAAACCACCATCACTAATACTCCCTCTTTGTTAGATTGTGTAAATGATAGTGAGGTGGTGAAAGTTGATAAGAATGAGTTCGACAAGTTCTTGAATAAGCTCAAGGGTGAAACCAAGAAGCACTTTGTTGCTCTCTTGGAACAACTTGGTGAGGCCAATGATATCATTGAGTCTCATGAGGATACGATCTCCAAGTTGGAGGGGCATAGTCGTGATTAAGCCGATGAGATTGCAGATCCATTGCTCTTGAGGAAGAGTGAGGTCTTCGTTTGACTCTTAAGGAGTCACACAACGTTGATTGTGCCAAATTGCAAAAAGATCTTGATCATGCTATTGTTCTTTATCGTGTGCTTAAATCTGAGAAAGATGCACTTGGGGTTGGCCATGATAGACTCAAAGAGGAGTTTGACATACTCGACAATGCTCACAAGGTCTTTAAGAGTGCTCATTCTTCCCTCAAGGACTCTCATGATCAACTTCAAGTGAAACTAACCAAGGAAATAGCAACTTGTCCTGCTTTCGTTTTGATTGATAATGCAAATGCTACTAACCCGTGTTGTGAGCATGAGCACCTTGTGGAGGAGAATGCCAAGTTGAAGGAAAAACTTGAGAAAGGCCTGGTGACTTGTATACACTACAAAAAAAGACACATCCGTGACATTTTGGGCCGAACGAATTTTTTCTGTCATGCTTATGACACTTCTATGACGATAATTGTGACAAAAGCACGTATCATCATAGATGTGGTGGGCTCCTACTTCTATGACAAAAAATCATGACAGAAAATGGGCTTTTCGTCCTGGGGGGCCGGGGGCGCACCTGCATGACATTCTTTGGGCCATCCATGGCAGAAAAATCGTGGTAGAAGCGAGGGCGAGGAAAATTTCGGGGAGTTCCCGGTTACGGTGGGTGGTCGGGGCCGAGCGATGCACAAAGGGATTGCGCGTTTCTCTCGTACACGTACGCGCATGTGTGCGAGGTGTTGGGCTCTAACTGAACCGAGCGAGGCGTTCGCTTACTGAACCCGAGCGATTGCACTAGCTACGTTACTGAACCCGAGCGATTGATCCCTGGCTGTTAACTGAACCCGAGCGACTCCTTCGCTACTGCTGCTAACTGAAGCCGATCGAACCTGCTGCTGTCTCTTGATGAACAGTGACCGTTGTTGGGGTTGGATGAATAGTTCCTGGTGGGGGTTGGATGAACAGGACCCCGTGGCAGTAGAGGCCATTGCCGCTGGATGAACAGGACCCCGATCGAGGAGGCCGCCACACACACACCCGAGCCGGTTGGGGGTGGATGATTAGGACCCCGTGGAGGCTCCATGAACAGTAGCCGGTGGAGGCTGGATGAACAGTAGCCCGTGGATGAGCTGTAGCTGGTGGAGGCTGGAGGAAGTCGACGGTGGATGAACAGTAGGCCGTGTAGGCTGGAGGAAGTCGACGGTGGATGAACAGTAGCACATGGAGGCTGGAGCGAGGCAGTAGATGGTGGATGAACAATAGCCCGTGGAGTCCCATTTTGCGGTACGTCACACACCTCCCAATGAACAGGACCCCATTTCGACCATAGACGCTCCAAGACAAGTTCGTTTCCTCCGTTTTGCGGTACGCCACACCGCTCCCGATCAACAGCACCCCGTTTCGACCGTAGGAGCTCGAACACAAGTCCGTTTGCTCTATTTTGCGGTATGCCAGACCCCATTTCGGCTATTTCGTCCAAGTTGGTTGGCTCCCGATGAACACGACTGCATTCCGACCCTGTCTGTTGCCTCCCGATGAACACGACGTTGTTTCTCCGTTCCGACCCAGTCGGCTATTGTACGCGTTCGATACACTGCTCGTATGTACGTACGTAGCCATATTTACTTTCTTGCAGCGTGGCTGTACGTACGTGTACACAATATAGACGGGACTGCCTGAACAGCTACCGCTCCTTACTGGGCCACGATTCATCGTTGCAGAAAGACCGATGGACCAGTATGTACGCACACGTTTGCGACCAGAATGACAACACTACGTACGCTTCGACCGGGTGGGTCCCGGCTATCAGGGAGGATAAGGAGGCACTTCCTTGCGTGCGAAGATATTGATGGTGGGTCCAACCTGACAGGGGGAGGATTCTTTTTGTGTGTAATAAGGAGGCACTTCCTTGCGTGTGAAGATGTAGCTGGTGGGTCCATCTGTCAGCCTCACCACGTACAGTCCTCTTCCGATGCCTGTCGTTCATTGACCACATTGACCACGCCACGCGAACAGCACTAGGCGATGGACGATGGTGAGGCAAGGAACGACGCGGAGCCTGGGAACTCGCAGTGGGTAGTAGAAGGCTTGACTAGTTCGGTTGCGGTGTGAGGCTGCCGTCGTCGCAGAATAACAAGGGGTTTTGGGTGAGTAGAGAGATGGCCTGACCAGTGGTCGGAGTAGTAGGGGGCAGTGAGGCCTGCGCGGCAGCACATCCGACCATGGGAGGCAGGAGCAGGCGGTGGTTTGGACGGCTGGAGCAAGAAAATTAGAGGTTGAGGAAGCAGGACGACCGTTGGATGTTAACAATCGAACGATCACTTCTGATAGAATCGTTTGTTGACTAAGTTGACAAAGTCCTGCGTACGCGTCAACTTAGTAGCGCCACAAGTCAGCCTCCAAATCTGGTGGGCCCCGTCTATCATGGGGAGCACTCGTTATTTTTTGCTTAATAAGGAGGCACTTCCTTCCGTGCCAATATATAGCTGGTGGGTCCCAGCTGTCATGGGGAGTATTCATTCTTTTTGGCGTAATAAGGTGGTACATGCTTGCGTGCGGCCATGGAGCATGTGGGTCCCAACTGTCAGGCTCTCCATGTACATCCCTCTTCCGATGTTGTCGTTTGTTGACAACGTTGACCACGCTGTGCCGAGAACACCAACGCGATGGACGACCGCGAGACCCAGGAAGGGAATGACCTGGAGGCGGCGAAGCCACAACAGTGGAGGGATGTGGGTGAGTAGAGGGATGGCCTGGCCAGCGGTGGGAGTAGTAGGGGCGATGAGGCATGCGCGGTAGCACAGCCGGCCACGGGAGACGGGAGTAGGCGGTCCCGCCGGCGCTGGATTTGGCGGCTGGAGTAAGAAGATCAGAGATTGAAGAAGCACGACGGCCGTTGGATTGACATCCAACGATCACGTCTGCTAGAATCGTTTGTTGACATATATAATAAGTAAAAAAATCTTGCATAAGCATCAAATTAATAGGCCCACAAGTCAGACAATTCCCTATTTTTTTAAACAATTTACAACTTCTTATGCAATTTATTGCAGTCCATTTTTTTGTTGGCCAGGGCCAGGGTTAAAAATTTAAACGAAATTTCGCATATTTCGGTGGGGTCCAAACTATTTTTAGTACCGAAATGTCGAGCCAGATTTAAAGTACTTTGAAGATATATTTAAATTAGGTTAAAGCCCAGTGAAGTTGGAATATGAAAATGTGAAAAAATTCAGAAATTAGAAAGTAATTGCCAATTTGTCGTGTGTTTTTTATATTTACAGCCCATTTCATATTACTTTCAAGATTTGCAGCCGTCTTGAAAGAGTTGCAGCCCAGCAGGGCGTAGAAAAATAAGTAGGCCTGGATTGGGTATTCTTCAGAAAAAATAAACTGGGCTCATTTTCACAAAGAAAAAATAGCTGGGCTGGTCATGTGGTGAACGTAAAATAGAAGCATGGGCTAGGCGGGCCACAGCCCAGCTGAAACCCTGCCCCGTCTCAACAATAACAACAAAAATACTGCTCGAGCAGCTAAGTACCAGGTGTCAGCCGATCTTGTGCTGTTCTCTTATCTATTGGCTATACACTGACAATGTCGTGGGTCCCAGATGTCAGCAAACCACTAGGAGGAAGCATTTTCTTTTTCTATATGCTGACAATGGAGTATATAAAAAAATGAGGAAATTACTTGCGTACGTCCATGGACATGGTGGGCCCGTCCTGTCATCCTCTCCATGTACAGTCCTCTCTTGAGTCCTCTTGTTTGTTAACCATGTTGAAAACGCGAGAGGGTGGCGCCGCGATGATGTCACTTGAAGCTACGTCGGTATTTCCCCAAAGAGGAAGGGATGATGCATGATGTCTACTACACAACTTTATTCTTGTAGACACGTGTTGGGCCTCCAAGCGCAGAGTTTTGTAGGACAGTAGCAATTTTCCCTCAAGTGGATGACCTAAGGTTTATCAATCCATGAGAGGTGTAGGATGAAGATGGTCTCTCTCAAAAAACCCTGCAACCAAATACAAGAAATCTGTTGTGTCCCCAACACACCCAATACAATGGCAAATTATATAGGTGCACTAGTTCGGTGAAGAGATGGTGATAAAAGTGTAATATTGATGGTAGAAATATATTTTTATAATCTGAATAAATAAAAACAGCAAGGTAGCAAATAGTAAACGGGCAAAAAAAACGGTATTGCAATGCTTAAAAATGAGGCCTAGGGTCTGTACTTTCGCTAGTGCAAACTGTCAACAATGCTAACATAGTTGGATCATATGATTATCCCTCAAAATGTAATAAAGAATCACTCCTGAGTTCCTATTAGTGGAGAACAAAAGATAGATATTGTTTGTAGGGTACGAGACCAACTCAAAGCTATTCTTTCCGTCCGATCTATTCAAGAGTTCATACTAAAATAACACAAAGCTATTTTTTCCGTTTGATCTATCCTAGAGTTCGTACTAGAATAACACCAAAGAAAATTCATATTCATAATACTCAATCCACACAAAGAACTGTAAAGAGACCCCAAAGTTTCCGTCGGAGAAAAACGTGCATCAACCCCTATGCATAGATTACCCCAATATCACCGCGGGAATCCGCAAGTTGAATGCCATAACATATGTCAAGTGAATCAATAAGATACCTCAATTGTCACCTCAAGTATTCATACCACAAGACATATATCATGTGTTCTCATCTCTGAATATTCAATCCGACAAGACAAAACTTCAAAGGGTAAAGATTCAATTCATCATAACAAGAGTATAGAGGGTAGAAACGTCATATGATCCGACTATATTAACAAAGCCCATGATATAGATCACGAGAGAGAGATATTAAACACATAGCTACTGGTACAAACCCTCAGCCCCGAGGGTGGACTACTCCCTCCTCATCGTGGTGGCCGCCAGGATGATGAAGATGGCCACCGGAGATGATTCCCCCCTCCGGCAGGGTGCTGGAACGAGTCTAGATTGGTTTTCAGTGGCTACAGAGCCTTGCGGTGGCGGAACTTCTGATCTAGGGTAACCCCGAAGGGTTTCGAAATATTTGGGAATTTATAGTGCAAAGAAGGGGTGCGGGAGGCCACCGAGGTGGGCACAACCCACCTGGGCACGCCAGGTGGGCCTGGCGCGCCCTGGTGGGTTGTGCCCCCCTCGGGGCACCCCCCCAGGTGCAGCTCTGGCCCATTGGTTTCCTTCTGGTCCATAAAAAATCCCCATGGAGTTTCGTTGCGTTTGGACTCTGTTTGGTATTGATTTCCTGTGATGTAAAAAACAAGCAAAAAACAGCAACTGGCACTGGGCACTGGGTCAATAGGTTAGTCCCAAAAAATGATATCAAGTTGCTATAAAATGATTGTAAAACATCCAAGAATGATAAAATAACAACATGAATATTTCATAAATTACAGATACGTTGGAGACATACCAGCATCCCCAAGCTTAATTCCTGCTCGTCCTCGAGTAGGTAAATGATAAAAGAAATAATTTATGAAGTGTGAATGCTAGCAAAGTGCATAAGTTTTATCAATGATAATTTCAATCACTTTTCCTAGCATCATAACAACAATTCTTTCTTATAAAACTTCTCATGTTATAGTGGCAACCAATTCACATGTTAAGGTTCAAACAATGAACTCTCTTGAAACTCAACAACCTATGTTCTTAGTCATCAAGCAATTGCAATTCAACTTATTCAACAGAGATTAAGTAAGAGCTCCACATACTCAACCATCATGTAATCTTCTATGATTGCTAACACTCACTGCATACGCATGAGCAAAACGTTTCAACCAGACACGTAGAAAGATAGGGGCTTATTGTTTTGCCTCCCAACGTATTCACCTCAAGGGTGATGTCAACAATAATAACTCATGCTACCCATATTCAACTAGACATATGTGCCTAGATCTTTCCTCACCACATGATGCTTGCCAAAAGAGAAAAATAAAAAGGAATAGAGAGAATAACTTTGACTCTTTGCATAAAAATAAATACTAAAAAT
Source organism: Aegilops tauschii subsp. strangulata (assembly GCF_002575655.3). Taxonomy (NCBI): domain Eukaryota; kingdom Viridiplantae; phylum Streptophyta; class Magnoliopsida; order Poales; family Poaceae; genus Aegilops; species Aegilops tauschii. The sequence goes on from NC_053037.3 coordinate 449,136,207, forward strand.
TTAGAAGATAGGCCCTTCGCAGAGGGAATCAGAAGTTGCCATGCACTTATTTGTTTGTATGCTCAATCCCTTAGTTCAAAAGAATGTCACGTAATATTGCCCCTTATGATAGAAACCTTTATTATGCAGTCCGTCGCTTTTATTGCTTTGCCATCATAAGTTCGTATAGCGCTCAATTTTCTCTTACACTAAATGATCTAACATTTTTAGAAGCAATTTGTATTGCCTTATTGCACCGATGACAACTTACTTGAAGGATCTTGCTCAATCCTTAGGTAGGTATGGTGGACTCTTGAAAATAATATTTGGGTTTAAGGGTTTTTGGATGCACAAGTAGTATCTCTACTTGGTGCGGAATTTTTGGCTAGCAAAGATGGGGGGCAAGCACCACATGTTGAAGGATCTATGACAATATGACTTCTATGTGAATATGAGCAAACATAAATCATTACGTTGTCTTCCTTGTCCAACGTCAACAATTTTGGCATATAATATTTTGATGGGGGCTCACAATCACAAAAGATTTCTAGGATAGTGTATTTGCATGTGAAAGTTCTCTTCCTTATACTAATTATTTGTGAATTGCTTGTATGACCAATATTGTGATTGTCAAGCCTCAAAAGATTTCACTTTCTAAACCCAAATGTGAAGCTACCACTAGGCATGATATGATTTCAACTTCGTGACATTCAATTTATTCAACAATTTACTCATAGGATATAAGTGAAGCACAAGAGTAAATGACGAGCTACTCCAAAAAGATATAAGTGAAGATCAAGCGAGTAGTTAAGTAAATAGGTAGCTATTTGAGGACTCTCTCTCTTATTCAAAAACTTTCAGATCTAAGTATTTTATTAAAACAGCAAGCAAAAAAATGACATTTCAAGGATAGCACACATCATGTGAAGAAGCAAAAACTTAGGTTCAACCGATACTAATCGATAGTTGTTGAAGAAGAAAGGTGGGATGCCTACCAGGGCATCCCCAAGCTTAGATGCTTGAGACTCCTTGAAATATTATCTAGGGATGCCTTGGGCATCCCCAAGCTTGAGCTTTTGTGTCTCCTTAATTCCTCTCATATCACGGTTTTCCTAAATCTCAAAAGCTTCATCCACACAAAACTCAACAAGAACTCGTGAGATAAGTTAGTATAAACCAATGCAAAAACCTTATCATACTCTACTGTGAAAAATCACTAAAATTATTATTCAACATTTCATACTAAATGCCTCTGCATATTTAATACTCCTATCCTCAAATAGAATCATTAGACAAGCAAACATATGCAAGCAATGCAAACATAACAGCAATCTGCCAAAACAGTATAGTCTGTAAAGAATGCAAGAGTATCAATACTTATTCAACTCAAAAATTTATTAAATTATACCACACTGTAGAAAATTTATCAGATCTTATTATGAAAAAAGTTACAACATTTTATCACATTCTGACTTTCCTCGGGAATTTTTGCAACACCGATAAACTATCTGTTTTCAAACAACAACATGTATACTTGCAAGATAAGCATGGCAAAGGCTATCAATGCCAATTTTATTGAAATAAAAGATGCAAAACATTATTCTAAATATAAGCAAGCAAATCCTAACAAAATAAAATGACGCTCCAAGCAAAACACATATCATGTGACGAATGAAAACATAGCTCCGAGTGGGGTTACCGATAATGTTGGAGACGAAAGAGGGGATGCCTTCCGGGGCATCCCCAAGCTTAGTTGCTTGGATATTCCTTGGATATAAACTTGGGGTGCCTTGGGAATCCCCAAGATTAGGGTCTTGTCACTCCTTATTCTCCTCATATCGATATCTCACCCAAAACTTGAAAACTTCAATCACACAAAACTTAACAAACCTTTGTGAGATAGGTTAGTATGATAAAGAGCAAACCATTACACTTTGGTACTGTCAAAGACAAGATTCATAATTGTTTCCACACAATTACTAATGTATCATATCATTTCCACAATTTATATTGAGCAATATAAGCCATAGAAACTAGAAAACAAGCAAGCTATGCAATGAAAACAGAATCTGTCAAAAACAGAACTGTCTGTAATGATCTGGATAACTACCATACTTCTGCTACCCCAAAAATTCTGAAACAAATTGAACCACGTGAGAAATTTGTATATTAAACTTCTTCAAAAAGAATCAACTCAAAAGCACTCTTCTGTTAAAAATGGGACTTATTTTCTTGAGCGCAAAAGTTTCTGTTTTTCAGCAGGGTCAAATCAACTATCACCCAATATGATCCCAAAGGCTTTACTTGGCACTTTATCGAAACAAAAGCAATAAAACATGATTACTACAGTAGCATAATCATGTGAACACACAAAAACAGTAAGTAAAAGTGTTGGGTTGCCTCCCAACAAGCGCTTTTCTTTAATGCCTTTTAGCTAGGCACGATGATTTCAATGATGCTCGCATAAAAGATAAGAATTGAAACACAAAGAGAACATCATGCATCATAAGTTCCTCTCTCATAATAATTTTCAGTAGCATAATTAATAGATTAATCAATATAACCATTACATAACGCATTCTTTTCATGATCCACAAACATTGAAAATTCATTACTCTCTATGGCATACATGTCATCATAATAATCATCATAGAAAGCAACTTTATTGCCATGGTCAGTTGAAACCTCGTCCAAAATAATGGATGTATCACTAAATAAAGTCATGACCTCTCCAAATCCACTTTCATCAATATTTTAATAAGATTGAACACCCTCCAAAATAGTGGGATCACTACTACCTAGAGTTGACACTCTTCCAAACCCACTTTTATCAATGTAATCATCATAAATAGGAGGCATGCTATCATCAAAATAAGTCTGATCATTCAAAGTAGGGACTAAAAAGATCATCTTCATTAAACATAGCATCCCCAAGCTTGGGACAAACATTAATTGCAGCAAATAAATTCTCAAACATGTCATTCTCATCACACATAGCATCCCCAAGCTTGTGGCTTGGCATATCATAAGCATAATCACTCTCATCATTAATAGTATGAATAGCACCAACGGTATAACAACTGCTACCATCATAATTTCCCAAGTTGGTGCCAAAAATATTTCCAAGATTATAAGAAGTATCATTATCTTCCCAATCATAATCATCACAACAAGCAATAGGCATAACAAAATCATCATCAATAGTGCTCTCGGTCATTGTGCCATCAGATATAGAAGCAATATCATCATCAAGTGCATCATCTTCCACAATTATTTTTGATTCATTTTCATGAGGCACAACAATAATAGGAGCAACATTATTTGGGATAGATACCTTTTTAACTCTCTTCTTTCTTATTTTCTTCTTCTTCACCACATCATGTGTGGGTTTAATTAATCTTTTCAAGCTTCTTATTGATGAGATTGGTTGGATAGGAAGCTCCTCCTCGTTACCCGATTCATCATAATAAACACTAGGAGGGTTCTGGGAAATATTTTCCCTTTCATTAGTACTCTCTTCATATTCCATTTGTTCTCTTGACTTTAGATAGTTGGCAATATAAGGATTATCAATGCAATTTACCGCACAAAACATATAAATTTCCTCTAGATCAAAATCAAGAAATCTATTGAGATTAAATTTTGGAATACCCTCAGTTATACGTTTCATTTCTTCATACCCCAAAAGAAGACTAAGCTCTTTATGATGCCCAAGGGTAATCAAGTTATCACAATTTTTGGACACTATTTGATCATGAAAGAATCTGCATTGAAGATTTAAATGACCATGTTCATTTCAAAGTTCACAAGGATGGCCAAAAAAATTACATCTTTCTTGTTTCTAAATATTTATGCTTCTTCCAAAATCTATCTTCCCTTTTGGTGTGCAAAGGCACTCCCAATTCACTCCGCAAAAAGTGACATGCTCATAAGAAACATTTTTGTCATGACTTGTGCAATCATCATTAGCATTTTGGATATTCAAAGAATTTATACTAACAACATTGCAATCATGCTCATCATTCAAATATTTTGTGCCAAACATTTTATTGACTTCTTCTTCTAACAATTGAGCACAATTTTCTGAACCATCATTTTCAAGAAAGATATTATAAAGATGATCAATAATATGATGCAACCTCAATTCCATTTTTTTGTAGTTTTCTTTTATAAACCAAACTAGTGATAAAACAAGAAACTAAAAGATTCAATTGCAAGATCTAAAGATATACCTTCATGCACTCACCTCCCCGGCAACGGCGCCAGAAAAGAGCTTGATGTCTACTACACAACTTTATTCTTGTAGACACGTGTTGGGCCTCCAAGCGCAGAGTTTTGTAGGACAGTAGCAATTTTCCCTCAAGTGGATGACCTAAGGTTTATCAATCCGTGAGAGGTGTAGGATGCAGATGGTCTCTCTCAAATGAACCTGCAACCAAATACAAGAAATCTCTTGTGTCCCCAACACACCCAATACAATGGCAAATTGTATAGGTGCACTAGTTCGGCGAAGAGATGGTGATAAAAGTGTAATATTGATGGTAGAAATATATTTTTATAATCTAAAAAATAAAAACAGCAAGGTAGCAAATAGTAAACGGGCACAAAAATGGTATTGTAATGCTTAAAAATGAGGCCTAGATGATTGACTCTACTAAACCCTTTGAGTGTTGGTCACATGGCGATGTTAACTATGGGTATTAATCACATAAAGATGTGAACTATTGGTGTTAAATCACATGGCGATGTGAACTAGATTATTAACTCTAGTGCAAGTGGGAGACTGAAGGAAGTATGCCCTAGAGGCAATAATAAAGTTGTTATTTATATTTCCTTATATCATGATAAATGTTTATTATTCATGCTAAAATTGTATTAACCAGAAACTTGATACATGTGTGAATACATAGACAAAACAAAGTGTCCCTAGTATGCCTCTACTAGACTAGCTCGTTAATCAAAGATGGTTAAGTTTTCTGACCATGGACATGTGTTGTCATTTGATGAACGGGATCACATCATTAGAGAACGATGTGATGGACAAGACCCATCCGTTAGCTTAGCATTATGATCGTTGACTTTTATTGCTATTGCTTTCTTCATGACTTATACATGTTCCTTTGACTATGAGATTATGCAACTCCCGAATACCGGAGGAACACCTTGTGTGCTATCAAACGTCACAACGTAACTGGGTGATTATAAAGATGCTCTACAGGTGTCTCCGAAGGTGTTTGTTGGGTTGGCATAGATCAAGATTAGGATTTGTCACTCCGTGTATCGGAGAGGTATCTCTGGGCCCTCTCGGTAATGCACATCACTATAAGCCATGCAAGCAATGTGACTAATGAGTTAGTTACGGGAGGATGCATTACGAAACGAGTAAAGAGACTTGCCGGTAACGAGATTGAACTAGGTATTGAGATACCGACGACCGAATCTCGGGCAAGTAACATACCGATGACAAAGGGAACAACGTATGCTGTTATGCGGTTTGACCGATAAAGATCTTCGTGGAATATGTGGGAGCCAATATGAGCATCCAGGTTCCGCTATTGGTTATTGACCGGAGCTGAGTCTCAGTCATGTCACATAGTTCTCGAACCTGTAGGGTACGCACGCTTAACGTTCGATGACGATCGGTATTATGAGTTTATGTGTTTTGATGTACTGAAGGTAGTTCAGAGTCCCGGATGTGATCACGGACATGATGAGGAGTCTTGAAATGGTCGAGACATAAAGAATGATATATTGGACGATGTTATTCGGACACCGGATGAGTTCCGAGGGTCATCAGATAAATATCAGAGTGCCGGAAGGGTTATCGGAACCACCGGAGAAGCAATGGGCCTTATTGGGCCTAGGGGGGAGAGAGAGGGGCTGTCAAGGGTTGTCCGCGCGTCCCCCCATGGGCCTAGTCTGAATTGGACTTGGGGGAGGGGCGGCGCCCCCTCCTTCCTTCTTCTCCTATTAGGACTAGGAAAAGTGGGAGTCCTACTCCTACTAGGAGGACGATTCCTCCCCCCTTGGCACGCCTATGAGGGCCGGCCGGCCTCCCCCTCCCTCCTTTATATACGTGGGAAGGGGGCACCCTAGAACACACAAGTTGATTGTTTAGCCGTGTGCGGTGCCCCCCTCCATGGATTTCCACCTCGGTCATACCGTTGTAGTGCTTAGGTGAAGCCCTGCATCGGTAACTTCATCATCACCGTCATCATGCCGTCGTGCTGGCGAAACTCTCCCTCGACCTCAGCCGGATCTAGAGTTCGTGGGACGTCATCGAGCTAAATGTGTGCAGATCACGGAGGTGCTGTACTTTCGGTACTAGGATCGGTTGGATCATGAAGATGTACGACTACATCAACCGCGTTGTCATAACGCTTCCGCTTTCGGTCTACAAGGGTACGTGGACAACACTCTCCCCTCTCGTTGCTATGCATCACCTAGATGGATCTTGCGTGTGCGTAGGAATTTTTTTGAAATTACTGCGTTCCCGAACAGTGGCATCCGAGCCGGGTCTATGCGTAGTTGTTATATGCACGAGTAGAAGACGATAATAGTCATACTGCTTACCAGCATGTCATACTTTGATTCGGCGGTATTTTTGGATGAAGCGGCCCGGACCGACATTACGTGTACGCTTACGCGAGACTGGTTCTACCGACGTGCTTTGCACACAGGTGGCTGGCGGGTGTCAGTTTCTCCAACTTTAGTTGAATCGAGTGTGACTACGCCCGATCCTTGTTGAAGGTTAAAACAACACACTTGACGAAAAATCGTAGTGGTTTTGATGCGTAGGTAAGAACGGTTCTTGCTCAGCCCGTAGCAGCCACGTAAAACTTGCAACAACAAAGTAGAGGACATCTAACTTGTTTTTGCAGGGCATGTTGTCATGTGATATGGTCAAGACATGATGCTAAATTTTATTGTATGAGATGATCATGTTTCGTAACAGAGTTATCGGCAACTGGCAGGAGCCATATGGTTGTCGCTTTATTGTATGCAATGCAATCGCCCTATAATTGTTTTTACTTTATCACTAAGAGGTAGCGATAGTTGTAGAAGCAATAGTTGGCGAGACGACAACGATGCTACGATGGAGATCAAGGTGTCGCGCCGGTGACGATGGTGATCATGACGGTGCTTTGGAGATGGACATCAAAGGCACAAGATGATGATGGCCATATCATATGACTTATATTGATTGCATGTGATGTTTATCCTTTATGCATCTTATTTTGCTTAGTACGGCGGTAGCATTATGAGATGATCCCCTACTAAAATTTCAAGGTATAAGTGTTCTCCCTGAGTATGCACTGTTGCGACAGTTCTTCGTGCTGAGACACCACGTGATGATCGGGTTTGATAAGCTCTACATTCACATATAATGGGTGCAAGCCAGTTTTGCACACGCAGAATACTCAGGTTAAACTTGACGAGCCTAGCATATCCAGATTTGGCCTTGGAACACTGGAGACCGAAAGGTCGAGCGTGAATCATATAGTAGATATGATCAACATAGTGATGTTCACCATTGAAAACTACTCCATCTCACGTGATGATCGGACATGGTTTAGTTGATTGGATCACGTGATCATTTAGATTACTAGAGGGATGTCTATCTAAGTGGGAGTTCTTAAGTAATATGATTAATTGAACTTTAATTTATCCTAAACTTAGTCCTGGTAGTATTAGCATATCTATGTTGTAGATCAAAAGCTCGCGATGAAGCTCCCCGTTTACTTTTATATGTTCCTAGAGAAATATAAGTTGAAAGATGATAGTAGCAATGATGCGGACTTGGTCCGTGATGTGAGGATTTTCCTCATTGCTGCACAGAAGAATTATGTCCTTGATGCACCGCTAGGTCACAGACCTATTGCAGGAGCAGATGCAGACGTTATGAATGTTTTGAGAAAAGCTCGGTATGATGACTACTTGATAGTTTAGTGCACCATGCTTTACGGCTTAAAACCGGGACTTCAAAAATGTTTTGAACGTCATGGAGCATATAAGATGTTCCAAGAGTTGAAATTAGTATTTCAGACTCATGCTCGTGTTGAGAGGTATGAGACCTCTGACAGCGGTGGGAGTAGTAGGGGGCGGTGAGGCCTCTGCGGCAGCACAGCCGGCCACGGGAGGCAGGAGCACGAGGCACGACCGGTGCTGGTTTGTGTGGCTGGAGCAAGAAGACCAGAGGTTGAAGAAGCACTACGGCCGTTGGATGGACATCGTACGGTCACTGGAGCTAGAATCGTGCATATTGACTAAGTTGACAAAGCCCTCCGTCCCCGTCAACTTACTAGGCCCACAAGTCAGCCTGCAAGTATAATGGGTCCCTGCTAACAGGGGGAGTATTCTTTTTTTGTGCGTAATAAGGAGGCACTTCCTTGTGTGCGAAGATATAGGAGGTGGGTCCGAGCTTTCAGCGGCGGTAATGTTTTTTTCACGAAATACGGTGGCCCGTCCGGTGGGTCTCCGCTGTCAGGTGGAGGAATAGTTATTTTGCGCGTAATAAGGAGGCACTTCCTTGCTGCGGCCGTGGACCCAGCTGTCAGTCGCTCCACGTACGATGGAAGCCGTTCCTTGACCACGTTGACCACACCACGTCGAGAGCACCAGGGCGGTGGACGACGGCGAGGCCAAGGATGGGGACAACGCGAAGCCGGGGAAGACGCGGCAGTGGATGCCCACGCGTAGAGGAGTACGAGGGTTCACTGGTTCGCTGCGGTGTGAGGCTGCCGTCGCCGCAGAATAACAGGGGGTGTGGGTGAGTAGAGGGATGGCCTGGCCAGCGGTGGGAATAGTAGGGCCGGTGAGGCCTCCGCGGCAGCACAGCCGGCCACGGGAGGCTGGAGCATGCGGCACGACCAGCGCTGCTTTGGGTGGCTGGAGCAAGAAGACCAGAGGATGAAGAAGCACTACGGCCGTTGGATGGACATCGTACGGTCACTGGAGCTAGAATCGTTCATATTGACTTAGTTGACAAAGCACTCCGTCCCCGTCAACTTAGTAGGCCCACAAGTCAGCCTCCCACCAAGGTGGGTCCCAACCAGCAGGGGGAGTATTCATTTTTTTGCGTAATAAGGAGGCACTTCGGGTGGGTCCGAGCTGACAGCGGGGGGAACATCTTTCGCGCAATATGGTGGCCCGTCCGGTGGGTCCCAGCAGTCAGGGCGGAAACGTTTTTTTCGTGAAATACAGTGGCCCGTCCGGTCGGTCCCTGCTGTCAGGTGGAGGAATCATTATTTTCTGCGTAATAAGGAGGCACTTCCTTGCTGGCGTCGTGGACCCAGCTGTCAGCCTCTCCACGTACAGTCCACGTCCGATGGAAGCCGTTCCTTGACCACATTGACCACGCCGCGCTGAGAGGACCAGGGTGGTGGACGACGGCGAGGCCTAGGAAGGGGAAGATGCGGCAGTGGAAGCACGCGCGGAGAGGAGTACGAGGGTTCACTGGTTCGGCTGTGGTGTGAGGCTGCCATCGCCGCAGAATAACAGGGGGTGTGGGTGAGTAGAGGGATGGCCTGGCCAGCGGTGGGAGTAGTAGGGGGCGGTGAAGCCTCCGCGGCATCACAGCCGGCCACGGGAGGCAAGAGCACGCGGCACCACCGACGCTGCTTTTGGCGGCTGGAGCAAGAAGACCAGAGGTTGAAGAAGCACTACGGCCGTTGGATGGAGATCGTACGGTCACTGCAGCTAGATCGTTTATATTGACTAAGTTGACAAAGCCCTTGGTACGCGTCAACTTAGTAGGCCCACAGGCCAGCCTCCGAAACTGTGCGCCCCAGATGTCAGGGGGAGGAATCATTTTTTGGGCGGCTGAAGCAAGAATATCCGAGACTGAAGAAGATGCACGACATCCGTTGGATGGACATCCAATGGCCATAGCTGCCAGAACCGTGTGTTGTTGACAAAGCCTTGCATACGCGTCAACTTAGTTTTTTAGGGGACGCGTCAACTTAGAAGGCCCACAAGTGTGTGGCAGAGAACATATAGCCCATTTGCGATTTGTAAGAATGTACAACCCATTTTTTAATTCTAATGAAATTTACTACAGCCCATTTACAGTTTGTTAAAAGTACAGCCCATTTTCTAGCTAGGACAACGATTAATAATTTCAATCAACCGCTCAAAACAGAATTCAAAAAAAATTCCCATATTTTTTTGATATCCGAAATATTTTTATCCGAAATTTCTAGTCAGATTAAATATAATTTCAAAATAAAGTTGTATTACGTTAAAATCCAACGAAATATTGCGCGCGCAACAAGTAATGAAATTAAAATTTTCAAATTCCAAAAACAATATATTTTTAAACTAATTACGCGTTTGGTGCATTTTTTTATAGTTACTGCCCAGTTATTATTATTACATCCCATTTATTATTTCTTAAAGTCCATTTTCTTGTTAAGCCTAATGCATACCTCCTAGGAAAGTTTGCAGCCCAACGGGGCGGAGAATAACAAGTTGACCCGGATATTGTGTACAACTGTCGGCCCAGTTGCATTGCTGATGTTGAAAAAAAAGGCCTGTGTAGTACAGTACAACCTAACATGGCTACTCAGCCCACATTCAGCGACGCCGGAAAGGCCCAAACAAGGCTTCTGTACAACTTTTTGAAGTCACTGAGCTCAATTAATAACTTAAGAAAAAAGTTAGATTACAGTGGAACCTAATTAAAAGCTGTCACGAGCAAAGAAATAATTCAACGGGTCCCACTTGTGCGTGTGTGCGTGTGTGTGTGTGTATGAGAGAGAGACCCATCGGTCGATGCTCATAAATACATCTTTCAGCCATATGCATTGCTGATGCTCAGTAAAAACATATATACTTGACACAATCATATAGAACATCATAGCACACTGAACTTGCATACAAAAATTTCACGCAGGCGGCACAATCAGGATGGAAGCAGTGGATCGCTACGGGTAGGGCTATGTTGAAACCAATGAACTCGTACATAACGGTTCATCGTCTTTATCAATGACAGGGAAATATCTTGAATGCTGTGCAAAGAAAACAGACAGACAACACAATAAGTTCTGCTAGCACATTAAGTTGACGTACAACCCTTTCTAAAAAAAGTTCAGGTACAACATTAGAACAGGTCACAATCAAATGTACTGGCACATCAGTGCTTCACACCCATAGCTTGGATTTAACTAGTATCTGACAAGATTCAGTTGTTACCTCAAATTAGAGCACATCCAGGAAGCCAGGCCTGCCTCTTCCCCCAAAGAAGCAATGGCCTCCGTGGCGCGATGGAGTAGGCCCTGTGCAATCCATCATTCCGAGCAACACGGGGAATGTCTGACGTTGACTCCTGTAATGGACGTTGTCAACGGACCCTGGCACCAGCGGCGGCGGCAGGACTTCGATTGATGGATTGACCACTTCTTCAACATGCACGAACACTCGATACAGGTACATCCCTAACATGGTCCGCGGCAGCCTTGGTGGCGATGAATAGTACAACCCCAGTTCCTCACCGGTATCTCAACACCAATCACCTTCGATATGGTGGATGACTTCTTCATCCATGCCATAACCGTCAGAGCCTAGCTGCCTAGAGGAACAAACATACTTACGAGCTCACCTCCAAGGTCGTTGATAAGCTCATTCATGGACTCGCTGTTCCAAGCACGTCGAGGCATGCCGTGGAAGGTAAGCTTTGTTAAAAACTCAAGCTCAGAGGGCACCGAGCCCCATCCTGGGTGCCACCGATCAAAGTTCACCAGCATGCCATCGCAGAACAAACGTCGGGAAGATTCGAGCACACGACTGCAGTCGAAAGTTGTCCGGAACCTGACGAAGAAATCAGCCGGTGGAAGACAGACTTCGACGAGCAAGTCACTTATTTGGATGCCGTGCGCAATGCCAAGATCTTTGACAAGGTCATCCGGCGAGACGGGAGGCCGGTCGCCGTTGATGGTTACCATCAGCACTTTGCCGGCAAACTGGTCGTCAAGCGCTGCCATGCCACTATTGAGCGACAGCACACAGCGACCGAAGGCAGGACGGACCTCAGGATCTCCGCCTCGGAGATCCGTGTTGACCGGCGACATGATAGTGAGCTTGAGTACAGGGAGTACAGGAGGGGGATTTGGGGGAACTTGTCGGCATTCTGGGAATGGGGGTCCCCAGACTTGCCTGCCTGTGGCCCACGGCGTGGCTAAGTCAGCAGGCCATACGACCCATCTTCATCAACAAGGCATCCAAGACCCTCGCGAGGGGCCAAGCCTCGCGAGGCGGACGATGCAAGACCTCCTCAGGAGTGTCCTAGTCAGGCAGGCTCACGAGGAGCGGAGATATCAAGGCGGACCAAACCTCATGAGGCTCTCGTGACGTGAGCCATGACGATCGACACCAGGCGGGCGCCAGGCGGGCGCCAGCGCGCACAACGTCCTTGTTTCCTCTTTGGTGCTAAGGAGGCCAGCGCAGGCGAGGAGTACCGAGGCATCAGGCAAAGGTTGCTATATCGGTGCAACGAGACCAAGACCAGGAGGACGGCAAGGCGGAGGTCATCGTGGAGCCCAAGACGGTGTCACCACCAGAGCCTTTCGTAGGCGAAGACCACTTTTGTCAGGATAGCTTGTACTAGCTGTCCCTATAAATTTGCCCACCGTTGTTGGCTCCCTTCCCGCTCAACATTTGGGAAGAGGACTAGGGCCTATATAAGTAGAGCTAGCTACCACTGTGAGAGAGATGGGATGGAGCAGTTCACCTAGCTCTCACCCGCCAAGACACCAAGCACAAAAACACCTCAACCTTAGGAGGCTGTTCTTTCCCTTGTACTGTTCTTCATCAGCCCAAGAGGCAATCCACCACCACACTGGAGTAGGGTATTTCACCACAACGGTGGCCCGAACCAGTATAAATCTCGTGTCTCTTTGTGTTGCGAGTTCGTCGAATTCGTCCGCGAGATCTTAGCGAGCTAGGGCGTAGATCGGTAGGAGGCAAAGACTTCGCGCGCACCCCAGTGTTCGAACCTTAAGGGTTTGCCGGAACCCCACATCCGACATTTGGTGCGCCAGGTAAGGGTGCGCCTCCCTTCCATTAGTTCGTCGCTCCGTCGTCTCCATGGCGGACGCTCGCCGTGCTCGAGCTGAGCGTCAGGCTGCCCTCACCGCCCACGTTGCTCAGAGGGCTCCCGTCGGCGGCTACCTCGTCATTCTCTGTCTCCCGCCGCCAATGCTGCCACTGGCCCGACGGGGAACGAGCAGCAGGCATCCTCGCTGCATCCTTCGGTGCGGCAGGACGGCCGCACCGCCACTCCATCGCTGACCCCGGCCGGGTCTTCGTCTCACGCTCGTCGCGCTCCCCTGGAGGCACGGGCCGCACTCCTCGCCGCAAACGAACTCCTACGCTACCGCCCCGTCGACGACCTCTACGAGGAGTGGCTCGACCGCGTCGCCGAGCTCGTCCGCGCCGTAGGGGGCTCTCCGGCGCCGTCCGTCTCTCTACCTCACCCTCAGCCAGCCACGGGCAAAGAGGTTCATGGCGCGCCTCCACCACCTCTGCCCCAAGACGGTGCCTTAGCACCAAGGCGCGCGGCCCCACGGCGTGATCCGCCACGCCCGGTGCCCACGCGCGAAGAGAGAAGCTGCCAAGAAATCCCGCGGCCGCGAGAAGCTGCACCCGCGCTTCCCGCGCTGCCTCATCAAGACCGTGCGCCACCAGCGGCGGCGCCGCGCGGACCTCGTCAAGACCAAGCTCCTCCTCCAAAGCGGGCCCCAGCAACCACGGCTGGCTGCCGCGCCTTCACCCCCGAGCTGCGTAGCGTAGCCTGGACAGGCAAGTTCAAGCCGGACCTACCTCCTCGCTACGACGGCACCGCCGACCCCGCGGAGTTCCTGCAGCTCTACGAGCTGAGCATCGAAGCAGCCAATGGCGATGAGAAAGTCATGGCGAACTGGCTCCTGAACCTGCAGCACGGCTCGATCTCCTCCTGGGACGAGATGCGCGACCGCTTCATCGCCAACTTCCAGGGCACTTGCGACCGCCCTCCGGCCGCGGGAGACCTGCGCCGCATCAAGCAACAACCAGGAGAGACCCTCCAGAAGTACATCCAGTGCTTCAACAACACCCGCCTCAAGATCCCCAAGGTCATGGACGAGGCCATCATCTCCGCGTTCTCTGACGGCGTCCGCGACGTCAAGATGAAGGAAGAGCTCACCATCCACAAGGAGCCCTGCACATCTCAGGAGCTGTTCAACCTAGCGACCGAGTGCGCAAGAGCTGAGGAGGGGCGCCTCTCTCTCCTTGAGCTGCCAGCCGCGGGCGCAGAGGAGAAGAAAGCCAAGGCCAAGGACGTGAAGCGCAAGGAAGCAGCAGTACTGGCAGCGGAGCCCGACACCAAGCGGGGCAGAGATCAGTGCGAGTCATCCAAGAACAGCCGACCGTTCTGCGCCTTCCACAACCTGAACACCCACAACATCAACGACTGTCAAGAGCTCAGAGCCATATGAGAAGGACGCTTCGGTCGACGCCATGAGTGCAGCGACCGGGGCTACGGCCGTGGAGGAGGACGTGGAGGCAGACGCTGGGACGACCGTGGCCCGCGCCAGGAATGGCGCGACAGGCCTCGTGAGGACCGCTGGTACGACCATCCTCGCGAGGGGGCCTAGAGGGACCAGCCTCGTGAGGATCGCCCCCAAGGCAATGCCGGTCTTCCCCCGCTGCCGCCACCAAGGAGGAACGACGACCACCATCAGGACGAGGGGGCTGGGGGCTTGCAGGAGCCGCGCACAATCGCCTGGGGCTTGGGCGGCGCCCAGGCCCCAGCCTCTCAGCGCATCTTCAAACAGATCGCTCGCGAGGTGAACGCGGTGCTCCCCAAGCTCGAGACCACGCGCCCGCTCAAGTGGTCCCAATGTGCCATCACTTTCAACTCGGCAGATCAGCTCAAGTGCGCGGCGACCGCCGGCGCCCTCCCGATGTTGTGTTCCCGAGTCATCAGCAATTTGCAAGTTACCAAAACCCTCATCGACGGCGGCGCAGGGCTCAATGTCCTATCCGTCGACACGTTCGACAACCTCCAAGTGCCGTATGAGCAGCTCCAGCCTACCAAACCTTTCTCAGGAGTGACTGACGGTTCCACCACACCGATAGGGCAAGTCCGCCTGCCTGTCACCTTCGGAGAATGCAAGAACTACCGCACCGAGCTCATCGACTTCGACGTCGGGCACATCTGCCTGCCGTACACCGCCATCCTCGGGTATCCGGCTATGGCCAAGTTCACGGCAGTCACCCATCACGGCTACAACGTCCTCAAGATGCCAGGAAGCGGAGGAATTATCACGGTCCCGTGTGAAGAGAGAGATGTGGTGTGCTCCCTTGAGCGCGCCTTTCAAGCTGCAGCAATCGACGATCCCGACAGCAGAAGCGAGGGCCCTCCGGAGGCCATCCCCAAGAAGAAGCAGTTGCGCCGTGCAGGACCTCAGGAGGATGGCCACGTGGCCGGAGCCTCATCAGGATCAACGTCCGTCCCAGGGGCGCCTCCCTCCATTGCATGGGAAGGCGCGCCCAGTGCCCTCCTCGGACAGGGCTCGGGGGCTCTCTTCTGGAGGGCCTCAGACCTTGCCAACCTCACGAGGGAGGCGCTTGGGCACCACTTGGAGGCGTGCTTCGCGGCACGTGTCCCTCAGGAGAGCACAGGGCAAGGAGTGCCCACCACTCAGGAGTTCACCACCAAGACCACTCTGGAACTGCAAGACGCAAGAGCCATGCGCGGCGACAGCCGCTCACGAGGCGCAGCTCCCCATCCTGGCGAGGATGCTAGGCTACGTGTCTGCATCGACGTCCCCGAGCTCAACAGGGCCGCATCTCAGGAGCGCTTCTGGCCATCGAGTGTGGGCCGCTGCGAGGGCCCACCACACAGCTATGTTCGCATGCCCTTCGGCTTGCCGAGCGTGGCGTCAACCTACCAGCGCAACATGCGGCGAGTCCTGGCGGCTCAGGAGGCCAGGTACCACGCCGTCCTGGAGGAAATGGAGATGGTCTTCAGGGAACCTCCCGAGCCCCCAGAGCCCCCCGAGGCTCAGGGCTCCGGTGGCTCATGAGGAAACATTTCTTCGACGCACGCCTTTAGCTGCACCAACTCTACTTCGTCTACAGAACCAGGTGACATCTTCCAAGCTCGTTTAGCTGGGAGCGCCCCATGGGCTGCATTATTCCCAGGCCACGTGGGTCCGTCCCTGCAGCATGTATCCCTTTTGCCTATGTCTTTAGCTTACCTTGCTGGGGGCGCCCCTCGGGCTGCATCATCCCCAAGCCGCTCGGGCCGGACCCAGTGGCATGTATCTCCCTGCATTTACCTAAGTTGAGTTGCTTTCCATGCTTAACCTGCTTACGGTTATTGCCTGATCGATCGCCACCCGCCACGGGTCCGTTCACCCTGTGCAATTCGCTTGCACGTTAAAAGGGGGGCTCCTGAGCATCGCGAATCAGGAGCTCTTACTGGCTCTCCAGCCCTCACCCCCTGGCATTGACCACGGCATCATGACCTGGCATACCAGCAGCGGCTGAGCTCGCTCGAGGGCCGGGACATGAGGACGTAGAGTGCTTGCACCTAACCGCCTTGCAGGAACACACAGTCACCAAGACTCAAGACCAGGCGCAACCTGCCTTGAGTTAGGGCCTCGTGAGTCCCGCGCTGGCTCACGAGTGCCCAGATACACATCGCAGCGCTGCCGTGCAAGCCACGTGTCAGGGCGGGGCTGTACACGCCCCGGGGGCTTTTCCCGGAGGGGGGCCCCCATCCCACGCACAAGTGGAAGCACCATGCTCCGCGCTGGCCGTCGACACTGTCGAGGAGCGGCTATGCCCGTGCACAATCGGATGCACTATGTTCCGCGCTGGTGATAAACAACTGAGGGCGGCCCCACGGTCGTACCAACCTCAGGGAGCCCAGAGCTCAGCGTCCAGCCTCACCGCAACGCCTCCCCTCGGGAGAGCCACGCGAGGGGGCTGGGCACGGGGGCTGCGCACGGGTCGCACCCAAGCGCACGCCACTTGTTGTGGAATTGACACGTCAGATGTCCTAGGTGTAAGGACTTAGTCATGAGGCCAGCGCATCTATGTAGTAGCTTGAGAGGGGTTGATTGGGATAAGAGACGCAGGGCGGATCAACGCACAAGACAAGGGTTTAGACAGCTTCGGGCCCCGGGAAACATCATCCGGTAATAACCCTATGTGCTGTTTGAGGCTAGGTCTCATTATGCTCATGAGAGAATCGCCGGTAAGCCGGCTCTTTGTGTCTAGCCCTAGATATTGTTTCTTGTTGCCTGTCCCTCTTTGGGGTGCCCTGCCCCTCCTTATATAAGTTAGAGGGGCGGGTTACATGTGGAGTCCTAGTAGGACTAGGACTAGTCTATCTTCTCTAACAAGTTAATTACAAGTCCGGGTCTTGCTTCCTCGTAAAGGAAATATTCTTCATCCCTTCCTTCTTAAGCCGGCCAACCATAACATGAGCCGGCCTTCTGGGCCTTGGGCCTAGTCTTCTATCTGACCCGCCCGCCGGGTTACTAATGAGTCGCCAAGATCAGGCAGGTTATCGGTGAATCGCCAAGCTCCGGGCAGGTCACCAGTGAGTCGCCAATTCCAGCCAGGTCATACCGCGGGATATATCCCCGACATTAGCCCCCAGTTTAATTTGGATTTATCCATGTTAAACTGATCCTGTAAAATAAACACAAGAACAAACTTGATAGGTTGTGCTCCGGGTTAAATTTTGTAAGCCGGCACCTGATCATCTTTAAATCCTTGTCATTTCTTTCTTGATACATGCCCATGAATTCATAGAAAATCTCCTTTAATAGATATGTTCAAACTTTGTGAATCCAAAAAATCCAGATACTTCTTTTGAGAAATCCGGGTCAATAGGCCAGCTTCAGAGTCAATTTGCTGGCATTGGTCTCTTGTAGAGAAATATTGTAAGAAACAATCCACTTGAATCGGCTTTCAATGCTCTGACTTGACAAAAATATTGGTCTTCAAATATTCAACTTATATTCATCCGGCTTAAAGATATAAAACTTGCCGGTTTATGAGTACCAAAATTGCCGGGTTATAAATAGATGATGCCAAGTCATAATTGTCGCCGACGCCGGTTTATGATTGTTAATGACGCCGGTTTACAGACACAGGGTCATAATGATTGGTGACACCGGATCAATCTGGTTTTGCTCAAAACAGAGAAATTGAAGTATTTCTTTGATAATAATATAATACCTGTAGCCCCCAAGTCTTGAGCAGAACAAAGCGATGGCTTAAGACTTGCTTCAATATGAATACTGCCACTTTGAAGAAATCCATGTTGTTCATCCCAATCACTAGTACAAACTGAATATTCCATATTATATAGCCCCCAAGTGCCGGGTTGTCATGCTTGCAGCAACCTGGGACTTGTAATTGCCTGATTCTCAAAAACTTCAACCAGTGTAGCCCCCAAGGGCCGGGTCATTATGCAATAATGAGCAGGGACTTTATAAAAATATGATCATGTAAATTTGAACAGCAATGTGTAGCCCCCAAGGGCCGGCTTAGTAAGATAATACTGAGCTGGGACTTTTCATTGAAAATAATCATATGATGTAACCCTCACCATGGGGCTTGAACCCACGTCCACAAGGTTAAGAGCTTTGTGCTTTACCAACTAAACAGTGGATCCTTCAATATAATGGATTAAGACTTATGTACCTTGAATTATTGACAGGAGCAATTGGTAGCCCCCAAGGGCCGGTTTATCATAATATGATGAGTCGGGTCTTCAACAAGGCCAATAAAAAGTAATCTTGCATTAGCCCCCAAGTGCCATGGTGCATGCTGGCAGTGACATGGGACTTGCACATTTGATGTAATCTCAATTTGAATAATGTAGTCCCCAAGTGCCGGGTCGTAAGCCTGTAGCGACTCGGGACTATTCTTTCTATTGTAGAATAAATCAAAATAATAGCCATTGCGCCAAAGTGACTTTGAATACCTCATCTGCTGATAGGCCAATCCGGAGTTTAAATACCCGGCGGCTCTTGGCCGATGCCGATTTAATACGCCTCCATTGTAAGCTGGAATTTGTACAACCCGGCGGCTTATAGCCTTTGAGAAAATCAAGAATTGATAACCCTTTTGAGACACCAATTTCCATCTATGATGGGCTTGAATTTAATCATTTATGTAAGTCATAACTCTGTAAATCCTGCAAAGTTTAAACAACATATGCCCTGGCGACTTAACGTCAAAAACCATGGCGGGTAACCACCCAAATGTAGTCTTATCCTGCACGCAAGTAGATCACAAGAACCCTTGGCGGTTTACCGCAGGGCGGGTCATAATATCTTACATATAACCACTGTGATATTGAATTTGTACTGCTGGTTTACATGACCTGTGCAGTAAGGGTGATAACCCAATCCTTAGAAGCCAATACTTCCAAATATATGATGATTGTCATAAGCCGGCGACTTATCATCGAAAATCAAGCCGGGTTTAAATAGAAACCACTCATATACACTTTACATATGAAAAAGAGCTTCAAATAAAATCCAAACATTGTTTGCAAAAAGAGACTTCAACAATTTTGAGGCTTCTGATTCGAATACGATCAGAAAACCCTCCCAAAGGGGTTAAGCTAAGATTCGAATACGATCATATAGCCCCCAGTGGCTTTGGCGTTGCCGATCAAGAGGGTACCGACAGCTATGTTCTCTTTGGTGCGAATACGACCTATGTTTGAACAGGAAGGCCCCAAATGACCTTAAGAGTTGTTTAACGACGCTGATTCGAATACGATCCACGTCGGTTCTCAAAAGGGGTTGAGCTATGATTCGAATACGATCAAGAAACCCCCTAGTGAGCTCGGCAGTGTGCCAATCGAAAGGGTATCGACAGCTATGTTCTCTTTGGTTCGAATACGACCTATGTTTGAACAGGAAGCCCCCTAGTGATCATGAGAATATTTAACGACTCTGATTAGAATACGATCAGGGTCAAACACCAAAAGGGTTAAACTAAATTCGAATACGATTAGCTCCCAATGGCCATTAAAGCAGGGTACCCATATTTGAGTTGTGCTTTGTAACAGACTCTCTTTGGTCCCTTTAATTTTTCCTAAGAACTCAAGCTTTGCGAGAGATAACTTCTTTTTGAACCGGAAATTTGTAAACCGGATATTGAGAGCTCCAAAGCTTTGTAAGATATAAATTTACCTTGAGCCGGATGTTTGAACCGGATTTGAGAGCTTCAAAACTTTGCGGGAGAGAGATATCTCTTGAACCGGATTTAAACCGGAATATTTATTTTGAACCGGCAATTTTCTGATGGCCTTTAAATTTTCATCAATATGGTAGTAGCCTCCAGAACCGGGTTATCATTCCCTCCAACGACCCGGGGTTCCCGAGTCATGTCACTGTAGCCCCCGAGTCTCAAGATGACTCGAGGAGTCGGCTTGAGATTCTCCATATTTAACCGTGATATAAACCGGCATAACTTGTATATCATTGGTGTTGATAACACGATGTGAACCCATAGAAGGTTGAAGCGACTGCGGCGGGTTATAAATGATCCCATATGAGTCGTGTCAACAACTCGGCCAATGGCTCCTTCCAACTAGTTGTTCGAAGTTAACCAAATTGTAGTTGCGCGACTCGTGCGCCTGCTCATTGAACCATCCAGTGCAGACGACGGCTGATAATATATGATAATTTGCCTCCAGTTTGTTGGAAGAAAACCGGGCTTCCCAAGTAGTGACTTGCTCATAATCAATAAACAACTCATCCAGACAAGTGCGGCCTGGTGTGTTGATGTAGATCAGGCCGCGAGAGACGGACGGTAAGGACGACCGTAACATCAGAGGCGACACAGACAGATGAGTCGGCCGTGGCATTGTAAACCGGTGCGGATGGGTGAGTTGTCCTCCTTGTTGTAAGCCGGCGTGGTCGCGAGAGACGGCCACGGCGTGGTAAGCCGGCGCGGTCGCGAGAGACGGCCACGGCGTTGTAAGCCGGTGCGAGGGTCCGTTGAATAACGAAGACCACCTGTGCAAAAAGGTGATGGCGTGCCTCCATCTCCGCAGTATAATATCACTGATGTGTTTAGGCCAAAAATAACCCGCCATGAAGTTGATGATCACTAGGTGAAACTGGAATCCTTCACGGGTGAACCGGCCGCGGGAGCAGACAGATGAGCCACCCACGGCGTTGTAAGCCGGCACGGACAGGGAGAGTCGGCAGCGTCGTTGTAAGCCGGCGCAGTCGGGCGAGTTAATCACTAGCGCGGTAAGCCGCGTGGACGGGAGGGTCGGCTGGCGTGTTGATGTAGACCAGACCGCAGGGGCGGCGGCTTACACGCGTGTCCGTGAAGTCGCGTGACACAGACGAACGCCAGTAAAAATGATGCTATTGGGCAGAGTGGTTGTTTTTACCTGCGTATAACAATACTATTGGGCAGAGTGGTTGTTTTTACAAAAAATAAACAAGTACTGATAAAAAGTAAACTGAATGGATATCACCTGATGTGCCTTTTGGATAAAGTGACTGCATAGCAATCCGACCAAATGATGGCCTTCACATCTGAATAAATAACCATGCATCCATCCGGTTTTTAAGTAAGCCACGATCCTCAATGCATTGAACTTGGGTGTCCCTGTCAACTTGTCTTTTATGTAGACAACACTTCAACGAGTGCTACTTCGTAACTGATCCTTAGCAACTCGCCACGCCATACAAACAGTCAATAGCTCGGCGCGGCACAGAGCCAGCGACGCCCAAGGCAGTAGCAACACCAGCAAAGGGAACGGCAGGAGACGCTCGTCGGTACTCATCGGAAGCGGTAACAGCAGCCAAGGCGATTTTACGTAGGGCGGCTTAGCAACTTGGAGTTGAGGCCCAGTGCTGGCTATTTAACGACGCCGACGAGTGAAGACGACCGGGTGGCAGTAGTAATCGGTCACGGAGGAGCAGCGGCTCGACGGAAAAGGCGACCATGCACTCGTGCTGTTGCATGACGGTATTTAAAGAATTTCTGAGCGTACTGTTCTCCCTCAAACATACTATGACTTTAGCGGCAATTTTGACAGAACCATAGACAATAATCATCAACCCGGCCGGCTGCAGACTTCTTGTTGACCTCGGCAACTTGGATCAAAAAAAAAATTCATCTAAGAAACTCCAATTTTCTTCACACAAAATATCTTAATAGAAATCCACACATGTACGCGTGGACATATATCTTTTTTTTCTTTTGCTTGATCGCTTTGCACTTGAACTAGCAGCAGAGTAGTACTATAATAATATTTCCTGATCCCCAAACGAGAGCAGTTTTCCATCAAACCTCAGGAGCCCCGCCATGCAATGATTGTTTCTTCACTCCTTGGATTTCTGCAGCCGGTTTAAACCATCGTTACCAGCCTTGCTCCGTACTGATGTAGACGTGAAGAGGAGCAGCAATCTGACTCGGATCCATACATGTATTGGTGACGTCGAATCAGATTCCTGTCCGGTCTCATCTGCAGCTGAAAAAACGATCTTTGCTCGAATTCAACGGGTCGCCCTGCAACGCCTGAGGCGCCGCATGCAAACCCTAAAATCTCCACGAATCTCATATCTGCCAGTTCCAAAAATCTTTAACCATAATCCTGACCTCCCAGCGATAAATTTGCCGGCTCTGTCCACAGTCGTCCGGCGGGTCACGCGGTCGTTCCATGCTAATCTCCATTACTCATGTCAGCCGCCTTGGACGCGTTTTGCCCCACGCATAGTTTCGGCGAAAAATCAATCCGGTCTTGACAGATCGTCCGGTCACAGCGGCGCGCACCATGCAACCCTAATTTTTTTTTCAACTCAAATCCTGTACTCCCAGATCCGAAGCAAATCTTGTGTGATTGTCTCGTGCCGGCTCTTCTTCAACCGGCCAATTGTGAGTTTCTCGATCCTTGAGAGTGCGCCCTCCAAGAACTCAACACCACCGTGTGCGAGCCCCACGGTGGGCGCCAACTGTTGTGGAATTGACACGTCAGATGTCCTAGGTGTAAGGACTTAGTCGTGAGGCCAGCGCATCTATGTAGTAGCTTGAGAGGGGTTGATTGGGATAAGAGACGCAGGGCGGATCAACGCACAAGACAAGGGTTTAGACAGCTTCGGGCCCCGGGAAACATCATCCGGTAATAACCCTACGTGTTGTTTGAGGCTAGGTCTCATTATGCTCATGAGAGAATCGCCGGTAAGCCGGCTCTTTGTGTCTAGCCCTAGATATTGTTTCTTGTTGCCTGTCCCTCTTTGGGGTGCCCTGCCCCTCCTTATATAAGTTAGAGGGGCGGGTTACATGTGGAGTCCTAGTAGGACTAGGACTAGTCTATCTTCTCTTACAAGTTAATTACAAGTCCGGGTCTTGCTTCCTCGTAAAGGAAATATTCGTCATCCCTTCCTTCTTAAGCCGGCCCACCATAATATGAGCCGGCCTTCTGGGCCTTGGGCCTAGTCTTCTATCTGACCTGCCCGCCGGGTTACTAATGAAGGAAATATGCCCTAGAGGCAATAATAAAGTATTATATATTTCCTTATATCATGATAAATGTTTATTATTCATGCTAGAATTGTATTAACCGGAAACATAATACATGTGTGAATACATAGACAAACAAAGTGTCACTAGTATGCCTCTACTTGACTAGTTCGTTAATCAAAGATGGTTATGTTTCCTAGCCATAGACATGAGTTGTCATTTGATTAACGGGATCACCTCATTAGGAGAATGACGTGATTGACATGACCCATTACGTTAGCTTAGCACCCGATCGTTTAGTATGTTGCTATTGCTTTCTTCATGACTTATACATGTTCCTATGACTATGAGATTATGCAACTCCCGTTTACCGGAGGAACACTTTGTGTGCTACCAAACGTCACAACGTAACTGGGTGATTATAAAGGTGCTCTACAGGTGTCTCCAAAGGTACTTGTTGGGTTGGCGTATTTTGAGATTAGGATTTGTCACTCCGATTGTCGGAGAGGTATCTCTGGGCCCACTCGGTAATGCACATCACTATAAGCCTTGCAAGCATTGTGACTAATGAGTTAGTTACGGGATGATGTATTACGGAACGAGTAAAGAGACTTGCCGGTAACGAGATTGAACTAGGTATCGAGATACCGACGATCGAATCTCAGGCAAGTAACATACCGATGACAAAGGGAACAACGTATGTTGTTATGCGGTCTGACCGATAAAGATCTTCGTAGAATATGTGGGAGCCAATATGGGCATCCAGGTCCCGCTATTGGTTATTGACCGGAGAGGTGTCTCGGTCATGTCTACATAGTTCTCGAACCCGAAGGGTCCGCACGCTTAACGTTACGATGACAGTTTTATTGAGTTTTGATGTACCGAAGGAGTTCGGAGTCCCGGATGAGATCGGGGACATGACGAGGAGTCTCGAAATGGTCGAGACGTAAAGATCGATATATTGGACGACTATATTCGGACTTCGGAAAGGTTCCGAGTGATTCGGGTATTTTTCGGAGTACCGGAGAGTTACGGGAATTCGTATTGGGCCTTAATGGGCCATACGGGAAAGGAGAGAAAGACCCCAAAGGGTGGCCGCACCCCTCCCCATGGGCTAGTCCGAATTGGACTAGGGAGGGGGGGCGCCCCCTTCCTTCTTTCTCCTTCCACCTTCCCTTCTCCTACTCCCACAAGGAAAGGAGGAGTCCTACTCCCGGTGGGAGTAGGACTCCCCCCTTTGGCGCGCCTCTCCCTTGGCCGGCTGCCTCCTCCTTGCTCCTTTATATACGGGGGCAAGGGGGCACCCCATAGACACAACAATTGATCCTTGAGATCTCTTAGCCGTGTGCGGTGCCCCCCTCCACCAAATTACACCTTGATAATACCGTTGCGGAGCTTAGGCGAAGCCCTGCGTCGGTGGAACATCATCATCGTCACCACGCCGTCGTGCTGACGAAACTCTCCCTCAACACTCGGCTGGATCGGAGTTCGAGGGACGTCATCGAGCTGAACGTGTGTAGAACTTCGGAGGTGTCGTACGTTCGGTACTTGATCGGTCGGATCGTGAAGACGTTCGACTACATCAACCGCGTTGTAATAACGCTTCCGCTGTCGGTCTACGAGGGTACGTGAACAACACTCTCCCCTCTCGTTGCTATGCATCACCATGATCTTGCGTGTGCGTAGGAAAATTTTGAAATTACTACGTTCCCCAACAGTGGCATCCGAGCCTGGTTTTATGCGTTGATGCTATGCACGAGTAGAACACAAGTGAGTTGTGGGCGATAGAAGTCATACTGCTTACCAGCATGTCATACTTTGGTTCAGCGGTATTGTGAGATGAAGCGGCCCGGACCGACATTACGCGTACGCTTACGCGAGACTGGTTTCACCGTTCGGAGCACTCGTTGCTTAAAGGTGACTGGCGGGTGTCTGTCTCTCTCACTTTAGTTTAACCGAGTGTGGCTACGCCCGGTCCTTGCGAAGGTTAAAACAGCACCAACTTGACAAACTATCGTTGTGGTTTTGATGCGTAGGTAAGAACGGTTCTTGCTAAGCCCGTAGCAGCCACGTAAAATATGCAACAACAAAGTAGAGATCGTCTAACTTGTTTTTGCAGGGCATGTTGTGATGTGATATGGTCAAGACATGATGTGATATAATGTGTTGTATGAGATGATCATGTTTTGTAACCGAGTTATCGGCAACTGGCAGGAGCCATATGGTTGTCGCTTTATTGTATGAGATGCAATCGCCATGTGATAGTTTTACTTTATCACTAAACGGTAGCGATAGTCGTAAAAGCAATAAGTTGGCGAGACGACAACGATACTACGATGGAGATCAAGGTGTCGAGCCGGTGACGATGGTGATCGTGATGGTGCTTCGGAGATGGAGATCACAAGCACGGTGCTTTGGAGATGGAGATCACAAGCACAAGATGATGATGGACATATCATATCACTTATATTGATTGCATGTGATGTTAATCCTTTATGCATCTTATCTTGCTTTGATTGACGGTAGCATTATAAGATGATCTCTCACTAAAATTTCAAGATAAAAGTGTTCTCCCTGAGTATGCACCGTTGCAAAAGTTCTTCGTGCTGAGACACCACGTGTTAATCGGGTGTGATAGGCTCTACGTTCAAATACAACGGGTGCAAAACAGTTGCACACGCGGAATACTCGGGTTAAACTTGACGAGCCTAGCATATACAGATATGGCCTCGGAACACAGAGACCGAAAGGTCGAGCGTGAATCATATAGTAGATATGATCAACATAGTGATGTTCACCATTGAAACTACTCCATCTCACGTGTTAATCGGTCATGGTTTAGTTGCTTTGGATCACGTAATCACTTAGATGATTAGAGAGATGTCTATCTAAGTGGGAGTTCTTAAGTAATATGATTAATTGAACTTAAATTTATCATGAACTTAGTCCTGATAGTATTTTGCAAATTATGTTGTAGATCAATAGCTCGCGTTGTTGCTTCCCTGTGTTTATTTTTGATATGTTCCTAGAGAAAAATTATGTTGAAAAATGTTAGTAGCAAAGATGCAGATTGGATCCGTGATCTGAGGATTATCCTCATTGCTGCACAGAAAAATTATGTCCTTGATGCACCGCTAGGTGACAGACCTATTGCAGGAGCAGATGCAGACGTTATGAACGTTTGGCTAGCTCAATATGATGACTACTTGATAGTTTAGTGCACCATGCTTAACGGCTTAGAATCGGGACTTCAAAGACGTTTTGAACGTCATGGACCATATGAGATGTTCCAGGAGTTGAAGTTAATATTTCAAGCAAATACCCGAGTTGAGAGATATGAAGTCTCCAACAAGTTCTATAGCTAAAAGATGGAGGAGAATCGCTCAACTAGTGAGCATGTGCTCAGATTGTCTGGGTACTACAATCGCTTGAATCAAGTGGGAGTTAATCTTCCAGATAAAATAGTGATTGACAGAATTCTCTAGTCACCATCACCAAGTTAGTAGAACTTCGTGATGAACTATAGTATGCAAGGGATGACGAAAGTAATTCCCAAGCTCTTCGTGATGCTGAAATCGACGAAGGTAGAAATCAAGAAAAACATCAAGTGTTGATGGTTAACAAGACCACTAGTTTCAAGAAAAGGGCAAAGGGATAGAAGGGGAACTTCAAGTAGAACGGCAAGCAAGTTGCTGCTCAAGTGAAGAAGCCTAAGTCTGGTCCTAAGCCTGAGACTAAGTGCTTCTACTGCAAAGGAACTGGTCACTGGAAGCGGAACTACCCCAACTATTTGGTGGATAAGAAGGATGGCAAAGTGAACAAAGGTATATTGGATATACATGTTATTGATGTGTACTTACTAGTGTTTATAGCAACCCCTCAGTATTTGATACTGGTTCAGTTGCTAAAGAGTTGTAACTCGAAAACGGGAGTTGCAGAATAAACAGAGACTAGTAAAAGGCGAGGTGACGATGTGTATTGGAAGTAGTTCCAAGATTGATATGATCATCATCGCACACTCCCTATACTTTCGGGATTAGTGTTGAAACTAAATAAGTGTTATTTGGTGTTTGCGTTGAGCATGAATATGATTTGATCATGTTTTTTGCAATACGGTTATTCATTTAAGTTAGAGAACAATTGTTGTTCTGTTTACATGAATAAAAACCTTTTATGGTCATACACACCAACGAAAATGGTTTGTTGGATCTCAGTGATACACATATTCATAATATTGAAGCCAAAAGATGCAAAGTTAATAATGATAGTGCAACTTATTTGTGGCACTGCCGTTTAGGTCATATCGGTGTAAAGCGCATGAAGAAATTCCATACTCATGGAATTTTGGAATCACTTGATTTTGAATCACTTGGTACTTGCGAACCGTGCCTTATGGGCAAGATGACAAAAACACCGTTCTCCGGAACTATGGAGAGAGCAACAGATTTGTTGGAAATCATACATACAGATGTATGTGGCCCGATGAATATTGAAGCTCGTGGCGGATATCGTTATTTTCTCACCTTCACAGATGATTTGAGCAGATATGGGTATATCTACTTAATGAAACATAAGTCTGAAACATTTGAAAAGTTCAAAGAATTTCAGAGTGAAGTGGAGAATCATCGTAACAAGAAAATAAAAGTTTCTACGATATGATCGCAGAGGTAAAATATTTGAGTTACGAGTTTGGCCTTCAGTCAAAACAAAGTGAAATAGTTTCACTACTCACGCCACCTGGAACACCACAGCATAATGGTGTGTCCGAACGTCATAACCGTACTTTATTGGATATAGTGCAATCTATGATGTCTCTTACCAATTTACCACTATCGTTTTGGGGTTATGCATTAGAGACAGCTACATTCACGTTAAATAGGGCACCATCAAAATCCGTTGAGACGACGCATTATGAACTGTGGTTTGGCAAGAAACCAAAGTTGTCGTTTCTTAAAGCTTGGGGTTGCGATACTTATGTGAAAAGGTTTCATCCTGATAAGCTCAAACCCAAATCGGAGAAATGTGTCTTCATAGAATACCCAAAGGAAACAGTTGGGTATACCTTCTATCACAGATCCGAAGGCAAGACATTCGTTGCTTAGTATGGATCCTTTCTAGAGAAGGAGTTTCTCTCGAAAGATGTGAGTGGGAGGAAAGTAGAACTTGATGAGGTAACTGTACCTGCTCCCTTATTGGAAAGTAGTTCGTCACAGAAATCTGTTCCTGTGACTCCTACACCAATTAGTGAGGAAGTTAATGATAATGATCATGAAACTTCAGATCAAGTTATTACTGAACTTCGTAGGTCAACTAGATCAAGAACCGCACCAGAGTGGTACGGTAATCCTGTTCTGGAGGTCATGTTACTAGACCACGGCGAACCTACGAACTATGAAGAAGCGATAGTGAGCCCAGATTCCGCAAAATGGCTTGAGGCCATGAAATCTGAGATAAGATCCATATATGAGAACAAAGTATGGACTTTGATTGACTTGCCCAATGATCGGCGAGCCATTGAGATTAAATGGATCTTCAAGAGGAAGACGGACGCTGATAGTAGTGTTACTATCTACAAAGCTAGAATTGTCGAAAAAAGGTTTTTGACAAGTTCAAAGTGTTGACTACGATGAGAGTTTCTCACTCGTATCTATGCTTAAGTCTGTCCGAATCATGTTAGCAATTGCCGCATTTTATGAAATATGGCAAAGGGATAAACGAAACTGCATTCCTTAATGGATTTATTAAAGAAGAGTTGTATATGATGCAACCAGGAGGTTTTGTCAATCCTAAAGGTGCTAACAAAATATGCAAGCTCCAGCGATCCATCTATGGACTGGTGCAAGCATCTCGGAGTTGGAATATACACTTTGATAAGTTGATCAAAGGATATAGTGTTATACAGACTTGCGGTGAAGCCTGTATTTACAAGAAAGTGAGTGGGAGCACTACAGCATTTCTGATAAGTATATGTGAAGGACATATTGTTGATCAGAAATAATGTAGAATTATTCTGCAAAGCATAAAGGAGTGTTTGAAAGGAGTTTTTCAAAAGAAAGACCTCGGTGAAGCTGCTTACATATTGAGCATCAAGATCTATAGAGATAGATCAAAATGCTTGATAAGTTTTTTCAATGAGTACATACCTTAACAAGATTTTGAAGTAGTTCAAAATAGAACAGTCAAAGAAAGAGTTCTTGCCTGTGTTACAAGGTGTGAAATTGAGTAAGACTCAAAGCCTGACCACGGCAGAAGATAGAAAGAGAATGAAAGTCATTCCCTATGCCTTGGCCATAGGTTCTATAAAGTATGCCATGCTGTGTACCAGATCTATTGTATACCCTACACTGATTTTGGCAAGGGAGTACAATAGTGATCTAGGAGTAGATCACTGGACAGCGGTCAAAATTATCCTTAGTAGAATAAGGATATGTTTCTCGATTATGGAAGTGACAAAAGGTTCATCGTAAAGGGTTACGTAGATGCAAGTTTTGACACTAAATCTAGATGACTCTGAGTCTCGGTCTAGATACATATTGAAAGTGGGAGCAATTAGCTAGAGTAGCTCCGTGCAGAGCATTGTAGACATAGAAATTTGCAAAATACTTACGGATCTGGATGTGACAGACCCGTTGACTAAAATTATCTCACAATCAAAACATGATCACACCTTAGTACTCTTTGGGTGTTAATCACATAGCGATGTGAACTAGATTATTGACTCTAGTAAACCCTTTGAGTGTTGGTCACATAGAGATGTGAACTATGGGTGTTAATCACATGGTGATGTGAATTATTGATGTTAAATCACATGGCGATGTGAACTAGATTATTGACTCTAGTGCAAGTGGGAGACTGAAGGAAATATGCCCTAGAGGCAATAATAAAGTATTATATATTTCCTTATATCATGATAAATGTTTATTATTCATGCTAGAATTGTATTAACCGGAAACATAATACATGTGTGAATACATAGACAAACAAAGTGTCACTAGTATGCCTCTACTTGACTAGTTCGTTAATCAAAGATGGTTATGTTTCCTAGCCATAGACATGAGTTGTCATTTGATTAACGGGATCACCTCATTAGGAGAATGACGTGATTGACATGACCCATTACGTTAGCTTAGCACCCGATCGTTTAGTATGTTGCTATTGCTTTCTTCATGACTTATACATGTTCCTATGACTATGAGATTATGCAACTCCCGTTTACCGGAGGAACACTTTGTGTGCTACCAAACGTCACAACGTAACTGGGTGATTATAAAGGTGCTCTACAGGTGTCTCCAAAGGTACTTGTTGGGTTGGCGTATTTTGAGATTAGGATTTGTCACTCCGATTGTCGGAGAGGTATCTTTGGGCCCACTCGGTAATGCACATCACTATAAGCCTTGCAAGCATTGTGACTAATGAGTTAGTTACGGGATGATGTATTACGGAACGAGTAAAGAGACTTGCCGGTAACGAGATTGAACTAGGTATCGAGATACCGACGATCGAATCTCGGGCAAGTAACATACCGATGACAAAGGGAACAACGTATGTTGTTATGCGGTCTAATCGATAAAGATCTTCGTAGAATATGTGGGAGCCAATATGGGCATCCAGGTCCCGCTATTGGTTATTGACCGGAGAGGTGTCTCGGTCATGTCTACATAGTTCTCGAACCCGAAGGGTCCGCACGCTTAACGTTACGATGACAGTTTTATTGAGTTTTGATGTACCGAAGGAGTTCGGAGTCCCGGATGAGATCGGGGACATGACGAGGAGTCTCGAAATGGTCGAGACGTAAAGATCGATATATTGGACGACTATATTCGGACTTCGGAAAGGTTCCGAGTGATTCGGGTATTTTTCGGAGTACCGGAAAGTTACGGGAATTTGTATTGGGCCTTAATGGGCCATACGGGAAAGGAGAGAAAGACCCCAAAGGGTGGCCGCACCCCTCCCCATGGGCTAGTCCGAATTGGACTAGGGAGGGGGGGCGCCCCCTTCCTTCTTTCTCCTTCCACCTTCCCTTCTCCTACTCCCACAAGGAAAGGAGGAGTCCTACTCCCGGTGGGAGTAGGACTCCCCCCTTTGGCGCGCCTCTCCCTTGGCCGGCTGCCTCCTCCTTGCTCCTTTATATACGGGGGCAAGGGGGCACCCCATAGACACAACAATTGATCCTTGAGATCTCTTAGCCGTGTGCGGTGCCCCCCTCCACCAAATTACACCTTGATAATACCGTTGCGGAGCTTAGGCGAAGCCCTGCGTCGGTGGAACATCATCGTCACCACGCCATCGTGCTGACGAAACTCTCCCTCAACACTCGGCTGGATCGGAGTTCGAGGGACGTCATCGAGCTGAACGTGTGTAGAACTTCGGAGGTGCCGTACGTTCGGTACTTGATCGGTCGGATCGTGAAGACGTTCGACTACATCAACCGCGTTGTAATAACGCTTCCGCTGTCGGTCTACGAGGGTACGTGAACAACACTCTCCCCTCTCGTTGCTATGCATCACCATGATCTTGCGTGTGCGTAGGAAAATTTTGAAATTACTACGTTCCCCAACAACTAATGAGTCGCCAAGATCAGGCAGGTTATCTGTGAATCGCCAAGCTCCGGGCGGGTCACCAGTGAGTCGCCAATTCCAGCCGGGTCATACCGCGGGATATATCCCCGACACCACCCAACCAGGTCTCCCAGACCTGGGCGTCGCGCGCCCCTCCCGAGGCCTCGGCGAGGGCAGGTATGGAAATTGTTTGCACCTCAAGGGGAATCCTGAGCATCGCGACTCAGGAGCCTAACTGGTCACGTAGCCCCTCACTCCTTGGTCCGTCCTGGTCTCCGGTCGGCCCAATGGCGGTTGAGGTATGCGCGGGGCCGGGCTCTGCCGACGTAGAACATTCACTATCCTCGCAAACTCTCCCTATAAGCTGTTTGCGCGTCAAGGGGGACTCTTGAGCATCGCGACTCAGGAGCCTAACTGGTCACGTAGCCCCTCACTCCTTGGTCCGTCCTGGTCTCCGGTCGGCCCAACGACGGTTGAGGTATGCGCGGGGCCGGGCTCTGCCGACGCAGAACGCAAAGCAAATAGGAAGGAAATCGCAAAATCTCGAAGCAAATATTACAAACACATTGTTCTCACGATACCAAATGAAGAGTCTAAACGCCTCCACGAGGCCTAATGCATGTTGCAGGAACGAAACGGGAGAATAGCCGCAGGTCACTCCCGGGCACCGCCATCACCTGCGGAAGGTGCTACTTCATGAGCGACGTTGTCTTCACCTTCACCACCAGCCGCAGGATCGGCGGCATCGCCAGACAGAGGAGCGGAGACAAAGCCGCGGAACTTCTTCAGCAAGGCCTCCACTTGACCTTGCACGGCTGCGGCGGTGGCCTCGTATTGATCTTCGGCCACAGGCTCCAGCAGCTCGTCAAGACAAGCGTTGGGGTCACGAAGGTGCAGGTGGCTGAAGACGCGGGTCAATGCAGCTAAAGATAGGACACGAGCTTCCGCCTCCGCCATGGGACCAACGCCCTCAACGACTTCCTCGAGCGCCTCCACCAAGAGAGGAAGCAACCGGGCGAGGCCGTCCTCCTCAGTGGCCAGCGACTTCTCCAGGCCGTGCTCGTACAACGTCTTCAGTTCCTCGCGAGATCTCTTCTCGAGGTCGGCAAAAGCCGCGCGGTCTTCGGTCAGGACTCGCGCCTTGGCGTCGAGATCGGCCTCCCTCGCCGTCGCCTTCCGCTCCAGCTCTTCCAACCGATTGCGCTTGGCGGCTTGTGTCCTCCCCAACTCCGCCAGCTTAGCATCACGGTTCTTGATGGCGTCCTCCCGGGCCTTCATTTCCTCCTCCTTCGCTTGATGGCAGCACGTTTCTTCGGCATACTTGTCGCGCAGGCTCTGCAACTCGTCCTCCAGCACATGGCAGCGGTCACGGGTGGCCTTGGCGTCTTTCAACGCCGTCTCACGATCGGCTGCCGCGTTGGCGGCACTCTGCTTCTCCTTCTCAGAAGCCGCAGCGGCCTGGCCCAGCGCCGCTCGAACAGCCAACTCGGAGTGGAGCCAGCCTGAGGCCAGCTCCAAGCGCCCGACCACAAGGCGTGGGTCCGCGCTCAGGAGATCCGCCTGCAGGTGGGTCATCTCTGAAAGAGCACGTTCCAAAGCAGCAGCAGGAGCAGCAGAATCAGGGAGCGAAGGTGCAGCAGTGGGAGGAAGCGACATCGTCACCAAGGCTTGGGAGATCGCGGGTTCCGGAGCAGCTGGGACCTCTTCAGCCGAGCCAGACGCCGGCACCTCAGGAGCCAGAGGGGCCACGAGGGCTGACTCCCCACGGCGATGCTCTTCATGGCCCCGCGTGGACGACCGGGCTGGGGAGATGCGGGCGCTGCTACCTCCTTTCTCTGCGGAGGGAGGCACGGCCGTCGTATCCTCCTTCCTCTTCTTCGCCGAAGATGTCGGCCTGATCAACCAAGGGCGAGCATCAGGGAATGACAAGAACAAGCGGGGACAAGACGAAGCTCAAGGCACTTACCGATCCATCGCGACGTATTCCACCTTCCACTTGGGGAGCTTGAAGCCCGAAAGTTGCGGAGCCCCGGAAGTAGGCGCGCGGATCCTGGTGGCAGAAGGCAGCTGAAAGATCGTGGATGTCGCCTAGAGGGGGTGAATAGGCGCTTTAAAATAATTACAGTTTGTCATTCTCACCATCTTTTGGCTGCACGTTGTATCGTTGACAATCAGGGAAGTTTGCTCCCGAACTCCTAGGGCTCGCCGTGTAGACACATTTTTCCATAGCAAACAGAGCCTCTTTGCCATCAAGGTCCTTGCCAACAGTGATCTCCTGGTTAATCGGATAATTGAGTCCGAGAAACAGAGAGTGTGAACCAAGGCTGTTTACCCGCCTCCAACAAAAAAATCCTAAAGGCCCCAACAAGCTGGTATCCTGCTCATAGACATAACAGCCACTGTCCGGATACTCACGTATTTCACGGTGCTTGTATACAGTGGGGTTTTTGCAATATAACTTTTCCGGTTCATCTATCCGAGTGATCATCAGTCTTTTGCCGTCGTCTGACCGAGCGAGGAACCAGTTGTGCTTCCCTTTTTTGGCAAAGGTGGTGTGATTACAAAGGGCAGTAACTGTAGGGACATTGCATCATATCTGTTGAGGATATAGACCTTAGAGTCACCCACCAGGAGGGGCCGGGTTACTCGTAGGGTCGTTGCAAGAAGCCCGGAGCCAAGTTTCAAGATAATGGGCCAGAGATGGGCTGAGACCCGGATATGGCTTAAAGCCCGTAGTTATCATCATTGTTATAGTAGACTTGTAGTGTAAGGCAAGTATTGTTTAGAGTCCGAGCCGGACGCTCTTATGAGCCGGCCGGGACTCTAAGGGCTGCTGGGCGTCAGCCTCCCTATATAAAGAGAGGACCCGGCAGCGGTTTAAGGGCGACAACAATCTCATCGAGAACCGGGCATAGCTATTTAGCTCCCTGGCGATTGTAACCCTAATCAATAACACCTCGAACTGGACGTAGGCTTTTACCTTCACCGTAAGGGGCCGAACCAGTATAAACCCTCGTGTTCCCTGTCCCGCATAACCCCTTCAAGCTTCCTAGTTGCGATGGCTCCACGACTAAGTCCTAGCTTAAGGACATCTGCCGTGACAATTCCACGACAGTTTGCGCCCACCGTGGGGCCCGCGCACGGTGGATTTGAGTTCTTGAAGGGCAGCTTCGAAGGGCTCAAGGGATACGCCGTAGGCCGGATGACCAAGAGTCGTCGCGGCAAGCTCTACATCGACGACGAGGACTGGGGCCCCGACGCCGGTTCAATTGAGTACGGGTGCCGGGTCCCCTTTGGTGGAATTCATGTCTTCATTGGCAAGGTTGGTGAGCCGGGCCCCGAGCCGGATCTCTGCGCCGATCTCATCGAAACGGCTCAGCGCGCGTGGCCCTAGTGGCTTATCTCGAGGCACAATGCTCCCCAATAAGCCACTAGGGCCACCGTAATCTCCTCACGCCCTCGCACAATGCAAGATGCCGTGATTCCACTAAGGGACCCTTGAGGGCGGTCACCGAACCCGTACAAATGGCAACCCTTGGGGGCGGTCACCGAACCTGTACACTTTGGCAACCCTTGGGGGTGGTCACCGGAACCCGTCAAATTGCTCAGGGCGATGTCCACAATATAATTGGAGACCCCGACGCTTGCCCGAAGCTTTACACCACAATGATTGAGCTCCGAACACCACCAACCGTCTAGGGCGCCCAAGCACCCAAGAGGAACAAGCTCAAGGGCACCAAGCACCCAAGAGTAATAAGCTTCGCAACTTGTAACTTCCACGTATCACCGTGGAGAACTCAAACCGATGCACCAAATGCAATGGCAAGGGCACACAGAGTGCCCAAGTCCTTCTCTCTCAAATCCCACCGAAGCAACTAATGCTAGGGAGGAAAATGAGAGGAAGAACAAGAAGGAGAACACCAAGAACTCCAAGATCTAGATCCAATGGGTTCCCCTCACATAGAGGAGAAAGTGATTGGTGGAAATGTGGATCTAGATCTCCTCTCTCTTTTCCCTCAAAAACTAGCAAGAATCCATGGAGGGATTGAGAGTTAGCAAGCTCGAAGAAGGTCAACAATGGGGGAAGAACACGAGCTCAAAGGATAAGGTTCATTGGGGAAGAAGACCTCCTTATATAGTGGGGGGAACAATCCAACCGTTACCCTCACTCCAGCCCCACAGAGAGCGGTACTACCGCTTGGCCAGCGGTATTACCGCTTGCCCCTATAAGCGGTACTACCGCTCCCCCTCGCGGTACTGCCGCTGGGCCTAGAGCGGTACTACCGCGGTGGCAGGGCGGTACTACCGCAAATGAGTGGTACTACAGCCCCCACTGCCGCGGCTAGCACCGTAAAGCCCGACACGAAAACAGACCCCTCGAATCGAGGCGGTACTAGCACGAGACCGCAGCGGTACTATGGCTGGGGGCTACCAGCGGTACTACCGCTCTAGAGCGGTACTAACGCTCTTATGAGCCGGCCGGGACTCTAAGGGCTGCTGGGCGTCAGCCTCCCTATATAAAGAGAGGACCCGGCAGCGGTTTAAGGGCGACAACAATCTCATCGAGAACCGGGCATAGCTATTTAGCTCCCTGGCGATTGTAACCCTAATCAATAACACCTCGAACTGGACGTAGGCTTTTACCTTCACCGTAAGGGGCCGAACCAGTATAAACCCTCGTGTTCCCTGTCCCGCATAACCCCTTCAAGCTTCCTAGTTGCGATGGCTCCACGACTAAGTCCTAGCTTAAGGACATCTGCCGTGACAATTCCACGACAGTTTGCGCCCGCCGTGGGGCCCGCGCACGGTGGATTTGAGTTCTTGAAGGGCAGCTTCGAAGGGCTCAAGGGATACGCCGTAGGCCGGATGACCAAGAGTCGTCGCGGCAAGCTCTACATCGACGACGAGGACTGGGGCCCCGACGCCGGTTCAATTGAGTACGGGTGCCGGGTCCCCTTTGGTGGAATTCATGTCTTCATTGGCAAGGTTGGTGAGCCGGGCCCCGAGCCGGATCTCTGCGCCGATCTCATCGAAACGGCTCAGCGCGCGTGACCCTAGTGGCTTATCTCGAGGCACAATGCTCCCCAATAAGCCACTAGGGCCACCGTAATCTCCTCACGCCCTCGCACAATGCAAGATGCCGTGATTCCACTAAGGGACCCTTGAGGGCGGTCACCGAACCCGTACAAATGGCAACCCTTGGGGGCGGTCACCGAACCTGTACACTTTGGCAACCCTTGGGGGTGGTCACCGGAACCCGTCAAATTGCTCGGGGCGATGTCCACAATATAATTGGAGACCCCGACGCTTGCCCGAAGCTTTACACCACAATGATTGAGCTCCGAACACCACCAACCGTCTAGGGCGCCCAAGCACCCAAGAGGAACAAGCTCAAGGGCACCAAGCACCCAAGAGTAATAAGCTTCGCAACTTGTAACTTCCACGTATCACCGTGGAGAACTCAAACCGATGCACCAAATGCAATGGCAAGGGCACACAGAGTGCCCAAGTCCTTCTCTCTCAAATCCCACCGAAGCAACTAATGCTAGGGAGGAAAATGAGAGGAAGAACAAGAAGGAGAACACCAAGAACTCCAAGATCTAGATCCAATGGGTTCCCCTCACATAGAGGAGAAAGTGATTGGTGGAAATGTGGATCTAGATCTCCTCTCTCTTTTCCCTCAAAAACTAGCAAGAATCCATGGAGGGATTGAGAGTTAGCAAGCTCGAAGAAGGTCAACAATGGGGGAAGAACACGAGCTCAAAGGATAAGGTTCATTGGGGAAGAAGACCTCCTTATATAGTGGGGGGAACAATCCAACCGTTACCCTCACTCCAGCCCCACAGAGAGCGGTACTACCGCTTGGCCAGCGGTATTACCGCTTGCCCCTATAAGCGGTACTACCGCTCCCCCTCGCGGTACTGCCGCTGGGCCTAGAGCGGTACTACCGCGGTGGCAGGGCGGTACTACCGCAAATGAGTGGTACTACAGCCCCCACTGCCGCGGCTAGTACCGTAAAGCCCGACACGAAAACAGACCCCTCGAATCGAGGCGGTACTAGCACGAGACCGCAGCGGTACTATGGCTGGGGGCTACCAGCGGTACTACCGCTCTAGAGCGGTACTACCGCTTGTAGCACCCAAGCGGTACTACCACTCTGGCCCGCGGTACTACCGCTAGGAAACCAAAACTTCCATAACTTCTGCATATGAGCTCCGAATTGAGCAAACTCAAGCTTGTTGGATAGAGGAAGACGAGTAGCATCAAAACAGCATAACCGAGAAGAACCGGCATAACCTCCAACATCGAAAACATCGTAGAAGATGCGAGTGAACTCCGTTTTCGATGAACTCGAGCTTGTCATCAAGATGACCATAAGCTCCAAAACTCACAAAGAGAAGAACCAATAAAGATGATGCAAGGATGCAATGGTTTGAGCTCTCTATGAACGATACGATCAAGCTACTCATCGAGAGCCCCCCTTGATAGTACGGCAATCGATCCTATAACCCGGTCTCCCACCTACCATCATGAGACAGGTAAAATAGAAAACCTATCAAGAGCAAACCTTTCCCTTGCACATGGTCCACTTGAGCTAGATGATGACGATCTTGACTCCCTCAAGTTGGACCACCTTTCTTGGTTGCGTTGGCTCGATGAAGACTAGTTGATTGCTCCCCCATGCTCCACTATGGGTGAGCCACTCTTCCGCACATCTTCACAAGTCCATTGTCACCACAATGGACAGCAAGCTTCAAGCATTTGATCTCTTCATGATGCTTCACTTGAACTTGCACACCGCAACATCTTCACAAGTCCATTGTCACCACAATGGACGGCAAGCTTCAAGCATTTGATCTCTTCATGATGCTTCACTTGAACTTGCACACCGCAACCTAAACCCACAAAGAACTCTCACGAAGATCATGGGTTAGTACACAAAGCGTAATTGACAATGCTCACCACACCATGGGATCGCTTGATCCCTCTCGGTACATCTTCTACGCTTTGTGAGTTGATCAAGTTGATTCACTCTTGACTTAGTCTTGATCAACCATGAATCTTTTCAACTCTCTTCATTTGGATGATGTCTTGAAGATATACATGAATGATCACACAATCTTCTTCTCCAAGACATGCTTGTAATAAGCTGAACTCTCACATGACCACCCTTTGGATAATTCCTTAATAACACCTTGGTCACCACATAAACTCCTTGAAACCAACACATGAACTTCAAGAAATGCCTATGGACAAATCCTTCAAATATAACTCAAGGCAACCATTAGTCCATAGAGATTGTCATCAATTACCAAAACCAAACATGGGGGCACCGCATGTTCTTTCAGCAGCGCAGCAGGGGGGCTGGAGGTAGCTTCAGGCGGCGTCGAGACGGGGGCAACATCCCGAGAGATCGGTGACGACCTACTCCTCATCGGGCTGAGGGGCTGCTCCCTCTCCCCTTGGCGGGCGTCGGCCTCGGCATCGTCAGGAACGGCGCGGAGGATCTCGGCCTTGTTCAGAGGGGAAGTGTCCCCCACCTCTTCCAGAGTCTTCTCCGAGTCCACCTCCTCTTCCCCTTCCCCACAGGACTCGTCAGAAGACACCTCCACGGGCTTCGGCGATGCGGGGGCTCCTGTGGGTGCCGGCGGCACCAGCCCGCGCGCGTCAAAGGTCGGCCTGGAGGCGACGAATTCCTCCCGATCCCTACGCTGGAACAGGGGAATGAAGGCGTTTGGCGGGTACTCCTGATTGTCCCCAACTATGAGGCGCAGAATAGCAGCCAATTCATCGTCAGGCAGGGCCCCCGGCCTCAGGCGGGTCTTGTTTCCCTCTTCTTCAAGCTCCCACAAAGGGCGTGCGTGCGCCTGGAGTGAGGCGAGGAAGAAGCAATGAAGGCAAGTGCTGCCTGCGCCAGTCTTTTGTCAGGTCAAGCAGTTGCCGAGGCAGCATGGGGAAGCGGAGACGCCCATGTCCAATCAACCGCCACGCATCAACCGAGGCCGCAGGCTTTTGGGGCCCGCGGTGCTCCGTACTTGACCCTTGGCTTCGCTGCGAAGCCAAGCCCGAGCGCACCTTGGGCCCGGGGGCTACTGTCGGCATTTTGGGAACGGGGGTCCCCAGACTTGCCTGCCTGTGGCCCACGACGTGGCTAAGTCAGCAGGCCGTACGGCCCATCTTCATCAACAAGGCATCCAAGACCCTCCCGAGGGGCCAAGCCTCGCGAGGCGGACCACGCAAGACCTCCTCAGGAGTGGCCTAGTCAGGTAGGCTCACGAGGAACGGAGATATCAAGGCGGGGCAAACCTCATGAGGCTCTCGTGACGTGAGCCATGATGATCGACACCAGGCGGGCGCCAGCGCGCATAGCATCATTGTTTCCTCTTTGGTGCTAAGGAGGCCAGCGCAGGCGAGGAGTACCGAGGCATCAGGCAAAGGTTGCTATATCGGTGCAACAAGACCAAGACCAGGAGGACGGCAAGGCGGAGGTCATCATGGAGCCCAAGACGGCGTCACCACCAGAGCCTTTCGCAGGCGAAGACCACTTTTGTCAGGATAGCTTGTACTAGCTGTCCCCCTTTAAATTTGCCCGCCGTTGTTGGCTCCCTTCCCGCTCAACATTTGGGAAGAGGACCAGGGCCTATATAAGTAGAGCTAGCTACCATAGTGAGAGAGATGGGATGGAGCAGTTCACCTAGCTCTCACCCGCCAAGTCACCAAGCACAAGAACACCTCAACCTCAGGAGGCTGTTCTTTCCCTTGTACTGTTCTTCATCAGCCCAAGAGGCAATCCACCACCACCACACTGAAGTAGGGTATTACACCACAACGGTGGCCCGA
This sequence comes from Aegilops tauschii subsp. strangulata, assembly GCF_002575655.3. Classification (NCBI taxonomy): domain Eukaryota; kingdom Viridiplantae; phylum Streptophyta; class Magnoliopsida; order Poales; family Poaceae; genus Aegilops; species Aegilops tauschii. The sequence continues at coordinate 449,177,084 of NC_053037.3, forward strand.
ACCAGTATAAATCTCATGTCTCTTTCTGTTGCGAGTTCGTCGAGTTCGTCCGCGAGATCTTAGCGAGCTAGGGCGTAGATCGGTAGGAGGGAAAGACTTCGCGCGCACCCAAGTGTTCGAACCTTAAGGGTTTGCCGGAACCCCACATCCGACAGAACTGGAGTAGGAATCGAGATTCCAGAGGTGGGGAGGGGCGGGAGATTGGGGATGAAAATGTAGCTTGAATTTCAAACACGCGCCAATATGCTCTCGGCGCGCAAGCGCACGAAAACACAGGTGGCGCCCACATGTCAGCCTAAGTGTCCTTATTCTTTCTTTTTTGGAGAGCCCGGCCTTTTTTTAGGATCTTTTGAGAGCCCGGCCTGAGAGTCATAATTGACCTGTTTGGCATTGCGTTACTACTCGGCCCATATTCAATGACACCTCACTGGCCCAAACAAGTGTACATCATCAAAAAGACACTGAGCTCAAATTATATAACTTGAAAAAAGGAGATACACTCTGAACACTGGAGAATGGTGATGCCCTCATTTAGCCGACCAGTAGTTCGAGACAATAAACAGTTCGAAACAACGATATATACAACATTCAAACACTGACTAGTGACTACTACTGACATAAACAGCAAGACATGATAGTTCATAAGAAGTCTTGCTGACGAGAATGACATTCTAAACAGAGGCAACTATTACATAGTAAGAGTGACATAGACGAGGATGACCAAATGACAAGGAATATGCATAACAAAAGAAAGAACTACCCATCCAGAACAAGCAGCAAACACAACAAAGTCATTCGAAGAGATGATCCAACACCATCATAATTTGCAGCCCCGCTTCAACGACCAATGATCCGGAGACACCAGTACTCCACCCTTTCGATGCAACAGCCCAATTACCTATCAACCTGAAGGCTTGAACCACATCACTGCCTATCGTAATTGAGACATCCAAGGATCAAAGTTAATCCGGATGCCTTTGTCATTCTCACCATCTTTTGGCTGCACGTTGTATCGTTGACAATCAGGGAAGTTTGCTCCCGAACTCCTAGGGCTCGCCGTGTAGACACATTTTTCCATAGCAAACAGAGCCTCTTTGCCATCAAGGTCCTTGCCAACAGTGATCTCCTGGTTAATCGGATAATTGAGTCCGAGAAACAGAGAGTGTGAACCAAGGCTGTTTACCCGCCTCCAACAAAAAAATCCTAAAGGCCCCAACAAGCTGGTATCCTGCTCATAGACATAACAGCCACTGTCCGGATACTCACGTATTTCACGGTGCTTGTATACAGTGGGGTTTTTGCAATATAACTTTTCCGGTTCATCTATCCGAGTGATCATCAGTCTTTTGCCGTCGTCTGACCGAGCGAGGAACCAGTTGTGCTTCCCTTTTTTGGCAAAGGTGGTGTGATTACAAAGGGCAGTAACTGTAGGGACATTGCATCATATCTGTTGAGGATATAGACCTTAGAGTCACCCACCAGGAGGGGCCGGGTTACTCGTAGGGTCGTTGCAAGAAGCCCGGAGCCAAGTTTCAAGATAATGGGCCAGAGATGGGCTGAGACCCGGATATGGCTTAAAGCCCGTAGTTATCATCATTGTTATAGTAGACTTGTAGTGTAAGGCAAGTATTGTTTAGAGTCCGAGCCGGACGCTCTTATGAGCCGGCCGGGACTCTAAGGGCTGCTGGGCGTCAGCCTCCCTATATAAAGAGAGGACCCGGCAGCGGTTTAAGGGCGACAACAATCTCATCGAGAACCGGGCATAGCTATTTAGCTCCCTGGCGATTGTAACCCTAATCAATAACACCTCGAACTGGACGTAGGCTTTTACCTTCACCGTAAGGGGCCGAACCAGTATAAACCCTCGTGTTCCCTGTCCCGCATAACCCCTTCAAGCTTCCTAGTTGCGATGGCTCCACGACTAAGTCCTAGCTTAAGGACATCTGCCGTGACAATTCCACGACAGTTTGCGCCCACCGTGGGGCCCGCGCACGGTGGATTTGAGTTCTTGAAGGGCAGCTTCGAAGGGCTCAAGGGATACGCCGTAGGCCGGATGACCAAGAGTCGTCGCGGCAAGCTCTACATCGACGACGAGGACTGGGGCCCCGACGCCGGTTCAATTGAGTACGGGTGCCGGGTCCCCTTTGGTGGAATTCATGTCTTCATTGGCAAGGTTGGTGAGCCGGGCCCCGAGCCGGATCTCTGCGCCGATCTCATCGAAACGGCTCAGCGCGCGTGGCCCTAGTGGCTTATCTCGAGGCACAATGCTCCCCAATAAGCCACTAGGGCCACCGTAATCTCCTCACGCCCTCGCACAATGCAAGATGCCGTGATTCCACTAAGGGACCCTTGAGGGCGGTCACCGAACCCGTACAAATGGCAACCCTTGGGGGCGGTCACCGAACCTGTACACTTTGGCAACCCTTGGGGGTGGTCACCGGAACCCGTCAAATTGCTCGGGGCGATGTCCACAATATAATTGGAGACCCCGACGCTTGCCCGAAGCTTTACACCACAATGATTGAGCTCCGAACACCACCAACCGTCTAGGGCGCCCAAGCACCCAAGAGGAACAAGCTCAAGGGCACCAAGCACCCAAGAGTAATAAGCTTCGCAACTTGTAACTTCCACGTATCACCGTGGAGAACTCAAACCGATGCACCAAATGCAATGGCAAGGGCACACAGAGTGCCCAAGTCCTTCTCTCTCAAATCCCACCGAAGCAACTAATGCTAGGGAGGAAAATGAGAGGAAGAACAAGAAGGAGAACACCAAGAACTCCAAGATCTAGATCCAATGGGTTCCCCTCACATAGAGGAGAAAGTGATTGGTGGAAATGTGGATCTAGATCTCCTCTCTCTTTTCCCTCAAAAACTAGCAAGAATCCATGGAGGGATTGAGAGTTAGCAAGCTCGAAGAAGGTCAACAATGGGGGAAGAACACGAGCTCAAAGGATAAGGTTCATTGGGGAAGAAGACCTCCTTATATAGTGGGGGGAACAATCCAACCGTTACCCTCACTCCAGCCCCACAGAGAGCGGTACTACCGCTTGGCCAGCGGTATTACCGCTTGCCCCTATAAGCGGTACTACCGCTCCCCCTCGCGGTACTGCCGCTGGGCCTAGAGCGGTACTACCGCGGTGGCAGGGCGGTACTACCGCAAATGAGTGGTACTACAGCCCCCACTGCCGCGGCTAGCACCGTAAAGCCCGACACGAAAACAGACCCCTCGAATCGAGGCGGTACTAGCACGAGACCGCAGCGGTACTATGGCTGGGGGCTACCAGCGGTACTACCGCTCTAGAGCGGTACTAACGCTCTTATGAGCCGGCCGGGACTCTAAGGGCTGCTGGGCGTCAGCCTCCCTATATAAAGAGAGGACCCGGCAGCGGTTTAAGGGCGACAACAATCTCATCGAGAACCGGGCATAGCTATTTAGCTCCCTGGCGATTGTAACCCTAATCAATAACACCTCGAACTGGACGTAGGCTTTTACCTTCACCGTAAGGGGCCGAACCAGTATAAACCCTCGTGTTCCCTGTCCCGCATAACCCCTTCAAGCTTCCTAGTTGCGATGGCTCCACGACTAAGTCCTAGCTTAAGGACATCTGCCGTGACAATTCCACGACAGTTTGCGCCCACCGTGGGGCCCGCGCACGGTGGATTTGAGTTCTTGAAGGGCAGCTTCGAAGGGCTCAAGGGATACGCCGTAGGCCGGATGACCAAGAGTCGTCGCGGCAAGCTCTACATCGACGACGAGGACTGGGGCCCCGACGCCGGTTCAATTGAGTACGGGTGCCGGGTCCCCTTTGGTGGAATTCATGTCTTCATTGGCAAGGTTGGTGAGCCGGGCCCCGAGCCGGATCTCTGCGCCGATCTCATCGAAACGGCTCAGCGCGCGTGACCCTAGTGGCTTATCTCGAGGCACAATGCTCCCCAATAAGCCACTAGGGCCACCGTAATCTCCTCACGCCCTCGCACAATGCAAGATGCCGTGATTCCACTAAGGGACCCTTGAGGGCGGTCACCGAACCCGTACAAATGGCAACCCTTGGGGGCGGTCACCGAACCTGTACACTTTGGCAACCCTTGGGGGTGGTCACCGGAACCCGTCAAATTGCTCGGGGCGATGTCCACAATATAATTGGAGACCCCGACGCTTGCCCGAAGCTTTACACCACAATGATTGAGCTCCGAACACCACCAACCGTCTAGGGCGCCCAAGCACCCAAGAGGAACAAGCTCAAGGGCACCAAGCACCCAAGAGTAATAAGCTTCGCAACTTGTAACTTCCACGTATCACCGTGGAGAACTCAAACCGATGCACCAAATGCAATGGCAAGGGCACACAGAGTGCCCAAGTCCTTCTCTCTCAAATCCCACCGAAGCAACTAATGCTAGGGAGGAAAATGAGAGGAAGAACAAGAAGGAGAACACCAAGAACTCCAAGATCTAGATCCAATGGGTTCCCCTCACATAGAGGAGAAAGTGATTGGTGGAAATGTGGATCTAGATCTCCTCTCTCTTTTCCCTCAAAAACTAGCAAGAATCCATGGAGGGATTGAGAGTTAGCAAGCTCGAAGAAGGTCAACAATGGGGGAAGAACACGAGCTCAAAGGATAAGGTTCATTGGGGAAGAAGACCTCCTTATATAGTGGGGGGAACAATCCAACCGTTACCCTCACTCCAGCCCCACAGAGAGCGGTACTACCGCTTGGCCAGCGGTATTACCGCTTGCCCCTATAAGCGGTACTACCGCTCCCCCTCGCGGTACTGCCGCTGGGCCTAGAGCGGTACTACCGCGGTGGCAGGGCGGTACTACCGCAAATGAGTGGTACTACAGCCCCCACTGCCGCGGCTAGTACCGTAAAGCCCGACACGAAAACAGACCCCTCGAATCGAGGCGGTACTAGCACGAGACCGCAGCGGTACTATGGCTGGGGGCTACCAGCGGTACTACCGCTCTAGAGCGGTACTACCGCTTGTAGCACCCAAGCGGTACTACCACTCTGGCCCGCGGTACTACCGCTAGGAAACCAAAACTTCCATAACTTCTGCATATGAGCTCCGAATTGAGCAAACTCAAGCTTGTTGGATAGAGGAAGACGAGTAGCATCAAAACAGCATAACCGAGAAGAACCGGCATAACCTCCAACATCGAAAACATCATAGAAGATGCGAGTGAACTCCGTTTTCGATGAACTCGAGCTTGTCATCAAGATGACCATAAGCTCCAAAACTCACAAAGAGAAGAACCAATAAAGATGATGCAAGGATGCAATGGTTTGAGCTCTCTATGAACGATACGATCAAGCTACTCATCGAGAGCCCCCCTTGATAGTACGGCAATCGATCCTATAACCCGGTCTCCCACCTACCATCATGAGACAGGTAAAATAGAAAACCTATCAAGAGCAAACCTTTCCCTTGCACATGGTCCACTTGAGCTAGATGATGACGATCTTGACTCCCTCAAGTTGGACCACCTTTCTTGGTTGCGTTGGCTCGATGAAGACTAGTTGATTGCTCCCCCATGCTCCACTATGGGTGAGCCACTCTTCCGCACATCTTCACAAGTCCATTGTCACCACAATGGACAGCAAGCTTCAAGCATTTGATCTCTTCATGATGCTTCACTTGAACTTGCACACCGCAACATCTTCACAAGTCCATTGTCACCACAATGGACGGCAAGCTTCAAGCATTTGATCTCTTCATGATGCTTCACTTGAACTTGCACACCGCAACCTAAACCCACAAAGAACTCTCACGAAGATCATGGGTTAGTACACAAAGCGTAATTGACAATGCTCACCACACCATGGGATCGCTTGATCCCTCTCGGTACATCTTCTACGCTTTGTGAGTTGATCAAGTTGATTCACTCTTGACTTAGTCTTGATCAACCATGAATCTTTTCAACTCTCTTCATTTGGATGATGTCTTGAAGATATACATGAATGATCACACAATCTTCTTCTCCAAGACATGCTTGTAATAAGCTGAACTCTCACATGACCACCCTTTGGATAATTCCTTAATAACACCTTGGTCACCACATAAACTCCTTGAAACCAACACATGAACTTCAAGAAATGCCTATGGACAAATCCTTCAAATATAACTCAAGGCAACCATTAGTCCATAGAGATTGTCATCAATTACCAAAACCAAACATGGGGGCACCGCATGTTCTTTCAGCAGCGCAGCAGGGGGGCTGGAGGTAGCTTCAGGCGGCGTCGAGACGGGGGCAACATCCCGAGAGATCGGTGACGACCTACTCCTCATCGGGCTGAGGGGCTGCTCCCTCTCCCCTTGGCGGGCGTCGGCCTCGGCATCGTCAGGAACGGCGCGGAGGATCTCGGCCTTGTTCAGAGGGGAAGTGTCCCCCACCTCTTCCAGAGTCTTCTCCGAGTCCACCTCCTCTTCCCCTTCCCCACAGGACTCGTCAGAAGACACCTCCACGGGCTTCGGCGATGCGGGGGCTCCTGTGGGTGCCGGCGGCACCAGCCCGCGCGCGTCAAAGGTCGGCCTGGAGGCGACGAATTCCTCCCGATCCCTACGCTGGAACAGGGGAATGAAGGCGTTTGGCGGGTACTCCTGATTGTCCCCAACTATGAGGCGCAGAATAGCAGCCAATTCATCGTCAGGCAGGGCCCCCGGCCTCAGGCGGGTCTTGTTTCCCTCTTCTTCAAGCTCCCACAAAGGGCGTGCGTGCGCCTGGAGTGAGGCGAGGAAGAAGCAATGAAGGCAAGTGCTGCCTGCGCCAGTCTTTTGTCAGGTCAAGCAGTTGCCGAGGCAGCATGGGGAAGCGGAGACGCCCATGTCCAATCAACCGCCACGCATCAACCGAGGCCGCAGGCTTTTGGGGCCCGCGGTGCTCCGTACTTGACCCTTGGCTTCGCTGCGAAGCCAAGCCCGAGCGCACCTTGGGCCCGGGGGCTACTGTCGGCATTTTGGGAACGGGGGTCCCCAGACTTGCCTGCCTGTGGCCCACGACGTGGCTAAGTCAGCAGGCCGTACGGCCCATCTTCATCAACAAGGCATCCAAGACCCTCCCGAGGGGCCAAGCCTCGCGAGGCGGACCACGCAAGACCTCCTCAGGAGTGGCCTAGTCAGGTAGGCTCACGAGGAACGGAGATATCAAGGCGGGGCAAACCTCATGAGGCTCTCGTGACGTGAGCCATGATGATCGACACCAGGCGGGCGCCAGCGCGCATAGCATCATTGTTTCCTCTTTGGTGCTAAGGAGGCCAGCGCAGGCGAGGAGTACCGAGGCATCAGGCAAAGGTTGCTATATCGGTGCAACAAGACCAAGACCAGGAGGACGGCAAGGCGGAGGTCATCATGGAGCCCAAGACGGCGTCACCACCAGAGCCTTTCGCAGGCGAAGACCACTTTTGTCAGGATAGCTTGTACTAGCTGTCCCCCTTTAAATTTGCCCGCCGTTGTTGGCTCCCTTCCCGCTCAACATTTGGGAAGAGGACCAGGGCTTATATAAGTAGAGCTAGCTACCATAGTGAGAGAGATGGGATGGAGCAGTTCACCTAGCTCTCACCCGCCAAGTCACCAAGCACAAGAACACCTCAACCTCAGGAGGCTGTTCTTTCCCTTGTACTGTTCTTCATCAGCCCAAGAGGCAATCCACCACCACCACACTGAAGTAGGGTATTACACCACAACGGTGGCCCGAACCAGTATAAATCTCATGTCTCTTTCTGTTGCGAGTTCGTCGAGTTCGTCCGCGAGATCTTAGCGAGCTAGGGCGTAGATCGGTAGGAGGGAAAGACTTCGCGCGCACCCAAGTGTTCGAACCTTAAGGGTTTGCCGGAACCCCACATCCGACAGAACTGGAGTAGGAATCGAGATTCCAGAGGTGGGGAGGGGCGGGAGATTGGGGATGAAAATGTAGCTTGAATTTCAAACACGCGCCAATATGCTCTCGGCGCGCAAGCGCACGAAAACACAGGTGGCGCCCACATGTCAGCCTAAGTGTCCTTATTCTTTCTTTTTTGGAGAGCCCGGCCTTTTTTTAGGATCTTTTGAGAGCCCGGCCTGAGAGTCATAATTGACCTGTTTGGCATTGCGTTACTACTCGGCCCATATTCAATGACACCTCACTGGCCCAAACAAGTGTACATCATCAAAAAGACACTGAGCTCAAATTATATAACTTGAAAAAAGGAGATACACTCTGAACACTGGAGAATGGTGATGCCCTCATTTAGCCGACCAGTAGTTCGAGACAATAAACAGTTCGAAACAACGATATATACAACATTCAAACACTGACTAGTGACTACTACTGACATAAACAGCAAGACATGATAGTTCATAAGAAGTCTTGCTGACGAGAATGACATTCTAAACAGAGGCAACTATTACATAGTAAGAGTGACATAGACGAGGATGACCAAATGACAAGGAATATGCATAACAAAAGAAAGAACTACCCATCCAGAACAAGCAGCAAACACAACAAAGTCATTCGAAGAGATGATCCAACACCATCATAATTTGCAGCCCCGCTTCAACGACCAATGATCCGGAGACACCAGTACTCCACCCTTTCGATGCAACAGCCCAATTACCTATCAACCTGAAGGCTTGAACCACATCACTGCCTATCGTAATTGAGACATCCAAGGATCAAAGTTAATCCGGATGCCTTTGTCATTCTCACCATCTTTTGGCTGCACGTTGTATCGTTGACAATCAGGGAAGTTTGCTCCCGAACTCCTAGGGCTCGCCGTGTAGACACATTTTTCCATAGCAAACAGAGCCTCTTTGCCATCAAGGTCCTTGCCAACAGTGATCTCCTGGTTAATCGGATAATTGAGTCCGAGAAACAGAGAGTGTGAACCAAGGCTGTTTACCCGCCTCCAACAAAAAAATCCTAAAGGCCCCAACAAGCTGGTATCCTGCTCATAGACATAACAGCCACTGTCCGGATACTCACGTATTTCACGGTGCTTGTATACAGTGGGGTTTTTGCAATATAACTTTTCCGGTTCATCTATCCGAGTGATCATCAGTCTTTTGCCGTCGTCTGACCGAGCGAGGAACCAGTTGTGCTTCCCTTTTTTGGCAAAGGTGGTGTGATTACAAAGGGCAGTAACTGTAGGGACATTGCATCATATCTGTTGAGGATATAGACCTTAGAGTCACCCACCAGGAGGGGCCGGGTTACTCGTAGGGTCGTTGCAAGAAGCCCGGAGCCAAGTTTCAAGATAATGGGCCAGAGATGGGCTGAGACCCGGATATGGCTTAAAGCCCGTAGTTATCATCATTGTTATAGTAGACTTGTAGTGTAAGGCAAGTATTGTTTAGAGTCCGAGCCGGACGCTCTTATGAGCCGGCCGGGACTCTAAGGGCTGCTGGGCGTCAGCCTCCCTATATAAAGAGAGGACCCGGCAGCGGTTTAAGGGCGACAACAATCTCATCGAGAACCGGGCATAGCTATTTAGCTCCCTGGCGATTGTAACCCTAATCAATAACACCTCGAACTGGACGTAGGCTTTTACCTTCACCGTAAGGGGCCGAACCAGTATAAACCCTCGTGTTCCCTGTCCCGCATAACCCCTTCAAGCTTCCTAGTTGCGATGGCTCCACGACTAAGTCCTAGCTTAAGGACATCTGCCGTGACAATTCCACGACAGTTTGCGCCCACCGTGGGGCCCGCGCACGGTGGATTTGAGTTCTTGAAGGGCAGCTTCGAAGGGCTCAAGGGATACGCCGTAGGCCGGATGACCAAGAGTCGTCGCGGCAAGCTCTACATCGACGACGAGGACTGGGGCCCCGACGCCGGTTCAATTGAGTACGGGTGCCGGGTCCCCTTTGGTGGAATTCATGTCTTCATTGGCAAGGTTGGTGAGCCGGGCCCCGAGCCGGATCTCTGCGCCGATCTCATCGAAACGGCTCAGCGCGCGTGGCCCTAGTGGCTTATCTCGAGGCACAATGCTCCCCAATAAGCCACTAGGGCCACCGTAATCTCCTCACGCCCTCGCACAATGCAAGATGCCGTGATTCCACTAAGGGACCCTTGAGGGCGGTCACCGAACCCGTACAAATGGCAGCCCTTGGGGGCGGTCACTGAACCTGTACACTTTGGCAACCCTTGGGGGTGGTCACCGGAACCCGTCAAATTGCTCGGGGCGATGTCCACAATATAATTGGAGACCCCGACGCTTGCCCGAAGCTTTACACCACAATGATTGAGCTCCGAACACCACCAACCGTCTAGGGCGCCCAAGCACCCAAGAGGAACAAGCTCAAGGGCACCAAGCACCCAAGAGTAATAAGCTTCGCAACTTGTAACTTCCACGTATCACCGTGGAGAACTCAAACCGATGCACCAAATGCAATGGCAATGGCACACAGAGTGCCCAAGTCCTTCTCTCTCAAATCCCACCGAAGCAACTAATGCTAGGGAGGAAAATGAGAGGAAGAACAAGAAGGAGAACACCAAGAACTCCAAGATCTAGATCCAATGGGTTCCCCTCACATAGAGGAGAAAGTGATTGGTGGAAATGTGGATCTAGATCTCCTCTCTCTTTTCCCTCAAAAACTAGCAAGAATCCATGGAGGGATTGAGAGTTAGCAAGCTCGAAGAAGGTCAACAATGGGGGAAGAACACGAGCTCAAAGGATAAGGTTCATTGGGGAAGAAGACCTCCTTATATAGTGGGGGGAACAATCCAACCGTTACCCTCACTCCAGCCCCACAGAGAGCGGTACTACCGCTTGGCCAGCGGTATTACCGCTTGCCCCTATAAGCGGTACTACCGCTCCCCCTCGCGGTACTGCCGCTGGGCCTAGAGCGGTACTACCGCGGTGGCAGGGCGGTACTACCGCAAATGAGTGGTACTACAGCCCCCACTGCCGCGGCTAGCACCGTAAAGCCCGACACGAAAACAGACCCCTCGAATCGAGGCGGTACTAGCACGAGACCGCAGCGGTACTATGGCTGGGGGCTACCAGCGGTACTACCGCTCTAGAGCGGTACTAACGCTCTTATGAGCCGGCCGGGACTCTAAGGGCTGCTGGGCGTCAGCCTCCCTATATAAAGAGAGGACCCGGCAGCGGTTTAAGGGCGACAACAATCTCATCGAGAACCGGGCATAGCTATTTAGCTCCCTGGCGATTGTAACCCTAATCAATAACACCTCGAACTGGACGTAGGCTTTTACCTTCACCGTAAGGGGCCGAACCAGTATAAACCCTCGTGTTCCCTGTCCCGCATAACCCCTTCAAGCTTCCTAGTTGCGATGGCTCCACGACTAAGTCCTAGCTTAAGGACATCTGCCGTGACAATTCCACGACAGTTTGCGCCCACCGTGGGGCCCGCGCACGGTGGATTTGAGTTCTTGAAGGGCAGCTTCGAAGGGCTCAAGGGATACGCCGTAGGCCGGATGACCAAGAGTCGTCGCGGCAAGCTCTACATCGACGACGAGGACTGGGGCCCCGACGCCGGTTCAATTGAGTACGGGTGCCGGGTCCCCTTTGGTGGAATTCATGTCTTCATTGGCAAGGTTGGTGAGCCGGGCCCCGAGCCGGATCTCTGCGCCGATCTCATCGAAACGGCTCAGCGCGCGTGACCCTAGTGGCTTATCTCGAGGCACAATGCTCCCCAATAAGCCACTAGGGCCACCGTAATCTCCTCACGCCCTCGCACAATGCAAGATGCCGTGATTCCACTAAGGGACCCTTGAGGGCGGTCACCGAACCCGTACAAATGGCAACCCTTGGGGGCGGTCACCGAACCTGTACACTTTGGCAACCCTTGGGGGTGGTCACCGGAACCCGTCAAATTGCTCGGGGCGATGTCCACAATATAATTGGAGACCCCGACGCTTGCCCGAAGCTTTACACCACAATGATTGAGCTCCGAACACCACCAACCGTCTAGGGCGCCCAAGCACCCAAGAGGAACAAGCTCAAGGGCACCAAGCACCCAAGAGTAATAAGCTTCGCAACTTGTAACTTCCACGTATCACCGTGGAGAACTCAAACCGATGCACCAAATGCAATGGCAAGGGCACACAGAGTGCCCAAGTCCTTCTCTCTCAAATCCCACCGAAGCAACTAATGCTAGGGAGGAAAATGAGAGGAAGAACAAGAAGGAGAACACCAAGAACTCCAAGATCTAGATCCAATGGGTTCCCCTCACATAGAGGAGAAAGTGATTGGTGGAAATGTGGATCTAGATCTCCTCTCTCTTTTCCCTCAAAAACTAGCAAGAATCCATGGAGGGATTGAGAGTTAGCAAGCTCGAAGAAGGTCAACAATGGGGGAAGAACACGAGCTCAAAGGATAAGGTTCATTGGGGAAGAAGACCTCCTTATATAGTGGGGGGAACAATCCAACCGTTACCCTCACTCCAGCCCCACAGAGAGCGGTACTACCGCTTGGCCAGCGGTATTACCGCTTGCCCCTATAAGCGGTACTACCGCTCCCCCTCGCGGTACTGCCGCTGGGCCTAGAGCGGTACTACCGCGGTGGCAGGGCGGTACTACCGCAAATGAGTGGTACTACAGCCCCCACTGCCGCGGCTAGCACCGTAAAGCCCGACACGAAAACAGACCCCTCGAATCGAGGCGGTACTAGCACGAGACCGCAGCGGTACTATGGCTGGGGGCTACCAGCGGTACTACCGCTCTAGAGCGGTACTAACGCTCTTATGAGCCGGCCGGGACTCTAAGGGCTGCTGGGCGTCAGCCTCCCTATATAAAGAGAGGACCCGGCAGCGGTTTAAGGGCGACAACAATCTCATCGAGAACCGGGCATAGCTATTTAGCTCCCTGGCGATTGTAACCCTAATCAATAACACCTCGAACTGGACGTAGGCTTTTACCTTCACCGTAAGGGGCCGAACCAGTATAAACCCTCGTGTTCCCTGTCCCGCATAACCCCTTCAAGCTTCCTAGTTGCGATGGCTCCACGACTAAGTCCTAGCTTAAGGACATCTGCCGTGACAATTCCACGACAGTTTGCGCCCACCGTGGGGCCCGCGCACGGTGGATTTGAGTTCTTGAAGGGCAGCTTCGAAGGGCTCAAGGGATACGCCGTAGGCCGGATGACCAAGAGTCGTCGCGGCAAGCTCTACATCGACGACGAGGACTGGGGCCCCGACGCCGGTTCAATTGAGTACGGGTGCCGGGTCCCCTTTGGTGGAATTCATGTCTTCATTGGCAAGGTTGGTGAGCCGGGCCCCGAGCCGGATCTCTGCGCCGATCTCATCGAAACGGCTCAGCGCGCGTGACCCTAGTGGCTTATCTCGAGGCACAATGCTCCCCAATAAGCCACTAGGGCCACCGTAATCTCCTCACGCCCTCGCACAATGCAAGATGCCGTGATTCCACTAAGGGACCCTTGAGGGCGGTCACCGAACCCGTACAAATGGCAACCCTTGGGGGCGGTCACCGAACCTGTACACTTTGGCAACCCTTGGGGGTGGTCACCGGAACCCGTCAAATTGCTCGGGGCGATGTCCACAATATAATTGGAGACCCCGACGCTTGCCCGAAGCTTTACACCACAATGATTGAGCTCCGAACACCACCAACCGTCTAGGGCGCCCAAGCACCCAAGAGGAACAAGCTCAAGGGCACCAAGCACCCAAGAGTAATAAGCTTCGCAACTTGTAACTTCCACGTATCACCGTGGAGAACTCAAACCGATGCACCAAATGCAATGGCAAGGGCACACAGAGTGCCCAAGTCCTTCTCTCTCAAATCCCACTGAAGCAACTAATGCTAGGGAGGAAAATGAGAGGAAGAACAAGAAGGAGAACACCAAGAACTCCAAGATCTAGATCCAATGGGTTCCCCTCACATAGAGGAGAAAGTGATTGGTGGAAATGTGGATCTAGATCTCCTCTCTCTTTTCCCTCAAAAACTAGCAAGAATCCATGGAGGGATTGAGAGTTAGCAAGCTCGAAGAAGGTCAACAATGGGGGAAGAACACGAGCTCAAAGGATAAGGTTCATTGGGGAAGAAGACCTCCTTATATAGTGGGGGGAACAATCCAACCGTTACCCTCACTCCAGCCCCACAGAGAGCGGTACTACCGCTTGGCCAGCGGTATTACCGCTTGCCCCTATAAGCGGTACTACCGCTCCCCCTCGCGGTACTGCCGCTGGGCCTAGAGCGGTACTACCGCGGTGGCAGGGCGGTACTACCGCAAATGAGTGGTACTACAGCCCCCACTGCCGCGGCTAGTACCGTAAAGCCCGACACGAAAACAGACCCCTCGAATCGAGGCGGTACTAGCACGAGACCGCAGCGGTACTATGGCTGGGGGCTACCAGCGGTACTACCGCTCTAGAGCGGTACTACCGCTTGTAGCACCCAAGCGGTACTACCACTCTGGCCCGCGGTACTACCGCTAGGAAACCAAAACTTCCATAACTTCTGCATATGAGCTCCGAATTGAGCAAACTCAAGCTTGTTGGATAGAGGAAGACGAGTAGCATCAAAACAGCATAACCGAGAAGAACCGGCATAACCTCCAACATCGAAAACATCATAGAAGATGCGAGTGAACTCCGTTTTCGATGAACTCGAGCTTGTCATCAAGATGACCATAAGCTCCAAAACTCACAAAGAGAAGAACCAATAAAGATGATGCAAGGATGCAATGGTTTGAGCTCTCTATGAACGATACGATCAAGCTACTCATCGAGAGCCCCCCTTGATAGTACGGCAATCGATCCTATAACCCGGTCTCCCACCTACCATCATGAGACAGGTAAAATAGAAAACCTATCAAGAGCAAACCTTTCCCTTGCACATGGTCCACTTGAGCTAGATGATGACGATCTTGACTCCCTCAAGTTGGACCACCTTTCTTGGTTGCGTTGGCTCGATGAAGACTAGTTGATTGCTCCCCCATGCTCCACTATGGGTGAGCCACTCTTCCGCACATCTTCACAAGTCCATTGTCACCACAATGGACAGCAAGCTTCAAGCATTTGATCTCTTCATGATGCTTCACTTGAACTTGCACACCGCAACATCTTCACAAGTCCATTGTCACCACAATGGACGGCAAGCTTCAAGCATTTGATCTCTTCATGATGCTTCACTTGAACTTGCACACCGCAACCTAAACCCACAAAGAACTCTCACGAAGATCATGGGTTAGTACACAAAGCGTAATTGACAATGCTCACCACACCATGGGATCGCTTGATCCCTCTCGGTACATCTTCTACGCTTTGTGAGTTGATCAAGTTGATTCACTCTTGACTTAGTCTTGATCAACCATGAATCTTTTCAACTCTCTTCATTTGGATGATGTCTTGAAGATATACATGAATGATCACACAATCTTCTTCTCCAAGACATGCTTGTAATAAGCTGAACTCTCACATGACCACCCTTTGGATAATTCCTTAATAACACCTTGGTCACCACATAAACTCCTTGAAACCAACACATGAACTTCAAGAAATGCCTATGGACAAATCCTTCAAATATAACTCAAGGCAACCATTAGTCCATAGAGATTGTCATCAATTACCAAAACCAAACATGGGGGCACCGCATGTTCTTTCAGCAGCGCAGCAGGGGGGCTGGAGGTAGCTTCAGGCGGCGTCGAGACGGGGGCAACATCCCGAGAGATCGGTGACGACCTACTCCTCATCGGGCTGAGGGGCTGCTCCCTCTCCCCTTGGCGGGCGTCGGCCTCGGCATCGTCAGGAACGGCGCGGAGGATCTCGGCCTTGTTCAGAGGGGAAGTGTCCCCCACCTCTTCCAGAGTCTTCTCCGAGTCCACCTCCTCTTCCCCTTCCCCACAGGACTCGTCAGAAGACACCTCCACGGGCTTCGGCGATGCGGGGGCTCCTGTGGGTGCCGGCGGCACCAGCCCGCGCGCGTCAAAGGTCGGCCTGGAGGCGACGAATTCCTCCCGATCCCTACGCTGGAACAGGGGAATGAAGGCGTTTGGCGGGTACTCCTGATTGTCCCCAACTATGAGGCGCAGAATAGCAGCCAATTCATCGTCAGGCAGGGCCCCCGGCCTCAGGCGGGTCTTGTTTCCCTCTTCTTCAAGCTCCCACAAAGGGCGTGCGTGCGCCTGGAGTGAGGCGAGGAAGAAGCAATGAAGGCAAGTGCTGCCTGCGCCAGTCTTTTGTCAGGTCAAGCAGTTGCCGAGGCAGCATGGGGAAGCGGAGACGCCCATGTCCAATCAACCGCCACGCATCAACCGAGGCCGCAGGCTTTTGGGGCCCGCGGTGCTCCGTACTTGACCCTTGGCTTCGCTGCGAAGCCAAGCCCGAGCGCACCTTGGGCCCGGGGGCTACTGTCGGCATTTTGGGAACGGGGGTCCCCAGACTTGCCTGCCTGTGGCCCACGACGTGGCTAAGTCAGCAGGCCGTACGGCCCATCTTCATCAACAAGGCATCCAAGACCCTCCCGAGGGGCCAAGCCTCGCGAGGCGGACCACGCAAGACCTCCTCAGGAGTGGCCTAGTCAGGTAGGCTCACGAGGAACGGAGATATCAAGGCGGGGCAAACCTCATGAGGCTCTCGTGACGTGAGCCATGATGATCGACACCAGGCGGGCGCCAGCGCGCATAGCATCATTGTTTCCTCTTTGGTGCTAAGGAGGCCAGCGCAGGCGAGGAGTACCGAGGCATCAGGCAAAGGTTGCTATATCGGTGCAACAAGACCAAGACCAGGAGGACGGCAAGGCGGAGGTCATCATGGAGCCCAAGACGGCGTCACCACCAGAGCCTTTCGCAGGCGAAGACCACTTTTGTCAGGATAGCTTGTACTAGCTGTCCCCCTTTAAATTTGCCCGCCGTTGTTGGCTCCCTTCCCGCTCAACATTTGGGAAGAGGACCAGGGCCTATATAAGTAGAGCTAGCTACCATAGTGAGAGAGATGGGATGGAGCAGTTCACCTAGCTCTCACCCGCCAAGTCACCAAGCACAAGAACACCTCAACCTCAGGAGGCTGTTCTTTCCCTTGTACTGTTCTTCATCAGCCCAAGAGGCAATCCACCACCACCACACTGAAGTAGGGTATTACACCACAACGGTGGCCCGAACCAGTATAAATCTCATGTCTCTTTCTGTTGCGAGTTCGTCGAGTTCGTCCGCGAGATCTTAGCGAGCTAGGGCGTAGATCGGTAGGAGGGAAAGACTTCGCGCGCACCCAAGTGTTCGAACCTTAAGGGTTTGCCGGAACCCCACATCCGACAGAACTGGAGTAGGAATCGAGATTCCAGAGGTGGGGAGGGGCGGGAGATTGGGGATGAAAATGTAGCTTGAATTTCAAACACGCGCCAATATGCTCTCGGCGCGCAAGCGCACGAAAACACAGGTGGCGCCCACATGTCAGCCTAAGTGTCCTTATTCTTTCTTTTTTGGAGAGCCCGGCCTTTTTTTAGGATCTTTTGAGAGCCCGGCCTGAGAGTCATAATTGACCTGTTTGGCATTGCGTTACTACTCGGCCCATATTCAATGACACCTCACTGGCCCAAACAAGTGTACATCATCAAAAAGACACTGAGCTCAAATTATATAACTTGAAAAAAGGAGATACACTCTGAACACTGGAGAATGGTGATGCCCTCATTTAGCCGACCAGTAGTTCGAGACAATAAACAGTTCGAAACAACGATATATACAACATTCAAACACTGACTAGTGACTACTACTGACATAAACAGCAAGACATGATAGTTCATAAGAAGTCTTGCTGACGAGAATGACATTCTAAACAGAGGCAACTATTACATAGTAAGAGTGACATAGACGAGGATGACCAAATGACAAGGAATATGCATAACAAAAGAAAGAACTACCCATCCAGAACAAGCAGCAAACACAACAAAGTCATTCGAAGAGATGATCCAACACCATCATAATTTGCAGCCCCGCTTCAACGACCAATGATCCGGAGACACCAGTACTCCACCCTTTCGATGCAACAGCCCAATTACCTATCAACCTGAAGGCTTGAACCACATCACTGCCTATCGTAATTGAGACATCCAAGGATCAAAGTTAATCCGGATGCCTTTGTCATTCTCACCATCTTTTGGCTGCACGTTGTATCGTTGACAATCAGGGAAGTTTGCTCCCGAACTCCTAGGGCTCGCCGTGTAGACACATTTTTCCATAGCAAACAGAGCCTCTTTGCCATCAAGGTCCTTGCCAACAGTGATCTCCTGGTTAATCGGATAATTGAGTCCGAGAAACAGAGAGTGTGAACCAAGGCTGTTTACCCGCCTCCAACAAAAAAATCCTAAAGGCCCCAACAAGCTGGTATCCTGCTCATAGACATAACAGCCACTGTCCGGATACTCACGTATTTCACGGTGCTTGTATACAGTGGGGTTTTTGCAATATAACTTTTCCGGTTCATCTATCCGAGTGATCATCAGTCTTTTGCCGTCGTCTGACCGAGCGAGGAACCAGTTGTGCTTCCCTTTTTTGGCAAAGGTGGTGTGATTACAAAGGGCAGTAACTGTAGGGACATTGCATCATATCTGTTGAGGATATAGACCTTAGAGTCACCCACCAGGAGGGGCCGGGTTACTCGTAGGGTCGTTGCAAGAAGCCCGGAGCCAAGTTTCAAGATAATGGGCCAGAGATGGGCTGAGACCCGGATATGGCTTAAAGCCCGTAGTTATCATCATTGTTATAGTAGACTTGTAGTGTAAGGCAAGTATTGTTTAGAGTCCGAGCCGGACGCTCTTATGAGCCGGCCGGGACTCTAAGGGCTGCTGGGCGTCAGCCTCCCTATATAAAGAGAGGACCCGGCAGCGGTTTAAGGGCGACAACAATCTCATCGAGAACCGGGCATAGCTATTTAGCTCCCTGGCGATTGTAACCCTAATCAATAACACCTCGAACTGGACGTAGGCTTTTACCTTCACCGTAAGGGGCCGAACCAGTATAAACCCTCGTGTTCCCTGTCCCGCATAACCCCTTCAAGCTTCCTAGTTGCGATGGCTCCACGACTAAGTCCTAGCTTAAGGACATCTGCCGTGACAATTCCACGACAGTTTGCGCCCACCGTGGGGCCCGCGCACGGTGGATTTGAGTTCTTGAAGGGCAGCTTCGAAGGGCTCAAGGGATACGCCGTAGGCCGGATGACCAAGAGTCGTCGCGGCAAGCTCTACATCGACGACGAGGACTGGGGCCCCGACGCCGGTTCAATTGAGTACGGGTGCCGGGTCCCCTTTGGTGGAATTCATGTCTTCATTGGCAAGGTTGGTGAGCCGGGCCCCGAGCCGGATCTCTGCGCCGATCTCATCGAAATGGCTCAGCGCGCGTGACCCGCTCGGGCCCGGCCTGCCTTAAGGCGCGCTTTTGTGGGATGTATCCATGGAGGGCCCTCTGATCCTTCCGGGTCTCGTGATGAGGCGGCCGCCGGCTCTGATGGCGAGTCGGCCACCGATGAATCAAACTCGTTGTACCAACTCCAAGATAGTAGGCTCATGGGTTGTTTCGATGGCGACAGCATTCCGGACCTTTTTGAACCGCCAAGTCAGGTTGGAGTTTTTATGGCCGGTGCGCAGCCTATTCAGAACCCCGCTGCTGGAGCGAGAAACCCGGTGCCTTCCCCGGCCCAGGTGCTGATGTATCTCACGGACAAGATGACGGCCCTGTTAACCGCCACGGTCGACCCGGCGGATCAAGCTCAGCATGATGCGGAGGTGGCGCAGTTAAAATTAGATCTGATAAAGGCTAAAGAGGATCTCGCAGCGGAAGGAATCAGGCTGGCTGCGGAGCGGGCGGCCCTCGATGCCCGGACTCAGCTAATTCAGGCGCAGTCCTTCCAACTCACGATGGACCAGAACGCGGCCAACGAGGTTATGAGAAGGAGGCATCAGAAGGCCCAGTCTCGACTCCCGCCGGTCTACGATCCACTCAATCTCTTTAAAACGCCGGGTGCAGGGTCTAGTAACCCGCCAGGAGTCATTGCGCCCGGGTCTGGACCCCTTATTCAGCCACGAATGATGGGGCCACCCCAGGTGCCCCCTGCCCCGCCTCAGTATGTGCCAATACCCCCGGGTCATTATGATAACCCGCTAGAAAACATGGTGGCTGCAGCAGCACGGCTGGCGGCTCTCCACGTTGACGGCGATTCTCCGGCGGCCATCGAAACCCGCCGGGTCAGGGAACTCCTGCAGACGGCACTAGCACAGCAAGAGGCGTACTCCTACAGCCGGGACAGGATCCACTCAACCCCTCGTCCAGGCCAGAGCCCGAGTTACAGCCGGCACATGGTCTCAGCGACCGGCTCAAGTAATGTCCGACGCCACGACCCGCCCCCTGGTCATGGCCCAGCTCATAATGGAGCCTTCTACGTAGAAGACCAACCACACCAAGAGGTGGAGCAGGCGCCTCAATTGACGGCTTACCAGACCCCCCCCCCCCCCGGCTTATCCGACGACGTCCGTTGATGTAGGAATTTCTACCAGGACCGGGGGAGTCCCTTGTTTGGTACCAGCCATCCGTAATGAACGTCTACCTAAGGACTTCAAGGGCCCTAGGAAGGTGCCTAACTATACAGCGGACTTACAGCCTGCAGCTTGGATTGAGAGTTATGAGATGGCTATGGAATTACTAGAGGTCAGCGAGGCGGCCATGGCCAAATATTTCACCATGATGTTAGATGGAACTGCCCGTACGTGGTTAAAAGGGCTACCACCGAACTCCATTGGGTCCTGGGCTGAGCTGAAAGCCCGGTTCATTCAAAACTTCAAAGATACCTGCAGGCAATCTATGTCAATTATGGATTTGACTAACTGCAAGCAGCAGGAGGGCGAGTCCACGACCCATTGGGTTCGCCGGATCAAGGAGATCATACATTCATCAGATAAGATGGATGCCGGCTCTGCAGTCTTAATGTTGGAACAGAACTGTCGCTTTGTGCCCCTTAAGATGAAGCTTGGGCGGCTCAAGCGCGACTGCACCGATATGGGTACCCTAATGGCGGCTCTTGTCAAATACGCCGATTCCGATGGTACCAAGGATCCCCCTTCAGATGATGAAAGGGCAGGGAAGGGAAAGAAGAATGGCAACGGCAAGGGTCCTCCGTTTAACCCGGGGAACCAAGGAGGAGGCAAGCGTAAGGCCGATGGCAGCCTAGAGTTTGTGGCCAACACCACCTCTCAAGGTAATAACCAGCGGCGCAAGGGGAGGCCCCCTCCCCGAGGCGGCGGGTCAGGACCTTCTCTGGAGCAGCTATTGAACGAACCTTGTCCGAGACACGGCTCTAGAGAGAAGCCAGCGACTCATCTGTGGAAGGATTGTGCTATCATGAAGGCCTTTAAAAACTACAATGGACCGGGTGGCGGCTCAGGCGCCGGCGGCTCAGGTGCCGGCGGCTTTCATGGCCCGGGCGGTGGTTCAAATTCTGGTCCTCAGAACGGCCAAGGGGGCTTTAATCAACAGTCTGGTCATCAACAGCAGCAGGGGGGTTATCAGACCAACCCGAAGCAGCTTAGCGGTGGACAGTATCACGTGTTCACCACTAGCTTGTGCAAACGAGACGAGAAGCTTCACAAGAGGGCTGTTAATGCTGTTGAGCCGGCAGTTCCACGCTACTTATGGTGGTCTGAGCAGCCCATAGTGTGGAGTAGGGAGGATCACCCCCCCCCCCCGGGTGGATAACCCGGGCCACCTGGCCTTAGTGGTGGCCCCTCAGGTGGGAGGTTATAAGTTCACAAAAGTACTCATGGATGGAGGCAGCAGCATCAACATCCTCTATTATGAGACTTTCCGTCGTATGGGGCTGGTCGATAAGAACCTCAGCCAGTCAAATACTATCTTCCATGGTGTGGTACCTGGTAAGTCGGCTTATCCAGTCGGCAAGATCGAACTGGAAGTGGCTTTTGGTGATGAGAACAACTACAGGGTGGAGAAGTTGACCTTTGAGGTGGTCAAGATAAGAAGTCCATACCACGCTATATTCGGACGGCCGGCTTACGCCAAGTTCATGGCACGATCGTGTTATGTGTACTTACAGCTCAAGATGCCGGGTCACAACGGGACTATTACGGTTCACGGCAGCCGGAAAGTGGCTCTGGAGTGTGAGGAAGGTGACGCGGCTTATGCAGAGTCTGTTTGTGCCACAGAAGAGTTGAAATTTTATAAAGACAATGTTGACCCAACAGATATGACCTCTCTGAAAAAGCCAACCACAGAGAATGAACCAGCAATGAAATTTAAATCAGCTGATGAGACTAAGCTTGTTGATTTTGTTCCAGGTGACTCGTCTCAGCAGTTTAGCATCAGTGCAAATCTGGACCCGAAATAGGAAAGCGCGCTCATCGAGTTCATCCGTGAGAATAGGGACATCTTCGCGTGGAAACCTTCTGACATGCCAGGTGTACCTAGAGAACTCGCTGAGCACACTCTCAATATTGATCCAAAATTTAAGCCGGTCAGACAGTTCCTTCGACAGTTTAACGAAGAGAGGCGGAAAGCTATTGGTGAAGAAGTGGCCCGGCTCTTGGCGGCTGGTTTCATTGTTGAGGTTTTTCACCCGGAGTGGTTGGCTAACCCGGTGCTCGTACTCAAGAAGAACGGCACCTGGCGGATGTGTGTGGACTACACGGACTTGAACAAGGCATGTCCGGCTGATCCTTTTGCTCTCCCCCGTATTGATCAAATCATTGATGCTACGGCAGGTTGTGCACGCTTAAGTTTCTTGGATGCCTATTCCGGGTATCATCAGATTAAGATGGCAGTTAAGGACCAGGAGAAGACGACGTTCATCACTCCCTTTGGAGCCTTCTGCTATGTGTCTATGCCTTTTGGACTCAAGTGTGCACAGGCGACTTACCAGCGTTGTGTGCAGAATTGTCTTCATAAACAGATCGGGCGCAATGTTCACGCCTACGTGGATGATATTGTGGTGAAATCCATTAAGGAGGAAACCCTGATAGATGATTTAAGGGAAACCTTCGATAATCTCTGGGTCTACAAGATGATGCTTAACCCAACCAAGTGTGTTTTTGGTGTTCCTGCAGGCAAACTATTGGGCTTCTTGGTTTCTGACAGAGGCATTGAGGCTAACCCGGAGAAGATCAAGGCTATCACCTCCCTGGCTAAGCCGGCATGTATAAATGATGTTCAGCGTTTGGCGGGTCGCATCGTTGCTTTAAGCCGGTTTATAAGCCGTTTGGGTGAGAAGGCTATGCCCCTATATCAGTTGATGAAGAAGACTGATAACTTTATCTGGAATGATGCAGCTAATACCGCTTTCGAGGATTTGAAAAAGCAACTGGCAGAGCCCCCCGTCCTTGCTGCTCCGGTTGATAAGGAGCCCTTGCTACTATATGTAGCGGCAAATGCACGAGCCGTCAGCGTGGCTATTTTAGTGGAGCGCAAGGAGGCGGGTAAGGAGCATCCAGTTCAGCGGCCGGTTTATTATGTCAGCGAGGTGCTCATTGAGTCCAAGCAGCGGTACCCGCATTGGCAGAAGCTCATATACGGTGTGTTCATGGCGAGCCGGAAGCTCAAGCATTATTTTCAGGGTCATCCCATCACTGTGGTCAGTTCTGCCCCCCTTGGTGATATTATCCAGAACAGAGAGGCTACAGGGAGAATCGCTAAGTGGGCTATAGAACTTGGACCTCATGGCCTCAAATATGTGCCATGCACTGCTGTTAAATCTCAGGCTTTGGTGGATTTCGTCAATGATTGGACGGAGTCTCAAGTGCCTGAACAAAAGCCGGATAACACTTATTGGACTATCCACTTCGACGGGTCCAGACAGTTGGAGGGCTCGGGGGCTGGTGTTGTATTGGCTTCCCCAAAAGGTGACAAGTTCCATTATGTGCTACGGTTGATGTTTCCTTGCACTAACAATGCGGCTGAATATGAAGCTTTGCTCCATGGTCTTCGGGTGGCTAAGGAGATGAGCTTAAGCCGGGTAAGATGCTTTGGGGACTCAGATTTGGTGGCTCAACAAGTGTCCGGCACCTAGGATTCTAAGGATCCTCTAATGGCGGCTTATCGCCGCGAGGTTGATGCCATTGCTGGGCACTTCCAGGGATACCAAGTGGAGCATATTGATCGCAGGAGGAACGAGGCGGCTGATGCGTTAAGCCGGCTAGGCTCTCAGCGAAAGCCGGTGCCGCCTAACACTTTCCTGGATGTCCTGTATAACCCTTCGGCCAAGTTGCCTACAGAGGAGGACTTGGCTATCCCTGACCCGGAGGCACGACTGGTGGCGGCTCTTCATGTCATACCAGACTGGACAATGCCATATCTGGCTTATATAACCCGGGGAGAGTTGCCTGAGGATGAAACTCTGGCCAGGCAAGTAACCCGGCGGGCTAAGTCAATGGTTGTCATTGATGGCGAGTTGCATCATCGCAGTGTTTCAGGGGCGTTTCAGCGTTGTATCTCCCCTGAGGAAGGTCAAGAGATCTTGCGCGAGATCCATGAAGGGGATTGTGGCCATCATGCCGGTTCAAAATCTCTTGTAGCCAAGGCTTTCCGTCATGGTTTTTATTGGCTGACGGCTCACGCTGATGCAGAGGACTTGGTCAGTAAATGTGATGGTTGCAAAAGGTTCTCACGACGGGCTCATGTGCCGGCTCAGGAGTTGAGGATGATCCCACTCACTTGGCCCTTTGCGGTCTGGGGGCTTGATATGGTTGGGCCTTTTAAACGATCCAAGGATAAGAAGACCCACCTCTTGGTGGCAGTTGACAAATTCACAAAGTGGGTGGAGGCTGAGCCAGTTAGCAAGTGCGATGCAGCCACGGCGGTTCAATTTATGAAAAAGGTGATTTTCCGCTTCGGCATTCCGCACAGCATCATAACTGACAATGGCACCAATTTATCCAAGGGTGCTATGGAAGAATTTTGTCAACGGGAGCATATCCGACTTGATGTTTCCTCAGTGGATCACCCCCAATCCAATGGTCAAGCTGAGAGAGCTAACCAGGAGATTCTGAAGGGCATCAAACCCCGGCTTTTGGTCCCTTTGCAACGGACGCCGGGTTGTTGGGTGGAGGAGCTGCCCTCCGTCTTATGGAGCATCAACACTACTCCTAACAGGTCTACTGGCTTCACACCTTTCTTCATGGTTTATGGAGCAGAAGCAGTCCTCCCCAGCGACATCCGTCACGATTCGCCTCGTGTGGCGGCTTATGTTGAGACGGATAATGAACAGGCGCGCCAAGATGCTCTGGACTTGTTGGACGAACAGCGTGATGTGGCAGCAGCCCGTTCAGTGATTTACCAACAAGACCTGCGCCGTTATCATAGCCGCCGGGTTAAGTCCCGGGTCTTCCAGGAAGGCGACCTTGTGCTCCGGCTCATCCAGGATCAAACAGATGCACACAAGTTATCCCCACCCTGGGAAGGGCCCTTTGTGGTCGGTAAGAACTTGCACAACGGGTCATATTACCTCATTGATATTCGGGAACATAAAGATTCGCGTAAGTCTGAGGAGGAGACCCGTCGGCCGTGGAACATAGCTCAGCTTCGGCCTTACTACACTTGAGCTACCGGCTCTCGTGGTGTATATATTTATCTCAGACATGTATATATTATGATAAGCAATAAAGCGGGACCTCTGTCCTTTTTTCTCCTCCAAATTATGTGTGTGTCATTTTTTACATACTAATTTGAAAGGAGGATCCGGCTTATGATCGTATTCGAGTCTAGCCGTAAGCAGTAAGATCACCTGGGGGCTTCCTGTTCAAACATGGGTCGTATTCAAACCAAAGAGAACATAGCTGTCGATACCCATTTTGATTGGCAAAGTGCCGAGCTCATTGGGAGGTTGCCTTTGATCATATTTGAATCATAGTGTAACCCCTCTGAGAACCGACGTGGATCGTATTCGAATCAGCGTCGTTAAACAATTTTCAGAGTCACTTGGGGGCTTCCTGTTCAAACATGGGTCGTATTCGAACCAAAGAGAACATAGCTGTCGATACCCTTTTGATTGGCATCGCCACACCCACTGGGGGCTGTATGATCGTATCCGAATCTTAGCTTACCCTCTTTGGACCGGGTTGCTGGTCGTATTCGAACCGGAAGCCCAAGTTTTTGTATTTTATTACAAGTCTGCTCTGATCATGTCAAAGTATGTACTGCCGGGTCTCGCTTGCCGGCTTAATTTTGGTTTATCTTGTTAGTTGAACATCATGGATGTCATCAAAACAAGTGAATTCGAGCTAAGGTACCAACCAAGCTACCCGGGTTATTTAAACCGGAAGTATGTTTACAGGTTGTTAAGTGTGTTATCACGGCTATGTTCAACATATAGTTAACGACCAGTCTTTTTTGGTTAGTATTCCGGGTTATCTATCTCAAACACCTGATTCTCAGGGCGGTAAGCCGCCTTGAGACTTGGGATTTGCCTTTCTATGCAGATGCTGGAAGATACTTTTTAAGGTTGAGAAGGACAAGGGGATAATCATGACCCGGAGGAGCATTAAAAGAATAACTTCAAGGGGTTTCAGCATTCATTACGTGCACGATGGCACGGCAGAGATAAATTGTTGCACTTATTCTATTACAAAAATCCTTCAAAAGTCTCAAGGGTGGAGCGTTGTTCGGTGAACCGCCAGCCGCTTTATGACGCCTGCTGAGTTGAAGTTCCCGGCTCGTCTTCTGCTCCGGCTGATCCCAAGACCTCGAAGGTTGACGACTTCCAGTTGATGCCGCTGAGAGCTTCGAACTGGGCTTCTTCGTCAATTAACCTGGCCGGGTCAATCTCGGGGGCGAAGGTGTGCTGGCGAGCCGGAGGAATCAGACTAAGAGCTTCATAGCGAGGGGTTGGAATCCTTTGATTCTCCGCGTTGTATCCCGGCTGATACTTGGTTAAGTCGGTGTCGTTCCCAATGATGGTGGCCACCGGGCGCACAGCCTTCACACATGCCGCGAAGTCCTTCTGGTCGAAGGCGGAGCCGTCTTCCTTCAGGCTTGGGTAACCCAGAGCGATGTCTGCCGGGTCTAGCTCCGGCAGGAATGCTTTGGCCCGGCTCAGCGCGGCAATTGCTCCGGATCTTGCGGAGGCTCGGCGTAGCTCCTGGATCCGCTGTGGCAGAACAGCGAGCCGGCGCAGGACTTCGGCTAGATGGGTTGGCACCTCGTTGGATAGGGCCACCACAGCTAAGGCGCGCTGTGACCCGGTGTAGAGTTGTTCCACCAGGGTGTACACGGCCTTTAGCTTGGTGACCACGCTCTGGTTGAGGTTGGCACTCCTGGGACCTGTTTAAATAAAGATCAGGTAAGCCGATGACAAGGATGAATCATAACATATACAGATTTGATGAAAGCCGGCGAGGCGACTTACCGAAGATAGCATCCACCATTTGGGAAACCTGGCGCTTTAGGCCGGAGAGCTTAGCAGTCTTCTCAGTGAGGGCCTTCTCCGCCTGTTCTGCCCGAGTCACCAGTGCGGCTTTCTCCTCAGCCCAGGCTTTCCGCTCAGCATCGAACTCGGTCTTCAGCTTCTCTTGAGCGGCGATGCTGGAGACGATCTTGGCGTTTGCCTTCTGGGTCTCCATCTCTTGTGTCTTTAGCCGGCTCTTGAGTTCCGCAAGGTCCGACTCTAATTTCTTGCCAACAGCCTGCATGTATTTCCGGGTTATTAACAGTCGTTCTATAAGTCCCAAGCATTTTCCAAGCAAAGACACTTGGCACTTGGGGGCTAATGCATATTGAACGTATCTGTCTACGTACTGCCGGTTCAATTAAGTAAGCCGGACTCTAAGTCTACAACATATTCAAGTATAAGTCATAGACTTGGGGGCTAGCATGACAAGGATCACTATGCGGAAAGTAAGAAGACAGCAGAAGGTTACCTCAGATTTTTGTTGGATCTGGTTGACCATGGCGATCTCGGCGTCCCGGCTCTTGTGAACCTGGCTGATGTAGCCAGAGACGAGCTCTCCAATGCTCAAGTCGGTGTAGCTGGAGAGATCCAGATTCACCCGGTGGGGTTGCAGCAACTCCCCCTTCGCGGAGCATTTGGCCAGCGCGGTCGGCCTCCCCGGCTCAACATACTCCGTCCGGGTAATTACCACGTCCGGGTCGTTAGCCGGTGGGGCTGAGCCGGAGGCCTCCGGGTTAGCTGATGCTTCGGTCGTTGTTTTGGTGGTCGGGGCAGGGGCTTCAGGCGCCGTGTCCATGGGAATGGTGGCTTCAGAGGCGGCTGGCGGCTGGCGGCTCTTGAGCCGTCGTCTCCGGCTCAGGCAAGTCTGGCACTCCGGCTGACCTGGTCTTCTTTGCTCTTTTGGTGAGCTTTGCCTGGGCACTGAAAAGACAGAAGTGTTAGGCATACAAAGAGTAAATACAGACAGATAATGTAAGGAGATTGTTATTACCCGGGTGCAGTTTTGAAGGCCGGCAGACTGGACTGCATGGAGTCACCCGAAGAGGGGGAGGTCTCCTGGTAATTGGAGTCAGAAGAGTTGAGTGGCTGACGGATGACACCCGCCAACGGATGAAAAGGGTACAGGTGAGAAAAAACCTCAGTACGATGCTTCCTTGTTGTGTCGGGTAACCCGGCGGAGAGTTCGGTGTCCTTGCGGGCCCGGGTGTGACGCCGGCTTTCATGAACCTGTTGCTTCAAAAGAAATTGAGGGTCTTGATGAGCTAATGGATGAGAAAAGCTTACTTTCCGGGTTACTCTTCGGACTTTCAGCTGTGGCAAAGGCTCCGAGTCGGAGGAAAGTGATGTTACCTCTTCAATCACCGGGTTACTGGCGCCGGTGTCATCCTGTCAGTAAGCAAAATGTTGATAAGACGGACAGCAGCAAATGACAAATACGGCAAGAGTTTAAAAGGGTTAAGGGTTACCTCTGACTCGGAGCTGTCGCTTAATTACAGCAACTCCGAAGCAGTGGGTCTGCTTCCCTTTTTGCGAGGGGCGGCTTTCTTGGCGGCTTTCTTCGCCTTCCTCGCCTTCTTGGCCGCCTCATGGTCATACTTGACCCGCCAGAATTTGTCATCAGCCTGAGAAATACAGTAATGAACTCTTAAAAAGGTTCAGAGCAAGGTGACATGTAAAAAAAGTGGAAAGGTTAAAGTCAGCGGCTTACCGCTGGGGCTGGATTGGTCTTGCAGAACGGGGCTAGCCCGGTTCTTCCACAGTCTGCCAGGCTCTCGTTTAACAGAGCGTTGGTCTCTTCTTCAGCAACGTCTTCTGGAAGATCATTGCGACTGTGCCTCTGCGGGTCATCCTTTCGCCCGGTGTACTCACACATTAAGCCGGGACGGCGGCTCAATGGGATCACCTGCCATGAGATCCAGACCCGGACCAGGTCAATTCCGTTCAGACCGTTGCCTAGCAGGGCCTTGATCTTGTTGATCGTTGGAAGCAGGGGCTGGCGTTCCGCGGCAGTCAGTTTGTCGGATAATGGATGAGTCGGCTCCAGGCGCGATGGGCGAAAACCGGGCAGCGGGCTCTCATCAGCCGGGGACGTGTCTTGGCAGTAGAACCAAGTCATATTCCAGTCCTTGGGGTGACTTGGCGGCTCTGCGTAAGGGAATAGACAGTCCCTGCGCCGTTGGATGGAGATGCCGCCTAACTCTAGACTTGGACCGTTTGCGCACTCATTTTGGCGGTTCAAATAAAACAGCTCTCTGAAGAGCAGCAGACTCGGCTCTTCTCCAAGATATACTTCACAAAAAACTTGGAAGTTGCAGATGTTGGATATGGAATTGGGTCCTATATCCTGAGGCCGAAGGTCAAAGAAGTTGAGCACGTCCCGGAAGAATTTTGAGCCGGGTGGTGCGAAGCCTCGGCTCATATGGTCCGCAAAGATCACTACCTCCCCATCCCTCGGTTGTGGTCTTTCTTCTGACGGGTCAGGGGCACGGTAGGACATCACTTCCTTCTTGGGCAGATATCCGGACTTAACAAAGTTGGCCAGGGTCTCATCAGTGACGTTGGATCTCATCCAGTTGCAAGTGATGGGAGCCTTGGGAGGCATGGTGACGGTTGGTGGTCTATGAGGAAGAGAAAAGTGTCCCGGTTAATTATAAGCCGGGGATTATCATTCAAACTACAGTGACGGCTTATGAAGGGGACTAATGATATATATTGATACGGTGAGTTATCTAAGCCGTCGGGGCTTTCAGGATAAGTTGGTCATCTACGGCTTACTGCAGTTAAGTCGGAGGATTTTACAGAGCATGGTTCTCTTTAAACCGGAAAGTTCTACGGCGCGTGCTTTCTTTAAGTCGGAAGTATAAGCCGCCAAGATTCAAGGACTGCAGTTTTTACTAAGTGTGGTAAAACAGATTTCACATATGGCAGTAACTTTTTCGGATCAAAATGGTCGGGCGAGATGAAAATTTTCTAGACCTAAAAAACAGAGGCAGGAGAAGTTCTTGAGGTTGAACACAGTTCTTATGCAGTAAAAAGAGGGTTTCTTGCAGATGAAATGGGTTTCAAACATTTACCGCAGTGGTTCTACGCGAGGTTAAGGATCAACCAACTACGGTGGCAACAAGGACTACCGAGTTTGTGGGCAATGGTGACGAACACGAAGAACTGAAGGAACCCTACCGCAGATTTGTTCTAGCAAGGCAGAGAAGACTCACCGGAGTTGAGGAAGAGAGGAGGTCGCCGCTATTATCTGGTCCGAGTCAGGGTGATGCAGCGGCCGGGTCGATGAAGATCAGGGGCGCGACGGCGGCGGCAGTGGCAGAAGCTCGGGCAGAGGAGCGACAGCGCGAGGAAGAAGAAGGAGAGTGTGAGAAGAGAGCGTTGGGCCGGCCTATTTATAAGGCAGAGTCATAAGTGGGCGCGGGATTCAAGGAGGTCACGGCGTGGTTATCTCCCCCTCACGGCGCCTCGATTTTCGGAATGACAGTAAAAGCAAAGATCCGTTGCGGATCTGGCGGAGTAAAAAACGGACTTAATGGAGGATGACGTCACGGCGGATTATCCGGAGTCCGGAGGTTGACGTCACTCCGGGTTATGGCCTTCACATGAATGGTAAGCCGGAGATTTTTTCTGTCTACAGAGCTGAAGATTGACACGAGCCGGCTCAAATCAATCTGGGGCCTAATGTTGAGGATATAGACCTTAGAGTCACCCGCCAGGAGGGGCCGGGTTACTCGTAGGGTCGTTGCCAGAAGCCCGGAGCCAAGTTTCAAGATAATGGGCCAGAGATGGGCTGAGACCCGGATATGGCTTAAAGCCCGTAGTTATCATCATGGTTATAGTAGACTTGTAGTGTAAGGCAAGTATTGTTTAGAGTCCGAGCCGGACGCTCTTATGAGCCGGCCGGGACTCTAAGGGCTGCTGGGCGTCAGCCTCCCTATATAAAGGGAGGACCCGGCAGCGGTTTAAGGGCGACAACAATCTCATCAAGAACCAGGCATAGCTATTTAGCTCCCTGGCGATTGTAACCCTAATCAATAACACCTCGAACTGGACGTAGGCTTTTACCTTCACCGTAAGGGGCCGAACCAGTATAAACCCTCGTGTTCCCTGTCCCGCATAACCCCTTCAAGCTTCCTAGTTGCGATGGCTCCACGACTAAGTCCTAGCTTAAGGACATCTGCCGTGACAATTCCACGACAATATCAAAAAGGACAGGCATTGTTAATGTAAGATCAGCATTGTTCAGAGTATGAGTAGGATAATGCAAGAAACATCATTGATATGTCCCTGTTGGAACTGGGAGGAAAATATAGGGAAATGTATACTGGGTTCGAAAATATAGAAGTGCCATGCATGGTTATACTCATGTTAT
This sequence comes from Aegilops tauschii subsp. strangulata, assembly GCF_002575655.3. NCBI lineage: Eukaryota > Viridiplantae > Streptophyta > Magnoliopsida > Poales > Poaceae > Aegilops > Aegilops tauschii. Next base: position 449,208,785 of record NC_053037.3, read on the forward strand.
CTCGCAATCGATTCTTCACAGGAAACTACCATGTCATGCATGTTATGTAATCATGTTCTGTCCTCACAAACAAATCTTTCAAGGTAACTAACATACCATGCATTGTTATATACTCGTGTTCTGTGGGCAAATTTTTTGTGAGGATATTATTCTAGCCATTGATTGCTGAAGGGCGAATATAGGTATGTACACATGGTAAGCATTACAGGATTTCACTACTTCCAAATATAGAGTTCTCCATATGCACATTTACTTCCCTAATGTATGGTTAGATGAAACCAACAGTGTGGTGCATGTTTCTACATCATGAAAATGAGGAAACTAACATGGCCATTGATACACACTCATATTTAGTAGTAGTATATAGATTACTGTAAAATAAGGAGAATATCCATATATTCCTAACCGTTTGATTATTCAGGGGTACAAATTGGCTGTAATGACATGATCACAATCGCATGAATTAACTCATTCCAAATATAGCTGATTTACGACGTCTCTAATACATTGCCATAGTTCTACTCAAATTCTGCTCAAACAGGGATATGCCAACTTACACGCGCCGTCCCAGCAATACGTGGTGCCATCTGCTTTGTCGATTGCGTAGATGATGCCATTGTGTTCAATAGCATCACAGAAGTGTGTATCAGCTTTGACAATGATCCACTGCGAGCTGAGTTGTCTCCAGCTAAAGAAGGCACCGGCGTAAAGATAGGCGAGTCCGCGGTCGAACAAGGCAATTAGCTTGAAGTCTATGTAATTCGCATGTCGTGTGGGCACTTGGCAGATTACAATCTTCTGCAAAACAAGGTCCGTCCAACTGACGTGGTAATCTAGATGACTAGGACCGCGATGGTAAAACTCTATATAATCCAATGGAGGAAGGATAACCTCTGGTTGAAGCACTTGTTAGCATAGTAACCTTTCTGCTGACATTTGTTGCAAGTCACCTCTGAGAGTGGACGGTGATAAGGAGCATTGGACTTTGGAGCTTGATTCTGAGGCTTGTTCTGATAGCCAGAGTTGGAAAAGTTGGAAGAACCATGGCCACCTTTGTTCTTCTGCTGGTAAGGCTGACGAAACGGAGGAGGAGGCAACCAGAACTTCTGTTGCATAGCTGTCACAAGTGAGGAAGAAGAAGACTGAACTGCGTCTCTGACTCTCTTCTTAGAAGCCTCACACTTGAGCTGAGCAGCCTCTTGCTTCAGTGCCATATTGTAGAATTGATCAAACTGAGTAGGCTCAACAAGAATGAGAGCTAACTGCAAATCCTCTTTAAGGCCACCTCTGAAGTGATAGATCATGCTTCTCTCATCAGGAACGTCTTGTTTAGCGAAGCGAGCAAGTTTCTGAAACTGAATGTTGTATTGATACACAGACATGTTGCCTTGCTTGAGATTGCGGAACTCCTCACGCTTGCTCTCAACAACACTTTGTGGAATGTGGTGCGCTTTGAAGTCCCGACAGAAGTCAGTCCAAGTGATCACACGACCTCCTCTGGAATCTTTGTATTGTTGATACCAATCAGCAGCTTGGTCCTTGAGCTGGAAAGAAGCGAACTTGACAAAGTCCTCAGGCCTGACATTGCTACATTCAAAATGCTTGTTGATGTCCACGAGCCAATCATCGGCATCCGTGGCCTCAGCACAGTAGCTGAAAGACTTGGGCTGATTTGCGAGAAACTGGTTGAGAGTGGCGAAGTGAAACTGATTGTTGCCTTGACCTTGATTGCCTTGCCCTTGAGTACGTTCTTGCAAGAGTTGCAGAATCATCTGAGCATTGGCGTTGGTGGCTGCCATGATTGCTTGCCATGCCTCCGGAGGTGGAGGTGGTGGCGGAGGGTTCGCTTGACTCCCCTCATTGCGATCCGGATTCTGACGCGTTGGCGGAGCCATCCTGAAGAGGGTGACATCCGTTAGCATCTTGATAGACAAATAGATAACTAGAATCAACGGATAGAAATTGCAACATATAGTCTTCACAATAAACATTCGAACGAAGATGCACGAATGAATTCCGTAGTAAATCATCACACTTCCATAAGTTGAGAAGCCACTTGAAAAAGATATGGAGTGAGCATATGAATTCGAAGCAACTCGAATACCACAATACAAAACAAAACAAGTATTGGCTTGCAGAATAAGCCGGAACAAACATATGATAGATATTTCGTCCGAAGTTTTCGTGGTGGGGCCCACACGGGCTCAATCGTACAGCACCATCATGTACAAGGCTGTGCACATGACATACGAAGCGTCCCCGAGTCGGCAAAGCCATGGACTCTTTAAGACACAACGAGACCACTGTAAAATCAACCGTGGAAAGGCGGACCACTAGACGTCGAACCCCAATCTCATATCATGCGTCTGTCGGAAAGATATCCTAAGGCTACTTGAATTCCCACTTATAAACTCCCGAAACTTTCTGGTTATGCAATCTGGTGTAGGGGATACAGGGGACACAAAATATATCACCCAAACTAACAATCCCTAGATCCAGCTGTATCCATCCGTCAACACATAACCCAGAAACCTTCGGAAATCGTTTACCTCAACCTTCGAAAAACATCCGTTATACAAGTTATGGCAATACTCCCAAACTCCCGCCCCAGTACTGGGTGGCGTCGAGGTGATCTCACCAACAACTGCATAAAAGAGATTTCGATGTCGGCGAAACTCAGGTATTCCAGAACTGCAACGATAAAATTGTGACGACAACACCTCGGAGCTCAACTCCCCGGGACACTGCCACAACCCCTAAATGACAGGAGGCACCAAGAACAATGTTCTCGTCACAAAACCATCGGAACGATTCCAAGATACCCGCGTGATCCTAAAAATTTTTGGTGAAATTTGAGGAGAGAATAGTCAAAACTTCTACGTCAGGAGACCTCACCAGAGCGACGAAGGGACTGAGGAGTAAAAAGAATCCTACTCTCCGATATATATAATCCTAAGACTCACATTTTTATTCTAGACTCAACAACGCCAGCGATTCGATCAAGCAGGGGGGCTCCTAAGTCGGGGATGGCTCTGATACCAACTTGTAACGCCCACGATGCGGCTATATCTCCAACGTGTCGAGGCACGACTTAGAGGCATAACCGCATAGTGGTTTTGTCGCAAGAAGGGTCATCTTCACACAATCCCATGTAATGAACAAGAATGGGATAAAGAGTTGGCTTACAATCGCCACTTCACACAATACATAAATATTATTCATACATCATCCAAATACAAGCATATAGACCGACTACGGTCAAAAATCCAGATGAAAATAAGATAACCCCAAATGCTAGATCCCCGATCGTCCCAACTGGGCTCCACTACTGATCATCAGGAAAAGACACATAGTAACGACCACGTTCCTCGTCGAACTCCCACTTGAGATCGACGCCATCATCTGCAATGGCATCGTCGGCACCTGCAACTGCTTCGGTAGAATCTGTGCGTCACGGGGACTCAACAATCTCACACCCGCGAGATCAAGACTATTTAAGCTTAAAGGAAAGGATGGTGTAGTGAGGTGGAGCTGCAGCGGCAAAAGCATATATGGTGGCTAACTTGCGCAAATGAGAGCGAGAAGAGAAGCAACGGAACGGACGTCATCTAGCAATGACCAAGAAGTGATCTTGAACACCTACTTACGTCATACATAACACAGACCGTGTTCACTTCCCGGACTCCGCCGAGAAGAGACCATCACGGCTACACACGCAGTTGATGTATTTTACTTGGGTCAAGTGACAAGTTATCTACAACCGGACATTAACAAATTCCCATCTGCCTCATAACCGCGGGCACGGCTTTCGAAAGATAATACCCTGCAGGGGTGTCCCAACTTAGCCCATCATAAGCTCTCACGGTCAACGAAGGATAAACCTTCTCCCGGAAAGACCCGATCAGTCTCGAAATCCCGGTTTACAAGACATCTCGACAATGGTAAAACAAGACCAGCAAAGCCGCCCGAATGTGCCGACAAATCCCGATAGGAGCTGCACATATCTCGTTCTCAGGGCACACCGGATAAGTCAAGCTACGAGTAAAACCAGACCTCGAGTTTCCCCGAGGTGGCCCCGCAGGCTGCTCGGTTCGGACCAACAGTCGAAGGAGCACTGGCCCAGGGGGTTAAAATAAGATGACCCTCGGGCTCGCGAAAACCCGGGGGAAAAAGGCTTAGGTAGCAAATGGTAAAACCAAGGTTGGGCCTTGCTGGAGGAGTTTTATTCAAGGCGAACTGTCAAGGGGGTCCCATAAATCACCCGACCGCGTAAGGAACGCAAACTCAAGGAACATAATCCCGGTATAACAGTAACTAGGGCGGCAAGAGTGGAACAAAACACCAGGCATAAGGCCGAGCCTTCCACCCTTTACCAAAAAATATATATATGCATTAATTAAATAAGAGATATTGTGATATCCCAACATATCCATGTTCCGACATGGAACGAACTTCGACTTCACCTGCAACTAGCAACCGTATAAGAAGGGCTGAGCAAAAGCGGTAACTTAGCCAAACAATGGTTTGCTAGGAAAAGATGGTTAGGGGCTGACATGGCTAAAATGGGAGACATGATATAGCAAGTGATAGGTAGCGGAGCATGGCAATAGAGCGAACAACTAGCAAAGCAAAGATAGAAGTGATTTCGAGGGGTGGTCATCTTGCCTGCAAGATTCTCAGAGTTGTCGAAAGCTTGATCCTCGTAAGCGTACTCGACAGGTTCCTCATTCACGAACTCGTCTCCCGGCTCTACCCAAGACAAGAACACAAGCAAAAGGAACCACAATCAACAACGAGAAATGCACAAGCAACATGATGCAAAACATGTATGATATGCAAGATGTGATATGCGATGCATATGCGTGCTCCGGAAGGAAAATGATGAACAAGGTAGTAAATTGGCAAACCAAGCATGCCACTGGAAAGATGAGATGATTTCGGACGAAATCGATATAAAGATCACCGGAATCGGATGCACGGTTTGCAAATGGCAAGCAAAACAAGAATGACACGAATCTGCGATAAACAGCAAGATAGCACTTAAAATGCAACAAGCAACAATACTACAACACTCCAACATAGAAACAAAGCACATGGCAGTAATCTACAGGAGATGCTTGACAAAAGATGAACACTGAGCTATGGCTAGTTCACAACATATCAAGCTCAAACAAGCATGGCAAAAATGCAAAAGATTACAGGTTCACAGACTTGGTGAAAAACTGGACATGGCAGAAAACAGCATCATGTAGCAATGTTCAGAGCACGAAATCAACATGCTACAAGAACTTAACATAGCAAAACAAGGTATGGAAGTGTTCTACTAAATGCGTATGACAAAAGTCCCTTACTGACCATAAGCCAAAAAGGACCAGAAGATATGATGGCAAGCATGTAAACATAGCAAGTTTCGTTATCAGGTTTCAGACTTGGCAGAAAACAGAGCATGGCAGAAATATTAATATGTAGGCCTCTTTGTGAGCTTGATGCACTCACTACAGAGCAATGAATGACAAACCAAGCATACCTACAGCAATATGGCATGTTTATGAATCTATCCATGGCAAGAACAATAGCATAGCATGTATGGATCAACTACAATAAGCTTGGCAAAATTGCATATCATGTTAAGGATCTGCCAGAAATATTTTAGAGCAAAAGTAGAGCAAGATTGAGTCATGCTATGGCACTCCATAATTGCAAACAATTGCAGAAATGTATCAATTACAACTATACCTACAAAACATCCTTACTGAACATCTCCAAAATATGCATGGATCTCTCTGTAGCATCAAGTTTACATGGCAACAAAATTACAGCAGACAAGGACTTGGAGAAATCACAGTCCCTGAAATCAGAAATATTACGGGGCCTACTTTGTATGCTTGTGCTAGTCACCACAGAGATCACAAAATTACATGGACTACACCACTGGAAAGATGGCATGGCATACTTCAAAACACATGTAGAGCTCATGCTCAAAAGATGCACAGATTAAATGATACAAAAATGACAAATCTCCAAGTTCTGATAAGAACCAGAGAATAACAGCAAATAGCCCTCTTCCAACAGATATTTGGGCGCATCAAGATGACCTCTAATGAAAATGGTGCAATTGAACAAAATGAAGAGCATCACGAGACGAACAATTTTACATATTACACGCGCGAATCGGAGCTACATGCACGGAGTTATGGCATCACGAACAGAGGCACATGCTGAAGATATCTGAGGACTTAGAGAAATAAGAGGGGGCGAGAAAGTCATCGGGGCTACCAGATCTGGATCGAGGCCGGGTCGAGCTTCGACGGGGCGGCGACCGGAGATGGGACCGGCGACGGAGGAAGGAGAGGAGGCGGCCGGAGGAGGGGCGCCGGCCGGAGGTGGCGCTGGCGGGCGGTGGCGCGGCGCCGGCGGGGAGGCGGCCGGCGGCGGCAGGCGAAGACGGGCGGCCGCGGCGGGGCGGCGCCGGCCGGCGGCGACGCGCGGGTGCGCGGGGGCAGGCGCGAGGCGGCGGCGGATCGGGCCGGGCGGGCCCCGCCTGGGCCCGGCGGGCCGGCGGCGTGGGGAGAGGGAGGAGGCGACGTGGCGCGCTGCGATTCGTCGGGGCGCGGCGGCGGACGTGTCCGGCGGGGTACGGACGCGTCCGGCGGCGCGGAGGGATTTTTTACTAGGGTTGGAGTGAGAATGTATTTCGGGATGCCCACATATTTATAGGTAGAGGGAGCTAGGAGGCTCCAAATGAGGTGCGGTTTTCGCCCACACGATCGTGATCGAACGACCTAGAGCATGGAAGAGAGTTTGGTGGGTTTTGGGCTGCTTTTAGAGGGGGTTTTTGCTGGACACTCAAATGGACTTGCGGATGCCCGGTTAACCGTTGGAGTACCAAATGACCTCCGAATGGAACGAAACTTGACCGGTAGACTCCGGGTGGTATACTAGGGCCACATGACAAGCCTCGGTCCATTCCGAGAAAGTTTGACACACGCACACGAAAGAAAACAAGAGGGGTGCACCGGAGGAGATAGGAGCGCCGGATTGCAAAACGGACAACGGGGAAAATGCTCGGATGCATGAGACGAACACGTATGCGAATGCAATGCACATGATGACATGATATGAAAATGCATGACATGACACAATACAAAACGAAAGACAAAACCCGACAACGGAGGGAATAACATAACACATAGCCGGAAATGGCAAGAGTCGGAGTTACAAATATGGCAAGTTACATGCGGGGTGTTACAACACTGCACCACTACGAGAGGATCTCGTCCCGAGATCTAGCACTGAAAGAACTCCGGATATTCGGAATGGAGATGGTCCTCGCGTTCCCAGGTGGCTTCCCGGTCGGAATGGTGCGACCACTTCACTTTCAGGAATTTGATTGACTTGTTGCGAGTCTTGCGCCCAGTTTCTTCAAGAATAGCAACGGGGTGCTCATGATAAGACAAATCTTCTTGGAGGTCAATCTCTTCGAAGTTGATAGTGCGCTCAGGCGTCTTGAAGCACTTGCGGAGCTGTGACACGTGGAACACATCGTGCACGTTCGCGAAGTTGGAAGGAAGCTCAAGTTGATAGGCGAGGTCGCCTCTTTTGCCAATGATCTTGAAAGGACCCACGTATCTAGGGGCAAGCTTCCCTTTGATACCGAAGCGACGAGTGCCTTTCATTGGAGAGACGCGGAGGTAGACATGGTCTCCGATCTCGAAAGCCAAATCACGATGCTTACTATCATAGTAACTCTTCTGACGCGATTGCGCGGCTTTGAGATTATCACGGATGACTTTACACATTTCTTCAGCTTCAGTGATTAAGTCATTGCCAAGAAGTTGGCGTTCACCAGTCTCTGACCAATTGAGAGGAGTACGGCACTTTCTGCCATAGAGAATCTCGAATGGGGCCTTGCCCGAACTCGCTTGGAAGCTGTTGTTGTAGGAGAATTCAGCATAAGGAAGAAAATCTTCCCATTTCATGCCAAAGGAAATGACACAAGCCCTGAGCATATCTTCAAGAATTTCATTGACTCGCTCGACTTGGACACTAGTTTGAGGATGGAAAGCTGTGCTGAAGCGAATGTTAGTGCCCATGGCCTTCTGGAAGGAGTCCCAGAACTTAGAGGTGAAGATGCTTCCACGATCTGAAGAAATCAATTGTGGAATGCCGTGCAAGGAGACAATTCTGGAGGTGTAAAGCTCTGCCAGCTGAGCTGCTGTGATGGATTCTTTGATTGGAAGGAAATGAGCCACTTTAGAGAGCTTGTCGATGACAACGAAGATAGCATCATTTCCGCGCTTGGACTTGGGAAATCCAGTCACGAAGTCCATTTCGATATGATCAAACTTCCATTCTGGGATAGCAAGAGGTTGGAGGAGACCAGCTGGTCGTTGGTGTTCTGCTTTCACTCTTCGACAGACATCACATTCGTTCACGAATTGAGCAATTTCTCGCTTCATTCGAGTCCACCAATACGACTGCTTGAGGTCATGATACATCTTCGTACTTCTAGGATGAATGGAAAGGAGAGAATTGTGCGCCTCGTTCATTATGACTTTCCTTAGATCACCTTTAGGAACCACAATCCGGTCCTCGAAGAACAAAGTGTCTCTGTCATCAATGCGATAGCACTTGTATTTGGAAAGACCCTTATCGATACCACGTTTCACCTTCTTCACCATGGCATCAAGGAGTTGTGCCTCACGAATTTGATCTTCCAAAGTAGGAGATACTATGAGGTTGGCAAGAAAGCCTTGAGGAACAACTTGGAGATTCAGCTTGCGGAAAGCTTCACAAAGGTCCGGTTGGAAAGGCTTGAGAATTAAGCTGTTGCAATAAGCCTTCCTGCTTAAAGCATCTGCAATGACATTAGCCTTGCCTGGAGTATATTCAATACTCGGATTGTACTCTTGAATCATTTCGACCCATCGAGTCTGCCTGAGGTTGAGGTTGGGCTGAGTGAAGATATACTTGAGACTCTTGTGATCAGTGAAAATGTCCACTTGTCTTCCCAACAAGAGATGTCTCCATGTTATTAATGCATGGACAACTGCCGCCAACTCAAGATCGTGAGTGGGGTAGTTCTTCTCGTTGGGCTTCAACTGACGAGAGGTATAGGCCACAACTTTCTTCTCTTGCATTAACACAGCACCGAGACCTTGGAGAGAAGCATCACAGAAAACTTCATACGGCTTGGATTCATCAGGAGGAGTCAAGACAGGAGCTGTGACTAGTTTCTCTTTGAGAGTGTTGAATGCAACGTCACACTCAGGAGACCAGACATATTTCACATGCTTCTGTAGGAGGTTGGAAAGAGGTTTTGCAATCTTGGAGAAATTCTCAACGAATCTTCGGCAATAGCTTGCAAGACCCAGAAAACTGCGAAGCTACTTGACATTTTGAGGAGGTTCCCAATCCACAACTGCGGACACCTTCTCGGGGTTAACAGCGATGCCCTTGGCAGAGATGATGTGACCAAGGAAAAGAAATTCATCGAGCCAAAACTCACATTTGGAGAACTTCGCATGGAATTGATACTCTCTGAGCTTGTCGAGCACCAATCGCAAATGTTTGGCATGATCCTGCTTATTCTTGGAGAAGACCAAGATATCATCGAGACCCATGGAGAAGAACTCGGTCTGATCAAACCCAGACGCTCTTGTTCATCGAGCTGTTTCTTCAATTCCTTCAGCTCGTTGGGTCCAAGCTTGTATGGACGCTTGCAAACGGGTTCAGTGCCAGGCTCTAGTTCGATAACGAACTCAACTGGCCGATGAGGAGGCATACCTGGAAGCTCTTCTAGAAAGACATCTTGATACTCGCAAACGACTGGAATTTGAGAGATGGCATTCAATTCGCCCTTCTCATTGAGAGAGAAAAACCGAATGGTTTCATCACGAGCGGCAAAAACAATCACATCCTCAGACGAGTGTGTCAATTGAATTTCCCTGGCAGCACAATCAAGTTGAGCCTTGTGCTTAGAAAGCCAGTCCATCCCAAGAATTAGATCAATATCCGAGTCACCAAGAACAATTGGAGAAGACTGAAATTTATAGTCGCCCATCTTGATGGAAACATCCGGAACCATCATACTAGAACTCAAACGTTTACCCGAAGAAACGACATCCATGGGTTTACTCAGATGAGAACAAGTGAATTCATGCTTGGCAAAAAACTGTCTTGACATGAAACAAAGCGATGCACCAGTATCAAAAAGAACTTTAGCAGGAATATCATTAACTGAGAGATTACCCATTGTCACATCAGTAGATTCCTCCGCTTGAGCTGCATTCATCATGTTCACCTTAGCAGACTTTGGATTATGCTTGACCACTGCATTGCTGGAAGATCTGACAGGAGGAGGAGGAGGAAGACGCCTCTGGTTGAAGCACTTGTTAGCATAGTGACCTTTCTGCTGACATTTGTTGCAAGTCACCTCTGAGAGTGGACGGTGATAAGGAGCATTGGACTTTGGAGCTTGATTCTGAGACATGTTCTGATAGCCAGAGTTGGAAAAGTTGGAAGAACCATGGCCACCTTTGTTCTTCTGCTGGTAAGGCTGACGAAACGGAGGAGGAGGCAACCAGAACTTCTGTTGCTTAGCCGTCACAAGTGAGGAAGAAGAAGACTGAACTGCGTCTCTGACTCTCTTCTTAGAAGCCTCACACTTGAGCTGAGCAGCCTCTTGCTTCAGTGCCATATTGTAGAATTGATCAAACTGAGTAGGCTCAACAAGAATGAGAGCTAACTGCAGATCCTCTTTAAGGCCACCTCTGAAGTGATAGATCATGCTTCTCTCATCAGGAACGTCTTGTTTAGCGAAGCGAGCAAGTTTCTGAAACTGAATGTTGTATTGATACACAGACATGTTGCCTTGCTTGAGATTGCGGAACTCCTCACGCTTGCTCTCAACAACACTTTGTGGAATGTGGTGCGCTTTGAAGTCCCGACAGAAGTCAGTCCAAGTGATCACACGACCTCCTCTGGAATCTTTGTATTGTTGATACCAATCAGCAGCTTGGTCCTTGAGCTGGAAAGAAGCGAACTTGACAAAGTCCTCAGGCCTGACATTGCTACATTCAAAATGCTTGTTGATGTCCACGAGCCAATCATCGGCATCCGTGGCCTCGGCACAGTAGCTGAAAGACTTGGGCTGATTTGCGAGAAACTGGTTGAGAGTGGCGAAGTGAAACTGATTGTTGCCTTGACCTTGATTGCCTTGCCCTTGAGTACGTTCTTGCAAGAGTTGCAGAATCATCTGAGCATTGGCGTTGGTGGCTGCCATGATTGCTTGCCATGCCTCCGGAGGTGGAGGTGGTGGCGGAGGGTTCGCTTGACTCCCCTCATTGCGATCCGGATTCTGACGCGTTGGCGGAGCCATCCTGAAGAGGGTGACATCCGTTAGCATCTTGATAGACAAATAGATAACTAGAATCAACGGATAGAAATTGCAACATATAGTCTTCACAATAAACATTCGAACGAAGATGCACGAATGAATTCCGTAGTAAATCATCACACTTCCATAAGTTGAGAAGCCACTTGAAAAAGATATGGAGTGAGCATATGAATTCGAAGCAACTCGAATACCACAATACAAAACAAGTATTGGCTTGCAGAATAAGCCGGAACAAACATATGATAGATATTTCGTCCGAAGTTTTCGTGGTGGGGCCCACACGGGCTCAATCGTACAGCACCATCATGTACAAGGCTGTGCACATGACATACGAAGCGTCCCCGAGTCGGCAAAGCCATGGACTCTTTAAGACACAACGAGACCACTGTAAAATCAACCGTGGAAAGGCGGACCACTAGACGTCGAACCCCAATCTCATATCATGCGTCTGTCAGAAAGATATCCTAAGGCTACTTGAATTCCCACTTATAAACTCTCGAAACTTTCTGGTTATGCAATCTGGTGTAGGGGATACAGGGGACACAAAATATATCACCCAAACTAACAATCCCTAGATCCAGCTGTATCCATCCGTCAACACATAACCCAGAAACCTTCGGAAATCGTTTACCTCAACCTTCGAAAAACATCCGTTATACAAGTTATGGCAATACTCCCGAACTCCCGCCCCAGTACTGGGTGGCGTCGAGGTGATCTCACCAACAACTGCATAAAAGAGATTTCGATGTCGGCGAAACTCAGGTATTCCAGAACCGCAACGATAAAATTGTGACGACAACACCTCGGAGCTCAACTCCCCGGGACACTGCCACAACCCCTAAATGACAGGAGGCACCAAGAACAATGTTCTCGTCACAAAACCATCGGAACGATTCCAAGATACCCGCGTGATCCTAAAATTTTTTGGTGAAATTTGAGGAGAGAATAGTCAAAACTTCTACGTCAGGAGACCTCACCAGAGCGACGAAGGGACTGAGGAGTAAAAAGAATCCTACTCTCCGATATATATAATCCTAAGACTCACATTTTTATTCTAGACTCAACAACGCCAGCGATTCGATCAAGCAGGGGGGCTCCTAAGTCGGGGATGGCTCTGATACCAACTTGTAACGCCCACGATGCGGCTATATCTCCAACGTGTCGAGGCACGACTTAGAGGCATAACCGCATAGTGGTTTTGTCGCAAGAAGGGTCATCTTCACACAATCCCATGTAATGAACAAGAATGGGATAAAGAGTTGGCTTACAATCGCCACTTCACACAATACATAAATATTATTCATACATCATCCAAATACAAGCATATAGACCGACTACGGTCAAAAATCCAGATGAAAATAAGATAACCCCAAATGCTAGATCCCCGATCGTCCCAACTGGGCTCCACTACTGATCATCAGGAAAAGACACATAGTAACGACCACGTTCCTCGTCGAACTCCCACTTGAGATCGACGCCATCATCTGCACTGGCATCGTCGGCACCTGCAACTGCTTCGGTAGAATCTGTGCGTCACGGGGACTCAACAATCTCACACCCGCGAGATCAAGACTATTTAAGCTTAAAGGAAAGGATGGTGTAGTGAGGTGGAGCTGCAGCGGCAAAAGCATATATGGTGGCTAACTTGCGCAAATGAGAGCGAGAAGAGAAGCAACGGAACGGACGTCATCTAGCAATGACCAAGAAGTGATCTTGAACACCTACTTACGTCATACATAACACAGACCGTGTTCACTTCCCGGACTCCGCCGAGAAGAGACCATCACGGCTACACACGCAGTTGATGTATTTTACTTGGGTCAAGTGACAAGTTATCTACAACCGGACATTAACAAATTCCCATCTGCCTCATAACCGCGGGCACGGCTTTCGAAAGATAATACCCTGCAGGGGTGTCCCAACTTAGCCCATCATAAGCTCTCACGGTCAACGAAGGATAAACCTTCTCCCGGAAAGACCCGATCAGTCTCGAAATCCCGGTTTACAAGACATCTCGACAATGGTAAAACAAGACCAGCAAAGCCGCCCGAATGTGCCGACAAATCCCGATAGGAGCTGCACATATCTCGTTCTCAGGGCACACCGGATAAGTCAAGCTACGAGTAAAACCAGACCTCGAGTTTCCCCGAGGTGGCCCCGCAGGCTGCTCGGTTCGGACCAACAGTCGAAGGAGCACTGGCCCAGGGGGTTAAAATAAGATGACCCTCGGGCTCGCGAAAACCCGGGGGAAAAAGGCTTAGGTAGCAAATGGTAAAACCAAGGTTGGGCCTTGCTGGAGGAGTTTTATTCAAGGCGAACTGTCAAGGGGGTCCCATAAATCACCCGACCGCGTAAGGAACGCAAACTCAAGGAACATAATCCCGGTATAACAGTAACTAGGGCGGCAAGAGTGGAACAAAACACCAGGCATAAGGCCGAGCCTTCCACCCTTTACCAAAAAATATATATATGCATTAATTAAATAAGAGATATTGTGATATCCCAACATATCCATGTTCCGACATGGAACGAACTTCGACTTCACCTGCAACTAGCAACCGTATAAGAAGGGCTGAGCAAAAGCGGTAACTTAGCCAAACAATGGTTTGCTAGGAAAAGATGGTTAGGGGCTGACATGGCTAAAATGGGAGACATGATATAGCAAGTGATAGGTAGCGGAGCATGGCAATAGAGCGAACAACTAGCAAAGCAAAGATAGAAGTGATTTCGAGGGGTGGTCATCTTGCCTGCAAGATTCTCAGAGTTGTCGAAAGCTTGATCCTCGTAAGCGTACTCGACAGGTTCCTCATTCACGAACTCGTCTCCCGGCTCTACCCAAGACAAGAACACAAGCAAAAGGAACCACAATCAACAACGAGAAATGCACAAGCAACATGATGCAAAACATGTATGATATGCAAGATGTGATATGCGATGCATATGCGTGCTCCGGAAGGAAAATGATGAACAAGGTAGTAAATTGGCAAACCAAGCATGCCACTGGAAAGATGAGATGATTTCGGACGAAATCGATATAAAGATCACCGGAATCGGATGCATGGTTTGCAAATGGCAAGCAAAACAAGAATGACACGAATCTGCGATAAACAGCAAGATAGCACTTAAAATGCAACAAGCAACAATGCTACAACACTCCAACATAGAAACAAAGCACATGGAAGTAATCTACAGGAGATGCTTGACAAAAGATGAACACTGAGCTATGGCTAGTTCACAACATATCAAGCTCAAACAAGCATGGCAAAAATGCAAAAGATTACAGGTTCACAGACTTGGTGAAAAACTGGACATGGCAGAAAACAGCATCATGTAGCAATGTTCAGAGCACGAAATCAACATGCTACAGGAACTTAACATAGCAAAACAAGGTATGGAAGTGTTCTACTAAATGCGTATGACAAAAGTCCCTTACTGACCATAAGCCAAAAAGGACCAGAAGATATGATGGCAAGCATGTAAACATAGCAAGTTTCGTTATCAGGTTTCAGACTTAGCACAAAACAGAGCATGGCAGAAATATTAATATGTAGGCCTCTTTGTGAGCTTGATGCACTCACTACAGAGCAACGCATGACAAACCAAGCATACCTACAGCAATATGGCATGTTTATGAATCTATCCATGGCAAGAACAATAGCATAGCATGTATGGATCAACTACAATAAGCTTGGCAAAATTGCATATCATGTTAAGGATCTGCCAGAAATATTTTAGAGCAAAAGTAGAGCAAGATTGAGTCATGCTATGGCACTCCATAATTGCAAACAATTGCAGAAATGTATCAATTACAACTATACCTACAAAACATCCTTACTGAACATCTCCAAAATATGCATGGATCTCTCTGTAGCATCAAGTTTACATGGCAACAAAATTACAGCAGACAAGGACTTGGAGAAATCACACAGTCCCTGAAATCAGAAATATTACGGGGCCTACTTTGTATGCTTGTGCTAGTCACCACAGAGATCACAAAATTACATGGACTACACCACTGGAAAGATGGCATGGCATACTTCAAAACACATGTAGAGCTCATGCTCAAAAGATGCACAGATTAAATGATACAAAAATGACAAATCTCCAAGTTCTGATAAGAACCAGAGAATAACAGCAAATAGCCCTCTTCCAACAGATATTTGGGCGCATCAAGATGACCTCTAATGAAAATGGTGCAATTGAACAAAATGAAGAGCATCACGAGACGAACAATTTTACATATTACACGCGCGAATCGGAGCTACATGCACGGAGTTATGGCATCACGAACAGAGGCACATGCTGAAGATATCTGAGGACTTAGAGAAATAAGAGGGGGCGAGAAAGTCATCGGGGCTACCAGATCTGGATCGAGGCCGGGTCGAGCTTCGACGGGGCGGCGACCGGAGATGGGACCGGCGACGGAGGAAGGAGAGGAGGCGGCCGGAGGAGGGGCGCCGGCCGGAGGTGGCGCTGGCGGGCGGTGGCGCGGCGCCGGCGGGGAGGCGGCCGGCGGCGGCAGGCGAAGACGGGCGGCCGCGGCGGGGCGGCGCCGGCCGGCGGCGACGCGCGGGTGCGCGGGGGCAGGCGCGAGGCGGCGGCGGATCGGGCCGGGCGGGCCCCGCCTGGGCCCGGCGGGCCGGCGGCGTGGGGAGAGGGAGGAGGCGACGTGGCGCGCTGCGATTCGTCGGGGCGCGGCGGCGGACGTGTCCGGCGGGGTACGGACGCGTCCGGCGGCGCGGAGGGATTTTTTACTAGGGTTGGAGTGAGAATGTATTTCGGGATGCCCACATATTTATAGGTAGAGGGAGCTAGGAGGCTCCAAATGAGGTGCGGTTTTCGCCCACACGATCGTGATCGAACGACCTAGAGCATGGAAGAGAGTTTGGTGGGTTTTGGGCTGCTTTTAGAGGGGGTTTTTGCTGGACACTCAAATGGACTTGCGGATGCCCGGTTAACCGTTGGAGTACCAAATGACCTCCGAATGGAACGAAACTTGACCGGTAGACTCCGGGTGGTATACTAGGGCCACATGACAAGCCTCGGTCCATTCCGAGAAAGTTTGACACACGCACACGAAAGAAAACAAGAGGGGTGCACCGGAGGAGATAGGAGCGCCGGATTGCAAAACGGACAACGGGGAAAATGCTCGGATGCATGAGACGAACACGTATGCGAATGCAATGCACATGATGACATGATATGAAAATGCATGACATGACACAATACAAAACGAAAGACAAAACCCGACAACGGAGGGAATAACATAACACATAGCCGGAAATGGCAAGAGTCGGAGTTACAAATATGGCAAGTTACATGCGGGGTGTTACAACACTGCACCACTACGAGAGGATCTCGTCCCGAGATCTAGGACTGAAAGAACTCCGGATATTCGGAATGGAGATGGTCCTCGCGTTCCCAGGTGGCTTCCCGGTCGGAATGGTGCGACCACTTCACTTTCAGGAATTTGATTGACTTGTTGCGAGTCTTGCGCCCAGTTTCTTCAAGAATAGCAACGGGGTGCTCATGATAAGACAAATCTTCTTGGAGGTCAATCTCTTCGAAGTTGATAGTGCGCTCAGGCGTCTTGAAGCACTTGCGGAGCTGTGACACGTGGAACACATCGTGCACGTTCGCGAAGTTGGAAGGAAGCTCAAGTTGATAGGCGAGGTCGCCTCTTTTGCCAATGATCTTGAAAGGACCCACGTATCTAGGGGCAAGCTTCCCTTTGATACCGAAGCGACGAGTGCCTTTCATTGGAGAGACGCGGAGGTAGACATGGTCTCCGATCTCGAAAGCCAAATCACGATGCTTACTATCATAGTAACTCTTCTGACGCGATTGCGCGGCTTTGAGATTATCACGGATGACTTTACACATTTCTTCAGCTTCAGTGATTAAGTCATTGCCAAGAAGTTGGCGTTCACCAGTCTCTGACCAATTGAGAGGAGTACGGCACTTTCTGCCATAGAGAATCTCGAATGGGGCCTTGCCCGAACTCGCTTGGAAGCTGTTGTTGTAGGAGAATTCAGCATAAGGAAGAAAATCTTCCCATTTCATGCCAAAGGAAATGACACAAGCCCTGAGCATATCTTCAAGAATTTCATTGACTCGCTCGACTTGGACACTAGTTTGAGGATGGAAAGCTGTGCTGAAGCGAATGTTAGTGCCCATGGCCTTCTGGAAGGAGTCCCAGAACTTAGAGGTGAAGATGCTTCCACGATCTGAAGAAATCAATTGTGGAATGCCGTGCAAGGAGACAATTCTGGAGGTGTAAAGCTCTGCCAGCTGAGCTGCTGTGATGGATTCTTTGATTGGAAGGAAATGAGCCACTTTAGAGAGCTTGTCGATGACAACGAAGATAGCATCATTTCCGCGCTTGGACTTGGGAAATCCAGTCACGAAGTCCATTTCGATATGATCAAACTTCCATTCTGGGATAGCAAGAGGTTGGAGGAGACCAGCTGGTCGTTGGTGTTCTGCTTTCACTCTTCGACAGACATCACATTCGTTCACGAATTGAGCAATTTCTCGCTTCATTCGAGTCCACCAATACGACTGCTTGAGGTCATGATACATCTTCGTACTTCCAGGATGAATGGAAAGGAGAGAATTGTGCGCCTCGTTCATTATGACTTTCCTTAGATCACCTTTAGGAACCACAATCCGGTCCTCGAAGAACAAAGTGTCTCTGTCATCAATGCGATAGCACTTGTATTTGGAAAGACCCTTATCGATACCACGTTTCACCTTCTTCACCATGGCATCAAGGAGTTGTGCCTCACGAATTTGATCTTCCAAAGTAGGAGATACTATGAGGTTGGCAAGAAAGCCTTGAGGAACAACTTGGAGATTCAGCTTGCGGAAAGCTTCACAAAGGTCCGGTTGGAAAGGCTTGAGAATTAAGCTGTTGCAATAAGCCTTCCTGCTTAAAGCATCTGCAATGACATTAGCCTTGCCTGGAGTATATTCAATACTCGGATTGTACTCTTGAATCATTTCGACCCATCGAGTCTGCCTGAGGTTGAGGTTGGGCTGAGTGAAGATATACTTGAGACTCTTGTGATCAGTGAAAATGTCCACTTGTCTTCCCAACAAGAGATGTCTCCATGTTATTAATGCATGGACAACTGCCGCCAACTCAAGATCGTGAGTGGGGTAGTTCTTCTCGTTGGGCTTCAACTGACGAGAGGTATAGGCCACAACTTTCTTCTCTTGCATTAACACAGCACCGAGACCTTGGAGAGAAGCATCACAGAAAACTTCATACGGCTTGGATTCATCAGGAGGAGTCAAGACAGGAGCTGTGACTAGTTTCTCTTTGAGAGTGTTGAATGCAACGTCACACTCAGGAGACCAGACATATTTCACATGCTTCTGTAGGAGGTTGGAAAGAGGTTTTGCAATCTTGGAGAAATTCTCAACGAATCTTCGGCAATAGCTTGCAAGACCCAGAAAACTGCGAAGCTACTTGACATTTTGAGGAGGTTCCCAATCCACAACTGCGGACACCTTCTCGGGGTTAACAGCGATGCCCTTGGCAGAGATGATGTGACCAAGGAAAAGAAATTCATCGAGCCAAAACTCACATTTGGAGAACTTCGCATGGAATTGATACTCTCTGAGCTTGTCGAGCACCAATCGCAAATGTTTGGCATGATCCTGCTTATTCTTGGAGAAGACCAAGATATCATCGAGACCCATGGAGAAGAACTCGGTCTGATCAAACCCAGACGCTCTTGTTCATCGAGCTGTTTCTTCAATTCCTTCAGCTCGTTGGGTCCAAGCTTGTATGGACGCTTGCAAACGGGTTCAGTGCCAGGCTCTAGTTCGATAACGAACTCAACTGGCCGATGAGGAGGCATACCTGGAAGCTCTTCTAGAAAGACATCTTGATACTCGCAAACGACTGGAATTTGAGAGATGGCATTCAATTCGCCCTTCTCATTGAGAGAGAAAAACCGAATGGTTTCATCACGAGCGGCAAAAACAATCACATCCTCAGACGAGTGTGTCAATTGAATTTCCCTGGCAGCACAATCAAGTTGAGCCTTGTGCTTAGAAAGCCAGTCCATCCCAAGAATTAGATCAATATCCGAGTCACCAAGAACAATTGGAGAAGACTGAAATTTATAGTCGCCCATCTTGATGGAAACATCCGGAACCATCATACTAGAACTCAAACGTTTACCCGAAGAAACGACATCCATGGGTTTACTCAGATGAGAACAAGTGAATTCATGCTTGGCAAAAAACTGTCTTGACATGAAACAAAGCGATGCACCAGTATCAAAAAGAACTTTAGCAGGAATATCATTAACTGAGAGATTACCCATTGTCACATCAGTAGATTCCTCCGCTTGAGCTGCATTCATCATGTTCACCTTAGCAGACTTTGGATTATGCTTGACCACTGCATTGCTGGAAGATCTGACAGGAGGAGGAGGAGGAAGACGCCTCTGGTTGAAGCACTTGTTAGCATAGTGACCTTTCTGCTGACATTTGTTGCAAGTCACCTCTGAGAGTGGACGGTGATAAGGAGCATTGGACTTTGGAGCTTGATTCTGAGACATGTTCTGATAGCCAGAGTTGGAAAAGTTGGAAGAACCATGGCCACCTTTGTTCTTCTGCTGGTAAGGCTGACGAAACGGAGGAGGAGGCAACCAGAACTTCTGTTGCTTAGCCGTCACAAGTGAGGAAGAAGAAGACTGAACTGCGTCTCTGACTCTCTTCTTAGAAGCCTCACACTTGAGCTGAGCAGCCTCTTGCTTCAGTGCCATATTGTAGAATTGATCAAACTGAGTAGGCTCAACAAGAATGAGAGCTAACTGCAGATCCTCTTTAAGGCCACCTCTGAAGTGATAGATCATGCTTCTCTCATCAGGAACGTCTTGTTTAGCGAAGCGAGCAAGTTTCTGAAACTGAATGTTGTATTGATACACAGACATGTTGCCTTGCTTGAGATTGCGGAACTCCTCACGCTTGCTCTCAACAACACTTTGTGGAATGTGGTGCGCTTTGAAGTCCCGACAGAAGTCAGTCCAAGTGATCACACGACCTCCTCTGGAATCTTTGTATTGTTGATACCAATCAGCAGCTTGGTCCTTGAGCTGGAAAGAAGCGAACTTGACAAAGTCCTCAGGCCTGACATTGCTACATTCAAAATGCTTGTTGATGTCCACGAGCCAATCATCGGCATCCGTGGCCTCGGCACAGTAGCTGAAAGACTTGGGCTGATTTGCGAGAAACTGGTTGAGAGTGGCGAAGTGAAACTGATTGTTGCCTTGACCTTGATTGCCTTGCCCTTGAGTACGTTCTTGCAAGAGTTGCAGAATCATCTGAGCATTGGCGTTGGTGGCTGCCATGATTGCTTGCCATGCCTCCGGAGGTGGAGGTGGTGGCGGAGGGTTCGCTTGACTCCCCTCATTGCGATCCGGATTCTGACGCGTTGGCGGAGCCATCCTGAAGAGGGTGACATCCGTTAGCATCTTGATAGACAAATAGATAACTAGAATCAACGGATAGAAATTGCAACATATAGTCTTCACAATAAACATTCGAACGAAGATGCACGAATGAATTCCGTAGTAAATCATCACACTTCCATAAGTTGAGAAGCCACTTGAAAAAGATATGGAGTGAGCATATGAATTCGAAGCAACTCGAATACCACAATACAAAACAAGTATTGGCTTGCAGAATAAGCCGGAACAAACATATGATAGATATTTCGTCCGAATTTTTCGTGGTGGGGCCCACACGGGCTCAATCGTACAGCACCATCATGTACAAGGCTGTGCACATGACATACGAAGCGTCCCCGAGTCGGCAAAGCCATGGACTCTTTAAGACACAACGAGACCACTGTAAAATCAACCGTGGAAAGGCGGACCACTAGACGTCGAACCCCAATCTCATATCATGCGTCTGTCGGAAAGATATCCTAAGGCTACTTGAATTCCCACTTATAAACTCTCGAAACTTTCTGGTTATGCAATCTGGTGTAGGGGATACAGGGGACACAAAATATATCACCCAAACTAACAATCCCTAGATCCAGCTGTATCCATCCGTCAACACATAACCCAGAAACCTTCGGAAATCGTTTACCTCAACCTTCGAAAAACATCCGTTATAAAAGTTATGGCAATACTCCCGAACTCCCGCCCCAGTACTGGGTGGCGTCGAGGTGATCTCACCAACAACTGCATAAAAGAGATTTCGATGTCGGCGAAACTCAGGTATTCCAGAACTGCAACGATAAAATTGTGACGACAACACCTCGGAGCTCAACTCCCCGGGACACTGCCACAACCCCTAAATGACAGGAGGCACCAAGAACAATTTTCTCGTCACAAAACTATCGGAACGATTCCAAGATACCCGCGTGATCCTAAAAATTTTTGGTGAAATTTGAGGAGAGAATAGTCAAAACTTCTACGTCAGGAGACCTCACCAGAGCGACGAAGGGACTGAGGAGTAAAAAGAATCCTACTCTCCGATATATATAATCCTAAGACTCACATTTTTATTCTAGACTCAACAACGCCAGCGATTCGATCAAGCAGGGGGGCTCCTAAGTCGGGGATGGCTCTGATACCAACTTGTAACGCCCACGATGCGGCTATATCTCCAACGTGTCGAGGCACGACTTAGAGGCATAACCGCATAGTGGTTTTGTCGCAAGAAGGGTCATCTTCACACAATCCCATGTAATGAACAAGAATGGGATAAAGAGTTGGCTTACAATCGCCACTTCACACAATACATAAATATTATTCATACATCATCCAAATACAAGCATATAGACCGACTATGGTCAAAAATCCAGATGAAAATAAGATAACCCCAAATGCTAGATCCCCGATCGTCCCAACTGGGCTCCACTACTGATCATCAGGAAAAGACACATAGTAACGACCACGTTCCTCGTCGAACTCCCACTTGAGATCGACGCCATCATCTGCAATGGCATCGTCGGCACCTGCAACTGCTTCGGTAGAATCTGTGAGTCACGGGGACTCAACAATCTCACACCCGCGAGATCAAGACTATTTAAGCTTAAAGGAAAGGATGGTGTAGTGAGGTGGAGCTGCAGCGGCAAAAGCATATATGGTGGCTAACTTGCGCAAATGAGAGCGAGAAGAGAAGCAACGGAACGGACGTCATCTAGCAATGACCAAGAAGTGATCTTGAACACCTACTTACGTCATACATAACACAGACCGTGTTCACTTCCCGGACTCCGCCGAGAAGAGACCATCAAGGCTACACACGCAGTTGATGTATTTTACTTGGGTCAAGTGACAAGTTATCTACAACCGGACATTAACAAATTCCCATCTGCCTCATAACCGCGGGCACGGCTTTCGAAAGATAATACCCTGCAGGGGTGTCCCAACTTAGCCCATCATAAGCTCTCACGGTCAACGAAGGATAAACCTTCTCCCGGAAAGACCCGATCAGTCTCGAAATCCCGGTTTACAAGACATCTCGACAATGGTAAAACAAGACCAGCAAAGCCGCCCGAATGTGCCGACAAATCCCGATAGGAGCTGCACATATCTCGTTCTCAGGGCACACCGGATAAGTCAAGCTACGAGTAAAACCAGACCTCGAGTTTCCCCGAGGTGGCCCCGCAGGCTGCTCGGTTCGGACCAACAGTCGAAGGAGCACTGGCCCAGGGGGTTAAAATAAGATGACCCTCGGGCTCGCGAAAACCCGGGGGAAAAAGGCTTAGGTAGCAAATGGTAAAACCAAGGTTGGGCCTTGCTGGAGGAGTTTTATTCAAGGCGAACTGTCAAGGGGGTCCCATAAATCACCCGACCGCGTAAGGAACGCAAACTCAAGGAACATAATCCCGGTATAACAGTAACTAGGGCGGCAAGAGTGGAACAAAACACCAGGCATAAGGCCGAGCCTTCCACCCTTTACCAAAAAATATATATATGCATTAATTAAATAAGAGATATTGTGATATCCCAACATATCCATGTTCCGACATGGAACGAACTTCGACTTCACCTGCAACTAGCAACCGTATAAGAAGGGCTGAGCAAAAGCGGTAACTTAGCCAAACAATGGTTTGCTAGGAAAACATGGTTAGGGGCTGACATGGCTAAAATGGGAGACATGATATAGCAAGTGATAGGTAGCGGAGCATGGCAATAGAGCGAACAACTAGCAAAGCAAAGATAGAAGTGATTTCGAGGGGTGGTCATCTTGCCTGCAAGATTCTCAGAGTTGTCGAAAGCTTGATCCTCGTAAGCGTACTCGACAGGTTCCTCATTCACGAACTCGTCTCCCGGCTCTACCCAAGACAAGAACACAAGCAAAAGGAACCACAATCAACAACGAGAAATGCACAAGCAACATGATGCAAAACATGTATGATATGCAAGATGTGATATGCGATGCATATGCGTGCTCCGGAAGGAAAATGATGAACAAGGTAGTAAATTGGCAAACCAAGCATGCCACTGGAAAGATGAGATGATTTCGGACGAAATCGATATAAAGATCACCGGAATCGGATGCATGGTTTGCAAATGGCAAGCAAAACAAGAATGACACGAATCTGCGATAAACAGCAAGATAGCACTTAAAATGCAACAAGCAACAATGCTACAACACTCCAACATAGAAACAAAGCACATGGAAGTAATCTACAGGAGATGCTTGACAAAAGATGAACACTGAGCTATGGCTAGTTCACAACATATCAAGCTCAAACAAGCATGGCAAAAATGCAAAAGATTACAGGTTCACAGACTTGGTGAAAAACTGGACATGGCAGAAAACAGCATCATGTAGCAATGTTCAGAGCACGAAATCAACATGCTACAGGAACTTAACATAGCAAAACAAGGTATGGAAGTGTTCTACTAAATGCGTATGACAAAAGTCCCTTACTGACCATAAGCCAAAAAGGACCAGAAGATATGATGGCAAGCATGTAAACATAGCAAGTTTCGTTATCAGGTTTCAGACTTAGCACAAAACAGAGCATGGCAGAAATATTAATATGTAGGCCTCTTTGTGAGCTTGATGCACTCACTACAGAGCAACGCATGACAAACCAAGCATACCTACAGCAATATGGCATGTTTATGAAGCTATCCATGGCAAGAACAATAGCATAGCATGTATGGATCAACTACAATAAGCTTGGCAAAATTGCATATCATGTTAAGGATCTGCCAGAAATATTTTAGAGCAAAAGTAGAGCAAGATTGAGTCATGCTATGGCACTCCATAATTGCAAACAATTGCAGAAATGTATCAATTACAACTATACCTACAAAACATCCTTACTGAACATCTCCAAAATATGCATGGATCTCTCTGTAGCATCAAGTTTACATGGCAACAAAATTACAGCAGACAAGGACTTGGAGAAATCACAGTCCCTGAAATCAGAAATATTACGGGGCCTACTTTGTATGCTTGTGCTAGTCACCACAGAGATCACAAAATTACATGGACTACACCACTGGAAAGATGGCATGGCATACTTCAAAACACATGTAGAGCTCATGCTCAAAAGATGCACAGATTAAATGATACAAAAATGACAAATCTCCAAGTTCTGATAAGAACCAGAGAATAACAGCAAATAGCCCTCTTCCAACAGATATTTGGGCGCATCAAGATGACCTCTAATGAAAATGGTGCAATTGAACAAAATGAAGAGCATCACGAGACGAACAATTTTACATATTACACGCGCGAATCGGAGCTACATGCACGGAGTTATGGCATCACGAACAGAGGCACATGCTGAAGATATCTGAGGACTTAGAGAAATAAGAGGGGGCGAGAAAGTCATCGGGGCTACCAGATCTGGATCGAGGCCGGGTCGAGCTTCGACGGGGCGGCGACCGGAGATGGGACCGGCGACGGAGGAAGGAGAGGAGGCGGCCGGAGGAGGGGCGCCGGCCGGAGGTGGCGCTGGCGGGCGGTGGCGCGGCGCCGGCGGGGAGGCGGCCGGCGGCGGCAGGCGAAGACGGGCGGCCGCGGCGGGGCGGCGCCGGCCGGCGGCGACGCGCGGGTGTGCGGGGGCAGGCGCGAGGCGGCGGCGGATCGGGCCGGGCGGGCCCCGCCTGGGCCCGGCGGGCCGGCGGCGTGGGGAGAGGGAGGAGGCGACGTGGCAAATGGTAAAACCAAGGTTGGGCGTTGCTGGAGGAGTTTTATTCAAGGCGAACTGTCAAGGGGGTCCCATAAATCACCCGACCGCGTAAGGAACGCAAACTCAAGGAACATAATCCCGGTATAACAGTAACTAGGGCGGCAAGAGTGGAACAAAACACCAGGCATAAGGCCGAGCCTTCCACCCTTTACCAAAATATATATATGCATTAATTAAATAAGAGATATTGTGATATCCCAACATATCCATGTTCCGACATGGAACGAACTTCGACTTCACCTGCAACTAGCGACGCTATAAGAAGGGCTGAGCAAAAGCGGTAACTTAGCCAAACAATGGTTTGCTAGGAAAATATGGTTAGGGGCTGACATGGCTAAAATGTGAGACATGATATAGCAAGTGATAGGTAGCGGAGCATGGCAATAGAGCGAACAACTAGCAAAGCAAAGATAGAAGTGATTTCGAGGGGTGGTCATCTTGCCTGCAAGATTCTCAGAGTTGTCGAAAACTTGATCCTCGTAAGCGTACTCGACAGGTTCCTCGTTCACGAACTCGTCTCCCGGCTCTACCCAAGACAAGAACACAAGCAAACGGAACCACAATCAACAACGAGAAATGCACAAGCAACATGATGCAAAACATGTATGATATGAAAGATATGATATGCGATGCATATGCGTGCTCCGAAAGGAAAATGATGAACAAGGCAGTAAATTGGCAAACCAAGCATGCCACTGGAAAGATGAGATAATTTCGGACGAAATCGATATAAAGATCACCGGAATCGGATGCACGGTTTGCAAATGGCAAGCAAAACAAGAATGACACGAATCTGCGATAAACAGCAAGATAGCACTTAAAATGCAACAAGCAACAATGCTACGGCACTCCAACATAGAAACAAAGCACATGGCAGTAATCTACACGAGATGCTTGACAAAAGATGAACACTGAGCAATGGCTAGTTCACAACGTATCAAGCTCAAACAAGCATGGCAAACATGCAAAAGATTACAGGTTCACAGACTTAGTGAAAAACTGGACATGGCAGAAAACAGCATCAGGTAGCAATGTTCAGAGCACGAAATCAATATGCTACAGTAACTTAACATAGCAAAACAAGGTATGGAAGTGTTATACTAAATGCATTTAACAAAAGTCCCTTAATGACCATAAACCAAAAAGGACAAGAAGATATGATGGCAAGCATGTAAACATAGCAAGTTTCGTTATCAGGTTTCATACTTAGCAGAAAACAGAGCATGGCAGAAATATTAATATGTAGGCCTCTCTGTGAGCTTGATGCACTCACTACAGAGCAATTCATGACAAACCAAGCATACCTACAGCAAGATGGCATGTTTATAAAGCTATCCATGGCAAGAACAATAGCATAGAATGTATGAATCAACTACAATAAGCTTGGCAAAATTGCATATCATGTTAAGGATCTGCCAGAAATATTTTAGAGCAAAAGTAGAGCAAGATTGAGTCATGCTATGGCACTCCATAATTGCAAACAATTGCAGGAATGTATCAATTACAACTATACCTACAAAACATCCTTACTGAACATTTCCAAAATATGCATGGATCTCTCTGTAGCATCAAGTTTACATGGCAACAAAATTACAGCAGACAAGGACTTAGACAAATCACTGTCCCTGAAATCAGAAATATTACGGGGCCTACTTTGTATGCTTGTGCTAGTCACCACAGAGATCACAAAAATACACGGACTACACCACTGGAACGATGGCATGGCATACTTCAAAACACATGTAGAGATCACAAAAATACACGGACTACACCACTGGAACGATGGCATGGCATACTTCAAAACACATGTAGAGATCACAAAAATACACGGACTACACCACTGGAACGATGGCATGGCATACTTCAAAAGATGCACAGATTAAATGATACAAAAATGACAAATCTCCAAGTTCTGATAAGAACCAGAGAATAACAGCAAATAGCCCTATTCCAACAGAGCTTTGGGCATCAAGATGACCTCTAATGAAAATGGTGCAATTGAACAAAATGAAGAGCATCACGAGGCGAACAATTTGACATATTACACGCGCGAATCAGAGCTACATGCACGGAGTTATGGCATCACGAACAGGGGCACATGCTGAAGATATCTAAGGACTTAGAGAAATAAGAGGGGGCGAGAAAGTCAACGGGGCTACCAGATCTGGATCGAGGCCGGGTCGAGCTTCGACGGGGCGGCGACCGGAGATGGGACCGGCGACGGAGGAAGGGGAGGAGGCGGCCGGAGGAGGGGCGCCGGCCGGAGGTGGCGCTGGCGGGCGGTGGCGCGGCGCCGGCGGGGAGGCGGCCGGCGGCGGCAGGCGAAGACGGGCGGCCGCGGCGGGGCGGCGCCGGCCGGCGGCGACGCGCGGGTGCGCGGGGGCAGGCGCGAGGCGGCGGCGGATCGGGCCGGGCGGGCCCCGCCTGGGCCCGGCGGGCCGGCGGCGTGGGGAGAGGGAGGAGGCGACGTGGCGCGCTGCGATTCGTCGGGGCGCGGCAGCGGATGTGTCCGGCGGGGTACGGACGCGTCCGGCGGCGCGGAGGGATTTTTTACTAGGGTTGGACTGAGAATGTATTTCGGGATGCCCACATATTTATAGGTAGAGGGAGCTAGGAGGCTCCAAATGAGGTGCGGTTTTCGCCCACACGATCTTGATCGAACGACCTAGAGCATGGAAGAGAGTTTGGTGGGTTTTGGGCGGCTTTTAGAGGGGGGTTTTGCTGGACACTCAAATGGACTTGCGGATGCCCGGTTAACCGTTGGAGTACCAAACGACCTCCGAAAGGAACGAAACTTGACCGGTAGACTCCGGGTGGTATACTAGGGCCACATGACAAGCCTCGGTCCATTCCGAGAAAGTTTGACACACGCACACGAAAGAAAACAAGAGGGGTGCACCGGAGGAGATAGGAGCGCCGGATTGCAAAACGGACAACGGGGAAAATGCTCGGATGCATGAGACGAACACGTATGCGAATGCAATGCACATGATGACATGATATGAAAATGCATGACATGACACAATACAAAACGAAAGACAAAACCCGACAACGGAGGGAATAACATAACACATAGCCGGAAATGGCAAGAGTCGGAGTTACAAATATGGCAAGTTACATGCGGGGTGTTACAGGGTATGCGGAGGCATAGTGAGATAATGAAGAGTGACCTCAGGATCTCCGGCGAGACGAAGATGGAGATGGAGTGGTGCTAGGGGAGAGGGAGACGAGGCGAGGCATGCTATACAGCGGCGGTGATAGTGACTGCACAGTGTACAAGGTGAGGCTGACTTTGGTAACCCGGACACGCCGCCTGGACTAGTGTCACCTCGGGCACAGGGTCTTGTCACTTCACTGTGAGGACCGGATGAATAATAGTATTTTGACCATCAAGTGTACCACAATTGTACTACTACTACTAGTAGGAGTAGTAGGAACATGAGTACACTCCCGTGCTAGCATGCCTCTGGGTTCACTTCATCCTCCAGCTATCATCCATATTGCGAGCAGAACCAAATTCTCGTGCATAACTTTTCTTTTTTGAGGATAAACGCATATTCCTTAACCGTAGTAGGAACATGAGTAGTACTCCCTCCGGTCCTCTTTTGTCTGCGCATAACTTTTTCAATATTTCTCTAATTAGTCTGCGTATATACCTTTTTGCAGGCGCCCATTTCCCTCCATGCCCCACATTCACAGCATTAATTAGCGTACGCATGAGCAGCTGCAGCCAGACTCCAGCTAATAAACTGCAGCATGCAAGTGGGCCATTCTGTGCACGTGGGAGAGAGAAAAGGCAACCGAAGAGCCCGTCCAATCCATTGCATGCAGTAGTCAAACCACCGCAGCTCTCCTCATGCATGCGCATCACTTCTCCCATTTACTTCTCCATCGGGAACCGATTTTCCTCGGCTTTTTCACTACTCCTTGATCTTCATTTGCATCCAAACCACATTGCATTCACATTGTTTTAACCTCTTCACATCCTCCTGGAGTAATTCCGAAGCCCCTATAAACAATCATCTTCTTCAGTTAGACTAGCCATCTAATCCTAATTCTCCAAACCATAACCCTCCGGTCCAGCGGTTCCAAATGGCGAAAGAGATCGAGATGCAGGTTTTTAGTGTCCAACATGTCCTCGTCGAAGGCTCGTTGAGCATAGTTGCCACAGTCACCGACCACCCAAGGGTTGTTCGGAAGTGGACCAACAATGTATCCAAGTCCCTCCAAAAGGTGGAGATGAATGTCATCGGTCTCGACGCAGAGTACACGGAGCGTGCCACTGGGAATATCCAACGCGCCGCTGTCCTTCAGATGTGCCTCGAAGATGATGTTTTGGTGTACCACATCATACACGCGCCCTCCATACCAGGTGAGCTTCACGATTTCTTGTCTCGGGAGGACATATACTTCTGTGGGGCAGCCATCGCAGGGGACAAACAGAAGTTGGAGCCGTACAACCTTGATTTGAAAAAGCATCGCTAACCTACAAACCAAAATAAAAATTCCTGTAGAAGATTGTGATAAACCGACACCATCCCTATTCGACGTAGCCAATTTTGTGCTAGGAACAAATCTTCAGAAGGGTGATGAGACGCTGGCATTAAGGTCGTTTGGATGGGAGAATTATCCCTTGACGTACGAGCGGATAAAATATGCTGCCCTTGATGCCCATGTGAGTTTCGAGATAGCTGCAAGGTCCAGAGAGCTTGTTGCGAAGCCGTCTCCCACAGAAAATGAGAACGAGAAGAAGAAGAAGAAGAAGATGCTGCACCAGCAGCAGGGCATTATGGATGGATGAACTATTTCCTCTCTTGTAAAAAAAGTATTCCCTCTCTATGTATATTGATATAGATGGACTATTTTGATGGTGTGCATGTCTTTGGAACAAGTAGTAGCGTGGGTCCGCTTGACTATGAGGAACTATTTATCCGCCTAGCTTTATCTACTACTCCTTCCAGTGATCGGTATGCAATGCATGTGTCCGTAGACATGACATCTTGTCCATGAAAGTTCAACTACGGCGACCATCATGTTTCATCCACTGCCACTCGCGATTCCCACGATGCCGCTCCAACCCACGGCACCACGTCCCCCGACGTGCGCCTCACCCCTCTCGGCTGCACCGCCCCTCTGCCTTGGTGTGCATGACATGTGGGCCACCTTAAATGCGGCGAGCATCAAGTTTCTACCACAGCCACACACGATTCCCACGACGCCGCACGAACCCATGACACCACACGTCCCCTGACCTGCGGCTCACCCCTCTCGGCCCCACTGCCCCTCTAAATTTGAATTTGAAACTTATAAAACAAAAAGATTCAAAACAAATAAACTGGGAGGGAGGGAGTATATCGTAGGATGTGTCCCATACGAAACAAGTCCCCTGGTTTGTCACCACGAAGATGCGGTTAGAAAGGAGCACAATGTCTTCATACTCGTACGGCAACAAATCGGCCGCAGACAGCATGATCCACCTTTAACCGCCATGTGCAAGGTTTGTGCTATCTTATTCAATCTCACCGTGGTTCTATCGTACCAATTCATGTGGTGGCCCGTTGCATGGCTGATCCCAATGTTGGACAAAGGTTCTACGGGAACGGTGTCACCGTTGTAAATGTTGTGCAAATTGATGTTGGTACCCTCCCATACATATGCAAGCCAATCTCCACTCGCACTGAGCCTAACCTGTGAAATAGTGGGCAGGGGGAGAATTAGGAAATGGACACGGAAGTAGTCTTTAGAATGCATTTACTATGTGATCAAACCCATCTTACCTGCTCATTGGAGGAAATCCGAGTGCCCCTCAATGTCGGCATCTCAAGGGGCGTCAACTTGCAACTACGGCCATGCCGCGCTGGAGAGACCCCCAAGGAAACATCCTCGTGTGTTCCACGGAACATCAAGATGCATTTGTATGAGTAGTTTATCTTGTGAGAGAAAAGGATGAACGAGGGAAGGCCTCTAGAGATAGAGATAGACACTACTACTACCAATGTGCTGGCCCGTGCGTTGCAATGGATCCAAAGTAGTAGAATAATACTTGTTCACGTGCTTGAAATATAAAGACTCTATTTTTGATATACATGTGTCAGCAGACATGACAGCTTGTCCATGGAAGTTGAACCACGGCGACCATCACGTTTCTTGTTTCTAGCACTACCACACCCACACGCGATTCCCACGACGCCACTCCAACCCTACCTGTAAGCACGACGTCCCCCGACATGGACATGGATCCTCTGACGTGGCTATCACTGCCTTACCCTGCCTTTCCTTCGCTGACTGGTGGGACCCACACTTGCGGGTCCCACATGTCAGTGATAGAATGGTAGGATTGTTCATGTCAGGGGATCCTCATCCCCCCGACGTGCGCCTCATCCCTCTCGGCCACACCGCTCCTCTGCCTTTGTGTGCATGACATGCGGGCCAGCTGAACTGCGGCGACCATCAACTTTCTACCACAGCCACACCCAATTGGACGTGGTTTGCCTGCTCCGCTGCTGTGCTCCGATCCGTACTCCCGCACCATCGAATTTTCATCCAGCGGCTGTGACACATTTCGTCCCGGGCATCAATCCTCAACTGGAGTACTTCTGTACTACAGGTAGTACCCGCCGGTGTGGCCATCTACGCCTCATAACGCCCCGATGCCCAGCTGTGGCACCCTCGCCACGGCCACGCCACCACCGGCCGGTTCATCTCGAATGAGTCACGAACCACACCACCACCATGAGAATGACATGTGGGCAGCCGCATTTAAGGTCCGCATGTCATTGACTCATAGGTCGGGCACTAAGCCACTGAAGTTCGGTCTCGTGGGCCCCGAGAGGGAAATGTAACTCCTGCGGCAGGCCTTGTGGTGCTCCCGCAGTACGAGCTCGTGCCAAACCCGGAATTTGTTTCTTACTACTACCAACTACTAGTAAGGTACACGTGCATTGCACGCATGAGTTCTGGTGGTTTGTGCATTATGCTTCTACATGTGGAGTCTTCTAGATTCTACATGTGGCAAAATTTGGTGGAATGTAGATGATATCCAATGGCCGGTAGTGCTCGGATTTGCCATCTTTGTACCGTCGGATTGGCTTCATCCAACGACCAAATTTCAATGTTATGGTTTGGTTTGCAGCCTAAGGTTGCCACGCCTAAGCTTAGGTGTGCCACAAGTGTGTTTGGTTGCGTTCTCATCTCAGCATAGTTGTTCCCTCTTCATGCATGCTCAACTCAACACCCCTCTTCATGTATGCTCTCTTCATGCATGCTTCTAGTGTATTTGTGCTAATCTAGTGTGGACTCATGCACCCTCCATACACTCTACCAAACACCCAAAAGTGGGTCGAGAAGGGAACTCTTGGGATCATGCACCCTTCATACACCCTATCAAACACACCAGGCATGTGTTTGGTTCATTGCTACACTTGTGGCTTGCCACACTTTTCTAGCTACATTGTCCACATGTCATAGACTCAACTTCTTGCCAAATCTTGCCACACTTGTGGTGGCCATTTTGTTAGCCACATTTTTTGTGGCAGACACACCTTGCCTAAGCTTAGTTGTGGCAAACTTAGTCATGAATGAAGTTCAACCATGGAGTCTTCTAGATTCTACATGTGGCAGAATCTGGTGGAATGTAGATGATATCCAACGGCCAGTAGTGCTCGGATTTGCCATCTTTGTACCGTCGGATTGGCTTTATCCAACGACCAACTTTCAAAGTTATTCACGCACTATATAGGGGGTATACATATAGATGTGCTGGCCCGTTGCAATGGATCCAAAGTATATCTATTTAGTGGAGTGCACTCTAAACACATTATCTATTTATTTTTCTCTAACCTTTCGTAGCCATGCAACCAAGACACATAAGCTTCATGGGTGCCCCCCACATCATATTATTCGTACTACGTTGACTGAAAAAAGATAAATCACCCAAAACAAGATCTTCCCTTTTTTGTTCCTACAATGCTGTGCCGTGCACGTACCTACTAGTTGTATAGTTGTTGTACTAGTAGGAGTAGAGTAGTACGCAATGCTCCTACTCTATCAACGAGCCCCATCTGACACCAAATTTCTTGGCTTCCGTGCTACAGCTAGATCTTCCCCTCCTTTGAGTTTTCCAACCCGGCGGCGGGCGGGGTGCGGTTTGCAAATAGTTGGTTTGCTCAACGGCGGTCCCACATGAAAGTGAAAATGCTAGGCAACACGGCTTCGCTAAGCTATGTGTCATGCCGGACGGGCTGTGGAGTACTCCCGATTCGTGGGCGTGTGTGGGGGGAGTGCGACGTGAACGCGGCAGGCCTTTTCCTTTTACTAGCAATGTGCCCGTGCGTTGCGACGGATCGAAAGTAGTAGAATAGTAGTACTTGTTCACAAACTTGAAAGAAATCACTCTTGTTTTGATATACTCTTAATATATTACTCCCTCCGTTCGTAAATATTTGTCTTTTGAGAGATTTCAAATGGACTATCACATACGGATTATATAGACATATTTTGAAGTGTAGATTCACTCCTTTTGCTCCGTATGTAGTCACTTATTGAAATCTCTAGAAAGACAAATATTTAGGAACGGAGGGAGTACTTTTCACTCAAAATATATTTCTCAGGCTGTTTTGATGAGGTGAGGGAGGGATGTGGTTGCTTTCAAGATAATAAGGTTTTTTTTTGCAAATTAGAGTAGAGAAGTGTGCTATTGTTGCAAAAATGCCACAACTTACCTCACAGCCGTTAGATGCAGATCTAATGGTCAGAAACGACAGATGGCAGACACACCACCATCACCAACTGAGTCTTTTATAGGAGTAGGAGTAGAGAAACATGTATAAATTGTAACATTTTGGTTCTGCTCCTTGGCACGATCGATAGATAGATATAACGATTGGAAACGCTAGGGCGGGGCTATTTCCGCCAGATAAGCAGGGTACATAGTAGCTAGGTTGGCGCATCGTCGGTTTGGTCACACGCGGTCCGACATGTTCTAGTGTTTCTAGCAAGATGCCCGCGCGTTGCACGAAGTTGATGGAAAAGGTAAGCACAACTTATAAATTGACGGATGGAGTACTAGTTACAGTGATGCACATAATTAAGCAAAGGGATCGCACATGTCGGTATTGACTGGAACGAGAATGCAACAGCACAATAAGAATTAAGGCCACGATGATGATGCGATCGCAGTGGTGGTTACAGAAGGCAAGAAGAAAGATGCATCCATCAACGTACGACCTCCTCCTCCTCAACTTAGTGCGCCGGGCCACTGACCGGCGGCTAAGGAGCGGCGGCTTTTGTCGCGAGGTCGAGGTGCTTCTCAGCAAAGGCATTCAAGGCTTCCAGCCGGTTGAGGACGGCCAACGTCGTAGTGTCCTCACTGGCCTTGTAGATACCTATGTACACAATTTGCTCGTACACATGGATGTGTAGGTCGACGAATTCTTGCAGGGCGAGGCGCCTCGCGACGAGCGCGACCTCTAGGTGGACATTCTTCGTGGCGTCGGCGGGCAGTCGCAGGGCCACCAGTGCTTGAAAGAGGTTCCGGCCATGGAGGCCGATTTGGGTGGCAGGCAATGAGGAGCCCGGGCACGCGGGCTGGAGGAGTATGGCGATGTCGTCCACGAGCTTCTTGAGGACGGTGAACTTGTTGGTGGTGGCAACGATCATCTGGTCCAACTGAGAGTCGTAGTTGGCGTCGACGGCGGCCATCCACCAGCCGGTCTCCAACACCGTCCGGAGACGATCCTCGGCGCCATGCCGCAGGCTGACGTCGTGGACCATCTGGCATAGCCGCTGGCCGCTCGCGTGCATCACCGCCATGGGTCTGGAGTGAGCTCTTTTGCGCTTAGTGTAGGTGCTTAGGCAAATGCTTAGGTGCGTACGATGTGGTAGATGCATTGGAATGGAGGGGCGCCTTTATATGAGGGCAAACTACCTTGCATTCACATCGTGCAGCCTCTTTTCCCTGCCCTCCTCCCATTACTTCCCTCATGCATTAATTTAAGGAGGATGCATTGGCCGTTCAACATTTCAGGAACCGCTAGTCCCTCCCTCGCCTGCATTAAAGCCGTATCGGGAACTGCGCCGCCTGCTGTCAAATCGAATAGTACTGCGCCGCCCGCTGCACGCCCGGCTGAACACGCCTCCTCGCCTCCATCAAACCCCTCCGTTAAACCCGCATGCAAACCGAGAAACCTACTCCGGCCACTCGTCCATTCATGAGCGGGCCGGAATTAAACGCAACACCGGCAGAGCTCCTCCCGTCCGCCCTCAGTTTAAACAAGGCCAGACGCCGGCTAAGCTCCTACTGTCCGCCCTCTATTTACAAGAGGCCAGATAGACAGTGGGCAAGAATCGCACCCCTCCGCCGCTCCCCCATCTCCTCCTTCACCATTGTCTCCACTCTTCCGATGGCTTCTGAGGAGCCGTTCTCCAGCATATTACCCATCTGGGTGGCCCGCTGAGCCCTCCGGATACGGGCCAGGCCGCTCGGTGCTTCACCAACCTCGCTTGGCCCGACGGAGCCAGTTGCCACCCCAAGCAGGCGCGTGGTTCAGCAACTCGCCGCTCCAGTTCAGCTCGATGAGGAGTGGCGAGTTTCTCCACGCCGGCACGGCGGCGAGCACACCGGTACGGGTGTCGTCGCTGCCGTGTCGTACCGCGCCA
Source organism: Aegilops tauschii subsp. strangulata (assembly GCF_002575655.3). Taxonomy (NCBI): domain Eukaryota; kingdom Viridiplantae; phylum Streptophyta; class Magnoliopsida; order Poales; family Poaceae; genus Aegilops; species Aegilops tauschii. The sequence continues at coordinate 449,245,030 of NC_053037.3, forward strand.
CCAGTGTCTGCGGTGCCACGCCTCCCGTGTCTATGGGCGCGCCTCCCGTGCCTGCGGCAGCGCCATGCAGGTAGAGACAGAAGCTGGGTGCGTGGAGAGCGACGAGTCGGTGGCCAGCTTCTCCGTGTCTGCCACCATCATCGAGGAGAAGTACAACACGGGAGGCCGCTGCAACTTGGGTCCCATGAAGGCCACCGCCGAGGCGACGACTGCGCATTCAGGTGGTTTCTTTGCTTCTTTGTCTCTTCCGAGGACCTTCGTCGACCCCGCAAAGTGTCTGCCGGACATGAGGAAGACAAAGGGATCCGCAGGCGGCCATTTAGATTATGTACTCCCTTTCCAGCTGGCGGGAAATTTTTGTTCTAAGAATGGATAAATTGTATGTTTCTATAACTAAAATAAGTCTAGATACATCCATTTCTAGGAAAAGTATTTCCGGACGGAGGGAGTATTAATTATACCAAGAGAGCCGGATTGGCACCGCTTAGTTCATGTAAATGTAATGAAATCCATCATGTTTATACGAAGATCCGGCTTTTTTATACGAAATCCTTCATGCTTATATGAAATCAGTCCGTGCTTGCACGAATTTCATCTGGTTGGACAGAGTTGTGAAAATGTATGCCACTGGCGTTTGATGTCGTCCTCCGCGGAAGGAAGCGGGAGGAAATTTGCCGGCTACCGTTGGAGATGCGCTTATGCTGGAAATAATAGAGTGACATCCAATCCATTTGAGTTAATTGCGTGTATGATTGTCCCTCTATAAAAAGTTAATTGCATGTACAGTGTACACATGACTTGCAGGGTGGCTACAGCTTCGTACAGAAAGTTAAAAAGAAACAAGTCCATCCTTAATCTTGTATTCTAAGTACTCTGTGGGTTCCACTGTCAGTATAGTAGCGAAAGAAGTATATATTAAATAAGTAATATATAATATAAACATCTAAAGTTAAAGACAGAATTCGAACTCATGTCATCGTGTTGCGAGCATCCGGCGCTAACCAGTCCAGCACATTTTTGTTGTAGACCATGCTGGAGATATATCTCCATGTCTACTCTTATACTCCATCCCTTCCTAAATATTTGTCTTTTTGAGATTTCAAATGGACTACCACGTACGGATGTGTATGTAGACATATTTTAGAGTGTAGATTCACTCATTTTGCTCCATATGTACTCACTTGTTGAAATCTCTAAAAAGACAAATATTTAGGAACAGAGGGAGTAGAAAACAGAGTTGGTGATGATGGTGTACGTGCCATCCTGCAATATAGGCCGTCGGATTTATATCTAACGGATAGGAAGAAAACTATGGCAATTTTGCAAAAATATACCCACACCCCTCTCCACGTTCGCAAATACGGCCTTCCCTCATTCATCCTTTTCTCTCACAAGATAAACTACTCATACAAATGGATGTTCTGTGCAACGCACGGGCATCTAGCTAGTTTCTTTTAAAATAGTTACTACGATAATTGGGTTGAAGTGATATATTTTATGTCTGCCCCGAATGATTCCAGATTCACTAGTAGTAACAAAGAAAAGGTTGCCTTGTTAATTAATAGAAAACAGGGTGAAAACTATCACATGAGGCTGGTAAAAACGAGGCACACTGGGTTCAGCGTCATCGTCACTACAGGTGCGCACGCGAGAAGTCTACATATCGAGGGGGCTACTGAGCGAGGCACAGAGACACAATGTTCGAGAGAGAAACCAATTGACAGATTACGATCAGATCGAGTTGTCACCCTTCTGTTGTCATTGTTGGGGTGGGGGGGAGGGGGAGGGAGAGAAAGACGTATTGAGAGTCTGCGAGGTAGGCACAGAGGCACAACTAGTGTCGGAGTAAATGGCCATGGATAGCCTAACCGACTCCCCCTGGCTCTTCGAAAAATTATCAGGCCAATCGAGCCTTCAAGCATCCAGAGCATGGGGTCGCCTTCCTCTAGCCGGCTATCTCCAGGGCCGACTACCAGAAGGCGACCCGGCCTCAAGAACCTTCCCAAAGAAAGCTACGAGATGGCCGACTCCAGGAAGCCGGTCCTAAGAGGGCCGACTCCCAGAAGCCGGCCATGAAGAAGGCCGACTCCCAGAAGCCGGCCAAGACTGCACCCACCATGGCTGCACCCACATAACAGTGATAAGATGGGGCGTGGCCGCAGTACAGCCTACCACCCCCGAATCCCGGAACATGCATGGCCACAGGGCACCGTACGGGTCAGCCATCCCCCGTCCGGCGCGGCACTGTAGCCATGTTGACCTCGACGTCACCCACGACAGGCGCCAGTACGGCCCGCGGGCGGTGGGCCCCTTTAGCCAGAGAGACGCTCGAAGGCGGCCCGGCCTCCCCTAGTCGGCGGGGCGTAGCCGGCTCCCAATAGCCGGCTACCTCTCTCCCTCGAAACATGTGCATCATTAAGGAGACAAGACGAGGTGAGGCTACAGTGAAAGCCCGCAAGGCGGCGGCACTGTAGCCACGCTTACCTCGACAAAGCCCTCGTCATCAGGGGCCAGGCAACAGTAACCAGCCGCCGACAAGGCCCCCAGGCGGTGGGGCCGGCCTGTCGGCCAAGAGGCCGGCAGCCGGCGTGACCCACCAGTCGGCGGGCCCCAACGGCCGGCGGAGAAGCCGGCGAGCACAGACACTGACGGCTGGGACCCGTGCCCAGCCGGATTACCATTGTACCCCTGGGGGTAGGCCTATATAAATCCCCCGGGACACCCATGCAAAGGGTTGATCTCATAGAGTTTTACACACCACATAGAGAGAAAAGGAGAGCTAGCCTTGCCCTTCTTCTTCCCCTAGCCAAACAGCTCAAGGAGCACTTGTAGCTACTTGCGTTGATCTAGTGATCACGCGGAGACCCCGTAGAGCAGGACTAGGGGTGTTATCTCCACGGAGAGCCCCGAACCTGGGTAAGATTCGCCGGCGTGCATGTCTTCGCCTTATCCCGTTTCGAGGCACCGGCGATGTCTTACTGGCTCCCACAATGATAAGCCACCCGTTGGCATATGTCGCACCTACCACCCGAGAACTAGCGAGTGTGTGTGTGTATGTGTGTGTGTGTGTGTTTGAAAGAGGAGTAGATAGATTACTATCAAGATCGAGGTGCCGCCCTACTCCTTCGGTGTCGGGTAGTGTGTGTGCGTGTGTGTGTTTGAGAGACAAGCCAGTCGATAGATTAGTATCAAGATCGAGGTGTCACCCTACTCCTTCGGTGTTGGGAAGTGTGTGTGTGTGGGTGTGGGTGTGGGTGTCGGGGGGGGGGGCAGTGACACTTACATATCCCTACTCTTATAAAAAAACAGAGTTGGTGATGATGGTGTTCCTGCCATCCTGCAATATAGGCCATCCGATTTATATCCGACGGATAGGAAGGAAACTGTGGCAATTTTACAAAAAGATACCAACACCCCTCTCCGCATTTGCAAATAAGGCATTCCCTCGTTCATCATTTTCTCCCACAAGATAAACTACTCATACAAATGCATCTTGATGTTCGGTGCAACGCATGGGCATCTTGCTAGTAGGGAGAAGGAGTTTGTGTGACACATATCTAGCTATATTATGGGATAGGTAGATAGCATTTGTGCGAGGCATACTTAAAGCATCACGAAGATAAACAAAATTGTGTGCATGCAAGTGCCGGAAAAAATGAAGCGAGAAACAATGTGTGTGCACGCGCGCGCGTGTGTGTGTGGGAGAGAGAGAGGGAGAGAGAGAGAGCGAAATCTCAAAACAAAAGGTGCTCTGCTGGAATCCCATTTTATGTATTCATATGGTTCCGGAACTCGAGTTAACCTTAGGCATATGTGTGAGAGACATTATTATACTTTGAGACATTAGTGGCTGTGGGTGGGCGGAATTAAAGGGGTGGGCATGTTCGACAGAGAGAGCGTGTGTGTTTCTGTGTGAGAGACTTGTAGGACGGGGTAGAAAGACGAATTCTAACCTTGACGGAGTGAGAGAAATACACGAAGTGCGCGTGTGTGATTCTGATGCCCACAGGGAAATGAGATATATATGCGTGTGAGAGAGATTGCACAATTCATTCACGTATCACTATCTAGCGATCGTGGACGTGCATCGCTTGAACATAAATCAATATCTACTTCATATCGTGGCCAAAGGTACAATATCGATTCAACGCTATAAAGATTGGACACTCACATATCACATTTTTTTCTATTTAAATAAACCTTTTTAGTTGTGCATGCCAAAGTTACAGTGATGATTCTACAAACAACCAATGTAGCTATCATGTACATGCACCATTGTTACTCTTGCATTCAAAATCATTAGTCTTGGATGATTTAAGGTTCTATTATGAAGTAATATATATATAATATTCATATATGAATTCAACGGGTACACAATTTATGAAATGGAGGCTATGTAATCATATGAGGTAACACTTTTAAGTAGCGGACTACAATATCCATTTCTTTTTGTGCGCCTCTACACTAACACATCAATGCATTATGTTTAAAGTAAATAACCAATTGCACTAAATTATCTATTTACACGAGAAATACATAGGTGAGCGTTTGATCCTTTTTTTTTTGAACGCGCCACTACACCCGTACGATTGGCCGCGCCCGTGTGAACATCCAAGTTATCAGCGCATCATCCCGAGTTATTGTCTTTTCTCTGGGGTGGACTTCACACCAGTTATTAACTACTGACGCGTGCCCCATGTACACAGTCTCGCATGACCTTCCCGCTAGAACGGTCCAAAATTAGTTGAAACTGGATACGAACGATCCCGCGGGCGGCAAAATCTCCCGCCTCCTTCTAAAATTTCCGCCACCTTAGTTTTTAGCATGCAAAATTCCCCTTTTGTCCTTGGTGCATGGATACCAACAGTTACAATACCGCCCTCATCTACATAATAGGTTGGGGCTGCTTTGGTAACTTCCGGTTCCCCCCACTACACAGCACCCCCATTTCCTCTCCCCCTCCCGCATAACGACTAACTCCACAGCACCAGAGCATATCACATCACGCCGTCTGTACTTCATTGGCCTTTCTCCCCTCCCCTCTCGAAACCCTAGACTGCTCATCCACCGGCGTACCAGAGCCCATTCACTGCCAGCGGCGTCCACCTCGCCGGATCTGCTTCCGCGGCCGCATCTACCCCTCCCACCTCCCCTAAAAACAAGTAGACTGCTCATCCACCACTGTACCACAGCCCATTCAGTGCCGGCCTTGTCCACGGCGCCGGATCTGCTTCGCCGGTACTCTCGTCAACCGCAGCGCATCTGCAGTGGCACATTCGTACTCCCCACCGGAGATGCTTCGTCCCCACCCCCCGGAGCCGCCCCACCGACGCCCCCGTCGACGGCCTCTGATCCTCTTCGCCGACACCTTCCTCAACCCTACCGGAGCCGCTTCGCCGACACCATCGTCAACCCCACCAGAGTAGCTTCGCCTATACCATTTTCAACCCTATCGGGGCTGCTTTGCGAACTCACAAGTCCACAGCCTCAGATCTGCTTCCTCGCACCCTCATCCAACCTACCGGAGCAACTTCTGACGCCCCGTCCACGGCCGCAGATCCGCATCGTCGACACCAACCTTAACCGAACCACCGGAGCAGCTTCACCTACGCCCTCGTCCACGGCCACAGATCCGCTTCGCCCACACCGTAGTCCACCCTACCGGAGCCGCTCCAGATACACCCTACTCGACGGTTCTAGATCTCCTTACCGGACCCCGACAGCCAGCGCAGTGTCATCACCCTTGACGTTTCTAACCCGATTCCCACCGTCTGGCAAGATGCCAAGCACCCGCCACGGCCTAGGTACTTGTCACCTTTAAACCCGTCCAGCATCACCTGCCCGATGTACTTCAAATATACTAACAGGTCGATGTTACCTGTTATGCAGCTGGCAAAAACTACAAGGACGATGTTTCTTCTGGATCTAACAGCTTGGCCAACCAAGATCCTGGACCGAGGCATTGCTATGATCTTGTAAGCGTGTCTCTCTCTCTTGTATTTTTCTGTGCCTGCCAGCGTGCTTTGCTAGGATTTTCGACCAGTAATCCCTTTGTGCAGAGAATGATTTCTACTACTGGCTGCTAAATTAGACATGTAGATGTCATACATGATACTACCTCGTACCTCCGTTCCTAAATATAAGTCTTTCTAGAGATTCCACTATAGGCTACATACGGAGCAAAATGAGTGAATCTACACTCGAAAATGCATCTATATACATCTGTATGTGGTCCATACTGGAATCTCTACATAGACATATATTTAGGAACAGAGGCAGTACATTACACAAAATCGTAGGTGGCATGTAGGAATTCCAGTACACTACATTAGGCTCCCTTAGAGTGCCTGCTAGTCCAGCACATAGAGTCATGGCTAGTTTATGCTACGCACACAATCATTAATTGGTGGTTTAAATATGCGCAAGGGATATGCAATGTATTATCATGTAGAGATGTCTGAAATTAGCTGTGTCAACTTGCAGATAGGGTTACACAATGAAAAAGTACAAGATGTATGTGGCAATTTCATGGAACATCGCAAAAAAAGGAGAGCCAGCGGTGAACCTATACAGTGTGCTATGGTACATCACTCCTCCATTGCAATCATCGTGACATGTTATTTGTATGTCAGTTCTATTGGCCAAGTTTCTTAGGGACAGTTATTACGAGTTATCCTAAGAAAATAAGCTCCATGTAATAAGCCAACCAGTTCTTTTCATTGCGTTTTCAGCTTATTTTGGTATGATCAGTGAAAAGTCTAGATTGCATTATATTTTTTCATTTTGCTGCCCATATGAAAATTAATTTGACTTGCAAACATCACAAATTTACCCCAGTGCAGTAATTAATATGATAGGAAAACAGACCATCACTATTTGCTCAAAATGCAAATACAAAGATGCCATCTAGTTGGCACAATCTACTGTGGTCAATGTTTTCCATAGAGATCCCATTGCCTAATTTAAACAAAAACGCATGACCCACATTTAAATGAAGAAAAATTATTTATGGAAATTCAATGGTCCAAGTGGCTGGTTATTATCATATAGCAGCACCACCTGAAAGCATCATATAGCAGCAGCAGCAACTCATAGCAACTCATCATACAGCAGCAGCAGCATCAACAGTGTGCAATTCATCATATACCAGCAGCAGCTCATAGCAATTCATCATATAGCAGCAGCAGGAGCAGCTCATAGCAATTCATCATATAGAAGCAGCAGGAGCAGCTCATAGCAATTCATCATATAGAAGCAGCAGGAGCAGCTATAGCAATTCATCATATAGCATCGGCAGGAGCAGCTCATAGCAATTCATCATACAGCAGCAGCAGGAGCAGCTTATATCAACTCATCATATAGCAGCAGCAGCTCATAGCAATTCATCATATAGCAGTAGCAGCAGCTCATAGCAATTCATCATATAGCAGCAGCAGCTCATAGCAATTCATCATATAGCAGCAGCAGGAGCAGCTCATAGCAATGCATCATATAGCAGCAGCAGAAGCAGCTCATAGCAATTCATCGTATAGTGGATCAGAATGAAAATTTGGCAAAAATCGGAGGAGATCCTCACCATGTTGGATGAGCTCATCCTACAACAGCACCTCAAGGCCACGTCCGAGGAGGTGGGGAGGGGGAATAAGGTGCCTTCTGCCGCAGTGTGGCATCAGCCGTAGTTGTACAGCTCCTGCCGGAGTAGTGCATTGGACGAACCATAGTGGAGCAGCTGCTGGAGACCATGAGAATGAGGGGCGGCGCCAGAGGGAGGAGCAGCCAGGGAGAATTGCCCCTACCCGCCGGCCATGTAGCCTAGCTGGACAGAGCATCGTCGAGGACCAGGCCAGATGGGACCAGTCGCGACGGCTTGCTGGAGGAACCATAGTGCTGCAGGTAGGGGATCGAGGTAGAGGGAAAGGGGGAGGAGATGCAAGTGGGCAGGGCAATGAACGCTTGCGTGTTTGTTTTTACTTGAGGGTGAGGTGTGACGCGGGCGTCACCAGTTGCATTTTGAGTGTAATATAGGCAGACAACATAGTCATTTCACTATTCCCCTTCCCTTCAATTTTTCGTGAGGTTCTACCCGAAACACCCCCTCCAAAGCGAAATTAATTAAGCCCAAGCCCATAACTCAAAAATGATTTCTTTACATCTTTTATGGCTTATTTTGACAATAAGCCCTGAAAAGGCGGAATAGAACTGGCCCTTAACCTGCAATTCAATTGTGCGTGCAATGATGAATCACTCCTGCCTGCTATAGTGTACATTTAGGCATCATCATACATGGCATAACCTAATACATGTGCATTCCATTGTAGAATCTGGAATATGCAATGTTTATGTTAGTTCATACGTTGCACATGATGTTTAAATGCCCCTTAAATCCGGACAGTCAAGTGATGGTGTTTAAGCCTCCTTCTTTGCTTCTTTTCTTGATATGTAAGATTTGCTCACACATCTGTTCAATTGCTTGTTTGCATCAGCCAGCCATACTAGGACTATTTGCTTTGATTACTTGTTGTTCTTGACCTAACACTCTAACAGAGCTTGTCAACGATTTGAACACTAAGGGCTGTTGTAGTGGGGCCTTTCTAACTCATAGGTGACATAAAGGTTTGGATGTACACTAAAGTAGGCTCTCCAAGAGTACCTAGAGATCCAGTTCGAAGGTATGCCTAGTTTTTACATAGTGCAGACATAGTAAATGCTCATTTCATTGTGTGCAAGTGCAATAGATGCGGCATGTTTCATTATGTGGTGTTGTTTTGTTATAATCTCATCCTTTTGTGTTCACAGACTGGAAAGTATGCATATTTATCTTCCAAGGAGACGAGTAACTAGTTTGTGTCACCTTACAGAGGGGGTGCAATGAAGATAAGATTGAGGATTTCCAAGTACAAGATGTTAGGAAGGAGCCTTGCAAGAGAAGTAGGAGCTGCGCTGAGCCTCTTCAACCTGTTAAGGTAAGTCACTGTATCCAACTCAACAGTTCAATTCCTTGTTTGTTTCAGGCATAGTTAATTTGCTCTTTTCAATTGCTTTATTTGTCCTCAGTTAATGAGATGCCCAAAGAATGATGTCTGATGTTGGGTACTTGTATAACTATTAGTTGACATAATTAAAGGCCTTACCATTTAATTACTTTGCCGAAGTGTGCCTGAAGCTTTGAAGTCTATTAACCAACTATTATTGCATGAGGCTCACAATCTAGTTTATACTAGGCTAATGATTGCATAGTTTTGCTTGTTGTAGTATGTTTGTATAAAACCCCCTGCTGTTCATTATGCTCCCTAAGACTTTAATTGAGCTACAAAATGGCCAACTACTTGCTTACATCTACGCAACGTGCTGTCTAAATTTGTAACTTGTCTGTGTTTTGGATTGGGCCCCAACATCATGCTCCTCTGGTGAGCTAAGAGAGATTTTTGTATGCAGGCTGCACAGACTACCTTTTTATAATTTTTAAAATATCACCTGCTTATGCTTCATGACATGTAACATTATTGTTAGTCCTGTTTTGCCATGTACAAAATAGTTTGTCTTGCTCGCTTCACTGTTGTAAAATATCACCTGCTTATGCTTCATGAGATGCCCAAACATTTCAGGATGAAGTGACGTCAACACAAAGATCTGCGAGCAGTGCGGCATGGCCGTTACCGAATGATTATGGATTGGAATTGGAATGTGCTGATGTTCTTGAGCATCAACTAGAGGTGGCAAGACAACGTGTACATGATTCTGAACGTACAATCAACAAGTTGAGACTGGACATGCAGGTATTAGATGCGGGAGTAAAAAAATAAAACAAGACACTGAGGTAACAACGAAGGAATTGGAGATTTTGCAGACTGAAATTTGTGCTATGTAAATCCGTCCAATCCTATTTGCTGAAGAGATTATAGTTCAAATGGTAAGTTATGTTGATGCGCGTCCATGATGTATGAGCTGTATTTGCCCAGTGTATGTAATTTGCTGTTTGTGTATGCTTTATTATCACTGGTGCCGAACCATAATGCCAGTGGGTATAATCAGCTGTAATTTCTTTATTGTATAGTGTAGGATTATTCTACGCTTCTATGCCTTAGTCTCTTTATTGTATAGTGTATGTTTTTTATAGGTAATAGTATAGAGTAGGATAATTCTTTGAATATGCTATATTGTTCAAACGGGGTCCAACTCGCCCAAACGTTGTAGTGACCATGGCCCTCCACATGCCGTACGATCCATGGGCCATCTACGGGATGGACGATCCATGGCCTTCTATGGTCGTCGGATCCGTGGGCCTTCTATCGGCTGTCGGATCCGTGGGCCTTCTATCGGCTGTCGTATCCATGGGCCTTCTATGGGCCATCGGATCCATGGGCCTTCTATGGGCCATCAGATCAATGGATCTTCTATGGGCCGTCGGGTCAATGGGCCTTCTACGTCCCATAGGATCCATGGGCCTTCTACGGGCCATCTCATCTATGGGCCTTGTACGGGCCGTATAAGGGGCCGTAAACGGGCTAGAGTGGAAATCGTACGTTTTATGGGCTAACCATAACGGGCTGTTAATAGGCCGTATTTGATGATGCTATGAAAATGGCCCAATAGATTAACGGGCCACAAACGGGCCGACTGTATCCACGGGCTGAATTTGGCCCACAAGCAGAAAAGGCCAATAACGGGCTGTAAGTAACCGAATGCTGGAAATGAGCCCAAGAATAAATGGGCCCTCAGAAGGCCGAAAGGTAACACGGGCTGGAAACGACCCAATGGAATAATGGGCCCCTAATGGGTATAAAGCGATACACTGTTCATTACGGGCCGATTTCACCACGGGCCATTAATGGGCCAAGAGTTACAAAGGGACTCGTATGGGCCGAAGTACGTCATGGGCCATACATGGGCCGGAAGCTAAAACGGGCCGGAATTATATTGGACGGCTCAGATGACGCTACTGGGCCTAATTCGGATAGGCCATAAACGGGCCTTGGGTTAGCGGGCTGTAAATGGGCTATATGCGAACAGGCCGTTAACAGGCTTGCCATGGGCTGGCCCGCCACCTTTTGACCAAGTCAAACGGGCCGGCCTTTTAACAGGAATGGGCCTCTGTTGGGCCGTGCCACATGTCGACGTATCATAGGCGCTTTGGGTCCAATGAGTGGATGACATCTGTCCCAATGGTGAGCCGACACGTGTTTCCTCCAGCCAATGATGATTTTACACGTGGAAAATCCCCATTGGTCGGGGCTGTTAATGGGTTATCGGATCAAAAACCGGACCCGATAGCTTAATGGCGTTCCGTTACGGTGGATGCCACATGTCGGTCACCCTTGACGAAAGCACTTCTGTGACGCGCGATTTATCATCATGGAAGTGGACACTTCCGTGATGATAATTTTGGTAATGTCATGGAACACTTCTACGACAGCACAAGTATGACTATCTTGATTATGTCATAAAATTGTCATGGATGTACATGCACGATAGAAAACGTGACCTACTGTGACAAACACGTATCATAAGAAAGTGTATTTTTTTTGTAGTGTTGATCCTTGATGCGTGTATTATTTTTTTAAGTATATCCTCGATATGTGTATGAGAAGGAAAAGAAAAAGCCAGTCTAACAATGAATGAAAAACTGGAGGGCCCTATGATGTATGAATAATTTGGAGGAATGCTCTTTTTTTGTTTTACGGGTGGTGGGTGTGTAATTTTCTTCAACTTTAGTGAAAGTTTCGATGAAAGACTGAAAATTCTGAGAAACAATTAACGAAGAGTTTTTTCTCTTATGGGTGGCGGGATGGGTAATTTACATCAACCTTAGGTGTTGTCTCGATGACAGATAAAAAAACAAAGAAACAATTAACAAAGAGTTTTTTTCACTTACAGATGGCATGGTGGGTACTTTACTTCAACTTTATTTATGGGCAACTTGAATAGACCAAAAAACGAAGAAACTTATTATTAGTACTCCCTCCGTTTTTAAATATGTCTTTTTAGACATTTCAAATGGACCACAACATACAGATATATATAGACATATTTTAAAGTGTAGATTCAATCATTTTGCTTCGTATGTAGTCACTTATTGGAATCTCTAGAAAGACTTATATTTGGAAACGGAGGGAGTATTAACTTATTATAGCACATATGCCCGCGCGTTGCATCGAAGAGATAATTGAAGAGTCCACGAAAATGTCCGTCAGCAGGGCCAAACTTCCATGACTAATAATCATAATTTGTTTCATCTCAACACAAATTTTCATACTTTACAAATCTTTCTCAGTACAGGTACAACACAACTCTATGTTTAGTGAAGGTTTATGTTCCTTTCCTATGAACTTTTATTTCTGAGATCACAGTCATATGAATATCAGCATATGGCTTACTAAGTTGAAACTGTTGTCATCAGTGTAAGGCGGTACAGTCAAATAATCAAAGTGGGCCAATGTGAGAAGGGGACACCTAGCAGATAACCCTTTCTTGGAACACAAAATAGCACATAAATCCAACGAATGAGCACCTATTTTTTTGTAACCGGTCCATCCAACAGCTTCCAGTCTGGACATCTGAACTGTACAGCTTCAAGAAATTCCAAAACCTACATGAAACAAGTACTCCCTCCGTTCCTAAATATTTGTCTTTTTAGAGATTTCAACAAGTGACTACATACGGAGCAAAATGAGTGAATCTACACTCTAAAATATGTCTATATACATCCGTATGTGGACTATAACCAAGAAATGACAAATGACAAGATTGAGAATTAGGCAGATAAATGAATAATTATAAGAAATACCGAAGAATCACCACACCAGACAAAAAAATGAGCTGAATAATATATAACTAAAAATAACAAGATATACCAATTACTAATGAAATAGAGACTGTCGTGCTGAAGACTAAAATGAATTAATGAAAACTGAAATTGATGGTACCTGTGCAAACAAAAACTGAGAAATAAAACATCTAAGTAATGTAAAGAACTGACACAGTGTGGAAGAAGTTCCACCTATTTTTGGTTATGTAACAAACTATTATGAAAAAAGGGAGATATTGATACAGAGGTACATATATACCAATTCCTAACCATGGAGAAAATATTTGGCATGTAAATTCTCGTTCTTAAATGCATGCTGATGGATTGGGTTGAGAAATTTGATACAGGGATATTGTTTCATGAGTGGACCTACGTAACCATGCCAGTACACTCCAGCCACCGCAAAATATATGTCTACCCAACAAAAAAATTCAGACTTGACCAGTTCACAAAAGTCTGTAGCTAGTCTCAACAGGAATAAGAGTCTCAGGCTTATGGTAATTCATTAGCTTGCATTCTTCTTCAGGTTCAAAAGATGAAAATGAAAAACAAAAGCTGCAGTAAAAAATGATCTGTGTGAACCATTCAGGACTGCTCCATGTGCAGGCATGAGTTTTATCAAGGCCGGTGAAGCATTTGTGCTTCAAGCTACCTCTGACTCCTTCGTTCACTGTTCAGTGGCTAGGCCATCAATAATCCCAAGTCCATTGCCAAGTCTAAAAGGCAGGTCTTATGAATCCAACAACCAGCGGCGGCAAAAACCTTTGAGATATTGCTTTATCCATTCGTCAATCTGCAGTAGTGTATCTACTTTCTTGGAAATGGCAAACATATATTGATCGATGATAGATTATGGTGAATTGTACTTACCTGCGCTTATCTTTTGGTCTGAACAGAGCTTGGCGATCCATAGGGTGCTGGTCTCCGTGGGTGGACATTCGATGACCAATGAAAAAACAGAGGCAACCAATTCAGCGAGGCCGCCCACCTAGCAAAACGCACCAAAGAACTAATCTTTCTTAACCAGAGAAGAAGAAGGCGAGACCCAATCTCAGCCATCGTCCGTCCTTACCTGCCTATGTCCGGCGGGCCAGCGGGGGGCCGGACCTGAGGCGACATGGCCCTCCCGGGGGAGAAGCGGGCGTCGGCGCTGTGCAGGCCGTCCATGGCGATGGCGATGCCCGGGCACCAATCGTGAGGGAAGGAGCCAAGCGAATGAGAGGAAGATGAGAAAGGGCTCGATACAGAGGAACCAGGAGCCAAGTGAATGAGAGGAAGATGAGAAGGGCTCGATCCGGAGGAACCAGCCCACACCGAGCCCCGCCGCCTCAACAGGAGCTCGGCTCCCTGCCTGCCGGTGGCTCACCAAAGCCACCACCGCCGGCGACCGCCTCCCTCACCTTGTGCCCCTTCTCCTTCTCCTTTCTTCCTCTCTTCCCCGAGGAGCGGGGAGACGGTGAATCCGTCGGTCAGGAGCTGGGCAGCGCTTCCATCATCGCCACCGTTTGGGGAGGGACGCGGTGTGGGGCGGGCGACGTGGGGCAGGAGGTGGCGGCGGGATGGAGGTGGAGATGGGATTGAGGAAGCAGGGTTGTGCGGGGCACTGTTTTTTTCTTCTTCTTTTCTCTCCTCTGTACCGGTTTGGGGTTGACTTATGATGGGGAGTGCGAGTTTAGTTTTCGAAAAAGAGAAGGGCCTTTTTACAAAAGTGTCACGACGGGTGTGCGGGCAGAAGCAATAGATGCTTTATTATTAGGTAAAGATAAGGATATGTTTCTCGGTTATGGAGGTGACAAAGAGTTCGTCGTAAAGGGTTACGTCGATGCAAGCTTTGACACTGGTCTAGATGACTCTGAGTCTCAATCTGGATACATATTGAAAGTGTGAGCAATTAGCTACAGTAGCTCTGTGCAGAGCATTGTAGACATAGAAATTTGCAAAATACATACAGATCTGAATGTGGTAGACCTGTTGACTAAACATATCTCACAAGCAAAACATGATCACACCTTAGTACTCTTTGGGTGTTAAATCACATGGCGATGTGAACTAGATTATTGACTCTAGTAAACCCTTTGAGTGTTGGTCACATGGCGGTGTGAACTATGGGTATTAATCGCATAAAGATGTGAACTATTGGTGTTAAATCACATGGCGATGTGAACTAGATTATTGACTCTAGTGCAAGTGGGAGATAGAAAGAAATATGCCCTAGAGGCAATAACAAAGTTGTTATTTATATTTCCTTATATCATGATAAATGTTTATTATTCATGCTAAAATTGTATTAACCGGAAACTTGATCCATGTGTGAATACATAGACAAAACAAAGTGTCCCTAGTATGCCTCTACTAGACTAGCTCGTTAATCAAAGATGGTTAAGTTTCCCGACCATAGACATGTGTTGTCATTTCATGAACGGGGTCACATCATTAGAGAATGATGTGATGGACAAGACCCATCCTTTAACTTAGAATTATGATCATTGAGTTTTATTCTATTGCTTTCTTCATGACTTATACATGTTCCTTTGACTATGAGATTATGCAACTCCCGAATACCGGAGGAACACCTTGTGTGCTATCAAACGTCACAATGTAACTAGGTGATTATAAAGATGCTCTACAGTTGTCTCCGAAGGTGTTTGTTGGGTTGGCATAGATCAAGATTAGGATTTGTCACTCCGTGTATCGGAGAGGTATCTCTGAGCCCTCTCAGTAATGCACATCACTATAAGCCTTGCAAGCAGTGTGACTAATGAGTTAGTTACGGGATGATGCATTACAAAACGAGTAAAGGGACTTGCCGGTAACAAGATTGAACTAGGTATTGAGATACCGACGACCGAATCTCGGGCAAGTAACATACCGATGACAAAGGGAACAACGTATGTTGTTATGCGGTTTGACCGATAAAGATCTTCATAGAATATGTGGGAGCTAATACGAGCATCCAGGTTCCGCTATTGGTTATTGACCGGAGATGAGTCTCGGTCATGTCTACATAGTTCTCGAACCCGTAGGGTCCGCACGCTTAACGTTCGATGACGATCGGTATTATGAGTTTATGTGTTTTGATGTATCGATGGTAGTTCGGAGTCCCGGATGTGATCACGGACATGACGAGGAGTCTCGAAATGGTCGAGACATAAAGAATAATATATTGGACGATGTTATTCGGACACCGGATGAGTTCCGGGGTCATCGGATAAATATCGGAGTGCTGGAAGGGTTATCGGAACCACCGAAGAAGCAATGGGCCTTATTGGGCCTAGGGGAAGGCTGCGAAGGGCTGGCCGCGAGCCCCCCATGGGCCTAGTCCGCATTGGACTAGGGGGAGGTGCGGCACCCCCTCCTTCCTTCTCTTTCCCCCTCCTTCCTTCTTCTCCTAGTAGGACTAGGAAAAGGGGGACTCGTACTCCTACTAGGAGGAGGATTCCTCCCCCCTTGGCGCGCCTATGAGGGCCGGCCGGCCTCCCCCTCCCTCCTTTATATACATGGGGAGGGGGGCACCCTAGAACACACAAGTTGATTGTTTAGCCATGTGTGGTGTCCCCCTCCATAGATTTCCACCCCGGTCATACCGTTGTAGTGCTTAGGCGAAGCCCTGCGTCGGTAACTTCATCATCACCGTCATCATGCCGTCGTGCTGACGAAACTCTTCCTCGACCTCAGCTAGATCTAGAGTTCGTGGGACGTCATCGAGCTGAACGTGTGCGGATCGTGGAGGTGCCGTACTTTCGGTACTAGGATCGGTTGGATCGTGAAGACGTACGACTACATCAACCGCATTGTCATAACGCTTCCGCTTTCGGTCTACGAGGGTACGTGGACAACACTCTCCCCTCTCGTTGCTATGCATCACCTAGATGGATCTTGCGTGTGCGTAGGAATTTTTTTGAAATTACTGCGTTCCCCAACAGAAGCTTACACCAAAGCTTGTCCCAATTCGGCCAAAAAAATTACCGCATCATGTTGGTGCCATGTCATGACACCATGCCAAGTTTCATGATTTTCAGCGTGTTTTGGATTTATAGGAATTAAAAAACCAAGTTTCTCAATCTTTCCGGCCGAGCCACGATGCTCAGATGTTTGAATTTCATTCCCATCTCTTGCATAGGACCTAGAAATTCACCCAAGGACACACATATGGTTTTTCAAACAACTTTGGTGCACTGGAGCCTGTGCTTGTAGTTCAAATTTGAATTATGCACATTAAATGCGCAGAAACTCAATTAGTGTATAAAAAAGGCCAAACAAACCCGGAATAATTCCAAAATTTAGCACGATACTTCTATTTGGTCTAATCTGCCTGTGTAAAAAAATTAAGGCAGGAGATGGCAGTGTACGTATGTCATTTCGCACACGGAGGTGGCACGTTCCCTCTCGGAACCACGAGCCTTCTTGAGGGAAGCTCCGGTTTGCAAGAATCTTACACCAAAGCTTGTCCCAATTCGGCCAAAAAAATTACCGCAACATGTTGGTGCCATGTCATGACACCATGCCAAGTTTCATGATTTTCAGGCGTGTTTTGGATTTACAGGAATTAAAAAACCAAGTTTCTCTATCCTTCCGGAAGAGCCACGATGCCCGGATGTTTGAATTTCATTCTCATCTCTTGCATGGGACCTATAAATTCACCAAAGGACACACATGTGATTTTTCAAACAACTTTGGTGCATTGGAACATGTGCTTGTAGTTCAAATTTGAATTATGCACATTAAATGCCTAGAAACTCAATTAATGTATAAAAAAGGCCAAACGAACCCGGAATAATTCCAAAATTTAGTACGATACTTCTATTTGGTATAATCTGCCAGTTTAAAAAAATTAAGGCGGGAGAAGCAGTGTACGTATGTCGTTTCGCACACGGAGGTGACACGTTCCCCCTCACAACCAAGAGCCTTCTTGAGGGAAGCTCCGGTTTCCAAGAAGCTTACACCAAAGCTTGTCCCAATTCGGCCAAAAAAATTACTCAAACATGTTGGTGCCATGTCATGACACCATGCCAAGTTTCATGATTTCCAGCCATGTTTTGGATTTACAGGAATTAAAAAACCAAGTT
This sequence comes from Aegilops tauschii subsp. strangulata, assembly GCF_002575655.3. NCBI lineage: Eukaryota > Viridiplantae > Streptophyta > Magnoliopsida > Poales > Poaceae > Aegilops > Aegilops tauschii. The sequence goes on from NC_053037.3 coordinate 449,262,901, forward strand.
TCTCAATCATTCCGGCCGAGCCTCGATGCCCAGATGTTTGAATTTCATTCCCATTTCTTGCATGGGACCTATAAATTCACCCAAAGACACACATGTGATTTTTCAACAAACTTTGGTGCATTGGAGCATGTGCTTGTAGTTCAAATTTGAATTATGCACATTAAATGCCGAGAAACTCAATTAATGTATAAAAATGCCAAACGAACCCGGAATAATTCCAAATTTAAACACGACAATCATGTACTAGTTGCATGTTCACTGTACGTAAATGTTCTAGCAATTCAAACACCATCCTTTCCCTCCGTAACACCATTTTGTCTTTCAAAACATAATGAAAAAATCAGGTATACCACAAACAGTTTACTAGAAAGAATCGTGTGGGATGCGATATAAAATATCTTGGCGCACCATCTTGTCTGGCTTACGCAGGAAGCTTCGTCATCTACAGTCCACCGCCCCCACTTGAACCACACTTGCGTGCCAGTTTCTCGCGGCACCGAGTGATATTTTTTTGCCACCACGGAAATATCTATCTCCCCGCCCCCTCCCTCCTACCAAAAGCCACATTTCCACTGTTCCTCCTTGCTTTCCAAGTTCAAACCTTCACTGCTGCTTACTGGAAGCTCAGCCTCCTCGCCGGCGACCCTTCTTCTTGCAGCGCCACGTCCTCGCCGGCTACCCTTCTTCTTGAAGCGCCGCCTCCTCGCTGGCGACCCTTCTTCTTGCAGCGTCGCCTCCTCGCTGGCGACCATTCTTCTTGCCGCGCGGCCTCCTCGCCGCCGACCCTTCTTCTTGCTGCGCGGCCTCGTCGATATGGTCAGGTAATCCACACCCCACCCACACCATCCTCCTTCTTTCCCTTCCCACATGCCCCGACTGACGGAGTGACACTTTCCACCAAAATCACTGCCCCCCTCCTCCAATTAAGCACCGCCCACCGCCATTTTGCATGTTGTATAACATGGAGCTCAGTAGCATGCGGCCGCACGCGCGAATAAGGTCGCTATGGCTGTCATGCATGTCGACCACCAGATCTTGGAGGAGCACCTCGTCTTCGAGGCCACCGTCGACACCGCCACGTGGTTCTCTACTTTAAAATACAGTTCATGATGTTTTCTCGAGGCCACCGCCAGTGCCTTCTAGTGATTTGTCCTCTGTAATTTTAATATGCAATCTGATGTTCAGTTAACAGTTTGGTCCTCTGAAATGTAATGTTTAGTTAACACTTTGGTCCAACAATTGCTACATTTCGTAGTACTGTTCTCAAGCATTCTTTGTTTTCTTAACTGTCTTATCTTCTAGTACATGTTTCTATTGTGCAATGTCATGCCCAGTTAACTATTTTGGTTCATTTGGTCTACTGTCCATTTAACTGTTTGGTTCAGTTCTGCAATTTGATTTTCATTTGCTGTGGGTACAATTTTGTATTGTTATGCATGTGACACCAATCGAATTTGGCTATACTCAATTAACCTGATCAAGATCTTCCTTATGTGTGTTGCAGGGAAACAATGGGAGACACTGCGGTTTACCATCGAGGTTTGTTCAAGCAGGGTCCTTTGGCTAATAGCACATTATTGTGTAGTTGCAGGAAACATTCTAATATTTAGGTTTCTTACAATTTGGTCTTGCAGATGTAGGTCCTGCTGTCAGAGGCTTAGACCCACTGTTCGACCCATTTTGCATATGGGGAAATGAGATGTCCATGAATATCAGTCAAGTCAAGAAACTCAGAAAGATTGTTAGGATGAAGAAACTTGCGACAAATAACAACAAGATCTTTGTTTGCACAATGAAGAAGACATCAGTAAACTATAGGATGGTACCAACTCTTTTACCTTGTTTTTACCCCTTGCGCCATTTCAAAATTTACAATAGCGATTTATGCATAGCTTTGTTTTCAGTACTTTTCAAAGCAGTTCACCGATGATTACCTCTCAAACCACCTGCATGGTCAAGAGGCGAGGAAGTTATTCATTCAACACCCACGGTACAATATTGAAGTCTTGCTGAAGAGGACGAAGGTTGAGCTGGCAATTATCCATAGCCACTGGCCTAAACTTGCAAGGACATTCAACATCACTGAAGGCTCAATATTTGCCTTCCGCTTCTGCAGTTTCCCAGATGAGATTCATCTGTCTATTTACCGTGTATGATGCTACTTTCCAAAGGTTTTTAATGCTGCATGTGAAACTTGGTGCTGTCGTGTAATAGCGTAACTGAGTGCCGAAGCTATCTGATGTAATTCGATTATGAAATCCTGGTTGCTTTTATATGGATATGATATATCTGGCGTGTTTTATAAGAAATATCAGTTTGATTAGTACATGGATTATCAATAATAGGCTAATTACCCTGCTTATTGGGTTTTTCTATTGCAAACGGTTACTCAGACGGCACCGTGGGAGATGAACTCAAACAACCCGCACGGTTTCTAGAAAGTAGGCGTGTTCGATCAACTAACAATCACACATGGCTTCTGGCAGCGAACTGTTTGCGTTAGGCCACCTTGCACAAACGTTTCCACAAAAAGAACTGTGTGTGATATACATACCTATGGAAATGTCTTTCTTGGATTCACCGTGTGGGATGTACATACCTACGGAAATGATTTTCTGGGATTCACCGTGTGGGATGTACATACCTACGAAAATGATTTTCTGGGATTCACCGTGTGGGATGTACATACCTACGGAAATGATTTTCTCTGGTTACCGTGTGGGATGTACATACCTACGGAAATGATTGGGTTTCGATGCCTCGCCCGATCACACATGGCCCCAGCCTGGGTCCCAGGAGGGCCTATCCCTGACGATTTATGGGTCGTGTGGGAAGGACCCCCCTATCGCCCACACTCACTTGGCGACGGTTCCAAATGCCGTCGCGGAAAGGTGTTAAAAACCGTTTGTTTAGCACGTCGCCGTACCAGTGCATCAAGTTGGCAAACCAAACCAATAAATTGGAGAAGAAATACGAGGCTATAACAATCATGCATAAAAGAGTTCAGAGAAAACTCAAATAATATTCATGGATAGATTTGATCATAAACTCACAATCCATTGGATCCCAACAAACACATCGAGAAAAGAATTACGTCAAACAGATCTCCAAGAACGCCAAAGAGAACATTGTATTGAAGATCAAAAAGAGAGAATAAGCCATCTAGCTACTAACTACGGACCCATAGGTCTGTGGTAAACTACTCATGCATCATCGGAGGGGCAACAAAGATGAAGAACCCCTCCATGTCAGAAAAGGCCTCTAGATTGGATCTCGTGGTTCTGGAACTTTCGGTAGCGGAAAAAGTATTCCGTCGACTCCCCTAAGGGTTTTTGGTTTTGAGAGTATTTATAGAGGCAGAGGTAGGTCAAACAGAGCCACGTGGGCCCCACTACCCACCAGGGCGCGCCAAAGGCCCCTAACACGCCCTGGTGCCTAGTGGGCCACTGGCCCATCTTCTCGTGGCCTCCAGAAGTTTCCAGGGTCCTTTACTACCCAAAAAATCTCCAAAAAGTTATGTGGCATTTGGACTTCGTTTGGTATTGATATTCTGCAAAGTAAAATACAAGCAAAAGCCAGCAACTGGCACTGGGCACTAAGTTAATAGGTTAGTCCCGAAAAACGTTATCAAATTGCTAGTAAATGTATGTAAAACGTCCAAGATTGATAATATAACAGCATGGAACAATAAAAAAATTAGATACGCTAGAGACATATCATCAGGTGATGCAGCTGCAGACCATAGAGGGCCAGCACGTCCCTAGTAAACAAGCTAAGCAAGAGCCGCAACCCACGGTGGATGAACGCCACGTGCACCACCTGGTTCCAGTGCAGCGGCCGTGGAACTTTGTCCCTCAATCTAGGCGCCATCCAACCTATCTTGGTAAATTCCCGGAGAAGCCCCTTCCTCACCAACTGCTCCAGTTGGGATCGTGAGACAGAGGAGCGCTCCCATTCGCTGGCCCACATGGGCGGATGCGGCAGACATGGCGGCACGGGGCCGGGCGGATCATCCATCCCGAAAGAGGAAATGGATGGAGGCCATAGTTATCCAACAAAGGCACCAGCACCAACGATGCAGAAGGGGTAAGCAAGACGCGCGGTGGCAGAGAAGAAGTGTCAGGCAAGCACCAATACAACCACGTGACCGTTGTATTTAAGGAAGCAGGACCACGAACCGTGCCCGGGATGATAACTGCGCGACCAGTGGGCCGGCCCGCTAGGCTCTAACCGACCCAGTCGTCCAAAACCGACACGGTGGCATCACGAACGCGAAGAAGGAAAGGACCTCCCAACAGGGAGTTCAGGAGGCCGGAGGCACGAGAAGAAGAGCCCGACGGAGGTCTCTGAGCCTGGATGCTCGCGTCCTCCGCGACGCTCGGGGGTTACTAACTGGGTCCCAGACCAAGGGTGCCTAACGTAAAGGAGCCCGGCCTCTACTTCGACTAGGGACCACCAGGCCCAAAGAGCATCACGGAACCCTAAGAAGGAAAGGGCGGGTTCACGTATGCCCCAAGGTAGATGGTGGCGGCCAGATCGATCCCATATCTTCTCCATGTAAACCCTAGACTTCTCCTGTCTATATAAAGGGTGGTCTAGGGCCCTCATTAGGGATCCAATCTAGAACTAACTCTCAGTAGACAGATCGTTCACCATTGTAATCCTCTGCACGCGGTATCCCCTCACCATTAATACCAAAACAAAGCAGGACGTAGGGTATTACTCTTCGGAGGCCGAACCTGGGTAAACTGTGTGTGTAGACTCCGTTCCGGTACTTCTGGTCTCGTCATGAAGCCTGCCAAGGGATCTTACGGGAGTTCACTTCGTCAAAATCCCAGTTGGTATTATGGAAAAATTGAATGCTAAATCCTATGCAGGAGATGAACAATACATCGTGATATGCACTTAATCTATATGGATGAACACTGTGGACTGTTTAAGCTTGCAGGTTTATCTAGAGATGGAGTTAAGAAGAAATTATTCCCTTTATCTTTGGAGGGAAGATCATTGGTATGGTATTGGCTATTGGATGGACATGAAACATGGGACTGGAACCGAGTGAAGCTAGAATTCCATATTTTTTTTATCCTATGCACTTCATCGTGATTGGAATTATATTTGTAACTTTTGGCCTTGCCAAGGAGAAAGTATCACTCAATATTGGGGGAGGCTTAAGGGCATGATGCTCAAATGCCCCGATCATGAGCTTTCTAGAGATATGATTATACATAAATTTTATGCCCGGCTTTCTCATAATGATAGAATAATGCTTGATTCTTCTTTTGCCGGTTCTTTCTCAAAAAGAAGTATTGGATTTAAATGGTCTTATTGAAAGAATTAAACACAACTTTGAAGATTGAGAAATCGACACAGGTAATGAGTCAGGTATAAATTTTGAATTTGATTGTGTTAAGTCTTTCATAGAAATAGATGTTTTTCATGAGCTAATTAGTGCAAAATATGGACTTGACTTTGAGATAGTAGCTACATTTTGTGAATTATTTGCTGCTAAGTTGATCTCCCTAAGGAGAAGTGGTTTAAGTTTCATCCACCCATTAAAGATATTCGTGAAGAACCAATTATTGCTAAAACTGAAACACTTGCTTATACTACCAATCCTCCTGTGCGTGCTACTTGCTTTGAGAAACCTCCTTTCCTTGTTAGCATTAAGGAAAATGCTAAGGCTACAGCTTGATTCATAAAAGTAATATTAGAGCACCTAAACCCTCTGAATAAATTAAAGTAGAACCTCCTATTGCAATGGTTAAAGATCTGTTGGTTGATAATACTGATGAAGCTGCTAGAATTACGAAACCATTTAGAAATGAAGGAGATATGTTAGATAATAATAAGAAAGTTGTTGGCATGCCTGTTGTTTCTGTTAAAATTGGAGATCATTGCTATCACGGTTCATGTGATATGGATGTTAGTATAAGTGTTATTCATTTCTCTCTCTATCAAGAAGTTGTGCATGAAATTTCACCTGCTAAAATAGAAGAGATTGATGTTATTATTAAGCTTGCAAATAGGGATACCATTTCACCGCTTGGAATTGTTAGAGATGTTGAAGCATTGTTTGGTAATATTAAGGATCCTACTGATTTTCTAGTACTCGGATCACAACAAAATAACTTTTGTCCCATTATATTTGCTAGACCCTTTTTGAATACCGTTAATGATAAAACTGGTTGTGTTAAAGAGAAAGTTAAGGTTAAATTTGGTGACGTATCTCATGAATTTAATTTTCTAAGTTCACTAGACAACCTCATCATAAAGGTTTACCTAATAAAGCACTACAAAAAATGACACATCCGTGACATTTTGGGCCGAACGAATTTTTTTTCTGTCATACATATGACACTTCTATGACGATAATTGTGACAAAACCCAGTATCATCATATAGATGTGGTGGGCTCCTACTTCTATGACAAAAAATCATGATAGAAAATGGGCCTTTCGTCCTGGGCGAGCCGGAGACGCAGCTGCATGACATTCTTTGGGCCGTCCATGATGGAAAAACCGTGGTAGAAGCGAGGGCGAGGAAAATTTTGGCGAGTTCCCGGTTACGGTGGGAGGTCGGGGCCGAGCGATGCGCGTTTCTCTCGTACACGTACGCGCGTGTGTGCGAGGCGTTGGGTCTAACTGAACTCGAGCGAGGCGTTGGGCTCTAACTGAACCCGAGCGATTGCACTGCAGGCTACGCGTTACTGAACCCGAGCGATCGATCGATGGCTGTTAACTGAGCCCGAGCGAGCGAATCCTTCGCTACAGCTGCTAACTGAAGCCGATTGATGCTGCCTCTGGGATGAACAGTGAGTGTTGCGGGGGGTTTGGATGAACAGTGAGCGGTGGCGTTGCCTCTGGATGAACAGGAGCCCGTGGTGTGGTGGAGGGCTGGATGAACAGTAGACGGTGGAGGGGTGCCCGTGGAGGGGTGGTTGAACAGGACCCCGTGGTGTGGAGGGCTGGATGAACAGTAGACGGTGGAGGGGTGCCCGTGGAGGGGTGGTTGAACAGTAGCAGGTGGAGTAGTGCGCGGTGGAGGCTGGATGTACAGGAGCCCGTGGAGGCTGGAGGAGGTCGACGGTAGCCCGTGGAGGATGGAGGAGGTCGACGGTCGAGATGAACAGTATCCCGTGGAGTCCCATTTTGTGGTACGCCACACCCCTCCCGATGAATAGGACCCCTGTTTCGACTGTAGGAGGTCCGTTTCGTCCGTTTTGCAGTACGCCACACCCCTCCCGATCAACAGGACCCCCGTTTCGACCGTAGGAGGTCCGTTTCGTCCGTTTTGCGATACGCCACACCCCTCCCGATCAACAGGACCCCCGTTTCAACCGTAGGAGGTCCGTTTCCTCCGTTTTGCGGTATGCCACACCCCTCCCGATCAACAGAACCCCGTTGCGAACGTAGGAGGTCCGTTTCCTCCGTTGTGCGGTACGCCAGGCCTCGTTTCCATTGCCTGTTCCGTCCAAGCCCTCCCGATGAACACGACCACGCATTCCGTTCCAACCCAGCCGGTTGGCTCCCACGCGTTCCGTTGCCTCCCGATGAACACGACGCATTCCGTTGCCTCCCCATGAACATGACGCATTCCATTGCCTCCCCATGAACACGACGATGACGCTGTTTCTCCGTTCCGACCCAGCCATGTACACGAGCCCTGGCCGTACGTATGCGCGAGTAGGCGTTCGAGACCCCGCCCGTATGTACACATACGTGGCCATATTTTCTTTCTTGCACCCTGGCCGCTGTACGTACGTGTACATGCTACGTGCGCGCCTCTACTATGACACGTACACGCCTCTACTACGACACGTGCGCGCCTCTACATCCACCAGTATATATGTACGTACACGTTCGCGACCAGAATGACAACGCTACGTACGCTTTGACTAGGTGGGTCCCGACTGTCAGGCACTTCCTTGCCTGCGAAGATGTAGCTGGTGGGTCCCAGCAGTCAGGGGGCGAATCATTTTTTTTGCCCGAACGCACTTCCTTGCATGCGAAGATGTAGCTGGTGGGTCCCAGCAGTCAGGGCAACGTTTTTTTCGTGAAATACGGTGGCCCGTCTGGTGGGTCCCCGCTGTCAGGTGGAGGAATAATTATTTTGCATGTAATAAGGAGGCACTTCCTTGCTGCGGCCGTGGACCCAGCTGTCAGCCTCTCCATGTACAGTCCACGTCCGATGGAAGCTGTTCCTTGACCATGTTGACCACGCCGCGCCGAGAGCACCAGGGCGGTGGACGACGGCGAGGCCTAGGAAGGGGACGAAGCGGAGCCGGGGAAGACGCGGCAGTGGATGCCCACGCGTAGAGGAGTACGAGGGTTCACTGGTTCGCTGCGGTGTGAGGCTGCCGTCGCCGCAGAATAATAGGGGGTGTGGGTGAGTAGAGGGATGGCCTGGCCAGCGGTGGGAGTAGTAGGGGGCGGTAAGGCCTCCGCCGCATCGCAGCCGGCCACAGGAGGCAGGAGCACGAGGCACAACCGGCGCTGGTTTGGGCGGCTGGAGCAAGAAGACCAGAGGTTGAAGAAGCACTACGGCCGTTGGATGGACATCGTACGGTCACTGGAGCTAGAATCGTGCATATTGACTAAGTTGACAAAGCCCTCCGTCCCCGTCAACTTAGTAGGCCCACAAGTCAGCCTGCCACTATACTGGGTCCCAGCTAACAGGGGGAGTATTCATTTTTTGTGCGTAATAAGGAGGCACTTCCTTGCGTGCGAAGATATAGCTGGTGGGTCCGAGCTGTCAGCGGCGGTAATGTTTTTTTCGCGAAATACAGAGGCCCTTTCGGTGGGTCCCTGATGTCAGGTGGAGGAATCATTATTTTGCGCGTAATAAGGAGGCATTTCCTTGCGTGCGGCCGTGGACCCAGCCGTCGGCCTCTCCACGTACAGTCCACTTCAGATGCATGTCGGTCGTTGACCATGTTGACCAGGCCACGCCGAGAGCATCAGGGCGGTGGTCGACGGCGAGGCCTAGGAAGGGAACGACACGGAGGCAGGGAAGACTCGGCAGTTGTTTCCCATGCGGAGGGGAGTACGACTGTACGAGGGTTTACTGGTTCGTCTGCCGTCGCCGGAGCAGCAGGTGTGGGTGAGTAGAGGGATGACTAGGCCAGCGATGGGAGTACGGTGGGGCGGTGAGGCCTGCGCGGCAGCACAGCCGGCCACGGGGAGGAGGGAGCAGGCAGTCCCGCCGGCGCTTGTTTGAGCGGCTGGAGCAGGAAGAGCAGAGATTGAAGAAGCACGACGGCCGTTCGATGGACATCCAACAATCACTGCTTGTGCGTCAACCTTTTTTTAGGAAAGCCTCAAATCTGTGGAAAACAGCATACAACCCATCTGCCATTATTTCTAATAATTTACAGCCCATTTGCTAATTCTTAAGGTTTTTTTGGAGCCCCTATTCTTTTTGTTAGCATTACTGCCCATATTGTGGCCACCTTAAAAAATTATACGAAATTTTGCATATTTCGGTGCGGTCTGAATTGTTTTTAATCCCGAAATTTCGACTCACATTCAAACTGATTTTAAAAATAAATTTATATCAATATAAAATCCAGCAAATTCTCCACGCATAAAAATTAATGTAATTTAAAATCTCGAAATGAAAGAAAGATATTTGAAACTAATTGCCGGTTTGATGTGTTTTAAAAATGTACAGCCCATTTCTCATTACTGATAGGCCATTTTCTCGGCCAGCCGAATGAAGCTCTCCTCGTCTTGAAAGATTTGTAGCCCAATAGGCCTGACAAAGCGACTTACTTGGCAAATCACAAAAAAACTAGGCTGTGGCCGTGGACCCAGCTGTCAGCCTCTCCACGTACAGTACTCTTCCGATGGAAGTCGGTCGTTGACCACATTGACCACGCCGCGCCGAGAGCACCAAGGCGGTGGACGACGGCGAGGCCTAGGAAGGGGGCGACGCGGAGCCAGGGAAGACGCGGCAGTGGATGCCCACGCGGAGAGGAGTACGAGGGTTCACTGGTTTGGCTGCGCCGTGAGGATGCCGTCGCCGCAGAATAACAGGGGGTGTGGGTGAGTAGAGGGATACCCTGGGCTAGCGTTGGGAGTAGTAGGGGGCGGTGAGGCCTCCGCGGCATCACAGCCGGCCACGAGAGGCAGGAGCACGCGGCACGACCGGCGCTGCTTTGGGCGGCTGGAGCAAGAAGACCAGAGGTTGAAGAAGCACTATGGCCGTTGGATGGACATCGTACGGTCACTGGAGCTACAATCGTTCATATTGACTAAGTTGACAAAGCCCTCCGTCCTCGTCAACTTAGTAGGCCCACAAGTTAGCCACCCACTGTGGTGGGTCCCAGCTAGCAGGGGGTATTCATATTTTGGGCGTAATAAGGAGGCACTTCCTTGCGTGCGAAGATATAGCTGGTGGGTCCGACCTGTCAGCGGGGGTAACGTTTTTTCGTGAAATACAGAAGCCCTTCCCACGTACAGTGCACGTACAGTGCGTAATAAGGAGGAACTTTCCTTGCGTGCGACCATGGACCTCGTGGGTCCCAGCCGTCAGGCTCTCCATGTACAGTCCTCTTCCGATGACTCGTATGTTGACCATGCCGCGCCAAGCGCACCGAGGCGGTGGACGACGGCGATGCCCCAGACTGGAATGACCCAGAGATGGGGAAGATGCGGCAGTGGACTCGCAGACGGAGAGGAGTGGGAAACTTGACTGGTTCGGGTGCGGGGTGGGCCTACACTCGGCAGAGAATAACAGGAGGTGCGGAGTGGAGGGATGGCCTGGCCGTCGGCGGGGTAGCGTTTCGCTGGGGAGCGCAAAACAACACCGCTGGACGCCGAAGGCTGGAGCAGGCGGTTCCGGCAGCGCTGGGGGAAGAAGACGAGAGATTGAAGAAGAATGCCGGCCGTTGGATGTAAATCCAACACCTTCTTAGGCTTCGACCTACTGGCCCACATGTCAGCCAGTCCATTTGTTTTTAGTCCATTTGGTGGGCGGGGTGAAACAATGATGTAGCATCTATGCAGCCCGTTTAAATCCCATTTGCACTTTTCTTGAAATCCGCGGACTTGCTGGGCTGGGTGAAAATGTCATGTTGGGCTAGACGGAGAAATGTTATAAAAACATAAACACATGATTGCACGTTAGTAAAATCTTTGCAAGCTTATGTACGCAATCACTAGGAGTTAACTTGCCAAGTTATATATAAACAATTATTATTATTATTTTGTAAGAACTTTCAACTTACGAAATAAAATATCATTTTAATTTGATGAGTTAATAGTACGTGGGGTATTATTATTTTTTAGGCTAGACGTGGGACAGTTGAGTTGGTTCTAGGGGAAAGTACTGGGAGAAAACTCAGTTTACATCGAAAAAGAAAGTGGGAGAAAATTCAGAGACCTACTGGGTCCACCTGAGGAGGGGAATATGTTGGGAGGAAGGAGATTCAAAGCACGGCAGCCGAGTGAACTAGTTTTTTTATGGACAAGTGAACTAGTTTACATACATAAGCAAATAGCCACTAAAAAAGCAATCAGGTTAATGGGTTCTTATGATCAGCAGATTTGTCGCACTTTCACAAAGATAATACTACCAAGTTTGAACTGTTTGTTATGGTTGTTGTCCTCTGCATCATCATGGTGTGTTTCCCAGCTTGCAAGATTCAGAACCAACAAATAAGATCCAAATAATAAGTACAACAAAGATGCTGAAAGGAAATGCGGTGCCCCATGTGTGGTTTTGGTAATTGATGACATTCTCTATGGACTAATGGTTGCATTGAGTTATACTTGAAGGATTTGTCCATAGGCATTTCTTGAAGTCCATGTGTTGGTTTCAAGGAGTTTATGTGTTGATCAAGGTGCTATTAAGGAATTACCCAAAGATTGGTCATGTGAGTGTTGAGCTTATTGCAAGCATGTCTTGAAGAAGAAGATTGTGTGATCATTCATGTTTACCTTCAAGACATCATCCAAACGAAGAGAGTTGGAAATATTCAAGGTTGATCAAGACTAAGTCAAGAATGAATCAAGTTGATCAACTCACAAAGCGTAAAGGATGTACCGAGAGGGATCAAGTGATCCCATGGTATGGTAAGCATTGTCCATTGCACTTTGTGTACTAACCCATGGTCTATGTGAGAGTTCCATGTGGGGTTAGGTACATGTCCATGGGCTTGCGTCAAGAGGAAGATATCATACAACCCATGGAAAGGATGACATCAAGTGGTGATCGTCATCAAGATTGCCGTGTGCAAGTTCAAGTGGAGCATCACGAAGAGATCGAGTGCTTGAAGCTTGCCATACATTGTGATGTCAATGGACTTGTGAAGATGTGCCGAAGAGTGGCTCACCCATAGTGGAGTATGGGGGAGCAATAATCTAGTCTCCATCGACCCAACGCAATCAAGAAAGGTGGTCCATCTTGAGGAGGACAAGATCATCATCATCTAGCTCAAGTGGATCATGTGCAAGGCAAAGGTTTGCCCTTGATAGGTTTTCTACTTTACCGGTCTCATGGTGGTTGTTGGGAGACCGGGTTATAGGATCGATTGCCGTACTATCAAGGGGGGCTCTCAAGTTGGTAGCTTGATCGTATCATTAGTAGAGAGCTCAAACCATTGCATCCTTGCATCATGTTTCTTGGTTCTTGTTTGGTTCTCTTTGTGAGTCTTAGAGCTTATGTTCATCTTGATGACAAGCTTGAGTTCATCGAAAACGGAGTTCACATGCTTCTACTATTGCGTTTTCGGTGTTGGAGATTTTACCGGTCTCTTTCGAGGAAGGGTTCTCACCATTTTCTTATGGGCCTTTTCTCATTTGCTTCTTATTGTTATTTCTATCAAGATTGTGTTAGCCCTTGTCGCTAGCTTTCCAACAAACTTGGTTTCGTCAAATTCGGAGTCCGTTTGCAGAAGTTGTGGTAGTTTTGGTGTTGTGAAAAGGTTGCAGCGGTACTACCGCGGACAGGAGCGGATGTAATTTTTTACTACCGCTCTTGGGGGCGGTAGTACCGCTTGGAGCAGTACTACCGCGGCTACTTCCGTGGCTACTTCCGCTCGGGACCAAAAACTCGTCACAAGTCTGGCGGTGGTAGGCACGGATGTAATTTTTTAGTACCACTCGCAAGCAGTAGTACCACTACCGTTAGTAGTAGTACCGCTACCCCTAGCGGTAGTACCGTGAGGTCAAGCGGTACTACCGCTCCAACGGTTCTTCTGGCTTTTTTGCCTCCTCGCTGTTGTGTTTCCAAGGGCTACTACCGCCCTAGCGGTAGTACCGCTCGATGCGGGCTGTGAGCATAACGGTTGGATTTTTCCCCCACCTATAAAAGGGGGTCTTCTTCCCCAAAGAACCTTATCCTTTGAGCTCGTGTTCTTCCCCCATTGTTGACCTTCTTCGAGCTTGCTAACTCTCAATCCCTCCATGGATTCTTGCTAGTTTTTGAGGGAAAAGAGAGAGGAGATCTAGATCCACATTTCCACCAATCACTTTCTCCTCTATGTGAGGGGAACCCCTTGGATCTAGATCTTGGAGTTCTTAGTGTTCTCCTTCTTGTTCTTCCTCTCATTTTCCTCCCTAGCATTAGTTGCTTCGGTGGGATTTGAGAGAGAAGGACTTGGGCACTCCGTGTGCCCTTGCCATTGCATTTGGTGCATCGGTTTGAGTTCTCCACGTGATACGTGGAAGTTACATGTTGAGAAGCTTATTACTCTTGGGTGCTTGGTACCCTTGAGCTTGTTCCTCTTGGGTGCTTGGGCGCCCTAGACGATTGGTGGTGTTCGAAGCTCAATCATTGTGGTGTAAAGCTTCGGGCAAGCGTCGGGGTCTCAAATTAGGTTGTGGAGATCGCCCCGAGCAATTTGACGGGTACCGGTGACCGCCCCCAAGGGTTGCCAAAGTGTACGAGTTTGGTGACCGCCCCCAAGGGTTGCCATTTGTACGGGTTCGATGACCGCCCTCAAGGGTCCCTTAGTGGAATCACAACATCTTGCATTGTGCGAGGGCGTGAGGAGATTACGGTGGCCCTAGTGGCTTCTTGGGGAGCATTGTGCCTCCACACCGCTCCAAATGGAGATTAGCATCCGCAAGGGGGTGAACTTCGGGATACATCGTCGTCTCCACGTGCCTCGGTTATCTCTTACCCGAGCTCTTTACTTATGCACTTTACTTTGTGATAGCCATATTGTTTCTTGTCATATATCTTGCTATCACCTAGTAGTTTATCTTGCTTAGCATAAGTTGTTGGTGCACATAGGTGAGCCCAGTTGTTGTAGGTTTTGTGCTTGACAAATTAACCGCTAGGTTTATTCCGCATTTGTTCAAGCCTAAACCGTAATTATTTTAAAGCGCCTATTCACCCCCCTCTAGGCGACATCCTCGATCTTTCAATTGGTATCAGAGCTTCGTCTCTCTTTATAGGGCTTAACCGCCTAGAGAGTAAGGATGTCGACTAGGGGTTTAGGATTCTTTGACACTCTTAGTTTCGATGGCACAAATTTTGATGTTTGGGTAATTCGCACTCTTTAGGGTCATGGACCCAAATTTAGAGCGAATTGTAGATATGGGTTTTTCTCCTCCAAAGGATCCCCAAAGATTATCTTTAGAGGATGAGAAAAACTCTTATCTCAATGCTCAAGCTTCTAATGTGCTTTTCGATGCTTTGAGCAATGTAGTTATATTTCAACTCATGCCATTCCGGGATGCTCATGAGTTGTGGACAAAGCTTCAAGATAAATATGGTGTGTCCAAGATTTGTGGGGATGATTGTTGTCCCTCCACCTCCGGCCGTGTTGCCTTCTCAACTTCTTCTACTTCACCTACATGTGGGTTGCCACAAGGTAATGCTAGGGTGAGTGGTGGTGGTCATTGCAATGATGATAGTGTGCTTGTTCTTGGTGATTCTTCATCACTATCTTATTGCAATGGTCCTTCTTTGGATTTTAACACTTCAAGCACCTTACATGTTTCACATGCTCATGTTGGTAGTCCTTGCATATCATGTAGAAATTGCTTGCTCAAATCTCATGATGATATGCTTGCTATGTCTTGTTGCCATGATAAAAATGTATCTATTTCCTCGAGTTGTTGTGCTAACAATGTAGAGGAAACCCAACACTCCATGGAACAAGATGTGGTCTTGAACGGTGCTTCAAGGGATCCTACATCATCATCGATTGCTTTTTGGCTTATGGCTAAGGCTTCAAAGGTATCTCCCACTTTGAATCCCAATATATCTTGTGATGATATTGATGATGGCAAGAATGATGATGATGATGTTAATTATGATGAAGAGAATGATAATGTTGCCTCCTTAAAAATTAAGGGGGAAATGGTTTTGAAAGCTCTTCATAAAAATAAAATTGCTCGTTCCAACTTCATGGAAATTTTGTCCATTGCCATTCAGGGCAAGAAATATATTGAGGAGTTGGAATCTCATCTCGAGGAGCATGAGGTCACCATTGAGAAAATGGAAGGTCATGAGCGTGATTACGCTAATGAGATTGCGGACCTCTCTCAAGCTCTTGAACTTGAACAAACCACCAAGGAATCTCTTGAGGAAACTTTTGCTCTAGAATTATCTAGAGTGAGGGAATCTCGTGATAGAGCTCTTGAGGTGGCCAATGATTTTGAAACTAAAAATGAGGAGCTTGAAGTTGCGCATGCTAAACTCCTTGAGGACTTTGAGCACCTCGAAAATGGCTCAAGGGTCATTAAGAGTGAGCTCATCAAACTCACCGAGTCTCATGCTCAACTTAAAGCTTCATATTCAAAAGAGCTTGCCACGTTGTCTTCTCCTCTTGTTGTTAATGTTGATGCTTGTGCTACTAACTCTATCTCTTGTGAAGCATCCATATTGAAGGAGAATGTTGAGCTAAGGGCTCAACTTGAGTTGCTATCTAGCAATTATGGGATGTTGGAAGAAAATCATGTAAAGCTCACAAGCTCTCATGATGATCTTCTAGTATCCCATAATGTGCTAAAGTTAGCTCATGAGGCCATGCTTGCTAAGGTAACATCTAGTGAGACTCATGTGGATACTAGCACTACTTTTAGTCAAAATGCTATATTGCCTTGTGCTAGTCCTCGCGATTCATCCATGCATAACATTGGTACATCTTGTGATGAATTGCTTTCCTTGCCTTGTTGCTCTAACGATGAAGCTTATACTTCCTCTAGTGCTTTTGTTGAGACTAACCATGTAGAGGAAATCAAAGAGCTCAAGGCCCAAGTCACTTCTTTGAAGAAAGATTTGGAAAAGTGTCATGAAGTGAATGCCACACTCAACAATATCTTGAGTGTACAAAAATCCCCCAATGACAAAGGTGGACTTGGATTCAACTCCAATAAGAAGAAGAAAAGAGCAACAACAAGAAGGGCCAAAAACAAGTCAAGAATTCGGCCAAGATTATTTGCTTCAAGTGCAAAATTGAAGGGCATCATGTTAGATCTTGCCCATTGAAGAAGAAGGCAATTAGTGACAAGCAACAAGGGAAGCGGCTACAAGTGCATTCTCATGCTCAACCTCAAGTTGAAGAAAGGCCTCTTCCCAAGAAAACTCAATCTAATGCTTCTCAAGTTGAGAAATCAAGTGAGAAGAAAGTAAAGAGTAGACGCTGCTACCTATGTCGTGAAAAAGGTCACATCGCTTCTTCATGCACAAATGGTACCTTATCCAACCCTATTCTAATTGATGATATCTATTCTCTTGGGAAGGATAAGGTTGGCAATGTGTTTGCCAAATTTGTTGGTGCTCAAAGTGGTGTCAAGAAAAGAACCATTTGGGTAGCCAAGCCTATTGTGACTAATCTCTTAGGACCCAACTTGGTTGGGGACCAACTAGCTCATAATTGATCAATAGGTGTTGTTGGGGTCATTGGAGACTTGGCTACATTATGAAGAATTAAGGGGACTTCATCATTCTTATTGTCTCAAGCCAAGTCATTCGGATTATCAAGTTTCTATCTTATATCCAATGTTCCTCCTTGCGGTAACTCATGCTTAAAGTGTTTACATTGATAGTTACTTGCCCCTTTGCATGTTTGGTTTCGTTCCTTGCATGTGTTTGTATATGTTGTGCTTCCAACTTGATTATCTTGAGCAATCAAGTATGTATGTGTTGGTTTGCACATCATGTTCTTGTGTGTCATGCGTTGAGCCTTTTGCATCTTGTTTATTTCTTAGTTGGCTCTTGTGAGAGATTAATGGAATATCCCATTATGGGGAAGTGATGTGTTTGTGCACCTCACAATCCTATAAATGTGTGTACATGAGTAATACCATCTAGTATTGATATTTCAAGATTATCTAGTCGCTATGTGGTATGTCTTCTCATGAGAAATTCAAATTCTAAATAGTCCATTAATTATCTCTTGTTGGATCCTTTTATTTGCCTCTTGTTTATCCTTAATTGGTATCACATTATGGGGGAGTAATATGCTATGTGTATATTACTAGCCTAGAAAATGTGTAAATTTGAGATATTGTCACCTAGAGTTGATATTGTAAATTATCTTGTTCCTAGGTGGCATGTTAGCTCTACAAGTTGCAATTTGCTTTTTGTTTGGTGTGAAGATGATGTCGGATATCCGTGCTATCTACCACCGGGAATTATTTCCATTTACTTCTTGTCTTTTGACAATTGGTACTCACTTGTGTGGTAGAATTTATTGATCATCTTTACATTGGCTTTTGCTTTTATTTGCCTTTTCTCTTGCCAAGTTTGTGTCAACTCCCATTGCCTTCCGTGCCACTTGAGTATCTTGTTGTTTTCTTGATCTTGTCTAGTGTTTTCCTTGATATAGTGAACGTGGTGATCCTACCTTGTGCATTTGTATTCAAATGCAAATTCTCTATAATGCACAACTCGTGGGGGAGCTATCCTATTTTCTATAAAACACTAAACTTGTGATCCATTTTAAGTGTGTGTTGGTGGACGGCAAGCCGTTTCTTTTTGGTACTTGTGCCATCATGAAACTTTGTAGAGAGCTTGGTTTGTTTGGAACCATCCTCTCTTTTGGGAGTTTGATATCATTTTGTGGGTTCCAATGGATATCTCATTCCTTGATGTATCTTTTAATGATATCTTCCAAGTGATGATTTCTCCATTTGGTATTCTTTTCACTTGGTATTTCCTTGTATTTTGGTATCGGTTCTTGAAAGTCTTGAGCATGCATATTAACTTCATGTAGTTTCCTTGGCATGCTTTCTCTCTTTGACCCAATATATAGGGGAAACTCCACCAAGTCTCAAATTGGATGAGATGTGCATGAAATTCATTTTCATATCTATGTGCACATATTTATGTGGAGTTTGTCCTATGGATTGTTGGTTCTCTAACTCTTTGGTCCCAATGAGTTTGGGTACCATTTTGTTTGTGTTGTTGTTCTAGGAACAATTGGAGATGCATTGGATGCTCGGCTACTCACAAGGAAGGTGTTGTCACCATGTGCTTTTTGGAGTCAAGCTAGGATGATCAATGAACTACTCTGTACCTTCAATTGGTATCTACTTCATCCTTCCAATGTTAACTCGGTAACAAGTATCTTCATATACTTCATGCACACATTTCTTACATCAACCTTGTGTAGGTTGTATCATGGCATGTTATTCATTCTCTCTTGTGATACTTGTTTCCTTTCTCAAAGCATCGCAACAATGATCTCTTGTTGCTAGTTGTGATGTCTTTGATGGTTGTGTGGTAGGAATTCATTTATATACAATAAGACCATATCTAGCCATGTGCTATGCTTCCAAGCAAATATCTTATTGGTATATGTATGACGTCCCTTTGGATATCTTGTTCCTTCTTTTTGTAACTATTTCGGGTGTACATCCTTCTTTGTAGATATATATCATCATGATTTCGCCTACCTAGAACCTTATACACTTGAGAGAAATTACATCCCTAGATGATATCCTTTCTTTCACGTCCACCTTTTCTCTCTTTTGTTATTTCTTTGGTGGCTCCGTGAAAGCTTTTGCCTTGAGTATGTGTCGTATCTCGTTGCATCTTGATGCACTCTTGTGTGGTGAAGATTATTTTCCTCATGCTTATTTTTACGAGACTTTTGCCATCTTAATTGGTATCCCTCGTCTTGATGAGGCTTTCTTCTTCTATCTTCACCACGGGTTGTCACAAGCATAGGTTCTCTATATGCTTATTAGTAAGCTTGTGAACCCATTTGCTAGTTGTGTGTGGGAATGATAGGCCTTGCACCGTGTGCCTCATTCTTCCAAGACTATGTTGATGCTTAATGCTCATCCGTACATTAGTCTTCTCAAGTTCTTTGCCATGACTGACATACATCATTTTGGTTGAGCCTACCCTTAAGTTGCCTCTTTTATATGTTGCTCAACCATTTGTTTGTTGCAAGTGCTAGGCTTTGTTTCCTACATGCTCACTTGCACTTGTTGTGAGTTCCTATTGATTTTCGGGGAGAGATGATCCTATTTTGTGCACTTGGTATCCTAATGCAAATATTGTAAGGAGTGCACAAATCATGGAGAGCTTCACTAGTGTCTTTAGAACACTCTGTTGGTCTCTTGCACTTGTCGTGAGGTTCTATTGATCTTGGGGGAGTGATGATCCTATTTTGTGCTTGTTGTATCCCATTAAAAAACTAAATTGTGCACAAATCATGGGGAGCTTCTCTAGTTTCTCTAGAACACTCCTTTGCTCATATCATAATTTATTTCATTCATATGGCACGTAGGATCATTGGTCTAGTTGGCTCAATTGATATCCTTTGTTTGCTTGCTTCAATTGGTATCTTTTGATTGCTTGATTGCTTGTTTCTCTCTTTTTTATGTCTTTGTGGCATATCATTATTTTGCTATCTTTGTGCCTCAATATAGTTTGTGTTCCTCCAAGTATTTACCTTTGGATATGTGTGTTGCATTCCACTCATTTGTTGAGAAATACATAATTTATGGAGGACCACAATTTATATTGGCCTTCTAAGCTTTTCGCCCATTTTGCCAATCGATGCCAATGGGGGAGAAGTTTCAGAGAGTTTTGTGGAGAAGTTTCGAGAGTTGTCTCTTCTGGCTTTGGTTTGTTCCTAAGCATACGCATCTCCTACGCATGCATTATTGGTTGTTGCATTGCATGGTGATGCATAATTCCTTATATAAACTCTCTTGAAAGTGATTGTCATCAATTACCAAAATGGGGGAGATTGAAAGGAAATGCGGTGCCCCCATGTGTGGTTTTGGTAATTGATGACATTCTCTATGGACTAATGGTTGCATTGAGTTATACTTGAAGGATTTGTTCATAGGCATTTCTTGAAGTCCATGTGTTGGTTTCAAGGAGTTTATGTGTTGAACAAGGTGCTATTCAGGAATTACCCAAAGATTGGTCATGTGAGTGTTGAGCTTATTGCAAGCATGTCTTGAAGAAGAAGATCGTGTGATCATTCATGTTTACCTTCAAGACATCATCCAAACGAAGTGAGTTGGAAAGATTCAAGGTTGATCAAGACTAAGTCAAGAATGAATCAAGTTGATCAACTCACAAAGCGTAAAGGATGTATCGAGAGGGATCAAGTGATCCCATGGTATGGTAAGCATTGTCCATTGCACTTTTTGTACTAACCCATGGTCCATGTGAGAGTTCTATGTGGGGTTAGGTACATGTCCATGGGCTTGCGTCAAGAGGAAGATATCATACAACCCATGGAAAGGATGACATCAAGTGGTGATCGTCATCAAGATTGCCGTGTGCAAGTTCAAGTGGAGCATCACGAAGAGATCGAGTGCTTGAAGCTTGCCATACATTGTGATGTCAATGGACTTGTGAAGATGTGCCGAAGAGTGGCTCACCCATAGTGGAGTATGGGGGAGCAATAATCTAGTCTCCATCGACCCAACGCAATCAAGAAAGGTGGTCCATCTTGAGGAGGACAAGATCATCATCATCTAGCTCAAGTGGATCATGTGCAAGGCAAAGGTTTGCCCTTGATAGGTTTTCTATTTTACCGGTCTCATGGTGGTTGTTGGGAGACCGGGTTATAGGATCGATTGTCGTACTATCAAGGGGGGCTCTCAAGTTGGTAGCTTGATCGTATCATTAGTAGAGAGCTCAAACCATTGCATCCTTGCATCATGTTTCTTGGTTCTTGTTTGGTTCTCTTTGTGAGTCTTAGAGATTATGTTCATCTTGATGACAAGCTTGAGTTCATCGAAAACGGAGTTCACATACTTCTTCTATTGTGTTTTCGGTGTTGGACATTTTACCGGTCTCTTTCGAGGAAGGGTTCTCACCATTTTCTTATGGGCCTTTTCTCGTTTGCTTCTTATTTTTATTTCTATCAAGATTGTGTTAGACCTTGTCGCTAGCTTTCCAACAAACTTGGTTTCGTCGAATTCGGAGTTCGTTTGCAGAAGTTGTGGTAATTCTGGTGTTCTGAAAAGGTTGCAGTGGTACTACCGCGGACAGGAGCGGATGTAATTTTTTACTACCGCTCTTGGGAGCGGTACTACCGCTTGGAGCAGTACTACCGCGGCTACTTTCGTGGCTACTTCCGCTCGGGACCAAAAACTCGTCACAAGTCTAGCGGTGGTAGGCACGGATGTAATTTTTTAGTACCGCTCGCAAGCAGTAGTACTGCTACCCTTAGCAGTAGTACCGCTACCCCTAGCGGTAGTACCGTGAGGTCAAGCGGTACTACCGCTCCGACGGTTCTTCTGGCTTTTTTGCCTCCTCGTTGTTGTGTTTCCAAGGGCTACTACCGCCTTAGCGGTAGTACCGCTCCTTGGAGCGGTAGTACCGCTCGATGCGGGCTGTGAGCATAACGGTTGGATTTTCCCCCCACCTATAAAAGGGGGTCTTCCCCCCCAATGAACCTTAGCCTTTGAGCTCGTGTTCTTCCCCCATTGTTGACCTTCTTCGAGCTTGCTAACTCTCAATCCCTCCATGGATTCTTGCTAGTTTTTGAGGGAAAAGAGAGAGGAGATCTAGATCCACATTTCCTCCAATCACTTTCTCCTCTATGTGAGGGGAACCCCTTGGATCTAGATCTTGGAGTTCTTAGTGTTCTCCTTCTTGTTCTTCCTCTCATTTTCCTCCCTAGCATTAGTTGCTTCGATGGGATTTGAGAGAGAAGGACTTAAGCACTCCGTGTGCCCTTGCCATTGCATTTGGTGCATCGGTTTGAGTTCTCCACGTGATACGTGGAAGTTACAAGTTGAGAAGCTTATTACTCTTGGGTGCTTGGTATCCTTGAGCTTGTTCCTCTTGGGTGCTTGGGCGCCCTAGACGGTTGGTGGTGTTCGGAGCTCAATCATTGTGGTGTAAAGCTTCGGGCAAGCGTCGGGGTCTCCAATTAGGTTGTGGAGATCGCCCCGAGCAATTTGACGGGTACCGGTGACCGCCCCCAAGGGTTGCCAAAGTGTACGGGTTCGGTGACCGCCCCCAAGGGTTGCCATTTGTACGGGTTCGGTGACCGCCCTCAAGGGTCCCTTAGTGGAATCACAACATCTTGCATTGTGCAAGGGCGTGAGGAGATTACGGTGGCCCTAGTGGCTTCTTGGGGAGCATTGTGCCTCCACACTGCTCCAAACGGAGATTAGCATCCGCAAGGGTGTGAACTTCGGGATACATCGTCGTCTCCACGTGCCTCGGTTATCTCTTACCCGAGCTCTTTACTTATGCACTTTACTTTGTGATAGCCATATTGTTTCTTTTCATATATCTTGCTATCACCTAGTAGTTTATCTTGCCTAGCATAAGTTGTTGGTGCACATAGGTGAGCCCAGTTGTTGTAGGTTTTGTGCTTGACAAATTAACCGCTAGGTTTATTCCGCATTTGTTCAAGCCTAAACCGTAATTATTTTAAAGCGCCTATTCACCCCCCCTCTAGGCAACATCCTCGATCTTTCAGATGCCTACACATCTCATTGATTCCCAGCTTGCAAGATTCAGAACCAACAAATAAGATCCAAATAATAAGTACAATAAAGATGCCTACACATCTCATTGATTCCCAACTTGCAAGATTCAGAACCAACAAATAAGATTCAAATAATAAGTACAACAAAGATGCCTACACATCTCACTGATTCCCAGCTTGCAAGATTCAGAACCAACCCATTAGAGCCTTTTGATAAAGTGAATATCGGGATTAAATCCATCCTATCTAGCCATGTCATACAATCGAAGAACTTGGCGAATGCTCTTGACCGTCACAACATCTGTAGTTGAGTATTCCTGTTTGCACAGCACAAACAAGGAGACAGGAGAGCATGATTTCCCTTTAATAGTGGCCTCCTTGAACTCAACCTCCAGCTCTACTTGGATGAGGTCTGCCTGGAGTTCCATGATTCAATTCATGCGCCTTTTTCTGCAGTTCACCTGAAATGAAGCAAAGATTGCATCATTCAGCTAGCAAGAAGTACTTGCTCTTGTGAGCTGGCAGCTTCTTCTTTAGTAGTTGCACTAAAATTGAGGAACATTAAGGTTGGTTGTCTGGCTCACGTAAGGTGCAACTATAATTTTCTTATCCTTTTGTGCAGTTCCACTAAAATAAAGTGCCATTGTGGTGACAGTGACGGCTCCATCTTGCAAAGGCTAATAAAATGTTGCACGAGATTACCAGCAGAACTTGACGGAGATTTTGGAAACTCCAATCACCATTTTGTGCAGTTCCACCAAAATTGAGAGATGTTGCCCACGTGACATTTTAGTTGAACTTCACAAGACACTCATTCCAAAAAAAGTGTTTTGTGAAGTTCACCAAAAGGTCACAATAGCAACAAGGTGAACTGGATATCCCTATCTGCACAAAAAGATAGAAAGTAAATAGTTGCTGGTCAATAAGAATATACGAAACATATACAAAATGAAAAGAAGCATCTTAATTATGTTCATGGCAATCACGCAAGGACAGTAGAAATTTTAAAATATCAGCAATGCTTCATGTTACCAGAAGCATTACGATCAACAATGAGATTCCTCAAATATGGGATTACTTTAATGGTGGCATTGCTTGTTTACCAGACATAGTAAATCAACAGCAGCTAAAGAGTTGGTTTAAGGGCATGGGACCGTGGGGACACCAGGACACTCAGCAGCGTAAAGGAGCAACTTACTTATCATACTGGGGAAAACAGCAGGAGTGCCATTTGTAACACAGTTTAATTGCATCTTATCACTGGAGGCATTAGATTAACAATAACACTGGTTAGACATGTCCCTAACGTAACAGTGTGATCGCTTCATTTTACATGCGCCCTTACATTAACAACAGCAAAAGGTTGGTATAAGGACATGCGACAGTGGACGCATCAGCACAATGAACCTACAAGGAGGCATAAAGTGGTGATGCCGAGTTTGTTCATGCTATGTGAGGGCAGTAAACCTAATCCTGGAGAGCTTGTACTATGCGAGGGTAGCAAATCTAATCCTGGAGACCTTTTACTATGTGAGGGCAGCAAATCTAATCCTGGAGACCTTTTACTATGTGAGGGCAGCAAATCTAATCCTGGAGACCTTTTACTATGTGAGGGCAGCAAATCTAATCCTGAGACCTTTTACTATGTGAGGGCAGCAAATCTAATCCTGGAGACCTTTTACTATGTGATGGCAGCAAATCTAATCCTAGACATACTCTGTTGACTTGTCCACTAGCCGCCACTTTCTATCCTTTTTTCAACCAATAATAGATCTATTCCTTATCCAGTTTGTACTGCGTTTTCCCATTATTTCCCTTTTCAACCAAGAGACCGGTTGGGTATCTTGTCTCTACTACTTTCACCATATTATTTCCTCTTTGAATCAAGTCCTAGATTCATGCTACAACTTTCCCCCCTTTCTTCGTTGTTTGAACAAAGCCCTAGATTCGAATGCATGAAGTAGCTTTACCTCTAATAATACTAATAATTTAGGTGGCTTTGGAAGAGCTGGTGGGAGTAGAAAAAGATGCACATGCAGACACGTGGGGAGCTGGGGCAGTAGAGCAAGGCCGCTTTCGAAGAACTTATACCTGAGGGTCGCCGGGATGTCGGCGGCGGCAGGTCGGATCTGCGGACAATACGGCATGGAGGAAGAAGGGTCGGAGGACCTCCCGAGCCGGCGCTGTGTCGGAGAGAACGACACGGGCAGAGGATCGGGCCCCTCCGGCAGCTGTGGGTTTCCTCCCTCGGTGGCGATGACCGCGTGAACGATGCACCTTTTAGTCCTCTACACACACCAGCCGACGGGATCCGGCCGGATCTATGACCAGCGGTGAGCAGAGAGAAAATGTCGCTACCGCTGTCTTGTTTATATCTGGAGAGGATGAGAGAATGAAGAGAACAACCCTAGTAAAGCAAGCGCTCAGGCCCCTGCGTCCATATATAGTGGAGTGATTATCTTTTTTCTCTCCACAACAAGCGTTTCAATTTGTGTACATGGCATTAAAGAAAAGAAACTCTCGATTTAAGGTGACTACTGTCGACTCCTACTTACTACTAGTAGTACTACAGTATTGTTCACTTGTGCTCCCCGCCCCTCCATTCATTGAACAACCCCACGGGTGAATAAACATACAGTAAGTACTGTATTTATATAGAACGAACAAGCTCGAACTATTTTCGCGTAGTTAAAAGTTGAGGGCGTGGCTTTTCCCTGGCAGTACGCGCGACAGTTTTCGGGTAGGCGGTTTGACAGAGAGGCGAGGAGGGTGAGCGAGTGGGGCTGTGCGATTTGACGGCGCGTTACTGCTGGAAAGACTTGTGATATGACCACTCACTACAGTCATGAATTACTGGCACTCCGACCGGGGTGATGCCCCCCTTCCGTTCCGTGCTCTAATCTGGTGCATGACACGTCGACCCGGATGCTGGCTCTCCCACATGTCGGAGTAGTAAGAAGGAGCAAAGAATGATGCGGTATATACTAGTACTATACTACTCCCTCCGTTCCTAAATATAAGTCTTTGGAGAGATTTCACTATGGACCACATACGGAGAAAAATGAGTGAATCTACACATAAAATGCATCTATATACATCCGTATGTGGTCCACAGTGAAATATCTACGAAGACTTATATTTAGGTCGGAGGAGTGCGAACCACGGCAGCCCAGTGAACCAGCAGTGCGAACCACAGTAGCCCAGTGAACCAGCAGTAGAAAACAATGTGGTGATATGGCCATAAAAAACAATGTGCTACGGTCCACACTGTAGCATGTACAATAACACTCCTCTTTGTTTGGATCCCTGAGTTAGAGCTAGTTTGGGTTGAAATAGCCTCAAATTATCGAAACAAGAGGGGTTAGTTTGAGCTAGTTTGCTCTAACCCAGCTAAAAAAACTAGCCCGGTGGAGAGGTTCTAATTGGGTTAGTTATCCTCGGGCCCACTAAAAGAGAACTAAAAAAATCTCCCCTGCCCGCACCAGATCGCTCCCCCCTCTCGCACGACTCCTCTCTGTTCCCCATAGGGCCGCTCGCCCTCTCTCTCCTCCGGTCGCCCTCTCCTTCCGGCCTCCGCCGCCCTACTCCGGCCGCCCTCTCCCTCCGGCCTTCGAAGGTCGCCCCGCTCCCCCTTCACCCGTCGTTTTTCTCCCTCTGTCGTGCGCGGCGGCGGCGCATCTACTAGGGAGGTCACGAGAAGGGTGAGTTTGTTCGTTCCTTCTCTGTCTCACGGCAATATCAGTGATCTTGCTTGCTCTAGCGCTAATTCTGATTTGGAAAAGTAGATCCTGATCAAACTTGGTATAGATTTGTGGTGCACGCATGGAATTGTTTGATGCTGCTTGAGGAGGTAATAAATCTTTCTAGAGGCCCAAAGATTCAGGTCACCTTTCTAGGTATTTCAATTTCAGGCTTGCATTATTTCTAGAGGCCCAAAGATTCAGTTCACCTTTCTAGGTATTTCAATTTCAGGCTTGCATTATTTCTAGAGGCCCAAAGATTCAGTTCACCTTTCTAGGTATTTCAGTTTCAAGCTTGCATTATTTCTAGAGGCCCAAAGATTCAGTTCACCTTTCTAGGTATTTCACTTTCAGGCTTGCATTATTTCTAGAGGCCCAAAGATTCAGTTCACCTTTCTAGGTATTTCAGTTTCAGGCTTGCATTATTTCTAGAGGCCCAAAGATTCAGTTCACCTTTCTAGGTATTTTAGTTACAGGCTTGCATTATTTCTAGAGGCCCAAAGATTAAGTTCCCAGTCGGCGGCAAGCGGCCCTGCTACCCATGCCGGTGTCGACCTCAACTCGCAAGGGCTGGCGTCGGAGGGATTCCCGGGGCTTGGGCTCTACAGAGCCTTCCTCTAGAGCGACAATGGCGAGCTCCTCCCTCGGTGCGTGAGGGGTTCCGGGCTCCCTCCCTATCGTGAATGACTTCCGTGATGAGTTAGCTCATTCTTTGTTTCATGAAGTGTTTTTTTATTTTGTGAAGCTTGATTGACGACTTGTATGTTTAAGTGGGATAACTCATTTGTATGGACAAAGTAAAAATTATCATGTTTTGCATGCTTGATTTGTACAGATGGTTCGTTTATGTCAATTGTGAGCGGGAGGAGGCCACATAAGAGCCGGCCACACCAAGAGGGTGCTTGGATCCAAGGGACTTATTTTAGTCTGACTAAAAATAGTCTCTTTAAGAGGCTAAAGTTCCAAGCACCCCTGACTAATGAGGGGCTAAAACTAGTCTTGAGACTAAATTTTTTTAGTCAGGGGTACCCCTACTAAAATGTGGATTAGTCCTCTCTCTCCTCATTTAACTCCTCTCCTTTAACACAGGTGAGTTCTGGATTGGAGGATTTGGAGGATAACAAATGCTCATTAACTTGATTTTAGTCTCTTTAGTATTTGGATCCAAGCATGGGTGAGGCTAGCAAGTTTTAGTCCCACTACTTTTAGTCATGGAACTAAAACGTATCCAAGCACCCTCCAAATCCGGCAGGAAATAGGGTCCAAAGTAGCCAAATGATTGAGATAGAGCATTTATTGTCAATCTAACCCTGCCATCCATACACCTCTTTGGTTTAGAGTTAGTTCAGGGTTAGAATCTAATTCTAACCTCTAACTGAGTTAGAGTTCTCCTCGTCTCGGTTCATCGCCATCATACTTTCCCCATTCCTGTGTTTTCAGTATCCTGCGAATTAAAGAGGCCCTTTTTTGCGGGAAAAATCAAAAAGGCCCTTAGACTGGTTTTGGTCCGGTCATTTTTTATAAACGTGTTATGTCCAAAATTTAATGAACGTGCTCCGGTTTCCACGAAAATAATCCGGTTTCATGTAGTAATTCATGCATTTATTTATTCTTCTGCGAGGGGTTTGCATGTAATTCGTGAGGTCTGAAATGTAAAGTACCCCGGCATATGCTCCGAGTCGTGCATGCACTACGACCCAGATGCTCTATGTCCCACATGTCGGCGAATGGGAGCAAGTGGAAATAGCATAGGAGTACATATAGGAGGATAAATGCGTGAAATAATATGTACTGTGAAGCGTAGCCGCGGTTCGAAAAGGAGACCTAAAGTGATGACTGCTATAGGTCGCACGCACCCAACTAGTGGTACTAGACATACGACTAATTTTTCCCTCAGAAAAAAGAGGCACGAGTGCTCAGTACTCCTATTCTATAAACACGAGTCCCATCTGACAACAGCGTCCGTGCTACAGCTAGCTCTCCTCCCTCGTTTCTCTCTTCTAATTCTAAACTCGGCCGACGCCCGGTGGGCGGGGTGGGTTTGCTCAACTGCGGCCCCACCTCACAGTGAAAACGTTACGACTGGAATAAAATGCCATATACTCCCTCCGTTCATAAATATAAGCCTTTTTAGATACTATTTCAAATGGAATACAGCATACAGATGTATGTAGACATAGTTTGGAGTGTAGATTCACTCATTTTGCTCCGTATGTAGTAGTCACTTGCTGGAATCTTTAGAAAGACTTATATTTGGGAACGGAGGGAGTACTATACTAATAAAACATTAAGGCCACGAGGCGATGCAGTGCTGGTTACAGGAGGCAAGAAGAGATGCATCCATCGACGACGTCCACCTCCTCGACTCAGGGCGCCGGCCCACCGAACGGCGCCTAAGTAGCAGCGGCTTTCGTGGCCAGGTCGACGTGCTTCTGAACAATGGCGTCTAAAGATTCGAACCGCTGGAAGAAGGCCAACGTCTTTCTGTCCTCGCTTTCCATGTAGTGGCCTATGTAGACGATTTCCTCGTAGACGTGGATGTGCAGGTCGACGGTTTCTTGCATGGCGAGGCGTTGCGCGGCGAGCGCGGCCTCGAGGTGCGCATTCTTCGTCGCGACCTCCGGCACCTGCAGGGCCACCAGGGCTTGAAAGAGTTCGTCACCATGGAGGCCGATGAGGGTGGCAGGCAATGAGGAGCCTGGGCGCGGGCTGGAGCAGTACGGCAAGGTCGTCCGTGCGCTTCTTGACGGCGGTGAACTTGTGGATGGAGTTGACCATCATGTCGTCCATGCGAGAGGCGAAGCCGGCGTTGGCGAGGGCTACGATGGCTGCGGTCGCCAGCACCGTCTGGAAACGCTGCGTGGTGCGGGGCCGCAGGCCGACGCCTTGGATGATTTGGCACAGCCGACTGCCGCTCGCGTCGATCGCCTCCATAGGTGCTTCTGGCTTCTGGTCACTTGGTCTTGGATTGGAGTGAGCAGTGTTGCGCAGAGACTTGGGAGTAGATGGATTGGAGTGGTGGCGTGCCTTTATTATATGAGAGTCCAAACTCTGTTGCATTCACATCGTGTTGGCTCTATTATGCTTCTCCAATTAATTCCCTCTGCATGTAATTGAGGATGCATCATTGACCGTTCAACATCTCGGGAACCGCTACCCTCTCCCTCCTTGGCATTCAAGCACCTCTGGACCCGTCGACGACGAGGTGCCTATGGTGACTTCGTAAATTTCAAGATGATAGTGCCGTTGAAAGGATCGATATAGTTGACTAGAGGGGGGGGGGGTGAATAGGCAACTAACAATTTTTAGCTTTTCTTTACCAAATTAAACTTTGCATCAAAATAGGTTGTCTAGATATGCAACTAAGTGAGCAACCTATATGATGCAACGACAACAAGCACGCAAGTAAGTAAGAGAAACAACACAATTAAACTAGCGAAAGTAAAGGAACAAGATAACCAAGAGTGGAGCCGGTGGAGACGAGGATGTGTTACCGAAGTTCCTTCCTTTTGAAGGGAAGTACGTCTCCGTTGGAGCGGTGTGGAGGCACAATGCTCCCCAAGAAGCCACTAGGGCCACCGTATTCTCCTCACGCCCTCACACAATGCGAGATGCCGTGATTCCACTATTGGTGCCCTTGAAGGCAGCGACCGAACCTTTACAAACAAGCTTGGGGCAATCTCCACAACTTAATTGGAGGCTCCCAACGACACCACAAAGCTTCACCACAATGGACTATGGCTTCGCGGTGACCTCAACCGTCTAGGGTGCTCAAACACCCAAGAGTAACAAGATCCGCTAGGGATAAGTGGGGGAGTCAAATTTCTCTTGGTGGAAGTGTAGATCGTGGCCTTCTCAACCAATCCCGAGCAAATCAACAAGTTTGATTGGCTAGGGAGAGAGATCGGGCGAAAATGGAGCTTGGAGCAACAATGGAGCTTTTGGGGGAAGAGATAGGTCAACTTTGGGGAAGAAGACCCCTTTATATAGTGGGGGGAACAAACCAACCGTTACCCCCCCTCTGCCCCGAAGAAAGCGGTAGTACCGCTTGCAACACTAAGCGGTACTACCGCCCAAAAGCGCGGTACTACCGCTTGGTCCACAGCGGTACTACCGCGGAGGGAGGGCGGTACTACCGCACAGGAGCGGTACTACGGCCCCCCACAGCCGCGGCCAGTACCGTAAAACCCGACATGAAAAATGAGCCCTCGAATCGAGGCGGTACTAGCACGAGACCAGAGCGGTACTACGGCTTGGGGCCACCAGCGGTACTACTGCTCTGGAGCGGTACTACCGCGCCCAGAGCGGTACTACCGCTTGTGGCACCCAAGCGGTACTACCGCTCCGTCCCGCGGTACTACCGCTGGGACCAGAGATAGCACACACACGGAGCTACTAGCGGTACTACTGCTCTGGGCGGTACTACCACTCCGGAGCGGTACTACCGCTTGTACCACCCAAGAGGTACTACCGCTCTGGCCCGCGGTACTACCGCTGGGACCAGAGAGGGCACAAAGAAAGGAGAATCCAAGCCCATCAACGAAACGGAAAGGCTCGGAGGGAGGGGCAAAGGAAGTGTACGTGATGATTCCGCCCTAGCCTTTCCAAAGCGGACCCCCTCTTGATAGTACGGTGATCCCTATGAAACTAGTCCACCAAACTAATCCGAAAGGACTACACCGTCTTCGCTTTAAGTTCCGAGGGGAGGATATCGTCTCGTGCCCAAAAGAATGAATCTCTGAAAAACACTCAACGCACACGATTAGTCCGCAAAAGCATTGTCATCAATCACCAAAACACCTTAGGGATAAATATGCCCTTACAATCTCCCCCTTTTTGGTGGATTGATGACAATACGGGATTTGCACAACTGGGAAAAATCAAATGGCATAAGCAAACCCCAAGTCTCTAAAATATAGACGGGCTCCCCCTAGATGGGTGCCATCAAGATAGGTGCTTTGAGCTGCACGACACACATACTAGGATCAACACTCCCCCTGTATTTTAGAGACCAACAACCTAAGCGAGAAACAAGATAGCAGGATATATAACATAATTAAGCATATAACTCAAGAGATATCAAATGACTAGAGACAAAGATAAAGATATAATAATGATAGGGTAGCATATGTCTCACACCATATGACGCGAACTAAAGTCTTACGGAACACAAAACCAAGCAAACGCAAGTTCCAAGCAAAGCACAAGGTATCACATAACGAAAGCACAAAGGCAAAGACACACTCGCAGACGCAAATCCCTAAACTCTCTCCCCCTTTGGCATCGAGACACCAAAAGGGGCAAAGAGCTAACCTACGGCTCCAGGTGAGAGCATCAGGACTCTGCGTGATCATCTGCACTGCCGTCCGCGCCCGGAAACTGCTCGGTATCGGAGTCGGTCCACGGACAGTGCTGCTGGATCCACTCCTCCTCCTCAGTAATCTGACCCTCTGAGCCGCTAGTGACTGTCGCACCCATCTGACGCATCAGCTCCTTGTGTCGTCCTCTTGCCTTCTTCTCAGCCACATGAGTCATGTACTGACCATGAGACTCCATGCAGAACAGCTTCTTCATCTTGTGTTTCAACTTCTTTGCCCAAGAGGGCTCTGCTGCAGAAGGCTCTGTCCCAGGTGGCACATACTCCTCATCATCATCCCCGGTACCAGCCTCGTCCTCGGTCTCCATGGCAGCAGCAGAAGATGGAGCTCCAGATCTACCCCAGTTATCCTTCTTCCTCAGACGCTTGATCTCATGAGAGACCAACTCTCCAGTCTCCAGCTGCTCATTAGGATAGGTACGTCTCCAGGCCCTCTCAATAAGAAACATGATGAACGGACCATAAATTGGGCACTTGCGCTCAGAGACAGCCGCCAAAAGCTCAGACCACATGACATGAGAGATGTCCAGAGACTCGCCGGTGTTTACGTCCTTCTCACGCTGGCAGAAGAGAAGCATGTCCACAAGGTAAGAGTGCACCATGTCCAGATTCCCAATGCGAGGGAAGAGAGTCTCGCGGAAGATGCGGTGAAGGATGTCCAAATAGGTAGACAACTCATAGGTTTCCTTCCTGGTCTCAGGGTGGACCTTCCGAGTACAGTAGGGCCAGAGGGCTTGCTTGTGAGTGGAGGTGGTATTCTGGTGAGGACGAAAACCAACTGGAGTCTCAAGCCCTTGATCTTCCACCTCAAGCAGCCCCATGAAGGCCTGCCACTTGACAGCTAGCACCTTTCCATTTGTCATCCAAGTCAGAGTCCTATCTGCGTCAGTCCCTAGGTGAACAGTGGCAAAGAACTGTGCCAGCAAATCTGCATCAAAGTCTTTGTTGAACTGCATGATCCTGAGAATGTTCAACTGAGAGCACATCTGTAGAGCATCACCAAAGTACTCAGGGTCCTTCTCCATGGCATCCGTGTTGATGGAATGAACATTGACATAGAGATTCTTCTTGGCTTTGATCACATCAAAGTATGTGGAATACTGAAACCGGTTCCAGAACGGGCGGTTGACAAGATTGGGTTCTTGTTCTTCCTCATAGGGGTTGCGCCTTCGCTTGTCCCAGAATTCCCTGCTAGACATCTCAGTCACTTTCCTGCCACTTGGCTTTGGTCGGCTGGCAATCTTCTTCGTGCGAGGAGGATTAGCACTTGAGGAAGCACCCCCTGCCGGCTGTGGAGCACTGGAAGAACCACCTGCAGGCTTAGATGAGCGGTACCGCTTCGACGTTGCACGCCCAGGGTTGACACGACGGACTTGCTGCTCAGGATGTTCATCACCTGGAACCAAACACACGGACACAAGAACCAACCAGTAGAAATGATCAAAACCAAATAAACACAACAAAGATGGATCAACATGTGGTAGGAAACAATGGAACTGGGCATCCAGCGGTAGTACCGTGCCTGCTCAGCGGTAGTATCGCTTATCCTCATAAGCGGTAGTACCGCTCCTTGGAGCGGTAGTACCGCTTATCCTCATAAGCGGTAGTACCGCGCCATATGGGCGGTAGTACCGCTCGAGACGGGGCACGGCGGATCCCTACTGCCGTGGTCAGATCCGGCACTACCGGGGATGCCAAATTCAAAAATAAACCTACCAAACATCAATCCAAAGAGTCTAGTTGCCTTATCCAACCTACTCAAGCCTAGATTTGGCCAAAAATCTAGAGATGCAACTACTATTGCCCCTAAAACGCAAGATCTGAAAACTAGACACGAAGAGAAGAGGAACGGGGGCAATACCGGCATCCATGGCAAGAGGACGAGGTGGGGATCGACTCCACCGAAGGAAATGGAGAGGAATGGTCCGGAGACGGAGGGCCACCGGAGCCTTCCCGCGGCGAGATGGCGCTGGAGAGAGGAAGAGGAACCAGGGGACGAAGCAAATGGGTATGGGGTGGAGGAAACCACCCCTGCCCATGACTTAACCCCCTGGCCCCGCCCCTCAGCGGTAGTACCGTGGTGAGGGGCGGTAGTACCGCTTAGCCGAATAGGCGGTAGTACCGCCCTGTTGAGCGGTAGTACCGCTTAGCCGAATAGGCGGTAGTACCGCCCTGTTGAGCAGTAGTACCGCCCAGCGCAACACAAACTAGACTCTACACACATGGTGCAAAACGAAAGATGGGAAACAATGGCAAGAAGACCAACAAGAGCACTAGCAAGAGAACAAGAATCACACACCTCTATACGAGAGGGCGGTGGCCGAGGCCACCTATGTTTGAGTCACTTGGTATGGCACCGCGAAGAATTATCCTTGGGCCCATGACCAAAGCTCGTCTATGAAGCACAAGTACCATCAAAAATGGCTAATGTGGAAGAGTGAGATTAGTTTATGCATTGTGGGGGAGGGAAAGTTCATTGAGAGAACAACACTCCCCCTACGTCCATGCCTACACCTAGACAAGAAAGCACAATGAATGTGAGGGGTGTGCAAAGGTTCAAACCACATTGCTCGAATCAATGATATTTAGCTCATGCCTTAACTCGCGAAATCTTGCTTCATCCAATGGCTTCGTGAAAATATCTGCAAGATTATCATGAGTGTTGACATAGTTGAGCTCGATCTCCCCTCGCCTAATATGATCCCGGATGAAGTGATACCGAATCTCAATATGCTTTGTCTTGAAGTGTTGCACCGGGTTGAGAGAAATCTTGATAGCACTTTCATTGTCACACCAAAGAGGCACTTTGTCACAGATGACACCGTAATCCTTTAAAGTTTGCCTCATCCATAAGAGTTGTGCACAACAACTTCCGGCCGCCACATACTCCGCTTCGGTGGACGAGAGAGACACAGAACTTTGCTTTTTGGAAGACCAACTTACCAAAGAGCAACCAAGAAATTGGCACCCTCCGGAAGTGGACTTCCTATCCACTTTGTCTCCCGCCCAATCGGAGTCCGAAAAACCTACAAGCTTGAAGTTTGCTCCTCTTGGGTACCATAGGCCAAAGTTTGGGGTATGAGCCAAATATCGAAAGATTCGCTTGACCGCCACAAAGTGGCTTTCCTTAGGTGCGGCTTGAAACCGTGCACATATTCCCACACTCAACATGATATCCGGTCTAGATGCACAAAGGTAAAGCAAGGATCCAATCATAGAGCGATATACCTTTTGATCCACCGCTTTACCATTGGGATCAATGTCAAGTTGGCACTTGGTGGGCATTGGAGTGGAAGCCGGCTTGACATCACTTAGCTTGAATCTCTTTAGCATGTCTTGAGTGTATTTGGCTTGGTTGATGAAGGTTCCTTCTCTTGTTTGTTTGATTTCGAATCCGAGAAAGAACTTCAACTCTCCCATCATAGACATCTTGAACTTTGAGGTCATGAGAGCGGCAAATTCTTCATTGAAAGCTTTGTTAGGGGAACCAAAAATAATATCATCAACATATAGTTGGCACACAAACAACTCCCCTTTGACCTTCTTAGTAAAAAGAGTGGGGTCGATTTTCCCGATTTCGAATCCACGATCTTGTAACAACTCCGTAAGATGCTCATACCACGCACGTGGGGCTTGTTTAAGGCCATAGAGCGCCTTGTGGAGTTGATACACATGATCGGGGAAATAGGGATCTTCGAACCCGGGGGGTTGTTTGACATATACCAACTCATTTATGGGACCATTAAGAAAGGCACTCTTCACATCCATTTGTTGCAAAGTGAAATTATGATGAGAAGCATAAGCAATCAACAAACGAATAGATTCAAGACGAGCAACGGGGGCAAAGGTTTCACCGTAGTCGATACCCTCGACTTGGGAGTAGCCTTGTGCCACTAGACGAGCCTTGTTGCGAACAATGATTCCATGAGCGTCTTGCTTGTTCTTGAATATCCACTTGGTTCCAATGACATTATGATTCCCGGTTGGCCTTGGCACTAACTTCCACACTTGGTTATGTTCGAAGTTGTTGAGTTCTTCATGCATGGCGTTGAGCCAATCCGGGTCCTCAAGCGCTTCATAAACCTTTTGGGGTTCGACACAAGAAACAAACGCATGATGTTCACAATAGTTTGCTAATTGTCTATGAGTGCTTACCCCCTTTCTTAGGCTTCCAACCACATTCTCCATGAGATGACCTTTGGTGGTGAGCTTGGAAGCGATCTTAGCGGCACGACGCTCCAATTCCTCCTCGGAAGTGAAGTGAGGAGGGGTAACTTGATCATCTCGAGCATCGTCTTGAGCTTGTTCTTGATCTTGAACTAGCTCGAGGGGAAGAACCTGACCTTGGGCATCATTTGGTGGATCACCACCATCTTGAGGTTGATCTTGCCCTTGATCTTGTTCATGAGGTTGAGGGCCTTCACTTTGTTCTTCGGAAGCGTGTGGGTCTTGGGTTGGTGATGGCTCCACTTGATTGGAGCATTGTCCTTCTCCTTCGGCCACAAGGGGTTCCTCAACGGGTAGGATATAACCAATACCCATTCTTCTTATGGCTTGGGGAGGAATTTCATCACCTACATCACAAGTACCACTTT
This sequence comes from Aegilops tauschii subsp. strangulata, assembly GCF_002575655.3. Taxonomy (NCBI): domain Eukaryota; kingdom Viridiplantae; phylum Streptophyta; class Magnoliopsida; order Poales; family Poaceae; genus Aegilops; species Aegilops tauschii. The sequence goes on from NC_053037.3 coordinate 449,299,491, forward strand.
GCTCCACTTGGGAGCCGTTATTTTCATCAAACTCCATGTTACACGTCTCCTCAATAAGTCCCGTGGACTTATTGAGAACACGGTAAGCATGGGAGTTTGTAGCATAACCAACAAATATGCCCTCATGAGCTCTAGTCTCAAATTTAGACAAACGAACACCTTTCTTGAGAATGAAACACTTACACCCGAACACCTGAAAGTACTTGAGGTTGGGCTTGTTCCCGGTGAGGATCTCATATGGAGTCTTGTTCAAGCCTTTGCGAAGATAGAGCCGATTTGAAGCATGACACGCGGTGTTGATGGCTTCGGCCCAAAAGTTGTATGGAGACTTGAACTCCGCCATCATGGTCCTTGCCGCATCCATCAACGTCCGATTCTTCCTCTCCGCAACACCATTTTGTTGAGGGGTGTAAGGTGCGGAATATTGATGCTTGATCCCCTCATCACTGAGAAACTCATCCAAGGTGTAGTTCTTGAACTCGGTGCCGTTGTCACTTCTTATTGTCAAGATCTTTGTATTGTGTTGACGTTGGGCTTCATTTGCAAAGTCAATGACTGTTTGTTGGGTCTCACTCTTCCTCTTGAAGAAATACACCCACGTGTATCTAGAGTAGTCATCCACAATTACCAAGCAGTACTTTCTACCCCCAAGACTATCAAAGGATGGAGGCCCAAAGAGATCCAAATGAAGGAGCTCCAACGGCCTCTTCGAGTAAATAAGAGTCGTGGGAGGGTGAACCTTCTCATGAAGCTTTCCTTCGATACAAGCACTGCAAGCACGATCTTTGGCAAAACTAACGTTCGTTAGTCCACGGACATGGTCCCCCTTGAGAAGACTTTGCAAAGATCTCATATTGACATGGGCTAAACGGCGATGCCACAGCCACCCCACGTCAACTTTAGCCATTAGGCATGTCGCGGTCTTAGTGGGTTGCTCTGAAAAGTTAATCACATAGAGACCGTTCTCGACATGCCCAACAAAAGCTACTTTAAGAGTCTTGCTCCACAAGAGGGCCACGGTATCAATATCAAAGAAGGTGGCAAAGCCCATGATAGCAAGTTGACGAACGGAAAGTAAATTGTATGCAAGGGACTCAACTAGCATGACCTTCTCGATCGTGAGATCATGAGAAATGGCAACTTTGCCGAGTCCCAGTACCTTAGAAGACGAGGCATCACCCCACTCGACATTGGTGGGCATAGATGGATTCTTGTGCACGTCCACCACCAAGTCCTTGCTTCCGGTCATATGATTTGTAGCTCCACTATCGAGCAACCATGATCCCCCACCAGAAGCAAACACCTACAAGAGATCAATGCTTGGTTTTAGGTACCCATTTTGTAATGGGTCCTTTGATGTTAGCAACAAGGGTCTTAGGAACCCAAATAGACCATTCAATGTACTCATGAGGAGAACCAACGAATATGGCATAAACATGCCCATCACTAGCACGGCATAACACATAAGAAGGATTAAAGTCGCCGGCTTTGTTGGAAGGAGTGGCATTGCTCTTCTTGACACCTCCACCCTTCGCATTGTTCTTCTTCTCCTTGGAAGTACCCTCTCCCTCCTTCACAAAAGTTTGCTTGAGAGGAGGAGGTCACTTGGTCTTGTCATTCTTCTTCTTGTTCTTGGGATTGGGTGCGAACCCAATCCCCTCCTTGGCCACAACTTCCTTTTGATTGCTCAAGAGGTCGTTGAGGTTCTTCTCACCTTGTATGCATGACATGAGGCCTTTCTCAAGTTGCTCCTTTAGCTTAGCATTCTCCTCAACAAGATGCACATGCTCACAACAGGGGTTAGTAGCATTTGCATTATCAATTAACACCATATGAGGAAAGGTGGCTTTCTCCTTTGTTAGCTTCACTTGGAGTTGATCATGAGACTCCTTGAGGCTAGCATAAACGCCCTTCAAGACTTTGTGAGCCTTGTCGAGGATGCCAAACTCCTCTTTGAGTCTAGCAAGATCAACCCCAAGTATAGCCTTCTCGGAGTTTAGCACACGAGACACAACAAGAGCATGATCAAGATCCTTCTTTAACTTAGCATGATCATCGTTGTATGACTCCTCAAGAGCCAAACGAAGACCACGCTCTTCGTCAAGAGCATTGGAAAGATCCGAAATCTCATCGGCATAGTCACGACTATGCCCCTCCATCTTAGAGATGGTATCTTCGTGAGCCTCGATCATGTCATTGGCTTCACCAAGTTGTTCCAAGAGAGCAACGAAGTGCTTCTTGGATTTTCCCTTGAGTTTACTCATAAAGATCTCAAACTCATTTTCCTCCACATTTGTTCCCTCATGTTCATCAATACTATCCGTCGAAGAAGGATGATTAATGATGGTAGTTTTGATGTTGGAGGTTACCTTATTGGTGGCTTTAGCCATGAGGCACTTGGCGGTGATGTTCTCATTGGGTGAGTCGAAGAGAGACACCCGTGGAGTCTTGGCAACGGCAACGGAGGCCATGGCAACCGACTCACTATCTTCATCATCGTCATCATCCTCATTGTACTCTTCTTGAACCACCAACGCCTTGAAGGGAGTCTTCTTGGTGAAGTTGCTCTTGTTGGGGAACGACTTGGCCTTGTCTTTTCTAATGAGCTTGCCACCATTGCCTTCCCTCTTCTCGTAAGGGCATTCCGCAACAAAGTGGCTCACATTGCCACAATTGAAGCAAGTCCTCATCCGTTGCTTGCCCTTTGCGCCACTTGAGTTGCTTTTGTTGAAGTTTGGCCTCGTGTTCTTCTTGCTCCAAAATTGCCTTGACGCAAGAGCCATGTGTTCATGATAGGCATACTTCGTATCTTCGAGGTTGCCCTCCTCTTCTTCCTCTTCATCCTCTTCCTCCATACTAGCCTTGGCCTTTAGAGCAAGGTTGGGCTTCTTTACTCTTTGAGAGCGAAGGACCGCATTGTCGGCGGTCTTGTCCAAGATGCTCATAGCAACAAACTCATCCAACACTTCACTTGATGACAAAGTGTGGAAGTCCGGCCTTTGACGAATTACAGAGGACATGGCTTTGTGGTAGGGCATCATTGCCTTGAGGAATTTGCGCTTGATCCAATTGTCATCCGTGTCCTTACTTCCATGATCTCGGAGAGAGACCGCAAGTTTGGTCACTCTCCGAAAAAGCTCACGAGGTTCTTCATCTTCTTTCATTGCAAACTCGTCGGCTTCATCTTGCACCACTTCATAGTTGGAGCGTTGAATGCTTGCGCTTCCCCGATAGAGGGAAACAACTTGGAGCCAAGCATCTTTGGCCATGGTGTAAGGCCGGAGATGAGGAAGATCTTCGGGCGGGATTGCTTCTTGGATGATGAAGAGAGCATTCTCATTGAATTGATGATCCACCACTTCTCTAGGAGTGAAGTTGCTTCGGTCATGCGGATAAAAGCCTTCTTCAATGATTCTCCAAAGGTTAGTGTTCACATGATTTAAATGACGCTTAAAACGATAGACCCAAGAATCAAAATCTACATTCTTCTCAATCTTAGGGGCCGGGCCGGCATGATTCAAATGAGTGGAAGGAAGCGGTCCACCATAGACGGGTGGAGGTTCCACATGGGCAAAGATGCCGGTGCCATTTTTATCACTAGAACAAGGAGCCTTCTCGCTCGAAGCTTCCCCCTTGTCGGAGGTAGCATCCGTCACCTTGTTAGCGGGATCACCCACTTTCAACGGTGCGGTTGTAAGTTTAAGCCCTTCTAAGAATTTATTCAACATGCTTTCGACCTTGGTCGTCATGGAGGTTTTCAATGTGTCCAACGCCACATTGAATTCCTCACGAGAGACCGCGTTTCCCCCATCTCCCGTAGACGAGACAGGATTTTCACCGGAGTGCTCCTCCGCACCGTCTACGACGTCAACCATACTCTTTGGACGGTAAAGTCCTTAATAAAGAGACGAGGCTCTGATACCAATTGAAAGGATCGATATAGTTGACTAGGGGGGGGGTGAATAGGCAACTAACAATTTTTAGCTTTTCTTTACCAAATTAAACTTTGCATCAAAATAGGTTGTCTAGATATGCAACTAAGTGAGCAACCTATATGATGCAATGACAACAAGCACGCAAGTAAGTAAGAGAAACAACACAAGTAAACTAGCGAAAGTAAAGGAACAAGATAACCAAGAGTGGAGCCGGTGGAGACGAGGATGTGTTACCGAAGTTCCTTCCTTTTGAAGGGAAGTACGTCTCCGTTGGAGCGGTGTGGAGGCACAATGCTCCCCAAGAAGCCACTAGGGCCACCGTATTCTCCTCACGCCCTCACACAATGCGAGATGCCGTGATTCCACTATTGGTGCCCTTGAAGGCGGCGACCGAACCTTTACAAACAAGGTTGGGGCAATCTCCACAACTTAATTGGAGGCTCCCAATGACACCACAAAGCTTCACCACAATGGACTATGGCTTCGCGGTGACCTCAACCGTCTAGGGTGCTCAAACACCCAAGAGTAACAAGATCCGCTAGGGATAAGTGGGGGAGTCAAATTTCTCTTGGTGGAAGTGTAGATCGTGGCCTTCTCAACCAATCCCGAGCAAATCAACAAGTTTGATTGGCTAGGGAGAGAGATCGGGCGAAAATGGAGCTTGGAGCAACAATGGAGCTTTTGGGGGAAGAGATAGGTCAACTTTGGGGAAGAAGACCCTTTTATATAGTGGGGGGAACAAACCAACCGTTACCCCCCCTCTGCCCCGAAGAGAGCGGTAGTACCGCTGAGCCAGCGGTACTACCGCTTGCAACACTAAGCGGTACTACCGCCCAAAAGCGCGGTACTACCGCTTGGTCCACAGCGGTACTACCGCGGAGGGAGGGCGGTACTACCGCACAGGAGCGGTACTACGGCCCCCCACAGCCGCGGCCAGTACCGTAAAACCCGACATGAAAAATGAGCCCTCGAATCGAGGCGGTACTAGCACGAGACCAGAGCGGTACTACGGCTTGGGGCCACCAGCGGTACTACTGCTCTGGAGCGGTACTACCGCGCCCAGAGCGGTACTACCGCTTGTGGCACCCAAGCGGTACTACCGCTCCGTCCCGCGGTACTACCGCTGGGACCAGAGATAGCACACACACGGAGCTACTAGCGGTACTACTGCTCTGGGCGGTACTACCGCTCCGGAGCGGTACTACCGCTTGTACCACCCAAGCGGTACTACCGCTCTGGCCCGCGGTACTACCGCTGGGACCAGAGAGGGCACAAAGAAAGGAGAATCCAAGCCCATCAACGAAACGGAAAGGCTCGGAGGGAGGGGTAAAGGAAGTGTACGTGATGATTCCGCCCTAGCCTTTCCAAAGCGGACCCCCTCTTGATAGTACGGTGATCCCTATGAAACTAGTCCACCAAACTAATCCGAAAGGACTACACCGTCTTCGCTTTAAGTTCCGAGGGGAGGATATCGTCTCGTGCCCAAAAGAATGAATCTCTGAAAAACACTCAACGCACACGATTAGTCCGCAAAAGCATTGTCATCAATCACCAAAACACCTTAGGGATAAATATGCCCTTACAGCCGTGCGTGTGTGCGTTCATAGGGGTGAGTGTATGCGCGTGTATATGAGCGCTTGCGTCTGTACTGTGTAAAAAAAACGTAAATGCGTGTCAAAAAGAGACTAGACAGCATACTCAATATTGTGCACCTCGGAGAGGAAAACGATAGAACTACTACATATTTATTTACGGTGCAGATTCACTCATTTTGCTCCATATGTACTCCGTCTCGGTGTAGTCTAGTCACTTGTTGAAATCTCTAGAAGGGCAAATACTCCTTTCTGGTTTACAGGGCTATACTAGCAAGTAGTTGTACGTACTAGTACAATAGTGGGCTCACATAGCAATTTTGTCTCATGCAAGAGCCTGGCTATATGCGTGCTCCAATGTTCGCAACTGCAACGTTCGGTTTGCGCTTGGCTCTTCGCCTCTTCGAGAAGACGAACAATGATGTTACTACTACTGATTCTACAGTGTCGAATCCACTGCTGCATGTCCGTCCACCGCGAGCGGGACGAATAGCTTGTTGTAGAAGTACTACTAAGCAAAAGCCTGTCCTCGTTTGCGAGCAACCGCGCGCATGGGTGAGGGAGAAGGCGTGTAGTAAAATCAAGCTTCTCCGCGTTGTATGAGTTGACGTGACACATCATAGCACTGGCCCCACATGCTTGCCTCTAAACTTGGCTGAAAGACCCGCAGTGTACAATATATTTGCTGCAACCTCTAACATTTACCCACCACAAATTAAAATATATGTGGTCGTATGCATCGTTCTGATGCAGAGGCCGGGGAGTCCCCCCTTTTCGAAAAAAACAAATTAAAATATATATTCCTGTCTTGACCAGATGAGCGTGCAAACTACAATCACCAGGGTGTCAGGTAGGGCCAGAAGACTATTTTTTTAAAAAAAAAACTTCGAGACGGCCACATAGCATGGAGCCGACCCCAACGATTTTCAGCTTACAGGCACGGTACATGCTATCCTAGACTACTCTACACATGAAACTGCCACACGAGCGTCCAGGCTGCACTTGGCTCTTCGCCTCTTCGAGAAGTCGAACAATGATGGAGTACTACTGCATTGGAGGAGTACTACAGTACGCTTCTGGCCATCTGACACCGGTTGAACTGCTGCATGTCCACCGCGTGCGGGAGGGAGAGCGTGTAGCGAAAGCTTCTCCTAGTCTTGCCAGCCACCACGCTCATGGGCGAGGGAGGGACGCTCCTGCCTTTGCGTGTATGACAGGTGGGCCCGACAGGTGTGTGGCCAACCTCTCATACAGCCAAAGGCAGGTGCAGTTAAGTCCGCGAGGGAGAGGATAATCAGAGGCTCGGGCGCCATTAATGGAGTCCTTGGGAGAGAGGTGGACGGAAGATGGAGGTCAAAGGGCTCTCCTCCCGATAAGCACGCACAGGGGTCTGATCGCACGCCTCTCGTACTCAAATAGCTACCCTGCACGGCGCCTCCTTGCTAATAAAAAATGGGGACGCGTGGCGGCACGTAAATGGTACTAGTAGGTAGAACGCCCACGGTTTCAATAATACTTGTGTTTCTGATTGTAACATGACATCACTTGTTCCAAAATGACTTTGTTGATTGTTAATGTGTGCGCCTTCGCAAATCGGACTGCAAATTTACCACAGCATGTTGGTGCCATGTCATGGCACCAAGCCAAGTTTCATTATTTTTATGCGTGTTTTGGATTTACAGGAATTAAAAAACTAAGTTTCTCAATGTTTCCAACCCAGCCACGACGCCCAGAATTTTGAATTTCATTCCCATTTCTTGCATGGAACCTAGAAATTTACCCGAGGACACACATGTGATTTTTCAACCAACTTTGGTGCACTGGAACATGTGCTTGTATTTCAAATTTGAATTATGCACACAAAGGTGACACGTTCCCTACCAGAACCACGAGCCTTCTTGAGAGAAGCTGCGATTTGCAAGAAGCTTATACCAAAATTTGTTCCTATTCGGCCAATTTTTTACCATGGCATGGTACTACCATGACATGACACCATGCCAAGTTTCATGATTTTAAAACCAAGTTTCTCAATGTTCTCGACCGAGCCACAATGCCCAGATGTTTGAATTTTATTCTCATTTTTTGCATGGGACCTACTCCCTCCTTCCATCTATATAGGGCCTAATGTGTTTTTCAAGACAGCCTTTGACTATTGACAAGATTAATAGGACATGAGATGTATACTATGAAAATTATATTATTGGAAGCTCCTTTGACATACAAATTTGAAGGTATGCTTTGTGTAAGTTGCATGTCATATATTATTGCTCTAACGTTTGGTCAAAGTTAGCCTCGAAAAACGCATTAGGACCTATATAGATGGAAGGAGGGAGTAGAAATTCACCCGAGGACACAAATGTGATTTTTCAACCAACTTTGGTGCATGGGAGCATGTGCTTGTAGTTCAAATTTGAATTATGCACACTAAATGACCAAAAACTCAATTAATGTGTAAATAAGGCCAAACGAAGCCGGAATAATTCCAAAATTTAATAGGGCACTCATGTAGTTCTATGTTGCCTTTGTAAATAAACTCAAGGGGGGCAACGTATATCGTTTCGCACTCAAAGGTGGCACGTTCCCTCTCAGAACCACGAGCCTTCTTGAGAGAAGCTTCTGTTTGCAAGAAGCTTGTACCAAAATCTGTTCCTATTCGGCCAATTTTTTTACCACAACATGGTAGTACCATGACATGACATCCATGCCAAGTTTCATGATTTTCAGACGTGTTTTGGATTTACAAGAATTTTAAAACCAAGTTTCTCAATGTTCTCGGCCGAGCCACGATGCCCAGATGTTTTAATTTTATTCTCATTTCTTGCATGGGACCTAGAAATTCACCTGAGGACACAAATGTGATTTTTCAACCAACTTTGGTGCACGAGAGCATGTGCTTGTAGTTCAAATTTGACTTATGCACATTAAATGACCAGAAACTCAATTAATGTATAAAAAACGACAAACGAACCCGGAATAATTCCAAAATTTAAAAGGGCACTAATGTAGTTCTATGTTGCCTTTGTTAAGAAACTCAAGGGGGGCAGCGTATATCGTTTCACACTCGAAGGTGGCACGTTCCCTCTTAGAACCACGAGCTTCCAAATCGGCCCAATTTTTTACCACAACATGTTAGTGCCATGACATGACACCATGCCAAGTTTCATGATTTCCAGGAGAGTTTTGGATTTACATGAATTTAAAATCAAAGTTTCTCGATGTTCTCGGCCGAGTCATGACGCCCAGATATTTGAATTTCATTCTCATTTCTTCCATGGGACCATGAAATTCAACCAAGGACACACATGTGATTTTTCAACCCACTTTGGTGCACTGGAGCATGTGCATGCAATTCATATTTAGATTATGCACATTAAAAGTCCAGAAACTCAATTAATGTATAAAAAGGCCGAATGAACCCGAAATAATTCCAAAATTTAACAGGGCACTCATATAGTTCTATGTTGCCTCTGTAAATAAAATCAGGGGGGAGGCAGCGTATATCGTTTCGCACACAAAGGTGATACGTTCCCTCTCGGAACCACAAGGCTTGTTGAGAGAATCTCTGGTTTTGCAAGAGGCTTATACCAAAACTTGTCCCAATTCAGCCAAAAATTATACGTATGAAAACACGGTTTAGATTATCCCAAACATCTCGCTACCTAGACCAATAATGTACTATGATTTGAATTCAACATAAAATGGAGACAAATATTTGAATTGGAGAGCGTATGGTACATGTAGTTCATAGTGAAATATGATTACTGCTATATGTATGTTTTTTGTTATCAAGATAATATTTAAATTATTGTATAACTTGACAACAATCGTATTCAAATAAGGAAAATTGATTCAAATTTAGTCCATATGGTAGATGACAATATATATGTTCACATGGTGGAGTAAAATGTTCATATATGATGGAAGATCAAAATGTACGACTACATCAATTATAAACCGCAAGGTCACCTAACGATATATTCGAATTCAATATAACGTGGATTCAAAAATTGAAATTCGAGATCATGGCATCTGTAATCATATAAAAAGGGACATTACTCTTTCTTTGGTGGGAATTGATTTGTTTTTTGTTGTTGTTGAGGGAAGTGCGAATCGATTTGGTACTGTGCAGGGTAATCTTGTTCTCTTGATTTTTTTTACATTTTTCTTGTAGTTTTTTCAATGGCATCTATAGCAATATAGTAAAAGGGGACATGACTCTCTTGTGTCTTGTATGAATTGTTTTTTTACATGTTAAGTTTGTTCTGCCGAACGAGGAATCCGCACCTTGTTATCCCGAAATTTTCAAGCTCGAGTATCTTTTGTTTCACCTGCTTTGAAACTCCCGCTTCTTCAACCCGCGCCACGCCTTGTTATCCCGAAATTTGGACGCGCGCGAGAACTCCCTCCTCATCCGAAATTGCTCCCGCAGCCCAGACACGCGAAATCCCCCTTCTACCCCTCAGTCGGAAATGAAGCTCCACGTCGCGGTGTCAAAACCGGTGGGGGTACGCTGGTAACTTACCCTACATTTCTGACAAGCGCATCCCTAAGCTTGGCTCCCCCCTCCCCCTTTGTTGAGGATATAGACCTTAGAGTCACCCGCCAGGAGGGGCGGGGTTACTCGTATGGTCATTGCCAGAAGCCTGGCGCTAAGCTTGAAGACGGTGGGCCAAAGATGGGCTTAAGACCCGGATATGGCTTAAGGCCCGTAGTTGCAATCACTGTTATGGTAGAACTTGTAGTGTAAGGCAAGAATAGTTGAGAGTCCGAGCCGGACACTCTTATGAGCCGGCCGGGACTCTGAGAGCTGCAGGGCGTCAGCCTCCCTATATAAAGGGACGACCCGGCAGCGGTTTAAGGCAGAGAACAATCTCATCGAGAGCCGGGCATAACAGTTTAGCTCCCTGGTGATCGTAACCCTAATCAATACCACCTCAAACTGGACGTAGGCTTTTACCTTCACCGTAAGGGGCCGAACCAGTATAAACCCTCGTGTTCCTTGTCCCGCATTAACCCCTTCAAGCTTCCTAGCTGCGATGGCTCCACGACTAAGTCCTAACTCAAGGACATCTGCCGTGACAATTCCACGACAGTTGGCACCCACCGTGGGGCCAGCGCACGGTGGATTTGAGTTCTTGAAGGGAAGCTTCGAAGGGCTCAAGGGATACGCTGTGGGACGGATGACCAAGAGTCATCGCGGCAAGCTCTACATCGACGATGCAAACTAGGGCCCCGACGCCGGCTCAATTGAGTACGGGTACTGGGTCCCCTTCGGCGGAATTCATGTTTTCATTGGAAAGATTGGTGAGCCGGGCCCTGAGCCGGGTCTCTGTGCCGATCTCGTCGAGATGGCTCAGCGTGCACGACCCGCCCGGGCCCGGCCTGCCTTAAGGCATGCTTTTGTGGGATGTATCTATGGAGGGCCCTCTGATCGATCTGGATCTGGTGATGAGGCGGCCGCCGGCTCTGACGGCGAGTCGTCCACCGACGAGTCAAACTCGTTGTATCAACTTCAAGATGGCAGGCTCATGGGTTGTTCCGATGGTGACAGTATTCCGGACCCGTTGAGCCGCCAAGTCAGGTTGGAGTCTTTATGGCCGGTGCACAGTCTGTTCAGAACCCCGCTGCTGGAGCGGGAAACCCGGTGCCCTCGCCGGCTCAGGTACTAATGGATCTCACGGACAAGATGACGGCTCTGTTAACCGCCACGGTTGACCCGGCAGATCAAGCTCAGCATGATGCGGAGGTGGCGCAGTTAAAATTGGATCTAGTAAAAGCTATGGAGGATCTGGCAGCAGAAAGGATCAGGATGGCTGCGGAAAGGGCGGCTCTCGACGCCCAAACCCAGTTGATTCAAGCGCAGTCCTTCCGGCTCACGATGGATCAAAACGCGTCCAATGAGGTCCTGAGAAGGAGGCATCAAAAGGCCCAATCCCGACTCCCTCTGGTTTACGATCCACGAAACCTCTTCAACACGCCGGGTGCAGGATCTAGTAACCCGCCAGGGGTCATAGTGCCCGGGTCTGGGTCCCCTATTCAGCCACAAGTGATGGGGCCTCCCCAGGTGCCCCCAGCCCCGCCTCAGTACGTGCCAATACCCCCGGGTCATTATAATAACCCGCTGGAGAACATGGTCGCCACGGCGGCACGGCTGGCGGCTCTCCCGGTTGACGGCGACTCTTCGACGGCTATTGAAACCCGTCGGGTCAGGGAACTCCTTCAGACAGCACTGGCGCAGCAAGAGGCGTATTCCTACAGCCGAGACAGGATCCACTCGACCCCTCGTCCAGGCCGGAGCCCGAGTTACAGCAGACACATGGTCTCAGCGACCGGTTCAAGTAACGTCCGACGCCATGACCCGCCCCCTGGCCATGGCCCGGTTCATAACGGAGCCTTTCACGCAGCAGACCAGGACAGGGCGCGGCAAGAGGCGGAGCAGGGGCCTCAATTGACGGCTTACCAGACCCCCCCGGCTTATCCGACGACTTCCCTCGACGTGGGTATCCCTACCAGGACTGGGGGTGTCCCTTGTTTAGTACCAGCTATCCGCAATGAGCGTCTACCCAAGGACTTCAAAGGCCCTAGGAAGGTGCCTAATTACACAGCAGACTTACAGCCTGCAACCTGGATCGAGAGTTATGAGATGGCTATGGAGCTGCTGGAGGTCAGTGAGGCGGCCATTGCTAAGTATTTCACCATGATGTTAGATGGGACTGCCCGCACTTGGTTGAAAGGGCTACCACCGAATTCCATTGGGTCTTGGGCTGAGCTGAAAGCCCGGTTCATCCAAAACTTCAAGGATACCTGTAGGCAACCTATGTCAATTGTGGATTTAACTAACTGCAAGCAGCAGGAGGGTGAGTCTACGACACATTGGGTTCGCCGGGTTAAGGAGATAATACATTCCTCGGATAAAATGGATGCCGGCTCTGCAGTCTTAATGTTGGAGCATAATTGTCGTTTTGTGCCCCTAAAGATGAAGCTCGGGCGGCTTAAGCGCAACTGCAATGATATGGGCACACTGATGGCGGCTCTTGTCAAGTACGCCGATTCTGATGGTACGAAGGACCCCGCTTCAGATGATGAAAGGACAGGGAAGGGAAAGAAGAAAGACAATGGCAAGGGTCCTCAGCATAACCCGGGGAACCAAGGAGGAGGCAAGCGCAAGGCCGACGGCAGCCTAGAGTTTGTGGCCAACGCCAGCTCACAAGGGAATAACCAGCGACGTAAGGGGAGGCCCCCTCCCCGAGGCGGCGGGTCAGGCCCGACGCTGGAGCAGCTGTTGAATGAGCCTTGTCCAAGGCATGGCTCTAGAGAGAAGCCAGCGACTCATCTATGGAAGGACTGTGCAATCATGAAGGCCTTTAAGAATTACAATGGCCCGGGCGGCGGCTCAGGCGCCGGCGGTTTTCATGGCCCGGGCGGCGGCTCAAATTCCAATCCTCCGAACGGTCAAGGGGGCTTTAACCAGCAGTCTGGCCAGAGTCACCAACAGCAGCAGGGGGGTTATCAGACCAATCCCAAGCAGCATAGCGGTGGACAGTACCATGTATTCACCACCAGTCTGTGTAAGCGAGACCAGAAGCTTCATAAGAGGGTCGTGAATGCTGTCGAGCCGGCGGTTCCACGCTACTTGCGGTGGTCTGAGCAGCCTATAGTGTGGAGTAGAGAGGATCACCCACCCCGGGTAGACAATCCGGGTCACTTGGCCTTAGTGGTGGCTCCTCGGGTGGGAGGATATAAGTTCACTAAGGTGCTCATGGATGGAGGCAGCAGCATCAACATCCTCTATTATGAGACTTTTCGCCGTATGGGATTGACTGATAAGAACCTCAGCCAGTCAAACACTATCTTCCATGGTGTGGTACCTGGTAAGTCGGCTTATCCAGTCGGCAAGACTGAGTTGGAAGTGGCCTTCGGAGATGAAAACAACTACAGGGTGGAAAAGTTGACCTTTGAGGTGGTCAAGATAAGAAGTCCGTATCATGCCATATTTGGGCGGCCGGTTTACGCCAAGTTCATGGCACGGCCGTGTTACGTATATTTACAGCTCAAGATGCCGGGTCATAATGGGACCATTACGGTTCACGGCAGCCGGAAGGTGGCCTTGGAATGTGAGGAAGGCGATGCAGCTTATGCAGAATCCGTTTGTGCAACAGAGGAGTTGAAGTTTTACAAAGACAACGTTGACCCAAAAGATATGACCTCTCTGAAAAAGCCGACTACGAAGCATGAGCCGAGAATGAAATTTAAGTCGGCTGATGAGACTAAACTTGTTGATTTCGTTCCAGGAGATTCATCTCAGCAATTCAGCATCAATGCCAATCTGGATCCAAAATAGGAAAGCGCGCTCATCGAGTTCATCTGTGAGAATAGGGACATCTTCGCATGGAAACCTTCCGACATGCCAGGTGTACCTAGAGAACTTGCTGAGCACACTCTCAATGTTGATCCGAAATTTAAGCCGGTTAGACAGTTCCTTCGGCGGTTTAATGAAGAGAGGCGGAAAGCCGTTGGCGAAGAGGTGGCCCGGCTCTTGGCGGCCGGGTTTATTGTTGAAGTCTTCCACCTAGAATGGTTAGCTAACCCGGTGCTCGTACTCAAGAAGAATGGCACTTGGCGGATGTGTGTGGACTACACGGACTTAAATAAAGCGTGTCCGGCTGATCCTTTTGCCCTTCCCCGTATTGATCAAATTATTGATGCTACGGCCGGTTGTGCGCGCTTAAGTTTCCTGGACGCTTATTCTGGATATCATCAGATTAAAATGGCAGTTAAGGACCAGGAGAAGACGGCGTTCATCACTCCCTATGGAGCCTTCTGCTATGTATCCATGCCCTTTGGACTCAAGTGTGCACAGGCGACTTATCAGCGTTGCGTGCAGAACTGTCTTCATAAACAGATCGGGCACAATGTTCATGCTTATGTGGACGATATTGTGGTTAAATCCATAAAGGAGGAAACCCTGATAGATGATTTGAGAGAAACCTTTGATAATCTCTGGGTCTACAAGATGATGCTTAACCCGGCCAAGTGTGTCTTTGGTGTCCCTGCAGGCAAGCTCTTGGGTTTTTTGGTTTCTGACAGAGGCATTGAGGCTAACCCGGAGAAGATCAAGGCCATCACCTCCCTGGCTAAGCCGGCGTGTATAAATGACGTTCAGCGTTTGGCGGGTCGCATCGCTGCTTTAAGCCGGTTTATAAGCCGTTTGGGTGAGAAGGCCATGCCATTGTATCAGTTGATGAAGAAAACTGATAACTTTGTCTGGAATGATGCAGCTAATACCGCTTTTGAGGATTTGAAGAAGCAGCTGGCAGAGCCCCCAGTCCTTGCTGCTCCGGTTGATAAGGAGCCCTTATTACTGTATGTGGCGGCAAACACACGAGCCGTCAGTGTGGCTGTGTTGGTGGAACGCAAGGAAGAGGGTAAGGAGCATCCGGTTCAGCGGCCGGTTTATTATGTCAGTGAAGTGCTTATCGAGTCCAAACAGCGGTATCCACATTGGCAGAAGC
The DNA here is from genome assembly GCF_002575655.3 of Aegilops tauschii subsp. strangulata. NCBI lineage: Eukaryota > Viridiplantae > Streptophyta > Magnoliopsida > Poales > Poaceae > Aegilops > Aegilops tauschii. The sequence continues at coordinate 449,314,530 of NC_053037.3, forward strand.
TTGTTTATGGTGTGTTCATGGCAAGCCGGAAGCTTAAGCATTATTTCCAGGGTCATCCCATAACCGTGGTCAGTTCTGCCCCTCTTGGTGATATCATTCAAAATAGAGAGGCCACAGGGAGAGTGGCTAAGTGGGCTATCGAGCTCGGACCTCATGGTCTCAAATATGTGCCACGCACTACTGTTAAAACTCAGGCCCTGGTGGATTTCATCAATGATTGGACAGAGTCACAAGTGCCCGAGCAAAAGCCGGATAACACATATTGGACTATTCACTTCGATGGGTCCAGGCAGTTGGAGGGCTCGGGGGCTGGAGTTGTATTGGCTTCCCCTAAAGGTGACAAGTTCCATTATGTGCTACAGTTGATGTTTCCTTGCACTAACAATGCGGCTGAGTACGAGGCCTTGCTCCACGGTCTTCGGGTGGCTAAGGAGATGAGCTTGAGCCGGGTAAGGTGTTTCGGTGACTCAGACTTGGTGGCTCAACAAGTATCAGGCAAGTGGGACTCTAAGGACCCTCTCATGGCGGCTTATCACCGCGAAGTTGATGCCATTGCTGGGCACTTTCAGGGCTACCAAGTAGAGCACATTGATCGCAGGAATAACGAGGCGGCTGATGCTTTAAGCCGGCTAGGCTCTCAGCGAAAGCCGGTGCCGCCTAATACTTTCCTGGATGTCCTGTATAATCCTTCTGTTAAGTTGCCTACAGAGGAAAACTTGGCCGTCCCCGACCCGGAGGCACGGCTGGTGGCGGCTCTCCATATCATACCAGACTAGACAATGCCCTATCTGGCTTACATGACCCGGGGCGATTTGCCTGAGGATGAAACTTTGGCCAGGCAAATAACCCGGCGGGCTAAGTCAATGATTGTTATCAACGGTGAGTTGCACCACCGCAGTGTTACGGGAGCGTTTCAGCGTTGTGTTTCCCCTGAGGAAGGGCAAGAGATCTTGCATGAGATCCATGAAGGGGATTGTGGCCATCACGCCGGCTCAAAGTCTCTTGTGGCCAAGGCTTTTCGTCATGATTTTTATTGGTTGACGGCTCATGCTGATGCAGAGGACTTGGTCAGTAAGTGTGATGGTTGCCAAAGGTTCTCGCGACGGGCTCATGTACCGGCTCAAGAGCTGAGGATGATCCCAATTACTTGGCCCTTTGCGGTCTGGGGGCTGGATATGGTTGGGCCTTTCAAAAGATCCAAGGATAAGAAGACCCACCTTTTGGTGGCAGTTGACAAGTTTACCAAGTGGGTTGAAGCGGAGCTAGTTAGCAAGTGTGATGCAGCCACGGTGGTTCAGTTTATGAAAAAGGTGATCTTTCGCTTTGGTTTTCCACACAGCATTATAACTGACAATGGCACCAATCTTTCCAAAGGCGCCATGGAGGAGTTTTGCCAACGAGAGCATATCCGACTTGATGTCTCCTCAGTGGCTCATCCTCAATCCAATGGTCAAGCTGAGAGAGCTAATCAGGAGATTCTGAAGGGTATCAAGCCCCGGCTTTTGGTACCTTTGCAACGGACGCCGGGTTGTTGGGTGGAGGAGTTGCCCTCCGTGTTATGGAGCATCAACACTACTCCTAACAGGTCTACAGGTTTTACGCCTTTCTTCATGGTTTATGGGGCAGAAGCAGTCCTCCCCAGTGACATCCGTCATGACTTGCCTCGAGTGGCGGCTTACGTTGAGGCGGATAATGAACAAACGCGCCAGGATGCTCTTGACTTGTTGGATGAACAACGTGATGTGGCAGCAGCCCGTTCAGCGATTTACCAACAAGACCTGCGCCGTTATCATAGCCGCCGGGTTAAATCCCGGGTCTTCCAGGAAGGTGATCTCGTGCTCCGGCTCATCTAGGATCAAACAGATGCACACAAGCTATCCCCACCTTGGGAAGGGCCCTTTGTGGTCAGCAAGAATTTGCACAACGGGTCATATTACCTCATTGACATTCGGGAGCACAAAGATTCACGTAAGTCGGAGGAAGAGACCCGACGGCCATGGAACATAGCTCAGCTTCGGCCTTACTACACTTGAGCCACCGGCTCTCATGATGTACATACTTCTCTAAGCCATGTATATATTATGATAAGTAATAAAGCAGGACCTCTGTCCTTTTTTCTCCTCCAAATGTGCACGTGTTGTTTTCATTGCCAGGTTACATGATAACTTGAAGGAGGATCCGGCTTATGATCGTATTCGAATCTAGCCGTAGGCGATAAGGTCACTTGGGGGCTTCCTGTTCAAACATAGGTCGTATTCGAACCAAAGAGAACACAGCTGTCGATACCCATTTGATTGGCAAAGTGCCAAGCTCATTGGGGAGTTTTCTTTGATCATATTTGAATCTTAGTTTAACCCCTTTGAGAACCGACGTGGATCGTATTCGAATCAGCATCGTTAAACAATTCTTAAAGTCATTTGGGGGCTTCCTGTTCAAACATGGGTCGTATTCGAACCAAAGAGAACATAGCTGTCGATACCCTCTTGATTGGCATCGCCACACCAACTGGGGGCTATATGATCGTATTCGAATCCTAGCATAACCCCTTTGGGCCGGGTCTCTGGTCGTATCCGAACCGGAAGCCCCTAAGTTCCTCTACTTTATAGCAAGTTCCGTCTGTTTCTTTCCAAGTGTGTACGGCCGGGTCTTACTTTGACGGCTTAACTTTGGTTTACAGTATTCGCTGAACACAATGGGTGTTATTAAGACAGGTACACCGGAATTTCGTTACCAACCTTCCTACCCGGGTTATCTAAACCGGAAGTATGCTTGCAGGCCGCTAAGTATGTTATTACGGCTGTACTCAGGATATTATTGACGACCCATCCTTTTTGATTCATATTCCGGGTCATCTAAAACCTATGATTCTCAGGGCGGTCAGCCTCCTCGGGGCTTGTGATGTGTCTTTCTCTGCAGGATAGTTACAGGCAGCTATTTTGAGAGTAAGGGAAACAAATGATTAATTATGACCCGGAGAAACATAAAGGAGACAATTTCAACAGACTTCAGAATTCAAGGCGTGCACGATGGCATGACAGAGATAAAGTATTGGTCCTACTCTATTACAAGACTCATTGAGTCCAAACGGGTGAGGCATTGTTTGCTAAGCCGCCAGCCAAGTTATGACGCTTGTTGAGTTGAAGTCTCTGGCTTGTTCCTATCTTCTCCTCCGGCTGATCCCAAGACCTGGAAAGTTGATGACTTAAAGTCGATGCCGCTGAGAGCTTCGAATTGTGCTTCCTCGTCAATTAACCCGGCCGGGTCAACCTCCGGGGCGAAAGTGTGCTGACGAGCCGGTGGGATCAAGTTGAGGGCTTCATAGCGCGGAGTAGGGATCCTCTGATTTTCTGCGTCGTAGCCCGGCTGATAGTTGGTCAGATCTGTATCGTTGCCAATAAGAGTGGCCACCGGGCGTACAGTCTTCACGCAAGCTGCGAAGTCCTTCTGATCAAAGGCGGTGCCGTCTTCCTTCAGACTTGGGTAGCCGAGGGCGATGTCCGCCGGGTCTAACTCTGGCAAGAACGCCTTGGCCCGGCTCAGCGCAGCGATTGCTCCGGCTCTTGCAGAGGCCCGTCGCAGCTCTTGGATCCGCTGAGGCGGAACGGCGAGATGGCGAAGGACTTCCGCCAGGTGAGTCGGCACCTCGTTGGATAGGGCCACCACAGCTAAGGCACGCTGTGACCCGGTGTAGAGCTGCTCCACCAGGGTATACACGGCCTTCAGCCTGGTTACCACGCTCTGGTTGAGGTTGGCACTTCTGGGACCTGTTTAACAGAATCAGATAAGCCGCCGACAAGGATGAATTATGAGATATAAAAATTCTAAACTTGATGAAAGCCGGTGAGACGACTTACCGAACATTGCGGCCACCATCTGGGACACTTGGCGCTTTAGGCCGGAGAGCTCTGCGGTTTTCTCGGAGAGAGCCTTCTCCGCCTGTTCAGCCCGGTTCACCAATGCGGCCTTTTCTTCGGCCCACGCCTTCCGCTCAGCGTCAAACTCTGTCTTCAGCTTCTCTTGCACGGCGATGCTGGATACAAACTTGGCGTTTGCCTTCCGGGTCTCCATCTCTTGCATCTTCAGCCGGTTCTTGAGATCGGCAAGGTCAGCCTCAAGCTTCTTACCGGCAGCCTGTATAGATTTCCGGGTTATGGCATGAACAATTACTATGCAAATGTAAAGTCCCAAGCGTTTTCCAAGCAAAGACACTTGGCACTTGGGGGCTAATGCATATTGAACGTTTCTATTTACACATTGCCGGTTCAATGGAGTAAGCCGGAACCTAAGTCTACAACATACTCAATCATAAGTCGTCGACTTGGGGGCTAGCATGGTACAGGTAATTAAGCAGTAAATAAGAGGACAAAAGGATGTTACCTCAGATTTTTGCTGGATCTGGGTCACCATAGCAATCTCTGCGTCCCGGCTCTTGTGCACTTGGCTGACGAAGCCGGAGACGATCTCTTCAATGTTCAAGTTGGAGTAGTCGGTGAGGTCCAGGTTAACCCAGCGCGACTCTAGCAGCTCCCCTTTGGCGGAGCACTTGGCCAGCACGGTAGGTCTCCCCGGCTCAATGAATTCTGATTACCACGTCCGGGTCGTCTGCTGGTGGAGCTGAGCTGGAGGCTTCCGGGTTAACAGAAGCTTCTGTAGTTGCCTTGGTAGTTGGGGCAGCGGCCTCAGGTGCAGAGGCGGCTGGCGGCTCTTGAGCGGCTGCCTCTGGCTCAGGAAAGTCCGGTTCATCGACCGGCTTGGACTTCTTCGCCCTCTTGGTGATCTTGGCCTGGGCACTGAAAGGACAAAAAGATTAAACACAATAGGGTAAGTGAAGGCAAAAGTACAACATGAGATGGTTATCATTACTCGGGCACGGTCTTGAAAGCCGACAGACTTGACTGCATAGAGTCTCCGGAAGAGGGGGAGGTCTCCTGATAATTTGAGTCAGAAGAATTGAGTGGCTGACGTATAACACCCGCCAACGGATAAAAAGGGTACAAGCGGGAAATAACCTCAGTTCGGCGCTTCCTTGATGCGTCAGGTAACCCGGAGGAGAGGTCGGTGTCCTTGTTGGTCCGGGTGTGACGCCGGCTCTCATGAACCTGTCGCTTCAAAATAAATTGAGGATCTTGATAAGCTAAAGGATGTGAAAAGCTTACTTTCCGGGTTACCCTTCGGACTTTCAGCCTTGGCAAGGGCTCCCAGTCGGAGGAAAGTGACATTACCTCTTCAACCACCGGGTTACTGGCTCCAGTGTCATCCTATTGATGAACAAGTGTTGATAAGGCGGACAAGAAATAAACAATAAACGTAACCAAGAGCTTACAGGTTCAGGGGTTACCTCTGACTCGGAGCTGTCGCTTAATTGCAACAGCTCCGAAGCAGTTGGCCTACTTCCCTTCTTACAGGGAGCGGCTTTTTTGGCGGCTTTCTTCACCTTTCTGGCCTTCTTGGCCGCCTCATGGTCATATTTGACCCGCCAGAACTTGTCGTCAGCCTGAAAAATACAATGATGATTTCTTCAAACGATTCAGATGAAAGTTATATACAGAAGAAGATAGGATTTTCAGATTGGCGGCTTACCGCTGGGGCTGGGTTGGTCTTGCAGAAGGGGGCTAACCCGGTCCTTCCGCAGTCTGCCAGGCTCTCGTTTAAAAGAGCCTTGGTCATCTCCTCTGCAACATCTTCAGTAAGGTCGTTGCGGCTGTGTCTCTGAGGGTCATCCTTTCGGCCCGTGTACTCGCACATTAAGCCGGGGCGGCGGCTCAATGGGATCACCCACTAGGAGATCCAGACCCGGACCAAATCGATTCCGTTGAGACCATTGCCCAGGACAGCCTTGATCTTGTTTATGGTGGGGAGCAGAGGCTGGCGCTCCGCTTGAGTCAGCTTGTCTGACAGTGGGTGTGTTGACTCCAGACGCGATGGGCGAAAGCCGGGCAGCGGACTTTCATCAGCCGGTGACGTGTCTTGGCAATAGAACCAAGTCATGTTCCAGTCCTTTGGGTGACTCGGCGGCTCGGCATAAGGGAAAAGACAATCTCTCCATCTCTGAATGGAGATGCCGCCTAGCTCCAGACTTGGCCCGTTGGCGCACTTGTTCTGGCGATTCAGGTAAAAAAGCTCTCTGAAGAGCAGCAGACTAGGTTCTTCTCCAAGGTAAACTTCGCAGAACACTTGGAAGTTGCAGATATTGGACACTGAGTTGGGTCCTATGTCCTGAGGCCGCAGGTCGAAGAAATTCAGGACGTCTCTGAAAAACTTTGAACCGGGCGATGCGAAGCCCCGGCTCATATGATCCGCAAAAATTACTACCTCCCCGTCCTTTGGCTGTGGTCTCTCTTCTGATGGGTCAGGGGCACGGTAGGACATGATGTCCTTCTTGGGCAGATATCCAGACTTAACAAAATCCGCTAGGGTCTCATTGGTGACATTGGACCTCATCCAGTTGCAAGTAATGGAGGCTTTGGGAGCTTTGGGAGGCATGGTGAAAGTCGGCAGTCTATGATAAAAGGAAAAATGTCCGAGTTAATTATGAGCTGGAAGACATCTACAGTTCAATGTCAAGGTGGCGGCTTATGAAGGGGACTAATGGTATACATTTAAGTACATCGGGCTATTTAAGCCGCCGAGGGATTGAGAGTAATTTGATTGTCTACAGGCCTTATCACAACTAAGCCAGAAATTTTATGGCGCATGGTTTTCTTTAAGCCGAAAGGTTCTACGGTGCGTGGTTTCTTTAAACCGGAACTGTAAACCACCGAGATTCAATGATTGCAGTTTTTTACTAAGTGTGGTAAAACAGGTTTCACACATCGCAGTAAAATTTTTGGATCAAAATGGTCGGGTAAAAGAAAAGTTTCTAGACCTAGAAACAGACGCGAGGAGGTTCTTGAGCTTGAACAAGGCTCTTATGCAGTAAAAAGAGGGATATTTGCATGTGAAATGGGTCTTCAACGTCTACCGCAGTAAGTCTATACAGAGCTAAGATCAAAAAGGGGCAGTAAAATTCAAATCTACTGAGAGCCACGATGAACTACGAAGAACAGAGGAAGAACTATGAAGCCCTAGTGTGGATCTGCCCTATGGAGTGGCAAGGACTCACCGGAGCTGAAGAGGAGCGGAGGTTGCCGCCGTTTGTCTGGACCGAGTCAGGGTGATGCAGCGGCCAAGGTTGACGAAGACCGGGGGCGCGGCGGCGGCGGCAGTAGCAGAGCTCGGGCAGGGGAGCAGTAGCGCGAGGAAGAAGATGAAGGAGAGAGAAGTGGCTGAAAGCCCGTCGGGCCGGCCTATTTATAAGGCGAGTTCATAAGTGGGCGCGAGAATCAAGGAGACCACGGCGTGGTTATCTCCCCACGAAACGCCTCGATTTTTCGGGATGACAGTAAAGAAAAAGATCCGTTGCGGATCTGGCGGAATAAAAAACGGGCTTAATGGAAGATGACGTCATGGCGGATTACCCGGAGTCCAGAGGATGATGTCATGCCGGGTTATGGCCTTCACACAATTGTAAGCCGGAGGTTTTCTGTCGAAGGAATGGAAGATTGACATGAGCCGGCTCAAATCAATCTGGGGCCTAATGTTGAGGATATAGACCTTAGAGTCACCCGCCAGGAGGGGCCGGGTTACTCATATGGTCATTGCCAGAAGCCTGGCGCTAAGCTTGAAGACGGTGGGCCAAAGATGGGCTTAAGACCCGGATATGGCTTAAGGCCCGTAGTTGCAATCATTGTTATGGTAGAACTTGTAGTGTAAGGCAAGAATAGTTGAGAGTCCGAGCCGGACACTCTTATGAGCCGGCCGGGACTCTGAGAGCTGCAGGGCGTCAGCCTCCCTATATAAAGGGACGACCCGGCAGCGGTTTAAGGCAGAGAACAATCTCATTGAGAGCCGGGCATAACAGTTTAGCTCCCTGGTGATCGTAACCCTAATCAATACCACCTCAAACTGGATGTAGGCTTTTACCTTCACCGTAAGGGGCCGAACCAGTATAAACCCTCGTGTTCCTTGTCCCGCATTAACCCCTTCAAGCTTCCTAGCTGCGATGGCTCCACGACTAAGTCCTAACTCAAGGACATCTGCCGTGGCAATTCCACGACACCCTTCGCCCCCCCATCCGTACACCGAGGCCGCCAAAACCCGCGAAACCCCATGCTCCTCCGTCGGACTCCCGACCGCCGCCCAGCCGGAGACTCTTCCCCGACTACGTCGTCGACCGCAACAGCTCGCCGTCCCTCATCCACCGCACCGGATGAGGATTCGTTGTTGATCTCGTCGTCCCGCCGGATCAGCCGCCCCGTCCTCCACCTCCAAGGAGCTGCCCCGACGTTCGCCTCGTCTATCGCGCCACCTCAATCCCCACAGCGCCGTCTTGACTTGCCCCACCGGAACCGCATCACCCTCACCAATTCCTCCGATGAAGCCGAGGCCAACTCGGCGCCACCAAGGAGGTTCTGCACTCACCGCTGCATTTTATCTTTTATTCAATCTCACGGGGCTGCTGGTGCTCGATACCGAGCAGACATGGCGTGTCTCCATCGACGGCGCCGTCGCTGGCCACATCATCCACGGCGTCTCTCCCCCATGTCGTTGCTTCCTCGGCGGCGACTTCCACAACGGCACTAGCTGCAGCTGCTCCGGCTCTCGCTCGCGCTGTGGCTTTGTTCTTGCTGTCGGTCGCGCTGCTGCACTGCTCCTGCTTTCGTTCGTGTTGCTGCTCTGCTCTTGCTCTCGCTTGCGCTGCTGCTGCTGCACGACCTCCGGCAGCTACAGGAGTTGCTGCTTTAGCACTCGCTCGCGGTGCTACTGCACGACTTGCTCTCTGCTAGTGCGTTCCCTGCTCGAGCGTCTGCTGATTTAGATCACTGCTTCTCTGCTACTAGTGCTCGAACGCCCTAAACATCTATTGCAATGCTCTATTACTAGTTCAATCAGTTTCGACAGTAAAATTCAATTTCGACCGTGAAGTTCATTTTCTTCAGTTAAGTTCAAAGTGAACAGTACTTACAACATCTGTCGGAGCGGCCGTGGCGCGGCTGATGCGTTTTACATCTAGCACTTTTTGATGATGTATTTTACATCATCTATTGCAGATGATATTAGGGTCCCACTTCAGATTAATGTTGTTTGTCTTGTCATGCTTCAGCCTCGTCGCCGTACACCTTAGCGGAGCTGCTCCAACGACGGAACCGTCCATCACAGCGGAGCAGTACCCTCGGCGCCGTTTCCAGAGGCCTCGGATCTTCTTCCCCGCCTCCGACAGTCACACCAGCATCATCACCATCCTCCACGTCCAACCCAATGATGCTGAGGTCCACAAGGCTATGCCAAAGAGGTTGTGCACTCGTCGCATCACTTTGTTTCTCCATTCCTCTGTTCTTCCAATTCATGTGAGCCAAACACCCAGGTTGACTGAAATCCTATGTTTCCGAATGCTCTGTTTTGCACGTGCATTCCTATCCTATTCCTGTGTTTTTCATGTCCCTGCATTTATAGAATCCTCCAATTCTAAGGAGCCCTTACAGATTTACTTCATTTTCAGATAGGCATCAAAGAAAACTCTGTGTGTTATGTCCTGCTCCTGTCGTGTCGTCATCCTCCCCACCTGAGGTGCACCATCGACACAAGCGTTCACTGCAGCAGAGATCCCCCCTGCAGACTTCCTTTCGCCGCCTCAGATCATCTTCCCCGTTGCCGGCAGCCACGCCAACTGCATTACCATCATCGACTGAGCAGATGAACCTGAGGACTACACAGTTCCGGAAGAGAGGTCGCAGTCTTTCGTGTTTGCTTACGTTATACATCGGTTATTATTACCTGCTACTTTATCGTTCAATCTTGAGTTTTGAATTGCCCATGGGTGTCATATCGAGCCAGTAACGAATAGTATCTGTCTACTATCTGGTTCATCTGGGGTCTTCTATGTGGTTCATGTTGGGTGGGCAACAAACAATAGATGATCCATTGTCTATCTTTTTAAACTGGAGCTATAATCTACCTGCTATCATTAGTTTTGGATCCATCCACTCGTTTGCTACCATCAGTCTTGATTTTTGCATGCACCCCTTAGGCCTTACAAAATCTAACTATTTTTTTATTATGCATGTCAGATATTGTACACAATCGTACTGAACATGTAGAGAAAAAGAGAAGACCGTTGCGTGCGAATATAATGTCATGCAGACGCCTCTCCATGGTGGGCGAAGTGGCCCCCCCTCCTGCATTTCCAGATTGTATTCCAGAGGTAGATAACTGTTCAGATGGAGATTCAGAAGGAGCCGACCACACTTGTTTACCACCTGAGGTGTTTGCTCTAACCTGGCATGCTGATGTTGGTCATATCATGCATATGGCGCCTTGCATTGCTTACATTATACATCTTATATGTCATCAGCTTAGTTTAGATTTGCTTTGTGTGAATGCCACCTGTTTGGTTTCTATATCATACTCCCACCATTCCTAAATATTTGTCTTTTTAGAGATTTCAACAAGTGACTACATACGGAACAAAATGAGTGAATCTACACTCTAAAATATGTCTATATACATCTGTATGTGGCAGTCCATTTGAAATCTCTAAAAAGACAAATATTTAGGAATGGAGGGAGTATATGGGAATTATGCAATGCCATCTTCTTTAGCCAGGCATCATATACGTGAATCATGCAATGCCATCCTGTTTAGCCAGTCATCGTATATGTGAATTGTATTGTGCCATATTTTTTTCCATAATGTATTCCATTTGTCAACAATGTTTATACATTCATCTACTCTTCCTGTGCATCAACCATTTGAGTCGGTCATGGGAAAATCTGGAGTGAAAACAAGGTCTTTTGAGCAGTCAGTGCTACCTTTCGATGCAGATTTCTTGCTGGTTATAGATAGCTCCTCAAAGGAGGATTCAGAGAGAGATGACCAGTCGTATCCCCCCCGAGGTGCATGCTCTAACTTGGCTGGGTTATATTGCTCATATCATGCATATGGTGTCTTGCATTGCCATGCCATCTACTTAGATTAGACATGCTTTGTGTGAATGCCTCCTTTTTGCTTTCTATATCAGATATGTGAGTTATGCAATGCCATGTTTTTCAGCCAGTTATCATATATGTGAATTATGCACCGCCATGGAGCCAGGCATCATATATGTGAATTATCTCATGCCATCTTTTTTTTCATGACGTATTCCATTTGTCAACAATCTGTGTATATTGAACTACTCTTCATGTGTATCAGCCATTTGAGCCGATTATGGAAAAATCTGGAGTGAAAACAAGGTCTTCAGAGCAGGCAATGGTACCTGTTGAAGCATATATCTCGATGGTTACAGGGAGCTCCTCAGAGGAGGATTCAGAGACAGATGACCAGTCCTATATCCCACCTGAGGTGTATGCTCTAGTTGCAATGTTTATATTTCTCATATGATGCATATGGTGTCTTGCATTGCTTAGTTTAGACATCATATGCACAATATTGAATTCTATCTGCTTAGTTTAGAGATCATACATGCGAGTGCCAGTTGCTTAGTATATGAATCAATTATGTCAATTATATCATGCCATCCTGTATACTTAGACAACATGTATGTGAATTATTTCATCCCAACCTATTTTAGAAAGACATCATATAGTTTTGTCATGTCATCCTGTTTAGGTACTCATCATATGTTGAATTATGCCATTATATCCTGTTAAGTTATCCATCATATATCTGAAACGGTGTCATGCTATCCTGTTTAGTTAGGAATCATATATGTGAAATTGTGTCATGCTGTCCTGTTTGGTTAGACAACATATATGTGAATTACCACATCTGTCTATCATACAATGTCTATACGTTCAATTTCTTTTCTTGTTTATCAGCCATTTGAATTAGAGGGGGTGATGGCAGTATCCAAGGGAGAAAAAACCCGTTCTTCACAAAAGACAGTGCTACCCGTCGATGCAGATAGAACCATGGTTGTACTGCCCACAAACTAGCCCAACCACACATAATCGAGACTCTTCTAGATTGCACACTTACACCGTTGGGCAGAGAACCAGCTACAACCCATCTAACCGCAACCCCAGCGGATAGTAACCCACTTATAGTTGACAAAGCACCATGTCCACCACAGAGTACCCCCACACGAGCAGTTTGTAAAGCTACTGCAGTGCCCAAAGCACGAAGACCACCACAACTAACCCAAACTCCACGTTTAAAGCAGAAGAGCAACTGTTCTCAGGCCAGATTCCGTAGCTATGGTCCATACTCCTTTGCGGTTGCATCACTGTATTTACTCATACCAACTACTTTCGAATTTGAAGGATCCAATTGAAACTCCAATGGCACAACAGGTATGTTTTAAACCTATTTCTTTTAACTGCATTGCTGTTCTAACTTCTTGCTCTATGTTGATTTTAGTTTAAGTTGTATAAACAGTTATGTTCTCATGTGATGCACAATACAAGTGCTGCCAATGCTGTGTAGTTTCTCACACTTATATTCTGTCTATGCTGCTGTGTCTTAAAAATATATGGGTTGAACTATGTCTCTATCTTGATTAGGGAACATAAACTAGAATGATATGGACAATACAGTGACACTAGTACATAGATATATGTTTGTTTCATGCTGTTATCCTGTCCACCTTACTACTGAACCGGTTTACCAAAATGAGTTTCGTATACTACAAGCTAAACCTCTGACGTGTCTGCTTGTTTCTCTTGTAGTATGCAAACAGAATATTGGAGAAGAGCACCCCACTATGCAATGGTAGAGAAAGTAATGTAGATAAGGTTCAAGATAGTGAGACAACCCTGTTGGTCTCCAAAAAAGGTGATAAAAACGATCTTGTAGACAGTGAGAAAACCCCACAGTCCTGCGTTGATGTAGTGTTCGAGTTACTGGCCAGTACCGCTGGCACAAGCTTTTTGAACTCGCTGCCTGAATCACTTCGGCTTCTTCAGTCTCAGCTACAAGCTGAAAGGCATCAGTCAGCTGTGCTGCGGCAAGAAGCCGAAGGACTGACGAAGTCCCTACAGAATTCATATGCGTACTTTCTTGTGCAACAGCAAGCGCTGGAGGATTTTAGCGCCAAACAAGAGAAAGTTAATAAGCTTGCTAAGCATCTTGCCAGCATTATGGGTACCCAGGATATTGTTTCTTGAACTCTTCTGAAGTGGTTTCAGTTCTGGACTTGTTTTGCTGCAGCGTTTATATGCTGCTTTATTCCCTATATTTGCACTGGTGGCAAACTTTGATGCCCAGTGGATGTAATATGTGTAATAGCCGTGATAGCCTAGCATAAGTTGCTTGCTTATTTATTTCCTTGTTGTCTTGTTTATTTATTTGCTTGTAGTCAGTGCAGTTCTTTTTCCGCGGTTTGCTAGTGGCTGCAATAGCCTATTTTTCAAAACTAGGCCACAATAACCATGGGCTAATATTTACTGTAGTGACACTGGGCCTCCTACGGGCCGTAGAAACAGTAGGCCTTCTACGGGCCGTAGAAATAATGGGCCTTCTATGGGCCATAGAAACAATGGGCCTTCTATGGGCCGTATCATCAATGGGCCTTATACGGGCCGTATGATCGATTGGCCAAACATGGGCCAATAACAGGCCGCATTATGGCCGTAAACGGGCTAGAGTTGGAATCGTCCGTTCATGGGCCGACCATAACGGGCCATCGTTAATAGGCCGTATTTGATGACGCTATGACAATGGCCCAACGTATTAACGGACCACAAACGGGTCGACTGTAACCACGGGCTGAATTTGGCCCACAAGCAGAAAAAGACAGTAACGGGCCGTAAGTAAACGAATGCTGGAAATGAGCCCATGAATAAATGGGCTCTGAGAAGGCCGAAAGATAACATGGGCTGGAAACGGCCCAACGGAATAATGGGCCTTTAATGGGTATAAAGTGATACACTGTTCATTACGGGCCAGTTTCACCACGGGCCGTTAATGGGTGTAAAGTGATACACTGTTCATTACGGGCCAGTTTTGCTACGGGCCGTTAATAGGCCAAGAGTTACATAGGGCCTCATATGGGCCGAAAGACGTCATGGGCCATACATGGGCCAGAAGTGAAAACGGACTGGAATCATATTGGATGGCCCAGATGACGCTACTGGGCCTAATTCGGATAGGGTGTGACGGGCCTTGGGTTAGCGGGCTGTAAATGGGCTATATGCGAACAAGCCGTTAACAGGGCTTTCCATGGGCCGGCCCGCCACCTTTTGACCAAGTCAAATGGGCCGGTCTTTTCACAGGAATGGGCCTCTGTTGGGCCGTGCCACGTGTCGACGTATCATAGGCACCTTCTGTCCAATGAGTGGATGACATCTGTCCCAATGACGAGCCGACATGTGTTTCCTCCAGCCAATGATGATTTTACACGTGAAAAATCCCCATTGGTGGGGGCTGTTAACGGGTTATCGGATCCAAAACCCGACCCGATAGCTTAACGGTGTTCCGTTACGGTGGATCCCACGTGTCAGTCACCCTTGACGAATGCACTTCTGTGACGCGCGATTTATCGTCATGGAAGTGCACACTTCCGTGATGATAATTTTGGTAATGTCATGGAACACTTCTACGACAGCACAGGTATGACTATCTTGATTCTGTCATAAAATCGTCATGGATGTACATGCATGACAAAAAACGCGACCTACTGTGACAAACACGTATCTTCACGGAAGTGTATTTTTTTGTAGTGAAGATGATATTACTGGTCTTGCTTCTATTGTCGTGCCTCCTACCAATACTTTAGAGAAATATTTGTTATACCATGAAAATGATATGCATATGAATGAAAGAAATGTAATAGATGAAATATTCTTTAGGCAAGCACCTATCCAGCATAGTTTGCCAGTTGAAATTTTGGAAGATCCCCCTCCACCTAAGGGCAACCCCGTGTTCGAATTAAACAAACTCCTAGCTAGATACATTGGAATATGCTATCTAGATGAAAAGAAGATATATCATATTATTATCAATGCTAACCTTTCAGTGCACGAAGAAAAGAGACTATTGAAAACTTTGAAGAAACATTGTGTAGGAATTGGATAAACTCTAGATGATCTTATGGGCATTAGTCCTACTCTATGTCAATACAAGATTAATGTGGTGCCTGATGCCAAACCAGTTGTTGATCATCAACATTGCTTGAATCCTTGGATGAAGGATGCGGTAAGAACTGAAATATTAAAGCTTTTGGAAGCAACTGTAATTTAGCTGGTAGTAGATGGGCAAGTCATGTTCATTGCGTCCCTTAGAAAGGTGGCATCACTGTTGTTCCTAGTGATAAAAATGAACTTATCCAACAAGAATTGTAACAGGTTATAGGATGGTAATTGATTTTAGAAAATTGAATAAAGCTACTAGGAAAGATCATTATCCTTTGCATTTCATTGACCAAATAGTAGAAAGATTATCTAAGCACACACACTTTTGTTTCTTATATGCATATTCTGGTTTCTATCAAATACCTGTGTCACTAGAAGATCGAGAGAAAACTACTTTTACTTGTTCTTTGGAACTTATGCTTATAGATGTATGCCTTTTGGTTTATGTAATGCACCTGCTACATTTCAAAGATGTAGGACTGCTATATTCTCTGACTTATGTGAGAAAATTGTTTAGATCTTCATGGATGATTTTTCTGTATACGGAACTTCTTTTGATGACTGTTTGAGCAATCTTCACTACAAAAAAAGACACATCCGTGACATTATGGCCCGAATGAAAACTTTTTCTGTCATGGATATGACACTTCTATGATGATAATTGTGACAAAAACACGTATCATCATAGATGTGGTGGGCTCCTAATTCTATGACAAAAAATTATGACAGAAAATGGGCTTTTTTTGTCCTGGGCGGGCCGGAGATGCACCTGCATGACATTCTTTGGGCCGTCCATGACACAAGAAATCATGGTAGAAGTGAGAGCGAGGAAATTTTCGAGGAGTTCCCGGTGTACGGTGGGTGGACAGGCCCGAGCGATGCAGTTGTTTGCGCGTTTCTAGTACGCGCTCATGTCAGCGAGCCGTGTTTGCTAACTGAACCCGAGCAAGGCGTTCACTTAGTGAACTCGAGCATCGATCTCGCCCTCGCACTATTTACTGAACTTGAGCGATCGCTCCCTCGCACTACATACTAAACCTGATCGATCCCTTCATTGCTAACCGAACCCGAGCGATTCCTTCGCAGCTGCTAACTGAACCCGATAGATCAATCCTTCTCGCTGCTTACTTGTCGGTGCAACGAACATTGACGTTCATTGCCTGGACTTATACACAGGCGTGCTGGCATCACATGTCCAGCACCAACATGCAAAGCAAGGCCAAGCCATAGAAACCGTTCTTTGTGAGATCAAGGAGCGAATCAAGAAGACCATGTCAACATACAAGACAACAGAACACCACTTTGGGAAGGCCTCACTTGCCAGGCAGGAAAGCCTGGCCAGGTCGAGACTGCCCCGACGACAAGTCCATGATTACCCCGGTAGGCTTGCCGGGGCCGCCAAGGGCAAGAACTCCCGCCAAGGCACCACCGCTCCACCGCACCACAACGCAAATCACTTATCAATGCGGTGTCGAGCCTCCAGATGATTAAGGAGCTTCCACTAAGCATGTGGCGGCCCGTTGGTAGACAGATTATCCTCATATGACACCCATCCAGAGGCATGTCGAACAGATAAGTAGAAGATGATTAAGCGGCACGACAGGCTTGCCGGGTTTCACCCTCAGCATGACACCTAGCATGGAATTTAATGCACTTTGTCCTAATAGCCAGAGTTAGTTCTGATAGCACTGTTAGCTCTCTAATCTCCAGATAAAGACAGTTTTGCCACTATGGTTACCCCTTGAGCTATAGAAGGAGGTCCAAGGCTACGTGGAAAGGGATTCTGACCCTTGCCCACTTGTACGCGCGTAGCAGCTCTCTCCGAGGCCACCTTGTCGGGCTCGAGCGTTGCGTGTTCATTGTGTTCCTCCATCCAATCCACCAAAGCAGGAGTAGGGCTTTATGCTTCCCAATGGCTCGAACCTGGGGAAAAATCTTTGTGCAACATGATCTCCCCCTTGCTGAACCACAAAGGGGCCGGTGGCCCCATAGGTCATCGTGTTCTCCCATGACATCTTTGGCGTGCCAGGTAGGGGGAATCGCTTGCACGAACCCGAGGTTGTGAACAGCGCGTCCATCATCTTCATCATCGTCTTCATCCATGGCGCCCAAGAAGAAACCAGGCACGACCGCGCACCCTTCCACTTCGAAGCCCCCCTTGCACGTGGCCACGGAAGTCGTTGGTGCCACGGCGTTGTTGGGTGAGGCTGATACCACAGGAGACACGACCGGTGCAGGCGGCACTGTTGTTGTGTCCCCCATGGACGAAGCTGGAGCCAGAGGCGCCGGGGGAGGGTAGTATCAACAACATACCGACGGGCATAACCCGCAAGCCGCGGGTGGAGGGAACATTCTGTCTCTACCTCCCTACCGCAGTAGCAGGCGCAGCCGCAGCAATGACGCTCGCTCTGGCGTGAGTCGTGGCCCTCTAGCCATGCCTGCCATATGCGCGGCTACTGAGCATGCGCCTTGCCCGGAGCAAGGAGGGCAAGACAGAGCGCTGAACGGGGTTGTCAATCCCCGAGAGCGACCCACTCATCACCAGACTGCCTTGGCAACCGGTTCGCGACGGCAAGAACATGGCGACGCCCCTGCTGGTACTACTAGGAGTCGAGCGACGTCATAGTCTGCCTTGTTAGCTATGCCGAGCACAACTACGGAAGCCATGTCGCAAGCCCAACTCCTACTGAGATTCCCACCGGAAGCTGATCAATTAGATGAGTGGAGGGCGACCATCCAGAGTTTGATCGGCTTCGCTAAAGCTGGAAAATCACAACAGGAAGAGCCATCACGGTACCCGCGTACAACAACATCAGCCCGGGATGATGGTCGTGTCGAGGGGGCCACACCAATGGTGCAGTCCCCTCCGCGACAGCAGACCCAGAGGCGATAGAAGCAAGAGCAGCATGTCCACGAACCCGACGAAGCATCGATGGCCTCGTCTGACCCAAGAGCCCACCGGGATCAGCGGCGGGTCCTGGAAGATCGACAGATGGAGGATGCGCGCGTCACAATAGAACGACGCCGGGAGACCTACCATCAGTCTGACAGGCGCAATGGCCCATACATCAATGAACCCGTGTCCAGTGATGGCGGGTAGTTCCCTTACGAGGTTGGGTGCCCTGCCTTCACTCGTGTGATGTGGCAGGTCCGCTGGCCATCTGCTTGGATCTTCAAGCTAGAGTTACCAGAAAAATATGATGGAAAGTTAAACCCGTCAGAGTTCTTGAGCATTTACACAATTGTTGTTCAAGCCGCCGGGGGCAGGGATGAGAAGGTGTCCGCCAACTACTTCCCTTTGGCACTCAAGCCCAATGTAAGGTCATGGCTGATGCATCTGCCAGGGAACTCCATTTCATCATGGGCTAACTTGTGCAATGAATTTGTTGGCGCCTTCATGGGTGGCCAAGAGCCCGGGCGTCCTAGTGACTTGCAAGTCCTTCCATACAAGGAAGGGGAGAGCTTGCAGAAGTATATGGAGAGGTTCAGTCGAGTGCAACGTAACATTCCAGAGATACATCCAGCAGCTATGATTGTCGTGCTCCGTTCAAACATGTGCAACAGAAGGATAATGTCCAAAATGAACGTTCGGCTGCCCAAGACCGTCAATGAGTTGTACACATTGACGAATCAATGTGCTCGGGCTGAGGAAGGAAGGCGACTCCTCGGGGAGGAGGATGGCAGACGAGGCCCCTAACCCGAAGAGGAGAAGCTAGAGGCGCAACAGGAAGCGCAAAGATAAGTTAGTATTGGCAGTTGAGAGCTCTGGCGATCTCGGTACCGGCAAGAAGGCCAAAACCGAAGCCCCAGCAAGGAAGTTGCCACGTGCGCTAATTGCCGGGAGGCTACAGTGGTAGAGAAAGTTGGGAAGGCCAATGGGCCATACTGCAAAATCCACCGCACTAAAGGTCATGATCTCTAAGAATGCCACCAAGTGGAGCAGCTTGTTAAGAAGCAAAAGGCAGAATATGAGAAGCGAGAAAGGGAGAAAGACCAAGAGGGTGCTGGCGGAAAAGGCCATGGTAGTAAAAGGGCAGCCGCGACAAAGCCCCGCAACAAAAGGAGAAACCTGCTAGACGTCATGAGAAGAAAGAAGGAGATGGTGAGAGTGATGAAGGGGATGAAGAAGAAACCATCGAGCAAGGATTCCAGAAAGCAACTGAAGCCATGTGTATTGATGGGGGTGCCTCTTTGCACTCCTCTCACCGCCAGCTCAAGCAGTGGGCACGTGAGGTCAATGTCGTGGAGCCAGCTGCAGGCTCCCGGTAACCACTCAAGTGATCCCGCACGCCTATCATCTTTGATGAAGAGGATCATCTTGGCCGCACCATTGCGGTTGGATGTTTGCCGTTGTTGGTTTCCCCAACAATCCGCAACCTCAAGGTCACCAAGATGCTAGTTGATAGCGGGGCTGGGTTGAACTTGATTTCCCCTAAGGTGGTTGCGAAACTACAGATCCCCGATGATGAGCTTAAGTCCACTGGCACTTTCCAAGGAATCAACCCCGATAGAAGCTGGCCCAAGGGAAAGGTCACCTTACCTGTGACATTTGGTGGGGAGTAGAACTATCGGACTGAAAGGGTCGTGTTTGACGCGGTTGAGCTTCACTTGCCTTACAATGGGATTCTTGGTCGCCCAGCTCTGGTAAAATTCATGGCAGCTTCCCACTATGCTTACAACACCTTGAAGATGCCAGGGCCGATGGGTATCATTTCCATTCCATCAGATAAAAGAGATGCAATTATATGTGTGGATTGGATGTATTGGGACACGGTAGCAGCTGAAGCTGCAGAAGGAACAACTCCCGCCAAGGAAACAAAGAAAGGGAAGAAATCAAGCAGAGATGCCGGCAAGGACTCCGGGAAGCGCGTCTCTTCGGAGTGCGCCACACCTGTTGAAGACCTGCCGGAGAGTTCCACTAGCAAGAGGCCCAAGGTTGCTTCACCTGTTGTGAAAAAGTTCCCAGCGAGGCGATGGCGCTGACGGTATGTTCACCATCAGCGCCACCCTCGATGACAAACGCACTCGTTGCCTTCCTGCGGGTGAATGGCGATGTGTTTGCTTGGCAACCATCCGATATCCCAGGTGTTCCCTTGGAGGTAATCGAGCACCACCTTGCTGTCTGCCCTCACGCTCGGCCCGTCAAGCAGAAGGTCGGGAAGCAAGCTTTAGAGTGGCAGCAGTTCATTGCCGAGGAGATCAAGAAACTTGAAGCAGATGGTTTGGTCAGAGGAGTGCTGCATCCAACATGGTTAGCAAACCCAGTGGTAGTGCGCAAGGCAAATGGGAAATGGAGGCTCTGCATTGACTTCACAGACTTGAACAAGGCATGCCCGAAGGATCCTTTCCCCCTGCCGCGCATTGATCAGATTGTAGACTCCACTTCCGGGTGTGATCTGCTTTCCTTTTAGGATGCATACTCCGGGTACCATGAGATATTTATGTCCAAGGAAGATGAAGAGAAGACTGCGTTCATAATTCCATGTGGCACGTACTACTTTGTACGCATACCTTTCGGGTTAAAGAGCGTTGGATCCACTTTTGCGAGAGCAATACAGATCGAATTCGAACCACAGTTGCACAGAAACGTAGAAGCTTATATGGATGATATTGTGGTAAAAACCAAGCATAGATCAACACTCATTCAAGACTTGGAAGAGACCTTTGCAAACTTGCGCAAGATAAATCTAAAGTTGAACGCTGAGAAATGTGTATTTGGTGTCCCATCCGGCAAGCTACTTGGTTTCTTTGTGTCTCATCGAGGGATAGAAGCTAACCCCGACAAGATCAGAGCAATCAAGCAGATACAAGCACCGAAGATTGTCAAGGATGTGAGGCGTTTAACTGGATGCATTGTCGCACTGAGTAGGTTCATCTCCAAATCTGCTGAACGCGCCTTGCCTTCTTTCAAAATCTTGAAAAAGGATGGCCCGGTGAAGTGGTGTCACCACCGGTTTTCCAATAAAAATATTTATTGAGAAACCGATCCCTTTTACGGACCAGTAGAGAAGAATTCCTCCTCACTGGTAGACAATGTCTTGATCATAGAAGAAAAACCAGGAGTACTAAATATAATACAAGGCTGAGCGGAGACTGCTCAACAATTTATTACAAGCACGCCAATAAGACATAAAGGCGGATAGGGTGGCATGCTACTGACTCGCAAAGAAACAACGGTGATGGATATGTCACAGTTAAGTGGGTGACATGACTCCTGAATCTAACAACTCTTCGAGCGTCGGAGTGAGGCTCGAGGATTCTTATTGTGGGTGGCGGAAGCGAATATAATACAAGCGACCAATCTCCAGGATCGCACGGGACTGACTAGGATTCCTCTAGGCGTCGGACTCACTATCAAACTCTTCATCCATGAGATCGCCTTCGTCAACATTTGGCCAAATCAACAAGCCAGGTGAGTACTATGAATGTACTCGCAAGACAGTTCGGACATAAGATATAATAAATGTAAACATGATGCATATGAACAGATTAAAAAGCGCACTCAGACAATGAGTTAGCAATGCATGGAAACATAAAAGGGAAGTCGGGCGGTAGTCCTCCTGAAATCCCAAAGTAATACTGAAGGCCAATCGAGTGTCAAGGCGACAGTCGGGCGTCAAGGCGACACCTCATAAAGGGCTTATAATAGAATATAAAAGACAGTGCGCGCCACAATCGGACGTCTGAACGACATCGCATAAAGGGCTTATATCAAAAGTAAATAACAAGAGTGCCACAGTCGGACGTCTGAGCGATATCACATAAAGGGCTTATATCAAAAGTAAATAACAAGAGTGCCACAGTCGGACGTCTGAGCGACATCACATAAAGGGCTTATATCAAAAGTAAATAACAAGAGTGCCACAGTCGGACGTCTGAGCTACATCACATAAAGGGCTTATATCAAAAGTAAATAACAAGAGTACCACAGTCGGACGTCTGAGCGACATCACATAAAGGGCTTATATTTCATAACTTAATATCTCAGTAGCTCATGAATTTAATTCATTTCAAGGGAATAATCAGGTACGAGATAATTAAAAGTTAGTCCAAGCACAAGAATAACAATTCAAACGGGTATACCACTTAAGCTTGTTCACCGGGGATTTACCACGAGGACTGACATAGATATGGATATACTGGCCACGGTCCTTGATCACGGACACGATGACTTGGAAGGATTTGACTCTGCAGAGTTTGTACTTTAACCACAGCCAACGGATTTCAGTAGTCACAAGGACTAGTTCCGTTTACGGTGTTTTAGGAGAAACACATCGAACCAATACACACCCATTCAACATTCCGATGCCCGGAATCACCCTCAGCAACGTTCAAGAAAAACCTTGAGACGGGGAGGCTACAACCTCGCGTAGCATGGGATCAAATTTATACCGCGCGCTCTAAGGGGTGCCCCCTCTCGGTCCCAACCGGAAACACCCATGCCCCCTGAACGGATGACTGGCTTTAATCCAGGGCCATGGAACCCTCATCCCGGCCCCTCTATTTGGTGGGTACAAGGAAAGAGGTTAACAACTTACTAAACCGCATTCTTTGCAGAAAACATGTGGCAGCACGAAAGAGGAAGAACGGTAACGTGGCTCAGTCCACGTTAACATCGGAGTTTATCGGATGACGAAGACTGGCATGCTACAACAATACCATCTTACTACCTTTCATGTCACCACATGATCAGGTCATCTCTCATCAAAGATCACGGTAACTTCGGAACACACGGATAGTTGCCTTGCATGCAACGAGATACTCACCGATGCTCATATGCCATGCACAACCATTCAAGCAAACATGTAAAACACCTATCATATCAAAGGTTCAAACATGCTTGCCTGGTTCGGAGAAGTCGGAGTCTAGCTCGGCGAAGTTCGCGGCTCCGTCACCTCCTCCAGAACCTACGGTATAGCGAAACCGTACACTAACGTGAAAATCATCGCGTGCATAAAAATTGTTCCAAAAATATTCCAAATAAATACTATAAAAAACTAGACAAAATTATAAGACTGACAGAAAAAGAATCAATCAAAAATCATCTTTTATTAAAAAGATATAAGGGTTTTAGTCCAGGGACTAATCTGTGATGAAACAGAAAAGAACCAGGGACTTAACTGAGAAAACAGAAAACGATTCGGAACGAAATGCACCAGCCCAAAGAGAAGACGCATTTTGCCCGAAGGCGCCATCAGAAAACGGTTCGAGAGGGAAACAGAAGAGAGGCTGACGGGGGGGTCCCACACGTCAGGTTTAAAACTTCGCCGGCGCCCGAAGGCTGCGGTGGTTGCCGGCGTTGAACCACGGCGAGGCAGGGAGATCGGAGGGTACCAAGAGGTTCAGTGTGTTCTTCCGCGTCGGTGGGTGGTGGACTTGGCCGTCGGAGAGCACCACGTTGACGGCGACACTTTCTCCGGCGGACGGTGGTTCGGGCGATGGTGGAAAACTCCGGTGGGTGCTGCAAACTGCAAATTGAAGCACGGGTCAGGAGAGTGGAAGTACTAGGAAGCTACTGGCAAGAGCTGAGGGGTAGAGGTGCACGCACGGGAGCGAATCGAGCTGGGTCCCGTGGCGGGTCGAGGCGGCCGGAGTTGGGGAAGAAGGCTCCCTCGGGGCTCTTCCACTGTCTTGGCGTGGTATTGGTGGTGTGTAGAGGTGGTGTGGGTTCGAGTTCGAGCTCAGGGCCTCCTTTTATAGGCGATCCTAGGGGGTGGCCGTGAACGGGATTTCTCCGGCGAGCGATTACGGCGAGGCAGAGGTTGGGTAGGGGGTTTAGGGGGCTAGGCACCATCAGGGAAGATCACTGGTGCCATTCCACCGCTAAACCTCGGTCGGGCAAGGCGTAATGCGCCGATCCTCGACGGGGCGGCCGTACGGGCACGGCGGCGGCAGGGAGCGTGCTCCGCGCCTACCAGTTCACGACGAAGGATGGCAGCGTGCACGTGTGAGTGGATGGCCACGCGGCGGCCTCGGGTGGCTTGGGCGGCGCCGTCCACGCTGCGCCTCTCTCTGCCAGCCGCAAAGCCGCCGCTGGCGTCGCTCACGGGGTGGCGCACCTCCTCCTGCTCGTTGCCGACGCCCGCAAGCCTCCAGGAGATTGTGCGGCGCAGGGATAAGAAGGAGAGAACAGGGAGCAAGGCGCCACCATGGTACTGGCGAGATCGAGAACGAGCTCTGAAGAAAATGACAGCAGTTCCTAAAACTGTTAACTGAACTATCTGAACATGACAGAAACAGTGCCCTTCAAGTGCTCGACGAAATGATTTGGCATGAAGAAATTTTTTTCTGGAGCTGGGACTTGGTGAGGTGACCTCTCAATGCACCCAGAGGCTGCCTGAATTTTCTCAGATTTTTAGGAGGAGAATTCAAATGAATTTCATCAAATTTGGCAAATATGGTCCAAACTTGCAGCAAGCACAATTTGAAATATTTGAACTGGAGACCAGTGGATCTTCATGGATCTTGGTTGAGGGCTCTAAGGACTAGCCAGGGAAATTGGTTTGGAGGCAAAACTCAAAGTAGAAATGGTAGTTCCTTTGAAAACCTCCAAGGGTCAAGATAGAAGGCAGAAATTATTTTTGAGAAGAAATAAATGGAAGGAAGAATATGGGGAGGCTCAACTTGCTGGACTTGCAGTATAACTTGGCACAAAGATGGGGAAAGGCTTATGGGGGGATTTCCACTCATGTCATGGCAAGAAGAGATTTTGAAAAGGGGAAGAAGATCACTCCAAATGCCATAGGGCTATCTTAAAAGATTTTCAAAAGAAATTTCCCAAATGAAAAACATTTGGGTTTGAGTCCACATAAGATGGAAGAACCTCCATGGCCAAAATCAAGTCTTGGGTGAATCCAAACAAAACATTTTTCATAAAAGAATGTTTTTGAGAGGGGGGTTCTTTAGAAGAAAAATTTAAATAACACCCCTCAAATCAAATAAAAGTTTGAAAAAAGCCAAATAAAATTTTGGGGTGTCACAACACCTACCCCCTTAGGAAAAATCTCGTCCCTGAGATTTCTGCTGATCCTCAAATAGATGTGGGTACTCTGCCTGAAGAAAGTCTTCCCTTTCCCATGTAGCTTCATCCTCGGTGTGGTTGCTCCATTGAACCTTGAAAAATTTAGTTGTTTTCTGACGGGTCCTCCGTTCCGACTCTTCCAATATCTTTACTGGCCGTTCTCTGTAGGTGAGATCTGGTTGCACATCAATGCTCTCATGAGATACATGCTTTTCCGGGTTACTCACACATTTCCTCAGCTGTGAGACGTGGAACACGTCGTGGACGTCTGACAGCTCTTTGGGTAGGTCTAGCTGGTAGGCTACTGTGCCTCTTCGTGCAATCACACCGAATGGTCCAATAAATCTTGGGGCTAGCTTCCCCTTAATTTTGAACCGTTGTAGGCCCCTCATAGGGGATACTCGTAGGTATACGTAATCACCGGGTTCAAAGCTGACCTCATGATGTTTTCGATCGTAGTAGCTCTTTTGTCGGCTTTAAGCTGTCTTGAGTCTGTCCCTGATCTGTTTAACTTTCTCCTCGGCTTCCTTGAGCATGTCTGGGCCGCAGATACGACTGTCACCTGTCTCTGACCAATTTAGTGGGGTACGACACCTCCGTCCGTACAATGCTTCAAAGGGTGCCATTTGTAAGCTGGCTTGGTAACTGTTGTTGTAAGCAAACTCGGCATATGGCAAAATTTCTTCCCAACTGGATCCATAGGTGAGCACACAGGCTCTCAGCATGTCCTCTAGGATTTGGTTCACGCGTTCCATTTGTCCATCCGTCTGAGGGTGGTACGCTGTACTGAATGCTAGTTGCGTGCCCAGAGCTTGTTGTAAGTGATCCCAGAATTTAGAGACAAATTGAGTGCCTCGGTCGGATATTATAGTCTTTGGGACTCCATGCAGACAAACTATACGGGAGAGATAAAGCTTGGCAAGCCTTTGAGTGGAGTAGGTCGTCTTCATGGGAATGAAATGAGCAACCTTGGTTAGCCTATCTGTGATGACCCATATGGCGTCATTTCCGCGTTGAGATCGAGGTAGTCCGACGATGAAGTCCATTCCAATTTCATCCCATTTCCACTCAGGTATCCGGTTTGGCTGTAGCAGCCCTGCTGGCTTTTGATGCTCGGCTTTTATGCGCTGACATGAATCGCAACAAGCAATGAATGCGGCTATATCCCTTTTCATACCGTGCCACCAAAATCTTTCCTGAATGTCTTTGTACATTTTGGTCCCTCCAGGGTGGATCGAGTATGGGGCGGTGTGGCTTTCGGTTAGGATTTGTTGCTTAAGTTCCTCAATGTTTGGTACGCAAAGTCTGTCTCCGTACCATAATATTCCTTCATTGTCTATGAGGAACTCTGACGCCTTACCTAGGCTCATTTTTCTCTTTATACCTTCGATGCTGGGATGTCCCTGCTGAGCCTTCTTAATTTGTTCCATTAGGGTGGGATGTATCTCCAGATTTGATACGGTGCCCTCAGAGACCAACACCATGTTGAGTCTAGCTAACTCCTGCTGAAACTCAGGTCTCAAGTTCTGCGGACTGTCGTTGCCCGGGCTGGGGTTCCGACTAAGAGCATCTGCCACTACATTGGCCTTTCCTGGATGATAGTGAATACCG
The DNA here is from genome assembly GCF_002575655.3 of Aegilops tauschii subsp. strangulata. NCBI lineage: Eukaryota > Viridiplantae > Streptophyta > Magnoliopsida > Poales > Poaceae > Aegilops > Aegilops tauschii. The sequence goes on from NC_053037.3 coordinate 449,341,269, forward strand.
ACATCATAGTCCTTGACCAATTCCAACCAGCGTCGCTGCCGTAAATTTAGCTCTGGTTGTGTGAAAATATATTTGAGGCTCTTATGGTCCGTATATATTTCGCAACGGTTTCCCAACAGAAAGTGCCTCCATTCTTTGAGTGCATGGATGTCGGCTGCTAGCTCCAAGTCATGAGTAGGATAATTTTCCTCATGCTTCCGTAGTTGCCTGGAAGCATACGCGACAACTTTGCCATCTTGCATCAGTACGCATCCGAGGCCCTTCCGGGATGCGTCACAATACACTTCAAAACTCTTGTGTATGTCTGGCATGGTCAAACTGGTGCTGTTGTTAGTTTCTTCTTGAGTTCTTGGAAGCTTTTCTCGCATGCTTCCGTCCATACAAATTTCTTGTCTTTCTTGAGCAACTGGGTCATTGGTTTTGCCACAGTGGAGAATCCTTCAATAAACCTTCTATAATATCCGGCCATTCCCAGGAAACTCCGCACATCTGTCACGTTGGCTGGTGGTTTCCAGTCAAGTATGGCTTTGACTTTTTCTGGGTCTACGGCCACGCCTTCTTGGGTCAATATATGGCCTAGGAAACCAACTCGCCATAGCCAAAATTCACACTTGCTAAATTTGGCGTACAATTGATGTTTCCTTCATTCTCCCAAAACAATTCTGAGATGTTCAGCATGCTCTTCTGGTGTCCTTGAATATACCAGAATGTCGTCAATGAACACCACAACAAATTTGTCCATGAATTTCATAAACACTTTGTTCATGAGGTGGACGAAATATGCGGGGGCGTTCGTCAGTCCAAACGGCATTACTGTGAACTCATATAATCCGTATCTGGAGGTGAATGCCGTCTTAGGGATATCTTCAGTCCGTACTTTTAATTGATGATATCCTGATCTTAAATCAATCTTTGAGAACACCTTGGCTTGCGCGAGCTGATCAAACAAATCATTTATCCGTGGCATCGGATATTTGTTTTTGATGGTGACCATATTGAGAGCTCGATAGTCTATGCACAATCTCAGTGTCCCATCCTTTTTCTTGGCGAATAATACTGGCGATCCCCAAGGTGAGGAGCTGGCTCGAACAAATCCTTTGTCTAGTAACTCCTTTATTTGCTTCTTCAATTCTACCAACTCTGAGGGTGCCATTCTATAAGGTTTCTTATAGATGGGAGTGGTACCAGGTGCTAGTTCAATGCTCAACTCTATCTCTCGGTCTGGTGGCATGCCTGGTAGTTCTTCAGGAAATACGTCGGGAAATTCGCACACCACTGGAACTTTTCTCAGGTCTGAAATATCCACTTTGTTCAACTTTGGCTGCCGTGACCGTGGTCTCTCTTGAGCTGTAACCTTTATTGTGTTGCCGTGATGATGAGTGAGAATCACAGTCCGATTGAAACAATCAATAAATCCCTTGTTGGTGGTCAACCAGTCCATCCCTAGAATAACATCCAGTCCTTTATTTTCCAACACGATGAGATTAGCCTGAAACTTTAGTCCTTCGAACTCAATGATCACTCCTTGGCAGTAACTCTGAGTGATCTGCTTATTCCCGGGGGACTTGATGATCATAGATTTTTCCAAGGGAAGTATCGGAAAACCATGTTGTAAAACAAAACTCTTCAAAACGAACGAGTGAGAAGCTCCAGAATCAAACAAAACCGTGGCAGGTACTGTGTTGACAGGGAACGTACCGAGTACGATGTCTGGGGCATTCTGGGCTTCTTCCCTGGTCACATGGTTCAGGTGACCCTTCCTGTGATTGTTGCTGGGATTGATATTGTTGCGATTGGGGGCTGGATTGTTCCCACCATTGTTCGGCTTGGGGGCCGAGTTCCTTGGTTTTGGGCACTTTTTGGCATAGTGCCCTTCTTCACCACAAGCATAGCAAGTGACCCCTGGACGATATGTAAAGTCCTTGTCCCTTGAATGAAACTGTCTGGTTGGCCTTATAGCAGTTGTCGTGGATTTTCTCGCTTCATTCCTCGGAACCTCAGTCTTGCTTCGATTGTTGCGAGCAAGAGTCGTCTTGTCCCTTTTCCGCTTACGGATATCCTCCAGACCGCGGCGCACATTCTCCAAGGTAATGGCCTTGTCAACCAGAGTTTTGAAATCTGGGAAAGTGTGTATGACCAGTTGGCATCTTAATGCTGGCGCCAGGCCGTCCAGAAATTTTTCCATCCTTTTGTTCTCAGTCATATGCTCATCGTAGGCATAACGAGATAGCTGGGTAAACTGACCGTTGTATTCCGTCACGGACATGCCTCTCTGCTTGAGGTCATCAAATTCTCTTTTCTTGATTTTTATGATGCTCCTGGGGATGTGTGCCCCACGAAAGCCTTCCTTAAACTCTTCCCAGGTGATGTTGTGTTCACTGGGATGCATGTGTAGGAAGTTCTCCCACCATGCTGCAGCTGCTCCAGTAAGGTAGTGGGGTGCATAAAGCACCTTCTCATGATCTGAACACTGAGCAATAATCAGCTTTATTTCGATGTCTCGAAGCCAATCATCGGCTTCAATTGGCCTATCAATGTGAGCAAACGTTGGAGGGCGAGTCTTCTGTAATTCAGACAACTTGGAGTGGGGTTGATATGGCTCACGGTGGTTTCCCATGTTGATGACGTGATTCATCATCTCTTGGTGCTGCTGTTGGCTTTGTTCGAAAAGGCGGCATACTTGAGATAAGGCTGCCTCGCTGTCCTGTTGACTAGACTGCTCTGAGTGAAGTTGTTGCTGGTCTGTGTTCCATAAACTTCTTCGGTTGGATTTGGCATGGAACGGGTCCAAGGACGAGACATTTTCCACTCTGGGGTATTATTTTGCAAAAATCATGAGAAGAACTGTGTGGCACAATGAAAATCTTGCAAAGACAAAATTTTTAAAAGACCTCAAGATTTTCCAAGAAAATGTTTGACTGCGCATGGAGAAGGACTGCTTAGCAAATATCTTACACGCGATACGCAAACATACGATACATCACTCAGGATGTGCGTACACATTCCTGACACGTTATTTAGACTAGCATACTCCTCCGGAATGCAGCGCACACAACTACTACAAACTTAAGTACATAAAACATAACATACATGCAGGCACAACGCGCGCTACTAAGCGCACTCAGTCGGAGATGGTGAAGATGTCCTTCCCCTTGCCGAGGGTGAGATCCAGCGGTGCAGGAGACTCAACCTCCACCTCCTCCCTAGTAGGCTCCAGGCGCGTAGCACTGCGCTAAGGTGATGGCGTGGGAGCGACAGGCGGCAGTGCGGGTGCGGCAGGCGGTGCAGCTCTAACTGGAGTAGGAGCGATGACTCGGTCGAACTCCTCAGTGGTAGGCAGACGGCGAGCAGTGGCCAAAATGGCCGGTGAATAAGATGCCGAGGACGAGAAGAATGTCAGTGGCGGTGCCATGTGGAGAAGCTCCTTCCTGCTGGCAGGACCGCCCCGAACTAAGTCCATGCGGGCAGCCACAAGATCGTCCACGAGGTTGTCGAAAGATTCCTCCAGAGCTTTGAGGTATTCGACAAGCATCTCGATAGCTTCATCCCGCTCTCCCCTATGGCAGGCGAATGCATAGTGACAAGTATATGGCACATGGCATGGGAGGTAGCGGTAGCGACGAGTCTTCATCATAGGAAGGATATCCCGAAGGCGAGCTATCGCCTCACAGGCGGCCATCTGCATGGCATGCCTCTCCGTAGGCATGGCCCTTCCCAAAAAACGGAAGTGGCGTGACGCAGAACGTCCTCCCTTGAATTGCACCACGGCTTGGTGCATAGACACGTCGTCGCTGAGCTTGTGCTGGTAAAGCGTGAACTCCGGACGCGTCGCTGGCCCGATCGCGAGCTTGGTGATGGAGACGAGGAGTTTGACAAACCCCTCGGGCACGTTAGTGAACACCCGAGTCTCGCAGTCGTTGCCAGCCATCTACAAAAGTAGGCAAAAATTCTGAGTAGTCAAATCATAAATTTATGATGACCAACAAAAAATAGCTACATTTGCAAAATGCTGAAAAAGCACCAAAGACGCTAATAACCGATTAGCGATCGCACCTAGTGGCTTCCTACAGTCAGCCTGGCTCTGATACCAAGCTTGTCACGACCGGTTTTCCAATAAAAATATTTATTGAGAAACCGATCCCTTTTACGGACCAGTAGAGAAGAATTCCTCCTCACTGGTAGACAATGTCTTGATCACAGAAGAAAAACCAGGAGTACTAAATATAATACAAGGCTGAGCGGAGACTGCTCAACAATTTATTACAAGCACGCCAATAATACATAAAGGCGGATAGGGTGGCATGCTACTGACTCGCAAAGAAACAACGGTGATGGATATGTCACAGTTAAGTGGGTGACATGACTCCTGAATCTAACAACTCTTCGAGCGTCGGAGTGAGGCTCGAGGATTCTTATTGTGGGTGGCGGAAGCGAATATAATACAAGCGACCAATCTCCAGGATCGCACGGGACTGACTAGGATTCCTCTAGGCGTCGGACTCACTATCAAACTCTTCATCCATGAGATCGCCTTCGTCAACATTTGGCCAAATCAACAAGCCAGGTGAGTACTATGAAAGTACTCGCAAGACAGTTCGGACATAAGATATAATAAATGTAAACATGATGCATATGAACAGATTAAAAAGCGCACTCAGACAATGAGTTAGCAATGCATGGAAACATAAAAGGGAAGTCGGGCGGTAGTCCTCCCGAAATCCCAAAGTAATACTGAAGGCCAATCGAGTGTCTGAAAGACTCCTCGGAAGGGTAAAAATGAAATAACAATGCCGCAGTCGGGCGTCAAGGTGACACCTCATAAAGGGCTTATAATAGAATATAAAAGACAATGCGTGCCACAATCGGACGTCTGAGCTACATCACATAAAGGGCTTATATCAAAAGTAAATAACAAGAGTGCCACAGTCGGACGTCTGAGCGACATCACATAAAGGGCTTATATCAAAAGTAAATAACAAGAGTGCCACAGTCGGACGTCTGAGCGACATCACATAAAGGGCTTATATCAAAAGTAAATAACAAGAGTGCCACAGTCGGACGTCTGAGCGACATCACATAAAGGGCTAATATTTCATAACTTAATATCTCAGTAGCTCATGAATTTAATTCATTTCAAGGGAATAATCAGGTACGAGATAATTAAAAGTTAGTCCATCCACAGGAATAACAATTCAAACGGGTATACCACTTAAGCTTGTTCACCGGGGATTTACCACGAGGACTGACATAGATATGGATATACTGGCCACGGTCCTTGATCACGGACACGATGACTCGGAAGGATTTGACTCTGCAGAGTTTGTACTTTAACCACAGCCAACGGATTTCAGTGGTCACAACGACTAGTTCCGTTTACGGTGTTTTAGAAGAAACTCATCTAAACAGTACACACCCATTCAACATTCCGATGCCCGGAATCACCCTCAACAACGTTCAAGAAAAACCTTGAGACGGGGAGGCTACAACCTCGCGTAGCATGGGATCAAATTTATACCGCGCGCTCTAAGGGGTGCCCCCCTCTCGGTCCCAACCGGAAACACCCATGCCCCCTGACCGGATGACTGGCTTTAATCCAGGGCCATGGAACCCTCATCCCGGCCCCTCTATTTGGTGTGTACAAGGAAAGAGGTTAACAACTTACTAAACCGCATTCTTTGCAGAAAACATGTGGCAGCACGAAAGAGGAAGAACGGTAACGTGGCTCAGTCCACGTTAACGTCGCAGTTTATCGGCTGAAGAAGACTGGCATGCTACAACAATACCATCTTACTACCTTTCATGTCACCACATGATCAGGTCATCTCTCATCAAAGATCACGGTAACTTCGGAACACACGGATAGTTGCCTTGCATGCAACGAGATACTCACCGATGCTCATATGCCATGCACAACCATTCAAGCAAACATGTAAAACACCTATCATATCAAAGGTTCAAACATGCTTGCCTGGTTCAGAGAAGTCGGAGTCTAGCTCGGCGAAGTTCGCAGCTCCGTCACCTCCTCCGGAACCTACGGTATAGCGAAACCGTACACTAACGTGAAAATCATCGCGTGCATAAAAATTGTTCCAAAAATATTCCAAATAAATACTATAAAAAACTAGACAAAATTATAAGACTGATAGAAAAAGAATCAATCAAAAATCATCTTTTATTAAAAAGATATAAGGATTTTAGTCCAGGGACTATTCTGTGATGAAACAGAAAAGAACCAGGGACTTAACTGAGAAAATAGAAAACGATTCGGAACGAAATGCGCCAGCCCAAAGAGAAGACGCATTTTGCCCGAAGGCGCCATCAGAAAATGGTTCGAGAGGGAAACAGAAGAGAGGCTGACGGGGGGGTCCCACACGTCAGGTTTAAAACTTCGCCGGCGCCCGAAGGATGCGGTGGTCGCCGGTGTTGAACCACGGCGAGGCAGGGAGATCGGAGGGTACCAAGAGGTTCAGTGTGTTCTTCCGCGTCGGTGGGTGGTGGACTTGGCCGTCGGAGAGCACCACGTCGACGGCGACACTTTCTCCGGTGGACGGTGGTTCGGGCGATGGTGGAGAACTCCGGTGGGTGCTGCAAACTCCAAGTTGAAGCGCGGGTCAGGAGAGTGGAAGTACTAGGAAGCTACTGGCAAGAGCTAAGGGGTAGAGGTGCACGCACGGGAGCGAATCGAGCTGGGTCCCGTGGCGGGTCGAGGCGGCCGGAGTTGGGGAAGAAGGCTCCCTCGGGGCTCTTCCAGTGGCTTGGCGTGGTATTGGTGGTGTGTAGAGGTGGTGTGGGTTCGAGTTCGAGCTCGGGGCCTCCTTTTATAGGCGATCCGAGGGGGTGGCCGTGAACGGGATTTCTCCGGCGAGCGATTACGGTGAGGCAGAGGTTGGGTAGGGGGTTTAGGGGGCTAGGCACCATCAGGGAAGATCACTGGTGCCATTCCACCGCTAAACCTCGGTCGGGCAAGGCGTAATGCGCCGATCCTCGATCGGGCGGCCGTACGGGCACGGCGGCAGCAGGGAGCGCGCTCCGCGCCTACCAGTTCATGACGAAGGATGGCAGCGTGCACGGGTGAGTGGATGGCCACGCGGCGGCCTCGGGTGGCTTGGGCGGCGCCGTCCATGCTGCGCCTCTCTCTGGCAGCCGCAAAGCCGCCGCTGCAGTCGCTCACGGGGTGGCGCACCTCCTCCTGCTCGTCGCCGACGCCCGCAAGCCTCCAGGAGATCGTGCGGCGCAGGGATAAGAAGGAGAGAACAGGGAGCAAGGCGCCACCGTGGTACTGGCGAGATCGAGAACGAGCTCTGAAGAAAACGACAGCAGTTCCTGAAACTGTTAACTGAACTATCTGAACATGACAGAAACAGTGCCCTTCAAGTGCTCGACGAAATGATTTGGCATGAAGAATTTTTTTTTCTGGAGTTGGGACTTGGTGAGGTGACCTCTCAATGCACCCAGAGGCTGCCTGAATTTTCTCAGATTTTTAGGAGGAGAATTCAAATGAATTTCATCAAATTTGGCAAATATGGTCCAAACTTACAGCAAGCACAATTTGAAATATTTGAACTGGAGACCAGTGGATCTTCATGGATCTAGGTTGAGGGCTCTAAGGACTAGCCAGGGAAATTGGTTTGGAGGCAAAACTCAAAGTAGAAATGGTAGTTCCTTTGAAAACCTCCAAGGGTCAAGATAGAAGGCAGAAATTATTTTTGAGAAGAAATAAATGGAAGGAAGAATATGGGGAGGCTCAACTTGCTGGACTTGCAGTATAACTTGGCACAAAGATGGGGAAAGGCTTATGGGGGGGATTTCCACTCATGTCATGGCAAGAAGAGATTTTGAGAAGGGGAAGAAGATCACTCCAAATGCCATAGGGCTATCTTAAAAGATTTTCAAAAGAAATTTCCCAAATGAAAAACATTTGGGTTTGAGTCCACATAAGATGGAAGAACCTCCAAGGCCAAAATCAAGTCTTGGGTGAATCCAAACAAAACATTTTTCATAACAGAAAGTTTTTGAGAGGGGGAGTTCTTTAGAAGAAAAATTTAAATAACACCCCTCAAATCAAATAAAAGTTTGAAAAAAGCCAAATAAAATTTTGGGGTGTCACAAGTGGACCCCAGAGGCAGAAGCAGCTGTGCGAGACCTAAAAATATACCTTTTCTATACTCCCACCTTGGTTGCGCCTAAACCACAAGAGCCATTGTTGTTATATTTATCCGCAACGAATCAAGTGGTTATGCAGCACTGGTGGCGCAATGGGAAGTGGACGAGGAAGCGGCCGCGACAACTGACCCTTCTGGGGAAGGAACCGAAGCACCTGCGGCGAGACATGACGTACACCGAGGGGAAGCAAGGAAAGCTGTTGGGAGCGATCCCAAGACTCCGGTAAGGAAGAAAGTGGTACAGCGACCAGTTTACTTTATAAGCTCCTTACGGCAAGGAGCCAGATCAAGGAACTCTGGGGTGCAAAAGCTGATCTTCGGCCTCATCATGGCCTCGAGGAAGCTGCGCTAGTACTTCCAAGCCCACGAGATCATGGTGGTCACTCATTTCCCACTGCAGTGCATATTGAGAAACCCCGAAGCTACTGGCAGGATAGTTGAATGGGCGCTAGAGCCGTCAAGAAGCAAGAAGACGATGACCATGACGAGGACGACGAGTCCGGCAAGCAAGAGTTTCAGAAGGCTACGGAGGCCATGTGCGTCGATGGTGGCGCCTCGCTGCATACTTCTCACCGCCAGCTCAAGCAGTGGGCGCGTGAGATCACAAAAGCGGAGCCATCGTTCGACGCTCAGAAGCCGCTGAAGTGGTCCAGCATGCCCATCATCTTTGACGCCGAGGACCACCCTGATTGCACCACTGCGGTCGGGTGTTTGCCGTTGTTGATCTCACCAACGATACGCAACCTCAAGGTGAACAAGATGCTGGTTGACGGCAGGGCCGGTCTAAACTTAATCTCGCCCGTTGTGATCAAGAGGCTGCAAATTCCCGACGGCGACCTCGAGGAGACGGGCACGTTTCAAGGGGTCAACCCGGGAAGAAGCCAGCCGAAGGGGAAGGTCACATTGCCTGTGACGTTTGGAGGCGAGCTGAACTACAGGACAGAGAGGATTGCCTTCGATGTAGCCGAGATCCCCTTGCCCAACAACGGGATCCTCGGCCGCCCGGCACTAGCCAAGTTCATGGCAGCGTCGCAATACGCCTACAACACGCTGAAGATGCCTGGGCCGATGAACATCATCACTGTCTCCTCCGACAAGAAGGACGCGCTGATTTGCGCCGACCTACTCTACCGGGAAGCAGTTGTAGCAGCTGCCACCAAGGCACTTGCTATTGCCGCTGAAGCCCCGGGAGGGAAGAAGAAGACCGGTAAGATCTCTCGCACCCACTCCGGCAAGCGCACCTCTTCGGAGTGTTGTGCTACCGTCGAGGACGTGCCAGAGAGCTCCACCGGCAAGAGCAAGAAATCCAGAGTTGCGCCACCAGAGACCAAGAAGGTGTCCATCAAGGAGGATGGTACGGGAGGGGCTTTCACCATAAGCTCAACCCTTGACAGCAAATAGGAAAGCGCGCTCGTCACTTTCCTGCGGGCGAATGTCGATGTATTTGCATGGCAAGCATCTGACATCCCCGGCGTTCCCAGGGAAGTGATTGAGCACCATCTTGCTGTCTGTCCCCATGCGCGACCCGTCAAGCAGAAGGTCAGGAAGCAGGCTCTGGAACGGCAAGAGTTTATCATGAAAAAGATCAGGAAGTTGGAAGCGGTAGGTTTGGTGAGGGGATTGCTCCATCCAACGTGGTTAGCCAATCCGGTGGTGGTGCGCAAGGCAAACGGGAAGTGGAGGCTGTGTATTGACTACACAGATATCAATAAGGCTTGTCCTAAGGACCCCTTCCCGTTGCCGCGCATCGACCAGATTGTTGACTCCACGGCCGGGTGTGATCTGTTATCATTCCTCGACGCCTACTCGGGCTACCACCAGATCTTCATGACAAGAGAAGACGAAGAGAAGACAACATTCATCACCCCATGTGGTACGTACTGCTTTTTACGGATGCCTTTCGGGTTGAAGAGTGCTGGCTCGATGTTTGCAAGGGCAGTCCAAATTGGTTTTGAGCCCTAGCTACATAGAAATATGGAAGCTTATATGGATGACACAGTGGTCAAAACCAAGGACAGGGTGTTGGGGAACGTAGTAATTTCAAAAAATTTCCTACGCACACGCAAGATCATGGTGATGCATAGCAACGAGAGGGGAGAGTGTTGTCCATGTACCCTCGTAGACCGACAGCGGAAGCGTTATCACAACGCGGTTGATGTAGTCGTACGTCTTCACGATCCGACCGATCAAGTACCGAACGTACGGCACCTCCGAGTTCTACACACGTTCAGCTCGATGACGTCCCTCGAACTCCGATCCAGCCGAGTGTTGAGGGAGAGTTTCGTCAGCACGACGGCGTGGTGACGATGATGATGTTCCACCGACGCAGGGCTTCGCCTAAGCTCCGCAACGGTATTATCAAGGTCTAATTTGGTGGAGGGGGGCACCGCACACGGCTAAGAGATCTCAAGGATCAATTGTTGTGTCTATGGGGTGCCCCCCTGCCCCCGTATATAAAGGAGCAAGGAGGAGGCAGCCGGCCAAGGGAGAGGCGCGCCAAAGGGGGGAGTCCTACTCCCACCGGGAGTAGGACTCCTCCTTTCCTTGTGGGAGTAGGAGAAGGGAAGGTGGAAGGAGAAAGAAGGAAGGGGGCGCCCCCCCTCCCTAGTCCAATTCGGACTAGCCCATGGGGAGGGGTGCGGCCACCCTTTGGGGTCTTTCTCTCCTTTCCCGTATGGCCCATTAAGGCCCAATACGAATTCCCGTAACTCTCCGGTACTCCGAAAAATACCCGAATCACTCGGAACCTTTCCGAAGTCCGAATATAGTCGTCCAATATATCGATCTTTACGTCTCGACCATTTTGAGACTCCTCGTCATGTCCCCGATCTCATCCGGGACTCCGAACTCCTTCGGTACATCAAAACTCAATAAAACTGTCATCGTAACGTTAAGCGTGCGGACCCTTCGGGTTCGAGAACTATGTAGACATGACCGAGACACCTCTCCGGTCAATAACCAATAGCGGGACCTGGATGCCCATATTGGCTCCCACATATTCTACGAAGATCTTTATCGGTCAGACCGCATAACAACATACGTTGTTCCCTTTGTCATCGGTATGTTACTTGCCCGAGATTCGATCGTCGGTATCTCGATACCTAGTTCAATCTCGTTACCGGCAAGTCTCTTTACTCGTTCCGTAATACATCATCCCGTAACTAACTCATTAGTCACAATGCTTGCAAGGCTTATAGTGATGTGCATTACCGAGTGGGCCCAGAGATACCTCTCCGACAATCGGAGTGACAAATCCTAATCTCTTAATATGCCAACCCAACAAGTACCTTTGGAGACACCTGTAGAGCACCTTTATAATCACCCAGTTACGTTGTGACATTTGGTAGCACACAAAGTGTTCCTCCGGTAAACGGGAGTTGCATAATCTCGTAGTCATAGGAACATGTATAAGTCATGAAGAAAGCAATAGCAACATACTAAACGATCGGGTGCTAAGCTAACGTAATGGGTCATGTCAATCACGTCATTCTCCTAATGAGGTGATCCCGTTAATCAAATGACAACTCATGTCTATGGCTAGGAAACATAACCATCTTTGATTAACGAACTAGTCAAGTAGAGGCATACTAGTGACACTTTGTTTGTCTATGTATTCACACATGTATTATGTTTCCGGTTAATACAATTCTAGCATGAATAATAAACATTTATCATGATATAAGGAAATATATAATACTTTATTATTGTCTCTAGGGCATATTTCCTTCAGTCTCCCACTTGCACTAGAGTCAATAATCTAGTTCACATCGCCATGTGATTTAACATCAATAATTCACATCACCATGTGATTAACACCCATAGTTCACATCTCTATGTGACCAACACTCAAAGGGTTTACTAGAGTCATTAATCTAGTTCACATCGCTATGTGATTAACACCCAAAGAGTACTAAGGTGTGATCATGTTTTGATTGTGAGATAATTTTAGTCAACGGGTCTGTCACATCCAGATCCGTAAGTATTTTGCAAATTTCTATGTCTACAATGCTCTGCACGGAGCTACTCTAGCTAATTGCTCCCACTTTCAATATGTATCTAGACAGAGACTCAGAGTCATCTAGATTTAGTGTCAAAACTTGCATCGACGTAACCCTTTACGATGAACCTTTTGTCACTTCCATAATCGAGAAACATATCCTTATTCTACTAAGGATAATTTTGACCGCTGTCCAGTGATCTACTCCTAGATCACTATTGTACTCCCTTGCCAAAATCAGTGTAGGGTATACAATAGATCTGGTACACAGCATGGCATACTTTATAGAACCTATGGCCAAGGCATAGGGAATGACTTTCATTCTCTTTCTATCTTCTGCCGTGGTCAGGCTTTGAGTCTTACTCAATTTCACACCTTGTAACACAGGCAAGAACTCTTTCTTTGACTGTTCTATTTTGAACTACTTCAAAATCTTGTTAAGGTATGTACTCATTGAAAAAACTTATCAAGCATTTTGATCTATCTCTATAGATCTTGATGCTCAATATGTAAGCAGCTTCACCGAGGTCTTTCTTTTGAAAAACTCCTTTCAAACACTCCTTTATGCTTTGCAGAATAATTCTACATTATTTCTGATCAACAATATGTCCTTCACATATACTTATCAGAAATGCTGTAGTGCTCCCACTCACTTTCTTGTAAATACAGGCTTCACCGCAAGTCTGTATAACACTATATCCTTTGATCAACTTATCAAAGTGTATATTCCAACTCCGAGATGCTTGCACCAGTCCATAGATGGATCGCTGGAGCTTGCATATTTTGTTAGCACCTTTAGGATTGACAAAACCTCCTGGTTGCATCATATACAACTCTTCTTTAATAAATCCATTAAGGAATGCAGTTTTGTTTATCCCTTTGCCATATTTCATAAAATGCGGCAATTGCTAACATGATTCGGACAGACTTAAGCATAGATACGAGTGAGAAACTCTCATCGTAGTCAACACTTTGAACTTGTCGAAAACCTTTTTTCGACAATTCTAGCTTTGTAGATAGTAACACTACTATCAGCGTCCGTCTTCCTCTTGAAGATCCATTTAATCTCAATGGCTCGCCGATCATTGGGCAAGTTAATCAAAGTCCATACTTTGTTCTCATATATGGATCTTATCTCAGATTTCATGGCCTCAAGCCATTTTGCGGAATCTGGGCTCACCATCGCTTCTTCATAGTTCGTAGGTTCGCCATGGTCTAGTAACATGACCTCCAGAACAGGATTACCGTACCACTCTGGTGCGGTTCTTGATCTAGTTGACCTACGAAGTTCAGTAATAACTTGATCTGAAGTTTCATGATCATTATCATTAACTTCCTCACTAATTGGTGTAGGAGTCACAGGAACAGATTTCTGTGACGAACTACTTTCCAATAAGGGAGCAGGTACAGTTACCTCATCAAGTTCTACTTTCCTCCCACTCACATCTTTCGAGAGAAACTCCTTCTCTAGAAAGGATCCATACTAAGCAACGAATGTCTTGCCTTCGGATCTGTGATAGAAGGTATACCCAACTGTTTCCTTTGGGTATCCTATGAAGACACATTTCTCCGATTTGGGTTTGAGCTTATCAGGATGAAACCTTTTCACATAAGCATCGCAACCCCAAGCTTTAAGAAACGACAACTTTGGTTTCTTGCCAAACCACAGTTCATAATGCGTCGTCTCAACGGATTTTGATGGTGCCCTATTTAACGTGAATGTAGCTGTCTCTAATGCATAACCCCAAAACGATAGTGGTAAATTGGTAAGAGACATCATAGATTGCACTATATCCAATAAAGTACGGTTATGATGTTCGGACACACCATTATGCTGTGGTGTTCCAGGTGGCGTGAGTAGTGAAACTATTTCACTTTGTTTTGACTGAAGGCCAAACTCGTAACTCAAATATTTTACCTCTGCGATCATATCGTAGAAACTTTTATTTTCTTGTTACGATGATTCTCCACTTCACTCTGAAATTCTTTGAACTTTTCAAATGTTTCAGACTTGTGTTTCATCAAGTAGATATACCTATATCTGCTCAAATCATCTGTGAAGATCAGAAAATAATGATACCTGCTGCGAGCCTCAATATTCATCGGACCACATACATCTGTATGTATGATTTCCAACAAATCTGTTGCTCTCTCCATAGTTCCGGAGAACGGCGTTTTAGTCATCTTGCCCATGAGGCACGGTTCGCAAGCATCAAGTGATTCATAATCAAGTGATTCCAAAATCCCATCAGTATGGAGTTTCTTCATGCGCTTTACACCAATATGACCTAAACGGCAGTGCCACAAATAAGTTGCACTATCATTATTAACTTTGCATCTTTTGGCTTCAATATTATGAATATGTGTATCACTGAGATCCAACAAACCATTTTCGTTGGTGTGTATGACCATAAAAGGTTTTTATTCATGTAAACAGAACAACAATTGTTCTCTAACTTAAATGAATAACCGTATTGCAAAAAACATGATCAAATCATATTCATGCTCAACGCAAACACCAAATAACACTTATTTAGTTTCAACACTAATCCCGAAAGTATAGGGAGTGTGCGGTGATGATCATATCAATCTTGGAACTACTTCCAATACACATCGTCACCTCGCCTTTTACTAGTCTCTGTTTATTCTGCAACTCCCGTTTTCGAGTTACTACTCTTTAGCAACTGAACCAGTATCAAATACTGAGGGGTTGCTATAAACACTAGTAAGTACACATCAATAACATGTATATCCAATATACCTTTGTTCACTTTGCCATCCTTCTTATCCACCAAATAGTTGGGGTAGTTCCGCTTCCAGTGACCAGTTCCTTTGCAGTAGAAGCACTTAGTCTCAGGCTTAGGACCAGACTTAGGCTTCTTCACTTGAGCAGCAACTTGCTTGCCGTTCTACTTGAAGTTCCCCTTCTATCCCTTTGCCCTTTTCTTGAAACTAGTGGTCTTGTTAACCATCAACACTTGATGTTTTTCTTGATTTCTACCTTCGTCGATTTCAGCATCACGAAGAGCTTGGGAATTACTTTCGTCATCCCTTGCATACTATAGTTCATCACGAAGTTCTACTAACTTGGTGATGGTGACTAGAGAATTCTGTCAATCACTATTTTATCTGGAAGATTAACTCCCACTTGATTCAAGCGATTGTAGTACCCAGACAATCTGAGCACATGCTCACTAGTTGAGCGATTCTCCTCCATCTTTTAGCTATAGAACTTGTTGGAGACTTCATATCTCTCAACTCGGGTATTTGCTTGAAATATTAGCTTCAACTCCTGGAACATCTCATATGATCCATGACGTTCAAAACGTCTTTGAAGTCCCGATTCTAAGCCGTTAAGCATGGTGCACTAAACTATCAAGTAGTCAATATATTGAGCTAGCCAAACGTTCATAACGTCTGCATCTGCTCCTGCAATAGGTCTGTCACCTAGCGGTGCATCAAGGACATAATTTTTCTGTGCAGCAATGAGGATAATCCTCAGATCACGGATCCAATCCGCATCTTTGCTACTAACATTTTTCAACATAATTTTTCTCTAGGAACATATCAAAAATAAACACAGGGAAGCAACAACGCGAGCTATTGATCTACAACATAATTTGCAAAATACTATCAGGACTAAGTTCATGATAAATTTAAGTTCAATTAATCATATTACTTAAGAACTCCCACTTAGATAGACATCTCTCTAATCATCTAAGTTATTACGTGATCCAAAGCAACTAAACCATGACCGATTAACACGTGAGATGGAGTAGTTTCAATGGTGAACATCACTATGTTGATCATATCTACTATATGATTCACGCTCGACCTTTCGGTCTCTGTGTTCCGAGGCCATATCTGTACATATGCTAGGCTCGTCAAGTTTAACCTGAGTATTCCGCGTGTGCAACTGTTTTGCACCCGTTGTATTTGAACGTAGAGCCTATCACACCCGATTAACACGTGGTGTCTCAGCACGAAGAACTTTTGCAACGGTGCATACTCAGGGAGAACACTTTTATCTTGAAATTTTAGTGAGAGATCATCTTATAATGCTACCGTCAATCAAAGCAAGATAAGATGCATAAAGGATTAACATCACATGCAATCAATATAAGTGATATGATATGGCCATCATCATCTTGTGCTTGTGATCTCCATCTCCAAAGCACCGTGCTTGTGATCTCCATCTCCGAAGCACCATCACGATCACCATCGTCACCGGCTCGACACCTTGATCTCCATCGTAGTATCGTTGTTGTCTCGCCAACTTATTGCTTTTACGACTATCGCTACCGTTTAGTGATAAAGTAAAACTATTACATGGCGATTGCATCTCATACAATAAAGCGACAACCATATGGCTCCTGCCAGTTGCCGATAACTCGGTTACAAAACATGATCATCTCATACAACACATTATATCACATCATGTCTTGACCATATCACATCACAACATGCCCTGCAAAAACAAGTTAGACGATCTCTACTTTGTTGTTGCATATTTTACGTGGCTGCTACGGGCTTAGCAAGAACCGTTCTTACCTACGCATCAAAACCACAACGATAGTTTGTCAAGTTGGTGTTGTTTTAACCTTCGCAAGGACCGGGCGTAGCCACACTCGGTTCAACTAAAGTGAGAGAGACAGACACCCGCCAGTCACCTTTAAGCAACGAGTGCTCCGAACGGTGAAACCAGTCTCGCGTAAGCGTACGCGTAATGTCGGTCTGGGCCGCTTCATCTCACAATACCGCTGAACCAAAGTATGACATGCTGGTAAGCAGTATGACTTATATCGCCCACAACTCACTTGTGTTCTACTCGTGCATAGCATCAACGCATAAAACCAGGCTCGGATGCCACTGTTGGGGAACGTAGTAATTTCAAAAAATTTCCTACGCACACGCAAGATCATGGTGATGCATAGCAACGAGAGGGGAGAGTGTTGTCCACGTACCCTCGTAGACCGACAGCGGAAGCGTTATCACAACGCGGTTGATGTAGTCGTACGTCTTCACGATCCGACCGATCAAGTACCGAACGTACGGCACCTCCGAGTTCTACACACGTTCAGCTCGATGACGTCCCTCGAACTCCGATCCAGCCGAGTGTTGAGGGAGAGTTTCGTCAGCACGACGGCGTGGTGACGATGATGATGTTCCACCGACGCAGGGCTTCGCCTAAGCTCCGCAACGGTATTATCAAGGTCTAATTTGGTGGAGGGGGGCACCGCACACGGCTAAGAGATCTCAAGGATCAATTGTTGTGTCTATGGGGTGCCCCCCTGCCCCCGTATATAAAGGAGCAAGGAGGAGGCAGCCGGCCAAGGGAGAGGCGCGCCAAAGGGGGGAGTCCTACTCCCACCGGGAGTAGGACTCCTCCTTTCCTTGTGGGAGTAGGAGAAGGGAAGGTGGAAGGAGAAAGAAGGAAGGGGGCGCGCCCCCTCCCTAGTCCAATTCGGACTAGCCCATGGGGAGGGGTGCGGCCACCCTTTGGGGTCTTTCTCTCCTTTCCCGTATGGCCCATTAAGGCCCAATACGAATTCCCGTAACTCTCCGGTACTCCGAAAAATACCCGAATCACTCGGAACCTTTCCGAAGTCCGAATATAGTCGTCCAATATATCGATCTTTACGTCTCGACCATTTCGAGACTCCTCGTCATGTCCCCGATCTCATCCGGGACTCCGAACTCCTTCGGTACATCAAAACTCAATAAAACTGTCATCGTAACGTTAAGCGTGCGGACCCTTCGGGTTCGAGAACTATGTAGACATGACCGAGACACCTCTCCGGTCAATAACCAATAGCGGGACCTGGATGCCCATATTGGCTCCCACATATTCTACGAAGATCTTTATCGGTCAGACCGCATAACAACATACGTTGTTCCCTTTGTCATCGGTATGTTACTTGCCCGAGATTCGATCGTCGGTATCTCGATACCTAGTTCAATCTCGTTACCGGCAAGTCTCTTTACTCGTTCCGTAATACATCATCCCGTAACTAACTCATTAGTCACAATGCTTGCAAGGCTTATAGTGATGTGCATTACCGAGTGGGCCCAGAGATACCTCTCCGACAATCGGAGTGACAAATCCTAATCTCGAAATACGCCAACCCAACAATTACCTTTGGAGACACCTGTAGAGCACCTTTATAATCACCCAGTTACGTTGTGACGTTTGGTAGCACACAAAGTGTTCCTCCGGTAAACGGGAGTTGCATAATCTCATAGTCATAGGAACATGTATAAGTCATGAAGAAAGCAATAGCAACATACTAAACGATCGGGTGCTAAGCTAACGTAATGGGTCATGTCAATCACGTCATTCTCCTAATGAGGTGATCCCGTTAATCAAATGACAACTCATGTCTATGGCTAGGAAACATAACCATCTTTGATTAACGAACTAGTCAAGTAGAGGCATACTAGTGACACTTTGTTTGTCTATGTATTCACACATGTATTATGTTTCCGGTTAATACAATTCTAGCATGAATAATAAACATTTATCATGATATAAGGAAATATATAATACTTTATTATTGCCTCTAGGGCATATTTCCTTCACAGGGCAACTCTTGTACAAGACTTAGAAGGACGTTTGCCAACCTGCGCAAGATCAACCTCACTGAACCCTGAGAAGTGTGTCTTCGGCATTCCGTCCGGCAAACTTCTCGGGTTCTTTGTGTCGCAGCGTGGGATTATGGCAAACCCTGTCGGATGTGGGGTTCCGGCAAACCCTTAAGGTTCAAACACTGGGGTGCGCGCGAAGTCTTTCCCTCCTACAGATCTACGCCCTAGCTCGCTAAGATCTCACGGACGAACTCGATGAACTCGCAACACAGAAAGACACGAGGTTTATACTAGTTCGGGCCACCGTTGTGGTGTAATACCCTACTCCAGTGTGGTGGTGGATTGCCTCTTGGGCTAATGATGAACAGTACAAGGACAGAACAACCTCCTGAGGTTGAGGAGTTCTTGTGCGTGCGAGCTTGTGCGCGTCTATGGATCCGATGGCTACTACTGTGATGGCTAGTCCTATTTACAGAGGCCCTGGTCCTCTTCCCAAATATTGAGCGGGAAGGGAGCCAACAACGGCGGGCAAATTTGAAGCGGGACAGCTAGTACAAGCTATCCTAACAAAAGCGGTCTTCGCCTGCGAAAAGCTCTGGTGGTGACGCCGTCTTGGGCTCCACGATGACCTCCGTCTTGCCGTCCTTCTGGTCTTGGTCTCGTTGCACCAATATAGCAACCTTTGCCTGATGCCTCGGTACTCTTCGCCTGCGCTGGCCTCCTTAGCACCAAAGAGGAAACAAGGACGCTGCGCGTGCTGGCGCCCACCTGGCGCCCGCCTGGTGCCGTTCGTCATGGCTCACGTCACGAGAGCCTCGTGAGGTTTTGCCCCGCCTTGATATCTCCGCTCCTCGTGAGCCCGCCTGGCTAGGCTACTCCAGAGGAGGTCTTGCGTCGTCCGCCTCGCGAGGCTTGGACCCTCGCGAAGGTCTTGGATGCCTTGTCGATGAAGATGGGTCGTACGGCCTGCTGGCTTAGCCACGCTGTGGGTCGCAGGCAGGCAAGTCTGGGGGCCCCCGTTCCCAGAACACTGACAGTAGCCCCCGGGACCAAGGTGCGCTCGGGCTTGGCTTCGCGGCGAAGCCAAGGGTCAAGTTCGAAGCACCGCGGGCCCCAAAAGCCTGCGGCCTCGGTCGACGTGTGGCGGTTGATTGGACGTGGGCGTCTCCGCTTCCCCATGCTGCCTTTGAATCCGCCTAGCTATGCGGCCCCCAGTGGCCTACACAGTTATTCCCCGTCGCCTGCGCCTTGCTCTTCCAATCTCTCTGCTTCCTCGAGGCCCTACTTCGCCCTTCCAATCTGAACTTGCGCTCCGACTGCCCCATCGCCATGGCGCCGAAACAAGCTGAAAAGGGGAAGAAACCTCTGTCTCTGCCAACTGCACCTCCATCCTTCGCGCCTGCGCTCGGCCGGTCTTGGGTGCTCAACGACGAGGCCATGGACAAGGTGCGGCCGATGCTTGCTTCCAGCTTCAACGAGTGGGGGAGACGGTGGCTTGGCCTGCGTCTCGCACTCGCACGGCTCTGGCGGCCACCGAAGTCCCAATCTTCATAGATGCCCTCTGGGCTGGTCTGATTCCTCCCTTCTCTGCCTTCTTCAATGCGGTGCTTGAGCATTATCAGATCCACATGCTGCATCTCGACCCTCAGTCTGTGACTCTTCTCGCCGTCTTCGCCTTCGTGTGCGAAGCCATGGCTGGCATAGACCCTTCTGTGGTCCTCCTCCGCAATTTCTTCTCATTGCATCTGGCCGACCCCCAACAAAGCTCGGGATGCGTGAGCTTCCATGCCGTGGCTGCGACGGCGGGCGAGGGGATCGACTTCGAGCTTCCTCCATCCATGAGCGAATTCCGGACACGATGGGTGTTCGTTGATGCCGGCGTGCTCAGTCCTATGCTTCAGGCTCAGTCGGGGCCCGCTGTTCCTAACTCCGGCTGGAGCCATCAGCGGCTCTCGAGCCCCCGCCTTGCCCACGTCTGGCTCAGGTTGAGGCTGCTGAAAGACCGCGGCGTAACTGCGCCGATGGTGGTGAAAGAATTCGTCAAACGCCGGGTTGCTCCGCTTCAGCGCCATTCTCGCCCAATGTGAACCTTGCTCAGCAGCCAGGACCACATGAGGTTCGAGGAGTCTGGGCTCCTCCTTGGAACGCGGCAAACAATGCTCAAGATCCTGACGGGTGTCCTCTCGCTGGCCGAACTGCCTGGGAAGAACTGTTTGCTGTACCGCTGCAAGAACAAGGATGAATTTGTAGAGAACATGCCTCCCTTTGATGAGTGGGGGCCACGGCCGATTGACCTGGTGGGGCCCCACGAGAACCCCGTCGTCGTGGTTCCCTTCCTCGCCGCTGGTGCCGAGCCCACCCCAAGTGATGGTGCAGGTGGGCGAGCTCCGACGGGGGCCGGTGGCTCGAGTGCTGAGGAGCGCCTGCTGAATGGTGATCCTGGGGCGTCGTCCTCGGGAGACTGCGGCCCTCCTCCCGAGGCGCCGATTATTGGGGAGAGGCAGCATGCGGCTCTCGAGGCCAAGGTTCCAGGAGCCTCGGGAGATTGTGGTGGGACGGTGCCCGGCAGTTTGCCGCAACCGGGCACCTCTGAAGGTATCCTTCCTCGCTCTTCTTCGGCCCCGCTACGCACCGGTCGTCACGTCCAGCATTTCGGTCGTCTTTGCGTGGACTTCGAGGAGCTCCGCAAGAGGAAAGGATCCTCTAGCAACATCTTCGGGCCGTTGAAGCGGCGAAAGTACATCGCCATTGACGCGTAAGTACCTTGTTGTCACGGCTTCCTGCACGTAGCTTCCTTATTCTGACGTCAATTCTCCAGACCCCTTCCATTGAGGCTGCTGCGCCTCCCGAGAAGCGGCCTCCTCCTTCATCAACTCCCCCATCCGCCTTGAGCGTTCCTAGTCTTCCTACCGCCCTTGGAGCTAGGTCGGTTGGGGGGCGCCTCTGCCTCCGCGGCGCGTTGAGCCCGCAGTTTGGCCATCCTTCCCCCACGGTTTGGCGTGGAGCTTGGCGGGCGTGCCCAAGGCCCCTCCCTCGCTTACGGGCAGCGGCTGGCTGGCTTCGATCTTCGGTTCCTCCTCAAGCAGCGAGTCTTAGGCAGCTTGGGCTTCTCGCGAGGACGTGCTGGTGTCGGGTGCGGCGCCAGCCCCCAGCCCCCTGCCGGGGGTGGCGCGCCGCTTAGCGCCCCGCCCGTAGCCCCCGAGGTGGAGGACGAAGAGGGCCGAGCGTTCGAGCTTGAGCACAGGCGGAGCATGGTTCGTCACGAGCTCTTCCAGGAGGCGATGAGCCGACTTGGTGAAGAGCTCGAGGGTGTTGACTCGCGCCTTGAGGCCGAAGGTCTCCGGCTGGTGGAGGAGCGGCGCAAGCTGAGGGTGGCCATCAACCTCGGTCGCTACCAGCGCGACCTTGAGAATGCGAAGGTCGAGGCGTCCCTCAAGATCGCCCATGAAGCCCGCTCGTGAGCCTTGGAAGAGGCTCACGAGGCTAACCGTCGTCGCGAGGCTGCGAAGGAACGCGCGTGGGAGCTCCAGGCCTGGAGCGCATCCCTTGAGCAGCAGGTGGAGGCACGTAGGGCTGCTCTTCCATCACTGAGGGGGACGCCCGCGGAGGACGAGGAGGTCCGGAAGCGCAGAGAGACGCTGGCCCTGGAAGCTGTGGAGCGCAGCCTTGAGCTCGAGCGACTGGAGACGTGGGAACGTCAAGTCGCTCAAGCAGAAGATGCCGTCGGGGCTCGCGAGGCTGGAGTTGAGGAGAAGGTGAACCGCCGGGTGGCCGAGGTTCGCGCGGACCTAGAGGGTAGGTATGACCTGAAGCTGAAGCTCGCGGGCATGGAGGATGAGGGCAGGGCCGCTGCCCTCAGACCCAGGTTGGACGAGGCTGAGAGGCATGCGGAAGCAACGGCCGCCGCCCTGGTTACGGCGCAGGCGGACTTGGCCTCCGCCCGCGCCGAGCTGCGTTCCCTCTGGAGGCGGATTGATGATGCAGAGGCCATCGCGAGGCAAAACACGAAGGAGGTGCTTCAGCGACGAACGCTGGTGCGCGAGCATGCCCCTATGCTTCAGGATCTCCGGAACAGGGCCAATATTGCCCTGGGCCATATTTGCGACGTGGAGGCGCCGACCCCTCACTCGAATGATTATGCCAGCCACCTGACCTTCTTCACCGAGGTGGTGAGGCGCCTGGAGGCTCGATCTGCCAGAGCTCGCCAGCTTGTGGAGGAAAGGGGGCGTGGCCTGCTTGAGCGCGCTTTATCCCGTGTCTTTAACCACCTCCTGAATGACGACCCCAACTTTGATTTCGACGCCGCCATCGCCCCCGTACCCACGGCTGTCCGGGGCGACCTAGCGCGTTGGGTTGAGGACAATGTGGATGCGTTGGTCAGGGCCTTCACTTCGGAAGATGACGCGGTGGTGGTCGTCGCAGACGAAGGCAACGTGGTTGACGACAGCGACGGGGGCGTCGCCGATGGCGGCGATGATGCCGATGAAGACGAAGACGACGCGAGTGCGCATCGGCGGGTGACGTAGGGAGTGACATTTCTGGCTGATCCCTTGTTGTCCTGTCATTTCATCCTGCGCACAAACTCGGGCGTGGCCCTTGGAAAACTTGTAAGTGCATTTTGAGAGGGGGAGCCCCTCATGTAAGCAAATTGCAATTTTTTTACTTTCCCATGTGATGTGAGTTTGTGTCCTGGTGAACTTGTGAATCCTGATGCGAGTTCTCTGCCTTGATTTACCTTAGTCAGTGCCAGCTTTGAGCTGGGCTGCGACGTGTCGAGTTCCTGAGAACCCTGCGGAGCTCGTTGCCCCGTCAGAAGGGGCCCCACTAGAGCTGAGCACCAGTTGTAGTGCTTGCGCGCACTTGGCTTGCGCGCTTCGCGCTGTCCCGCTCTCGAGGAGCTTGCGAGGGGAAGGCGATGGACATGAGTCCCAGTCAAAATGAGATCCAGAAGGCAAGAAATTGCTCGAACAAGAAAAGGCTCCCCTGCGCGCATCAATAAAAACTTAGCTTCAACTCAAATCCAGATCCAGAAAGCAAAGCTACACAGAGAGAGAGAGAGAGATCCAAAGCAAAAGGCCGCGTCCGGCACCTTGTCTAGTCTTCTGGTCTTCAAGTCTTCTCACCAGCGCGGAGCTAAGTGCTGCCACTAGGCGTGGGAGAGGGCCTGAGGCCGGCACCCCTGAGACTCCGGGGCGTGCACAGCCCCAACTCATTATTACGTGAGAGTGTCATGGGCGGCGAGCTTCACAGGCACTGGGCCTTCTTCACAGGTACCGGCCTTGCTTCATATCGCCAGACGTGGGCCCCGCCTTGCGCCACCGTTGACCTCCTCTGAGCCGACCGGTCACCAGGACGACACAAAGGAGGGAAAGAGGACGCCAGCGGTTCCCTCAGTGACCACAGGTCCTCTGCTAGGGGAAGGGTTGTTGAGGCCTCCCCGGCAGAGGGCCTACCTCCGGGTGTCGCCAGGTGTCGCGCGTCACGGGGAGGGGCCTTGCTCCTGGCTTCCTCTCGGCGGCCCCCAGCGTGTCTCCCTTGTTGGAACGGATGCTGCCGTGCCAGGGTCGTCGATCGACGCTGCAACCTGAGTCATCTGCAGCCCATGGTTAGCATAAGCCTATTCCTGAGAGATTAGAGGTACCCTGTAGTTGCCGTTGCCGGTGTGACTGTCGTGGTTCTTCGTTGGTTCTTGGAAGGCTTCGACTCCTAGCGCCCCCTCTCCCCAATCTTCTCCAATGAACGAGCCAGGGTCATCTTCTGGTGCGTACCCTTGGTCCATCATGCCGGGCACGTAGGCTTCCGGGGCCGTCACCCCGAACACCTCGCCGTGGTGCCCCACGCTCCATGTTGCTTGGCCCATGGTGGCGTCCTGGGGATGATAGCACGGCATCCGGCTGGGACCGTGGAGGGCGACGCTTGCGCCCGTGCTTGTCGCGGGCGGCATGGGGGGGACGGAGCCCCCTGCGCCGCTGGCCGTGCTGATGTTGATGAAGCCCCCGGGCGTAGTTGATGGCGCGCGGATGTGGTGAGGTTCGCCGCGTGGCCCTGCAGTGGCCTGAGGAAGAAGTCGATAGCAGAAGGGTGGTGCTCCCGACGCCGCTGCATCCAGCAACTCATCAACACGCTCCAGCAGTGTATCCCGGCCGCTTTCCATCAGCCTGCACCACAGTGGCTCCCTTGCCATGGTGAGCGCTACGCGCATGTTTGCTTGCTCCCATCGTGAGTGCGGCGTCGTTGCCGCGGCATGGCTCGCTGCTCTTGCGGCGGCCCGTACTTGCCGCGGGGTGAGGGAGGACGACGCCTGGCCCCGCTGCCCGCGCCCGGTGTAGTTTGGCGGCGCTCGTGCCGCCTGCAGTGCGGGGTCGAGACCTTCATGGGTAGGCGGCGCTGCCCGGGCTGGCCAGGCTGCCCAACGGTTGGAGCCGGCCCTTGAGTCGCCGGACATCGTGGCCGGGGAGCGTCGACGAGATGGTCGGTGGAGGAGGAGCTCCGACGCACCCCTACCTGGCACGCCAAATGTCGGATGTGGGGTTCCGCCAAACCCTTAAGGTTCGAACACTGGGGTGCGCGCGAAGTCTTTCCCTCCTACCGATCTACGCCCTAGCTCGCTAAGATCTCGCGGACGAACTCGACGAACTCGCAACACAGAAAGACACAAGGTTTATACCGGTTCGGGCCACCGTTGTGGTGTAATACCATACTCCAGTGTGGTGGTGGTGGATTGCCTCTTGGGCTGATGATGAACAGCACAAGGGAAGAACAACCTCCTGAGGTTGAGGTGTTCTTTTGCGTGCGAGCTTGTGCGCGTCTCTGGATTCGATGGCTACTACTGTGATGGCTAGACCTATTTATATAGGCCCTGGTCCGCTTCCCAAATATCGAGCGGGAAGGGAGCCAACAACGGCGGGCAAATTTGAAGGGGGACAGCTAGTACAAGCTATCCTGACAAAAGCGGTCTTCGCCTGCGAAATGCTCTGGTGGTGACGCCGTCTTGGGCTCCACGATGACCTCCATCCTGCCGTCCTTCTGGTCTTGGTCTCGTTGCACCAATATAGCAACCTTTGCCTGATGCCTCGGTACTCTTCGCCTGCGCTGGCCTCCTTAGCACCAAAGAGGAAACAAGGACGCTGCGCGTGCTGGCGCCCGCCTGGTGCCGTTCGTCATGGCTCACGTCACGAGAGCCTCGTGAGGTTTTGCCCCGCCTTGATATCTCCGCTCCTCGTGAGCCTGCCTGGCTAGGCAACTCCAGAGGAGGTCTTGCGTTGTCCGCCTCGCGAGGCTTGGACCCTCGCGAGGGTCTTGGATGCCTTGTCGATGAAGATGGGCCATACGACCTGCTGGCTTAGCCACGCTGTGGGCCGCAGGCAGGCAAGTCTGGGGACCCCCGTTCCCAGAACGCCGACAAACCCAGACAAAATCAAGGCTATCGAGCAGATTGAGGCGCCCAAGCGGATCAAGGATGTGCGTCGGCTAACTGGCTGCATTGCCGCCATGAGCCGATTCATCTCCAAGTCTGCCGAGCGCGCCCTTCACTTTTTCAAAATTTTGAAAAAGGCAGGCCCAATGGAGTGGACCCCGGAGGCCAAAGCAGCGCTGCAGGATCTGAAGAAATACCTCTCTTCCACACCAGTACTGGTGGCACCCAAACCACAAGAGCCGTTGCTGCTGTATCTGGCGGCGATGAATCAAGTGGTCAGCGCCGCGCTGGTGGCGCAGAGGGAGGTCGATGAATAGGCAGTGGCAACGGCAGGACTGGCAGATGGCGAGTTAGAGATTCCCCCGGCAGGGCCTGGTGCCAGCAAGGCAAGGCCCCCGGCAGAGTCTGACACCGTCAGGACAGGGGCCGCGCAGCCCAATGAAGTGGTGCCGAAGAAGAAGATGATGCAGCACCCAGTTTAGTTTGTCGGTTCCATCTTGCAGGGGGCTAGGTCAAGGTACTCCAGTGTGCAGAAATTGCTCTTCGGGCTCCTTATGGCCTCGAGGAAGCTGCGTCATTACTTCCAAGCCCACGAGATCACTGTCGTCACTCGCCTCCCGTTGCAACGGATACTGCACAACCCGGAGGCAAACGGAAGGATCGTGGAGTGGGCCTTGGAGTTATCAAGCTTTGGGTTGAAGTTTGAAAGTACATCAACAATCCAGAGTAGAATCCTGGCGGAGTTCATTGCAGAATGGACCTCAACGCCTGATGAAGAGATCCAGGAGACCACTCTCCCCGGCAAGGAAACAGCTCGCGACTGGGTTATGTACTTTGACGGAGCTTTCTCACTGCAAGGCGCTGGTGCTGGTGTGCTGCTCGTCGCACCCACCGGAGAGCACCTCAAGTATGTAATCCAGATGCACTTTCACAGGGAGATGTCCACCAACAACACCGCTGAGTACGAGGGGTTGCTTGCCGGTCTCAGGATCGCGGCAGACCTCGGAGTTAAAAAGCTCATCGTCAGGGGTGGTTCGCAGCTTGTCGTCAGACAAGTCAACAAAGATTATCAGAGCTCGTTGATGGAGGCCTACGTAGATGAGGTGAGGAAGCTAGAGGAGCGCTTTGATGGTATACAAGCGGAGCACGTTCCCCAAGCGGAGGACGACATCGCCGATTACCTGTCAAAGCACGCTGCATTCAAGCTACCTGTGGAACCAGGTACCTTTTTGCTTCGGTTAACTCAACCATCCATCAAACCATCCACGGAGCAGAACAAGTGGAGGAAATCAGGCCCCAGCAAGTACTTTCCCGCTGAGCCCCTAGGGCCGCCGCAAGGGTGTTGCCATGGACGCTGAGCCTGCCGAGGAGCGACCGACTCCGGCAGGCCGTCAAGCCCTGGCCGTAGAGACAACTGCTCCCATGGCAGAAGAAATGCCTTTGGTCCTTGCCGTCGAGCCCCAGGCTCCGGCATGGCACAGCATACCGTCTGATTCCTCCAAACAGGGGAGCTTCCTGAGGAGCAGGAAGAAGCGGAGGAGGTAGCCCGTCGCTCTGCTATGTATCAGTTCGTCGATGACGTCCTGTACAAGAGGAGATCGAACGGTGTGAAATTGAAGTGCATTCCCCGGGAGGAAGGACTGGGGCTGTTGCCGGAGATACACAGAGGCATAAGTGGCTCCCACATAGGGTCGGCCCTTACTGGCAAGGCGTTCCGGCAGGGTTTCTTCTGGCCCACTGCCCTCCAGGATGCAACTGCACTAGTAACCAAGTGTGAAGCATGTCAGTTCCATTCAAAGAAGCTTCATCAACCAGCTCAAGCCCTTCAAACAATCCCTCTCTCCTGGCCATTTTCGGTCTGGGGGCTCGACATACTGGGCCCCTTCCCCCGTGCTGTCAGGAGCTTTGAGTACTTGTACGTTGCAATCGACAAGTTCACAAAGTGGCCGGAGGTGGAAGCAGTGAGGAAGGTGACAGCACAGTCAACAGTCAAGTTCTTCAAGGGACTAGTCTGTCGTTTTGGTGTGCCAAACAGAGTCATCACCGATAACGGCACGCAGTTCACAAGCCACACCTTCATGCAATACACCCAAGACCTCGGCAGCAAGGTCTGTTTCGCCTCTGTGGCACACCCACGGAGCAACGGCCAGGCAGAGAGGGCAAATGCTGAAGTGTTGCAAGGTCTGAGGACAAAGACTTTTGAAAGGCTGCACAAGAGCGGAATGCGCTGGATTGATGAGTTGCCGGCGGTTCTTTGGTCGATCAGGACAGCGCCAAATCGAGCCACCAGCGAGACACCCTTTGCCCTGGTCTACGGGGCAGAAGCAGTTCTCCCCACGGAACTCATATACAAGTCACCTCGAGTGCTCGCTCACGACGAGCTTGAGCAAGAGCAATTGCGGCAAGATGACACAACGCTCCTTGAGGAAGATCGTCTTCGGGCGGCTGTGAGAGCAGCACGCTACCAGCAAGCCTTGCGCTGCTACCATAGCCGCAAGGTTCATGCCCTAAGCTTTGAGGAAGGCGACCTTATTCTTCCGCAAGTTCAGTCGTCCAAGAATTCCAACAAGTTGACGCCGAAGTGGGAAGGCCATATCGGGTAATACGAGTCACCAGGCCCGGCGTGGTCCGCCTGGAGACCGAAGATGCTGTCCCAGTGAGCAACTCCTGGAACATCGAGCATCTTCGCAAATTTTACCCATAAGGCGTGGCTTGCCAGGCCTCCCGGAAAGCCACCTTTTGTACAAGCTTTGCCGGCAAGGCATGTAACCCTCTGTACAAAGCCAGGCACAGACCCTGAGCATAAATAAACGAAGCGCTGGCGCCCTAAGTTATAGCATGCATGCTAGGTTTAAGTCTCCCCCTTGGTTAGGGTTGATAGTGCTTAGCGGCGACTAACCCCTAGCCTAGAGGTCGAGTGTGCGTGTTTCTGTCCTCTTTGGTTCACAGGGCATGTGGACATTTCTGCTGAGCCGCTTGGGAGAAAGAGAACGGACCGGCGCTCCGGCCCCAGCAAGCCAAGACTGCCGGGGGCTGAAGATACAAGGATCCAACCATGGCAAGCCAAGGTTGCCGGGGGCTGCGGATTCAGATAAGTCTTTCATCCCCTATTATGCATTTCCGTATGGAACTGAGACAAATGAGACCTCGTTCTGCTCTGAAACCACCGTGCTCCCCCTTCTTCTTGTACCCAAGCCACTGGGACAGAACCGGGTCGCAGACGCGGTGGCCAGGAGATACACGAGGGGCCTAACTCTACTTCGCCCCTGCCTCCGCCAAGAGCGAGAGAATGGTCGACTGAAGTGGGGGAACGGCAAGGCCTGTTGCCAGGCGACAATGTTTATCTTAGAAATAACAAGGACTCGTTCCTTGGCATGGGCCTCGCTCACGCACAAAGAACCCGGCAAGCACCCTTTTTCATTAAAAACGTCCCATACAGGTACAGTTCGTACTGAATAAAAAACATGAACGAGGGGATTACAAGTTTTAAATCTAACAAGTGCCCGTAGGCTTACAAACTAAAAAGAGATAATCCCTTTGTTGTCCCTCTCCTCAGAAGGTGGAACAAGACAGCAGGAGGGTAGAAAGGGCGCCTAGGCGAGGTGCGACGAGCAGAAGGCACCAAGAGAACATCTTGGTGCCGAGAAAGGAGCTGGAAGACGAGGCAGCGGGCCGGCAATACGCGATGAAGGCGTCGGTGCAGGCGTACTCCGACTTGATGACCGCCACCCGCCTTCTTCGCCTTCTCCGGCCCTCCTACGCCAGCCGCCCAAGGAGACGACGGGGAGCGCCCTGATGGAGAGCTTGGCGAGGAAGGCCCTCAGCAGGGCGCGAGGCCGAGGGAGGGGTGGCACGGTCAGTCGAAGTCGGGGTTGGCATCCTGCCGCTCGACTCCCTCGTCGTCGCTGTCGCTGTCCTCCTCGTCACTCCCGCTCGAGGAGGAATCTTCATCGTCGGAGGAGCTCTCCACGCAGCACTTTAGGTGAGTTCCAAGATCTCCGAAGACCTTGACGGGGAGCAGGCTGCCCTCCATTAACTTGAAGTAGAGGACGAGCCCCGCCGTCAGGCTATGGATGCAAGCAAATGTCTTCCACCCGCAATGGAGGCACGGGCATCACGCCGCCTCGTCCCCCTCTCCCCCGACCGCCGCGGCGACCTCGACCTCGCCCCCTCCCCCTTCCTCTCGTAGCCGGCTCCGTCGCCGCGAGGTCGTGGGAAGGAGGAACGCGCTGTCGAGCAGCGACCCTCGCCCCCACTGTTGAAGAGCCTGCGCCCCCTCTCGCCATGATGGGTGGAAGGGAGGAGCAGAAGTGGAAGATGATGGATGCTGGGAGAATGTGGGCGTGCCATTCCTCCTCCCCCCTTTCTTATAAAGGGGCAGGGTCGAGGCTCAGCCGCCCCGCTCAGCCAATCCGGTCATCGGGGGCGCAGGGAATCAGGACCGACCCGCTGCCCCAATCACCGACGGCCCGGTTTCCCGGCTCCACTGCCTGCCACCTCCATGAAAGGCACGTGGCGAGCGAGCAGAGTCGAAGGGCCGTGTGAGGCGACCATTCCCCACCCCGTGATCATGGGGCGTGGGCGCCTTGAAGACCGAGACCTGAGTCCACTCAATAAATGAGCCGCACCTCCACGCCTCCCTCTTTTTATGGGGAAGGCGCGAGCTGCCTCTTTTCCCATTAACTGTGATGTGACGCGTGCGTGCTGGAACCGCCCCACGCATGACCCCCACGTCACGCACGCCCCTCCACGTCGCGCGTTTAACGCGGGTCGTGGGGAAGCGCAGCGGACGAAACAGTTACTGCGGTAAAATCCGCCCCACCTGCCCGCGCACCGTTCTGGGCCTGACCCAACAACGCGTCGCGCTTATATGTGGCCCAGGCCCAGGGGCTCCTGTCGGTGTACAAAAGTAGGGGCTCTCCTTTTGACCCCTTTACTTGTGCACGGGCAGTCAGAGCCACGCGCCGCGGCAACACCTAGCAGGGCAGGAGAGGGAAGCCGGAGAGAAGCCGAAGCGCAAGACAACCAAGGCCACGCCAAGACCAGAAACATAGGAGAGCAAAAGGGCGAGGTGGACTCCCCCGGCAAGAGCCTTGCCGGGGCAACTTGCCCGATGCCAGCAGAGCAGGCCACCCTTGAGCCCATGGGTTCCAACACCAGCCAACCAACTACATTGGAACCAGGGCTCGGGAGGCGCCTCTATGGTGGCATGCAGATCTTCATCAAGATCATGAACACACAAGATCAGATGAGGACCAGAAGACGGCGACCCTCGGTGGAATCCTAGCCTAGGAGATCCACAAGTCCCCCGGAAAGCGCCTTGCCGGGACGACTGCGACGCCACGGCAATATCCTTACCGGGCCCCCGGCAAGACCCTTGCCGAGGGCATCAGCGGGGCCACTGCCAGGCCTGCACCAGCCAAGACTCCACCGCCGTCCCCAAGCAGCTGCTAGCTCAACCAGCTGGGCAGGCACCTGCATGGCGACGAGCGGCCTCTACACCAACTCAAGAAGCACCTGCGTGGTGGCATGCAGATCTTCGTGAAGGCTCCACCACCGCGCCACCTCAGCAGCCTGCCTGCCTACATGGCACCACACACATCTCTGGCCTGGGCGCGTGTCAAAGCGAGGCGGAGCGGCGACGGACGGGACGGGCCTCGTTCCCGTCCCTGATAAAGCCAATGGACACCTAAGTAGCGCATTTAATGCACTTTGTCCCGTAACGCCGGGCGATAAGCTCGCGTGATGTACACCTTTCCACCTCCTGTGTGCCACTGTGGCGACCCCTTTTTCCTATAAAAGGAGGCCCGAGGCGACCAGGAGAGGGATTCGGCTCTGTTGGGCAAGTTACACCCCGTAGCTAGCTCAAGAACACAAGAACACTCAATACATCCACCAAAGCAGGACTAGGGTATTACGCATCCTCGCGGCCCGAACCTGGGTAAACAATCTGTGTGCTTCTTGTAAGACCTACTCTTCTCACAACCCCACGCATGCCAACCGTAGAAGGGAATCCAGGGATCCCATAGGTGTCATTTCCCCGACACCATAGAAGGCCCATGGATCATACGGACCTTAGGAGGCCCACTACAGCAGGCAGCAGGAACGGTGACTATGTTGCCCATGTTTATTGTGGCCTAGTGCTAAATAAAAAGGTTACCGCAGGAAAAGAATTGCAATGACTACCAGCAAAAAAATAAACAAGATAATAAGGAAATAAATAAGCAAGCAACTTATGCTAGGCTATTGTAGCTATTACAAATATTACATCCACTGGGCATCAAAGTTCGCCACTAGTGTAAATATAGTGAACAAAGCAACATATTACATACACTGGGCGTCTAAATTGGCCACCAGTGAAAATAAGCGCAGTATAAAAACAAGTCCAGAACTGAAACCACTTCAGA
Organism: Aegilops tauschii subsp. strangulata; assembly: GCF_002575655.3. Taxonomy (NCBI): domain Eukaryota; kingdom Viridiplantae; phylum Streptophyta; class Magnoliopsida; order Poales; family Poaceae; genus Aegilops; species Aegilops tauschii. The sequence continues at coordinate 449,373,837 of NC_053037.3, forward strand.
AGTGCTCGAGAAACGATATCCTGGATACCCACCATGCTGGCAAGAAGCTTAGCAAGCTTATTAGTTTTATCTTGTTTGGTGCTAAATCGTCCAGCGCTTGCTGTTGCACCAGAAAGTATGCATATGAATTCTGCAGGGACTTCCTCAGTCCTTGGGCTTCTTGCCACAGGACAGCTGACTGATTCCTTTCAGCTTGTAGCTGAAACTGAAGAAGCCGAAGTGATTCATACAGCGAGTTCGGAGATCTTGTGCCAGCATTAGTGCCCAGTAACTCGAACACTACATCAACGTAGGACTTTGGGGTTGTCTCACTGTCTACAAGATTGTTTTTATCACCTTTCTTAGAGACCAATAGGGTTGTCTCACTATCTTGAACCTTATCTGCATTAGTTTCTCTACCATTGCATAATGGGGTGCTCTTCTCCAATATTCTATTCGCATTCCACAAGAGAAAGAAGCAGACACATCACATGTTTAGCATGTAGTATATGAAACTCATTTTGGTAAACCAGTTCAGTAGTAAGGTGGACAGGATAAAAACATGAAACGACCATATATCTATATACTATGGTCACTGTATTGTCCATATCGTTCTAGTTTATGTTGCCAAATCAAGATAGAGACACGGTTCAAATCATATATTTTTAAGACACAGCACCATAGGCAGAATATAAGTGTAGGAAACTACACAACACTGGAAACACTTGTAATGTGCATGACATGAGAACATAACTGTTTATACAACTGAAACTGAAATCAATATAGAGCAATCCAGTTAGAACAGCAAGAAGTTAGAGCAACTGAAACTAAAACGTACCTGTTGCGGCATTGGAGTTTCAATTGGATCCTTCAAATTTGAAATTAGTTGGTATGAGTAAATACAGTGATGCAAGAGCAAAGGAGTATGGACAATAGCTACGGAATCTGACCTGAGAACAATTGCTCTTCTACTTTAAACGTGGAGTTTCGATTCGCTGTGGTGGTCTTCGTGCTTTGGGCACTGCAGTTGCTTTACAAACTGCTCGTCTCGGGGTACTCTGTGGTGGACATGGTGCTGTGTCAACTAGAAGTGGGTTACTATCCACTGGGTTGGGGTTAGATGGGTGTATCTGGTTCTCTGTCCAATGGTGTAAGTGTACAATCTGGAAGAGTCTCAATTATGTGTGGTGGGGCCAGTTCGTGGGCCAGTAGAACTATGGTTCTAACTGCATTGACGGGTAGCACCGTCTTTTGTGAAGAACGGGTTTTTACTCCCTTAGATACTTCCATCACCCCCTCCAGTTCAAATGGCTGATAAACAAGAAAAGAAATTGAACATACAAACATTGTATGATAGACAGATGTGGTAATTCACATATATGTTGTCTAACCAAACATGACAACATGACACAATTTCACATATATGATGGCTAACTAAACAGGATAGTATGACACAGTTTCAGATATATGATGGATAACTTAACAGGATATAATGGCATAATTCAACATATGATGAGTATCTAAACAGGATGACATGACAAAACTATATGATGTCTTTCTGAAATAGGTTGGGTGAAATAATTCACATACATGTTGTCTAAGTATACAGGATGGCATGATATAATTAACATAATTGATTCATATACTAAGCAGCTGGCACTCGCATGTATGATCTCTAAACTAATCAGATGGCATTGAATATTGTGTATATGATGTCTAAACTAAGCAATGCAGAAGACCATATGCATGATATGAAAAATATAAACATTGCAAGTTAGAGCATACACCTCAGGTGGGATATAGTACTGGTCATTTGTCTCTGAATCCTCCTCTGAGGAGCTACCTGTAATAATCGAGATATATGCTTCAACATGTACCATTTCCTGCTCCGAAGACCTTGTTTTCACTCCATATTTTTCTATAACAGGCTCAAATGGTTGATACACATGAAGAGTAGTTCAATATACACATATTGTCGACAAATGGAATATGTAATGAAAAAAGGATGGCATGAGATAATTCACATATATGAAGCCTGGCTACACAAGATGGCGGTGCATAATTCAGATATACGACAACTGGCTAAAAAGCATGGCATTGCACAATTCACATATCTGATATAGAAAGCAAATAGGAGGCATTCACACAAAGCATGTCAAATCTAAGCAGATGGCATGGCAATGCAAGACACCATATGCATGATATGAGCAATATAACACTGCCAAGTTAGAGCATACACCTCGGGGGGCATACGACTTGTCATCTGTCTCTGAATCCTCCTCTGATGAGCTATCTGTAACCAACAAGAAATCTGCATCGACAGGTAGCACTGACTGCTCAGAAGACCTTGTTTTCACTCCATATTTTCGCATGACTGAGTCAAATGGATGATGCACAGGAAGAGTACATGAATATGTAAACATTGTTGACAAATGGAATACATTATAAAAAATAGTATGGCACGATACAATTCACATATACGATGACTGGCTTAACAGGATGGCATTGCATGATTCACGTATATGATGCTTGGCTAAAGATGATGGCATTGCATAATTCACATATACTCCCTCCGTTCCTAAATATTTGTCTTTTTAGATATTTCAAATTTTCTACCACATACGGATGTATATAGACATATTTTAGAGTCTAGATTCATTCATTTTGCTCCGTATGTAGTCACTTGTTGAAATCTCTAAAAGACAAATATTTAGGAATGGTGGGAGTATGATATAGAAACCAAACATGTGGCATTCACACACAACAAATCTAAACTAAGCTGATGACATATAAGATGTATAATGCAAGGAATGTGAGGTGCCATATGCATGATATGACCAACATCAGCATGTCAGGTTAGAGCAAACACCTCAGGGGGTACATAGGAGTGGTCGGCTTCCTCTGAATCCCCCTCTGAACAGTTATCTTCCTCTGGAATACAATCTGGAATGAGGGAGGGGGCCCCCACTTCGCCCACCATGGAGGGGCGTCTGCATGACATTATATTCCCACGCAACGGTCTTCTCTTTTTCTCTACATTTACAGTACAATGGTGTACTATAACTGACATGCATAATAAAAAACATAGTTAGATTATGTAAGGCCTAAGGGTAGCATGCTGAAATCAAGGCTGATGGTAGCAAACGAGTGGATAGATCCACAACTAATGATAGCAGGCAGATGATAGCTTAAATTTAAAAAGATAGATGATGGATCATCTATTGTTTGTTGCCCACCCAACATGAACCACATTGAAGACTTCAGATGAACCAGATAGTAGATAGATACTATTCATTCACTACAAAAAAAGACACATCCATGACATTTTGGGCCGACCGAAAAAATTTCTGTCATACTTATGACACTTCTATGACGATAATTGTGAAAAAACCTGGTATCATCATAGATGTGGTGGGCTCCTACTTCTATGACAAAAAACCATAACCAAAAATGGGCTTTTCGTCCTGGGCGGGCCAGAGACGCAGCTGTATGACATTCTTTGGGCCTTCCATGACGGAAAAAACCGTGGTAGAAGCGAGGGAGAGGAAAATATCGGGGGAGTTCATGGTTACGGTGGGTGGTCGGGGGCCTAGCGATGCGCGTTTCTCTCGTACATGTATGCGCGTGTGCGAGGCGTTGCGCTCTAACTGAACCCGAGCAAGGCGTTGGGCTCTAACTGAACCCGAGCGATTGCATTGCAGGCTACGCGTTACTGAACCCGAGCGAGGCGTTGGGCTCTAACTGAATCCGAGCGATTGCACTGCAGGCTACGCGTTACTGAACCCGAGCGATCGATCGACCCCTTGCTGTTAACTGAACCTGATCGAGCGATTCCTTCGCTACTGCTACTAAGTAAAGCCGATCGGACCTGCTGCCTCTGGATGAACAGTGAGGGTTGTTGGGGGGTTGGATGAACAGTTCCCGGTGGGGGTGGATGAACAGGACCCCGTGGTAGTAGAGGTTGTTGCCGCTGGATGAACAGTACCCCGATCGATCAAGCCGGTTGGGGTGTGGATGAACAGGACCCCGTGCAGGGCTGGATGAACAGGATGACCCCGTGGAGGGCTGGTTGAACAGTGGCCGGTGGAGGGCTGGATGAACAGTAGCCCGTGGAGGGGTGGTTGAACAGGACCCCATGGAGAGGGCTGGTTGAACAGTAGCCGGTGGAGGAGCGCGCGGTGGAGGCTGGATGAACAGGAGCCCGTGGATGAACAGTCACAGGTGGAGGCTGGAGAAGGTTGACGGTGGATGAACAGTAGCCCGTGGAGGCTGGAGGAGGTCAACGGTGGAGATGAACAGTATCCCGTGGAGTCCCGTTTTGCGGTACGCCACACCCCTCCCAATGAACAGGACCCCCGTTTCGACCGTAGCGCTCCAACACAAGTCCATTTCCTCCGTTTTGCGGTACGCCACACCCCTCCCGATCAACAGGACCCCATTTTGACCGTAGGAGGTCCAAGAGAAGTCCTTTTCTTCCGTTTTGCGGTACGCCAGACCCTTCTCGATGAACAGGATCCGGTTTCGACTGTGGCCGATCGAAACAAGGCCGTTTCCTCCGTTCTGCGGTACGCCAGGCCTTTTTTCCATCGGCTGTTCCGTTCAAGCCGGTTGGCTCCCGATGAACACGACGGCACATTCCATTCCGACCCAGCCGGTTGCCTCCCCATGAACACGGCGACGATGCAGTTTCTCCATTCCGACCGAGCCATGTACACGAGCCCTGGCCGTACGTATGCACGTATAGGCGTTCGAGACCCCGCCCGTATGTTCGTACGTGGCCGTATTTACTTTCTTGCACCCTGGCTGTACATACGTGTACATGCTACGTGCGCGCCTCTACTACGACACGTGCGCGCCTCTACTATGACACGTGCTCTTCCTTACACGGCCACGGTTCACCGCTGGAACCTGCAAACAGACCGATCATATGTACGTACACGTTCGCTACCAGAATGACAACGCTACGTACGCTTCGACTAGGTGGGTCCCGACTGTCAGGCACTTCCTTTTGTGCGGAGATGTAGCTGGTGGGTCCCAAGTGTCAGGGGGCGAATTGTTTTTTTGCAAGTAATATGGACGCACTTCCTTGCATGCGAAGATGTAGCTGGTGGGTCCCAGCAGTTAGGGGCAAATCATTTTGTTTGCCCATAATATGGACGCACTTCCTTGCGTGCGAAGATGTAGGTGGTGGGTCCCAGCAGTCAGGGGGAAACATTTTTTCACGAAATATGGTGGCTTGTCCAGTGGGTCCCTGCTGTTAGGTGGAGGAATCATTATTTTGGGCGTAATAAGGAGGCATTTCCTTGTGTGCGGCCGTGGACCCAGCTGTCAGCCTCTCCACGCATAGTCCACGTTGACCACGGCGCGCCGAGAGCACCAGGGCGGTGGACGACGGTGAGGCCTAGGAAGGGAATGACACGGAGCCGGGAAAGACTCGGAAGTGGTTGCCCACACGGTGGGGAGTACGAGGGTTTACTGCTCCGGCTACTGTCGCCAGATAATAACACGCGGTGTGGGTGAGTAGAGGAATGGCATTCCCAGCAATGGAGTAGGGTGGGGCGATGCAGCCTGTGCGGCAGCACAGCCGGCCACGGGAGGCGGGAGTAGGCAGTCCCACCGGCACTGGTTTGGGCGGCTGGAGCAAGAAGACTAGAGCTTGAAGAAGCACTACGGCCGTTGGATGGACAACGTACGGTCTCTGCAGCTAGAATCATTTATATTGACTAAGTTGACAAAGCCCTTGGTACGCGTTGATACGTCTCCAACGTATCGATAATTTTTTATTGTTCCATGCTATATTATATTCGGGTTTGGACATTATTGGGCTTTATTATACACTTTTGTATTATTTTTGGGACTAACCTATTAACCGGAGGCCCAGCCCAGAATTGCTGTTTTTTGCCTATTTCAGAGTTTCGCAGAAAAAGAATATCAAACGGAGTCCAAACGGAATGAAACCTTCGGGAATGTGATTTTCGGAACGAACATGATCCAGAGCACTTGGACCCTACATCAAGACATCAACCAGGAGGGCACGAGGTAGGGGGGCGCGCCTACCCCCCTAGGTCACGCCCTCCACCCTCGTGGGCCTCCTGTTGCTCCACCGACGTATTCCTTCCTCCTATATATACCTACGTACCCCCAAACTACCAGATACGGAGCCAAAAACCTAATTCCACCGCCGCAACCTTCTGTACCCATGAGATCCCATCTTGGGGCCTGTTCCGGAGCTCCGCCGGAGGGGCATCGATCACGGAGGGCTTCTACACCAACACCATAGCCTCTCCGATGATGTGTGAGTAGTTTACCTCAAACCTTCGGGTCCATAGTTATTAGCTAGATGGCTTCTTCTCTCTTTTTGGATCTCAATACAATGTTCTCCCCCTCTATCGTGGAGATCTATTCGATGTAATCTTCTTTTGCGGTGTGTTTGTTGAGACCGATGAATTTTGGGTTTATGATCAAGTTTATCTATGAACAATATTTGAGTCTCCTCTGAATTCTTTTATGTATGATTGGTTATCTTTGCAAGTCTCTTCGAATTATCAGTTTGGTTTGGCCTACTAGATTGATCTTTCTTCCAATGGGAGAAGTGCTTAGCTTTGGGTTCAATCTTGTGGTGTCCTTTCCCAGTGACAGTAGGGGCAGCAAGGCACGTATTGTATTGTTGCCATCGAGGATAACAAGATGGGGTTTATATCATATTGCATGAGTTTATCCCTCTACATCATGTCATCTTGCTTAAAGCGTTACTCTTTTCTTAAGAACTTAATACTCTAGATGCATGCTGGATAGCGGTCGATGTGTGGAGTAATAGTAGTAGATGCAGGCAGGAGTCGGTCTACTTGTCTCGGACGTGATTCCTATATACATGATCATACCTAGATATTCTCATAACTATGCTCAATTCTGTCAATTGCTCAACAGTAATTTGTTCACCCACCGTAATACTTATTGTTTTGAGAGAAGCCACTAGTGAAACCTATGGCCCCGGGGTCTATTTTCCATCATATTAATCTTCCAACACTTAGCTATTTTTATTGCTTTTTATTTTACTTTGCATCTTTATCATAAAAATACCAAAAATATTATCTTATCATATCTATCAGATCTCACTCTCGTAAGTGACCGTGTAGGGATTGACAACCCCTTATCGCGTTGGTTGCGAGGATTTATTTGTTTGTGTAGGTGCGAGGGACTCGTGCGTGGCCTCCTACTGGATTGATACCTTGGTTCTAAAAAACTAAGGGAAATACTTACGGTACTTTGCTGCATCGCCCTTTCCTCTTCAAGGGAAAACCAACGCAGTGCTCAAGAGGTAGCAAGAAGGATTTCTGGCGCCGTTGCCGAGGAGATTCGCGCCAAGTCAAGTCAAGATTTGATTTCCCGTCAACGAGCCATTTCTGCCGCCGTTGCCGGGGAGTCTACGCAAAAGTCAACATACCAAGTACCCATCACAAACCCTTATCTCCCGCATTACATTATTTGCCATTTGCCTCTCGTTCTCCTCTCCCCCACTTCACCCTTGCCGTTTTATTCGCCCTCTTTTTCCATTCGCCTTCTTCCCTTATGTCTTTTTGTTTCCATGTGCCTTCTATTTGCTTGCATCTTTGCTTGCTAAAAATCTATTGATATGGATCCACTTAAAGTGTTCTACTTGGATCATCTTCGATCCTTATGCGCTCGTGCTGAAACCCCAACTAGCCTAGTTGATGGGAAATCTTTAGATGAGCATGCTCATTTTGTGCGTCACCGTTTGTCTGAAAAAGGGAGACTCTTATGGAATCAAATAAACAGATTGATGTGTTATGCTTGGAATCTTTGTGAAATTTGTGGTTTTACTTGTTGCTCTAAGAACCGTAAAAAACATCTTCCCTACCTATGTGAGTTTAATGAAAATGAAATCTTATCTTCTTATGCAAAGGGTGTTTATAGTTACTATGATATCGAGCAAATTGAAGAATTTGTTGCTTTTAAGGGTGCTTAAGTTGCTTCTTTGATTGAAAAGTATGATATTACTCTCTACGAATCTAATTTTTTTGACATACTTAAATATTGCTATGAAAACTATGCTCATAATGTCTGTGTCAAAGAATTTATTGAGAGAATGACCGTTGCTTTGGAATAAAATAATGATATGCATGAATCTATAGATAATGATGATTCTGATGATTTGATTGAAATATCCCTTAATGAACATGATGCTTGCTATTCTTGTGGCCATGATGCCAATATTTATAAAGATGAATTTGCTATAGTTCCTTATGTTAAACATGAGATCGTTGCTGTTGCACCCATACTTGGTAGTTCCTTCGATGAAAAGCATGATTGCAATGATTTTACTATAAATTCCCTTGATGTCAATCGTGCTAATAATATGCAAAACTGTTGAGGATATAACCATTAGAGTCAGCCGCCCAGGAGGGGCCGGGTTGCTCATACAGATCATCACGTGAAGCCCAGTACCAAGCTTGAGGATGGCGGATCAATAATGGGCTTAAGACCCGGAGGCGGCTTAAGGCCCGTAGTGATAAACCGCCATTATAGCAAGACTTGTAATGTAAGGCAAGAGTAGTTAAGATTCCGAGCCGGATACTGTTATAAGCCGGCCGGGACTCTGAGAGCCGCTGGGCGTCAACCTCTCTATATAAAGGGACGACCCGGCGGCGGTTCAGGACGAGAGACAATAGATCGACAGCCAGGCATAGCGATTAAGCTCCCTGGTCATCGAAACCCTAAGTAAATACCACCTCAACTAGACGTAGGCTTTTACCTTCATCGTAAGGGGCCGAACCAGTATAACCCTCGTGTTCCTTGTCCCGCTTAACCCCTTTAAGCTTCCTAGCTGCGATGGCTCCACGACTAAGTCCTTGCACGAGGACGCCTGCCATGACAATTCCACGACAGTTGGCGCCCACCGTGGGGCTGACGCACGGTGCATTTGAGTTCTTGAAGGGCAGCTTCGAAGGGCTAAAGGGATACGCTGTGGGCCGGATGACCAAGAGTCATCGCGGCAAGCTCAACATCGATGATGCGAACTGGGGCCCCGACGCCGACTCAATCGAGTACGGGTACTGGGTCCCCTTCGGCGGAATCCATGTCTTCATTGGCAAGATTGGTGAGCCGGGCCCTGAGCCGGACCACTGCGCCGATCTCATCGAGATGGCTCAGCGTGCACGACCTGCCCGGGCTTTGCCTGCCTTGAAGCATGCTTTTGTGGGATGCGTCCATGGAGGACCCTCTGAAGGATCTGGATCTAGCGATGAGACGGCCGCCCGCTCTGACGGTGAGTCGTCCACGGATGAGTCAAACTCGTTGTATCAACTTCAAGATGGCAGGCTCAGGGGTAGTTCCGATGGCGACAGTATTCCGGACCCCTTTGAGCCGCCGAGCAGGGTTGGAATCTTCATGGCCGGCGCACAACCTGTTCAAAACTCCGCTACCGGGACAGGAAGCCCTGTGCCCTCGCCGGCTCAGGTGCTGATGGATCTCACAGACAAGATGACGGCCCTGTTAACCGCTATGGTCGCCCCGGCGGATCAAGCTCAGCATGACGCGGAGGTGGCACAGTTAAGATTGGATCTAGCAAAAGCCAAAGAGGATCTGGCGGCGGAAAGGATCAGGATGGCTGCAGAGAGGGCGGCTCTCGACGCCCAGACTCAGCTGATTCAGGCGCAATCTTTTCGGCTCACGATGGATCAGAACGCGTCCAATGAGGTCATGAGAAGGAGGCATCAGAAGGCTCAATCTCGACTCCCTCCGGTTTACGATCCTCGAAACCTCTTCAACACGCCTGGTGCAGGGCCCAGTAACCCGCCAGAGGTCACGGCGCCCGGGGCTGGAGCGCCAATTCAGCCCCAAGGGATGGGGCCTCCCCGGGTGAACGCTACCCCGCCTCAGTACGGGCCAATACCACCGGGTCATTATGCCAACCCATTGGAAAACATGGTTGCCGCGGCAGCGCGACTGGCGGCTCTCTCAATCGATGGCGACTCTCCGACGGCGGTTGAAACCCGCCGGGTCAGAGAACTCCTTCAGACGGCTCTGGCGCAACAGGAGGCATATTCATATAGCCGGGATAGGATTCATTCAACCCCTCGTCCGGGCCGGAGCCCGAGTTATAGCAGACATATGGTCTCAGCGACTGGCTCTAGCAATGTCCGACGCCGTGACTTGCCTCCAGGCCATGGCCCGGTTCATAATGGAGCTTTTAACACGGTGGACCAAGACAGAGCACGACAAGAGGCGGAGCAGGTGGCTCAGTTGACGGCTTACCAGCCACTCCCGGCTTATCCGATGGCTTCCATCGACGCGGGTATCCCTACGAGGACCGGAGGTGTTCCTTGTCTGGTGCCGGCTCTCCGTAATGAACGTCTGCCCAAGGATTTCAAGGGGCCTAGGAAGGTACCTAATTACACGGCTGATTTGCAACCCGGAGCATGGATCGAGAGTTATGAGATGGCTATGGAGTTGCTAGAGGTCAGCGAAGCGGCAATGGCCAAGTACTTCACCATGATGTTAGATGGGACTGCCCACACTTGGTTGAAAGGACTGCCACCAAATTCTATCGGGTCTTGGGCTGAACTAAAAGCCCGGTTCATCCAAAACTTCAAAGATACCTGTAGGAAGTCTATGTCAATTGTGGATTTGACTAACTGTAAGCAGCAGGAGGGTGAGTCTACAACCCATTGGGTTCGCCGGGTCAAAGAGGTAATACATTCATCTGATAAGATGGATGCCGGCTCTGCAGTCTTAATGTTAGAGCAGAATTGTCGTTTTACGCCCCTGAAGATGAAGCTCGGGCGGCTCAAGCGCGATTGCAATGATATGGGTACGCTGATGGCGGCTCTGGTCAAGTACGCCGACTCTGATAGTACCAAGGATCCCGCGTCGGATGATGAAAGGACAGGTAAGGGAAAACGGAATGGCAATGGCAAGGGCCCCCAGCATAACCCGGCGAACCAGGGAGGTAACAAGCGGAAGGCTGATGGCAGTATGGAGTTTGTGGCCAACACCAGTTCACAGGGTAACAACCACCGGCGTAAGGGGAGACCACCTCCCCGTGCCGGCGGGTCAGGCCCGACGCTTGAGCAGTTGTTGAATGAGCCTTGTCCAAGGCATGGCTCTAGGGAAAAGCCGGCCACTCATCTATGGAAGGACTGCGCAATCATGAAGGCCTTTAAAAATTCCAATGCTTTCAATGGCAACAGTGGCCCGGGCGGCGGCTCAGGCGCCAGCGGCCTTCATGGCCCGGGCGGCGGTTCAAATTCCAATTCTTAGAATGTTCAAGGGGGCTTTAATCAGCAGTCCGGCCAGGGTCATCAGCAGCAGCAGCAGGGGGGATACCAGACCAATCCAAAGCAGCTCAATGGCGGGCAGTATCATGTGTTTACTACCAGTCTGTGCAAGCGAGAGCAGAAGCTCCATAAAAGGGCTGTGCATGTTGTTGAGCCGGCGGTTCCACGCTATTTAAGATGGTCTGAGCAGCCTATTGTGTGGAGTAGGGAAGATCATCCTCCCCGGGTTGATAATCCGGGTCACCTGGCCTTGGTGGTGGCTCCTCAGGTTGGGGGATATAAATTCACCAAAGTGCTCATGGACGGAGGCAGCAGCATCAACATCATCTATTATGAGACCTTCCGTCGTATGGGTTTAACCGATAAAAATCTCAGCCAGTCCAATACCGTTTTCCATGGCGTGGTGCCCGGTAAGTCGGCGTATCCAGTCGGTAAGATCGAGTTGGAAGTGGCCTTTGGAGATAAGTACAATTATAGGGCGGAAAAACTAACCTTTGAGGTGGTTAAGATAAGGAGTCTGTACCATGCTTTATTTGGGCGGCCGGCTTACGCCAAGTTCATGGCACGGCCGTGTTACGTGTATTTGCAGCACAAGATGCCGGGTCACAATGGGACCATTACGGTTCATGGCAGCTGAAAGATAGCCTTGGAGTGTGAGGAAGGTGACGCGGCTTACGCTGAATCTGTTTGTGCAACAGAGGAGTTGAAGTTTTACAAGGACAATGTTGACCCGGCAGATATGACGTCTTTGAAAAAGCCAACCACGGAGCATGAGCCGGCAATGAAATTTAAGTCAGCTGATGAGACTAAACTTGTTGACTTTGTTCCAGGTGATTCATCTCAGCAGTTCAGCATCAGTGCCAATCTGGATCCGAAATAGGAAGGCGCGCTCATCGAGTTCATCCGTGAGAACAAGGACATTTTTGCATGGAAACCTTCTGACATGCCAGGTGTACCTAGAGAACTCGCTAAGCACACTCTCAATATTGATCCGAAATTTAAGCCGGTCAGGCAATTCCTTCGGCGGTTTAATGAGGAGAGGCGGAAAGCCATTGGTGAGGAGGTAGCCCGGCTTTTGGCGGCTGGGTTTATTGTTGAAGTTTTTCATCCAGAATGGTTAGCTAACCCGGTGCTCGTGCTCAAGAAGAACGGCACCTGGCGGATGTGTGTGGACTACACGGATTTAAACAAAGCTTGTCCGGCTGATCCTTTTGCTCTCCCCCGTATTGATCAAATTATTGATGCTACGGCGGGTTGTGAGCGCTTAATTTTTTGGATGCTTATTCTGGATACCATCAGATTAAAATGACAGTTAAGGACCAGGAGAAGACGGCGTTCATCACTCCCTTTGGAGCCTTCTGTTATGTGTCTATGCCTTTTGGGCTCAAGATTACGCAGGCGACTTACCAGCGTTGTGTGCAGAATTGTCTTCATAACCAGATTGGGCGCAATGTTCATGCCTATGTGGATGATATCGTGGTTAAATCCAGGGAGAAGGAGACCCTGGTAGATGATCTTAGAGAAACCTTTGATAATCTCCGGGTTTACAAGATGATGCTTAACCCAGCCAAGTGTGTTTTTGGTGTTCCCGCAGGCAAGCTCTTGGGTTTTCTGGTTTCTCACAGAGGCATTAAAGCTAACCCGGAAAAGATCAAGGCAATCACCTCTCTGGCTAAGCCGGCGTGCATAAACGACGTCCAGCGTCTGGTGGGCCGCATCGCTGCTTTGAGCCGGTTTATAAGCCGTTTGGGTGAAAAGGCCATGCCACTATACCAGTTGATGAAGAAAACAGATGACTTTATCTGGAATGATGCTGCTAATGCTGCTTTTGAGGATTTGAAGAGACAGCTGGCTGAGCCCCCAGTCCTTGCTGCTCCTGTTGACAAGGAGCCCTTATTGCTGTATGTAGCCGCTAACACACGAGCCGTCAGTGTGGCTGTGGTGGTGGAGCGTAAGGAAGAGGGTAGGGAGTATCCGGTTCAGCGGCCGGTTTACTACGTCAGCGAAGTACTCATTGAATCCAAACAACGGTATCCACATTGGCAGAAGCTTGTTTATGGGGTATTCATGGCAAGCCGGAAGCTTAAGCATTATTTCCAGGGTCACCCTATCACTGTGGTTAGTTCTGCTCCCCTAGGAGATATCATCCAAAACAAGGAAGCCACAGGAAGAGTGGCTAAGTGGGCTATAGAACTTGGGCCTCATGGTCTGAAATACGTGCCACGCACTGCTATCAAATCTCAAGCATTGGTGGATTTCATCAACGATTGGACAGAGCTGCAGGTCCCTGAAGAGAAACCGGATAATACATATTGGACTATTCACTTCGACGGGTCTAGGCAATTGGAGGGCTCGGGGGCTGGAGTTGTATTAGCTTCCCCTCGAGGTGACAAGTTTTGCTATGTACTGCGGTTGATGTTTCCCTGTACTAACAATGCGGCTGAGTACGAGGCCTTGCTCCATGTCTTCGGATGGCTAAGGAGATGAGCTTGAGCCGGGTAAGGTGCTTTGGCGACTCAGATTTAGTGGCCCAACAAGTGTCAGGCAAGTGGGATTCCAAGGACCCTCTCATGGCGGCTTATCGCCGCGAAGTTGATGCCATTGCTGGACATTTTCAGGGTTACCAAGTAGAGCACATTGATCGCAGGAAGAACGAGGCAGCTGATGCTTTAAGCCGGCTGGGCTCTCAGCGAAAGCCGGTGCCGCCTAATACTTTCTTGGACATTTTGCATAACCCTTCTGTTAAGTTGCCTACAGAGGAAGACTTGGTTGTTCCTGACCCGGAAGCACAGTTGGTGGCGGCTCTCCGCATTACCCCAGACTGGACAGTACCGTACTTGGCTTACATGACCCGGGGAGAATTTCCTGAGGATGAAACTTTGGCCAGACAAATAACCCGGCGGTCTAAGTCAATGATAATTATCAATGGCGAGCTACATCGTCGCAGTGTCACTGGAACTTTCCAGCGTTGTGTTTCACCTGAGGAAGGCCAAGATATTTTACGTGAGATTCACGAGGGGGATTGTGGCCATCATGCCGGTTCAAAATCCCTTGTGGCCAAGGCTTTTCGTCATGGTTTTTATTGGCTGACGGCTCATGCTGATGCAGAGGATTTGGTCAGTAAATGTGACGGTTGCCAGAGGTTCTCGCGACGGGCTCATGTGCCGGCTCAAGAATTGAGGATGATTCCAATCACTTGGCCGTTTGCAGTCTGGGGGCTTGATATGGTTGGGCCTTTAAAAAGATCCAAGGATAAGAAGACCCACCTCTTGGTGGCGGTCGACAAGTTTACAAAGTGGGTTGAAGAAGAGCCAGTTAGTAAGTGTGACGCAGCCACAGCGGTTCAGTTCATGAAGAGGGTGATATTTCGCTTTGGCTTTCCACACAGCATTATAACTGACAATGGTACCAATCTGTCTAAAGGTGCAATGGAGGAGTTTTGTCAACGAGAGCATATTCGGCTTGATGTTTCATCAGTGGCTCACCCTCAATCCAATGGTCAAGCTGAGAGAGCCAATCAGGAAATCTTGAAGGGCATCAAGCCCCGGCTTTTGGTCCCTTTGCAACGGACGCCTGGTTGTTGGGTGGAGGAGTTACCCTCCGTGTTATGGAGCATCAATACTACTCCTAACAGGTCTACGGGTTACACGCCTTTCTTCATGGTTTATGGAGCGGAGGCGGTGCTCCCTAGCGACATCCGTCATGACTCGCCTCGAGTGGCGGCTTATGTTGAGGCAGATAATGAGCGGGCGCGCCAAGATGCTCTTGACTTGTTGGACGAACAGCGTGATGTGGCAGCGGCTCGTTCGGCGATTTACCAACAAGACCTGCGCCGCTATCACAGTCGCCGGGTTAAGTCCAGAGTCTTCCAGGAAGGTGATCTGGTGCTCCGGCTCATCCAAGATCAAACAGACGCACACAAGTTATCCCCGCCTTGGGAAGGGCCCTTTGTGGACAGCAAGAACTTGCACAACGGGTCATACTACCTTATCGATGTTTGGGAGCACAAAGATTCACGTAAGTCGGAGGAAGAGACCTGTCGGCTGTGGAACATAGCTCAGCTTCGGCCTTGTTACACTTGAGCCACCGGCTCTCATAATGTACATATTTCTATAGCTATGTATATATTATGATAAATAATAAAGCAGGACCTCTGTCCTTTTCTCCTCCAAAGGCAAATGTGTTATTGTTATTTCTATTACAACATTACATGGTCACTTGGAGGTTGATCCGGCTTATGACCGTATTTGAATCTAGCCATTAAACAGTATGATCACTTGGGGGCTTCCTGTTCAAACATAGGTCGTATCCGAACCAAAGAGAACATAGTTGTCGATACCCACTTGATTGGCGAATTGCCGAGCTCATTGGGAAGTTTTTCTTGATCATATTTGAATCATAGCTCAACCCCCTTTGGGAACCGACGTGGATCGTATTCGAATCAGCGTCGTTAAACAACTCTCAAGGTCATTTGGGGGCTTCCTGTTCAAACATAGGTCGTATTCGAACCAAAGAGAACATAGCTGTCGGTACCCTCTTGATCGGCAACGCCAAAGCCACTGGGGGCTATATGATCGCATTCGAATCTTAGCTTAACCCCTTTGGGACGGTTCTCTGGTCGTATTCGAATCAGAAGCCCCTAAGTGTTGATCTTTTGGTTTGCAACAAGTTCTTTTGATCATATCAACAGTGTGAAAGGGCGGTTCTTACTCCGCCGGCTTAGATTTGATTAACAATGTTGACAGCACACAATAAGCATTATCGATGCTGGTGAACCGGAGTTGAGTTCTCAACCTCATTATTTGGGTTATATAAACCGGAAGTATACTTGAAGGTTTGCAAGTATGCTATTATGGTTACCTCGAGGATATAATTGAGAGCCGGTCTTTTGTGATTTTGGTTCATATTCCGGGTTATATATAAAATATATGACTTTCAGTGCGGTAAGCCGCCTAGAGACTTGTGATTTGTTTTCTATACAGGACAATTAAAGACAGCTCTTTAAGTTTAAGGAAAGCAAATGAACAAACATAACCCGGAGGAGTATAAAAGAGCAGCTTCAACAGAGTTAAGTGCCGCACACGTGCGCTATGGCACGAAAAAATTAAGTGTTTGTCCTACTCTATTACAGGACTCCCCGAGTCCAAAAGGTGAGGCATTGTTTTTAAGGTGTAACCATGAGCCGCCTAAGAAATCAAGATGCTTGTTGGGCTGAAGTTCCCGGCTCATCCCTCTCCGCTCCTCCGGCTGTTCCCATGACTTGGAAGGTTGATGATTTCCAGTCAATGCCGCTCAAAGCTTCAAATTGATCCTCATCATCAATTAACCCAGCCGGGTCAACTTCTGGGGCGAAGGTATGCTTACGAGTCGGCGGGATCAGGCTGACTGCTTCATAGCGTGGAGTTGGGATCCTCTGATTCTCCGCGTCATAGCCCGGCTGATACTTGGTAAGGTTTGTGTCATTCCCAATCAAGGTGGCCACCGGGCGCACGCTCTTCACACAGGCGGCGAAGTCTTTCTGGTCAAAGGGGGTACCGTCTTCCTTCAGGCTGGGGTATCCAAGAGCGATGTCAGCCGGGTCTAGCTCCGGTAGAAACGCCTTGGCCCGGCTCAGAGCAGCTATAGCTCCGGCTCTTGCAGAGGCCCGTCTCAGCTCTTGGAAGCGTTGAGGAAGTACGGCAAGTAGCCTGAGTACGTCTGCCAGGTGAGTGGGAACCTCATTGGACAGAGCCACAACGGCTAAGGCACGTTGTGACCCGGTGTAGAGTTGCTCCACCAAGGTGTAAACAGCCTTCAGCTTGGTCCGCACGTTTTGATTAAGATTGGAGCTTCTGGGACCTGCATAATATCGTCAGGTGAGCTGATGGAATGGTGGGACTAATGGTGGGACTTATGAGACATGAAGAATGTAAACTTGTTAAAGCTTACAGAATGACTTACCGAAGATTGCAGAGACCATCTGTGACACATGGCGTTTTAAGCCGGAGAGTTCGGCGGTTCTTTCAGTCAGAGCAGCCTCCGCTTGTTCGGCCCGGCTGAGCAAGGCAGTCTTCTCCTCGGCCCAAGTCATTCTTTCTGTTTCAAATTTCTTCTTCAGTTTTTCTTGTGCAACAACACTGAACTCAAATTTGGCATTGGCCTTCCGGGTCTCAGTTTCCTGAGTCTTCAGGCGGTTCTTCAGCTCAGAGATTTCAGATTCAAATTTCTTGCAAGCAGCCTATACAAATGCGGGGTTACAGTTTGAGTGCTTATCATGCAACATTAAAGTCCCAAGCACTTTGCAAGCAAAGACACTTGGCACTTGGGGGCTAATGTATGCTGAAAGATTCTATTTTTAGTGCCGGTTCATGAAGGTAAGCCGGAATTAAGTCTACAACATATTCTATCATAAGTAATAGAGTTGGGGGCTAGCATGGTAAGGATGACTATGGAGTAAGCAAGAGAGTTGTACCTCAGATTTTTGTTGTATCTGCTTCACCATGTCAATCTCCAGGTCCCGGCTGTTGTGCACTTGACTAATATTGTCACGCCCAAGATGCGACCCTATCCTAAAGGAACTCGACGGTCCCACCAAAGGATAGAAGCGCATCTTGAAGACGCTTTTGCAAGGTGGATATAATTACATCAACATTACATAATATTCGGGGATACATACAAGGCATACAAATGCCGCAAGAATACAACAATACATCATGCATAAGCTCAACATCCGACTACGGATGAAACATAAACAGAAACTCAAACGACATCCACCCTGCTAGCCCAGGCTGCCGACCTGGAACCTATCCCCTGAACGAAGAAGAAGCAGAAGAAGAACTCCAAACAAGACATCGCTCTCGCGTCATGATCATCGCAAAACCTGTACCTGCATCTGGTGGTGTAGTAATCTGTGAGCCACGAGGACTCAGCAATCCCATTACCATGGGTATCAAGACTAGCAAAGCTTAAAGGGGAAGGAAGGGGGTAAAGTGGTAAGGTTGCAGCAGCGACTAAGCATGTATGGTGGCTAACTTACGCAAATGAGAGCGAGAAGAGAAGCAAAGGAACGGTCGTGAACTAGCAATGATCAAGAAGTGATCCTGAACTCCTACTTACGTCAAACATAACCCAGAGACCGTGTTCACTTCCCGGACTCCGCCGAGAAGAGACCATCACGGCTACACACGCGGTTGATGCGTTTTAATTAAGGTCAAGTGTCAAGTTATCTACAACCGGATATTAACAAATTCCCATCTGCCTCATAACCGCGGGCACGGCTTTCGAAAGATAATACCCTGCAGGGGTATCCCAACTTAGCCCATCATAAGCTCTCACGGTCAACGAAGGATAAACCTTCTCCCGGAAAAACCCGATCAGTCTCGGAATCCCGGTTTACAAGACATCTCGACAATGGTAAAACAAGACCAGCAAAGCCGCCCGAATGTGCCGACAAATCCCGATAGGAGCTGCACATATCTCGTTCTTAGGGCACACCGGATGAGCAGTCCGTACAACTAAAACCAATCCTCGAG
This sequence comes from Aegilops tauschii subsp. strangulata, assembly GCF_002575655.3. NCBI lineage: Eukaryota > Viridiplantae > Streptophyta > Magnoliopsida > Poales > Poaceae > Aegilops > Aegilops tauschii. The sequence goes on from NC_053037.3 coordinate 449,392,624, forward strand.
TTTCCCCAAGGTGGCGCTGCAAAGGGCTCTAGTTTGGACCAGCACTCAGAGGAACACTGGCCCGGGGGTTTAAATAAAGATGACCCTCGGGCTCGCGAAAACCCGGGGGAAAAAGGCTTAGGCGGAAAATGGTAAAACCAAAGTTTGGCCTTGCTGGAGGTGTTTTATTCAAGGCGAACTGTCAAGGGGGTCCCATAAATCACCCGACCGTGTAAGGAACGCAAACTCAAGGAACATAATCCCGGTATAACAGTAACTAGGGCGGCAAGAGTGGAACAAAACACCAGGCATAAGGCCGAGCCTTCCACCCTTTACCAAAATATATAGATGCATTAATTTAATAAGAGATATTGTGATATCCCAACATATCCATGTTCCGACATGGAACAACTTCAACTTCACCTGCATCTAGCAACGCTATAAGAGGCGCTGAGCAAAAACGGTAACTTAGCCAAACAACGGTTTGCTAGGAAAGGATGGTTAGGGCTGACATGGCTAAAATGGGAGACATGATATAGCAAGTGATAGGTAGCGAGCATGGCAATAGAGCGAACAACTAGCATAGCAAAGATAGAAGTGATTTCGAGGGGTGGTCATCTTGCCCACCAAAAAGAAACACCATTGAGAAAAGGATTGTTGATCAGATAGATGATGCACCGGAACAATTGAAATATTTGAATGAGGTGACAACCTCGAATTAATTCAAACACAGACGAATCTCCTGAGATGTCTTCAACACTCCGGAATGAATAACTGACGAGAGGGGAACGAGCAACGGAACATATTTGAGCCAAGGAAAGAATATGGTTACTACCGAAAATTGGAATTGAAACCACCGGAGAAGAAAAGAGATGAAGAATGTCGAACGAGGCAAAAATTCACCGGTTGAAATAATTGACGGAAGACTGAAGAGGCTCCGCACGAATGAAATAGATGCTTGAATAGCAGCTCAGACTCCGGGAATAAAAGGGTGGGAGGTCGGTAAAACAACGGCAACTTGGAAGGGGAAATCGACGAATAGCTTTGAAGAGAAAAGCACCGGTTGAAATCATTGAGGAAAAAAAAGCAAAAACTTCGCATTTGTGAAGAAGATATTCCCAAGACAGCATTCAGAACAAGCTTTGGTTCTTATGAATATACTGTCGTGTCTTTCGGCCTTGTCAATGCTCCTCCGGTGTTCTCTCGGATGATGAATTTCATCTTCAACCCCTATACCAATGAATTCGTTCTGGTGTATCTCGATGATATCTTGGTCTTCTCCAAGAATAAGCAGGATCATCCCAAACATTTGCGATTGGTGCTCGACAAGCTCAGAGAGTATCAATTCTATGCGAAGTTCTCCAAATGTGAGTTTTGGCTCGATGAAGTTCTTTTCCTTGGTCACATCATCTCTGCCAAGGGAATCGCTGTTAACCCCGAGAAGGTGTCCGCAGTTGTGGATTGGGAACCTCCTCAAAATGTCAAGCAGCTTCGAAGTTTTCTTGGTCTTGCAAGCTATTGCCGAAGATTCGTTGAGAATTTCTACAAGATTGCAAAGCCTCTTTCCAACCTCCTACAGAAGCATGTGAAATATGTCTGGTCTCCTGAGTGTGACGTTGCTTTCAACACTCTCAAAGAGAAACTAGTCACAGCTCCTGTCTTGACTCCTCCTGATGAGTCCAAGCCGTATGAAGTTTTCTGTGATGCTTCTCTCCAAGGTCTCGGTGCTGTATTAATGCAAGAGAAGAAAGTTGTGGCCTATACCTCTCGGCAGTTGAAGCCCAACGAGAAGAACTACCCCACTCACGATCTTGAGTTGGCGGCAGTTGTCCATGCGTTGATTACGTGGAGACATCTCTTGTTGGGAAGACAAGTGGACATTTTCACTGATCACAAGAGTCTCAAGTATATCTTCACTCAGCCCAACCTCAACCTCAGGCAGACTCGATGGGTCGAAATGATTCAAGAGTACAATCCGAGTATCGAATATACTCCAGGCAAAGCAAATGTCATTGTAGATGCTTTAAGCAGGAAGGCTTATTGCAACAGCTTAATTCTCAAGCCTTTCCAACCGGATCTTTGTGAAGCTTTCCGCAAGCTGAATCTCCAAGTTGTTCCTCAAGGCTTTCTTGCCAACCTCATAGTATCTCCTACTTTGGAAGATCAAATTCGTGAGGCACAACTCCTTGATGCCATGGTGAAGAAGGTGAAACGTGCTATCGACAAGGGTCTTTCCAAATACAAGTTCTATCACATTGATGACAGAGACACTTTGTTCTTCGAGGACCGGATTGTGGTTCCTAAAGGTGATCTAAGGAAAGTCATAATGAACGAGGCGCACAATTCTCTCCTATCCATTCATCCTAGAAGTACGAAGATGTATCATGACCTCAAGCAATCGTATTGGTGGACTCGAATGAAGCGAGAAATTGCTCAATTCGTGAATGAATGTGATGTCTGTCGAAGAGTGAAAGCAGAACACCAACGACCAGCTGGTCTCCTCCAACCTCTTGCTATCCCAGAATGGAAGTTTGATCATATCGAAATGGACTTCGTGACTGGATTTCCAAAGTCCAAGCGCGGAAATGATGCTATCTTCGTTGTCATCGACAAGCTCTCTAAAGTGGCTCATTTCCTTCCAATCAAAGAATCCATCACAGCAGCTCAGCTGGCAGAGCTCTACACCTCCAGAATTGTCTCCTTGCACGACATTCCACAATTGATTTCTTCAGATCGTGGAAGCATCTTCACCTCTAAGTTCTGGGACTCCTTCTAGAAGGCCATGGGCACTCACATTCGCTTCAGCACAGCTTTCCATCCTCAAACTAGTGGCCAAGTCGAGCGAGTCAATCAAATTCTTGAAGATATGCTCAGGGCTTGTGTCATTTCCTTTGGCATGAAATGGGAAGATTGTCTACCTTATGCTGAATTCTCCTACAACAACAGCTTCCAAGCGAGTTCGGGCAAGGCCCCATTCGAGATTCTCTATGGCAGAAAGTGCCGTACTCCTCTCAATTGGTCAGAGACTGGTGAACGTCAACTTCTTGGCAATGACTTAATCACTGAAGCTGAAGAAATGTGTAAAGTCATCCGTGATAATCTCAAAGCCGCGCAATCGCGCCAGAAGATCTACTATGATAGTAAGCATCGTGATTTGGCTTTCGAGATCGGAGACCATGTCTACCTCCGCGTCTCTCCAATGAAAGGCACTCGTCGCTTCGGTATCAAAGGGAAGCTTGCCCCTAGATACGTGGGTCCTTTCAAGATCCTTGGTAGAAGAGGCGACCTCGCCTATCAACTTGAGCTTCCTTCCAACTTCGCGAACGTGCATGATGTGTTCCACGTGTCACAGCTCCGCAAGTGCTTCAAGACGCCTGAGCGCACTATCGACTTCGAAGAGATTGACCTCCAAGAAGATTTGTCTTATCATGAGCACCCAGTTGCTATTCTTGAAGAAACTGAGCGCAAGACTCGCAACAAGTCTATCAAATTTCTGAAAGTGAAGTGGTCGCACCATTCCGACCGGGAAGCCACCTGGGAACACGAGGACCATCTCCGTTCTGAATATCCGGAGTTCTTTCAGTCCTAGATCTCGGGACGAGATCCTCTCGTAGTGGTGGAGTGTTGTAACACCCCGCATGTAACTTGCCATATTTGTAACTCCGACTCTTGCCATTTTCGGCTATGTGTTATGTTTTTCCCTCCGTTGTCGGGTTTTGTCTTTCGTTTTGTATTTTTTCATGTCATGCATTTTCATATCATGTCATCATGTGCATTGCATTTGCATACGTGTTCGTCTCATGCATCCGAGCATTTTCCCCGTTGTCCGTTTTTCAATCCGGCGCTCCTATCTCCTCCGGTGCACCCCTCTAGTTTTCTTTCGTGTGCGTGTGTCAAACTTTCTCAGAATGGACCGAGGCTTGTCAAGTGGCCTTATTATACCACCCGGAGTCTACCGGTCAAGTTTCGTTCCATTTGGAGGTCGTTTGATACTCCAACGGTTAACCAGGCATCCGCAAAGTCCATTTGAGTGTCCAGCAAAAACCCCCTCTAAAACCAGCCCAAAACCCACCAAAACAGTTGCAGGTGTCGACGATGCCAGTGCAGTTGATGGCATCGATCTCAAGTGGGAGTTCGACGAGGAACGTGGTCGTTACTATGTGTCTTTTCCTGATGATCAGTAGTGGAGCCCAGTTGGGATGATCGGGGATCTAGAATTTGGGGTTATCTTATTTTCATCTGGATTTTGACCGTAGTCGGTCTATATGCTTGTATTTTGGATGATGTATGAATAATATTTATGTATTGTGTGAAGTGGCGATTGTAAGCCAACTCTTTATCCCATTCTTGTTCATTACATGGGATTGTGTGAAGATGACCCTTCTTGCGACAAAACCACTATGCGGTTATGCCTCTAAGTCGTGCCTCGACACGTGGGAGATATAGCCACATCGTGGGCGTTACAAATATAACCAGAAACAATGTCTCCAATGCTCAAGTTAGCATAGTCAGTGATATCCAGTCTGGCCTTGCGGCGCTCCAGCGGTTCTTCTTTAGCAGACCATCTGGCCAGCACAATGGGTCTTCCCGGCTCAACATGTTCGGTCCGGGTAATCACCACATCCGGGTCATCGGCCGGTTGAGCTGAGCTGGGGATCTCCGGGTTGTCAGAACCCTCCTTGGCTTGTTGTTCAGTTGGAGCGGTGGTTTCTGGAGCTGGTGTAGACGGCGGCTCAGAAGCAGAGGCGTTGGGTTCAGCCAAGACCGGTTCTTCGACCGGGTGACTCTTCTTTGCCATCTTGCTGAGCTTTGCTTGTGCGCTGAAAGTCAAAAGATTAGTGCAAAAACATGAGTAAGATAAGCACAAAATAAGATGATCATCATTACCCGGGTGCAGTCTTGAAAGCCGGCAAGTTAGATTGCATGGAGTCACCGGAGGAAGGTGAAGTTTCCTGATAGTTTGAATCAGAAGAGTTGAGTGGTTGACGAGTGATGCCCGCCAAAGGATGAAAAGGATATAAGTTGGAGATAACCTCGGTCCGGCGCTTCCTTGATGCTTCAGGTAAGCCGGAGGAGAGATTTGCATCCTTGTTGGCACGGGTTTGCCTCCGGCTCTCATGAATCTGTTGCTTCAAAAGAAATTGAGGATCTTGATAAGCTAAAGGATGGGAAAATCTTACTTTCCGGGTTACTCTTTGGACTTTCAGCCTTCGCAAGGGCTCCGAGTCGGAGGAAAGTATAGTTACCTCTTCAATCAGCGGGTTACTCGCTCCGGTGTCCTCCTGCTGATAATCAGTGTCAATAAGGTGGTTAAGAACAAACAAAGAAAAGAGCATAAGAATGAAGGGTTACCTCTGACTCGGAGGTGTCATCCAGCTGAAGCAGGTCTGAGGCGCTAGGCTTACTCCCCTTCTTGCGGGGAGCGGCTCTCCTGGCGGCTTTCTTAGCCTTCCTGGCTTTTTTAGCCGCCTCATGATCGTACTTGACCTTCCAGAACTTATCATTAGCCTGAAAAATACAACAAAGATTTCTGGAGGTTAAGATGAAAATTGTTAAAATGAAAAGTAAGGTGCTCAGATCAGTAGCTTACCGCCGGAGCTGGGTTAGCTTTGCAGAAGGGACTTAAGCCTGTCCTCCCGCAGTCTGCTAAGCTCTCATTCAGAAGGGACTTGGTCATGTCGTCAACGACATCCTCAGGTAAGTCATTGGGGCTGTGCCGCAGAGGATCATCCTTCCGGCCCGTGTAATCACACATTAAGCCGGGGCGGCGGCTCAAGGGAATCACCCGCCAGGCAATCCAGACCCGGACCAGATCAACGCCGTTAAGACCATTTCGCAGAAGAGCTTTTATCTTGTTGATGGTAGGGATAAGCGGTTGACGCTCAGCTTGAGATAATTTGTAACGTTGGACCTCACCCAGTTGCACGTAATGGGTGCCTTGGGAGCCTTGGGCGGCATTGGGAAAGATGAAAGCCTATGACAAAAGGAAATGTCCGGTTCAAATATAAGCCGGAGGAAGATTCCAGTTCAGTATTCAAGATGGCGGCTTATGAAGGGGCCTAATGATATATGGCTAATTGTGTCGGGTTATCTAAGCCGCTGTGGACATCATGAGTAATTCAAGTTGTTTAAAACTCTATCATAAATGAGCCGGAAATTTCAGAGCTAACGGATGCAATTTTTGACTAAGTGTGGCACAAACAGTTTTCACAGATCGCAGTAATTATTTTGGATCAAACGGTCGTCTAGAAAGGAAAAAATTTCTAGACCTAAAAACTGGCACAAAGAAGTTCATCAGTTCTAATGAGGTCTTTTTGCAAGCAAGAGGGATCTGCTTGTATTGGAAATGGGTGCGAAACCACTACCGCAGGAGTTCTATCCTACTTTCCGGATCAAAAGAGGTCGCTGGGCCGGAACTGTGAAGAACTTGAGATGAACTACGAAGAACAGGGGAAGAACTACAGAACCCTAATGCGAATCTACTGTAGGGAGGGGCAAGGACATACTGGCGCTGATGAGATGCGGAGGTCGCCGCCGTTTCTCTGGACCAGTTCAGGGTGATGCAGCGGCCGAGGTTGAGGAAGACAAGGGGCGCGGCGGCGGCGGCGGAGCTCGAGCTCTCGGGCGCCAGAGGAGGAAGACGATGGAGGAGAGGAGTGAATGAAGGGTTGTGGGCCGGGCCTATTTATAAGGGTGGCCGGTAAATGGGCGCGAGAAACGAGGAGGCCGAAGACATGATTATCTTGCCGCAGAAACGCCTCGATTTTCGGGATGGTCATTAAGAGATAAGATCCGTTGGGATATGACAGAATAAAAAATGAATTTAATGGAAGATGACGTCATGGCGGGTTACCAGGAATCCAGAAGATGACGTCACGGCGGGTTATAGCCTTCGCACAAGCAGAAGCCGGAAGATTTTCTCTTAAAGGGATTGAAGATTGACATGAACCGGTTCAAATCAATCTGGGGCCTAATGTTGAGGATATAACCATTAGAGTCACCCGCCCAGGAGGGGCTGGGTTGCTCATACAGATCATCACGTGAAGCCCAGTACCAAGGTTGAGGATGGCGGATCAATAATGGGCTTAAGACCCGGAGGCGGCTTAAGGCCCGTAGTGATAAACCGCCGTTATAGCAAGACTTGTAATGTAAGGCAAGAGTAGTTAAGAGTCCGAGCCGGATACTGTTATAAGCCGGCCGGGACTCTGAGAGCCGCTGGGCGTCAACCTCTCTATATAAAGGGACGACCCGGCGGCGGTTCAGGACGAGAGACAACAGATCGACAGCCAGGCCTAGCGATTAAGCTCCCTGGTCATCGAAACCCTAAGTAAATACCGCCTCAACTGGACGTAGGCTTTTACCTTCATCGTAAGGGGCCGAACCAGTATAACCCTCGTGTTCCTTGTCCCGCTTAACCCCTTTAAGCTTCCTAGCTGCGATGGCTCCATGAATAAGTCCTTGCACGAGGACGTCTGCCGTGACAATTCCACGACAAAAACCCTAAGCTTGGGGATGCTAGTTTTGCTAGGTCCACTATCTGTTGCAATGATCATGATTGGGGTGATTCTTCTTACGATCTTGAAAATTTACTTACTCCCCATGATGAATATGAGATTGATAATAATGTTTGCAATAATATTGAAAGTGGGTTTGGAAGAGTGTCAACTTTAGATCCCACATATTTGGAAAATGTTCAATCTGATGAATTTTTTGATAAAAGTGGGTTTGGAGAGGTCACGACTTTAGTTAATGTTGATCCCACTATTTTGGAAGAGTGTCAACTTTGCATGCATGTGGATCATGTTGAAAATATTTTATGTGATAGCTATTTTGTTAAATTTTCTTATGATCCCACATGTAATTATTATGAGAGAGGAAAATATGGTTGTAAAAATTTTCATGTTGCTAAATTACCTCTGGTTATGTTGAGATTGTTATTGTTTCTTTCCTCTTCCTTGCATATGCTAGTTTTTGCTTGCTATGATAATTTGTTTGCCTATAAGATGCCTATTCATAGGAATTATGTTAGACTTAGATGTGTTTTTCATATGCTTTATGATGCTCTCTTTGTGCTTCAATTCTTGTCTTTCATGTGAGCATCATCGAAATTATCAATGCCTAGCTAGGGGCGTTAAACGATAGCGCTTGTTGGGAGGCAACCCAATTTTATTTTAGTTTTTTTATTTTTGCTTCTGATTAGGAATAAATATTTGATATAGCCTCTGGTTAGATGTTTTTTTTATGTTTTAATTAGTGTTTGTGCCAAGTTAAACTTATAGGATCTTCTTGGATGATAGTTATTTGATTTTGCTGTAAATTCCAGAAACTTTCTGTTCACGAAACAATTTGTTAAAAATCACCAGAACGTGATAAAATATTGATTCCAATTGCTTCTGATCAATATACAAATTGTCTAGGTAGTCCTATTTTGGCTGAATTTTTGGAGTTCCAGAAGTTTGCGGTAGTCACAGATTACTACAGACTGTTCTGTTTTGACAGATTCTGTTTTTCGTGTGTTGTTTGCTTATTTTGATGAATCTATGGCTAGTAAAATAGTTTATAAACCATATAGAAGTTGGAATACAGTAGTTTTAACACCAATATAAATAAAGAATGAGTTCATTAAAGTACCTTGAAGTGGTCTTTTGTTTTCTTTCGCTAACGGAGCTTACGAGATTTTCTGTTAAGTTTTGTGTTGTGAAGTTTTCAAGTTTTGGGTAAAAGATTTGATGGATTATGGAACAAGGAGTGGCAAGAGCCTAAGCTTGGGGATTCCCATGGCACCCCAAGATAATCTAAGGACACCTAAAAGCCAAAGCTTGGGGATGCCCCGGAAGGCATCCCCTCTTTCGTCCACTTCCAACGGTAACTTTACTTGGAGCTATATTTTTATTAGCCACATGATATGTGTTTTGCTTGGAGCGTCTTGTATTATTTGAGTCTTTATTTGTTAGTTTACCACAATAATCCTTGCTGTACACACCTTTTGAGAGAGACACACCTGATTCGGAAATTATTAGAATACTGTATGTGCTTCACTTATATCTTTTGAGTTATATAGTTTTTGCTCTAGTGCTTCACTTATATCTTTTAGTGCACGGTGGTGGATTTGTTTTATAGAAACTATTGTTCTCTCATGCTTCACTTAGATTATTTTGAGAGTCCTACAAAACAGCATGGTAGTTTTCTTTAACAATAATAGGCATTCAAGATTAGTAAAGAAAAAAGAAAATTCTTAAGAGTGTGTTGAATACTATGAGAAGTTTGATGCTTGATAATTGTTTTGAGATATGAAGATGGTGATATTAGAGTCATGCTAGTTGAGTAGTTCTGAATTTGAGAAATACATGTGTTAAAGTTTGTGATTCCCATAGCATGCATGTATGGTGAACCATTATGTGATGAAGTCGGAGCATGATTTATTTATTGATTGTCCTCCTTATGAGTGGCGGTCGGGGACGAGCGATGGTCTTTTCCTACCAATCTATCCCCCTAGGAGCATGCGCGTAATACTTTGCTTTGATAACTTGTAGATTTTTGCAATAAGTATATGAGTTCTTTATGACTAATGTTGAGTCCATGGATTATACACACTTTTCTTCCTTCCACCATTGCTAGCCTCTCTAATACCGCGCACTTTTCGCCGGTATCATACACCCACCATATACCTTCCTCAAAATAGCCACCATACCTACCTATCACGGCATTTCCATAGCCATTCCGAGATATATTGCCATGCAACTTACCACCGTTCCATTTACTATGACACGCTCCATCATTGTCATATTGCTTCACATGATCATGTAGTTGACATTGTATTTGTGGCAAAGCCACCGTTCATAATTCTTTCATACATGTCACTCTTGATTCATTGCATAGCCCGGTACACCGCCGGAGGCATTCACATAGAGTCATATTTTGTTCTAAGTATTGAGTTGTAAGAAAATAAAAGTGTGATGATCATCATTTTTAGAGCATTGTCCCAACTGAGGAAAGGATGGAGACTATGATTCCCCCACAAGTAAGGATGAGACTCCGGACGAAAAAAAGAGGCCATAAAAAAGGCCCAAATAAAAAAATGAATGAGAGAAAAAGAGAGAAGGGACAATGTTACTATCCTTTTACCACACTTGTGCTTCAAAGTAGCACCATGATCTTCATGATAAAGAGTCTCCTATGATATCACTTTCATATACTAGTGGGAATTTTTCATTATAGAACTTGGCTTGTATATTCCAATGATGGGCTTCCTCAAAATGCCCTAGGTCTTCGTGAGCAAGCGAGTTGGATGCACACCCACTTAGTTTCTTTTGTTGAGCTTTCATATACTTATAGCTCTAGTGCATCCGTTGCATGGCAATCCCTACTCACTCACATTGATATCTATTGATGGGCATCTCCATAGGCCGTTGATACGCCTAGTTGATGTGCGACTATCTTCTCCTTTTTGTCTTCTCCACAACCACCATTCTACTCCACATATAGTGCTATGTCCATGGCTCACACTCATGTATTGCGTGAAGATTGAAAAAGTTTGAGAACGTCAAAAGTATGAAACAATTGCTTGGCTTGTCATCGGGGTTGTGCATGATTTAAATATTTTGTGTGGTGAAGATAGAGCATAGGCAGACTATATGATTTTGTAGGGATAACTTTCTTTGGCCATGTTATTTTGAGAAGACATAATTGCTTAGTTAGTATGCTTGAAGTATTATTATTTTTATGTCAATATTAAACTTTTGTCTTGAATCTTTCGGATCTGAATATTCATACGACAATTAAGAATAATTACATTGAAATTATGCCAAGTAGCATTCCACATCAAAAATTCTGTTTTTATCATTTACCTACTCGAGGATGAGCAGGAATTAAGCTTGGGGATGCTTGATACGTCTCCAACGTATCTATAATTTTTGATTGTTCCATGCTATATTATATTCTGTTTTGGACATTATTGGGCTTTATTATACACTTTTATATTATTTTTGGGACTAACCTATTAACCGGAGGCCCAGCCCAGAATTGATGTTTTTGCCTATTTCAGAGTTTCGCAGAAAAAGTATATCAAACGGAGTCCAAACGGAATGAAACCTTCGGGAACGTGATTTTCGGAATGAACATGATCTAGAGGACTTGGACCCTACGTCAAGACATCAACCAGGAGGGCACGAGGTAGGGGGCGCGCCTACCCCCCTAGGGCGCGCCCTCCACCCTTGTGGGCCCCCTGTTGCTCCACTGACGTACTCCTTCCTCCTATATATACCTATGTACCCCCAAACTACCATATACGGAGCCAAAAACCTAATTCCACCTCCGCAACCTTCTGTACCCGTGAGATTCCATCTTGGGGCCTGTTCCGGAGCTCCGCCGGAGGGGGCGTCGATCACGGAGGGCTTCTACATCAACACCATAGCCTCTTCGATGATGTGTGAGTAGTTTACCTTAGACCTTCGGGTCCATAATTATTAGCTAGATGGCTTCTTCTCTCTTTTTGGATCTCAATACAATGTTCTGCCCCTCTCTCGTGGAGATCTATTAGATGTAATCTTCTTTTGCGGTGTGTTTGTTGAGACCGATGAATTGTGGGTTTATGATCAAGTTTATTTATGAACATTATTTGAATCTCTTCTGAATTCTTTTATGTATGATTGGTTATCTTTGCAAGTCTCTTCGAATTATCAGTTTGGTTTGGCCTACTTGATTGATCTTTCTTGCAATGGGAGAAGTGCTTAGCTTTGGGTTCAATCTTGCGGTGTCCTTTCCCAGTGACAGTAGGGGCAGCAAGCCACGTATTGTATTGTTGCCATCGAGGATAACAAGATGGGGTTTATATCATATTGCATGAGTTTATCCCTCTACATCATGTCATCTTGCTTAAAGCGTTACTCTTTTCTTAAGAACTTAATACTCTAGATGCATGCTGGATAGCGGTCGATGTGTGGAGTAATAGTAGTAGATGCAGGCAGGAGTCGGTCTACTTGTCTCGGACGTGATGCCTATATACATGATCATACCTAGATATTCTCATAACTATGCTCAATTCTGTCAATTGCCCAACAGTAATTTGTTCACCCACCGTAATACTTATGCTTTTGAGAGAAGCCACTAGTGAAACCTATGGCCCCCGGGTCTATTTTCCATCATATTAATCTTCCAACACTTAGCTATTTTTATTGCTTTTTATTTTACTTTGCATCTTTATCATAAAAATACCAAAAATATTATCTTATCATATCTATCAGATCTCACTCTCGTAAGTGACCGTGTAGGGATTGACAACCCCTTATCGCGTTGGTTGCGAGGATTTATTTGTTTGTGTAGGTGTGAGGGACTCGTGCGTGGCCTCCTACTCGATTGATACCTTGGTTCTCAAAAACTGAGGGAAATACTTACGCTACTTTGCTACATCACCCTTTCCTCTTCAAGGGAAAACCAACGCAGTGCTCAAGAGGTAGCACGCGTCAACTTAGTAGGCCCACACGTTAGCCTCCGAAATGGTGCGCCCAAGATGTTAGGGGGAGGAATCATTTTTTGGGCGGCGGAAGCAAGAATATCCGAGATTGAAGAAGAAGCACGACATCCGTTGGATGGCCACTGCTGCTAGAACCGTGTGTTGACTATAAGTTGACAAAGCCTTGCATACGCGTCAACTTACTATTTTTATGGGACGCGTCAACTTAGTAGGCCCACAAGTGTGTGGCAGAGAACTTATAGCCCATTTGCGATTTGTAAGAATGTACAACCCATTTTTGAATTCTAATGGAATTTACTACAACCCATTTACAGTTTGTTAAAAGTATAGACCATTTTCTAGCTAGGACAACGATTAATAATTTCAACCAATCGTTCGAAATAGAATTGAATAAAATTTCCCACATTTTGATGGGATCCAAAATATTTTTATCCCAAAATTTCTAGTTAGATTAAATACAATTTCAATATAAATTTGTATTGCGTAAAAATCCAATGAAACATTGCGCGCGCAACAATTAATAAAATTAAAAAATTTAAAATCCAAAAATAATATTTTATAAACTAATTATGTGTTTGGTGTATTTTCTATAGTTACTGCTAGTTTTTATTATTTCTTAAAGCCAATTTTCTTGTTAAGCCTAATGCATCCCTCCTTGGAAAGATTTGCAGCTGGGGCGGAGAATAACAAGCTGACCTTGCCTGGGTATTCCTCAAAAAAAGTATAGCTCGGCTAGCCATTTTCAGCTTGAAAAAAATTAATATCTGGGCTGGATATCTGGCCTGGGCTAGACGGGCCATAGCACGCCCTGTTAATACCCTGCTCTCCTCTGAACAACAACGAAAACATCGCTCAAGAAAAATTCTGCAATGCTCACCCCTCAAAAACACAAATACTGCTCGAGCTGCTTGGTCGCAGCTGTCGGCCGCTCCTTGTGCAATTCTCTCGTTTATTGACTACATAGGTTGACAATGGTGTGGGACTGTGATGTTAGGAAACCATGAGGAAGCAAAAAAATTATAGTTGTATATAATAAGGAGGCACTTGCGTACGTGCAGCTATGGTCCTGGTGGGTCCCCACTGTCATCCTCTCCAAGTAAAGTCATCTCCTCATTCCTCATGTCTGTTGACCATCTTGACAACACGAGACGGCGGCGCCACAGCGAATGCAACAACCAGAAGGACGACGGAGAGGGCCTCGCGGGCCCTATGGATGGTCTGATACAGCGCCGGCTGCTCATTCGGGAAGCCAGGATCACAGGGCCACATGTCCGCGACGGCATTGTCGTTCGCTTGTTCACTGCTGCTCGTTGAGGAGACAGAGGTTGCAGCATAGGTCCTCCTGCGCTGGTAGCTCTTCAGCCATTAGGGCGTCAAAGTGCGGCCGCACCTGCTCTATGGTGAACATGGCATGAACCGGCTTGGACAGTGGCGCCGGCTCCTGGTCGGCAGCTACGTCCATTGTCTGGTTGTCGACGCTCAGCTCAGCGAGCTCACTGGCGAGCCAACATATCCGGCTGCTGGACTGACCCACTGCCAAGCACGAGTCTGACTGCCCTGGCCACCTAGACCGCCTCCCTCGTCCGCGCGCGCTTTCCGCCCGAAACAGTCAGCGCCGCCCGCCCCGCTTCGCGGTGCAGGCGATTGCTCCGCCTTCAAACGACACAAGTGCCATCCGTCTCTCTGCCATCCACATTAATGATACGCGGTTGCCGAGGCGGCTACTCCGGCGCCACACGTCCGTCCCTCCGCCGCCCACCACTGCTATATAAACTGCTGCGCCGGCCATAGCCGCAGTCATCCGCCTCCGTTCCCTTTCTCCTGTCCACACCACTACTGCCCACCATGGCTTCCTCGCGCTCCAGCACTCTTCGGGACGGGCGGACGACGGACCACAAGGAGATGGCAGCCATTGCTGCCGACTGGCTGGCCGAGAGGCAGCCGGAGGACGACGACGTCCCAATGGATAACATGGTAGTCGATGATCTGGCGCCAACCCACTCCTCCACGCCATCCTCGCCGGTGCATTGCACCATGACCATCGGTGAGGCCCGTGCCCGATACATGGACACGGTGAGGCAGAAGCGTCAGGAGCAGTTCCGGGAGGCGCATGCCGACGCCGCCTACAACCACCATCTCCTCCAGGAGCACCTGCAGGCGGAGGAGCAAATCGCCGCGGAGCGGGCGGAACAGGAGGCGCTGCTCGACTCATACCGCTCCGACCGCGAGGGCCTCCTCGAGCGCTGGCGATACCGCATGCGGGTGGCGGAGGCTGCGGCCGCCTACAAAGAGGGCGATGAAGCGGGCGAGGCGCTGTTTGGCGAGACCGAGGACGAGGCAGAGGACAATGCCAGCTCCGACGAGTCCCCGCTCCGCTGGCGTGGACGAGGCCCTGCTCCGCCAAGGCCCCGTGGTGCCAACAACGAGGCAGAGGACACCGCCGGCTCCGCCGAGGCCCCACCCCGCCGGCACTGAGGTGGAGGACCTCGCCGGCTTCGGCGAGGCCCTACTCCACCGAGGCCCCGCCCCTCCAACAATGAGACAGAGGACATCGCCAGCTCAGCCGAGGCCCCACCCTGCCAGCAATGAGGGTGAGGATTTCCCCCACTCCGCCGAGGCGCAACCCCGCCGACCAAAAGATAGAGGACATCGCTGGCTCTGTCGAGGCCCCGCCCCATTGCCAACGAGGCCGCGCCACATAGAATCGAGGAAGAGTAGAACACGGTAGGTCGCCGCCGCTCGGGTCCAAGTAAGGCCACCGCTGCTACCCTCCGGTTGAAGCCAAGCTAGGCGGGTTGACCATTAACGGCCGATTAGCTTCTTGGTGGCGAGGTGGAGCCGAAGAGCTATGTTGAAGAAGGACGCTGCTTCAGTTACTTAGCTGCTGGTGCAGTTGGGTCATTGACAGGTGGGCCCAATAGGCATCTGTGCCACATGTCAGTTATGCAACTATAGCTGCAGTTAAGTCACTGAAGCTCAGTCTGTTGGAGAATATGCTTCTGTTCGGCACAGCCGGACATAGGTGGGTAGATTCGGTTAATTAATTATTCCTCCATCGCACCCCTTTTTAGTTGAATAATGTATGAAATGTAATGAAATCCGGCATGTTTATATGAAATCCGACCGTGTATGAATGAATTTAGTTTGATTAGTTCGAATTCTTGTATCACTGGCATTGGATGAACATGCAAAACAATACGTACTAGGATTATTCCCAGGGTGATCACCTCGTTTGCAGCAGTTTCACATGTACTCCATCCGGTCCTTTTTAGTCTGCATACAAGTTTTGTCTGCAGTCAAAGTATCTTTACTTTGACCAATCTTTTAGAAAAAATTATGAACATTCACAATTTAAAATCAACTGACTTGAAAGAAATCTAATATGCGAAGTAAAAAGGAACAGAGGGATTACAAAGAGTTTGAGCTGCTTTTTAGCGTTCCTATACATTGCAATCAAACACACAGGCCTGGCAATTCATAGAGAACATTCAAAACAATCGATGATTATGCATCTCAGCGATTCACATGTCAGAGCCAATATTTACTTCACAACTAAACAATAAAGAAAAATCGATCGATGCTGCTCACAGCAAAGGGCATCCCATTCGAAAATATCAAACGCATGTCTTCTTGCTAACATCAATGAGCAAAATTTGACAAGGTTGTCCCGTTCCAAAATGTCAAATGCGTGTTGTTTTGTGTACATCAATGAGCAACCTTTGACAAGGTTTTCCCATTCCAAAATATCAAATGCCTACGATTGTGGAATGGGCAGGGTTTACCATCAGTTCGGACATTGACATGGAACCTCGTGCTAAATAAACCAGCTGTTCTTTTTGTGCAGTTCCACCAAAATCAACCAAATTCGTGCATAGCTTGTGTGATTTCTCCTATATATGTTACAACGCCTTGAACATGTCGGCACCTCCTTTCTTGTGGTGGAAATGAATGATTCAATGTATTCATGAACATTTTGTGCAGTTCCCATTGAAATCAAGCTGAGCACCCCTGTTTGCACAAATACAAAAAAAGTGATTACTATAAAGCAAACTGTACTATGAATTGACAGTTTAAACAGGTGATTGTTCGGCTAGGGAGTACCTCTGCGATGGTCACGATCAGGTGATCCGAGCTCGGACCGCAGACCGGGTGAAGCCGAAAGCTAGCGCTCTTATTGTTTTCAATCATGGTCGGCACACAACGGAACTCATGAGTACAAAAAATTTATTGCACAAGTCTCATAGTAACAATGAGCAACCGAAGAAAGGTATCGGTGGGGGTACTATTTTCTTCGAAGATGCTTCTTACACTTCGTCAGTAATATAGCATAAGTTCCCTGAGCGCTTTTTGTCTGTTACAGCCTTATGGCCTGATTGCCTGGTTATCGGAAACACCGTCGATATTCTCGACAGGTGGAGTACATAACACTTTTCGGCCCTTGACCGAAGAGGGAGAAGCCGACGGTCGGTTAAGACGCGTTTAAAGTTCGGGTGAACACAGATATGATATTAGTACTTCGGTACATACAATCATTATACATAAAATTCTTTTACCCAAGTCACTTGGGGGCTCTTAAATTAGTATGAGTTGTTTTATAATAAGTGTTCTTCTTAGTCGTTGCAAATTCTGTTTCTATCACTCCTTTTTTTGACGCCAGTGTGTGGTCAATAGCCGGGGAGCCTAATTTCTCTCTCAAAGTCGCTAGAGTTTAGTTTGCTAAAATGGCCTAACGAGAAGTACTCCACCATCGGGATAGGAGGTTGAAGTCATAGGCTGACCCGCTTTAAGACTTGAGATAGGATGTGTCATGTTAAAGCACAACAGAAGCACAATTTTTTTTCGAAGGCCAATTTTCGGATTGGCACCGAACACTTGATCTAGTTCGGACGTCAAGTTTTTACTAAAGTTTTTTGGTCTTCCAAGCCTATGGCACATTTAAACTATTTGTGTGTTTCCAGCATAAGTCTCACAGTGCAACGCCGGACACCTTTAGAGATTCTGCAAAAAAATCTCGAATATTGCTATATATGCATCGGTTTCGAATTGTGACTTCGGTCAATAGTTGGGTTGCCCGGCTCCTGTGCTTTCCTCCTACGTTCCGCTTTATTCGGCTAGGTGTGCAAAGGGAGAACCACTGCGATTGTGCTTCCACCTAACATGGTTAAAGCACCACAGTGGAGAAAGCCGAAAACTGACTGTCACAATAAGCACAAACTGGTCAGCGATCTGATGACTATGTTAAACTATAATATTGATAGAGGTCACCCCATGTTAAATGACGGGTCGTTCATAACATTGGCCGAAGTGTTTACGGTTTGACCTCGGCTGTCACCGAACACTAACTGGGGGCTCATAACTAGCTTCCCTAGTTTAAAGCTCCTATGACTAAGTGAAAGTTATAAAGCCCGCATATCTGACTGCCTCATTTCCGCTAACACAACCGCCTTCGGGCACTGAGACGTCGGCTAAGGGTTGTCATGTTATTACGGAAACACCCTGTGTAGCATCTACAAGGGGGTGGAAGCCGACGATGGGCCACTTTCAACTGATAAACGGTCGCAACGGAGTCAAAATGAACATATCATCGGAGTTTGTATTTAATATATGAGGGCTGCCTTCCGTAATCATCGTTATAAAGCCATAAATATGCATCAATCTGACTTAAGATTTTGGCCAGGGTGGGTTGTCTGGCTCCTGTGCTTACCCTACGTTCCCGATTGTTCGGCTAGGCGGTAAAGGGAGCACCTCTGTGATTGTTACTACCGGGTCATCCGGGTTAGTACCTCAGACTGGGTGAAGTTGAAAGCTAGCCATCTTAAAGGATATAATTGGTCGGCAACGACGGAAGTGAAAATTTAGGTTCGCTAAAGACCACATAGTTTGGGAACTTTCCCGAAACTAAATCCTCAATATTTTGCTCCCACATTGATCGGAGCTGAGGTTTCATGATCATGATCAGCATGACAACCCAAAGAAAGGAACCGATAGCGGGACTTTTTTCCTTGGAAGATGTTTCTTACATTAAAAAGTAATATAACATATCTCTCAGCGTACCTTTGTTTATAAAACCGTACGACCGGATTGCCTTGTTTGTCGTAAATCTTTGCTCTTATAAAGGCTTTATAAAATAGGACAAACACTCCCCGGCTGCTGGCCGAGGAGGTTGAAGCCGATGGTCGGTCAACAAAGTTTTGTACAATGCGGATCCGAGCATTAATGATGTAAAATACTTGGATACATAGGATCATAAAATGTGAGTAAAGTCGATTTATTGCAGCCCATCTTTTAAAGACCAAGGGGCACAATCTCTATGAGACAACCGAGCAACTTACATAAAGCTCTCCTAAATCCCAAGTGGCATTGATTTCCTATCTATTAAGCCCCTTGGGGCCAACCTTGGCAAGCCCAGCTTTCGCTGGCTCTAGCTCCTTTAAGGGATCTTTATTCTCTTTTTGAGAAGTTTGTGTTAAACACAACAAATTTTTCTGTCAAACGGATATCGATCCTTAATTTGTTCACCCATGCCCACATTAAGGCTCGGGGGCTACTGGGCTTTGCACTCATTATTTACTAATATTAAAGGGGCGCATCGATCCCCTGATCTGGTATTGCCACCTGACAAGTGTCTCGGGGGCTACTGCATTGGCAATCCAGTGCAGAAAATTTAAGTGCAATATAGTTTTCGAGGAGATTATGATCCTCAGGTTGGTCGGCCGCAACCAACCTGAGTCTCGAGGACTTTGCACACCGCTTTTTGTGTCCCGAAGTATTCTGCTGAGCTAGGAGTTGATCCTCAGGCCGATTTTGCGAATCAACCTGAGTCTCAGGGGATACTGGGACCAGCGGTCTTATGTCATCCTTCAGGTGCATCTCGGGCTTTAGACCGATACACACCTTGAGGGCTACTGGCTATGTATCTCGGCATAGAATAAATTGCACCAATCAAAAATATTGACAAAAAATCGGCCCGTAGTCGGGGTGGTGCACCACCTCGGAAGTAGTCCGGCATAAAGCTCGGGCACCAATGGCTGGCTCCATAGAGGGCATTTCCGGCATTAAGCTCGGCTAAACTCCTTCAGCTTTTTTGAACCAAGCTGATTTATGACACCTCGGATATAGTCCTGCGTTGGAGCGTGGATATAGTCCGGTGTTGGAGCTCGGATACAGTCCGGCGCTAGAGCTCGGATGAAGTCCGGCGTTGGAGCTCGGATACATTCCGGCGTTGGAGCTCGGAAGCGGTCTGGCGTTGGTGCTCGGCTGCAAAACATACCTCGAATACAGTCCGGCGTTGGAGCTCGGACGCAAGAGTACACTGCCGCCCGGGAACAACTTCAAACCCAAGGTGTGGCATAAAAATAACAAGGCATTGATAAAGGCTCCTCGGATACCCGACGTGTAAACTCTTCGAATTTACTTCAGCGATCCTCAAGATCGAAGATGAGAAGATTTGTTGAACCAGTTTTCAAGACCGACGACCGAAGATGAAGAACAGTTCGGAAGGATCGAGGAGCATCCCCAACTTGAAGACCGGTTCAGGGGGCTACTAACGGTGTCCTGTACTAGGGGGTACTCACTACATCTCCTCCCGACCAGGTGGATCGGGCCGAGGACCACCATGGCGGTTCACACATGGGCCACTTCGGGCAGCCCATGCCGCATACAAGGAGTATTCCACAAGACTTGGTGATCAAGACAAGGACTCCTGTCCAACAATGTATTCGGCTAGGACTCTTGTTATATTAGGCCTCTGGTACATTATATATGCCAAGGCTAGGCTACTGGATAGATCATTATGACATTAATTATCATACCCCTAGGGTTTAGACCAGAACATATGATCTCGGGGTAGATTAACTCTTGTAATCTTTATATTCATCAAGATCAATCAAGCAGGAAGTAGGGTATTACCTCCATTAAGAGGGCCCGAACCTGGGTAAACATCATGTCCCCTGTCTCTTGTTACCCATCGATCCATGACACACGGCTTGGGACCCCCTACCCGAGATCCGCCAGTTTTGACACCGACAACAGGCACCTGCATGGTCCATGTAGAGCACACTTTAAAAAAATGGAACTCACCGGAAAGAATCCTAGAACAACATTGTACTTGCGCATCATAGGAAAAAAGATGAAGATCTGTCAGTCCTTCTGCGCTGAAGTTAGTTTGGTCTTGTGGGGAGTAATGTAACCATCCTTCAACTGCTCCTTCTGATGAGAAGATAGACAGGGCTTCTTCATCCTGGCATAATCGGAACTAGTCACTTCACCTACTCAATATTCTTCTTCATAGGAGGATGATCCTGTTGTGCAAAGACAAGAGGACAACTAAATGCTAGCATTCCTGTTTGCTCGGAAAAAAGGAAAGAAAATATTTAAAACAGCAAAGATGAAGCACTTCTCAAGGACAATACCACTTTCTCATGACAGTATCTAAACAGTAGCACAACACCAATAGGGATGACAAAGCTCAATCATATGGATGAAATCCGTGGGCGAGTACCAACCTTTGTCAGGAGGCTTATTGTGTAGAGCATAGAGATCAAGCACTTCTCCGGAACCATCTGTTGTTATCTACTATGGTTGCCATGCTTACTATATACACCTCGATTAGTTTAATGTTTCCAACATCTTCTTGTGCAGTTCCACTAAAATATATGGTATCTTCAAAGAAGATCCCTGTTTGCGCAAGTAGAGATAATTACATATTACATTAAGAGTGGCATCAAATCAGTGGCAAAACAATTGCTCGTTCCATCCATAGCAATACATTAAGATGCAAAACTATATCATTACTTGTGTCATCACAGTTCCAGTGCTTCATTACAACATCGGGAGTTGATTTTTGTTTTTCTTCCGCTTGTTCTTCCCCTTCATCACCTGGTTCAATAACAGACAAGCTTCGCCTTCAATGTAAGATTTGGCATGTCAATTAGGGAGCACAAGTATAGCACTAAACAACAACATTAATTGTCTGATGAAAGTGGCAAAATACAGGCCAAAAGTTGTGCAATATCCTTATCTTACCTCAATGGGATATTACGGTGCACATACAGGTTGGAAGTCTTGTCTCCATTTGTGCAGTTCACTAAAATTAAGCAACATTACCGTACAAGTAGCACAACATATGAAAGCACACTGCACAATCATGTGAAAGAAGGCTAGTACTGACCTCTCATGACGCGATATTGAAACAACTCACAAGAAGAAGATCTAAACCAAATTAGCCAACACGGATAGGAAGTAAGATCTCCTCTTGTGCAGTTCCACTAAATCAAGCAACGTTGTCGGTGTGACATTTTGGTTGAACTGCACAAAACACTTAAAGCAAAAGTGTTTAGTGCAGTGCAACAAAAGGTCACAATAGAAACGAGGTGAAGTAGATAACACTGTTTACACAGAGGTGCAAAGGAAACAACAAGTGGTCAATAACGGTGGACAACACAGAAGCCAACAAAAAGAAGCATTTAACTTATCTATATGGGAAATAAAGCAAGACAGTAGCATTTCTCAAACGGTGGCATTGATTCATATTAACAAAGAGATTATATTAACAATAAAATTTGTTAAACATGTAATTTGCTTTTAACTGTGGCATTGCATCAATTTTCCAGCGGCATTATTAGAGGGAGTTTGTTTATAGGGACTTTTTGGTGTAGGGACTAAAAAAAGTCCATTTCAGTCCCATCTAAACCAAACAGGAGGGACTTTTAGGGATTAAAAGTGGGCATTTGGGTCTAAAGAAAGAAGACCCCAGGGAGAGTCTCACTACAAGAAATATGTCAACTTGTGACCTTGACTATTGGTCATTGAAAGGTCATTGTTTTTCATTTGCGACCTTTTTGTGACCAAAAACAGAAGGTCAAAAGCTGGAAGTCGTAAACTGAAAATAACGACCTTCTCTGTGAGAAGGTCGTGGAATTCGACGACCAAAACAAAAGGTCGTTGATTCCATGACCTTCTGTTTTGGTCGCTAGCTCTCTGCTCAGGCCACGTCGGATCCGACGTGGCAATCTGACGTGGCAAAATTGCGACCAATTGAAAAGGTCAAAAAATAGAATCAGCCCGGTCCAATTGGGTGTTTATATGGGCCGAGCCCATTAATTCAACCAATTTAGTGTATTTTTTCTGTCAATTTTTGTTAGCTTCATAGGCCAAGCCCAACATCGCAGCCTTTTTATTTTTTGGGCCATGGCCATTTTGGCTGAGCAGTTCAATATTTCTTTTTTATCTCAAGAGTTTGTTTTTATATATGTATCATGGGTCCACTAGTCAGATGGATCCCAGTTATCATGTTCTCATAAGTGGGTCCAAGTTATCAGGTTCTAGCAAGTGGGTCCGACTTGTCAGGGTCATATTCCTCATTTCATTTTGACAGTAAATAAATAACCAATATTTAAATTGGCACTGAGAAAAAACACATATAATACTTCAAATAACAACAGCCAGATTCAGTATAGAGCCAGATTCTGTATGGAGCTCCTGCTCTACAAATAACACGCAATACAATGGTGCTCCTGCTCTACAAATAACTCTACAAGTGGAGTAACTAATTTACAAGCTCTACAAGCACTATATTCTTCAGGATGGAGCTCCTTCGTTAGCATTACAAACAGGCACATGCACCTGCTCCTGCTCATAGTCAGGACGCCCTGTTACATGAATCAGCAAAGAAGAATCAGAAAATTGGAGCAAATATATTATGAAGAGACCATTTAATAAAAAAGACAAGTTCTTCAGAATGATAACACAAATTCAACTAGTACAATGCTTTTAGAAGTCACAAAAAATAACGATTACTACATGCCAGATGATCATGAAGAGTATAAACACATCTTAAATCTTACTTGTAAAAACAGAATACATTAGTGCAGGGGAGTTCAGGCAGAAAACATACTGCCACAGTGTGCCCCTGGTTAGCCCGAATCAGCAGCTCACCATACTCCTCCAACAGACTGAACCTCTACTTGTTGTCTCGCCTGACCGCCTACACGTGAGAAGGCAAAAAAACATTTACTTGAAGCATCTTACAATTCACAACAAATTCGAGACTGACCCAATTAATTTTACAGCATATAGAGATTTTACAATCAAAGTTCATGGTGCTAGGATGCTAGCTATCAAGATGAAAACAAATGTAGCAGATACATTGTACAAACAAGAATTTTTTTACAACATCGCATTAACACTGCGTGTGCAATGATTTGGCTAACAAGTGTAAACAACAAGGAACACATACTGTAGCACAACTAAGAACAGCACGGTCCATCACAATAATGTAACCAGTCAAGGGCTGCTCTAAGCAAGCATAGTTGCACATGCAAAGTCAACTGTCTAGTTAAATGCTCTACAGGTCTTCTAAATTGCTCGACAGATAAAAATAGCGCAAAATACTTCATGAAAGCACAAAATCATTACATTGTACTAGTACTGAAACAGAAACAAGAACAAATCAAGCTTCGGCTCCCACGCAGATTGGGAATACAGCAATACAGTATCAAAAATAAACTACCAGAATACATAGAAATTCCATGCAGATGAGTATTTCCATAATACAGTTTCTTTTTTTGAAGAGTTGCATATCACAATAAAAATAGATACAATGTTTAATTGCCCGAGGACAGAACAGGTAAAGAAGACAGAACATACAAGGCATGCATACATTATTAACTAAAAGAGAGGATCGAACAATAAGGATGAGTTAACCCATATCGATAAATAATATCTATAGATGATTCCATACAATGTAGAACTGTTGTACTTGGCAATGCACACTAGGTACTGATGACTGGTTATATTGGTTCATTGTCATCAAATTAAAAAAGAACTACCCTGATCAAGCATACATAAGCATAAAAAAGGTCAAACAAGCTCATTGTGCATTTTCTTTTTAAATGTGATACACAATAAGCATAAGTAACCACTAGGAAAATAACTTGCTATCTACATGCCCTATTATCAGCAACAAGAACATTAGGTAAGGAATAACAGAATATTTCCAATGCAATCTGTCTCCATCCCCAGCACTGCGGCAACAGTCTCCAGCATCATTGCGCGGTAGCCATACCTCCTCTGCAACCCAATTTGAAGGGTCAGCTTCAGAACATGATAAACTTCCAAGTACAATACAGGAAACCAAGATGATAAACTGGTGCAAAAATCATGATAAACAGGTACCCCTCTCTGTCTGAACCGTTTTCTTGCACATATGCATGTGCTAATAATACACTAGCATTAAAGCTGAATATATGTCCATGTTTCCTAGGAAACAAAAATCTTGTACAAACTAGCATTGAAGCTATTCCCATAACAACTAGCAGCACCAGCTTATGAAACCACATATATATTCCCATCTAATTTATTCCAATGGATGTTAAATTAAGAGAAGTATTGCAAATGTCTGAAGCAATGTTATGCGCTATATCCATCTCATTATCTGAAGGCAGGCAAACTAAGATTTCACCCAACCTACAACAGTTGCTGCGACAACCAAACTACATAGTAGTTCTACCTGCAGTAGATGGAGGCAATTGTCTCACCTGCAGTAGCTGTCAGGAGCAAGTTGAGGACGGCCGGGGCAGGAGCAGCAGGATGCAGCTTGGGGACTTGGTCGGGTAACACAACTGGCAGCAGCAGCAGGTCCAACACGTCCTATACTAGAAGCAGCTCCCATGGCCTTGAATTCCTTTCCTTGACACAATACGAGCACACATCAATAGGAGATGATGAGAAGTTGTAGAAGAAGGAGTCCACGAGCATCAGCAGGCAATGGAGTGGAAGAAGATGAAATCGAGAGGCGGGGCGAACCTTGCTGCTGCTGCTGCCATTGTGTCCTTGAGCTCGACCTCGATGACCTTGACAATGTCTGCCTGGTCCCAGATGCTCAAGATCTTAGTGCGAGCCTCCTCAAGGAATGGCCACAATGCCTCCCTCAGGTTCGGGTCATACGAGAGAAGCGCACTGGCTTCTTTGGCAACCTTCATTGCGTGCAGATGCGCTGTCCGGCAAGGCTCGGCAATCAAGCTTATTGATCCATAGTGGATGTAACACCCCGCATGTAACTTGCCATATTTGTAACTCCGACTCTTGCCATTTTCGGCTATGTGTTATGATTTTCCCTCCGTTGTCGGGTTTTGTCTTTCGTTTTGTATTTTGTCATGTCATGCATTTTCATATCATGTCATCATGTGCATTGCATTTGCATACGTGTTCGTCTCATGCATCCGAGCATTTTTCCCGTTGTCCGTTTTGCAATCCGGCGCTCCTATCTCCTCCGGTGCTCCCCTCTAGTTTTCTTTCGTGTGCATGTGTCAAACTTTCTCGGAATGGACCGAGGCTTGTCAAGTGGCCTTAATATACCACCCGGAGACAACCGGTCAAGTTTCGTTCCATTCGGAGGTCGTTTGGTACTCCAACGGTTAACCGGGCATCCGCAAGTCCATTTGAGTGTCCAGCAAAACCCCCCTCTAAAACCAGCCCAAAACCCACCAAACTCTCTTCCATACTCTAGGTCGTTCGATCACGATCGTGTGGGCGAAAACCGCACCTCATTTGGAGCCTCCTAGCTCCCTCTACCTATTTATATGTGTGCATTCCGAAAAACGGAATCGCAGACGAAACCCTAGCTCCTCCCTCCGCGCCGCGCCGGACACGTCCGCCCGCACAGGCGGACGAATCGCAGCGCGCCACGTCGGCCGCCGTCCACGCCCCGCCGCCGGCCCGCAGGCCCATCGCCGGCCCCCGCGGCCCGCGCCTGCCCCGCCGCCACCGTCCGCCAACTTCCTCCTCGCGCCGCCGCCGACCGGCCGCCGCCGCCGTGCGCCGCCGCGTGCTCGCCGCCGTCCCCGCCGCCTGCCCGAATCCGGCGCCGCCCGGGCCCGCGCGCCCGCACCTCCGGCCCTCTCCTCCGCCGGAGCCTGAGGCCGCGGCCTCCCTCTCCTCCTCCGGTGCCTGCTCCGGCCGAGCCCAGCCCGAGCCGGCGAGCTCCTGTGGCGACGAAGCTCGATCCGATCTGGTAACAGACCCGTACGTTGACTTTTTCTCGCGACCCCCTCTTTTTTCTCAAGTCCCTAAATCTTATCAGTATGTGCCTCTGTTCCCGACGCGATAACTTCTTGGATGTAGCTCCGATTCGCGCGTGTAATATGTCAAATTGTTCGTCTCGTGATGCTCTTCATTTTGTTCAATTGCACCTTGTTCATTAGAGGTCATCTTGATGCCCAAAGCTTTGTTGGAAGAGGGCTAGTTGCTGTTATTCTCTGGTTCTTATCAGAACTTGGAGATTTGTCATTTTTGTATCATTTAATCTGTGCATCTTTTGAGCATGAGCTCTACATGTGTTTTGAAGTCTGCCATGCCATCTTTCTAGTGGTGTAGTCCATATATTTTTGTGATCTCTGTGGTGACTATCGCAAGCATGCAAAGTAGGCCCCGTAATATTTCTGATTTCAGGGACTGATTTCTCCAAGTCCTTGTCTGCTGTAATTTTGTTGCCATGTAAACTTGATGCTACAGGGAGATCCATGCATATTTTGGAGATGTTCAGTAAGGATGTTTTGTAGATATAGTTGTAATTGATCCATTCCTGCAATTGTTTGCAATTTTGGAGTACCATAGCATGACTCAATCTTGCTCTACTTTTGCTATAAAATATTTCTGGCAGATTCTTAACATTATATGCATTTTTGCCAAGCTTATTGTAGTTGATCCATACATGCTATGCAATTGTTCTTGCCATGGGTAGCTTCATAAAAATGCCATCTTGCTGTAGGTATACTTGGTTTGTCATGCATTGCTCTGTAGTGAGTGCATCAAGCTCACAAAGAGGCCTACATATTAATATTTCTGCCATGCTCTGTTTTCTGCTTAGTCTGAAACCTGATAACGAAACTTGCTATGTTTACATGCTTGCCATCATATCTTCTGGTCCTTTTTGTCTTATGGTCAGTGAGGGACTTTTGTCATGTGCATTTACTAGAACACTTCCATGCCTTGTGTTGCTATGTTAAGTTACTGTAGCATGTTGATTTTGTGCTCTGAACATTGCTACCTGATGCTGTTTACTGCCATGTCCAGTTTTTCACCAAGTCTGTGATCCTGTAATCTTTTGCTCTTTTGCCATGCTTGTTTGAGCTTGATATGTTGTGATCTAGCCGTAGCTCAGTGTTCATCTTTTGTCAAGCATCTCCTGTCGTTTACTTTCATGTGCTTTGTTGCTATGTTGGGCTGCTGTACCATTGTTACTTGTTGCATTTTAAGTGCTATCATGCTGTTAATCGCAGATTCGTGTCATTCTTGTTTTGCTTGCCATTTGCAAACCGTGCATCCGATTCCGGTGATCTTTATATCGATTTCGACCGAAATCATCTCATCTTTCCAGTGGCATACTTGGTTTGCCAAGTTACTGCCATGTTCATCATTTTCCTTCCGGAGCACGCATATGCATCGCATATCATATCTTGCATATCATACATGTTTTTGCATCATGTGGCTTGCGCATTTCTCGTTGTTGATTGTGGTTCCGCTTGTTTATGTTCTTGTCTTGGGTAGAGCCGGGATACGAGTTCGTGAACGAGGAACCTGTCGAGTACGCTTACGAGGATCAAGCTTTCGACAACTCTGAGAATCTTGCAGGCAAGATGACCACCCCTCGAAATCACTTCTATCTTTGCTATGCTAGTTGTTCGCTCTATTGCCATGCTCCGCTACCTATCACTTGCTATATCATGTCTCCCATTTTAGCCATGTCAGCCCTAACCATCTCTTCCTAGCAAACCGTTGCTTGGCTATGTTACCGCTTTTGCTCAGCCCCTCTTATAGCGTTGCTAGTTGCAGGTGAAGTTGAAGTTTGTTCCATGTCGGAACATGGATATGTTGGGATATCACAATATCTCTTATTTAATTAATGCATCTATATATATTTGGTAAAGGGTGGAAGGCTCGGCCTTATGCCTGGTGTTTTGTTCCACTCTTGCCGCCCTAGTTACTGTTATACCGGGATTATGTTCCTTGAGTTTGCGTTCCTTACGCGGTCGGGTGATTTATGGGACCCCCTTGACAGTTCGCCTTGAATAAAACTCCTCCAGCAAGGCCCAACCTTGGTTTTACCATTTGCCGCCTAAGCCTTTTTCCCCCGGGTTTTCGCGAGCCCGAGGGTCATCTTTATTTAAACCCCCGGGCCAGTGTTCCTCTGAGTGCTGGTCCAAACTAGAGCCACTTGCAGCGCCACCTTGGGGAAACTCGAGGATTGGTTTTAGCTATACGTAGTGTTCATCCGGTGTGCCCTGAGAACAAGATATGTGCAACTCCTATCGGGATTTGTCGGCACATTCGGGCGGCTTTGCTGGTCTTGTTTTACCATTGTCGAGATGTCTTGTAAACCGGGATTCCGAGACGGATCGGGTCTTTCCGGGAGAAGGTTTATCCTTCGTTGACCGTGAGAGCTTATGATGGGCTAAGTTGGGACACCCCTGCAGGGTATTATCTTTCGAAAGCCGTGCCCGCGGTTATGAGGCAGATGGGAATTTGTTAATGTCCGGTTGTAGATAGCTTGTCACTTGACCCAAGTAAAATACATCAACTGCGTGAGTAGCCGTGATGGTCTCTTCTCGGCGGAGTCCGGGAAGTGAACACGGTCTGTGTTATGTATGACGTAAGTAGGTGTTCAGGACCTCTTCTTGGTCATTGTTAGATGACGACCGTTCCGTTGCTTCTCTTCTCGCTCTCATTTGCGCAAGTTAGCCATCATACATGCTTTTGCCGCTGCAGCTCCACCTCTTTGCAGCATCCTTTCCTACAAGCTTAAATAGTCTTGATCTCGCGGATGTGAGATTGCTGAGTCCCCGTGACTCACAGATTCTACCAAAACAGTTGCAGGTGCCGATGATGCCAGTGCAGATGATGGCGTCGATCTCAAGTGGGAGTTCGACGAGGAACGCGGTCGTTACTATGTGTCTTTTCCTGATGATCAGTAGTGGTGCCCAGTTGAGACGATCGGGGATCTAGCATTTGGGGTTGTCTTATTTTCATCTGGATTTTGACCGTAGTCGGTCTATATGATTGTATTTTGGATGATGTATGAATGATATTTATGTATTGTGTGAAGTGGCGATTGTAAGCCAACTCTTTATCCCATTCTTGTTCATTACATGGGATTGTGTGAAGATGACCCTTCTTGCGACAAAACCACTATTTGGTTATGCCTCTAAGTCATGCCTCGACACGTGGGAGATATTACCGCATCGTGGGCGTTACAGTGGAAGACTGCAGCCTGTGTACATCACAAGTTGTGAGACATTTTCCCTCAAAGAAATAAAACATTGCAGTACAGAAACTTTCACACAAATTAACAGTTCAGTACAGAATCTGCAAAACGAATTGACACATAAGAATTGGAACACTTTCTTATAAGTTCTGCACGCGGAGCACAAATTTATAACAATAAAACAATCGAAACATCTAGCGCCACCAGATATGTGCTAGTTCTGGGTCACGAAATTATACTGTACATAGAAAGGAGCCCAAGCTCACCTGACATGCACAATTCTAAAATTACAGCAGTCTGACAGTACAAAACACCTAATAACATGCAAATATTTTCCATAAGTTTTACTAACCAGGACAAGAATTGATCTATCTATCACCAGCGGACACTCTAAATTATTGTGCATCACACGGATTCTTGAAGTATCATACTTGGCCGGCCAGCTCAGGTCGGCAGATGGATCCAAGAACCACAAAAATGATTTGTTTCATATAATGGCACTCCTAAGATTAGCTATTTTGTCTCCCCCCAATTTGATGCACGACAGTCAGTGAGGGTGCATCACATGATCAGATCCAGCAAAAGAACCAAGTGCCAACCAGAAGGCGCAACAACATCCGCCCAAGACGAGCACCGAAGGCGCCTTATTTGCCAAGGAATGTCTGGATTCCACGGAAGATTCAGCACCCGGGCGCACCTGAATTACACGAAACGAAAAGGACACCTTTATTAGGTGCAGGAATAGGACAAGGGAAAATCCCAGCCGCTGCCACCTAATGCGCACCGAATCGGCACAAGAAACCTAGCGCCGACGTCCAGATCCAAGAAACCGGGCGAAGATTCATTCCACCACGGTCGACGGGATTGAGCTGGTTCCCCCAACACACAGATCGAGAGGGGGGATTCATACTAGATCCGAAGGTCGACATCGGTGGGCTCGGTGGAGATGGCCGGCTGCCGGTGCGTGTCCTCGAGGTTGAGGAAGAACCTGCCGTCCTTGAGGCTATCCAGGAGACGGAGTGGCGCTTGAGGGCTCGGGAGTCGCCGGAGGTAGAGCAGCGCCGGAGATGGAGCCGACTGAAACCCTAGCCGCCACGGGGTAGGGTTTCGGGCTCCCCTGCCATGGCCGCGGGACCTGAGCTGCTGCTGGGTTGGATCTGCCGCGCGCCGGTGGTGGGGTAGCAGGTCGCTGGCGGGGCTGGTGGAGCGGAGGTCGCACCGGCCGATGGGATCGGGGGAGAGGAGGTCGCGGGAGGGAGGGGTTGGGGTCGGGGGTCGCGGGGCTGGTGGAGCGGAGGGAGGGAGAAAGAAAGGAGGCGGGGGGTGGATGGAAAATGTCCACGAGGACTAGGGCTTCGGCTTAGGTGGGCTTGGGGTGAGGACTGCCGCTGGATCCGCGAGCATCCGATGGTGTTCCATCCACGATCCGCGTGAAACGCCCACAGACCAATCCAAATTTAGCACACGGGTACAATGTCAGGACCATCTAAATTGGTCGTAGTTGACTAAAAAATTGGTCGTGGTTGATTAAAAATTCGTTTTTCATTTTTCAAGTGCCCAAAATAAGTTTTTTGTGAAGAACCTACAATATATTTGTTGTAAAATTGGACCAAATCAATTTTCTAAAATATTAGAATATATTCAATGTATAATTGATCAAATACTTGGGTGTCAAAAGTTTTAATTCACCTCTCATGAAAAAGACAAATTTCCGCCGATCCAGCTGGAAATGGGTCAAATTTGTACTGCAGCTGCCTCATAGTTTGCTCTTTATTTTTTCCAAAAATCATTTCTAGGTACATAAGTATCTATTTAATCAGAGAAACACCAAAAAAAATTCCAAGACTCAACCACTAGCTAGGAACGGTTATTCCTGCCATTTTGACCGCATTTTGAAACGGGCATAAAAAATTCAAAAAACTCAAAAAATTGGAAAACCTTCGCATTGTTTCATTATATGTGGCCAAGTTACCAGCAAAAACTATAAACTTGTAATACGGAAATTATTTTAAAAAAAGTGTTCTTAGAAACGAGCTATCAAGTGTGAAGATTCATGGCTTTCAAGCCAAATGATCAATCTTATGGCCACATTCATGACATAGTTTGTTCAAATGATCTCATATTGTGCACAAGGGTGCATCTTGGAATGGCAGAAAATGTTGCCTAAGGAAGTTTTCATTTTCTTTGGACAAAAATTCCTTTTCCATTTTTCGAGTGCCCAAAATGAGGTTTTTTGTGAAGGACCTATAATATATTTGTTGCAAAATTGTACCAAATAAATTTTCTAAAATACTAGGACATATTTAATGCACAATTGACCAAATCGTTGGGTGTAAAAAGTTTTGATCCACCTCTCGTGAAAAAGACAAATTTCCGCCATTCAGTTGGAAGCGGGTCAAATTTGAACTGTAGCTACCTCGTAGTTTGGTCTTTATTTTTTCCAAAAATCATTTCTAGGTACATAAGTATCTATTTCATTAGAGAAACATCAAAAGGTCTCCAAGATTCAACAACTAGCTAGGAACGGTCAAGCCCGTCGTTTTGATCGCATTTTGAAACGGGCATAAAAAATTGAAAAAAAAATCAAAAAATTGGAAAACCTCCGCATTGTGTCATTATATGTGACCATGTTTCCAGAACAAATAATAAACTTGTAATACGGTAATTATTTTAAAGAAGTGTTTTTAGAAATGAGCTATCACGTGTGAAGTTTCATGGCTTTCAAGCCAAATGATCAATTTTATGGCCACATTCATGGCATAGTTTGTTCAAATGACCTCATATCGTGCACAAGGGTGCATCTTGGAATGACAAACAATGTTGCCTAAGGAAGTTTTCATTTTCTTTGGACGAAAAATTCATTTTCCATTTTTTCAAGTGCCCAAAATTAGTTTTTTGTGAAGGACCTACCATATATTTGTTGCAAAATTGGACCTAATCAATTTTATAAAATCCTAGGCCATATATAATGCACAATTGAAAAAATGGTTGGGTGTCAAAAGTTTTCATCCACCTCTGGTAAAAAGACAAATTCCCGCCGATTCAGCAGGAAGCGGGTCAAATTTGAACTGCAGGTGCCTCATTGTTTGCTCTTTATTTTTTCCAAAAATCATTTCTAGTTACATAAGTACCTATTTAATCATAAATACATGGTTTGGTGGCGATACGTCGAGGTTTGGACGGTGGCCGAGGGCCCCAACTCTAGAGCGCGTAAACTGATAACCCACAAGTATAGGGGATCGCAACAGTTTTCGAGGGTAGAGTATTCAACCCAAATTTATTGATTCGACACAAGGGGAGTCAAAGAATATTCTCAAGTATTAGCAGTTGAGTTGTCAATTCAACTGCAACTGGATAACTTAGTATCTGCAGCAAAGTATTTAGTAGCAAAGTAATATGGAAGTAACGGTAACGGTAGCAAAAGTAATATTTTTGGGTTTTGTAGTGATTGTAACAGTAGCAACGGAAAATTAAATAAGCGAAGAACAATATGTGAAAAGCTTGTAGGCGTTGGATCGGTGATGGAGAATTATGCCGGATGCGGTTCATCATGTAACAGTCATAACATAGGGTGACACAGAACTAGCTCCAATTCATCAATGTAATGTAGGCATATATTTCGAATATAGTCATACATGCTTATGGAAAAGAACTTGCATGACATCTTTTGTCCTACCCTCCCGTGGCAGCGGGGTCCTAGCGGAAACTAAGGGATATTAAGGCCTCCTTTTAATAGAGTACCGGACCAAAGCATTAACACATAGTGAATACATGATCTCCTCAAACTACGGTCATCACCGGGAGTGGTCCCGATTATTGTCACTTCGGGGTTGCCTGATCATAACACATAGTAGGTGACTATAGACTTGCAAGATAGGATCAAGAACTCACATATATTCATGAAAACATAATAGGTTCAGATCTGAAATCATGGCACTCGGGCCCTAGTGACAAGCATTAAGCATAGCAAAGTCATAGCAACATCAATCTCAGAACATAGTGGATACTAGGGATCAAACCCTAACAAATCTAACTCGATTACATGATAAATCTCATCCAACCCATCACCGTCCAGCAAGCCTACGATGGAATTACTCACGCACAACGGTGAGCATCATGAAATTGGTGATGGAGGATGGTTGATGATGACGACAGTGACGGATTCCCCTCTCCGGAGCCCCGAATGGACTCCAGATCAACCCTCCCGAGAGAGTTTAGGGCTTGGCGGCGGCTCCGTATCGTAAAACGTGATGAATCTTTCTCTCTGATTTTTTTCTCCCCGAACACGAATATATGGAGTTAGAGTTGAGGTCGGTGGAGCAACAGGGGGCCCACGAGGCAGGGGGGCGCGCCCCCACCCTCGTGGACAGGTGGAGGCCCCCCTAACGTGGATTCTTCTTCCAGTATTTTTAATATTTTTCAAAAATAAGTTCCGTGGAGTTTCAGGTCATTCCGAGAACTTTTGTTTCTGCACATAAATAACACCATGGCAATTCTGCTGAAAACTGCGTCAGTCCGGGTTAGTTCCATTCAAATCATGCAAGTTAGAGTCCAAAACAAGGGAAAAAGTGTTTGCAAAAGTAGATACGACGGAGACGTATCATAAACTCGCATGCCCACCGCGTGGTCACCGCGTGACCGTGGCGTTGCCATGTGTTCTGGCGGCCTAGGCATGTATAGTGGGTTGGGCACTCCCCATGTAGGTGCTAGGAAGAAAATCACAACATAAGATTCTCACGAGGAGACCGATCGATGCTCAAACATGAATAAGCAGCCAAGTGTTTGATTAGCGGTACGGGAAATGCACCTGGCTAATGGGCGTGAGTTTTGACTGAGGATGATCAGTTACTAAGAAGACCGTCTTCACAAATTTTCAGCTCAAAAGGAGGAGCCTAGGTGGTACTTGCTTTGCAAAGTACCACACTAGACATAAATACGAATGTTGAAGCTAGGCTCAAAATAATGAATGGATTGAGCTGGCATTTGGTGGAGGATGGTTATTTGGGTATAGGAAAGCACTGTAGAAAATGGATACCATTTGGACATGCCAAAGTGGTACTTCCTTCACAAAGTGTTTTTCTGAACAGAATAGGAAAATGAATATGTTTTAATTATTTTTGAACTAGGCAAGGTAGGTTTTTTTACATATTTAACGAAGATATGACCCAAAGAATTTATGAGATTTTTTGGCAATTTTGGGAATGACAGAAAATATAGGTTGCTTCACAACCTAGGGCAAAAACTGCCACATGGACATGACACATAGGCAAAACTGATGAGGTGGCGCCTAGTCATAGCAACCCACCACAATTTACAAGGTTATGACCATCTATATTGGTCATGATCAGCTAGAAATAAGGCAGCGGACCAGTGCTATCTGCTTTATGACCATTTCGTGTAAGGAAATTACGACCTTTCTGACCAAAATGGTCGTTATAGTTTAGGTTTGGAGCCCCCCGAATAGCTTTTGACCAATTGCTCTCAAATGGTCATAGATCTATGACCAATTCTTCCAGGGTCACTGACAGAAGGTCACTAGTTGACATATTTCTTGTAGTGTCTTTTTGGGACTTTTTCCAACAGTTGCCCCTACCCCGCATCGCACCTTATCTCTATTAGTTCATTACTAGGGGTAACATGGTATTTTAGCATGTCATTTAATAACCTCTAGTCCATGTTTAGTCCCTGGAACCAAGCAAGTAGGGACTAGGGACTTTTAAGTTGGGACTAAAAAAAGTCCTAGGAATTTTTAACGAAACAGGGCCTTAGATTAACAACAGCTAAAGAGTTGCAGGGGACAGTGGACGCGCCAGCACCATGTGCATCGACCGATGTATGAAGGGGTGATGCATAGTCTATTGCAACAAAGAACAAACAATCAAGGAGCATATTTGTGTTGGTCCCAGTTTAGTTATCTTTAGACACCTTTCCCTATGTGAGCGCAGCAAATCTAGTCCTGCTCAAACACTACAGCCTTGGCCCCCAAAACAAAAAGATCAGTTCCTTACACATGTGCGTACTGCGTTTGTCATTGTTTTCCCTTTTCGACCAACGTAGGTGCTGGATAGCCAGTCTGTACTAGTACTTTCCCCCCTTCCTTTCCTCT
Organism: Aegilops tauschii subsp. strangulata; assembly: GCF_002575655.3. Lineage (NCBI taxonomy): Eukaryota > Viridiplantae > Streptophyta > Magnoliopsida > Poales > Poaceae > Aegilops > Aegilops tauschii. The sequence goes on from NC_053037.3 coordinate 449,428,441, forward strand.
TTGAACCACGTCCTAGATTCATGCTATACAACTTTCCCCACTACTTTCCCCCCTTCCTTTCCTCTTTGAACCACGTCCTAGATTCATGCTATACAACTTTCCCCACTACTTTCCCCCCATCCACTACAAAAAAAAGACACATCCGTGACTGGGCCGAACAATTTTTTTCCTGTCATACTTATGACACTTCTATGACGATAGTTGTGACAAAACCCGGTATCATCATAGATGTGGTGGGCTCCTACTTCTATGAAAAAAATCATGACAAAAAATGGGCTTTTCGTCCTGGACGGGCCGGAGACGCAGCTGCATGACATTCTTTAGGTCGTCCATGATTGGAAAAACCATGGTAGAAGCAAGGGCGAGGAAAATATCGGGGAGTTCCCGGTTACGGTCGGTGGTTGGGGGTCGAGCGATGCGTGTTTCTCTCGTACGTATGTACGCACGTGTGTGCGAGGCGTTGGGCTCTAACTGAACCCAAGCGATTGCAGTGCAGGCTACGCGTTACCGAACCCGAGCGATCGATCGATCCCTTGCTGTTAACTGAACCCGAGTGATTCCTTCGTTATTGCTGCTAACTGAAGTCGATCGATGCTGCCTGTGGATGAACAGTGAGCGTTTTTGGGGGGTTGGATGAACAGGACCCTGTGGTAGTAGAGGCCGTTGCCGCTGGATGAACAGTACCCCGATCGATCGAGCCCATGGATGAACAGGACCCTGTGGAGGGCTGGATGAACAGTACCCCCGTGGAGGGCTGGATGAACAGGACGACCCCGTGGAGGGCTGGATGAACAGTAGCTGGTTGAGGGCTGGATGAACAGTAGCCCATGGAGGGGTGGTTGAACAGGACCCCGTGGAGAGGGCTGCTTGAACAGTAGCCGGTGGAGGAGCGCACGGTGGAGGCTAGATTAACAGGAGCCCGTGGATGAACAGTCGAAGGTGGAGGCTGGAGGAGTCGACGGTGGATGAACAGTAGCCCGTGGAGGCTGGAGGAGGTCGACGATGGAGATGAGCAGTATCCCGTGGAGTCCCGCTTTGTGGTACGCCACACCCCTCCCGATGAACAGGACCCCTGTTTTGACTGTAGCGCTCCAACACAAGTCCGTTTCCTCCGTTTTGTGGTACGCCATACCCGTCATGATCAACAGGACCCCGTTTCCACCATAGCAGGTCCGTTTCCTCCGTTTTGCGATACGCCAGACCCCTCCCGATGAACAGGATCTTGTTTCGGCCGTGGCCAGTCAACCACAAGGTTATACCTCCGTTCTGCGGTACCCCAGGCCTCGTTTCCATCGGCTGTTCCGTCCAAGCTGGTTGGCTCCCAATGAATAGATCATGTTCCGTTGCCTCCCGATGAACACGACGCATTCCGTTGCCTCCCCATGAACACGACGACGATGCAGTTTCTCCGTTCCGACCCAGCCATGTACACGAGCCCTGGCCGTACGTATGCACGAGTAGGCGTTCGAGACCCCGCCCGTATGTACGTACGTGGCCGTACTTTCTTTGTTGCACCCTCGCCGCTGTACGTACGTGTACATGCTACGTGCGTGCCTCTACTACGACATGTGCGCGCCTCTACTACGACACGTGCCCTTCCTTACACGGCCACGGTTCATCGCTGCAGGCTGCAAACACACCGATCGTATGTACATACACGTTCACGACCAGAATGACAACGCTACATACGCTTTGACCAGGTGGGTCCCGACTGTCAGGCACTTCCTTCCGTGTGAAGATGTAGCTGGTGGGTCCCAGCCGTCAGGGGGCGAATATTTTTTTATTCCCATAATATGGACGCACTTCCTTGCCTGCGAAGACATAGCTGGTGGGTCCCAGCAGCCAGGGGGGAAACGATTTTTTTGCCAAATACGGTGGCCCGTCCGGTGGGTCCCTGCTGCGAGGTGGAGGAATCATTATTTTCCATGTAATAAGGAGGCACTTCCTTGCTGCGGCCGTGGACCCAGCGGTGAGCCTCACCACGTACAGTACTCTTCCGATGGAAGTCGTTCATTGACCACATTGACCACGCCGCGCCGAGAGCACCAGGGCGATGGACGACGGCGAGGCCTAGGAAGGGGACGACGTGGAGCCAGGAAAGACGCGGCAATGGATGCCCACGCGGAGGGGAGTACGTGGGTTGACTGCTTCGGCTGCGGTGTGAGGCTGTCGTCGCCGGAGAATAACAGGAGGTGTGGGTGAGTATAGAGGGATGGCATGGCCAGCGGTGGCAGCACAGCTGGACACGGGAGGCAGGAGCAGGCGGCACGGCCTACGCTTGTTTGGGCGGCTGGAGCAAGAAGACCAGAGGTTGAAGAATTACTACGGCCATTGGATGGACATCGTACAGTCACTGGAGCTAGAATCGTTCATATTGACTAAGTTGACAAAGCCCTCCGTCCCCGTCATCTTAGTAGGCCCACAAGTCAGCCTCCCACTATGGTGGGTCCCAGCTAGCAGGGGGAGTATTCATTTTTTGGGCTTAATAACGAGGCACTTCCTTGCGTGCGAAGATATAGCTGGTGGGTCCGACCTGTCAGCGGGGGAACATTTTTTCGCGAAATACAGAGGCCCTTCGGTGGGTCCCAGCTGTCAGGTGGAGGAATCATTATTTTGCGTGTAATAAGGAGGCATTTCCTTGCGTGCGGCCGTGGACCCAGCTGTCAGCCTCTCCAGGTACAGTCCACTTCTGATGCATGTCGTTCGTTGACCACGTTGACCACGCCGCGCCGAGAGCACAAGGGCGGTGGACGACGGCGAGGCCTAGGAGAAACGACACGGAGCCAAGGAAGACTCGGCAGTTGTTTCCCATGCGAAGGGGAGTGCGAGGGTTTACTAGTTCGTCTGCCATTGCCGGAGAATAACAGCAGGTGTGGGTGAGTAGAGGGATGGCTAGGCCAGCGATGGGAGAACGATGGGGCGGTGAGGCCTGCGTGGCAGCATGCCGGCCGCGGGATGAGGGAGCAGGCAGTCCTGCCGGCGCTTGTTTGAGCGGCTGGAGCAGGAACAGTAGAGATTGAAAAAGCACAACGGCCGTTGGATGGACATCCAATAGTCACTGCTCTCTTGTGTTGACTAAGTTGACAAGGCATTGCGTGTGCGTCAATCTTATTTTTAGGAAAGCATACGCATCAACTTGTAGTAGGCGCAAAAGTCAGCCTCAAATCTGTGGAAAACAGCATACAACCCATCTGCCATTATTTCTAAGAATTTACAGCCCATTTGCCAATTCTTAAGAATTTCTTTGGAGCCCATCTTCTTCTTTTTTGAGCATATGGAGCCCATCTTCTTTTTTTAGCATTACACCCCATATTGTGGCCACGGTTAAAAATTATACGAAATTTTGCATATTTCGGTGCGGTCAACTGTTTTTAATCCCGAAATATCGAGTCACATTCAAACTATTTTGAAAAATAATTTATATAAATATAAAATCTAAATAATTGTCCACGCATAAAAATCAATGGATTTAAAATCTTATAATTGAAAAAATTGAAACTAATTCCCGGTTTGATGTGTTTTAAAAATGTACAACCCATTTCTAGGCGAACCGAATGAAACTCTCCTTGTCTTGAAAGACTTGCAGCCCAGCAGGGCTGATAAAGCAAGTAGGCCTGGTTTGGGTATTTCTTTAAAAAATAGAACTGGGCCAGCCATTTTCAACAAGAAAAAAACACAACTCGGCTCATGATGTGGTAAACATAAATAAAACCCTGGCTAGATGGGCCACAGCCCCCGCACAACCCCGTTGTTACCCTGATCCGTCGCTAAAACTAGTATAAATAACAACTGCTTGTTCCTCAAAAAAAGTAAATAACAACTGCGCAACGTGCTGGGTCCCTGGTGTTAGTCGCTCGTTGTGTAATTCTCTTGTTTATTGACAACGTTGACAATGGCGTGAGCCCCAGATGTCCAACCATTAAGAGGAACCATTTTTTGGGCTTATAATAACGAGGCACTTGCTTGCGTACTGCCATGACACTGGTGGGTCCTTACTGTCATCCTCTCCACGTATAGTCATATCCTTGTTCCTCTCGCTTGTTGACAGCGTTGACAACGCAAGAGGGCGGCACACCGTGCACGGCGAGCGAACCAAGGCCGAGGACGACGGCGAGGCCTCGGATGGAACGAACAGGAGCCGTGGAAGATGCGCCAGTCCAGTCGCAGGGGGAGGGAAGTACGAGGGTTGACTGGTTTGGGTGCGGGTGCATGTTGGGGCTGACATCGCCAGAGAATAACATGACGTGTGGGGGAATAGAGGGAGGGACTGGCCAACGTTGGAGGGTATGGTAGGGCGGTGGAGGCGCAGCCAGCCATGGGAGGCGGGAGCAGGCGGAGCCGACGGGGTGGTTTGGATTGGGCGGCTGGAGGAAGAAGACCAGAGATAGAAGATACACGACAGATGTTGGATGTCAATCCAACGGCTGGTAGGCAGAATCGTTTGTTGACTAGCTAGTAAGTCGACACCACCTTGGATAGGCTATTTCCTCGTGGGATCCAAATGTCAGAATCCAAATCTATCACGGTCATGCAGCCTTTCCTATGAAAATTTACAGCCCATTTGGTGTGCTAGTTTGAAATAAGTTTGTGGGTGCTGGTGGGGGCTAATCACTTGGCTTCTGTAATGCACAGTGAGCTCAAGCAGCCGGCGAGAGTGATGTTATTTCCCTTGGTTGGGATTTGTTACAATATTTCACTCTAAATTAAACAAATGGCAAGCCATTTGCCTTGTTTCAAAGAAAATATGACAGTCACAGCCGAGTTGAAAAGGGCAAGAACATCTAACTCCAGCTTACAAACTGTACAAAAGCACGAGGGTTAATCATTCATCAGGTTTAGACAAAACCCAGGTTAAAAAGGGCAACAACATCTAATTCCAGCACTATTTTCGGCAGTCACGGTCAAATGGATCGGTCAGGTCCATAGAATGAACATCCTGGGTCGTAAAATTTACTGGATTATGACCACAATATGTTGTAAATAGAAGCCTGACACGTTCAGAAGCTCTTTTGCCCACCGGAAACTCCTTTTTTCGCTCTTCGACGTACCCATCCGTCAAAACCATGCTGCTGATAAACTTAAGCCTGATGGACAATAGTAACCACGCATTCAGCAGGAAGAATGTGACAAATCTAGTGTTTGCATGGTTGGTTACATATCGTTCTAGCGTTATTGTCTTCAATCGAATGTCATGAGAAGTGAGAAAATCCCGGTGCTTACGAATCCACCGATTGGTTATAACTTTCTTACCCTTCCTGTTGCCTAAATAGACATGAAGATTGAAAACAGTTAAGGTCTACAAAAATAGTGTGGAAAGAACAACAGCTGAATGGTTAATTCTAGTACACTATATGCGGGCTTCCAATGTGCGTGAAATTATCACCTTTATATACAACTTCTCCAGACATGGAAAGCATTGCAACAACCCAATAATCTTGTTCAGATAAAAACTATTCATTTGGATATATAAGATCTTGACAGAATCCAGCACCATTGATAGGCTATCCATGGAGAAACTCTTCAGTGAGCATAGAACATAATATTAGTACAAAATGTGTACTCCGGATGATATATAACTTATGCGCAGAAATTTAAAATGTAGCTTATGGTTACAAGTGTAGATGATAATATAAAGTACCTGAAGAACTGTTGAGCCAAACACCATCTTGAAATGAGCACAGAGATCATGTATTACACCCAAGGTCTCAAGTTTAGGTGCAGAGAGGACGGTTATTCGCGACGATGAATAACTAGAATCAAGGATCAACCTTTGAAGTGAAGGAGCATCTTGGATGATGAGCTGCCTTCCGTCAAAAGAAATTCCAATTCTTACAAGGTTAGGCGACTTTATTTGGAGACAACCGATTCTAACTGTGAAAACAAGCACCAAGCACTCCAGGGCAGGGCAACTGGAGTGGATGATGCTGTGCAATGAGGCCTCCGATATACGAACCCGCACAAGTGAAAGTTTCTTGAGAAATGGGAGTCGAAGGTTTAGTACCAGATTGTCTGGTAGGTCGCACAGCACAAAGGTGGCGGTGTGGAGAGAGGAGGAAAACCGCGAGATGGACATCGGTGCTGAGGGCACAGGTAGATGGCGTTCGGTATCTGGTAGGTGATTTCCAGGGGAATAGTATAACTCAAGCAGCTGTAGTTCTATGAATTCAGGGGATTTCAACCAGGCGTCCACCATGCAGGGGATGGTATGCTTGCTTAGGTAGCACGATGGGATGCAGAGGCTTTGAACAGAGCCTTGGTGGGAGGAGATGATGGCTCTGGGGATTTCAAAATCATTGAAGAGAGATAGCTGACGACACTCGAGATTAAGGGGCACGGCGCGCCATAGAGGGCGCCACCGAATTGAGAGGACTTGGGTGCGGCAGGTGGGGAGAAGCGAGATGATCTCCCCAAGGACGGCGTCCGGGAGATCGCTAATGCGGTCCACTCGAGATTGTACGGGTTCCTGGGATCCGGTGGGGGCGGGGTCGCCGCTTCTCCCCGTGCTACCGAGTGCGGGATCTACAACACGCGTCGCCGCTGGCGGGAGCCTCATCTTCTTGGCGCTGGGGTCAGCTGACTCCATTTTCCTCGAGGGCGTCGTGTCGCACTCACAAATTTGAGCAGAGTAACGAATGGCGAGCCTAGTTGTAGTGTGAGTGAAGAAGAAGGGGAGCAGGGGTTTTTCTGTAGTAGTGAGGAAGAACGGGAGCTGGGGTTTCCTGTAGGAGTGAGGTGTGGAATTTGGGGGTACGTGTGGAGCAAGCTGACGTGAGGTGGGTGGGAGTGAGGAGGAAGAAGAGCACCCAGGTTTTTTTGGGGGGCGGTGTGCTGGGTGTGGGTAGCGCCTCTCATTAAGTAAATATATGGGCTTTTGAATTGATTTTATTATTTACAAGGGTGGATGGGTTGTTTTGCCTTGGGCCCAGAGAAATAATTACTACTATTATAGTGGAGACACTCTACAGCTACTAGAAAAACAATTACTACTAGTACAGTCGATGCACTACCGCTTCTGGCTCCTCCTAGGTCATCGAAACGTCTCCCTCTACTGAATGGCATTTTACTTTTGTTCACCGACATGCGGGCCATGCCGCGCGCGGGCCCAAATGCCATCCACCAAATTAGAAGGCAGTATGCAGGCGGAGAGTCACCCCGGTCATAGCGCGAAAGTAACGAACCATCGTATCACAAAACCCCACCTCCCCGAAGTCTAACTTTGACAGACGAAGCAACCATCATTTGACTCTTTGCTGAATCCCCTTCTCCCTCACCATCTTCAAGAAAGCCAACACTCGAATCTGCCACTATTCTTCTCTCCCAACGAAGGGAAGGTAAGCGGATCCATGATATTGGTATATTTTCATTCAGAAAAAAAGGAACTTTTGCAAAGCATTAACCGATCCTCACTCTCTTTTTTGCTTCATTGTCATTGCGATTGTGTTTTCCTTTCAGTGGTCTCCTAGTATTCATCAGTTTCATGATGGACCAAGGAGAACCAGGCAAAGATCTACCGATATTGGAGCAGACGCGGGAGGCTCATCCCCATGAGACAGAGAGCTCCAAGAAGATGGAGGCAGCCACCGAGCCGACCCTAGATACGCTCACAGCCACTACCGAGATGGCCAACGCCCCGTTTGAGGTTACAGCCCCCGTGGCACTGCAGGAGCAGTTTTCCCCCTTCGAGGATGTGCCCCCCCCCCCCCCCGCGCTGAGCTGCCCAAGGTGATTTTCTTATTTGCTGATCTCGATTGTGGTTTTTCATCTAAGTATGTGGTGATGAATAATGCAAAATTTTATTAGCTTCGATGCCATGCTATACATGGTGGTTTAAATAACTTGTGTTTCTTATACTGGAAAGTAATTCAGTATTTGTTTCTATTTCAATTAGAGCCCTGATGCAGACAAGGATCGTGTGGTTGTACTTGTCACTCGCTATGAGGCGGATGATCTGAATATACGCACTGGGAAAACTGAGTTCTTAGGCTGTTGGATCCTGGAAGCCATTTGCGCTTATACTGATGTCGAGTTGTATTCTAGCCTCACTGTTGTCAGGCGTGTTGTCCAGGGTGTAGTGAAGCACAAGAAGTTCAAAGCTACTCGTTCATTTGTGAGGCATACTGTTCTTGTCAAGCTTACGCAGGAAGATGACGTGGCATGCCTCCACAAACAAGTTTATGAGTGGCAAGACCACAAGGTTATCTTCATGAAGGTTCACAAGATTGAGCTGCTGCCAGACGTCCTTGATGATGTTCATGGCAAGGTCCGTCTTGTGTCCAGCCCAAATTAGATCGAGGCATGAAATAGTTGCCCCAGCTAGTGTTTAATACTAGTTTGGATTGTGTCTACTTATTCGAACCTTGCCTATTATCGAGCCCTCTGGGGCTAGTACTCTGTTTGAATCCGTCTATGGGAACTGCTGCTACTTTTGTGTGCCCGTGAATCATGTGAGAACCATCGTAATTGTTGCCGAAACAGATGCGTCCTCACTAGTTTTTTCATGAATATGGCATGGTAAGACGTAAGTTGTCACGGTTTATCATACGAGCAGTGTGTGTTTCATGAAATAGAGTACTCGTTCGAGAAATGTGCACCGACGTATACATAAGTACTTGTAAACACTATTGGTGCTACCCCACTTGTAAGCAGTTGTGCAAAACATGGCACATTGGCTCAGCTCGCTTCAACACTAGGCTATCGACCAGTTAACAATCAATAATCTGCTGTCTGACATATAAGCAACTACGTATCTTGTTACAGTGTTTCATGCAGTAAACTGAGGCCACAATGTAAATTCCAAACGTTCACACGCTAGTCCAATGTTCATGTGGAACACTCACATTAAAATCGGCTTCGTAAAAAACTTGAAAAGAATAAGTTAAGCAATTTTATACATCTCAATGATTCATAGAACATAACAAACATATAACTAGTTCACAGCAAAAGACAAAGTTGTGAGAAGGTTTACAAATCAGGAAAAATCAAGCAAGGCTTCTCTAAGCAAAGGGCCCCCCTTGGCAGGCTTAAATTTCCTGGAGTTCACCCTGGTTTTTCTAGGAATTCACTCTGGAATGCTGAACTGAACCATGTAGTGTACTGACCAGCTGAAATTCTTGTGCATTCCACTAAATTTAAGCACCCCTATTTGTAGAAATAAGCAGACCACAATGCCTCTTCTCCGCGCACCTGTCCCAAAAACCTCCATGCCGCCGTGCCAGCTAGTCCTCAGTCCACGGATGAACTAGAAGAAAGTGCATTCCGGACTAGGATGCAGTTGTTTTCGCTCGTCCCTGCACTGCAATCAGGAAGTAAAACATACGAATCAGCTTATTTTAGATTGCGTTGGTCCTTCTACCTAGTTAGAACCAATGTAGGAATACCTTGAACACTGGTGGTTAGAGGACGACAGCTAGGAATAGCCATCTCATTTTGTGAAGTTGTACTAAAACTGAGGTGTGTACTTTTGATTGCGCAGATATAAACGATATGGAGACAGACATCCCTGTTTGTGCAAATACGAAATAAGGTTATCTAAAGAGTGACAGATATTTGCAGTGGCATATGATTAACAGCAGCATCTATTGTGTTATAATTGGCACTAGACTAACAATATGAAAGTGCCCTTAAGTAAGTAGCATCACATCACATCAACACTGCCACTAAATTAACATGCAGAACAATAACATTAGTATTCCTCTCATGAGAGTAGCACATGGTCAGCAAATGTGCAATCAAATTTTTGCAGTTCCACTGGGATGAAGCAATGTTAGCGGTGTGAGATTTAAGTGTAACTGCAACAACACAATTCATGGGAAATAAAGCAAGACGGAAGCACTTCATAAAATGGTGGTGGCATTGCTTCAATTTATCGACGGCACTAGAACATTACTTATAGTGACATTAGGTGGCATTGCTTAATGCTTCATGTGATTTTCCATTAATGGTAGCGATATAGGCGTAGGGACAGTAGGGGCATAAAGTGGTGAGGCAGATGTGGTTGCCGAGAGTGGCAAACACTCAGGCAAAATGTCTGCATTTGTCCCATTTTTTATCTCCTCGGTGACATTTTCCTATGTGAGCACAGGAAATCAAGACCTGCTCATTCTCATTTGCATTGTCCCCCAACACCCCTCACTTTCTTTCCTTTTTTAACCAAGAGACAAGTCCACTTCCCCCACCCTTCGCCATCCACCATGCTTTCTTCGCCTTTTCAACCAATAGACCGGTTGGGTAGCCAGTATCTACTACTTTCCCCCGTTTCCTCTTAGAACAAAGTCCTAGATTCATGCCACAGCTTTCCCACTTTCTTCCCTGCTTGAACCAACTCTTAGATTTGACTGTATGAACTACCTTTACCTCTAATAATAGTGAAAGTCTAGGTGGCTTTGGAACAGCCGACAGAAGTAGAAAAAGATCCACACGCAGCCACGTGGGGAGCTGGGGCAGTAGAGCAAGGTAGGCTTCGAAGGAATATATACCTGAGGGTCGTCGGCATGTGGCAAAGACGGCGTCGGGAGGCCGCATCATGGCCACAATACCGCAGGGAGGAAGAAGGGGTCAGAGTTCCCCAGGAGCCGGTGCTCTCTCAGAGAGAACGACACGGCCGCCGATCAGGACGTGCAGGCAGCCGTTGGTCTCCTCCCTCATTGCCGACGACAGCATGAACGATGCACCTACACCCCTGCCCCGGTCGAGGTGGTCCGGCCGGATTTGTGACCAGCCGTGAGGAAAGAGAGAGTGTGGCCACCTATGTCTTGCTTAGATCTGGAGAGCATGAGAGAGTTAAAGAGAGGAACCCTAGTAAAGCAAGCGCTAAGGATCCTGGTTATATATATAGTGCAGTGATTTTTTTGTACCAGCTTAAAAAAATGCGCTCCTACGTGTACCCGCGAGTGGGTGTGAGAGAACTAGTGCGTGCGTGCACCGCTTCTTTTCGTGAGAGTAATATAAACTATGCCCAAAGAACGTTTGCCGCAAGAGTAATAGTATAAGTGTGTGACATGTGAGCTAAAATAAAAGGTGCGCAACGTCTTTTGTTTTTTAGAAGTTCTGAGGGTAGGGTGTGAAGAGCACATATGTGTGTATCGTCTACCTACAGATAGACGGTGGGTGCGAGAGGACTCGGGAGAGACGTGACTCGTGAGGGTGCGTATGTGCGTGAGAGAGAGGGGGCATATATCAATGCAATGCATGTGTCCGTAAATCATTATCTGACAAATGTTCGCCACAAGCCGTTTCCCGACGAACGCCGTAAGAACCGTTAGATCGGCATCGGACAATGTCAGTTTTTCCATGTCATTTAACAGAGCAGCCACTCCTACTACACACAAATCTTCCACGTGAGTGTTAGCAACTGCCGTATGCTCCCCCCCCCCCCCCCCGTTCCAAAATGCAGTGCATATAGCTTTATTGAAAATTCGAACATCACAAACTTTTACCGAGTTTTCGTGTACCAAAATGCACATATAGAATACCCAGTATATATCATTTCATTCATCTTCGAGAGGTAACTATAAAGATGGGGGAGGAGTCTACATAGAAAGACCGTCGTATCACCTGCAGCAATTTCAACCATCCTTTGGTGTGGAGGAATATCATAGGAACACTATATGATATGATTTTTATAGGATTTTTTCCTTTAGAGCCAATTGGTTCATAGGAATAGATTCATATACTCCACATTTCAACGGAAATAAACATGATATCATTTTTATAGCTTTAGAGCCACTTCGTTCATATGAATGGATTCCTATACTCCCATAATTTCAAAGGAAAAAAAACATTAGCGTATATTCAATAGAAAAGTTCCTATGATGTGAACCTAATGACATCTCTTTTCTAATCCCTCCTCATAGGAATTGAGATACATATCATCTCTAGATTCAATGGAAAAGTTCCTATGATGTGAACCAAATGACATATCTTTTCCAATCCCTACTCATGGGAATTGAGATACATGTCATCTATTTCCCTACAACTTCCATGTATACATCTTCAATTCCTAAATAGCTAGTACAACCCACTAGTAGTTTTTTTCCTAGACATGCAACTATGGCACAAGAACACGTCATGCATGCAAGTCATAAATCACATTACTTTTTCTACGCTATGCATGCAAGCACCACACCATCAATTCGTGCATGTTACTCATAAGTTATTTCTTGCATTAAATTTTGCATTGACAATGTATGTGCTGGTCACGTGCACACATATGTAGTTCACATTCACATTTTTGTTAGAAATGTCATTCTTTGAACTGCAATTCATTTTTTCTCTTTGTACTCCCTCCGTCTAGGTGTGTAAGTCATCTTCCGAAAACCAAATAATCCCAAAACGCTTTGGCATGGTACATTAACTCCCTCCTTGTTTCTTGTTTCATGACATATCAACCAATAAGAGATGTGGGCCGTGCATGTATTCCCAAAACACAAGCACTTCCCCTTTGTTCTAGAATCTTCCGTATTATAATTGCCCAATTTTTTTTCTAGATGAATTTCCATTATTTGTTTTTGACTTTATGCTTTACAATGCACAATCCCATGAATCTTAACCTTTTTATAAAACTAATTGATTTTGAGTGAGATTAACTATAAGAACTAAACGAACATCTACATCATGCATAGATGACTCAAAGCTTTACATGCTATAGTGTGTATTTATTCATAATTTGGTTTCCAAATCTCATGCGTTCAATGCATGTGTACCTTACTAGTTTTAGGTAGAGTAGCCAATTTCACGTGGCCACGGGTATATCAAAATGCAGGGCCCATGCATCATTGCCTTTTCGTCGAACCTACGTCCATAATTTTTTGTACGTATATCTCCACTGGTCCCCGAACCCAAAATGCTGCCTCGTTCCCGTAAAACAAAGCGGCCCACACATATTAAGGCGTCGACTCGAACTCAATCCCTCTCCCGTTTACTACGACGTAGCCCCGCATGCCGTAGTACTCCTACAAACCCTACCGCCGCACGCATCATCTGTTTTCTTCAAGAGGACGAGGGAGAAGCGGATTTGTAGTGGAGGCGCTTTCAAAAAAATGGATTTGTAGTGGAGGCCCCTACCCTAGGGTGCCCTAGGTAGCTGCCGCACGCATCATTGGTTTGCTCTTTTCTTTATGCTCTTGTACCCTATAGAGTGAAATGAAGGTTGCTTTGTCCGTCCAGCTTAATGCGGGAAAGGTAGGGCTTTGTGATTTGACCCCTCATCACTCATTTACTACTACTGCGGCACTATGTCCGGGGTGCCTCCAAGTCCAACCGCTGCTCCAAAGTGTAATTTGGTGCATCGCATGTGGAACAAGACGGTGGATGAGCCACATGTCGGCCAAAGGGGTCCTGTTAAGCGTGTCACCATTTCGTGTGCGGACTAACCCTGCTTGAGGCCTCATTCGGTTTGGAGGATTTTCGTAGGAATAACATAGGAACAAGGATTCCGGAGGAAAATTTCCTATATATGCATTCGGTTTATAGGAAATGTGTATAGGAATTTCGTAGGAATACTACTCATTTCCTGTGTTTTTGGAGGAAACTACACATCCACTCAAAGCTCATTTTGCGTGTAGGAATGAGGCAAGTCAATTCCTTAGGATGGCAAGTGCCATCCTATCAAATTCCTATACTACTCCTAATTCCTACGTTCTGATTTCCTCCAAACTGAATGAGCCCTGAGTTGCTACGCCAACATGACAGGAGCAACCTACCACTTGGTTTTGCTCCTTGCTGAATCCCGAATAGAATAATACATGTTCACAAACTTGAAAGAAAAACACTATAGTTTGGTGTATATATCACTAAAAATATACTCGTATTAGGTTTCACTCAAAATATATTCCTTGTGGCTGTTTTGATGAGGTGGGGGAGGGATGTGGTTGGTTTCAAGATACCAAGGGGTTTCTGCAAATTGGAGCAGAGGAGTGGGGTCTTGTTGCAAAAATGCCACGACTTACATCATAGTCGTTAGATGCAGATCTGATGGTTAGAAATGACGGATGGCAGACACACCATCATCACCAACTAAGTCTTTTATAGGAGTAGAGAAAAGATACGTACTGTACTACCCTCTCCGTCTCGGTTTATGGGGCATGCACGTAGTTCTCAGTCATCCATTTGACTAACTAAATATGAGTTACTATGTCACAAAAGGTATATTATTCGATTCTTAAGCGGATGTAGTTTCTAAACATATATTGTTCATCACACATATAGCCAGTTAAATTCTCAACCTAGAACGACGTAGATGCCCTGTAAACTGTTACAGAGGAAGTAGTAAAAATGAGGTGATTTTACCGAGCGATGGGCGGGGGAGCATGGCCTGTCATGCGGTCCCATGTGTCATGATGTACCAAGGCGATGCGCGTGTCCCTCTTGAGGCAGAACAATGGCAGAAGCAACACTACGTGGTTTTCTTGAAGGAGATGATGGCGAAGCGAAGTGTGAAATAATGGTTGCTTCGTCCGTCTGGGAAGGTGCGGCATTGTGATTTGACATCTCATTGCTCATTACTACTACTGGGGCGGTACGACTGGGGTGCGTCCCCCTGCTGTTCTGCACTGTTATTTGGTGCATGACACGTCGACCCGGTTGCTATATGTTCCACATGTCGGCGAGAGGAAGTACAGAATTCATGAAAGCGAGTGTCGACGGAGGAGTACAAGGAACGGCTTAGTTTTTGCTGCTTCGCGCGATCCATCGATACAAACCTCGACTAAAAAAAAAGGCGGGTCTTTTCCCGCGCGGCAGGCAGGGGATTTTGGCATAGTCTGTTCGAGGCAACGAGGCATGAAGGGAAACAAGCAAATAATGGTTGAGCGACTTAGTTTTGGGAAAATGTGATTTTACGGAGTACGTACCCACTATGGAGGTAGTATACTACTTACTACTCCCTCCTTTCCAATTTATAGGGCTCGTCTAAAAAAATTGTTGTAGGGTAGCTTGCTGCACCACGGACTCCAAGGAAATTGCTATAGTAGTACTACTCCTATATACTACTCCAAGGAAATTGAGCCATCAACTGGAAAGGAGGGAGTACTACTAAAAGACATATATTCCAAACAATATGATAATCTCTCTAACCAAGGTAGGGATGAGGAGTAAACGGAGGGAGTAGTAAAATTTTCTCCTCGTCCCGCGAGCCACCGTGCACGTGGGCGAGGGAGCAGGCGTAGGCGTAGTAAGCAAGCTTCACCTCGTCCTGCGAGCCACTGCGCCCGTGGGCGGGGGAGACGGCGTAGTAAGCAAGCTTCTCCTCGTTCTGTGATTTGACGGGACACATCAAAAGTAATACTTACGTATAGAGCATCTTGAGTGTACAGAACCTTGCCTCTAAGGTAGGCCCCATATGATATGTCAAGTCGCAATTTGTTTGTTCACCCATGGTATACGATCCTCCATCACGTGGAAACCAGTACACGTGTCAAATTACCACGTGGGCTGCCTTTTCGTACAGAAATGAGCTCCATCGTGTACCCGCGCGAATGTAGCTGGGAAAGAGACGGGAGTACGTGCGCCGTGCGTGCACCTCTTCTCTTTGTGAACGTCCCCCAACTACATGGGTGTGTGTGAGAGAGATACAAACCTAGACATAATGTGCCGTCCATCCCCATGCCTCCGCCCAGTCCGACCACCAGTCACCACCACGCCCCACTCCACCTCACCTTATCTCTCATCTTTCTCGAGATATCATTTTTTCGATGACATTCTCGAGATACCTTTTTCTGATAAAATTCGCGAGATATCATTAGTTTTTACACATGGGATTACTCCTGCATGGGTCAATCACAACAGGTGTTTTGTAAAAAAAATGCATCTTGATGTTCCGTGCAGTGCACGGGCATCTTGCTAGTCCATGAAAACAACACATGGCAAAATTTCACGGCGAACGAGGGATTTGAATTTGCTGGGAGGGGCTGTTTGGATTTTGCCCGGGGTAGCCAAAATATTGGCGACCCTTTTGTCCACCGGTGCCTTTGCCACCGAGGAGCGAGGAATGGCTCGGGTACTCATGCATCCTCCAGCACACACGTTGGAGACGAGCTCGCACGAGCTGTGCTTTTTTGTCCCACAACGCCGCCCGAGTCCGCCGCAGACCGACCGGCGACCCGCATATTACACCATCCAACCGTAGCCGCACACATCCTGACAGCAACTCAACCAACCGGACGAAATTCATGCAAACACGGTGATATTTCTCATAACAATGACGGAATTCATATAAAATACCGGATTTTCATACAAACATGACGGATTTCATTACATTCAAATCAACTAAGCGGTGCTAGTTCTGGACAGCACAGGTATATAATACCTGGCCTAAATGGTCGCCCGCCGATCCATTTGTGTTCCTCATGTCCGGCAGCACGATCACCGGATTGCCGGGAGCCCCGGAGGTATATGCTTCAGCGCAAAGGACGGCTCACTTCCCCGCTGCCCAACTGATTTGGTTGGATGATGCCCAAGATGATGGTGGAAGGGGGCTTCTCCGCTTTCGTGGAGCCCATGCGGGGTCGACGAAGGTCATCGCAACAAAAGGATCCGGCAAGACACCTGCTATGTACGCCGGCGTCGCCTCCGCGATGGCCTTCATGGTACCCAAGCGGCGACGGCCTCCTGTGTTCTACTTCTCCTCGATGATGGCGGCGGACGCGGAGGCGCTGGCCACTGACTAGTCGCTCTCCGCGCACCTGGTTTCTGTCTCTCCTTGCATGGCATGGCCACCGGCATTTGAGTCTCGGCCAGAAAAACGGGAGACGCGGTCGAAGACACAGGAGGCGTGGTACAAGGCGGCGGTGTGGACGGCAGCGACGACGCCCGTGTGCCGCTCCTTGTCGAGCTGTCCTGGAGCGGCGAGTTGCTGAACCGCGCACCGGCTTGGGGTGGCAACTGGCTCCATCGGGCGAGGGGAGGGAGGTGGATCAGTGAGCTGCATAGCTCGTATCCGGCAGGCTCGGTGGGCCACCTAGCCGGCTTGGATGCGGGATAACTACTCTTCGTAAGCCATTGTAAGTGTGGACAAAATGGTGAAGGAGGAGATAGGGGAGTGGCAGAGGGGTGCGATTCTTGACCGGCGTTTGGCCTCGTTTAAATGGGAGATTAAATAGAGGGCAGACAGGAGGAGCTCGGCCGGCGTTGCGTTTAATGTCGGCCTAGTCATGAACGAACGTGTATCCAGAGTGGGTTTCTTGGCTTCCACACGGGTTTCATGGAGGCGTTTGAATGCGGCAAGGAGGCGTGTTCAGCCGGGCGTGCATCAAGTGGCGCCCTCGACTCTGACGTACGACACCGCGCCGTTCTTCCACTGAAGTGTGGGCTCTTTGGGTACATGGCCTGCATGTCAGTGACCCAACGCAGGCAGTGCACGACAGAGGAACTTTTGGTGGGCCAGGGCGGTCAGAAGCGGGCATTTCATAAACCGATGATTGTTCATTGAGTGTGACATCATCTATTTCATGTAGATAAGCCTACTATATAATGTAAGAGAATTTTAAAATTTTCATATATACGTTGATAGCCCGTTCGATACATTGTGATTCAGAAAGATCGCTGCACACATCAATGGTCTGCTTGTCACAGATAAGATTGATTAAACCTTGCAAAAAAAGGATTAGATTGATTAATACCCGTAACAATCCATGTCCTTAACAAAGGGTGCATGAACGTATAGGTTGAGCGTGTGTCTTGCATCGTGTGCGGTGTGCATGCAGGCGTGCGAGTGTTGCGCGCGTGCATGTGGACGTTTCAGTGTTGCATGCATGTGTGCGTACGTGCGTGTGTTCGTGAGTGCATGTGTACGTGTCAGTGTTGCACGCCTGCATGCGTGCGTGTGTTCGTGCGAGTGTTGCGTCCGTGCATGTGTACGTGCGGGGTGAGGCTACATGTCAGTCGACTGACTTTTTCATCTCTGGTCAGTAGATTTTCCAGCCGTTGGATACGAAATCAAGGGCCTGCAGTTTATCTTCAACCTCCACCCCCAGAGCCGCCAACCACCGCCGGCCGAACCGACGGCCGCTGCCGCCCACGTCCGGCTCGCGCGGCCACGCCGCCCTGCCCGCCCCGAAACCACTCCCCACCGCCGTTCCGCCGCCGCCCCGGCCATCCCTCTAGCCCCCCCTGCGTCGAGCTTTTTCTCAAGCGATCCCCACGCCACCGCCCAATCACCGCCCCCACTGCCGGCGACTGCCAACCAGAGGTCTCACGACTTCGAATCCCCACCGACCACTAATTTATTACCATTTCTGTCCTTCATATACGCGCTGACGGGTGGGCCCTATGGTAATCTGCGCTACTGAATGTGGACCGTTTGACTGGTCAATTGATTGTGTCATCAACAAATTACGAAGCTGTATGGTGAGCCAGTGACCGTATGATCACCCTAAAATGTATTTTATTAACACAGTACAGAATCAAACTACCATTTCTTTCTTTCATATACGGGTTGACAGGTGGGCCCCACGGTTACCCGCCCCAATGGTGCAACACTAGTTGTGCCACGTGGAACGTTTGACTGGTCAATTGATTGTGTCATCAACGAAATACAGAGTTGTACGGGTGAGCCAGTGACCGTATAATCACGACATGTATTTTTTTAACACGGTACAGACACAAGCGCTCATATATAGGCGCAAGTACTCACCGCTATAAGCGCACACACGCAAACCCTACCCCTATGAGCAGCTTCGAGAGAGTGTGCCAGCATATGATCTTGAGATTTTACGAAGTCACCATAGGTGCCTCGTAGTCGAGTGGAACGTCTCCTCCCACTGAACCCACATCGCCGGAAAAATACTGAAATTAACCCAGGATAAATGCGAGCACCAGGACTTTAACCCTGGTGGGCTTGAGAAACCACTATCCTCCTAACCATCCAACCACAGGTTGGTTAGCACCACAAAATGTATGTGCTGACCGTGATGAGCTTATTCTGAAGTCCAGTGACCATATCGTGCTTTCGCTTCAAATACAATGATCCTAAGTGTCGTCAACAAAATACAGAGCACGCATCAACTACAATGTCTGTCAGTGTCATCAACAAAATACAGAGACGTATCGTGAGCTAGATACCATATGATCACCACGAGAATATATAAGGTGACCGTAATGAGCATATTTTGAAGTCCACCAACCGTACAATTCTTTCGCTTGAAATACAGTGACCGTCACGCGTGAATGTGTCATGGGCATGCATACTTTTAGAGGGCCAAGAGATAGTTTGTGTGCGTACGTGAAAGTGGAGTAGAAAGAGGGGGTGTCCGGTGGAGACAAGGAGATATATGCCCTTCGTTTCTCTTTCCCGTGACTAATATTTTAGGAGAAAATATAAACATTCACAATGCAGAACAAATATTTTTGGATGCACCATGCAATTAGCTTTAATGTATAACATTGTACTATTGTATATGCTTATTTTCTTAGTGGCCGATTGCGTGTGTGGTGTGGTGGGCACATCATTTCTAGTTGGGGTGGGCACATCATTTCTAGTTGTGGTGGGTCAACATGAGGACTCATGGGCCAGTCCCATCCTGCGCCACATAGGTTGGACCGAGACGCAATATACGAAGACCCATGTGGAGGACTCGGCGTACAACACGAAGCTACCAGAGTCATGGAGGACTCTATCCCCGCTGGTGATAAGCCGACTATATATGATTTGTAACCCTAGGCCCCGAGTATGTTATAGAAGCCTCGGGGCTAGTTCATCAATAGTATACACACACGCACAATGCCTGGTATTCACGTGTACTTTGTACACACCCCTATCACTAATATACAGTAATAGGGTAGGCTTTTTCCTCAACTGCAAGGGTCCGAACTTGGGTAAAACTTTGCCTCGTATTACCATCCAGCCTAACAGTCAGGGATATCCTACCGAATGGTCTGATGGAATCATATCTGCCAACAACTAAGAGAGAGGTGTGTCTGGGGGGCAATGTGTGCGAGAGAGGCATAAAGATAATGTGCGTGCGGGAGACACGTACGCACATATATGTGCGTATAGAGAGCTAGTAGAGACCATGCGTGTGTATATATGCACGTGAGAGAAATAGTGTTTTCCAACTGAGATTAGTGAAAACAGTGGTACATAGTAGTCTGAAAGAGAGAGAGATACAGAGGGAGTGTGTGCGTGAGACACCCCGACACCCCGGGAGAGATTGTGAGCATGTGTGAAAGAGAAATGCCGATGTATATAAAGTGTGTGCACTCATGCATTAGATAGAGAGATATAAAGCACATTTGTGAGATCAGGTCGAGGCATAGTGCATCTACGTGTAAAAGGTGGTTCTATGCATTAATTCACCCATACTCTATTTTGGATGAGATCATGAATTTTGCAATTTGCGTATGAACGAAAAGCGGACTATCAGACACCCATACTCTATTGAATTCTAACATGTGCATGTGTTTATTTCATATTATCGATCCATAGAGTGAGAGCGGTTTGAAATACAGGCAATGCATTGCTTTTGCAATCCATATATAAACATTAATTAGTGCACTCCATGTTGTTAGTGTGAAGCACTTTATACATTTGTCACTTACATGGATACATTCCAAATTGCTAGCTACGAAATAGAATACATGTTGAATTCAACATAAAGGGGGTTTCGAAGATTCGAATTCATAGGAAGTGCATTCATCTATTTGAACCCGAGATAATGGCATTTGTAAATCAGATCTAAAAGGGGGCATCAATCTTTGTTGTGCGCTTGAACATGCTATTCATACTAATGTCTAACTACTTTTTTGCAACCAAGGAGATTATATCTGGAACCATGCATGAACTGAGGTAAGTTGCATATTTTTTAATATATACTCGTGTACTATGTATATTCAAATGTACCCCCTCCATTCCAAAATAATTGTAGTTTTAGGATTTTCAAGAGTAAAGATTTGTGAAGTTTGACAAATCCTGAAAATTCAATTCAAGAGAACCGAAAACGTTAATGCTTCTGCTCCCAAATATTGAAAGAAGCACCAAATAAGCCTCTGGTCACCCGAAACCGCGCGAGACTAATGTTTGGTGGTAGGAAATTACTGTCCTGACTCTGGCACGTGTAGCCTATCGGCCCGATGTCCAAAGGTCCAAACCGGGGTAGGTTTGTAAATTCACCAAGACGCCAGTCTCAACCGCCTCCGAGAAGCATTCATACGCCGTGGGCGCCTAAACACCCATGCGCTCGGCCGAAATCTATCCCGCCCACCATTTGGGACACCTGAGATTACTGTCCTAGTCCCAACCCGCAACTTGTCCGAAATTTTAGATGGGGGCAAAGTTTGTAACTTTCCCCAAATTTCAAACAAGCGCGTCCCAAACCGAAACATTGTTCACCCTTAGTTCCCCCTCCCTCTATTTCCCCATTCATACTCTGTGGGCGCCAAAATGCCCTCTCCACCAGCCGCGAAACCCTAGCCTCCTCCGTCCTCCACCACATCGCGCCCAATCCACAGCCGCCCTCCTCCATCATGCCGGAGCCGGTACCCCTACGTCGTCGTCCAATGCAACCACAACCGCAATGCCCTCAAGGACTTAGCAGCTGAAGCCGAGGAAGAGCTGCCTCCATGACACCGATATGCGCCGTACCAGAACCACTTCGACCACGCCGTCCTGCGCCTCACCGCTGCTGCTCCACTGTCGCAACCGTCCACCATACCGGAGCTGTTCCCGCTACGCCATCGTTCGCCGCCTCGGATCTGGTTCCCTGCCGCCGACAGACAGCCACCGCACCACACTCAACAACTTGGCCATGGGTTCGTCCAAGGTTCCACCGTCCTCCACAACTTCTCGTTTCCAGCGAACCACAAGAAGATCGTTGGAAAAACAGAAGGATGACACATCACCGCCAGCAGAAAGAGGTACTCCTCTTCCCTTATTCGTGCAAATCTTACGTCTCTGCTCACACCGTATTCATCCCATGAAAGAAACTAGTTGAGCGCTTTGTATTGCATCTTCTTCGTGATACTAAATGCACAAGGTTTCCTCCCATTTACTATTTCACCTTTGCTAGAGGTCAGTAGCCCGCCTGGATTTCAATTTAGGGTCAGTCGAATTGCAATCAAAAGAAGCAGCACCCGCTTAGGCCGGCGGAGCACCTAGTCCGCCTGTTCGCCGGGGAAGCAGCGCATCGGTGTCTATCATAGGCGTGTGGGGCGCAGGAGCTGCTTACGCCCGATCAGGAGGTTGGCGGGGCTTGAAGGGATGGCCGGGGGCGGTGCCAAGCACGCTGGTGCGGTGAGGTCGAGGGGAGGGCGGAGACAGGGGACTGGGCCGGTGGTCGCTGGCGTTTGGAGGAAGATCGTAACACTGACTGGCTGGAGGTAGATGAAGGCGATCTGCCCGTTCTTTGTACATTGGACGGTGGAGAAAAAATGGACTGACCTATTTGTTTTCAGTCGACTGTTATTTTCATAGGACCACACCTTGTGGTGTGCTGGAGGAGCATCTGCATTTCCCAGCCATCCCTGTGCTCATATTTCAAAATCCTGGAATCTAGTAATTTCATGTGCCATGCATGTTGTAGATCTATCATATGTCTCCCGTCATTTATTTCTCACCGACCTGCTATATGCAACCTTTACACTGTACTACTTGTGTGCACACTGCACCCATACTCACACTATTGTTTTTTTATGCATGGGTATTTCAGACTCTGACGTAGTGTTGATGAATACAAAAAAGAAAAGACAGAAGTCGCTCCAGTGTAATTCGAAGATAAGCACAAAGCGTCCTAGTGCTCTAAAGGGTGCAGTGCCAGCAGAAGGAGACAGTAAACATAGCTCTGCAGTTGATGACCTCAATTGCCACACACAACCATCCCAGGTGCTTGCTTTAACTTCGCGTTGTCAAATGTCGTTGCATGTTGCATATGGTGTCTAGCTTGTAGTGCTTACAATTTGGTTAAATTGCATCAGCTTACTTTACACATTATACCTTTGATAATTACATGCCTTCCTGTTTTTGATACATACTACATATGTCTATTAACCATGTTCGTACATCAAAATAATGCTCTTTTGTACCCCTCATCAATCACTTATGACGAGACAGTCGCCCCAGTGGGTTACAGTGAGACGCGCTACTCGTTTAAAGAGTGTAGTGTCATCCTCCCCACATGATTCTCAAGAAACAGCAAGGCTAAATGAAGATAGTCAACGTAGCTCTCTGGTTAATGACCGCAATTCCCCCATACCACCATCGCAAGTGCTTGGTCTTACTTGGCAGTGTGATATGTGGTTGCATGTTGCATATGGTGTCTACCTTGTAATGCTTCTAATTAGGGTAAATTGCATGTGCTTAGTTAACACATTATACCTGTGAATATGACATGCGTTCCTGTTTTTGGTACATATTACGTCTTTCTATTAACCATGTTCTTATTCAAACTACTTTTCTTGTGTATCCCTCATCAATCACTTCTGATGAGACACCTTCAAGTTGACAGTGTAATATTGGTTGCATCTTGCATATCATTTCAAACATCTATTGCCTCTAATTTGTTGAAGTGCCACTTATAATGAGACACATCTAACTTGGTAGAGTGATTTTCGTTGGATCTTTCATATGGTGTCTAGATTGCATTGCTTCCAATTTGTTGAAATGCCTTCTGCTCGTTTTTCGTGCATATTCCATCCTCCTACAATGTGGTTGCCATACATAAAAGTTGTGTTCGTCAGTATCATGCTTCAACGAATTTGGAAGTGCGAATTTCATTCCTTTTTCTTGTGCGTTTACTTGACAAGGCAAAATCTAAAAGGACGAAGGCACGGAATGATGGTGGTCCTCTAGAGCAACCAAAACAGATGATCTCTGCAAATTCTCCTGCTACTCCTACTGCAGTGCAAGTTCCAAATCTCATCTCCCCTACTCCACAACCCTAGGTGCTTGCTCTAACATGGCAGTGTGATATCTGGTTGCATGTTGCATATGGTACCTAGCTTGTATTGCTCCTAATTTGTTAAATTGCATCTCCTTAGCTTACACATTATACATGTGAATATGACACGCCTAGAGAAAAACAGGCACATCTAGAATACCAAATGCACATCATTGGATACATAATGAGTTGTATTTTCAGATTGTACATATTTGGTATTGTAGATGTAGGCAGTTTTCTCTATACACTTGGTCAAAGTTCACAAAGTTTGACTTTCATAAAAATCTATAGGCACTACATTGTGGAACAGAGGGAGTATTGCTTCTAATTTCGTCAAATACATTTGTTAGGCCACCCTTTTAATTTGGCAGAGTGATATTGGTTTCATCTTTCATATGGTTCCTAGCTTGCATTTCTTCTATCTACTTCAAACACCTTGTGCTTAGTTTACACTTTATACATCATACATGTCAATATGTCATGCCGTCCTATTTTTCATACATATTCAATCCTCCTATCATGCGTCTGTCTTACATGAAAGTAGTGATCGTCAGTATCATGCATCAATGAGTTCCGAAGAGAAAATTTAATTCCTTTTTCTTGTGGGTTTGACTTGACAAGGTAAAATCAAAAAAGAGGAAGGAAAAGAGTAAGGAAGGCGATGATGGTGGTCCTCTGCAGCAACGTAAATGGAGCATCTATACGGATTCTCCTTGTACTGCTAGCGCATTACAAGTTCCGAGTCTCCGCTCCCCTACTCCACCATCCAAGGTGCTTGCTCTAACTTGGCAGTGTGATATCTGGTTGCATGTTGCATATGGTGTCTAGCTTGTATTGCTCCTAATTAGTGTAAACCGCATCTGCTTAGCTTACACATGATACGTGTGAATATGACACGCTTTCCTGTTTTTGGTACATACTATATCTGTCTATCACACCATGTTCTTACATGAAACTAGTCTTCTAGTGTATCCTCCATCAGTCACATATGATGGGACACCTTTAAGTTGGTAGTGTGATATTGGTTTGCGTCTTGAATATGATTTCTAGCATGTAGTGTTTCTAGTTTGATGAACGCCACCTATGACGAGACAGTTTTAACTTGGCAGAGTGATATTGATTGCACCTTCCATATGATGTCTAGCTTGCAGTGCTTCTAATTTGTTCAAGTGCCTTCTGCTTAGTTACCACATCATAGGTGTGAATATGTCAAGACGTCCAGTTTTTCGTACATATTCCATCCTCATATCATGACTTTGCCTTTCATCAGAGTAGTGTTCGTTAGTATCATGCATCAATGAGTTCTGAAGAGCGAATTTTATTCCTTTTCTTGTCGGTTTGACGTCACAATGCAAAATCAATAAAGCGGAAGGAAAATTGGTAAGGCATTGGATGATGGTGGTCCTTCTGAGCAACTGAAACGGAGGGTCTCTACATATTCTATTCCGCCATCCTCCCAACAAGATTCTCAAGACAACACAAGGCTAGACAGTCAACGTAGCTGCGTAGATGATGAGCACATCTCCCCTACTCCACCATCACATGTGCTTGCTCTAACTTGGCACTATTATATGTGGTTGCATGTTGCGTATGATGTCTTCCTTGTATTGCTTCTAACTTTGTTGAATTGCATCCGCTTACTTTACACATAATGCCTGTCAATATGACACATGTTCTTATTTCTAGAACATACTATATCTGATCACACCATGTTCTTACATCAGACTACTGTTCTTGCATACCCCGCATCAGTCACTTATGATAAGGCACCTTTAAGTCGCCACTGTGATATTGGTTGTGTCTTGCATATGATTTCTAGCATGTACTGTTTCTAATTTGATGAAACGGCAGACAGTCTGAACTTGGCAGAGTGATATTGGTTGCACCTTTCATATGGTGTCTAGCTTGCAGTGCTTCTAATTTGTTGAAATGCCTTCTGCTTAGTTACCACATCATAGGTGTGAATATGTCACGCCGTCCTGTTTTCGTACATATTCCATCCTCGTATCATGTGTTTGCCTTTCATCCGAGTAGTGTTCGTTAGTATCATGAATGAATGAGTTCTGAAGGGTGAATTTTATTCCTTTTTCTTATCGGTTTGACTTCACAATGCAAAATCAATACAGCTGAAGAAAATTAGTCCGGTAGTGGATGATGGTGGTCCTTCGGAGCAACTCAAACAGAGGGTCTCTATAGATTCTACTCCGCCATCCTACCAACAAGATTCGCAAGATAACACAAGGCTGGACAGTCAACGTAGCTGTGTAGATGATGAGCACATCTCCCCTACTCCACCATCATAGGTGCTTGCTCTAACTTGGCACCATTATATGTGGTTGCATGTTGCGTATAATGTCTAGCTTGTATTGCTTCTAACTTTGTTGAATTGCATCTGCTTACTTTACACATAATGCCTGTGAATATGGCACAAGTTCATGTGTCTAGAACATACGTGTAGATGATGAGCACATCTCCCCTACTCCACCATCACAGGTGCTTGCTCTAACTTGGAACTGTTATATGTGGTTGCGTGTTCGAAATGATGTCTAGTTTGTATTGCTTCTGATTTTCTTGAATTGCATCTGCGTAGCTTACAACTTATACCTGCAACGATCACATACCCATAAGACACATTTAACTTGGGAGTGTGATGTAGGTTGCATCTTGCATTGTCTTCTAGCTTGTACTGCTTCTAATTTCTTGAAATGGCACTTACGACGAGACAGTTTTTACCTGATAGTGATATTGGTTGCATGTTCATATGGTGCCTAGCTTTCACTTCTTCTAATTTTGTTGAACTGCCTTCTGCTTACTGTTTTTCATACATATTCCATCCTCGTATCGTATGTCTGAATATGCAATGTTGTCTTTTTTGTATATATTCCATCCTCCTATCCTGCGCTTGCCTTACATCAAAGTAGTGTTCGTCTGTATCATGCATCAACCAGTTATGCGGAGCTAATTTTATTCATCTTCTTTTGGTTTTGACTTCATAAGGCAATATTAGAAAATAGGAAGGAAAAGAGTAAGTTAGGGGATGTTGGTGGTCCTCCGGACCAACGCAAACAGAGAGTCTCTAGATTTACCACTGCTACTGCTAATGAAGTTGAAGTCCCAAGTCTACATGATGAGTTCATCTCCCGTACTCCACCAGCGCAGGTGCTTGCTCTAAGTTGACAGTCTGATAATTGGTTTCATGTTGCATATGTTTTCTAGCCTGTATTTCTTCTATTTTGATTAAATTGCACCTGCTGAGTTTATACGTTATACATGTGCATATGACATGCCTTTTTGTGTCTAGAATACACTGCATCTATCAATCATACCATGTTCTTTCATCAAAGTACTGCTGTTGTGTATCCCACATCAGTCACTCATGATTGGATGCTTTTAACATGGCAGTTTGATAGTGGTTGCATCTTGCATTGATTTCTATGTTGTACTGCTTCTAATTTTTCGAAATGCCATTTATGACAAGACACTTTTAACTAGGCAGAGTGATATTGGTTGCATCTTTCATATGGTGTCTAGCTTGCATTACTTCTATTTTCTTGAAAATCCTTCTGCTAAGTTTACACATCGTAGACGTGAATATGTCACGTTGTCCTATTTTTCTTACATATTCCATCCTCATACGGTTGTCTTACATCAAAGTATTGCTTGTCTGGATCATGCATCAATGAGTACTGAAGAGCGATTTTATTCTTTTGTGTTGTGGGTATGCCTTGACATGGCAAAGTCAACAAAGATCAAGGAAAAGAATATAGTAGGGAATGGTGTTACTCGTCGGGTGAAAGGGAAAAGGATCTGCCCTCGAGATTCTGCAGGTACTTATAGTGCAGTAGAAGGTCCAAGTACACCGGCTAAATCTACAAACATAGTATTACCTGCTCCACCAGCTGCAGCATCCGCTTCAACTGTACCAGCATCTCAACGAGTTACTCGTTCGTTTGCTCCGGAACTAGCCAGTTCCCAAGCTGCATTCACACCTAACACTACTTTTGAAGCACTGCTGACACAACAGAACATGGCAAGATCAGATGAACCTCATGAGGATCAACACCAAGACGGTACCTGACCGAGTGAAGTTGTAGTTGCATGCTCCTTTATATGTACTCTCACATTTTGATGTGCACTAACACTTTCCATATTCGTTGTTGAACTAGCACCACGGCGCAAGCGGAAACAGACATCAGGGATAATGCTTGATAGATTAACAAAATCTAAAGGAGGAAGAATGGAGATCCATTTTGAGGCAGGTTTTAAAAGGCCACGTGATGCTACAGAGTCAACCAAGTTAGTATCAGAGGCAGCCATTGCCGTTAGGTGTCATGCACGTATCCTCCCAACATGGATCCAGTACAGGAATGAGAAAGACAATACCCAGTTTAACACCTTCCTAGACCATTTATCAGTAAGTAATGTTATTCATCGCAATTTGTAATATTGTCTTGCTCTGTGCCATACTTTCTAGCTTCCTCCTAATAAGACTCACATTCTTTTTTCAACAGATGAGGTTCAAGTTGGATCCGAAAGATGATGCAACTAAACAAGCATGCACTCATGTTTTTCAGTCTGCTCTATGACTGTATCGGTACCGCCTTAGAAAATATTACTTTGAAGGCAAGGCTAACAATGAAATCGCCCAATCATCTCTAGTGGAATATATTACAGATGAAGACTGGACAGCCCTTGTTAAACACTGGTTTGATCCAGAGTATCAGTTAGGGTATATGTATTTGATTAGACCACATATTGAACTTGTATTTATGTATGTGCCTTACAAGTGGATTTATGTATGTGTCTGTTTGTTTTATATCTGTTTGCCCATGATATGAATGATGTCTCTTTATCCTACTTTAAACCATGTCTCTTTATCCTTAGATGTCAACGAATGTGAGGAAATAGACAATACAGTAGGCATGCTACATGGACATATGTTCCAAAAGTGATTTTATTATGTAGTTGGCATTAAAATACATGCTAATGTATGACAGTAGTTCACCAAAATAAGTTATGTATAAACGTGAAACCTACATTGTTTGTTTTTTTTCTCATTAGTAACTTATCTGGTACACTAATCTACAAGTTCAAACTTTCAGCATGCTATGGAACAAATGATTGAACAACCACAACCACCTGAAGGTGACGAGGCTACCATAGGCACTATGTCACCTCTTGCTGCTGTGTGTCAGTATCTCTCCACTAACAGTGCAAAAAGCACCTTCCTGCGTAATTCTGGGTTGGTTGTCAAGGTAACCTTGTCCAAATCGCCTACTGAACAAAATCTTCCGGCTAGACAGAGTGATATATATGTGCTCTAGACACAAGTCCAATCCCTAATGGACGTTGTGTCGGAAACAAAAATAGTGGTTGACGAATGTCGTGAAGATATGAATGGTTTTGAAACCAGACTATCAGACATTCGCTTCGTTGTTCAAGAGCAATGGCGGAATAAGGGGAAGATCGTGCTGCTCCATCATATTCTACAGCCTGAAACATAAGCACTCAGGTCAAATGATCTGTGATTCTATACATTTGATGGTGCTTTTATCTGCAAGGACTGTAAACTTTATGCCAACAGGCCTTTTGTTGTATGGTTGGAATTTATTTTGTTGTGATACATCATTTATGATGTTGCCGAAGGTTGCAGTAATTACGACGCTATTTTTGTATAGTGTAGGTTTATCTTAGTAATGTATTCGGCCGAAAGCTTCGTAGCAGCCCAACATGCCAACATTCGCCGGGCCCATTCCAATTGGGCTAAAAACGATTCTGGGCCGAAATTTGCATGTAGCCCACTAAAAATATCTGGGCCTAAATCAACATAAGCTTTCATATTTTTCTGGTAGGCCCGTGCCCATAGTGGGCCTTTACCAGGCCTAAATATAATTTGGGCCCTCAGTAATAATAGGCCGTTTACATGTGTAAATATCTCGAGCCCATAAAAAACATGGGCCTTTAGTAGGCCGAAAGTAAGATTGGGCCCTGACTGTGCCAAATAACCCACTGGTCTTAGCAGGCCGAAATGTGGCCCATTTACAATGCGGATCGTCCATAGGCCGAAATTCAGATGGGCCGTAAATGCGCTGACCTACTTCACGGGCATTTAACAGGCCCGAAGTTCGGTCGGGCTTGATTAGTGTAATTTTTATATGGGCCGTTAGTAGGCCCGATGTGGCGTTTGGCCACATATGGCCCATGGATTTCGTCCGACGTTAACAGGCCGATAGTCACAACAGGCTGAAAGTGGCCCAAATCTGTAGTGGGCCTCTAACAGGCCGAATGTCAGTCATGGCCGAATATGAACCATATCCTTCACGGTCGTTTATGGGCCGAAAGTTTCAATGGCCTATAAATAGGCCCAAATGAAGCAGGACCTTTAACAGGCTGGAAACACACCGGGCCGTTATTCGGCCCAAATTCTTAGCGGACTGTTAACGGGCCAGAAGTGCCCATGGGCCGCAATGATGACAAGTTTAGGACGGGCCGTTGATGGGCCAATTTAATACTAGTCGTACGGGCCTTAACTGAGAATGTTGGGCCTTTAGCTGGACCGGCCCATTATGGTCTGTAAAATCTTGTGGGCCTTTAGCTGGGCCGACCCATTATGGCCCGCTAAATCTTGTGGGCCTTTAGTTGGGCCGGCCCATTTAATCTTTATGGGCCACTTTTGGGCTGGTCCACGTGTCAACGTATCATAGGCGCATCTCGCCCGTTGGATGAGTGACACCTGTGCCAACGCGGAGCTGACACGTTGTTCCATCAGCCAATGAGAATTTTACACATGGAAAATCGGCATTGGTCGTTGCTGTTAGCGGGTTATCGGATCCAAAACAGGACCCGATAGCTTAACAGCATCCCATTACGGTGGATGCCACGTGTCGGTCACCCTTGACGAAAGCACTTCTATAACGCGCGATTTATCGTCATAGAAGTGGACACTTCCGTGATGATAATTTTGGTAATGTCATGGAACACTTCTACGACAGCACAGGTATGACTATCTTGATTCTGTCATAAAATTGTCATGGATGTACATGCATGACAGAAAACGTGACCTACTATGACAAACACGTATCATCACGGAAGTTTCTTTTTTTGTAGTGTTCCTTTCCTTTTTGAACCACGTCCTAGATTCATGCTATACAACTTTCCCCACTACTTCCCCCCATTCCTTTCCTCTTTGAACCACGTCCTAGATTCATGCTATACAACTTTCCCCACTACTTTCTTGTTTGATCCAACACCTAGATTCGAGTGCAGAACCGGCCGAGGCATAGTGCATCTACGTGTAAAAGGCGGTTCTATGCATTAAATTAAAATAGAAATGGCATTATTATTTTTGGATGAGATCATGAATTTTGCAATTTGTGTATGAACGGAAATCGGTCTATCAGACACCCATACTCTTTTGAATTCTAACATGTGCATGTGTTTATTTCATATTATCGATCCATAGAGTGAGAGCGGTTTGAGATACAGGCAATGCATTTCTTTTCCAATTCATATATAAACATTAATTTGTGCACTCCATGTTGTTAGTGTGAAGCACTTTATACATTTGTCATTTACATGGATACATTCCAAATTGCTAGCTATGAAATAGAATACATGTTGAATTCAACATAAAGGGGGTTTCGAGATTCGAATTCATAGGAAGTGCATTCATCTATTTGAACCCGAGATAATGGCATTTGTAAATCAGATCTAGAAGGGGGCATCAATCTTTGTTGTGCGTTTGAACATGCTATATATTCATACTCATGTCTAACTATTTTTTTGCAACCAAGGATATTATATCTCGAACCATGCATGACCTGAGGTAACTTGCATATTTTTTAATATATACTCGTGTACTATGTATATTCAAATGTACCCCCTCCATTCCAAAATACTTGTAGTTTTAGGATTTTCAAGAGTAAAGATTTGTGAATTTTGACAAATCCTAAAAGTTCAATTCAAGAGAACCAAAAACGTTAATGCTTCTGCTCCCAAATATTGAACGAAGCACAAAATAAGCCTCTGGTCACCGGAAACCGCGCAAGACTAATGTTTGGTGGTAGGAAATTACTGTCCCGACTCTGGCACGTGTAGCCTATCGGCCCGATGTCCAAAGGGCTAAACCAGGGTAGGTTTGTAAATTCACCAAAACGCCAGTCTCAACCGCCTCCGAGAAGCATTCATACGCCATGGGCGCCTAAACACCCATGCGCTCGGCCGAAATCTATCCCGAAAACCATTTGGGACACCTGAGTTTCCTGTCCTACCCCCAACCCGCAATTTGTCCGAAATTTTCGATGGGGGCAAAGTTTGTAACTTTCCCCAAATTTCAAACAAGCGCGTCCCAAACCGAAACATTGTTCACCCTTAGTTCCCACCTCCCTCTGTTTCCCATTCATACTCCGTGGGCGCCAAAACGCCCTCTCCACCAGCCGCGAAACCCCAGCCTCCTCCGTCCTCCACCACATCGCGCCCAATCCACCGCCGGCCTCCTCCATCACGCCGGAGCCGGTACCCCTACGTCGTCATCCAACGCAACCACAACCGCAACACCCTCAAGGACTTAGCAGCTGAAGCCGAGGAAGAGCTGCCTCCACGACACCGACATGCGCCGTACCAGAACCACTTCGACCACGCCGTCCTGCGCCTCATCGCTGCCGCTCCACTGTCGCAACCATCCACCACACCGG
This sequence comes from Aegilops tauschii subsp. strangulata, assembly GCF_002575655.3. Lineage (NCBI taxonomy): Eukaryota > Viridiplantae > Streptophyta > Magnoliopsida > Poales > Poaceae > Aegilops > Aegilops tauschii. The sequence continues at coordinate 449,460,998 of NC_053037.3, forward strand.
AGCTGTTCCCGCTACGCCGTCGTTCGCCGCCTCGGATCTGGTTCCCCGCCGCCGACAGATAGCCACCGCACCACACTCAACAACTTGGCCATGGGTTCGTCCAAGCCTCCACCGTCCTCCACAACTTCTCGTTTCCAGCGAACCACAAGAAGATCGTTGGAAAAACAAAAGGAGGACACATCACTACCAGCAGAAAGAGGTACTCCTCTTCCCTTATTCGTGCAAATCTTACATCTCTGCTCACACCGTATTCATCCCACGAAAGAAACTAGTTGAGCGCTTCATACTGCATCTTCTTCGTGATACTAAATGCACAAGTTTTCCTCCCATTTACTATTTCACCTTTGCTAGAGGTCAGTAGCCCGCCTGGATTTCAATTCAGGGTCAGTCGAATCACAATCAAAAGAAGCAGCACCCGCTTAGGCCCTCGGAGCACCTAGTCCGCCTGTTCGCTGGGGAAGCAGTGCATCGGTGTCTATCATAGGGGTGTGGGGCGCAGCTGCTGCTTGCGCCTGATCTGGAGGTCGGCGGGCTTGAAGGGATGGCCGGGGCTGGTGCCAAGCACGGTGGTGCGGTGAGGTCGAGGGGAGGGCTGAGGCAGGAGACTGGGCCGGTGGTCGCTGGCGTTTCGTGGAAGATCGTAACACTGACTGGCTGGAGGTAGATGAAGGCGATCTGCCCGTTCTTTGTAAATCGGACGGTGGAGAAAAAATGGACTGACCTATTTGTGTTCAGTTGACTGTTATTTTCATAGGACCACACCTTGTGGTGTGCTGGAGGAGCATCTGCATTTCCCAGCCATCCCTTTGCTCATATTTCAAAATCCTAGAATCTAGTAATTTTGTGTGCCATGCATGTTATAGATCTATCATATGTCTCCCATCATTTATTTCTCACCGACCTGCTATATGCAACCTTTACACTGTACTCCTTGTGTGCACACTTCACCCATACTCACACTATTGTTTTTTATGCATGGGTATTTCAGACTCTGACGCAGTGTTGATGAATACAAAAAAGAAAAGACAGAAGTCGCTCCAGTGTAATTCGAAGATAATCACTAAGCGTCCCAGCGCTCTAAAGGGTGCAGTGCCAGCAGATGGAGACAGTAAACATAGCTCTGCAGTTGATGATCTCAATTTCCACACACAACCATCCCAGGTGCTTGCTTTAACTTCGCGCTGTCAAATGTGGTTGCATGTTGCATATGGTGTCTAGCTTGTATTGCTTACAATTTGGTTAAATTGCATCAGCTTACTTTACACATTATACCTTTGATAATTACATGCCTTCCTGTTTTTGATACATACTACATATGTCTATTAACCATGTTCGTACATCAAGATAATGCTCTTTTGTACCCCTCATCAATCACTTATGACGAGACAGTCGCCCCAGTGGGTTACTGTGAGACACGCTAGTCATTTAAAGAGTGTAGTGTCATCCTCCCCACATGATTCTCAAGAAACAGCAAGGCTAAATGAAGATAGTCAACGTAGCTCTCCAGTTAATGACCGCAATTCCCCCACACCACCATCACAGGTGCTTGCTCTTACTTGGCAGTGTGATATGTGGTTGCATGTTGCATATGGTGTCTACCTTGTAATGCTTCTAATTAGGGAAAATTGCATCTGCTTAGTTAACACATTATACCTGTGAATATGACATGCGTTCCTGTTTTTGGTACATATTACGTCTTTCTATTAACCATGTTCTTATTCAAACTACTTTTCTTGTGTATCCCTCATAAATCACTTCTGACGAGACACCTTCAAGTTGACAGTGTAATATTGGTTGCATCTTGCATATCATTTCAAACATGTAGCCTCTAATTTGTTGAAGTGCCACTTATAATGAGACACATCTAACTTGGTAGAGTGATTTTAGTCGGATCTTTCATATGGTGTCTAGATTGCATTGCTTCCAATTTGTTGAAATGCCTTCTGCTTAGCATTTTTCGTACATATTCCATCCTCCTACAATGTGGTTCCCATACATAAAAGTTGTGTTCGTCAGTATCATGCATCAACGAATTTGGAAGTGCGAATTTCATTCCTTTTTCTTGTGTGTTTACTTGACAAGGCAAAATCTAAAAGGATGAAGGCACGGTATGATGGTGGTCCTTTGGAGCAACCGAAACAGATGATCTCTGCAGATTCTCCTGCTACTCCTACAGCAGTGCAAGTTCCAAATCTCATCTCCCCTACTCCACAACCCCAGGTGCTCGCTCTAACATGGCAGTGTGATATCTGGTTGCATGTTGCATATGGTGCCTAGCTTGTATTGCTCCTAATTTGTTAAATTGCATCTCCTTAGCTTACACATTATACATGTGAATATGACAGGCCTAGAGAAAAATAGGCACATCTAGAATACCAAATGCACATCATTGGATACATAATGAATTGTATTTTCAGATTGTACATGTTTGGTATTGTAGATGTAGGCAGTTTTCTCTATACACTTGGTCAAAGTTCACAAAGTTTGACTTTCAGAAAAATCTATAGGCACTACATTGTGGAACGGAGGGAGTATTGCTTCTAATTTCGTCAAATACATTTGTTAGGCCACCCTTTTAATTTGACAGAGTGATATTGGTTTCATCTTTCATATGGTTCCTAGCTTGCATTGCTTCTAACTACTTCAGACACCTCGTGCTTAGTTTACACTTTATACATCATACATGTCAATAGGTCATGCCGTCCTATTTTTCATACATATTCCATCCTCCTATCATGCGTCTGTCTTACATGAAAGTAGTGCTCTTCAGTATCATGCATCAATGAGTTCTGAAGAGAAAATTTAATTCTTTTTTCTTGTGCGTTTGACTTGACAAGGAAAAATCGAAAAAGAGAAGGAAAAGAGTAAGGAAGGCGATGATGGTGGTCCTCTGCAGCAACGTAAATGGAGCATCTGTACGGATTCTCCTTGTACTGTTAGCGCACTACAAGTTCCGAGTCTCCGCTCCCCTACTCCACCATCCAAGGTGCTTGCTCTAACTTGGCAGTGTGATATCTGGTTGCATGTTGCATATGGTGTCTAGCTTGTATTGCTCCTAATTAGTGTAAACTGCATCTGCTTATCTTACACATGATACGTGTGAATATGACACGCTTTCCTGTTTTTGGTACATACTATATCTGTCTATCACACCATGTTCTTACATGAAACTAGTCTTCTTGTGTATCCTGCATCAGTCACATATGATGGGAGACCTTTAAGTTGGCAGTGTGATATTGGTTTGCGTCTTGAATATGATTTCTAGCATGTAGTGCTTCTAGTTTGATGAACACCACCTATGACGAGACAGTTTTAACTTGGCAGAGTGATATTGATTGCACCTTCCATATGATGTCTAGCTTGTAGTGCTTCTAATTTGTCGAAGTGCCTTCTACTTAGTTACCACATCATAGCTGTGAATATGTCAAGTCGTCCAATTTTTCATACATATTCCATCCTCGTATCATGACTTTGCCTTTCATCAGAGCAGTGTTCGTTAGTATCATGCATGAATGAGTTCTGAAGAGCGAATTTTATTCCTTTTCTTGTCGGTTTGACGTCACAAGGCAAAATCAATAAAGCGAAAGGAAATTGGTAAGGCATTGGATGATGGTGGTCCTTCCGAGCAACTGAAACGGAGTGTCTCTACATATTATACTCCACCATCCTCCCAACAAGATTCTCAAGACAACGCAAGGCTAGACAGTCAACGTAGCTGCGCAGATGATGAGCACATCTCCCATACTCCACCATCACATGGGCTTGCTCTAACTTGGCACTATTATATGTGGTTGCATGTTGCATATGATGTCTTGCTTGTATTGCTTCTAATTTTGTTGAATTGCATCTGCTTACATTACACATAATGCCTGTCAATATGACACCTGTTCCTATTTCTAGAACATACTATATCTTATCACACCATGTTCTTACATCAGATTACTATTCTTGCATATCCCGCATCAGTCACTTATGATAAGGCTCCTTTAAGTCGCCACTGTGATATTGGTTGTGTCTTGCATATGATTTCTAGCATGTACTGTTTCTAATTTGTTGAAACGGCAGAAAGGTTTGAACTTGGCAGAGTGATATTGGTTGCACCTTTCATATGGTGTCTAGCTTGCAGTGCTTCTAATTTGTTGAAATGCCTTCTGCTTAGTTACCACATCATATGTGTGAATATGTCACGCCGTGCAGTTTTTCGTACATATTCCATCCTCGTATCATGTGTTTGCCTTTCATCCGAGTAGTGTTCGTTAGTATCATGCATGAATGAGTTCTGAAGGGCGAATTTTATTCCTTTTTCTTATCGGTTTGACTTCACAATGCAAAATGAATATAGCTGAAGGAAATTAGTCTGGCAGTGGATAATGGTGGTCCTTCAGAGCAACTCAAACAGAGGGTCTCTACAGATTCTACTCCGCCATCCTATCAACAAGATTCGCAAGACAACACAAGGCTGGATAGTCAACGTAGCTGTGTAGATGATGAGCACATCTCCCCTACTCCACCATCATAGGTGCTTGCTCTAACTTGGCACCATTATATGTGGTTGCATGTTGCGTATAATGTCTAGCTTGTATTGCTTCTAACTTTGTTGAATTGCATCTGCTTACTTTACACATAATGCCTGTGAATATGGCACATGTTCATGTGTCTAGAACATACGTGTAGATGATGAGCACATCTCCCCTACTCCACCATCACAGGTGCTTGCTCTAACTTGGAACTGTTATATGTGGTTGCGTGTTCGAAATGATGTCTAGTTTGTATTGCTTCTGATTTTCTTGAATTGCATCTGCGTAGCTTACAACTTATACCTGCAACGATCACATACCCATAAGACACATTTAACTTGGGAGTGTGATGTAGGTTGCATCTTGCATTGTCTTCTAGATTGTACTGCTTCTAATTTCTTGAAATGGCACTTACGACGAGACACTTTTTACCTCATAATGATATTGGTTGCATGTTCATCTGGTGCCTAGCTTTCATTTCTTCTAATTTTGTTGAAATGCCTTCTGCTTACTGTTTTTCATACATATTCCATCCTCCTATCGTACGTCTGAATATGCAATGTTGTCTTTTTTGTATATATTCCATCCTCCTATCCTGCGCTTGCCTTACATCAAAGTAGTGTTCGTCTGTATCATGCATCAACTAGTTATGTGAAGCTAATTTTATTCATCTTCTTTTGGTTTTGACTTCATAAGGCAATATTAGAAAATAGGAAGGAAAAGAGTAAGTTAGGGGATGTTGGTGGTCCTCCGGACCAACGCAAACAGAGAGTCTCTAGATTTGCCACTGCTACTGCTAATGAAGTTGAAGTCCCAAGTCTACATGATGAGTTCATCTCCCGTACTCCACCATCGCAGGTGCTTGCTCTAAGTTGACAGTCTGATAATTGGTTTCATATTGCATATGTTGTCTAGCCAGCATTTCTTCTATTTTGATTAAATTGCACCTGCTGAGTTTATACGTTATACATGTGCATATGACATGCCTTTTTGTGTCTAGAATACACTACATCTATCAATCATACCATGTTCTTTCATCAAAGTACTGTTGTTGTGTATCCCACATCAGTCACTCATGATTGGACGCTTTTAACATGGCAGTTTGATAGTGGTTGCATCTTGCATTGATTTCTATGTTGTACTGCTTCTAATTTTTCGAAATGCCATTTATGACAAGACACTTTTAACTAGGCAGAGTGATATTGGTTGCATCTTTCATATGGTGTCTAGCTTGCATTACTTCTATTTTCATGAAAATCCTTCTGCTTAGTTTACACATCGTAGCTGTGAATATGTCACGTCGTCCTGTTTTTCTTACATATTCCATCCTCATACGGTTGTCTTACATCAAAGTATTGCTTGTCTGTATCATGCATCAATGAGTTCTGATGAGCGATTTTATTCTTTTGTGTTGTGGGTATGCCTTGACATGGCAAAGTCAAAAAAGAGCAAGGAAAAGAATATAGTAAGGAATGGTGTTACTCGTCGGGTGAAAGGGAAAAGGATCTGCCCTCGAGATTCTGTAGGTACGTATAGTGCAGTAGATGGTCCAAGTCCACCGGCTAAATCTACAAACACAATATCACCTGCTCCACCAGCTGCAGCATCCGCTTCAACTGTACCAGCATCTCAACAAGTTACTCGTTCGTTTGCTCCGGAACTAGCCAGTTCCCAAGCTACATTCACACCTAACACTACTTTTGAAGCACTGCTGACACAACAGGACATGGCAAGATCAGATGAACCTCATGAGGATCAACACCAAGACGGTACCTGACCAAGTGAAGTTGCAGTTGCATGCTCCTTTATATGTACTCTCACAGTTTGATGTGCACTAACACTTTCCATATTCGTTGTTGAAATAGCACCATGGCGCAAGCGGAAACAGACATCAGGGATAATGCTTGACAGATTAACAAAATCTAAAGGAGGAAGACTGGAGATCCATTTTGAGGCAGGTTTAAAAAGGCCACGTGATGCCACAGAGTCAGCCAAGTTAGTATCAGAGGAAGCTATTGCCGTTAGGTGTCATGCACGTATCCTCCCAACGTGGATCCAGTACAGGAATGAGAAACACAATACCCAGTTTAACACCTTCCTTGACCATTTATCCGTAAGTAATGTTATTCATCACAATTTGTAATATTGTCTTGCTCTGTGCCATACTTTCTAGCTTCCTGCTAATAAGACTCACATTCTTGTTTCAACAGATGAGGTTCAAGTTGGATCCGAAAGATGATGCAACTAAACAAGCATGCACTCATGTTTTTCACTCTGCTCTGCGACAGTATCGGTACCACCTTAGAAAATATCAATTTGAAGGCAAGGCTAACAACGAAATCGCCCAAACATCTCTAGTGGAATATATTACAGATGAAGACTGGACAGCCCTTGTTAAACACTGGTTTGATCCAAAGTATCAGTTAGGGTATATGTATTTGATCAGACCACATATTGAACTTGTATTTATGTATGTGCCTTACAAGTGTATTTATGTATGTGCCTGTTTGTTTTATATCTGTTTGCCCATGATATGAATGATGTCTCTTTATCCTACTTTAAACCATGTCTCTTTATCCTTAGATGTGAACGAATGTGAGGAAATGGACAATACAATAGGCATGCTACATGGACATATGTTCCGAAAGTGATTTTATTATGTAGTTGGCATTACAATACATGCTAATGTATTACAATAGTTCACCAAAATAAGTTATGTATAAACGTGAAACCTACTTTGTTTGTTTTTGTCTCATTAGTAACTTATCTGGTACACTAATCTACAAGTTCAAACTTTCAGCATGCTATGGAACAAATGATTGAACAGCCACAACCACCTGAAGGTGACGAGGCTACCATAGGCACAATGTCACCTCTTGCTGCAGTGCGTCAGTATCTCTCCACTAACAGTGCAAAAAGCACCTTCCTGCGTAATTCTGAGTTGGTTGTCAAGGTAACCTCGTCCAAATCACCTACTAAACAATATCTTCTGGCTAGATAGAGTGATATATTTGTGCTCTAGACACAAGTCCAATCCCTAATGGACATTGTGTCGGAAACAAAAATAGTGGTTGACAAATGTCGTGAAGATATGAATGGTTTTGAAAGTAGACTATCAGACATTTGCTTCGTTGTTCAAGAGCAGTGGCAGAAAAAAGGGGAAGATCGTGCTGCTCCATCAGATTCTACAGCTTGAAACATAAGCACTCAGGTCAAATGATCTGTGCTTCTATACATCTGATGGTGCTTTTATCTGCAAGTACTGTAAACTTTATGCCAACAGGCCTTTTGTTGTATGGTTGGAATACACTTCCGTGATGATACGTGTTTGTCTCAGTAGGTCGCGTTTTTGTCATGCATGTACATCCATGACGATTTTATGACAGAATCAAGATAGTCATACCTGTGCTGTCGTAGAAGTGTTCCATGACATTACCAAAATTATCATCACGGAAGTGTCCACTTCCATGACGATAAATCACGCGTCACAGAAGTGCTTTCGTCAAGGGTGACCGACACGTGGCATCCACCGTAACGAAACGCCGTTAAGTTATCGGGTCGGGTTTTGGATCCGATAACCCATTAACAGCCCCGACCAATGGGAAATTTCCACGTGTAAAATTCTTATTGGCTGGACGAAACACATGTCAGCTCGTCAGTGGGTCAGATAGGCGCCTATGATATGTCGACATGTGCCACGGCCCACCAATGGCCCATTTGGCTTACAAAGCCGGCCCGTTTGACTTGGTCAAAAGTTAACGGGCTGGCCCATGAAAAGCCTGTTAATGGTCTATTCGCAAATAGCCCATTTTATGGCCCGTTAACTCACGGCCCGTTAGGCCCTAAAGGAAATCGGCCCAACAACGTCATGTGGGCCGTCGAATAGAACACCAGCCCATTTCACTTTTGGCCCATGTATGGCCCACGACGTCTTTCGGCCCATATGAGGCCTTCGTATCTTTCGGCCCTTTACAGGCCCACGGTGACTCTAGCCCATAATGAACAGTAATTTTCTTTATAACCGTTAACGGCCCGTGATTTACATGGGCCGTTTCCAGCCCATGTTAGCTTTCGGCCTATTGACGGCCCATACGTTCTTGGGCTCCTTTTCGGCCCTCGATTACTTCCGGCCCGTTACTGGCCTGTTCCCCTAATGGGCCAAATTCGGTCCATGGCAAGAGTCGGCCCGTTACTGGCCTGTTACCCTAATGGGCCAAATTCAATCCATGGCAAGAGTCGGCCCGTTTCAGGCCTGTTAACCCGTTGCACCGTTTCCAGCCCGTCCTATATTCTGGCCCATTAACGACTCGTTATGCCTGTCACAGAATTAATCCTTTACTGTCCTACGGCCTGTTAACGGCCTGTTACCGTGCTGGGCCGATACCAATTACGCCCGATTACGGCCCATGTAGACCCATTTATCCGACGTCCCGAGGCCCACTGATTACAGGCCCATTTATCGAAGGCCCGTAGGAGACCCATGGATCCTACGGCCCGTATATGGCCCATGGTAGTTGTGGCCACTAGCAAACTAGGGAAAAAGAAGACTAGGAAATAAATAAGGCCGAAACTAATGCTAGGCTATTAAGGCGATTGCACAGATTACATCCACTCAGCATCAAAGATCGCCACGAGTGCAAATATAGGGAACACCCTACACTATAAAAAAATGGCTTGCTGTTTTCTTCAGCCGGTGGCTGCACGTTAAGAATAAATTTTGTATCGCACCAAAACAAATTACAACTATATGAAAAAAGGAAGGTTGGCATAAAAACTTAACAGTCTAGCAGATAAATGCACCACCAGAAGTTCAGAAGCTCAGTTCATTTGACCTGACTGTTACATTTTCATGTTGTATTGTCCGATGGAGCACCATAACCCTCGCCTTCATTTCCCCTAGGCTCCTGAACAACATAGCAAATGTCTGACAGTCTGGTTTCAAAACCATGCATATCTTGACGACATTGAGCAATGTTTCTCCTTGTTTCACAAAGGGTCTCTGTTAGGGAATGGACTTGTGTCTGGAGCGCAGATACAACATTGCTTTGAGCTTGCATATCTTGATCATGAGGCAGTTTGGACGATATTGCCTTAACAACCAACCCAGTATTACGCAGGAACGTGCTTTTGGCACTGTTAGTGGACAGGTACTGACCCACTGCAGCAAGAGCTGACATTGCGGTTATAGTTGCCTCGCCACCTTCAGAAGGTGGCGGTTCCACCATTTTTTCCATAGCTCGCTAAAAAGTTGAGGTTTTACATTAGTAGTACCAGATCAGAAGATATTAAGGAGGCAGCAAAACCAAACAAAATAGCTTTGGTCTATATACAGAACTTATTCTGGTGAACCCATGTAAACTATTAGTTGTATTTTATTGCAAAGTACATAATAAAACCAGGTTCCAAAGATATGACCATGTACCATCGCTAATGTATTGTCTATTTCTTCACATTGTATTGAGGGCTAAGGATAAAGAGACGAAGTTTATAATACGGTAAGCATAGAATGACATCATTCATATCACAAAACAACTGAGAACAGACAAACAGGCAATTGTAATGTTGTGTGGGCAAGTCTAGCACGGAACTAGATTACGGGTCAAGATCAAAGGAACATCACTCCTCTCTTTTAAACCTTGGAAGGTGCAATGATACGCTAAGTCAATTGTGTATAAAATTGAAAAGAGTAATAGACATTGGCTACAAACCATGCAGTTCAAGGCACAAGTTAGAGTAAGTAGTAGTTAAAAGGCATGAGGATTAAGGACTTACAATAGCAGCTTTGACTGGTGTAGTCATGCCCTTCTTCTTGCTGGTGTGACAGTCCTTGAAGATTTTCACAGCATTTGGTTCAGGTACTTTTTGGTCCTTGCGGGCTTTCCTCTGCATTTCGAACAAATCAATATAGATCTGACAATATCATACAGCGAAAAGAGTGAAACAGCAGCTAATTACAAGAGCCTCGCAGTGTGCTATATAGCTACGAGATCCTATCGTCTGTTGGAATTACACTTTCGTACGGTTGGCCTTGTTCTTTGAACAGTTCACCTACAAGAAGATAGATTTGTGTGGCACATGCATAAATAGGACTTCAACATGTGATCTGAACACATATATATAATGTACCTGATACTTCGGATCAGACCAGTGTTTAACAAGGCCCCTCCAGTCTTCACCCGATATATTTTCCACTGGAGATGTTTGGGAAAGTTCACTGTTAGCCTTGCCTTCAAAGTGAGTTTTCCTCAAGTTATACCGATACTGTCGCAGAGCAGACTTGAAAACATGGGTGCAAGCTTGTCTGGTTGCATCATCTTGGGTATCCAACTTGAACCTCATATGTTGAAAATTATGGGAGTCTCATTATCAGCAACCTAGAAAGTATGGGATAGAGCAAGACGATATTACTAGTTTCCATACATAACCATACTTACAGATAAATGGTCGAGGAAAGTGTTGAACTGGGTTTCGTCTTTGTCATTCCTGTACTGAATCCATGTTGGGAGGATACGTACATCACACCTAACGGCAACCGCTGCCTCTGATACTAACTTGGCTGACTCTGTAGCATCACGTGGCCTTTTTAAACCTGCCTCAAAACGGATCTCCATTCTTCCTCCTCTAGATTTAGTTAACCTACCGAGCATTATCCCTGATGTTTGTTTCCTCGTGCGCCTAGGTGCTAGTCCAACAACGAACATAGGAAGTGTTAGTGTACATCAAACTATGAGACTACATATAAAGAAGCATGCAACTGTAACTTGACTCCAGCAACTACCTTCTTGTTGTTGAAGCTCACAAGGTTCATCTGATATTGCCAACTCATCTTGTGTCAAGAGTGCTTGGGAAGTAGTGTCAGGTGGCAAGGGAGCTTGGGAACGTGCTGCTAGCTCAATTGACGCACGAGTAAGTCGTGCAGCTGGTAGTACTGTGGTAGGTGTTGCAAGAACTAGGGTTGTCTCTGCTTGTTTGGTGGCAGCTATTTGTTTCTGTTTGGCTTTTTTGCAACTTGTGTAGCATGGGATGCCGTGTTTGTAGAATTTTCCACTGGACTTTGACCTTCTATTGCACCATCAGTACCAGCAGAATTTGAAGGATTCCTCCGCTTCTCATTCCCTACCATTCTGTGTTTCTTCCCCTTTCTCTGTGCCATGTTAAGTCAAGCCGACAAGAAAAACGAATAACAATTTAGTTCTTTAGAACAAATTGATGCGTGATGCAGACGAACTGAACTTTGATGTTAGACAACCACATGATAGGAGGATGTAATATGTATGAAAAACAGGACGGAAGAGATAACCAGAACTATGATGTGTAAACTGAGAAGAAGACATTTCACCAAATTAGAAGCAATGGAATGGAAGGTAGACACCATATGAAAGATGCTACAAATATCGCTCTGCCAAGTTAACAGTGTCTCATCATAAATGGCGTTTAAACAAATGTGAAGCAGTACAAGAAATAAATCATATGCAAGATGCAAACAACATCACACTACCATGTTAGAGGTCTCTCGTCATTAGTGCCATTGCTTATTCACAGCATTGCATATTCACAGCATTGCATATTCACAGCTTATGATGTGTAAACTAAGGAGAAGGCATTTCAACAAATTAGAAGCAATGAAAGCTAGACACCATATGAAAGATGCAACGAATATCACTCTACCAAGTTAAAACTGTCTCGTCATAAGTGTCATTTCAACAAATTAGTAGTAAAAGCTAGAAAAGAATGTGAGATGTAACCTATATCACACTTCGAAGTCAAACGTGTCTTATGATAAGTGATTGTTGCAAGTTACACAACAGGTAATTTGATGTAAGAACATGGTGTGATAGACAGATATTGTATGTTCTAGAAACAGGAACACGTGTCTTATTCAAGTATAATGTGTAAAGTAAGCAGATGGAATTCAACAAAATTAGAAGCAATACAAGCTAGACATCACACATAACATGCAACCACTTATAACAGTGCCAAGTTAGAGGGAGCACCGGTGATGTTGCACTAGGGGAGACGTGCTCATCATAAACACAGCTTTGTTGAGTGTCTATGCATGTGTTGTCTTGGAAATCATCTTGGGGGTGTGGAGGAGTAGAAACTGTAGAGGCCCTCCGTTCGGAAGGAGCACCTTTATCCGCTGCAATGTTAACTTCCTTCCGCTTTATTGATTTTGAATTGTCAAGTAAAACCGACAAGAAAAAGCAATAAAATTCTCTCTTCAGAACTCATTCATGCATGATACTGACAATCACTACTTTGATGTAAGGCAAACACATGATACCAGGATGGAATATGTACGAAAAACAGGACGGCATGGCATGTTCACAACTGTTTGTGTAAACTAAGCAGAAACCATTCCAGCAAATAAGAAGCAATGCAAGCTAGACACCACATGAAAGATGCAACCAATATGACTCTGCCAAGTTAAAAGCGTCCCATCATAAATGGAATTTCAACAAATTAGAAGCAGCGCATGCTATAAATTATATGAAAGATGCAACTAATATCGCACTGCATATACGAAAGGTGTCTCGTCATGTTGATTGATGCGGGATACAAAAAAACAATAGTTTTATGTAAGGACATGCTTAATAGACAGATGTACTATGTACTAAATACAGGAAGGCATGTCACATTAACAGGTATAATGTATAAGCTAAGCAGACTAGCACATGCAGTTTAACCAGATTGGAAGAATTACAATCTAGACACCATATGCAACATGCAACCACATATCACGCTACCAAGTTAGAGCAAGCACCTGCGATGCTAGTGTAGGGGAAATGTTATAATCAACTATAGAGCTACGTTCACTATCTTCATCTAGCATTTCTGTTTCTTGAGAATCATGTCGGGAGGCTGACGCTGCATTCTTTAAATGAGGAGTAGTCCCCTTGTCTGCCTGCCTTGTCATAAGTGATTGATGAGGGATACACAAGAACATTAGTTTGATGTAAGAACATGGTTAATACACAGATGTACTAGTATGTACCAAAAACAGAAAGGCATGTCATATTCAAAGGTATAATGTGTAAGCTAAGCAGATGCAATTTAACCAAATTGGAAGCAATACAAGCTAGACATCCGGCTGGAGTGGTGAGCATGATCATCTAGGACCTGAGAGCCTGGTGGGAGGCGGGTTGCTTCGCCACCATCGCAGCTTTTTAGTTGGCTTCTAGGTGATGCCTATCTTTGCTGGGCTTGTCACTGGCTCGGCTAGTGCCCTGACTAGCTATTTGTCTTCTGGTGCTCACGGGATGGTGGTTCATGTAAAAAAAATATCTTTCCTTATCTTACCAACTTCGGCCTTTCGAATACAAGCTAGACACCATATGGAACATGCAACCACATATGACACTGCAAAGTTAAAGCAAGCACCAGGGATGGTGGTTCATTGCGAGCGAGGTCATCAACTCCAGAGCTACGTTTACCGTCTCCATCTGCTGACACTGCACCCATTATAGTGATGTAACGTGTCTTGCCTACCCGCATACGAAGTTGGATCGACTTCTCTCTTTTCTTTTTGGCTTCTCTCATGGCAGCAGAGTCTGAAATACCCTTGCATAAAAACACAATAGTGAGAGTAAGGGTGAAGTGTGTGCAGAACTAGTGCACTGTAAAAGTAGCAGATAGTAGGTGGCTCAAAAATAAATGACAGGAGACATATGATAGCTCTACAACATTGCATGCAAACAAAATTAGATTCTACTCTGTATGATTTTGTAATATATGAGCACAGGAAATGCAGGTACTCCTCCAGCACACCACCACATGTGGTCATATCTAAGATAACAGTCGACTGAAAAGAAATAGGTCAGTCGATTTTTTTAATGAACTGTCCGATCTATAAGGAACGGGCAGATGGCCTTCGTCTACCTCCCGCCAGTCACTGTTGACGATCTTTCTCGAACTGCCAGCGACCACCGGCCCAGACCCCTGCCTCCGCCGCCCCGCCCTCCCATCGACCTCACACCACCGCCATGATTGGTAGCACCCCCAGGCCATCCCTTTAATCCCGGCCGACCTCCAGATCGGGCGCCAGTAGCTCTAGGCCGCACACGCCCCTAAGATAAACACCAAGGCGCTGCTTCCCCAGCGTAATAGGCGTACTAGCGCCTGTTACGCTGGGGAATGCTTCCGTTAATTGGGAATCAACTGGCCAGAAATTGAAATTCAGGGGGGCGACGGACCTCTAGCTAAGGTGAAATAGTATATGAGGAGAAACCTTGTGCATCGTGAGTTACTAGGAACATCTAGTATCAAGAAGAAGCGGTCAACTAGTGTCTTCTGTGGGATGAATACCGTGCAAGTAGAGATGTAAGATTTGCACGAATAAGGGAAGAGGAGTACCTTTTTTGGTTGCCGGTGTGGTCACCTCCACATGTCGTGCCGATCTTCTTCTTTTTACCGGGGAAACCGATGTTCTGGAGGGTGCAGGCTTGGACGAACCCGTGGCCAAACTGTTGACTGTGTTGCCGTGGCCGTATGTCGGCGGAGGGGAAGCAGATCCGGGGCGGTGAAGGACAGCGTAGCAGGAACAGCTCCGGTGCGGTGGAGGGTGGCGAAGTTGGAGCGGCAGCGGTGAGGCGCAGGATGGCGTGGTTGAACTGGCTCGGGTACGGACGGCTCGGCCTCGGCTTCAACTACTAGCCGTTGAGGTTGCGGTGGATGACGACGTCGGGGTATCGGCTCCGGCGTGATGGAGGAGGACGGCGGTTGATGGGTGGGATGGGGTGGCGGACCGAGGACGCCGGGGTTTCGCGGCTGGTGGAGAGGTAGTTTTGGCGCCCACGGAGTACGAATGGGGAATCGGACGGGTGGGGGAACCATGTTTCGGTCTGGGACGCGCTTGTTTTTGGCTTTTTTGAACAGAAGATGGGACGTGCTTGTTTGAAATTTGGGGAAAGTACAAACTCTGCCCCCCCTCTTAAAATTTTGGACCTACTGCGGGTCGGGGGTAGGATGGTAATCCCAGGTGTCCCAAATAGTGGGCGGGAGCGATTTCGGCCGCGCGCATGTGTGCTTAGGTGGCCATTGTGTATGAATGTTTTTCGGATGTGGTTTTGTGGCATCTAGATGAAGCTACAAACCTACCCCGGTTTAGACCTTTGGACGTCGGGCCGGTAGGTTTCACGGGTCGGAGTTATTAGAAAAGTAATTTCCTTGTACTACCAAACATTGGCCTCACGCGGTTTCGGGCGAGTAGAGGCTCTTTTGGCGCTTCGTTCGAAATTTTGAAACACAAGCTTTCACGTTTAGAGTACTCTTGAACTATGAGGATTGACCTAAATAGACAGCGTTATATTTGACCTTGTATGTTTGAAAACCTCATTAAATTATCCGCTTCTTTTTGAAATTTTGACACTTGAAAATCCTATAACTAAGATTATTTTGGAATGGAGGAGCTAAATTTGAATCTATTTTGTACACGACTACATATTCTATTATGTACAAAATCAGAGCAAAGATTGGTGCCCCCATAATTTAGGTATGGTTTACAAATG
This sequence comes from Aegilops tauschii subsp. strangulata, assembly GCF_002575655.3. NCBI lineage: Eukaryota > Viridiplantae > Streptophyta > Magnoliopsida > Poales > Poaceae > Aegilops > Aegilops tauschii. The sequence continues at coordinate 449,477,022 of NC_053037.3, forward strand.
CCATGATATCAAATTCAAATAATTGAATGGACTTCATGTTGAATTTGATTTTTTTAAACCACCTTAAGTTGAATTCAAATGTATGCTAGTTCATAGGTAGCTTTTTATAATGTCCATTGTGTAACCTTCGTATGTATAATGTGCTTTACGCACACAATGTCGGAGTAAATAGCCACGGGTAGCCTAACCGACTGCCCCTGGCTCTTCAAAAATTATCAGGCCATTTGGGCCTTCAAGAATTTCATGCATTGGGCCGCCTCCTACGGCCGGCTACCTCTGAAGCTGACTCTCAGAAGGCGACCCAGCCTCAGCAACCTCCCCCCCCTGAGGATGCCGACTTCCCGGAGCCGGCCACGAAGAACGCCGACTCCAAGAAGCCGGTCAAGACCGCAACCACCAAAACTACACCCACATAACGGTGACGAGACGGGGTGTGGCCACAGTGCAGCCCACTACTCCCGAAGCCCGAGGCAAGCATGGCCATAGGACGCCGTACGGGATGGCCATCTCCCATCCAGCTCGGCACTGTAGCCATGCTGGCCCCGACGTCACCCACGACAGACGCCAGTACGGCCCACAGGCGGCGGGCCCCTTTAGCCAGAGAGAGGCGCGAAGGCGGCCCGGCCTCCCCCAGTCGGCCAAGGGCGTAGCCGGCCCCCAGAAGCCGGCTACCCCCTTCCTCGAAGCGTGTGCCACATTAAGGAGACAAGACGAGGTAAGGCTACAGTGAGAGCCCTCGAGGTGGCACACTGTAGCCACGCTTACCTCGATGAAGCCCTCGTCATCAGGGGCGAGGCTACAGTAAGCAGCCTCCGACAAGACCCTAAGCGGTGGGGCCGGCTTGTCGACCAAGAGGCCGGCAGCCGGCGGGACCCACCACTCGGCGGGCCCCAACGGCCGGCGGAGAAGCCGACGAGCGTAGACACTGACGGCTAGGACCAGCGCCCAGCCGGATTACAATTGTACCCCCGGGGGGTAGGCCTATATAAACCCCCCGGGGCACCCATGCAAAGGGTTGGCTTCTTAGCATTACACACACACACCATAGAGAGAGGGAAGCAAGAGCTAGCCTTGCTCTTCTTCTCCCTTGAACCGAACAGCTCTAGGAGCATTTGTAGCTACTCTTTCTGATCTAGTGATCATGCGGAGACCCCGCAGAGCAGGACTAGGGGTGTTATCTCCTCGGAGAGCCCCGAACCTGGGTAAGATTCGCCGACGTGCATGTCTTCGCCTCATCCCGTTTCCAGGCACCGGCGACGTCTTACTGGCACCCACTATGATAAGCCATCCGTTGGCGTATGTCGCACGTACCACCCGACATTTTGCGCCAACCGTGGGGCCAGGTGCACCGTCGTCCGGAGACCTGTTCTGGATGGGAACCCTCTTCCTCCCCCGCGAGCGCAGCCAGCCTGCTGTGCCCGATGGCGTTTGCCTCGACGCGCTGCAAGGCGTCGACGACGCCTGCGCGGCGAGCTGCCTCGCCGATCTTCTCGGCGAGACTCGCATCTCCGATGAGCCTGCGTCCGACGCAGACACGGACTACCCCGAGAGCCGCCTCGTCAGCCTCCCCGACCAGCTTCACGTCTCCAGCGAGCATGCTATGGATGTGGAGTCGGTCGGCTCCACCGACCCGATGCTCGTCGACTCCGACACGGCATCGCTCGACGCCTAGCCCTCCGACATGGTGGTCTTCGACGATCCTCTCCCTCGAGCTGACAGTGGCAGCAGCGCTGTCACCAAAGTGTTGGTCATCAGCCACGTCGCCAACTCGGGCGAGAACGCCCACGACGCCCTGCAAGGGGCGATGCACGACCTCTCCGTCCCCATCCCGGCCGACGCCGACGCCGAGACCCTGGAGGCACGCCGCCTCGCCCTCATCGCGGAAGGCCAGAAGATAGCCTCCATGAGACGCCTCACCGAGGCCCACCAGCGCGAAGTCGACCGCGCCGCCTTCGGTACGCCGCCGCCCAGCGGGCCGAGCCGAGCCGGCTTCGTCCAGAAGCGCGGAGCGGCTATTGCCGGCCTGTTGGGGGCAGATCGCCCCGTCTATGCCACCCCGCTCGAGAATCTGCGAGCCGCTCAGGCGGCCGCCGAAGAGCTAAATGGGCTGGGAGCCGACGAGCTCCCCTACATGACAAGACGGATCCAGCAGCTGATCGACGCGGCTGCAGAACGGCACGAAGCCGGCGCACGTGCTGATAGTCATCCCCCGCGCGGGGAGCACGCTGCGACGTCCCGCTCGCCGACTGCGAGTGGCGCCCGCCAGAAGAAAGACAAGGAGCCGGCTGCCAGCCGCAGCCGGACTCGCATCACCATCGAGCGCGACGCGGAAGGCCGCCCTCGAGCGGTAGAACGCCAAGGAAATCTGCCTCCTCCGCCGCCTCGAAGAGAAAGACGTCTCACCCCGCCGCCCGTCACGCACCCGACTCTTGGCGACCGACTCGGCCGCCGAGAAGGAGTCGGCGAGAACGACGCCCGCCACCGGATCGACCGCCTCGCTCGATCCTTGGCGTTAGAAGAAGAAGACGATGTCGGCCCGCCATGCTTTGGCCCCCGCATCCGCGACGAGCCCTTCCCCAAAGGGTTCTCGCTCCCCAGAGACACGCCCTAGTACAACGGCTCAGTGAAGCCGGAAGATTGGCTCATCGACTACTCCACTGCTGTCAGCATAGCAAACTAGACTAAGGCGCGGTGCGGGAGCCAGGCTGGTCGGTGGAGATAGCGTCGCCGGTTGAAGGAGTGGCCGGCTGGCGGGCCTTGGGTGGGTCACCACCAGGGGCAGGCGACGCACCCGCGCGTGACGTGGTGCTGGAGGCGCGGTCAGCCTGAGGCTGGTCGGCCGCTCCACCATCCGGCTCGGCGTCTTCACCCTCCTCCTCCTCCTCGCCCCCGTCGCTAGAGTCGATCTCCTCCGCCGAGTCTTCACCGTCTGTCGGGTTCAGCCCGAACCACTCCTCCGGTTGGGCGACGCCGTTGTCATCCACCTCAGGGGCGAAGACACTGGTGTCGGTGTAGTCGGCGATCGCCGAAGCCCGGCGGATGATAGCCGGTCACGCCGGCTCCAGCTCCGTGTCGGCTTGCTGCCGCTAGGTAGCTAGCTAGTCTGGACTCAGGCCCGGGTACCAGGCCTTGACGAACTCCAGCGCCCGCCTGGCGCTGGATCGAGCTGCCGAGGCCTTCCAGGCTTCAAAGCGACCAACCGCCACCTCCAGCCAGTCGGCAGTCCGACTGGGGGTGCGAGGAACCACCACGCCGGGCCAGAGGGAGGCCAATACTTGCGCCCCGGCACGCTGAAGCCGGCGGAGCAGTCGGTGAGCCGGCTGGAGACGGGCCTGGATCGCCAAGAGCTGCTCCTCCAGCGAACGTCCAGCGGTTGGTGAAATCTCGAAGCCAGCCTGCCTTCGCGCTTGGCGGCGGGCCTCGATGATCTGGTTGGCGGCGGTAGAGTAGCCAGGGAAGTACTCTGTGCAAGAAAGAAAGAGAAAGAGGAGAAAACACCAAATCAGAAAATGAGCCAAAAGCGGCAGACGGCAAGAAAGGATGAAGAAGTAGGCGGCTTACCGTCAACCAGATCTTCGATCTGACCATAGCCAGTGATCAGAGTCTGCCTAGCTTCAGCCAGCCAGCTGCTTCTATCTCGTACTCGGCCTGAAGGGCGGCTTCGCGGTCCTGCGCCTCCTTCAGAGCCGCCTTGTGGCCCTCCTCCTGGTCGGCCAACTTCTTGGTCAGGCGGTCGCGTTCCTGCACCAAGGCGGCAAGCTCGGCCTCCTTGACACGAAGGGCAGTATGAGACTCTCCCAGCTGTGCCCTCAGACCGGCGTTGGCCGCTGCAGATATGGCGGAAAAAGAAGAAACAATAAGAGGAAGTCGTCAAGGAAGATCCGACCCGACTGCTCAGCAGTCGGCCCGAATCTCGGGGACTACACCCAGTGGGCTCTCAGTTAGGTCCGCGGTCTTCTGGGTCAGCTCCCGAGCTTGGGAATTGAAGGCGGCCGCACGAAGATTGTGGTAGTTCTGCAAGATAGGCAGAAGATCGAAATAAGAACAAGAATAGCAAAGCCAAATCCACTAAGAAGTTCCAAGCCGCCTGCTCAGCAGCCGGCTCGGAACTCGGGGACTACACCCAGTGGGTGCGCTGACGCGCCCCCACGGAAGAAACCAAGATCAAGAAGAAGCAAGATAAGAAGACTAACCCGGATGGCCGCCTGCGTCGCAAGGAATTCGTCGGTGTACTGCCTCAGCGCCATAGCCTGGGCCTGGAGCCGGGTCCGGACGTCCTGCGCGGCCACGTTCATCACGGCCGACCCTCCGTCCGGCGTCCACCCTGAGGTGGCGCTGGCTGCCTCCGCATCCTGGGCCGACGAGCTGGAGCCCGCGGCCAGCTGCGGCTCCGACGCGGCCTTCTGTGGCTCCGACGCAGCCTTCCCCGCAAGCCGGCTCGGCGGTATCCGTACCGCCAGCTCAGTCCACGCGGCCGGCTCGCCCCCCGCCAACTGCGCATGCGGCAGATCAGGCCGGCCGCTTTGAGCCGTCCCAGTCGGCGGAGTCGGCACCGACGCCCTCTCCAGGATGACGACGTCGTCATCCCTCTCCAGCCCCGGCTGGTCGCTGCCGGCTTCTTCTGGCGGGGGCGCCGGGGCCCCGGGCGCTACGACGCGCAGTGGGGTGACCAACAAGGCCCCCTCCGCCATCGCCGCAGCAGCAGCCTCCGCTTGGGCCTTGGCTGTAGCGTCGGCGCGCGCCTTTGCCGCCTCCTCCTCCTGTGCCGCCTGGGCGGCGTCGCCTTCCGCGCCTCCCGCTCCTCCCGCACCTCCCGCGCATTCCATTCCGTCGCCGCCTGAAGGTCGGCACGGGGGTCCACGCGGCGAGTGGTGCTCCTAGATCCCCTCGGCGACTCAACGACGGAGGCGGCAGCCGCCCGCTCGAGCGATAATGGAGCTCTGGTTGTTTGGACAAAAAGACAAGGATTCAGGAACCACCAGAGAAAAGAAAGAAAAAGGAGTACACAAAAGAGTGTGAACTTACGCCGACACCGTCTGCGGTTGTTTCACCGTCTTGCGGAAGCGAGCCGCCTTCGCGGCCGCCTCCTCCCGCCTGGTCGCCACCGCCCCGCCCCTGGGCTTCTTCATCCGACTGCCGAACAAACCCTGTGCGGCGCGACACTTTTGCCCGCCGCCCCGAGTAGGCGGTGCAGCGGAGGAACCCGTGCCGCGGCTAGATGCCGGCTGACGGCACGGGACGACTTCGGCCTCGTCGTCGTCCGGCCAGTCGTCGAAGGTGACTCCATGCCCGGAGCCGCCTGCTTCGCCACTGGCTTGGCCACCACCCGGCTCGGTGTTGTCGTCCATAGCGGCCGCCCCCAAGTCGGGGTCCTCCAGATCGTGCTCCGTCCGGTCAGGGATGAATCGGCGCTCCGTGTCCGACCCACCGGCAGGCCGAAGAAGAGGGCTCTATCGAAAACAAACCGACAAAGTTAGAGTCGGCCAAAAGGAACTCGGCGACAAAACTGAGAAAAGAGAAAGAGACAAGGAGAACATACCGTGGGCGGCGGATTGGCTTGGCTATATGGCTCCTTGCCGAACTGCCACTCTTCGGAGAGTTTGCAGTTCGCGAGGTAGTTCACCATATAGGCCACCTCGTCGTGCGGCATGTCCTTGGTACACATCTGGCTCGGGTCGAGCTGGCCGCTCATCTGACAAATTAGATGAGGGCAGCTCTGGAGCGGGAGTACCCGGCGCGTGATGAAGGCGGCCAGCAGGTCGGGCCCCGACAAGCCCTCCGACTGGATCATCACCCGCACTCGGGCGATGGCTGCGTTTCCAGTCAGCGTCACGACCCGGTATGACCACTGGGGCCGCCTGCCCGCAGGTGGGCCGGCTACGTAAGCCGGCAGATTGATGTAGTCGCCCTGTGGGGCGACGTTCTGCACGTAGAAGTACGACTTTTGCCACATCTTCACCGACTGAATCAGCGAGATGACGGGGAAAGGGTTGTCGGCAGCCACCCTCCGCATCGCGATGAAGGCACCAGTCTGAGCCGGCACGCCCTGCATGCACGTGCCCAGCTTGGACTGGAAGAACTCCCCCGAGAGCTCGATGGTAGGGAGGACGCCGAGATAGCCTTCGCACAAGGTGACGAAGGCAGACAGAAGCACCACTGCGTTCGGGGTGAGGTGGTGCGGCTTGAGCTGGTAGAACTCGAGCCAAGAGCAGAAGAAGGCGCTCACGGGCAGGCCGATGCCGCGCAAGAAATGCGAGCGGAAGACCACCCGCTCGCCCTCCCGCGGCACCAGCGTAATCTCCTTCGCCGGAGCGAGACGGACCTCCACCTTGTCCGCTCCGAGCAGCCGCCGCGTCTTGCGGAGGAATTCGACGTGATCCTCGTGCACGTTGGAGCCGTCCCAATCCCCGCCATACTGCTCCGTGGCGGGAGGCATGGCGAAAACGAGCGCGGTGGCAGAGGAACGAGTGGTGGAAGAGCGCGGCGGCGAGGCGCTATTGCAAGAAACGGCAGGAGGAAGAAGATGGTGGAAGGAGGAGGAGCGTGCGAGGGCCTGCCGCTCTCCCTCTCCCCCTACTTATAGCTTCGCGAGGTGAAGCCGGGGAGGCCGGACGTGGGCTGAGACGTGGGATTAACTGCACCCACTCCCCCCACGCCTTGCGGTTATTACGCCCTAAAGGCGTGCCGAAACTGCCGCAGGGAGACGTGCGGGTGGATTCGGCCTGCAGAGAATCCACGCCTGGGCCCGGGCGTGGGCGTGGCGGGCCCCCGCCTTGCGGCGACGTCCCGTCGCGCGCGTGGGCTGGCAGGCGTTTTGGCCAAGAGAGGCCACATGGTTCGCAGGCGGCGAGTGGCCGGCCCGCGGCCCGGTACACGCGCTGGCGAGCTCCCGCCCTCCGACTCCAATTTTTTTGGCCAAGATGGCGTGCCTAACCAAAGCCGGCTCCCAGCTGCCGGCTTGCCAAGATAGGAAGCTGATCGAGCTTCTCGACTCCTACCCAACCTCGAAGCACCATCAGCTTCGGAGACTACTGTCGGAGTAAATAGCCACGGGTAGCCTAACCGACTGGCCCTGGCTCTTCAAAAATTATCAGGCCATTAGGGCCTTCAAGCATTTCAAGCATTGGGCCGCCTCCTACGGCCGGCTACCTCTGAAGCCGACTCTCAGAAGGCGACCCAGCCTCAGCAACCTCCCCCCCAGGATAACCACGGGGCGGCCGACTCCAGGAAGCCGGCCATAGAGGATGCCGACTTCCCGGTGCCGGCCACGAAGAACGCCGACTCCAAGAAGCCGGTCAAGACCGCAACCACCAAAACTACACCCACATAATGGCGACGAGACGGGGTGTCGGGTGGTTGGTGCGACATATGCCAACGGGTGGCTTATCATTGTGGGTGCCAATAAGACGTCGTCGGTGCCTGGAAACGGGATGAGGCGAAGACATGCACGCCGGCGGATCTTACCCAGGTTCGGGGCTCTCCGAGGAGATAACACCCCTAGTCCTGCTCTGCGGGGTCTCCGCATGATCACTAGATCAGGAAAAGGTAGCTACAATCGCTCCTAGATCTGTTGGGTTCAAGGGAGAAGAAGAACAAGGCTAGCTCTTGCTTCTCTCTCTCTATGGTGTGTGTGCTGTGTTCAGAAGCTCCCCTTTGCATGGGTGCCCCGGGGGGTTTATATAGGCCTACCCCCCGGGGGTACAATGGTAATCTGGCTGGGCACTGGTCCCAGCCGTCAGTGTCTAGCTCGCCGGCTTCTCCGCCGGCCGTTGGGGCCTGCCGACTGGTGGGTCCCGCCGACTGCCGGCCTCTTGGTCGACAGGCCGGCCCCACCGCCTAGGGTCTTGTCGGCGGCTGCTTACTGTAGCCTCGCCTCTGATGACGAGGGCTTGGTCGAGGTAAGCGTGGCTACAGTGTGCCGCCTCGAGGGCTCTCACTGTAGCCTTACCTCGTCTTGTCTCCTTAATGTGGCTCCTGCTTCGAGGATGGGAGTAGCCGGCTTCTGGGGGCCGACTACACCCTTGGCCGACTGGGGGAGGCCGGGCCGCCTCCGTGCTTCTCTCAGGCCGAGGGGACCCGCCGCCCGTGGGCCGTACGGGAGTCTGTCATGGATGACGTTGAGGCTGGCATGGCTATAGTGCCGAGCCGAACGGGAGACGGCTGTCCCGTACGGCCTCCTGTGGCCATGCCTGCCTCGGGCTTCGGGGTAGTGGGCCGCACTGTGTCCATACTCCGTCTTGTCACTGTTATGTGGGTGTAGCTTTGGTGGTTGTGGTCTCGGCCGGCTTCTTGGAGGCGGCGCTCTTCGAGGCCGGCTTCCTGGAGTCGGCCACCCCGCGGATATCCTGGGGGGGGGGGGAGGTTGCTGAGGCTGGGCCGCCTCCCGTGAGTCGGCTTCGGGGGTAGCCGGCCAGGGGAGGTGGTCCAATGCTTGGAGTGCTTGGAGGCCCAAAGGCCTGATAATTTTTCAGAAGAACCAGGGGCAATCGGTTAGGCTACCCGTGGCGATTTACTCCGACAGTAGTCCCCGAAGCTGATTGGGCTTCGAGGTTGGGTAGGAGTTGAGAAGCTCGATCAGCTTCCTATCTTGACAAGCCGGCAGCTGGGAGCCGGCTTTGGTTAGGCGTGCCGCCTTGGTCGAAAACTCCGGAGTCGGAGGGCGGGAGCTCGCCAGTGCGTGCACCGGGCCGCGGGCCGGCCACTTGCCGTCTGCGAACCACGTGGCCCCTCTTGGCCGGAAAGCCTGCCAGCCCACGCGCGCGAGGGGTCGTCGCCGCAGGGCGGGGGCCCGCCACGTCCACTCCTGGGCCCAGGCGCGGATTCTCTGCATCCCGAAACCGCCCGCACGTCTTCTTGCGGCAGTTTCGGCTCGTCTTTAGGGCGTAATAATTGCGAGGCGTGGGGGGAGTGGGTGCAGTTAATCCCACGTCTCCCCCACGTCCGGCCTCCCCGGCCTAACCTCGCGAGGCTATAAGTAGGGGGAGAGGGAGAGCGGCAGGCTCTCGCACGCTCCTCCTCCTTCCACCGTCTTCTTTCTCTCGCTGTTTCTTGCAACAGCGCCTCGCCGCCGCACTCTTCCACCACACGTTCCTCCGCCGCCGCGCTTGTTTTCGCCATGCCTCCCGCCACGGAGCAGTATGGCGGGGATTGGGACGGCTCCAACGTCCACGAGGATCACGTCGAGTTCCTCCGTAATACGCGGCGGCTGCCCGGCGCGGACAAGGTGGAGGTCCGTCTTGCGCCGGCGAGGGAAATTACACAGGAGCCGCGGGAGGGCGAGCGGGTGGTCTTCCCCTCGCATTTCTTGCGCGGCATCAGCCTGCCAGTGAGCGCCTTCTTCCGCTCCTGGCTCCATTTCTACCAGCTCCAGCCGCACCACCTCACCCCAAACGCGGCGGTTCTGCTGTCTGCCTTCGTCACCCTGTGCGAAGGCTACCTCGGCGTCCTCCCTACCCTCGAGCTCTGGGGGGAGTTCTCCCAGTCCAAGCTGGGCATGCGCATGCAGGGCGTGCCGGCTCAGACTGGCGCCTTCATCGCGTCGCGGAGGTCGGTCGCCGACAACCCCTTCCCCGTCATCACGCTGATCCAATCGGTGAAGAAGTGACAAAAGTCGTACTTCTACGTGCGAAACATCGCCCCACGGGGCGACTACATCAACCTGCGGGCTTACGTGGCCGGCCCACCGGCGGGCAGGCGGCCCCAGTGGTCCTTCCGGGCCGTGACTCTGACGCCGGCTGGGTCCGCAGCCGTCGCCCGAGTGCGAGTGATGACCCAGTCGGAGGGCCTGACGGGGCCCGACCTTCTGGCCGCCTTCGTCAAGCGCCGGGTTCTTCCGCTCCAGAGCCGTCCTCATCTGATCTGTCAGATGAGCGGCCAGCTCGATCCGAGCCGGATGTGCGCCAAGGACATGCCGCGCGAGGAGGTCCCCTATATGGTGAACTACCTCGCAAACTGCAAACTCTCCGAAGAGTGCCAGTTCGGCAAGGAGCCATACAGCCGAGCCAATCCACCGCCCACGGTATGCTCTCCTTGTTTCTTCTTTTTCTCATAACTTTGTTGCCGAGTTCCTCTCGGCCGACTCTAACTTAGTCGGCTTGTTTTTCGACAGAGCCCTCTTCTTCGGCCGGCCGGCGGGTCAGACACGGAGCGTCGGTTCGTCCCCGACCGGACGGAACACGGTCTGGAGGACCCCGACTTGGGGGCGGCCGCTATGGACGACAACATCGAGCCGGGTGGTGGCCAAGCCGGCGGCGAAGCAGGCGGCTCCGGCCACGGAGTCACCTTCGACGATTGGCCGGACGACGATGAGGCCGAAGTCGCCCCGCGCCGCCGGCCGGCATCTGGACGCGGCGCGGGTTCCTCCGTTGCACCGCCTGCTTGGGGCGGAGGGCAGAAGCGTCGCGCCGCCCAGGGTTTGTTCGGCAGTCGCACGAAGAAACCCAGGGACGGGGCGGCAGCAACCAGGCGGGAGGAGACGGCCGCGAAGGCGGCTCGCTTCCGCAAGACGGTGAAGCAACCGCAGACCGTGTCGGCGTAAGTTCTTTTGTATACTCATTTTCTTTCTTTTCTGTGGTGGTTCCTGAACCCTTGTCTTTTTCTCCAAACGATCAGAGCTCCGTTGTCGCTTGAGCGGGCGGCTGCCGCCTCCGTCGTCGAGTCGCCGAGGGGGTCTGGGAGGACCACTCGCCGCGTGGACCCCCGTGCCGACCTTCAGGAAGCGACAGAACGGAACGCGCGGGAGGCGCGGGAGGAACGGGAGGCGCGAGAGGCGGAGGCACGGAAGGCGGCCGCCGCCCAGGCGGCGCAGGAGGAAGAGGCGGCGAAGGCGCTCGCCGACGCCGCAGCCAAGGCCCAAGCGGAGGCTGCAGCCGCGGCGGCGGCGGAGGAGGTCTTGATGGTCACCCCGCTGCGCGTCGTAGCGCCTGGGGACATGGAGCCCTCGCCAGAAGGGGCCAGCGGCGACCAGCCAGGACTTGAGAGGGACGACGACGCCGTCGTCCTGGAGAGGGCGCCGGTGCCGACCCCGCCCACTGGGGCGGCTCAAGGCGGCCGGCCTGATCTGCCGCCTGCGCAGTCGGCGGGGGGCGAGCCGGCCGCGAGGACTGAGATGGCGGTCCGGATGCCGCCGAGCCGTCGTGCGGGGAAGGCTGCGTCGGAGCCACAGAAGGCCGCGTCAGAGCCGCAGCCGGCCGCGGGCTCCAGCTCATCGGCCCGGGATGCGGAGGTGGCCAGCGCTACCTCGGGGTGGACGCCAGGCGAAGGGACAGCCGTGATGAACGTGGCCGCACAGGACGTCCGGACCCGGCTTCAGGCCCAGGCTACGGCGCTGAGGCAGTTCACCGACGAGTTCCTTGCGACGCGGGCGGCCATCCGGGTTAGTCTTCCCATCTCGCTTCTTCTTGATCTTGATTTCTTCTTGATCTTGATTTCTTCCGTGGGGGCGCGTCAGCGCACCCACTGGGTGTAGTCCCCGAGTTTCGAGTAGGCTGCTGAGCAGGCGGCTTGGAACTTCTTAGTGGATTTGTCTTTGCTATTCTTGTTCTTACTTCGATCTTCTGTCTATTTTGCAGGACTACCACAATCTTCGTGCGGCCGCCTTCAACTCCCAGGCTCGGGAGCTGGCCCAGAAGACCGCCGACCTTTCTGAGAGCCGAGGTACGTGCTTTGTTATTTATCTCATGTGGGGGCGCGTCAGCGCACCCACTGGGTGTAGTCCCCGAGATTTGGGCCCACTGCTGAGCAGTCGGGTCGGATCTACCTTGACGACTTCCTCTTACTGTTCTTTCTTTTTCTGCCGTCTGCAGCGGCCAATGCCGGTCTGAGGGCACAGCTGGGGGAGTATCAGACTGCCCTTCGTGCCAAGGATGCCGAGCTCGCCGCCTTGGTGCAGGAACGCGACCGCCTGGCCAAGAAGTTGGCCGACCACGAGGAAGGCCACAAGGCGGCTCTGAAGGCGGTGCAGGACCGCGAAGCCGCCCTCCAGGCCGAGTACGAGACGGAGGCGGCTGGCTGGGCTGAGGCCAGGCAAACTCTGATCTCTGGCTATGGTCAGATCGAAGATCTGGTTGACGGTAAGCCGCCTACCTCTTCGTCCTTTCTTGCCATCTGCCACTTTTGGCTTGTTTTCTGACTTGGTGCTCTTTTCTTCTTTTCTTCTTCTTTCTTGCGCATAATATTTCCCTGGCTATTCTACCGCCGCCAACCAGACCATCGAGGCCCGCCGCCAGGCACGGAGGCTGGCTGGCTTCGAGATTTCGCCAACCGCCGGCCGTTCGTTGGAGGAGCAGCTCTTGGCGATCCTGGCCCGCATCCAGCCGGCTCATCGACTGCTCCGCCGGCTTCAGTGTGCCGGGGCGCAAGTCCTGGCCACCCTCTGGCCCGGCCAAGTGGTTCCTCGCACCCCCAGTCGGACCACCGGCTGGCTGGAGGTGGCAGTCGGCCGCTTCGAAGCCTGGAAGGCCTCGGCGGCTCGCTCCGGCGCCAGGCGGGCGCTGGAGTTCGTCAAGGCCTGGTATCCCGGCCTGAGCCTGGATCAGCTGGCTACCTGGCGGCAGCAAGCCGACACGGAGCTGGAGCCGGCGCGGCCGGCTATCATCCGGCGGGCTTCGGCGATCGCCGACTACACCGACACTAGCGTCTTCACCCCCGAGGTAGACGACAACGGTGCCGCCCAGCCGGAGGAGTGGTTCGGGCTGAACCCGGCGGACGGTGAAGACTCGACGGAGGAGATTGACTCCAGTGACGAGGGCGAAGAGGAGGAGGAGGAAGGTGAAGACGCCGAGCCGGCTGGTGGAGCAGCCGACCAGCCTCAGCCTGACCGCGCCTCCAGAACCACGTCACGCGCGAGTGCGTCGCCTGCCACTGGTGGTGGCCAGGCCGAGACCTGTTAGGCGGCCACTCCTTTAGCCGGCGAGGCCGTCTCCACCGACCAGCTCGGCTTCCATGCTGCGCCCTAGTCTGCCATCTTTTGTTTTCCTGTTTTGTTACTTTTGGAACAATACTCTTGTTAAGTCTGCACAATTCCACCCACTGAGGATGTATTCGAACTTATGTCCGTAGCCAGCCTGTTTGGGGCTTTATCTGTATATATAACTTATGCATGCATTTGGCTTTTCCTAGTACTTTGCTTTTTATCCTTCTGCTGTTTCCTTTGCCGCCCTCCCTTGGTTGCCGCCTCCCCAGTCAGACAGTTGCTCTGCAATCTGCAGCTGGAGGAGTGCTTGGCCAATTGGGGGGGGAAGTACTCTAGCTTTGCTGGACTAAAGCTAAGTGTTGAGGAAACCGGCCAGCCGGCTGTTCTGACAGCCGGCAGGCATGTTTGGAGGCCGTCTTTTTGCTATATAGGTTCGTTGTTCCTTAGCCATTTTTCGTGTGGGCATCCTTTCTGCCTTGCCTCTTGCTAGTCGGACAGTCGGTTCTTCGAGCTGCGACTTTCAACAAGAGAGGACTCGGGATCCGGCACACTACTTTTCTGACTTCAGGTGGAACTTTTAATATAGCTCAAGTCGGCCAGTCCCCGGGCTGACTAGTCGAACCCGGTGCCAGACAAGAAATCAAATGTAATAATACATTCATGGATATGACACTTGTCATTCATAGATAAACAAAGGTAGTCCCCGAGTACTGTTCGGGGGTTCTGTTGGTTTGCACTTAATACAAAAGGGTAGCATGATACATACTGCTTTCAACCGTAAAATCGTCTCAGGAGGTTTGCGTTCCATGGTCGCTCCGACTCCTTGCCGGAGTCGTCTCTCTTGCGTGCTCTTGGTTTTTGCGCGTCGATCAGGTAGTAGGAGTCGTTGCCTAGTGCCGTGCTGATGACGGAGGGGCCTTCCCAAGGGGCCGAGAGCTTGTGCTGGCCGGTTGTTCGCTGGATCAGTCGGAGCACAAGGTCGCCCTCTTGGAAGGATCTTGGCTTGACCTTGCGGTTGTAGTACCGGCGCAGCCCTTGCTGGTAGATGGCGGACCGGCTGAGTGCTAACAGCCAGCCTTCTTCCAGTAGGTCCACGCCGTCTTCTCTTGCTTCTTTGGCCTCCTCCTCCGTGTACATGGTGATCCGAGGCGAGTCGAACTCGACTGTCACGCCCAAGATGCGACCCTATCCTAAAGGAACACGAAGGTCCCACCAAGGATAGAAGCGCATCTTGAAGACGCTTTTGCAAGGTGGATATCATTACGTCAACATTACATAATATTTGGGGATACATACAAAGCATATAAATGCCGCAAGAATACATCAATACATCATACATAAGATTAACATCCGACTACGGATGAAACATAAACAAAAACTCAAACGACATCCACCCTGCTAGCCCAGGCTGCCGACCTGGAACCTATCCCCTGATCGAAGAAGAAGCAGAAGAAGAACTCCAAACAAGTAAACATCGCTCTCGCGTCATGATCATCGCACAACCTGTACCTGCAACTGGTGGTGTAGTAATCTGTGAGCCACGAGGACTCAGCAATCCCATTACCATGGGTATCAAGACTAGCAAAGCTTTATGGGAAAGGAAAGGGTAAAGTGGTGAGGTTGCAGCAGCGACTAAGCATGTATGGTGGCTAACTTACGCAAAAGAGAGCGAGAAGAGAAGCAAAGGATCGGTCGTGAAACTAGCAATGATCAAGAAGTGATCTTGAACTCCTACTTACGTCAAACATAACTCGGACCGTGTTCACTTCCCGGAACTCCGCCGAGAAGAGACCATCACGGCTACACACGCGGTTGATGCGTTTTAATTAAGGTCAAGTGTCAAGTTCTCTACAACCGGATATTAACAAATTCCCATCTGCCACATAACCGCGGGCACGGCTTTCGAAAGATAATACCCTACAGGGGTGTCCCAACTTAGCCCATTATAAGCTCTCACGGTCAACGAAGGATATTCCTTCTCCCGGGAAGACCCGATCAGTCTCGGAATCCCGGTTACAAGACATTTCGACAATGGTAAAACAAAACCAGCAAAGCTGCCCGATGTGCCGACAATCCCGATAGGAGCTGCACATATCTCGTTCTCAGGGCAACACCGGATAAGTCAAGCTACGAGTAAAACCAGACCTCGAGTTTCCCCGAGGTGGCCCCGCGGGCTGCTCGGTTCGGACCAACACTTAGAGAAGCACTGGCCCGGGGGGGTACAATAAGATGACCCTCGAGAGAGCGACACCCTAGGGAAAAGAAATAGGCTGGGCAAATGGTAAAACCAAGGTTGGGCCTTGCTGGAAGAGTTTTATTCAAAGCGAACTGTCAAGGGGGTCCCATAAATCACCCAACCGTGTAAGGAACGCAAAATCCGGGAACATGACACCGGTAGGACGGAACCTAGGGCGGCAAGAGTGGAACAAAACACCAGGCATAAGGCCGAGCCTTCCACCCTTTACCAAGTATATAGATGCATTAATAATATAAGAGATATTGTGATATCCCAACATAAACATAATCCAACATGGAGCAATCTTCACCTTCACCTGCAACTAGCAACGCTATAAGAGGGGCTGGGCAAAGCGGTAACATAGCCAAACAATGGTTTGCTAGGAAGGGTGACAAAGGTTAGAGGTTCATGGCAATTTGGGAGGCTTGAAGGACAAGTGAATAGGTAGCGCAGCAAAGTGATAGAACGAAGCAACCAGCATAGCAATTATAGTAATGAGATCCAAGGTGATGGTCATCTTGCCTGAAATCCTGGTAGGAAAAATAACGAATCCATGAAGAAGAAGAAGAAGCCACGAAGACGAACGAATCCTCACGATCGCAACGACATGGGAACTATCGAGAAGAAGCACACAACATGGTAAACACACCACACATGAAAAGGGCATGATGCTCAATTAAGTATGATGCATGACAAGGCTATATGAAGCTACTCATGACAAAAGATGATGCATACAAGAACAACACACCAAGGCAAGTTTAAATGAGGCCGGAAACAACATATACAATTCCGGTAAGTCCTCATATGCAAATTTCGAAATTGGTCCAGAACTGAACAAGCATTAAGTTGAAGTAGTTAAACAGAAAGTCAAAGAGCACCATGATGATCTGCACGAAATTCTAGTCAAGTTACATATAAAGTTCATTAGATTCGGAGCTACGGCCTAGAAGATATAAGCAAAACAAGTTAAACATGGCATTGATGCAAAATGCATACAAACATCAAGCAAACACCTCAAAACAAGGATGCAACATGAGAATATGAGACTACATACAATTCTAAGCAAGTTTCATATAGATCATGCTCAAAACGGAGCAACGGTGCAACACATACACTCCAGACAATATGTAGCAACAAACTGTCCAAAACAGCAAGTAGGCATATTGCAAGCATCAAAACAATATGCTACAACAACTCAATATGAAAACAAAAGGCACGGACATGATGTACAGATAAAGCACAACAAAACATGAACACTGAGCTATCTCCAGAAATCACTAGAACATGCTCAAAAGGACATGGCAAGATTGCAAATAATATTAGGTTCCCAGACTTGGCAGAATTACTGGACATGACAGAAACAGCATCAGGTAGCAATGTTCAAAGCACGAAATCAACATGCTACAGGAATTCAACATGGCAAGACAGGGCATGGAATGAATCTACTCAAAGCATATGACAAAAGTCCCTTACTGACCATAAGCCAAAAAGGACCAGAAGATATGATGGCAACTATGAAAACATAGCAAGTTCCGTTATCAGGTTTCAGACTTGGCAGAAAACAGAGCATGGCAGAAATAATAATATAAAGGCATGTTGTGAGCTTGATGCACTCACTACAGAGCAATACATGACAAAACAAGCATATCTACAGCAAGATGGCATGTTTATGAAACTAACCATGGCAAGAACAAAAGCATAGCATGTACGGATCGACTACAACAAACTTGGCAAAAATGAATATCATGTTAAGAATCTGCCAGAAATATTTTATAGCAAAAGTAGAGCAAGATTGAGTCATTCTATGGCACTCCATAATTACAAACAAGGGCAGGAATGGATCCATTACAACAATAGATACAAAACATCCTTACTGAACATCTCCAAAATATGCATGGATCTCACTGTAGCATCAAGTTTACTTGGCAAAAAAATAACAGCAGACAAGGACTTAGAGAAATCACCAAGTCCCTGAAATCAGAAATATTACGGGGCCTACTTTGCATGCTTGTGCTAGTCACCAGAGAGATCACAAAAATACATGGACTACACCACTAGAAAGATGGCATGGCATAATTCAAAACACATGTAGAGCTCATGCCCATAAGATGCACAGATTAAATGATACAAAAATGACAAAACACCAAGTTCTGATAACAGACAGCAGATAACAGCAACTAACACTATTGCAATGACGATTTGGGCATCAAGATGACCTTTAATGAACATGGTGCAATCGAACAAAATGAAGAGCATCACGAGGCGAACAATTTGACATATTACACGCGCGAAACAGAGCTGCATGCATGAAGTTATGATGCAGAGAACAAGGCATGATAATGTCAAAATTTAGGACTTAGAATATTTCAGAGGGGTTCTCGGGAAAAAGTCAACCTAGGGCTCTCGATCGGATCTGGCTCGCGAGGTCGCCGGAGGGCTCGGGCAGCAGCGGCGGAGGGAGGAGAGGCCGGCGAGTGGGCGGTCGGGGCCAGCCGGCGTCGGGCCGCCAGAAGGTGGCGGAGCATAGCCGGAGCACGGCTACCGGCGGCGAGCTCAAGCTCGGGCTCGGGCGCCCATGGCGGCGGGGCACGCGAGGCATGGTTCGGCGCCGGCGGGGAGGAGCTAGGCGGCGGAGGAAGGAGCTGCGGCGGCGGCGCCCGCCGGTCGCGGCGGCGGCGGGACAGGCGCGCGGCGCGGCAAGCGGCGAGGCAGGCGGCGGCGGCGGACGGGCCCCGCAGGCCGGCTGCGGGCCGCGCGGGCCGGCGGCGGCGGAGGAGAGAGAGGCGGGGTGAGGTGGCCCGCGCCGGTTGGCTGAGGCGGCGGGGAAGGCGACGTGGCAGCTTGCTATTGGCTGGAGTGAGGTGGCGGGTGGACATGTCCGGCGGCGCGAGGTGGAAGACGCTAGGGTTTCATCCGTGAATTTCGGGGGGGAGGGCAAATATATAGGTAGAGGGAGCTAGGAGAGTCCAAACGGGGTGCGGTTTTCGCCCACGCGATCGTGATCGAACGACCGAGAGCATGGCGGAGACTTAGAGGGGTTTTGGGACTGTTTGAAGAGGGGTTTTGCTGCAACACACAAACGGACTTCGCGGATGCCCGGTTAACCGTTGGAGTACCAAACGACCTCCAAATGGAACGAAACTTGACTGGTGGTCTACCGGTGGTATACCAAGGCCACTTGACAAGACTCGGTCCATTCTGAGAACGTTCGACACCCGCACACGAAAAGAAACAAGAGGGGGCGCCGGGGAACATAGCAGTACCGGATTGCAAAACGGACAACGGGGAAAATGCTCGGATGCATGAGACGAACACGTATGCAAATGCGATGCACATGATGACATGATATGAAATGCAGATGATGACATGGCAAAATGCAACACGCAAGCAAAAGACATGGCAACGACAGCGAATAACTGCCAGACACCTGGCGCATCGGATCCGGGGCGTTACATCGACGTCTGTTGGGATGACAGCCTCGGCACCGTACACGAGAAAAAATGGAGTGAAGCCGGTTGACTTGTTGGGTGTAGTGCGCAGACTGCAAAGGACAGCCGGAAGCTCATCGAGCCAGCAGCCGGCCGATCACTCCAGTGGTACAACCAGTCGGGGCTTGATGCCGGAGAGGATGAGTCCATTTGCTCGCTCGACCTGGCCGTTTGACTGCGGGTGGGCAACGGACGCTAAGTCCAGTCGGATGCCCTGCGTCACGCAGAAACGTGCCAGTGCTCCTTTGGCGAAGTTCGTGCCGTTGTCGGTGATGATGCTGTGCGGCACACCGTACCGAGTAGTGATGTCAGTGATGAATGTCACGGCAGTCGGCCCGTTCAGCTTCTTAATCGGCTTTGCTTCGATCCACTTTGTGAACTTGTCCACAGCGACAAGTAGATGTGTCAAGCCGCCTCGGGCTGTCTTGAAAGGGCCGACCATTTCCAGTCCCCAGACGGCAAAGGGCCAGTTGAGGGAAATGGTCTTGAGGGCAGAGGCTGGCAGGTGTTGCTTGGAACTAAAAACTTGGCATCCTCTGCAGCTCTTGACTATTTCTTTAGCATCCTCCAAGGCAGTCGGCCAGAAGAAACCATGGCGAAAAGCCTTGACCACAAGTGATATTGAGGCTGCGTGGTGGCCGCATTCGCCTTGGTGGATATCCTTGAGGATTGCCACTCCTTTTTCTGGCTCGACACAACACTGGAAGACTCCAGTGACGCTGTGCTTCACAAGCTCTCTGTTGATTATTGCGTATGCTGCGGCTCGTCATTGCACTAGTCTTGCTGAGATCTCATCAGCTGGCAGCTCTCTGCTGACTAGGAACTTGAGGATGGGCTGGGCCCATGACGGACCTGTGACTTCTTCTTCTGTTAATGTAGCCACCATGACTCGGGTGGGTGGGTTGGGTGGCATGGAATTGGAGTCGGCCACCGCTTCTTGTGTCGTTGCAGTCCCCGGGCCGACTGCTGCAGTCCCCGAGCCGGGTTCTGAAGTCTCCGGGCCGGGTGCGACTACGGCAGTCCCCGGGCCAGTTATCGAAGTCCCCGTGCCGCCTGTGGGTTTCCTCCAGTCGGATCCGGCTGTGTCTGGCGCAGGTGGTACGAAGATAGAGTCCGACTCTGGAGACGGCTTGATGGACGGCTTGAGGAGGCGCTGGAGGGAGACGCCAGTCGGTATGGCTTGTCGGGTGGAGCCGATTTGTGCTAGGGCATCTGCTTGGTCGTTGTCGGCCCTTGGCACGTGAAGGAACTCGCACCCTTCAAAGTATCCGCTGATCTGCTGGACGAGGAATCGATAGCTTGCCATGTTCGCGTCCTTGGCGTCCCAGTCGCCAGACGACTGCTGGACCACAAAGTCTGAGTCGCCGTAACACAGGATCCGGTGTATGCCGAGCTCTTTGGCTAGCCGGAGCCCATGTACGAGCGCCTCGTACTCGGCCACGTTGTTGGAGGCGGCGAAGTGTATCTGCACCGTGTACTTGAGCTTGTCGCCTTTGGGAGAGGTGAGGACGATGCCGGCTCCCAAGCCGGTGCGCATCTTGGACCCGTCAAAGTGCATCCGCCAATGCTTGGGACTTGATGGCGGTGCGGGGTTGGTAGAAGATCGTGTAGGGTGCCAGTGCAATGGCCCATTTAGCTGCCCGGCCGGATGCATCCCGGCTGCCTATGATCTCGGCGAGCGGGGCGGTGCACACGACCGTGATGGGGTGCTCTTGGAAGTAGGGCTTCAGTTTCTTGGCAGCGAAGTACACCCCATAGCACATCTTCTGGTAGTGCGGGTAGTTTTGCTTTGAGCTGGATAGCACTTCGCTGAGATAGTACACCGGCCTCTGGACTAGCTGGGCTCGGCCTTCTTCCGGGCGCTGGACCACAACAACAGTGCTGACGACTCGGCTAGTTGCGGCGATGTAGAGGAGCATGGGCTCCTTTTCAGTCGGCGCTGCCCGGACAGGCGGAGTGGTCAGCATTTTCTTCAACTCATGGAAGGCTTCGTCGGCTTGGTCATTCCACTCGAAGTGAGTGGACTTCTTCATGAGTCGGTACAAGGGGAGAGCCTTCTCTCCTAGTCGGCTCATAAAACGATTCAGGGAGGCTAAGCAGCTGGTGAACTTCTGCACATCTCGCAGCTTGGTGGGAATCTCCATCCTCTCGATGGCCTTGTTCTTGACGGGGTTGCACTCGATGCCGCGTTCGGAGACCAGGAAGCCTAGCAGCTGGCCGGCTGGCACTCCGAACACGCACTTCTCGGGGTTGAGCTTGATTTGGAATCGGCGCAAGTTGGCGAATGTTTCTTTTAGGTCTTCCAGCAGGGTGCCGCGCTTCTCTGTCTTCACCACAATGTCGTCTACATAGACGTGGGCATTTCTGCCGAGTTGTTTCAAGAGGCATTTCTGCATGCAACGCTGAAAAGTGGCACCGGCATTTCTCTAGCCGAATGTCATAGTTAGGTAGCAGAAAGCTCCAAAGGGTGTGATGAAGGCAGTCTTCAGGCGGTCAGCTAGGTCCAACTTGATCTGATGGTACCCTGAGTAGGCATCCAAAAAACTTAACAGCTCGCATCCGGCTGTGGAGTCTATCACTTGGTCAATCCGTGGCAGAGCAAACGGATCCTTTGGGCAGGCCTTGTTCAGGTTGGTGTAGTCTATACACATACGCCACTTGTTATTCTTCTTCAGAACCAGAACTGGGTTGGCAAGCCATTCTGGAAAGAACACTTCCATGATAAAGCCAGCGGCAAGGAGCCGGGCTATCTCTTCTTCCACGATTCTTCGCATCTCTTCTGACAGTCGGCGGAGGGGTTGCTTGACTAGCTTCGCATCAGCTCGGACATGTAGCTTGTGCTCGGCAAAATCCTTCGGGACACCCGGCATGTCCTTTGGGGCCATGCAAAAATGTCTTGATTCTCACGGAGGAAGTCGACGAGCTCGCCTTCCTATTTACTGTCCAAGTTCGCCCCAATGACAGCGAACCTCTCCGGGTTCTCCGGGTCCAGAGGTATCTTCTTCGTCTCTTTGGCAGGCTGGAAGGAGCCCTGCGCATCACAATCTTCGGGGTTGGGGGACAGGGCCGACTGCTTGCCGGCCATGGCCATAACCCGTTCCAGCATCTTCTTCTCTTCTGCCACCACGAGGGACTCGGCCAGTCGGCTGCTGGCCATGGCGCACTCGATGGACTTCTTGTAGTCGCCGGCTACCGTGATGATCCCCTTCGAGCTCGGCATCTTCATCTTCAGGTATGCGTAGTGGGGCACAACCATGAACTTGGCCAGAGCAGGTCGGCCAAGCAGAGCATGGTAGGGGCTCTCCAAGTCTACTACCTCGAACCAGATCGCTTCTCGGCGAAAATGATCTTTGTCTCCGAAGAGAACATCCATTTTGATCTTGCCGATTGGGGAGCAAGACAGGCCGGGGACGATACCATGGAAGACGGTGCGGCTCGGCATGAGCTGCTTCGCTTTGATGTTCAGCTTCTCCATGGTATCGCGGTACAGTATGTTGATACTGCTTCCGCCGTCTATCAGCACGCGGGAAAATCGGGCAGCTCGCCTCCCCGTTGCGAGGGTGACATCCAAGACCATTGCATAGGAGCCAGGAGAGGGCATCACCTCTGGGTGGTCGGCCTGGCTCCAGCTGATTGGCTTCTCTGACCAGTGCAAGAACTCGGGGGCGCTAGAGGCGACTGCATTAACTTCTTGATGCTGTCGGCGCCGACTGCGCTTGTCGTCGGCTTGACTGGTGAAGACGACGTAGGCGGCGTGCTCTTCAGGGAATTCGTCTTGGATAGCGCCGACTGCCGGCCGAGCCGCCGGCTGCTGGGGGGCTGGAGGCGGCGGACCGGGAGGCGGAGGCGGCAACATCCCCTCGCCCTTGGTGATGCGGTGAGCCAATGGCATTTTCGGGTTGTGTGGTTGGACGGCTTCGCGCCGCTGTGGAATTTGTAGGGGGCATCAAGAGCCTGTTCGTAGGAGAAAGCCGGCTGCCAAGCCGGCCTGCCACCCTTCTTCTTGGGAGCGGGCCGTTCTTCGGGCTGCTCATCTTCAACGGTGGCCACCTGCCGACTGGTGGAAGTCGGCATGGGGGCCTTGCGCTTGTGGTCGTTCTGGTAGGGGCGCCGATTAGGGTCGCCATCCGGCGTCTTAGGAGCCGGAGCAATCACCTTCCCTGAGGCGTCTACTTGGAGTTCGGTCTTCATTGAGGAGTCGGCCGTGGCGTACTTGTCCGTGATGACCAGCAACTCGTCGAGGGTAGCCGGCTCGTCGCAGAGGAGTCGGTGCTTGAGGAGGGTGCCCTCTCGGCACCCGGCGGTGAAGTACTCAATGGCCTGGACCTCATGCACCCCCTCGCAGGAGTTGCTGAGCTCGGCCCACCGCGTGAGTTAGTCGCGGGTCGACTCGTTGGGCCCTTGGACGCAGAGGGAGAGCTGGCGAGGCTTGGGAGGCCGCTTGTAGGTGCTGGTGAAGTTGCGGACGAAGACTTCTGTGAAGCCCAGCCAGCTGTTGATGCTGTAGGGCTTGAGGCTGTTGAGCCATGTGCGCGCCGTGCCTTGCAGCATGAGGGGGATGTACTTCACGGCGACGCGTCGATTGCCGTTGGCTATGCTGACGGCCGTGGAGTAGTCGATGAGCCAATCTTCCGGCTTCCCCGAGCTGTTGTACTTGGGCGTGTCTCTGGGGAGAGAGAACCCTTTGGGGAAGGGCTCGTCGCGGATGCGGGGGCCAAAGCATGGCGGGCCGACATCGTCTTCTTCTTCTAACGCCAAGGATCGAGCAAGGCGGTCGATCCGGTGGCGGGCGTCGTTCTCGCCAACTCCTTCTCGGCGGCCGAGTCGGTCGCCAAGAGTCGGGTGCGTGATAGGTGGCGGGGTGAGACGTCGCTCTCTTCGAGGCAGGGGAGGAGGCAGATTTCCTTGGTGCTCCACCGCTCGAGGGCGGCCCTCCGCGTCGCGCTCGATGGTGATGTGAGTCCGGCTGCGGCTGGCAGCCGGCTCCTTGTCTTTCTTCTGGCACGCGCCGCTCGCAGTCGGCGAGCGGGACGTCGCGGCGTGCTCCTGGCGCGGGGGTTGACTATTAGCTCGGGCGCCGGCTTCGTGCCGTTCTGCATCCGCGTCGAGCAGCTGCTGGATCTGTCTCGTCATGTAGGGGAGCTCATCGGCTCCCAGCCCATTGAGCTCTTCTGCGGCCGCCTGAGCGGCTCACAGATACTCGAGCGGGGTGGCATAGACGGGGCGATCCGCCCCCAGCATGCTGGCGACGGCCGCGCCGCGCTTCTGGATGAAGCCGGCTCGGCTCGGGCCGCTAGGCGGCGGCGTACCGAAGGCGGCGCGGTCGACTTCGCGCTGGTGGGCCTCGGTGAGGCGTCTCATGGAGGCTATCTTCTGGCCTTCCGCGATGACGGCGAGGCGGCGTGCCTCCAGGGTCTCGGCGTCGGCGTCGGCCGGGATGGGGACGGAGAGGTCGTGCATTGCCGCTTGCAGGGCGTCGTGGGCGTTCTCGCCCGAGTTGGCGACGTGGCTGATGACCAGCACTTCGGGGACAGCGCTGCTGCCACTGTCAGCTCGAGGGAGAGGATCGTCGAAGACCACCACGTAGGAGGGGTAAGCGTCGAGCGATGCCGTGTCGGAGTCGACAAGCATCGGGTCGGTGGAGCCGACCGACTCCACATCTGCAGCAAGCTCGCTGGAGACGTGAAGCTGGTCGAGGAGGCTGACGAGGCGGCTCTCGGGGTAGTCAGTGCCTGCATCGAACGCAGGCTCGTCGGAGATGCGAGTCTCGCCGAGCAGATCGGCGAGGCAGCTCGCCGCGCAGGCGTCGTCGACGCCTTGCAGCGCGTCGAGGCAAATGCCATCGGGCGCAGCAGGCTGGCTGCGCTCGCGGGGGAGGAAAAGGGTTCCCGTCCAGAACAGGTCTCCGGACTACGGTGCACTTGGCCCCACGGTGGGCGCCAAATGTCGGGTGGTTGGTGCGACATATGCCAACGGGTGGCTTATCATTGTGGGTGCCAATAAGACGTCGCCGGTGCCTGGAAACGGGATGAGGTGAAGACATGCACGCCGGCGGATCTTACCCAGGTTCGGGGCTCTCCGAGGAGATAACACCCCTAGTCCTGTTCTGCGGGGTCTCCGCATGATCACTAGATCAGGAAAAGGTAGCTACAATCGCTCCTAGAGCTGTTGGGTTCAAGGGAGAAGAAGAACAAGGCTAGCTCTTGCTTCTCTCTCTCCATGGTGTGTGTGCTGTGTTTAGAAGCTCCCCTTTGCATGGGTGCCCCGGGGGGTTTATATAGGCCTACCCCCCAGGGGTACAATGGT
Source organism: Aegilops tauschii subsp. strangulata (assembly GCF_002575655.3). Taxonomy (NCBI): domain Eukaryota; kingdom Viridiplantae; phylum Streptophyta; class Magnoliopsida; order Poales; family Poaceae; genus Aegilops; species Aegilops tauschii. The sequence continues at coordinate 449,501,965 of NC_053037.3, forward strand.
AATCCGGCTGGGCACTGGTCCCAGCCGTCAGTGTCTAAGATCGCCGGCTTCTCCGCCGGCCGTTGGGGCCCGCCGACTGGTGGGTCCCGCCGGCTGCCGGCCTCTTGGTCGACAGGCCGGCCCCACTGCCTAGGGTCTTGTCGGCGGCTGCTTACTGTAGCCTCGCCTCTGATGACGAGGGCTTGGTCGAGGTAAGCGTGGCTACAGTGTGCCGCCTCGAGGGCTCTCACTGTAGCCTTACCTCGTCTTGTCTCCTTAATGTGGCTCCTGCTTCGAGGAAGGGAGTAGCCGGCTTCTGGGGGCCGACTACACCCTTGGCCGACTTGGGGAGGCCGGGCCGCCTCCGTGCTTCTCTCTGGCCGAGGGGACCTGCCGCCCGTGGGCCGTACGGGAGTCTGTCGTGGATGACGTTGAGGCTGGCATGGCTACAGTGCCGAGCCGAACGGGAGACGGCCGTCCCGTACGGCCTCTTGTGGCCATGCCTGCCTCGGGATCGGGGGTAGTGGGCCGCACTGTGGCCACACCCCATCTTGTCACTGTTATGTGGGTGTAGCTTTGGTGGTTGTGGTCTCTGCCGGCTTCTTGGAGTCGGCGCTCTTCGAGCCCAGCTTCCTGGAGTGGGCCACCCCGCGGATATCCTGGGGGGGAGGTTGCTGAGGCTGGGCCACCTCCCGTGAGTCGGCTTCGGGGGTAGCCGGCCAGGGGAGGTGGTCCAATGCTTGGAGTGCTTGGAGGCCCAAAGGCCTGATAATTTTTCAGAAGAACCCGGGGCAGTCGGTTAGGCTACCCGTGGCCATTTACTCCGACACGGGGTGTGGCCACAGTGCGGCCCACTACTCCCGAAGCCCGAGGCAGGCATGGCCACAGGACGCCGTACGGGATGGCCATCTCCCGTCCGGCTCGGCACTGTAGCCATGCTGGCCCCGACGTCACCCACGACAGACGCCAGTATGGCCCACAGGCGGCGGGCCCCTTTAGCCAGAGAGAGGCGCGAAGGCGGCCCGGCCTCCCCCAGTCGGCCAAGGGCGTAGCCGGCCCCCAGAAGCCGGCTACCCCCTTCCTCGAAGCATGTGCCACATTAAGGATACAAGACGAGGTAAGGCTACAGTGAGAGCCCTCGAGGTGGCACACTGTAGCCACGCTTACCTCGACGAAGCCCTCGTCATCAGGGGCGAGGCTACAGTAAGCAGCCGCCGACAAGACCCTAAGCGGCGGGGCCGGCTTGTTGACCAAGAGGCCGGCAGCCAGCGGGACCCACCAGTCGGCGGGCCCCAACGGCCGGCGGAGAAGCCGGCGAGCGTAGACACTGACGGCTGGGACCAGCGCCCTGCCGGATTACAATTGTACCCCCGGGGGGTAGGCCTATATAAACCTCCGAGGCACCCAAGCAAAGGGTTGGCTTCTTAGCATTACACACACACACCATAGAGAGAGGGAAGCAAGAGCTAGCCTTGCTCTTCTTCTCCCTTGAACCGAACAGCTCTAGGAGCATTTGTAGCTACTCTTTCTGATCTAGTGATCATGCGGAGACCCCGTAGAGCAGGACTAGGGGTGTTATCTCCTCGGAGAGCCCCGAACCTGGGTAAGATTCGCCAGCGTGCATGTCTTCGCCTCATCCCGTTTCCAGGCACCGGCGACGTCTTACTAGCACCCACTATGATAAGCCATCCGTTGGCATATGTCGCACCTACCACCCGACACACAACATGAACTATACTCACGTTTATATTCGATTGCTAAAGCGATGCATTGTCTGGAGTTCAAAACACTAACTATGTGGATCAATTGTGTCGAATAATAACATAGACATGCTCAAATTTGATAGAATCTAGATGTCTGATGGATCAATGACCGCTCCTTACGCGAATTGCAAATATCATGATCCTATCCTAATATTTGGATACAATTTATATCTTTAATCAATTTGTAGAGCAGTCTTTTACGTGTAGTTTCACTCTCCATCGGTGGTCTCTCACACATGCTCACACACTCTCTCCTGAGGTGTATTTCTCGCACACATGCTCTAGATATAACCCTCCCTCCCTCTCGTAACCATTTACAACTGTTTTCACTAACCTTTATCACAAGCACTCTTCCTCTCGCAAACATACACACGCACAATCCTCATCGACCCTTTCTATATACATGGACCTGCCTACATCTCTCATGTACGCACATTATCTTTACGCCTGTCTCTCACGCATTGTCTCACACCTCTCTTTGCATGGGTGCACTTGGCCCCACGGTGGGCGCCAAATGTCGGGTGGTTGGTGCGACATATGCCAACGGGTGGCTTATCATTGTGGGTGCCAATAAGACGTCGCCGGTGCCTGGAAATGGGATGAGGCGAAGACATGCACGCCGGCGGATCTTACCCAGGTTCGGGGCTCTCCGAGGAGATAACACCCCTAGTCCTGTTCTGCGGGGTCTCCGCATGATCACTAGATCAGGAAAAGGTAGCTACAATCGCTCCTAGAGCTGTTGGGTTCAAGGGAGAAGAAGAACAATGCTAGCTCTTGCTTCTCTCTCTCCATGGTGTGTGTGCTGTGTTTAGAAGCTCCCCTTTGCATGGGTGCCCCGGTGGGTTTATATAGGCCTACCCCCCAGGGGTACAATGGTAATCCGGCTGGGCACTGGTCCCAGCCGTCAGTGTCTAAGATCGCCGGCTTCTCCGCCGGCCGTTGGGGCCCGCCGACTGGTGGGTCCCGCCGGCTGCCGGCCTCTTGGTCGACAGGCCGGCCCCACTGCCTAGGGTCTTGTCGGCGGCTGCTTACTGTAGCCTCGCCTCTGATGACGAGGGCTTGGTCGAGGTAAGCGTGGCTACAGTGTGCCGCCTCGAGGGCTCTCACTGTAGCCTTACCTCGTCTTGTCTCCTTAATGTGGCTCCTGCTTCGAGGAAGGGAGTAGCCGGCTTCTGGGGGCCGACTACACCCTTGGCCGACTTGGGGAGGCCGGGCCGCCTCCGTGCTTCTCTCTGGCCGAGGGGACCCGCCGCCCGTGGGTCGTACGGGAGTCTGTCGTGGATGACGTTGAGGCTGGCATGGCTACAGTGCCGAGCCGAACGGGAGCGGCCGTCCCGTACGGCCTCTTGTGGCCATGCCTGCCTCGGGATTCGGGGGTAGTGGGCCGCACTGTGGCCACACCCCGTCTTGTCACTGTTATGTGGGTGTAGCTTTGGTGGTTGTGGTCTCGGCCGGCTTCTTGGAGTCGGCGCTCTTCGAGCCCAGCTTCCTGGAGTGGGCCACCCCGCGGATATCCTGGGGGGGAGGTTGCTGAGGCTGGGCCACCTCCCGTGAGTCGGCTTCGGGGGTAGCCGGCCAGGGGAGGTGGTCCAATGCTTGGAGTGCTTGGAGGCCCAAAGGCCTGATAATTTTTCAGAAGAACCCGGGGCAGTCGGTTAGGCTACCCGTGGCCATTTACTCCGACACGGGGTGTGGCCATAGTGCGGCCCACTACTCCCGAAGCCCGAGGCAGGCATGGCCACAGGACGCCGTACGGGATGGCCATCTCCCGTCCGGCTCGGCACTGTAGCCATGCTGGCCCCGACGTCACCCACGACAGACGCCAGTATGGCCCACAGGCGGCGGGCCCCTTTAGCCAGAGAGAGGCGTGAAGGCGGCCCGGCCTCCCCCAGTCGGCCAAGGGCGTAGCCGGCCCCCAGAAGCCGGCTACCCCCTTCCTCGAAGCATGTGCCACATTAAGGATACAAGACGAGGTAAGGCTACAGTGAGAGCCCTCGAGGCGGCACACTGTAGCCACGCTTACCTCGACGAAGCCCTCGTCATCAGGGGCGAGGCTACAGTAAGCAGCCGCCGACAAGACCCTAAGCGGCGGGGCCGGCTTGTTGACCAAGAGGCCGGCAGCCAGCGGGACCCACCAGTCGGCGGGCCCCAACGGCCGGCGGAGAAGCCGGCGAGCGTAGACACTGACGGCTGGGACCAACGCCCTGCCGGATTACAATTGTACCCCCGGGGGGTAGGCCTATATAAACCCCCGGGGCACCCAAGCAAAGGGTTGGCTTCTTAGCATTACACACACACACCATAGAGAGAGGGAAGCAAGAGCTAGCCTTGCTCTTCTTCTCCCTTGAACCGAACAGCTCTAGGAGCATTTGTAGCTACTCTTTCTGATCTAGTGATCATGCGGAGACCCCGCAGAGCAGGACTAGGGGTGTTATCTCCTCGGAGAGCCCCGAACCTGGGTAAGATTCGCCGGCGTGCATGTCTTCGCCTCATCCCGTTTCCAGGCACCGGCGACGTCTTACTAGCACCCACTATGATAAGCCATCCGTGGGCATATGTCGCACCTACCACCCGACACACAACATGAACTATACTCACGTTTATATTCGATTGCTAAAGCGATGCATTGTCTGGAGTTCAAAACACTAACTATGTGGATCAATTGTGTCGAATAATAACATAGACATGCTCAAATTTGATAGAATCTAGATGTCTGATGGATCAATGACTGCTCCTTACGTGAATTGCAAATATCATGATCCTATCCTAATATTTGGATACAATTTATATCTTTAATCAATTTGTAGAGCAGTCTTTTACGTGTAGTTTCACTCTCCATCGGTGGTCTCTCACACATGCTCACACACTCTCTCCTGAGGTGTATTTCTCGCACACATGCTCTAGATATAACCCTCCCTCCCTCTCGTAACCATTTACAACTGTTTTCACTAACCTTTATCACAAGCACTCTTCCTCTCGCAAACATACACACGCACAATCCTCATCGACCCTTTCTATATACATGGACCTGCCTACATGTCTCATGTACGCACATTATCTTTACGCCTGTCTCTCACGCATTGTCTCACACGATAATCACCGCAAAACTGTATATAGTGACCGTAATCAGCTTATTCTGAAGTTCGGTGACCATATTACGCTTTTCTCTCTGTAGGCCCTCCAAAACTACATCTCTACACGTTCTCGCATGTTACATCTCACAACTATGCAATACAGCACTACTACTACACTCTAACACAATAAATCATATGTGTTTTTAGTTTTACTACATATCATATTGTTACTTATAATTATTCAGTTTGCATACATTAAAATTGCCTTTGAAATGTATGGCCAGTAACATCTACCGCGCGGGAAAAATCCAGCCCTTTCCTGTTTAATCGGGTTTGTATCGATGGATTGTGCGAAACAGCAAAACTATAGTACTATACAGTAATACAAGTGACAGTTCACTGGGTCGTCGTGTCGTCTACTCCTCCGTCGTAAGAGTGGAGCTCTCGCTTTCATAAATCTTCTAGTCCCTTTCGCCGACATGTGGGACATCAAGCTACCGGGTCCACGTGCCATACCGAAATACAGTGCAGAGCAGCCGCGGTGAAGCACCCCAGTCATGGCGCCGGTGTCACGACCGGCTTTTCAATAAAAATATTTATTGAGAAAACGATCCCTTTTACAGACCAGTAGAGAAGAATTCCTCCTCACTGGTAGACAATGTCTTGATAACAGAAGAAAAACCAGGAGTACTACATATAATTCAAGACTGAGCGGAGGCTGCTCAACAATTTATTACAAGCTCGCCAATAATACATAAAGGCGGATAGGGTGGCATACTACTGACTCGCAAAGAAAACAACGGTGGTGGGTATGTCACAGTGAAGTGGGTGACATGACTCCTGAAACTAACAACTCTTCGAGCGTCGAAGTGAGGCTCGAGGATTCTTATTGTGGGTAGCGGAAGCGTATATAATACAAGTGACCAAAATCCAGGATCGCACGGGACTGACTGGGAATCCTCTAGGCGTCGGACTCACTATCAAACTCTTCATCCATGAGATCGCCTTCGTCAACATCTGGCCAAATCAACAAGCCAGGTGAGTACTATGAAAGTACTCGCAAGACAGTTCGGACATAAGATATAATAAATGTAAACATGATGCATATGAACAGATTAACAAGCGCACTCAGACAATGGGATAGCAATGCATGGAAATATAAAAGGGAAGTCGGGCGGTAGTCCTCCCGAAATCCCAAAGTAATACTGAAGGCCAATCGAGTGTCTGAAAGACTCCTCGGAAGGGTAAAAATGAAATAACAATGCCGCAGTCGGGCGTCAAGGCGACACCTCATAAAGGGCTTATAATAGAATATAAAAGACAGTGCGTGCCACAGTCGGACGTCTGAGCGACATCACATAAAGGGCTTATATCAAAAGTAAATAACGAGCGTGCCACAGTCGGACGTCTGAGCGACATCACATAAAGGGCTTATATCAAAAGTAAAAGACAGGAGTGCCACAGTCGGACGTCTAAGCGACATCACATAAAGGGCTTATATTGGAAGTAAAAGACAAGAGTGCCACAGTCGGACGTTTGAGCGACATCACATAAAGGGCTTATAACAAAAGTAAATGACAAGGGTGCCACAGTCGGACGTCTGAGCGACATCACATAAAGGGCTTATATTTCATAACTTAATATCTCAGTAGCTCATGAATTTAAATCATTCAAGGGAATATTCAGGTACGAGATAAATGAAAGATTAGTCCCTCCACAGGAATAATAATTCAACCGGGTTTACTACTCAAACTTGTCACCGGGGATTTACCATGGAGACTGACATAGGGACTGGCATAAATATGGATAAGTTGGCCCCGGTCCTTGATCATGGACACGATGACTCGGAAAGATTTGACTCTGCAGAGTTCGTACTATTTAACCACAGCCAACGGATTTCAATAGTCACAAGGGACTAGTTCCGTTTACGGTGTTTTAGGAGAAACACATCTAACCAGTACACACCCATTCAACATTCCGATGCCAGGAATCACCCTCGGCAATGTTCAAGAAAAACCTTGAGACGGGGAGGCTACAACCTCGCGTAGCATGAGATCAAATTTATACCGCGCGCTCTAAGGGGTGCCCCCCTCTCGGTCCCAACCGGAAACACCCATGCCCCCTGACCGGATGACTGGCTTTAATCTAGGGCCATGGAACCCTCATCCCGGCCCCTCTGTTTGGTGTGTACAAGGAAAGAGGTTAGCAACTTACTAAACCGTATTCTTTGCAGAAAACATGTGGCAGCATGAAAGGGAAGGAACGGTAACGTGACTCAGTCCACGTTAACGTCAGGGTTTAACGGATGACGTAAGGCTGGCATGCTACTACAATACCATCTTACTACCTTTCATGTCACCACATGATCAGGTCATCTCTCATCAAAGATCACGGTATCTTCGGAACACACGGATAGTTGCCTTGCATGCAACGAGATACTAACCGATGCTCATATGCCATGCACAACCATTCAAGCAAACATACAAAACACCTATCATATCAAAGGTTCAAGCATGCTTGCCTGCTTTGGAGAAGTCGGAGTCTAGCTCGGCGAAGTTCGCGGCTCCGTCACCTCCTCCGGAACCTACGGTATAGCGAAACCGTACACTAACGTGAAAATCATCGCGTGCATCAAAATTGTTCCAAAAATATTCCAAATAAATACTATAAAAAACTAGACAAAAATATAAGCCTGACAGAAAAAGAATCAATCAAAAATCAGCTTTTATTAAAAAGATATAAGGGTTTTCGTCCAGGGACTAATCTATGAAGAAACAGAAAAGAACCAGGGACTTAACTGAGAAAACAGAAAACGGTTCGGAAAGAAATGCGCCAGCCCAAAGAGGGAAACGCATTCTGCCCGAAGGCGCTTTCAAAAAATGGTTCGAGGGAAATAGAAGAGAGGCTGACGGGGGGGGGGGGGGGGGTCCACACGTCAGGTTTAAAAACTCCAGCGGAGCTCACCGGCGCCCGTAGGCGGCGGTGGTCGCCGGCGTTGAACCACGGCGAGGCAGAGAGATCGGAGGGTACCAAGAGGTTTAGGTGCTTCTTCCGTGTCGGTGGGTGGTGGACTTGGCCGTCGGAGAGCACCACGTCGACGGTGACACTTTCTCCAGCGGACGGTGGTTCGGGCGATGGTGGAGAACTCCGGTGGGTGCTGCAAACTCGAAATTGAAGCGTGGGTCAGGAGAGTGGAAGTACTAGGAAGCTACTGGCAAGAGCTGAGGGGTAGAGGTGCACGCACGGGAGCGAATCGAGCTGGGTCCCGTGGCGGGTCGAGGCGGCCGGAGTTGGGGAAGAAGGCTCTCTCGGGGCTCTTCCAGTGGCTTGGCGTGGTATTGGTGGTGTGTAGAGGTGGTGTGGGTTCGAGTTCGAGCTCGGGGCCTCCTTTTATAGGCGATCAGAGGGGGTGGCCGTGAACGGGATATCTCCGGCGAGCGATTACGGCGAGGCAGAGGTTGGGCCGGGGGTTTAGGGGGCTAGGCACCATCAGGGAAGATCACTGGTGCCGTTCCACCGCTAAACCTCGGTCGGGCAAGGCGTAATGCGCCGATCCTCGACGGGGCGGCCGTACGGGCACGGCGGCGGCAGGGAGGGCGCTCCGCGCCTAGCAGTTCACGACGAAGGATGGCAGCGTGCACGGGTGAGTGGATGGCCACGCGGCGGCCTCGGGTGGCTTGGGCGGCGCTGGGCGGCGCCGTCCACGCTGCGCCTCTCTCTGGCAGCCGCAAAGCCGCTGCTGCCGTCGCTCACGGGTGGCGCACCTCCTCCTGCTCATCGCCGACGCCCGCAAACCTCCAGGCGATCGTGCGGCGCAGGGATAAGAAGGAGGGAACAGGGAGCAAGGCGCCACTGTGGTACTGGCGAGATTGAGAAGGAGCTCTGAAGAAAACGATAGTGGTTTACTGAAACTGTATCTCTGAATTTCTGAACATTGACAGAAACAGTGCCCTTCAAGTGCTCGACGAAATGATTTCGCATGAAGATATTTTTTTCTGGAGCTGTGACTTGGTGAGGTGACCTCTCAATGCACCCAGAGGCTGCCTGAATTTTCTCAGATTTTTAGGAGGAGAATTCAAATGAATTTCATCAAATTTGGCAAATATGGTCCAAACTTGCAGCAAGCACCATTTGAAATATTTGAACTGGAGACCAGTGGATCTTCATGGATCTTGGTTGAGGGCTCTAAGGACTAGCCAGGGAAATTGGTTTGGAGGCAAAACTCAAAGTAGAAATGGTAGTTCCTTCGAAAACCTCCAAGGATCAAAATAGAAGGCAGAAATTATTTTTGAGAAGAAACATATGGAAGGAAGAATATGGGGAGGCTCAACTTGTTGGATTTGAAGTATAACTTGGCACAAAGATGGGGAAAGGCTTATGGGGGGGGGATTTCCACTCATGTCATGGCAAGAAGACATTTAGAAAAGGGGGAGAAGATCACTCCAAATGCCATAGGGCTATTTTAAAAGATTTTACAAAAGAAATCTCCCAAGTGAAAAGCATTTGGTTTTGAGTCCACATAAGAAGGAAAAACCTCCAAGACCAAAATGAAGTCTTGGGTGCATCCAAACAAAAACACATTTTTTTCATAAAAGAAAGTATTTTGAGAGGGAGAGTTCTTCAGAAAAATTTTAAATAACATCCCTCAAATCAAATAAAGGTTTGAAAAAGCCAAATAAAATTTTGGGTGTCACAACACCTACCCCCTTAGGAAAAATCTCGTCCCCGAGATTTCTGCTGATCCTCAAATAGATGTGGGTACTCTGCCTGAAGAAAGTCTTCCCTTTCCCATGTAGCTTCATCCTCGGTGTGGTTGCTCCACTGAACCTTGAAAATTTTAGTTGTTTTTTGATGGGTCCTCCGTTCAGACTCTTCCAGTATCTTTACTGGCCGTTCTCTGTAGGTGAGATCTGGTTGCACATCAATGCTCTCATGAGATACATGCTTTTCCGGGTTACTCACACATTTCCTCAACTGTGAGACGTGGAACACGCTGTGGACGTCTGACAGCTCCTTGGGTAGGTCTAGCTGGTAGGCTACTGCGCCTCTTCGTGCAACTATACAGAATGGTCCAATAAATCTTGGGGCTAGCTTCCCCTTAATTTTGAACCGTTGTAGGCCCCTCATAGGAGATACTCGTAGGTATACGTAATCACCGGGTTCAAAGCTGACCTCACGATGTTTTCGATCGTAGTAGCTCTTCTGTCGGCTTTGAGCTGTCTTGAGTCTGTCCTTGATCTGTTTAACCTTCTCCTCGGCCTCCTTGAGCATGTCTGGGCCGAAGATACGACTGTCACCTGTTTCTGACCAATTCAGCGGGGTACGACACCTCCGTCCGTACAATGCTTCAAAGGGTGCCATTTGTAAGCTGGCTTGGTAACTGTTGTTGTAAGCAAACTCGGCATATGGCAAACTTTCTTCCCAACTGGATCCATAGGTGAGCACACAGGCTCTCAGCATGTCCTCTAGGATTTGGTTGACGCGTTCAATTTGTCCATCCGTCTGAGGGTGGTACGCTGTACTGAATGCTAGTTGCGTGCCCAGAGCTTGTTGTAAGTGATCCCAGAATTTAGAGACAAATTGAGTGCCTCGGTCGGATATTATAGTCTTTGGGACTCCGTGCAGACAAACTATACGGGAGAGATAAATCTTGGCAAGCCTTTGAGTGGAGTAGGTCATCTTCACGGGAATGAAATGAGCAACCTTGGTTAGCCTATCTGTGATGACCCATATGGCGTCATTTCCGCATTGAGATCGAGGTAGTCCGACGATGAAGTCCATTCCAATTTCATCCCATTTCCACTCAGGTATCCGGTTTGGCTGTAGCAGTCCTGCTGGCTTTTGATGCTCGGCTTTTATGCGCTGACATGAATCGCAACAAGCAATGAATGCGGCTATATCCCTTTTCATACCGTGCCACCAAAATCTCTCCTGAATGTCTTCGTACATTTTGGTTCCTCCAGGGTGGATCGAGTATGGAGCGGTGTGGCTTTCGGTTAGGATTTGTCGCTTGAGTTCCTCAATGTTTGGTACGCAAAGTCTGTCCCCGTACCATAATATTCCTTCATTATGTGTGACGAACTCTGAAGCCTTGCCTAGGCTCATTTTTCTCTTTATACCTTCGATGCTGGGATGTCCCTGCTGAGCCTTCTTAATTTGTTCCATTAGGGTGGGATGTATCTCCAGATTTGATACGGTGCCCTCAGAGACCAACACCATGTTGAGTCTAGCGAACTCCTGCTGAAACTCAGGTCTCAAGTTCTGCGGACTGTCGTTGCCCGGGCTGGGGTTCCGACTAAGAGCATCTGCCACTACATTGGCCTTCCCTGGATGATAGTGAATGCCGACATCATAGTCCTTGACCAATTCCAACCAGCGTCGCTGCCGTAAATTTAGCTCTGGTTGTGTGAAAATATATTTGAGGCTCTTATGGTCCGTATATATTTCGCAACGGTTCCCCAACAGAAAGTGCCTCCATTCTTTGAGTGCATGGATGACGGCTGCTAGCTCCAAGTCATGAGTAGGATAGTTTTCCTCATGCTTCCGTAGTTGCCTAGAAGCATACGCGACAACTTTGCCATCTTGCATCAGTACGCATCCGAGGCCCTTCCGGGACGCGTCACAATACACTTCAAAACTCTTGTGTATGTCTGGCACGGTCAAAACTGGTGCTGTTGTTAGTTTCTTCTTGAGTTCTTGGAAGCTTTTCTCGCATGCTTCCGTCCATACAAATTTCTTGTCTTTCTTGAGCAACTGGGTCATTGGTTTTGCCACAGTGGAGAATCCTTCAATAAACCTCCGATAATATCCAGCCATTCCAAGGAAACTTGGTACATCGGTCACGTTGGCTGGTGGTTTCCAGTCAAGTATGGCCTTGACCTTTTCTGGGTCTACGGCCACGCCTTCTTGGGTTAATATATGGCCTAGAAAACCAACTTGTCTTAGCCAAAATTCACACTTGCTAAATTTGGCGTACAATTGATGTTTCCTTAATTCTCACAAAACAATTCTGAGATGTTCGGCATGTTCTTCTGGTGTCCTTGAGTATACCAGAATATCGTCAATGAACACCACTACAAATTTGTCCATGAATTTCATAAACACTTTGTTCATGAGGTGGACAAAGTATGCGGGGGCGTTCGTCAGTCCAAATGGCATTACTGTGAACTCATATAATCCGTATCTGGAGGTGAATGCTGTCTTAGGGATATCTTCTCTCCGTACTTTCAATTGGTGATATCCCGATTTTAAATCAATTTTTGAGAACACCTTGGCTTGTGCGAGCTGGTCAAACAAATCATTTATCCGTGGCATCGGATATTTGTTTTTGATGGTGACCATATTGAGAGCTCAATAGTCTATACACAGTCTCAGTGTCCCATCCTTTTTCTTGGCGAATAATACTGGTGAACCCCATGGTGAGGAGCTGGCTCGAATAAATCCTTTGTCTAGTAATTCCTTTATTTGCTTCTTCAATTCTACCAACTCTGAGGGTGCCATTCTATAAGGTTTCTTATAGATGGGAGTGGTGCCAGGTGCTAGTTCAATGCTGAACTCTATTTCTCGGTCTGGTGGTAGGCCTGGTAGTTCTTCAGGAAATACGTCGGGAAATTCGCACACCACTGGAACTTTTCTCAGTTCTGAAATATCCACTTTGTTCAACTTTGGCTGCCGTGACCGTGGTCTCCCTTGAGCTGTAACCTTTATTGTCTTGCCGTGATGATGAGTGAGAATCATAGTCCGATTGAAACAATCAATAAATCCCTTGTTGGTGGTCAACCAGTCCATCCCTAGGATGACATCCAGTCCTTTATTTTCCAACACGATGAGATTAGCCTGAAACTTTAGTCCTTCGAACTCAATGATCACTCCTTGGCAGTAACTCTGAGCCATCTGCTTATTTCCGGGGGACTTGATGATCATATATTTTTCCAAGGGAAGTATCGGAAAACCATGTTGCAAAACGAAACTCTTCGAAATGAACGAGTGAGAAGCTCCAGAATCAAACAAAACTGTGGCAGGTACTGTGTTGACAGGGAACGTACCGAGTACGATGTCTGGGGCATTCTCGGCTTCTTCCCTGGTCACATGGTTCAGGTGACCCTTCCTGTGATTGTTGTTGGGATTGAAATTGTTGCGCTTGGGGGCTGGATTGTTCCCACCATTGTTCGGCTTGGGGGCCGAGTTCCTTGGTTTTGGGCACTGTTTGGCATAGTGCCCTTCTTCACCACAAGCATAGCAAGTGACCCCTGGACAGTACGTGAATTCCTTGTCCCTTGAATGAAACTGTCTGGTTGGCCTTATGGCAGTCGTCGTGGATTTTCTCGCTTCATTCCTCGGAACCTCAGTCTTGCTTCGATTGTTGCGAGCAAGAGTCGTCTTGTCCCTTTTCCGCTTATGGATATCCTCCAGACTGCGGCGCTCATTCTCCAAGGTAATGGCCTTGTCAACCAGAGTTTTGAAATCTGGGAAAGTGTGTACGACCAGTTGGCATCTTAATGCTAGCGCCAGGCCGTCCAAAATTTTTTCCATCCTTTTGTTCTCAGTCATATGTTCATCGTAGGCATAACGAGATAGCTGGGTAAACTGACCGTTGTATTCTGTCACTGACATGCCTCTTTGCTTGAGGTCATCAAATTCTCTTTTCTTGATTTTTATGATGCTCCTGGGGATGTGTGCCCCACGAAAGCCTTCCTTAAACTCTTCCCAGGTGATGTTGTGTTCACTGGGATGCGTGTGTAGGAAGTTTTCCCACCACGCTGCAGCTGCTCCAGTAAGGTAGTGGGGTGCATAAAGCACCTTCTCATGATCTGAACACTGAGCAATAATCAGCTTTCTTTCGATGTCTCGAAGCCAATCATCGGCTTCAAGCGGCCTATCAGTGTGAGCAAACGTTGGAGGGCGAGTCTTTTGTAATTCAGACAACTTGGAGTGGGGTTGATATGGCTCACGGTGGTTTCCCATATTGATGACGTGATTCATCATCTCTTGGTGCTGCTGTTGGCTTTGTTCGAAAAGGCGGCATACTTGAGATAAGGCTGCCCCACTGTCCTGTTGACTAGACTGTCCCTGAGTGAAGTTGTTGTTGGTCTGTGTCCCATAAACTTCTTCGGTTGGATTTGGCATGGAACGAGTCCACGGACGAGACATTTTCCACTCTGGGGTATTATTTTGCAAAAATCATGAGAAGAACTGTGTGGCACAAGGAAAATCTTGCAAAGACAATTTTTTTAAAAGACCTCAAGATTTTCCGAGAAAATGATTGACTGCGCACGGAGAAGGACTGCTTAGCACATATCTTACACGCGATACGCAAACATACGATACACCACTCAGGATGTGCGTACACATTCCTGACATGTTATTAAGGCTAGCACACCCCTCCGAAATCCAGCGCACACAACTACTACAAACTTAAGTACACATAAAACATAACGCACATGCAGAAACATCGCGCGGCTACTAGGCGCACTCAGTCGGAGATGGTGAAGATGCCCTTCCCCTTGCCGAGGGTAAGACCCGGCGGTGCAGGAGACTGAACCTCCACCTCCTCCCTAGTAGGCTCCAGGCACGTAGCACTGCGCTGAGGTGATGGCGCGGGTGCGACAAGCGGCAGTGCGGGTGCGGCAGGCGGTGCAGCTCTGACTGGAGTAGGAGCGATGACTCGATCGAACTCCTCAGTGGTAGGCAGACGGCGAGCAGTGGCCAAAATGGCCGGTGAATAAGATGCTGAGGACGAGACAAAAGTCAGTGGCGGTGCCATGTGGAGAAGCTCCTTCCTGCTGGCAGGACCACCCCGAACTAAGTCCATGCGGGCAGCCACAAGATCGTCCACGAGGTTGTCGAAAGATTCCTCCAGAGCTTTGAGGTACTCGACAAGCATCTCGATAGCTTCATCCCGCTCTCCCCTATGGCAGGCGAATGCATAGTGACAAGTATATGGCACATGGCATGGGAGGTAGCGGTAGCGACGAGTCTTCATCATAGGAAGGATATCACGAAGGCGAGCTATCGCCTCACGGGTGGCCATCTGCATGGCATGCCTCTCCGTAGGCATGGCCCTTCCCACAAAACGGAAGTGGCGTGACGCAGAACGTCCTCCCTTGAATTGCACCACGGCTTGGTGCATAGACACGTCGTCGCTGAGCTTGTGCTGGTAAAGCGTGAACTCCGGACGAGTCGCTGGCCCGATCGCGAGCTTGGTGATGGAGACGAGGAGTTTGACAAACCCCTCGGGCACGTTAGTGAATACCTGAGTCTCGCAGTCGTTGCCAGCCATCTACAAAAGTGGCAAAACTTCTGAGTAGTCAAATCATAAATTTATGATGACCAACAGAAAATAGCTACATTTGCAAAATGCTGTAAAAGCACCAAAGACGCTAATAACCGATTAGCGATCGCACATAGTGGCTTCCTACAGTCAGCCTGGCTCTGATACCAAGCTTGTCACGACCGGCTTTTCAACAAAAATATTTATTGAGAAAACGATCCCTTTTACGGACCAGTAGAGAAGAATTCCTCCTCACTGGTAGACAATGTCTTGATCACAGAAGAAAAACCAGGAGTACTACATATAATACAAGACTGAGCGGAGACTGCTCAACAATTTATTCCAAGCTCGCCAATAATACATAAAGGCGGATAGGGTGGCATACTACTGACTCGCAAAGAAAACAACGGTGGTGGGTATGTCACAGTGAAGTGGGTGACATGACTCCTGAAACTAACAACTCTTCGAGCGTCAGAGTGAGGCTCGAGGATTCTTATTGTGGGTGGCGGAAGCGTATATAATACAAGTGACCAAAATCCAGGATCGCACGGGACTGACTGGGACTCCTCTAGGCGTCGGACTCACTATCAAACTCTTCATCCATGAGATCGCCTTCGTCAACATCTGGCCAAATCAACAAGCCAGGTGAGTACTATGAAAGTACTCGCAAGACAGTTCGGACATAAGATATAATAAATGTAAACATGATGCATATGAACAGATTAACAAGCGCACTCAGACAATGGGATAGCAATGCATGGAAATATAAAAGGGAAGTCGGGCGGTTGTCCTCCCGAAATCCCAAAGTAATACTGAAGGCCAATCGAGTGTCTGAAAGACTCCTCGGAAGGGTAAAAATGAAATAACAATGCCGCAGTCGGGCGTCAAGGCGACACCTCATAAAGGGCTTATAATAGAATATAAAAGACAGTGCGTGCCACAGTCGGACGTCTGAGCGACATCACATAAAGTGCTTATATCAAAAGTAAACAACGAGCGTGCCACAGTCGGACGTCTGAGCGACATCACATAAAGGGCTTATATCAAAAGTAAAAGACAGGAGTGCCACAGTCGGACGTCTAAGCGACATCACATAAAGGGCTTATATTGGAAGTAAAAGACAAGAGTGCCACAGTCGGACGTCTGAGCGACATCACATAAAGGGCTTATAACAAAAGTAAATGACAAGGGTGCCACAGTCGGACGTCTGAGCGACATCACATAAAGGGCTTATATTTCGTAACTTAATATCTCAGTAGCTCATGAATTTAAATCATTCAAGGGAATATTCAGGTACGAGATAAATGAAAGATTAGTCCCTCCACAGGAATAATAATTCAACTGGGTTTACCACTCAAACTTGTCACCGGGGATTTACCATGGAGACTGACATAGGGACTGGCATAAATATGGATAAGTTGGCCACGGTCCTTGATTATGGACATGATGACTCGGAAAGATTTGACTCTGCAGAGTTTGTACTATTTAACCACAGCCAACGGATTTCAGTAGTCACAAGGGACTACTTCCGTTTACGGTGTTTTAGGAGAAACACATCTAACCAGTACACACCCATTCAACATTCCGATGCCAGGAATCACCCTCGGCAACGTTCAAGAAAAACCTTGAGATGGGGAGGCTACAACCTCGCGTAGCATGGGATCAAATTTATACCGCGCGCTCTAAGGGGTGCCCCCCTCTCGGTCCCAACCGGAAACACCCATGCCCCTTGACCGGATGATTGGCTTTAATCCAGGGCCATGGAACCCTCATCCCGGCCCCTCTATTTGGTGTGTACAAGGAAAGAGGTTAGCAACTTACTAAACCGTATTCTTTGCAGAAAACATGTGGCAGCACGAAAGGGAAGGAACGGTAACGTGACTCAGTCCACGTTAACGTCGGGGTTTAACGGATGACGTAAGGCTGGCATGCTACAACAATACCATCTTACTACCTTTCATGTCACCACATGATCAGGTCATCTCTCATCAAAGATCACGGTATCTTCGGAACACACGGATAGTTGCCTTGCATGCAACGAGATACTCATCGTGCTCATATGCCATGCACAACCATTCAAGCAAACATGCAAAACACCTATCATATCAAAGGTTCAAACATGCTTGCCTGGTTCGGAGAAGTCGGAGTCTAGCTCGGCGAAGTTCGCGGCTCCGTCACCTCCTCCGGAACCTACAGTATAGCGAAACCGTACACTAACGTGAAAATCATCGCGTGCATAAAAATTGTTCCAAAAATATTACAAATAAATACTATAAAAAACTAGACAAAAATATAAGCCCGACAGAAAAAGAATCAATCAAAAATCATCTTTTATTAAAAAGATATAAGGGTTTTAGTCCACGGACGAATCTGTGATGAAACAGAAAAGAACCAGGGACTTAACTGAGAAAACAGAAAACGGTTCGGAAAGAAATGCGCCAGCCCAAAGAGGGAAACGCATTCTTCCCGAAGGCGCTTTCAGAAAACGGTTCGAGGGAAATAGAAGAGAGGCTGACGGGGGGGGTCCACACGTCAGGTTTAAAAACTCCAGCGGAGCTCACCGGCGCCCGAAGGCGGCGGTGGTCGCCGGCGTTGAACCACGGCGAGGCAGAGAGATCGGAGGGTACCAAGAGGTTTAGGTGCTTCTTCCGCGTCGGTGGGTGGGACTTGGCCGTCGGAGAGCACCACGTCGACGGCGACACTTTCTCCGGCGGACGGTGGTTCGGGTGATGGTGGAGAACTCCGGTGGGTGCTGCAAACTCCAAATTGAAGCGCGGGTCAGGAGAGTGGAAGTACTAGGAAGCTATTGGCAAGAGCTGAGGGGTAGAGGTGCACGCACGGGAGCGAATCGAGCTGGGTCCCATGGCGGGTCGAGGCGGCCGGAGTTGGGGAAGAAGGCTCTCTCGGGGCTCTTCCAGTGGCTTGGCATGGGATTGGTGGTGTGTAGAGGTGGTGTGGGTTCGAGTTCGAGCTCGGGGCCTCCTTTTATAGGCGATCCGAGGGGGTGGCCGTGAACGGGATATCTCCGGCGAGCGATTACAGCGAGGCAGAGGTTGGGCAGGGGGTTTAGGGGGCTAGGCACCATCAGGGAAGATCACTGGTGCCGTTCAACCGCTAAACCTCGGTCGGGCAAGGCGTAATGCGCCGATCCTCGACGGGGCGGCCGTACGGGCACTGCGGCGGTAGGGAGTGCGCTCCGCGCCTACCAGTTCACGACGAAGGATGGCAGCGTGCACGGGTGAGTGGATGGCCACGTGGCGGCCTCGGGTGGCTTGGGCGGCGCTGGGCGGTGCCGTCCACGCTGCGCCTCTCTCTGGCAGCCGCAAAGCCGCTGCTGCCGTCGCTCACGGGTGGCGCACCTCCTCCTGCTCGTCGCCGACGCCCGCAAACCTCCAGGCGATCGTGCGGCGCAGGGATAAGAAGGAGGGAACAGGGAGCAAGGCGCCACCGTGGTACTAGCGAGATCGAGAAGGAGCTCTGAAGAAAACGACAGTGGTTTATTGAAACTGTATCTCTGAATTTCTGAACATTAACAGAAACAGTGCCCTTCAAGTGCTCAACGAAATGATTTGGCATGAAGAAATTTTTTTCTGGAGCTGGGACTTGGTGAGGTGACCTCTCAATGCACCCAGAGGCTGCCTGAATTTTCTCAGATTTTTAGGAGGAGAATTCAAATGAATTTCATCAAATTTGGCAAATATGGTCCAAACTTGCAGCAAGCACAATTTGAAATATTTGAACTCGAGACCAGTGGATCTTCATGGATCTTGGTTGAGGGCTCTAAGGACTAGCCAGGGAAATTGGTTTGGAGGCAAAACTCAAGGTAGAAATGGTAGTTCCTTTGAAAACCTCCAAGGATCAAAATAGAAGGCAAAAATTATTTTTGAGAAGAAACAAATGGAAGGAAGAATATGGGGAGGCTCAACTTGCTGGATTTGAAGTATAACTTGGCACAATGATGGGGAAAGGCTTATGGGGGGGGATTTCCACTCATGTCATGGCAAGAAGAGATTTAGAAAAGGGGGAGAAGATCACTCCAAATGCCATAGGGCTATTTTAAAAGATTTTACAAAAGAAATCTCCCAAGTGAAAAGCATTTGGTTTTGAGTCCACATAAGAAGGAAAAACCTCCAAGACCAAAATCAAGTCTTGGGTGCATCCAAACAAAAACACATTTTTTTCATAAAAGAAAGTATTTTGAGAGGGAGAGTTCTTCAGAAATTTTTTAAATAACATCCCTCAAATCAAATAAAGGTTTGAAAAAGCCAAATAAAATTTTGGGTGTCACAGCCGGCGTAGTAATGAGCAATGAGGCGTCAAATCACAAAGCTGCACCTTTCCCGCAGTTAAGTTGGAGGGACGAAGCAACCATCATTTCACTCGTTGATGAATCCGCTTCTCCCTCATCTTCTTCAACTTAACCACGTGTTGCTTCTGCCTTTGTTTTGCCTCATGTGGGACGCGGATCGGCTTGGTAAAGCACTGACACGTGGGACCACATGTTAGCAAACCGCCAGGACAACGTCCTCGGAAAATAAGAAGCCTAATCCTAGACTTACAAAGGGCTACGTAGCTGCTACGTATACTTTCCATCTAATCTATATATGCCCCCCTGCTTTTTAGTTGGGGTGGGACTAATCCTCTCCTTTAATCCAATCAAATAGACCCACATCACATCAGTTCGTAACTTTACGTAAACCATTACGTGGATGTAGCATTGCTCAAATAAGAAACCTCCCCCGCCATCCGCGCGGCAAAATCACCTCCTTTTTACTAATCTTGATTCTATAATTTTTTAGATCAATATAATTGAGATTTGTATAGATAGCACACAGGAGCAAAACCAAGTGGTATGGTTAAGGGCATCCACAATGTGTAGCCAAATGTGAAAATAGCTTTTGGCATCGTGGGAACCATTGTGGACGGTGTTGCCAAAGTCAAAAAGATGGAACCGAAGCTCCCTGATTGATTGATTGAAGGAATAGAAAAATGCAACGTCTCTCCTTTTTCTCCCATGCTTGGACGCATGTAGTACAGTATAGAGCACAGAGTCTACTCCCCTGTCCCTTCTATCACAAATCACAAAGCAGTGAGGCGTGAAATCACAAAAGCACGGATGAAGCAACCATC
Source organism: Aegilops tauschii subsp. strangulata (assembly GCF_002575655.3). Classification (NCBI taxonomy): domain Eukaryota; kingdom Viridiplantae; phylum Streptophyta; class Magnoliopsida; order Poales; family Poaceae; genus Aegilops; species Aegilops tauschii. Next base: position 449,522,181 of record NC_053037.3, read on the forward strand.
ATTTCACTCTTCGCTGACTCCGCTTCTCCATCGTCTTCTTCGAGAAACCATCTCACCGCACTAGTACTCCTAGTAGTACTAGTAAAGGACTTCCTGGATGCAAATAAGACTTCCTGCCGCATTAGTTATCGACCTTTATTTTTTAACATACAATCTGAGTGGATAGCTCCTGTGGTCTTCACACGTGAGCGGATATATAGGTGGGCTAGGTGGGCAGGCGGCAACAATCTAAGTGCTAAAAGAGTTGATCTGGAAAAAAGAGTTGATCCAATGCTTGGTTTTGTTTGGATTTTCCAACTATGACCATTGGATAGAGTGGATCAATGGCTTACATTCAAAGTTATTCTCATTCTATAGAATGGTATAGGAACGTGGAGAGATTTGGTTGATTTTATATCGCTGAATCATATAAAATATTATGAGTGCACACGCTCCACCCCGAGGTTTGTAGCTCCTTCTCGGCCGTCGGGAATCTATGTTCTTCCACTCTTTCGTTTAAGACATGAGCTTTGTTCATCCTGTTGCCGACACGCAGGACATCTATATGCCTCCATTTTCCAAAATCATACTATATGCCTCCATGACACGCGGGACATCTAGCATCAAGGTGGGGTGTCATGCAAGAAAATGGAGATATGCAGTGCGTAAGTGAGTCGTGCACTTTGATGGCACCTAGTACTATGCAATATTTTTTCTCCTCGATGGCACATGAATAGTGCACGTACTCAATGACAGAGCACGGGATGGTAGCCATGGACATGGTCGGCCCTTTTTGAAGAGAGTACTAATAAATAACTTTGATGTGTCCTGTCAACTCGCAGAACGACGAGAAGCTTGCTTACTATGCCTTATCCCTCGCCAACGCGTGCACGGTGGCTCGCAGCACGAGGAGAAACTTTTGCTTACAAGCGGTGGACGTGCATCAGTTCATTTGGTGTCAGAGTGCCAAAAGTATTACTGTAGTACCATGATTATTGTTCGACTTCCGGAAGAGGAGAAGAGCCAAGCGCAAGGTCACCTACTAACCTAGTACAGTACTACTATAGCCAAAGCTGGTCCACCTTTTTAGAGCATGGTTAATTAATATAGGCGGCTCTTGCAGCGGCACATCATTTAGAGCAAGTACTCTCTTCGTAGGAACAAAGGAAGTGAAACAAAAGTTGGAGTGGATGCTAGATTGCCAATTAAAACATGATTACATAGGAAAAAAATCCTATAGCATTCTATCCTATGAATCAAACGACCAATGTAGGAAAATTATGAGGGGGGTCTCTCCAACAGTGTTCCTTGGCTCGCACCTAGCATCACGGTGGTCGAACTTGGAGTCATTCATCTGGTACACGTGGCATCTCAGATCGGGACACAAGGTGACGCGACCTCTCACTTCCTCCGCCATTTGAAGCGGCGCGCCGGTGGAGGGCTAGCATACTCCAATATTAGGTTGGCTCTATGTGATGTGGCAACTTCATATACTAACTGGATGCTGGCTATACTACTATGGTACTCACACTCCAAGAAGTGACTCGAAAACCATTCATCAATTGAGTCTATGACATGCATTCACAACTGAAATGTACCATTCATTAAATACAACAAGTCATCAACACACAACGACAACGAGGATACATGTTAGATTATAGATTATTTCCAACAAAACATTCTAGAAAATACTAAAGTTTTCATCACACAACAAATAACAAGCAATGAAATGAACTTCAACTCGACCAATCCTCGGCGTTGGAAACGCTTGCTTTGAACCATAGGTGCTCTGGGAAGGGCCAGCTATTGTCAATATCGATAGCAACACAGGACTGATCATCCAGGCTGAAGCGGCATATATCAGGACCAGGGTAGGGAACCACTGAAATGTCCGAGGTATAGATACAATTGCTTCTCATAAATGGTAGTAACGTTGTGTCAACAGCAGTTGGATCGCCTTTCACCATCATTGGATAGTTTTGTCCAAGGAATAGCGAGTTTGCTCCAAGACTATCAATACTAAAACAAGGAGAAGGTGTTGGTGCTAGCACACTAGTATCCGTCCTGAATACCATGCAACGGGTGTTGGAATAGGTCAGGAGAGGGCGACCATGGGAGACAACACATGCTTCCTCAGTAGTAACAGTCTGAGTGCACTGTATACAGACAAGAAGAGGTGATCCATCGGAATTAGTTGTCAGGCACCACTGAGTATATAAGTTCTTCTCCTCCTCATGCTCGTGATCATCACCATCGTCATCTCCCCCTTGCTTATAAAATTTTTCAAGTATAGGTGGTGGAATGTTCACAGGACCTTGGAAACACAAGAAGAAGGTTAATTAGTAAAGGGAAACTTGCTAACCCGCATGCATGTGGATGAAACAATTATAATTATGGTGGAAGACAAACATACCGAAACTACGAGGATCCCATGCAAAAACAGTGCCATGAGTGGTGGCAGCAAACACAAGATCCTTGTATTCAATTGCATCACAGTACACATCCGTGTATAGAAACTGATTTTTGAGCAATATCCATCCAGTCGAACCATGAAGGACGGCAACAAGCTTGTCGAAGATAGCAACAACTTGATAGTTCTTGTAATTCCAAGAGCGGTTGGGAACTCGACAAATTTCTATCTTCCGTAGACGACAGTCACCATGATTGTATTTGAACGTACGTAGATCATCTGTGTGCTCAACCTCAGGGCACTCTGAGATTTTTGGAAGTGGAATCCGCTGACGAGTGTACACATTCACAAGTTCCCACTCGCAATTGTACCCAATATAAACAACCCAATCTCCATTTGCGCCAGCCCAGGACTTACCCTTAAGCGATGGCATCTTCACATCACACGTATCATTATCAAGCGGCATCAACTTGCAAGGCGGGGCCTCCGTCGTCCGCGCCCATGCGAACAGGCTTATAGCGAAGAAGATAAGGGAGATCAAACCGCTCCTGGACCCTTGGGTTCCTTGTAATGATGTTATTAGTTGAGTCGAGAATGGGCTTGAACGAACCTGCCATGCTAGCCGAGTTGATGACGTCGCACCGATCAATGAGTTCCCCCACCACATCATCTTTCAAATCGGGGCAAGAATAACGGGGTCGTTTCCGGCTTGTTCCCTCCATGGAGAAGACGATCGAACAATGGCAGAAGGAAGGGTGAAGGCAAATGGAGGAGGGAGGAAGAGCGTGCGACAGCAGTTCCAAATCGAGAGGGAAAGGCGAAGAGTCGGTGGACGGTTGCCAGTTTGCCACGGTACACGAAGAGGCGCCCTGGCCTACACGTCCTTTCGGAAATTGTACAAAAGGACTCGTCGTCGTCTCACTGACATGTTGGAACAGGACCACATGTCAACGAAACATCGTGTGTAATTTCTCGTGCAAAATGCGATCTGGCCGCGTTGGCCCGAGGTGCTGCATTATTTCTCGACTTTATTTTTTTTAATGGCGTGTCGTTCAGTTTTGAAGCACGACTAACTGGTACTATTTGCAGAGAAAATATAAACTACTCTACCACTACTCCACCTCTAGTACTAGTAGTATAAAAAGGATATATAGGCTGGAGCTTCAGAGCTTTCTTGCTAAGGGTTGCCCACTTGCTTCTCACACTATCACCCTCTCTCCAGATCTAAAAAAGACGGCCTCTCTCTCCCTCCTTACCGGTGGTCACAGATCCGCCGGGGAAGAAAAGGACGTGCAGTGTTGACGCACTCGTCGTCGGCGAGCGACATCACGCACTGACGACAAGGCCGTCCTCTCAGACCTAGCGCCCGCGCGGAATGGCCTCCGTCCCCAAGCTCGCTGTCGTAGTGTGTGTGGAGGACGATGACCACGAGCGAAGCCACTTCCTGCCGACCCTCAGGTATGCTACCTCTTTTCGAACCATACCCTTGTTCTATTGCCCCATCTGCCATGTCGATGCATGTGGATCTTTTTCCACTCCACCATCTTCCCAATTTGCTATCCTCTGCTCTGCTGGTCATGCAGACGAAAACCTTAATTAGCATTTTTAAAGGAAACCCTACTTCATGCAGACTAATCCATGTCTGGGTTGAATAAGGAAAGGAAGGGAGACTGTACTGTCCAAGAGAGTAGGCATCGAACCCGCATCTAGTTTGAGAAGGGGAAAATCAGTAGCTAAGGAACGCGTCTCGTGTCTCTTGGTTGAAGAAGGGTAGAAAGGCATGACAACGCAATAGAGAATGACCAGGTCGATCGGTTTGTTGTCCTCACATAGGAAAAAGGTGGCTAAGCATAACAAAAAGGGACGTAATCCACATATGCTACCTGGATATTTGTTGCTCTGGGCAAGCATACCTCCCTCACCACTCTATGCATCCATGGAGGTACATCGTATTGGTGCGCCCACTGTCCGAATGGGCCTCACATGCTCTTAGTCAAACTTTTTTGCTGTTAGTATAACGCCAGCAGTCAAGTCAAGCAATGCTACTTCTAAAGTGATGCCACATTTAAATAATGCCGCACTCAGTCTAATGCCACCGATAAATTTAAGCAATGCCATTTAATGTCACTGGATTATTTCAGGGTTAGCTGTTGATTGTGGATAAATTAAAGATTTTTCAACTAAGGCATTCTAATGATGTTGCACAGCCAGTATACCAACGATGAAACTTGTCACTACCTTCAGATTTTTGCAGTGTTAATGCTTATAGATTACATACCTCACTTTCATGAGATAAGTTAATTTTTTTGTACAGTGTCACCAAAATGCCAAGGCGCTGATGTCATTTTATTTTGGTTAAACTGCACAAAAAATTATGAACACAAGAGGAAAGGTTAAGAGTGGGCACCTCCTCCTCCGGTTGTTCTCTTGATTCGTTCGATCGAGTTTTTATGTTTGATCGATTATCAAGATTGGGATAGCAATTTTTAAGGTCCCCCCGAGTTCGAAATGATATTTACCTTGGAGGTACATGGTTTGCAATTTTTTTATACTGTCATTAGTTAATAATGCTAGTTACCTTCAGACTTTTGTATTTGGTTTAATGCTCATGCACAGCTAGTATACCAATGCTGAAACGTGTTACCTTTACATTTTGTATTGCTAATTTTATAGAAATCTTCCAGTGCCAAAGTTTATTGAAATCTGTTCAGTAAAACCATTGTACTGTACCCTGTAATAAAATAACTACTCTACTGTTGCACTAGGCACTGGATTAGTGTATATTTGTAGTATTCGAAATTTCGAATGGTGTTGTATTAGCATATGGACATAAATAAAGGGTGGCAACCTTTCCCAGATATGTGCTCAAGAAAACTACTACCTATTTTTCTAAATACTAGTAGACGTTTGGGTACTTTAAACAGAACCGCAAAAACCTCTTATATTAAGGAACAGAGGGTGTAGAGTTCACTCAAATTATCCCGGTAAAGCTAGTCACACCTTTCTTAAAATTAATGTTCATTATGTTATCGGAGGAGGTCTGTAAGTTTGTCTCTGATGCCTGTCGACTACATACCTGACATCATGATGTAATGTTAAGTCATTTCCTTTTGTACAGTGTCACTGAATTATCAAGGCGGTGATGGCATTTTATTTTAGTTGAACTGCACAAAATATGCTTAAAAGAAGAGGAAATGTCAGAAATCGATCATTCTTTCACAAAGAACTATATATGCCTTTCTGACATCAGCCTCTGTTGCCTTATTTATTCCTTCAAAAAGGCGGTTAGAAACAGTCCTGCTACCTTTTCCCATTAAGAAATTGGAATGCTTATATTTGTGATTCTATGCTTCAACTAGTGCCACTTTTATAGTAATCACACTTTCAATATCTATGCAAACAGGGATGCTCGAGTTTAGTGGAACTGCACAAAAAGTCCAACTGGTTCAACATTAGGAGCATGTTTTCTCCCAAACCTTTATATCCAATTGGTGGCACTATGAGCTGTTCATTAAGAAGGTACATGGTTTGCTACTATCTTGCTACGCTTTTTCTACTGTCATTAGATAGTAATACTAGTGGTTTGCATGTGAATTTATTGGCAGGGTGGACCTACATTGGAGGTGCAGGACATGATTCAATGACTGGATGCTCAATTTCGGTTGTATTGATTTCACCTCTTCCATCACTGCGAACATGGATATCCTTGGTCTGATGAAGAATAGGCGCTATATTTCTACTCTGAACAAGCAAATCAATTCAGTATGAAATTGTCTAGGGCAAAACATGACTGTATCAAATTGTCCAGTGCAAAACATGACAGATCTAAGCGGAAGAGACATGTTTAAACCGAAAATACAAGGTGGGGTATATGTTTACTAGCTGCTTCATATTTGTGCAGACAGAGATGTCTGCCCGTTGCTATTTAGCAAACACACAAAGTGACCGCAATTTTGGTTGAACTGCACAAGAGAATAGTATAGTCACTGCATGCCGTGCCATTTGAAAATAGACACAGAAAGATTGGATAGTCACTTCATGGACTGCAGAAAAGTAGTACTGTACTATTTATTGGCCAGCACTATGTGCTTCATTGCTTTGGTCTGATTATACAGTGGGCATCATTTTGCCTAAGTTAAAGTTTGTATTCCGAAAATAGTCTCGCCGTGTGATCAAGAGAAGACCAAATCATATTGCAGTGGATGTTCCTCCATCATGTGTGGTTCATTCCCATGGTTCCAGCTGTTGGTGAAACCACTTACGTTTGCAAGAGGAATTGTAGACTTCACAAACAAATTTGTCATTCAGTCTGTACTGAATGTTGGCCAAGAGAAGCATCCATGTTAGTAGGAAGAGCATATGTTTTTTCTAGATCTTTGCTTTTGGAGCTACATATTTGTATATGATCTGTAAATCATTGAGATGCATTAACATGTTGATCTTATGTATGGGAATCGTACTAGTTGGTTTTAGTTGTGGCTGATCTTTGCTTTTGGAGCTACATATTTGTATATGATCTGTGAATCATTGAGATGCATTAACAGTTGCTTATATCTGTTCGCTCAGTGTTTACAAGTTACCGATCGATCACTAGCTAGCCTGCTAATGCGCTCCTGGCTGTTTTAGTTGCAACGCAAGTTCCGAAGTGGCAATTTTTTGAATAAAAATGCCTACCTCTGAAGAAACTGGCAAGCTGCTCTGAAGAAAATGCCATGCGAATCTGAAGAAACTGCTAGCAAAAACGTACGCAAATGCCTTATCTCCCAGCTAAAGTTCATCAATTAATGCCCTCGACTGCGACTCGTTGCATGCTGCTCCGCGTACTAGCTGCGAGCGATTTTGAGTGCCCGCATGCAGCCGGCCGTAATTAAGGCAGCTAACTGATGCGAAAAAAGATGCGCTTTAATTGTTGCGGGCCTTTTAAATCCGTGGAATCATTATTGACAAGGAGGGAGATGATTCAAGTGCACTCGTTTGACCGTAATGCCGACGTGTGACCCAGCACGGACGGGACGGGATGGCACAGTCAGAATTTCAGTTTCTCTAGTTTTCCACGGCAAGCTGGCGCGCTAAGCCATGCCTGCTTCATTATGCATTGAATTCCGATGACCGTCGCGCTACCTTCCGCTTATAAGTACTGTTTCTCGGCCTTCTATGGTGGCACCGTGACCCAACTCGCCCTATCCTCATAAGCCCCCACCGGCCCGACGTTTCTCACCACTTATCCTCGCTCTCGCCACGTCCGCCATGCCCCCGCCCGTCCGCGATAGGCGTGGCCGAAGGCGGTCACCGCCGGAACTAGTGTTCGGTTTTTCACCAGAAGGCAGACAGAGGGAGGAGGCATTCTATCGGTCTTTAGATGGCAATGCGGAGATCGAGTGCTTGTTGGAGCGCGACCGCCTGGCGGAGGAGCAGGAGTTGTCGGAGCGCGACCGATTTGCGGATGAGCAGTGTATCGCTGATTTGCGCCGCCAGCGGGACATGGAGCAGCAGCGCACCGACGCTCTGAGTCGCGAGCAGAGCGCCCGCACGTGGGCCGACTACATGGAGGCCGGCGCCCGGCAAATAGCCCTGGAGGCTGTCGGGCACGCACGCGTTCGCGACGCCGATTTTTACTACCAGCTCGTCAAGTGGGTTTCCCACTTAGAAGCCGAAGCTTCAGTGGACCACGCCGGCATGGAAAGAGCCAACGCGCGCGAGCAACACGCTCTATCGCACCTCTGGCAAGTCCGAGGCGAGCCGGAGGACGCCGGTGCTGGCGTTTAGCGTGTACCGCAGATGGCAGCTGGCATCGTCTAGTTAGCTAAGAGTAAGTTAGTAGTTGTACGCTACTAGAGTATTAGTGGAAGTAGATAGTTAACTTGGCTATGATGGTTGTCAACGTGGAAGTTCAGTACTCTATATGTGGATCAGACCTGTTACTTTGCTCTGAATGTTGAACTTTCCGTTTGAACATATGGAATGGGCTGTTATTTTTTTAAATGGGTTGTATTTGTCCTCCACGGGTTTAGAGGCTGACTTGTGGGCCTACCAAGTTGACGCGTACACAACCAGGAGATGATTGTACGTGGAGAGGATGACAGCAGGGACCCGCCAAGGTCATGGCAGTACGCAAGCAAAGTGCCTCCTTATTTCAATCCAATAAAAAAATGGCTCCTCGTAATGGATTTCTGACATCTGGATCCCATGCCATTGTCAACGTAGTCAATAAATGAGAGAGTTGCACAACGAGCGGCTGACATAAGGGACCCAACAGCTCGCCCAGTTATTTTTGTTTTGGGTTAATTTGATAAATGCCACTCCAAATCTGGTGTTTCTAAGAAATGCCATTGCAATTTCCAAACTTTGAAAAATGCCATTTCATGCCATCCCCAGTGGCATTTTTCGAAGTCTGGAGTGGCGTTTTTCAAAGTTTGCAAATTGCAGTGGCGTTTTCCAAAGTTTGCAAAAATTGCAGTGGCATTTTTCAAAGTTTGGAAATTGTAGTGGCATTTTTATGAATCGCCATATTTGTTGTGGCATTTATCTAATTTGTTTTTGAGACGGAAGCAGGGTGTCAACTGGGCTGTGCGGGGCACACTGGCATGTCTAGACAGCCTTCTCTTTTATGTTTACCACAGACCAGCCCAGTAGTTTTTTTTTCTTTCTGAAAATTGCTAGCCCAGTTTTTTTGTGATTTGCCAAGTAAGTCGCTTTGTCAGGCCTATAGGCTGCAAATCTTTCAAGACGAGGAGAGCTTCATTCGGCTGGACGAGAAAATGGCCTATCAGTAATGAGAAATGGGCTGTACATTTTTAAAACACATCAAACCGGCAATTACTTTCAAATTTCTTTTTTTCATTTCAAGATTTTAAATTGCATTAATTTTTATGCGTGGACTATTTGTTGGATTTTATATTGATATACATTTATTTTTAAAATCAGTTTGAATGTGACTCAAAATTTCGGGATTAAAAACAGTTCGGACCGCACCAAAATATGCAACATTTCGTATAATTTTGTAACCGTGGCCACAATATGGGCTGTAATGCTAACAAAAAGAATATGGGCTCCAAAAAAGCCTTCAGAATTAGCAAATGGGCTGTAAATTATTAGAAATAATGGCAGATGGGTTGTATGCTGTTTTCCACAGATTTGAGGCTTTCCTAAGAAAAAGGTTGACGCACAAGCAATGCCTATTGGATGTCCATCCAACGGCCGTCGTGCTTCTTCAATCTCTCCTCTTCCTGCTCCAGCCGCTCGAACAAGCGCCGGCGGGACTGCCTGCTCCCTCCTCCCCGCGGCCGGCTGTGCTGCTGCGCAGGCTTCACCACCCCACCATACTCCCATCGCTGGCCTAGCCATCCCTCTACTCACCCACACCTGTTGTTATTCTCCGGCAACGGCAGACGAACCAGTAAACCCTCGTATAGTCGTACTCCCCTCCGCGTGGGAAACAACTTCCGAGTCTTCCCTGCCTCTGTGTCGTTCCCTTCCTAGGCCTCGCCGTCGTCCACCGCCCTGGTGCTCCCGGCGCGGCCTGGTCAACATGGTCAGCGACCGACATGCATCTGAAGTGGACTGTACGTGGAGAGGCTGACAGCTGGGTCCACGGCCGCATGCAAGGAAATGCCTCCTTATTGCGTGCAAAATAATGATTCCTCCACCTGACATCTGGGACCCACCGAAAGGGCCTCTGTATTTCGCGAAAAAAACGTTACCGCCGCTGACAGCTCGGACCCACCAGCTATATCTTCGCACGCAAGGAAGTGCGTCCTTATTACGCACAAAAAAATGAATACTCCCCCTGCTAGCTGGGACCTAGTGTAGTGGCAGGCTGACTTGTGGGCCTACTAAGTTGATGGGGACGGACAGCTTTGTCAACTTAGTCAATATGCACGATTCTAGCTCCAGTGACCGTATGATGTCCATCCAACGGCCGTAGTGCTTCTTCAACCTCTGGTCTTGTTGCTCCAGCCGCACAAAGCAGCGCCGGTCGTGCCGCATGCTCCTGCCTCCCGTGGCCGGCTGTGCTGCCGCGGAGAACTCACTGCCCCCTACTATTCCCACCGCTGGCCAGGCCCTGCGGCGACGACAGCCTCACACCGCAGCCGAACCAGTGAACCCTCATACTCCTCTCCGCGCGGGCTTCCACTGCCGCGTCTTCCCCGGCTCCGCGTCATCCCCTTCCTAGGCCTCGCCGTCGTCCACCGCCCTGGTGCTCTCGGCGCGGCGTGGTCAACGTGGTCAAGGAACGGCTTCCATCGGACATGGACTGTACATGGAGAGGCTGACAGCTGGGTCCACAGCCGCAGCAAGGAAGTGCCTCCTTATTACGCGTAAAATAATTATTCCTCCACCTGACAGCGAGGACCCACCGGACGGGCCACCCTATTTCGCGAAAAAAATGTTTCCCCCTGACTGCGGGGATCCACCAGCTACATCTTCGCACGTAAGGAAGTGCGTCCGGGCAAAAAAAAATGATTCGCCCCCCTGACTGCTGGGACCCACCAGCTACATCTTCGCACGCAAGGAAGTGCCTGACAGTCGGGACCCACCTGGTCGAAGCGTACGTAGCATTGTCATTCTGGTCGCGAACGTGTACGTACATACTGGTCGATGTAGAGGCGTGCACGTAGCATGTACACATACGTACAGTGGCCAGTGTGCAAGAAACAAAATACGGCCATGTACATACATACAGGCAGGGTCTCGAACGCCTACTCGCGCATACGTACGGCCAGGGCTCGTGTACATGGCTGGGTCGGAACGGAGAAACAGCGTCGTCGTCGTGTTCATGGGGAGCCAACCGGCTGGGTCGGAACGGAATGCGTCGTCGTGTTCATCGGGAGGGCTTGGACGGAACAGCCGATGGAAACGAGGCCTGGCGTACCGCAGAACGGAGGAAACGACCTTGTGTTCGACCGGCCACGTTTGAAACGGGATCCTGTTCATCAGGAGGGGTCTGGCGTACCGCAAAACGGAAGAAACGGACCTCCTACGGTCGAAATGGGGGTCCTGTTGATTGGGAGGGGTGTGGTATACCGCAAAACGGAGGAAACGGACTTGTGTTGGAGCGCTACGGTCGAAACGGGGGTCCTGTTCATCGGGAGAGGTGTGGCGTACCGCAAAACAGGACTCCACGGGATACTGTTCATCTCCATCGTCGACCCCCTCCAGCCTCCACGGGCTACTGTTCATCCACCGTCGACCTCCTCCAGCCTCCACCTGCGACTGTTCATCCAGGGGCTCCTGTTCATCCAACCTCCACCACGCGCTACTCCACCGGCTACTGTTCAACCAGCCCTCTCCACGGGCTCCTGTTTAACCACCCCTCCACGGGCTACTGTTCATCCAGCCCTCCACCGTCTACTGTTCATTCTGCCCTCCACGGGGTGGTCCTGTTCATCCTGCCCTCCACGGGGTCCTGTTCATCCAGCCCCAACTGGCTCGATCGATCGGGGTCCTGTTCATCCAGAGGCAACACCACGGGGTCCTGTTCATCCACCCCCACCGAGAACTGTTCATCCAAACCCCCCAGCAACGCTCACTGTTCATGCAGAGGCAGCATCGATCGGCTTCAGTTAGCAGCGGTAGCGAAGGAATCGCTCGACCGGGTTCAGTTAACAGCCATCGATCGATCGCTCGGGTTCAGTAACGCGTAGCCTGCAGTGCAATCACTTGGGTTCAGTTAGAGCCCAACACCTCGCTCGGGTTCAGTTAGAGCCCAACACCTCGCTCGGGTTCAGTTAGAGCCCAACGCCATGCACCCACGCGCGTGCGTGTACGAGAGAAACGCGCATCGCTCGCCCCCCGACCACCCACCGTAACCGGGAACACCCCGATATTTTTCTCGCCCTCACTTCTACCACGGTTTTTTCCGTCATGGACGGCCGAAAGAATGTCATGCAGCTGCGTCTCCGGCCCGCCCAGGACGAAAAGCCCATTTTCTGTCATGATTTTTTTGTCACAATTATCGTCGTAGAAGTGTCATAAGTATGACAGAAAAACTTCCGTTCGGCCCACAATGTCACGGATGTGTCTTTTTTTTGTAGTGCAAGGCTAACAATGAAATCGCCCAAACATCTCTAGTGGAATATATTACAGATGAAGACTGGACAGCCCTTGTTAAACACTGGTTTGATCCAAAGTATCAGTTAGGGTATATGTATTTGATCAGACCACATATTGAACTTGTATTTATGTATGTGCCTTACAAGTGTATTTATGTATGTGCCTGTTTGTTTTATATCTGTTTGCCCATGATATGAATGATGTCTCTTTATCCTACTTTAAACCATGTCTCTTTATCCTTAGATGTCAACGAATGTGAGGAAATAGACAATACAGTAGGCATGCTACATGGACATATGTTCCGAAAGTGATTTTATTATGTAGTTGGCATTACAATACATGCTAATGTGTTACAATAGTTCACCAAAATAAGTTATGTATAAACGTGAAACCTACTTTGTTTGTTTTTGTCTCATTAGTAACTTATCTGGTACACTAATCTACAAGTTCAAACTTTCAACATGCTATGGAACAAATGATTGAACAGCCACAACCACCTGAAGGTGACGAGGCTACCATAGGCACAATGTCACCTCTTGCCGCAGTGCGTCAGTATCTCTCCACTAACAGTGCAAAAAGCACCTTCCTGCGTAATTCTGGGTTGGTTGTCAAGGTAACCTCGTCCAAATCGCCTACTAAACAAAATCTTCTGTCTAGACAGAGTGATATATCTATGCTCTAGACACAAGTCCAATCCCTAATGGAAGTTGTGTCGGAAACAAAAATAGTGGTTGACAAATGTCGTGAAGATATGAATGGTTTTGAAACTAGACTATCAGACATTTGCTTCATTGTTCAAGAGCAATGGCGGAAAAAGGGGAAGATCGTGCTGCTCCATTAGATTCTACAGCCTGAAACATGAGCACTCATGTCAAATGATCTGTGCTTCTATACATCTGATGGTGCTTTTATCTGCAAGGACTGTAAACTTTATGCCAACAGGCCTTTTGTTGTATGGTTGGAATTTATTTTGTTGTGATACAACATTTATGATGCTGCCAAAGGTTGCAGTAATTACGACGCTATTTTTGTATAGTGTAGGTTTATCTTAGTATTGTATTTGGCCGAAAGCTACGTAGGAGCCCAACATGCCAACATTTGTCGGGCCCATTCCAATTGGGCTAAAAACGATTCTGGGCCGAAATTTGCATGTAGCCCACTAAAAATATCTGGGCCTAAATCAACATAAGCTTTCATATTTTTCTCGTATGCCCGTGCCCATAGTGGGCCTTTAACAGGCCTAAATATAATTTGGGCCCTCAGTAATAATAGGCCGTTTACATGTGTAAATATCTCGAGCCCATAAAAAACATGGGCCTTTAGTAGGCCGAAACTAAGATTGGGCCCTGATTGTGCCAAATAACCCACTGGTCTTAGCAGGCTGAAATGTGGCCCATTTACAATGCGGATCGTCCATAGGCCGAAATTCAGATGGGTCGTAAATTCGGCGACCTACTACACGGGCCTTTAACAGGCCGGAAGTTCGGTTGGGCTTGATTAGTGTCATTTTTATATGGGCCGTTAGTAGGCCCGATGTGGCGTTGGGCCACATATGGCCCATGGATTTTGTCCCACGTTAACAAGCCGAAAGTCACAACAGGCTGAAAGTGGCCCAAATCTGTAGTGGGCCTCTAACAGGCCGAATGTCAGACATGGCCGAATATGACCCATATCCTTCACGGTCGTTTATGGGCCGAAAGTTTCAATGGCCTATAAATGGGCCCAAATGAAGCAGGACCTTTAATAGGCTGGAAACACACCGGGCCGTTATTCGACCCAAATTCTTAGCGGACTGTTAACGGGCCAGAAGTGACCATGGGCCGCAATGATGACAAGTTTAGGACGGGCTGTTGATGGGCCAATTTAACACTAGCCATACGGGCCTTAACTGAGAATGTTGGGCCTTTAGCTGGACCGGCCCATTATGGTCTGCAAAATCTTGTGGGCCTTTAGCTGGGCCGGCCCATTATGGCCCGCTAAATCTTGTGGGCCTTTAGTTGGGCCGGCCCATTTAATCTTTATGGGCCACTTTTGGGTCGGTCCACGTGTCAACATATCATAGGCGCATCTCGCCCATTGGATGAGTGACACCTGTGCCAACACGGAGCTGACACGTTGTTCCATCAGCCAATGAGAATTTTACATATGGAAAATCGGCATTGGTCGTTGCTGTTAGCGGGTTATCGGATCCAAAACCGGACCCGATAGCTTAACAGCGTCCCGTTACGGTGGATGCCATGTGTCGGTCACCCTTGACGAAAGCGCTTCTATAACGCGCGATTTATCGTCATGGAAGTGGACACTTCCGTGATGATAATTTTGGTAATGTCATGCACACTTCTACGACAGCACAGGTATGACTATCTTGATTCTGTCATAAAATTGTCATGGATGTACATGCATGACAGAAAACGTGACCTACTGTGACAAACACGTATCATCACGGAAGTGTCTTTTTTTGTAGTGTTCCTTTCCTTTTTGAACCACGTCCTAGATTCATGATATACAACTTTCCCCACTACTTCCCCCCATTCCTTTCCTTTTTGAACCACGTCCTAGATTCATGCTATACAACTTTCAACACAACTTTCTTGTTTGATCCAACACCTAGATTTGAGTGCAGAACCGGAAAAAGCCCACATGCAGCTAGAGCAATGCATGTGGAATAAGTAAATTATACCTTAAGGTTCCTGGGGTGTGGTTTGGTGGGCGACCGGAGGCCGTTCTGCCCACACTATGTACGGCGGCGAGGAAGAAGGGGTCGGAGGCCCTCCCGCGCCGCCGCTGGGTGAAAGAGAACAGCTGCGCCGGTAGTGGATTCCCTCCCTCGCCGACGGCGACAGCGTTAAGCCTCCTTCCCTTCCCGGCAAATGGATGCTGCCGACTCTTTGACCAGCAATGAGGGGAGAGAGACGCCAACGAAGTTAGATCTGGAGAGGGTGAGAGAGTGTGAAGAGAGCAACTACAAGCGTTGAGGCTCCAGCGCGTATATATATATATATAGTGGAAAGAGAGTGTGAAGAGTGCAAACCCTAGAAAACAAGCGCCGAGGCCGAGAACATATAGCTCTGTATCCATCCATTTTGACTAGTCAAAGAATCCTCCTGGCACCGCCCCAGATCACTTTCTCTCTCTGTCATGCAGGGCCTACCTGTCATTGGGTGGAATAAAGAAGTCGAACAAGAATAAAATTATGCTCAAGGGTGGTTATCGAACCCGAGACCTCAAGTTTGATGAGCGAACAGCCTAACCAGCTACACCACCCTCATGTTATGTTTAACGACAGGAAAATAACATTTTATACATTCCTGCATTCGTGTGACAAGCATGCCATGTTTTTTTGCGTGGGAGTCATTGGGATTAAAATATAATCCTGTCATGTGGCTTTGGTGGTAAGGTCTTTTGGGATTTAAAGCAGTGTTGGTAGTACAGAAATAATGCAGCCTTAGTCATCTTACCTCTCTCCACGTAGTACGTTGGGTCCCACCAGTCAGAGGCTGAAACAAACAAATTAATATGAAAAATTAAAAGCGCCAGCGGTGTACCTTACCTCACACATCTCGCTACTGCTCGTGAACACTGTCCAATTGATCCCTCTGTTCGCTCACGTACTATTTTAAGTGAATCCTTATTATAACATGCACACAGTTTTGGGCACTTGCATTCGACCTAAGTCAGTGTGCCACCGTATCTCGTACTACTCGCTCCGTCTAGGTGTAATAAGTCACTTTAGAAGGTGCCGCGGGACCAAGGTGCGAGCAGATTGGAGGAGAAGGAGAAACTTGACCGGTCCTTCCACCAATCAAAGCCCTGATTTCTGTCTCTAAATGCAACAATTAATCACAACAACTAAGAGATGCCGTTTTAGCTACCATGCAGGGCTACATATTAACTCGCATGCAAGCCGACTTTGATTTCTTGACTGATCAACGCGTAGTTGCGCTCCATGCATTGGATTTCCGGGGGAGATAACAAGGCAGAGTAAGCAGCGTTTGGTTACATTGCTAGGCTGGTCATAGTGGTGAGTAACTTGGACTAGTAACATGCATATGTTACTAGTCTATGTTACTACCTTCATAGTGGGTAGTAACATATGGATGGTAACATGCAAGTCTTCATTAATTGAGATATAGACTCATTTTACCTCGGCGTGCGTGTGTGTTTAACAGCATGTGTGTGTTAGAGAGAGCGACACATCGACCTACTCCTACAGAGAGATGGTGTGTAGTGTATGATTTAGCCACGAGAGTCGGTGCATCCTCTCGTTTCTGTGCATTCGGTCAGGACAGGCGGACAGCTGCCACGCCCGCTCCTGACCATCTTGGCCCACCCAAAGCCCCTCCATCGCCCGCGCGCGCTTCCCGCCCGAAACGGTCAGCACCGCTCCAAAGAATCGGTGCCATATTCATGCCCGTGCAGAGCAGACGTGACCTCTCACTGGCGCCTGCGTTGAAGGGAGAAGCGGATTCAAGAGTGATGGTTGCTTCATCCGTCCAACTTACTGCTGGGTCTATGTGATTTGACGGCTCATTGGTCATTATTACTGAGGTCGTACGACTGCTGGATGTCCCACACTTTCGGTGAAAGGAGGTACAACTAGATTACTCCCTCAGTTCCTAAATATAAGTCTTTTTAGATTTCAAATGGACTATAACATACGGTTGTATGTAGACATATTTTAGAGTATAATTCACTTATTTTGCTCTGTATGTAGTCACTTGTTGAAATCTCTAAAAAGACTTATATTTTGGAACGGAGGGAGTACAATTTTCTCCATTCTTACAGTGGAGATGTGCGAAAGCAGTGAAAACACACAGGCTCAGTGATTACATGGCCCATCTCACACTATCACCATATTTTCTGGACAACGTGCGACACCTAACTCTTTACATCGTACTGTACTAGTATAGTATGTACTATAATGTCTCAGCGAGATAAATTTGTACAATGCTATGAAGCTTCCAGCTTCTGTTTCATGTATCTTGCATCCAAGGTTGCCCGTTGCAACATTTCATCAAATACAAAGGAGACTACCATGCATGCTATTGCATCTCAATGATTGACAAATCATAGCCAATATGTACTCCCTCCGTTCCAAAATAAGTTTCTCAACTTTATGCAAACTTTAGTACAAAGTTGTACTACTACTAAAGTTGACACTTATTTTGGAACAGAGACAACTAAAGAAAAAAAAGATCCATGCAGTCCCTAGCCATTGAACCGTAATCCCTAACCAGGCTTTAATTTGCTGGCAACGTTCGAGCTTCCGAAGAAATGAAGTTTGCAACCCTTTGACCATCGAATCATTTTGTGCAGTTTCACCAAAATCAAGATGAGCATCCCTGTGGCAAAGAAATCGAAGAAGCGTGATTAGAATAAGATTACTGGGACTAGTTGATGAGACATAAACTCATCACAAATATAGTATGTAGAAGCCAGTAGAGGTATGTGCGGGGCAAAGAAGTAGAGAAATATCCACATGGAGTGATGTGGGCAGCTGGAGCAGTGGTGCAAGACGGCTATAAAGGAAGTAGTACCTGAGGGATGTCGGGACGTAGCTCAACCTAGAGGAGGGCGGCGGGAGGCGGTACCTGCCCACGTCGCGGCAGTGAGCAAGGGACGAAGGCAACCTCACCGGCTTTGTGAGAGAGAACCGCGGGGACCCCTTATCAGGACGTGCCGACAGTGGGTTTTCCCCATCTGCGACGGTGAGCACATCTACACTAAGCATCCACCCCTTCCCCCGAAGGACGTGATCCGCCGAGATGTGGCCACAGTCGTTTTGTGTGAGAGAGTGTGAAGAGAGCAACCC
Organism: Aegilops tauschii subsp. strangulata; assembly: GCF_002575655.3. Classification (NCBI taxonomy): domain Eukaryota; kingdom Viridiplantae; phylum Streptophyta; class Magnoliopsida; order Poales; family Poaceae; genus Aegilops; species Aegilops tauschii. Next base: position 449,540,435 of record NC_053037.3, read on the forward strand.
CAGCAAGCAACCGTGTAGGCTTGTCCTGGCTATGTATATAGTGGAGTGTCGGGGGAAACGACACCTACGGGATCATGAGGAATCCCTTTTGCTATGTTTGGAGGGCGTGGGGCTGTGGAAAGAGCGGGATTGAGAGATCAACACAGGGGGATTATCCAGGTTCGCGCCGCAAGTGATGCGTAATACCCTACTCCTACTAGTTTATGTTTATCTGGTGTTCTTGGACTAGCTACAAAGCGTGCAGGGTCCAAAGGATCCGAATCCTTCCTCAGTATGCCACGGGCCTCGTTTTATAGTCAAAGGGGCTGCCACAGTGGCACACAGGAGGTGGAAAGTTGAATAGTAGTCGAGTTTATCTCCTATCACCGTAGGACAAACGCATTTAATGCGCTACCGACGTGCCCTTCTTTCTTTATCGGGGACGGCAAGGAAGCTCGTCCCAGCTGTCGCCGCCTCGCCTGGCCTCGACGCGCATTCGAGCTGACGAGGCGTGTAGCGCCACGCTGGCTGGCTGGCTGCTGAGTTGGTTTGGTGGCAGAGTCTTCACGAAGATCTGCATGCCACCACGCAGGTGCTTGCTGGGTTGGCCTAGAGGCCGCACGTCGCCACGTAGGTGCTGCCCTAGTTGGTGGGCTGGCAGCTGCATGGGAACGGCGGTGGAGTCTTGGCAGATGTGGGCCTGGCTGCAGCCCCGCGGATGTCTTCGGCAAGTCCCTACCCGGGGCCCCGAAAAGGGTCTTGCCGCGGCGTTGTGGGTGCCCCCGGCAAGGGTCTTGCCGGCGGGTCTCATGGGTATTCTCGGCAAGGATCTCGCCGAGGGTCTCCGTCTTCGGATTCTCATCTAGTCTTGCATGTTCTTGGCTTCACAAAGATCTGCATGCCAGCATGGAGGCGCCTCCCGAGCTTTGGTTCCAATGTGGTTGAGGGCATTGGAACTCTCAGGCTCAAGGGTGGCAGCCCTGCTGGCGTTGGGCAAGTTGGACCGGCAAGGTTCCTGCTGGGGCGGTGGAGGCCGCCCCGGCAAGGGCCTTGCTGGGGGAGTTCACCTCGCCCTTCTGCTGTTCGTGTTTCTGGTCTCGAGCGCAGCTCTGGTTGTCTTGTGGCTTTGCTTCCTTCCTCCGCCCCGCTAAGTGTGGCCGAATGCGCGGCTCCAACTTCCCGCGCATAAGTAAAGGGGTACAAAATAGGACCCCTCCTTTTGTGCACCGACAGGAGCCCCCGGGCCTGGGCCACACATAAGCGCGACGCGTTGTTGGGCTAGGCCCAAAATGGTGTGCGCGGGTATGCAGGGCCGAGTTTTACCGCAGTAACTCCCTCGCCAGTTGTGCTTCCCCACGACCCGCGTTGAATGCGCGACATGGGGGTCATACGGGGGGCGGTCGCGGCACGCACGCATCACATCATGGTAAAGAGGCGGCCCACGCCTTCCCCATAAAATGGAAAAACCGCAGGCGCGTTGCTCATTTACCCTTTCCGCCTCTTCCAATCTCGGAACCGCCGTCCCTTTCTTCTTCCTCAGGCGAAAGATTCGAAGTTCTTGCCTCTGCTTGCTGTCGCTGCGCCCCCGTTGCCCTTGATCCTTCGCCCCCTCCCAGCTGCCATGGCGCCCAAAACCAGCAGGCGCAAGGGAGCGGCCAAGGATGCCGGGGAGAAGGAGGCGCCGGAGAGCGAGTCGGCGGTGCGGCGGACACAGCTCGCCTACTTCCTGTCGATGGTCGATGCGGTCCACCTCAAGAACTTCTTCTTGCCCCTGTGGTGGAGGAAGACGACGGGGCACCCTGCCACGTGCGTCGTCCCCGCCGATTTTGCCAAGGACGGCCCAAATCGGTACCCCTTCTTCATCGATTTCTTTGCTTGCGGGCTCTGCCCCCCTTTCTCTGACTTCTTCAACGACGTCATGCACACCTATGGCTTCCATCTTCTGGATCTCACGCCGAATGCCGTGGCGTGCATGGCTCTCTTTGCCCACCTCTGCGAGGGCTTTGCCGGGGTGCTCCCTAGCACGGCGCTCTGCCGCCACTACTTCTACCCTTGCCTCCAACCAAGGGGTCCCATCTCTAGGAGCATCGCCTAGATCCCGAGGACCCAGGAGAAAGGCACGTACCCGGAGGGTGCCCAGAAGGAGAGGTGGTAGGAGTGGCAGGGCTGGTGGTGCTGGATCGAGGAGGAGGACCCTCAGGAGTTCTGCCGGGTTCGTCAGAGCCCGCCGACCCACCGTGGGGACTGGAGCGACCTCGACGCCAACGACAAGAAGCTCATGGTCGCCACCACCAGGATCCATCGCCTCACCACGGCCGGGCTCACCCTCGAGATGATCGAGGCCGACTTCATCCGTCGCCGAGTCGTCCCGCTGCATAACAAAGGGAGGCCGGCCTGGGATTTCAGGAATGCGGCCGACATCATGAGGCTCCGCCCTAGCCTGAAGCATAACTTCACGGTGATGGGGCATGCCCATTTCTGTCAAAGGCTCTTTCAGCTTGAAGTGGCCAGCGACGGCAGGGCTGAGAGGACTGGCAGGTCTGCGAAGGCCGGCAAGGCCGTCAAGGGGCCCCTATTTGGGTTGCCGGCGGGAGTGGTCCCGCTGAGCAACAACTCTCGCCAGTCCGCCATCATCGCCATGATGCCGGACTTCAACGTGCATGGCCTTGACCCGGCCTGGGCCGAGCCGCCAGCGAAGAGGGTGCAGGAGTTCTTCGACACCTTGTCGGAGAGCTATGTCCGTGATGAGCCGCTGCTCATCCAGGACACCACCAAGGTAGAGCTGGATTACATCGCCGCCAGGGCGGCGGAGGCGGCGCTCCCAGGGAGGCCGATGCGGCCGCGGAGGAGATGGAGCTCGCCCAGTGGGCGGAGTCTGCCGGGGAGGCCAGCGGCGCCAACGCCGAGGCCCCCCTTGTTGAAGACGCGGGTGACGAGTCGTCCGAAGAGGAGGTCGAGGTGAACGACCCCCCGGTCGCGGGGAGGCAGCACGTCGTGCGGTGGGCTAGCTCTTGTGAGCCAGTCCGGCCTGGCAGGATCATATCGCGGCAGCCGCCCTAGGAGCAGCTCGTGCGCGAGACGAGGGCGATGAAGGCCGTGGCAGCAAAGAAGGCGGCGAAGGCCACGGTGGCGAAGAGGAAGGCGGCTGGCTCCTCCTCATCCAAGCGGTACGAGACCCCATCTCCTTCCCCTTCGGACAGCACCTTGGAGGCTGAGTTTGACCTCGGATCTTTTAGCCCGGCGAGGAAGAGGAAGCTAGTGGAGGAGGTGGAGGAAGAGTAAGTATTTCGCCCCCCACATCATCGCCTGACTTTAATCCTGTGTTATCCTTCTTTGATTTGATGTTATCTTCACAGCGACGTGGAGACGCTGGCCCAGAGGGTGGTGAAGAGGGCCAAGGCCTCGGCGGGCGACAAGCCCCCGGCGGGTACTTCGCGTATGCCATTGCTGGTGGAGAGCAGCCCGGATAGCAGCCCCCAGCATAGCCCCCGCTCCAGCCCCCAGCGTAAGCTCATCACTCACCCCTCCACTGATGAACATTGGGGTGTGAATCCTTGATGCTGATCTTGTCGGGTTTGCAGGAGAAGAACGGTAGCAGGAGGAGCCGCCGAGGGCCACCCCCAACACGCTGCCCCTCTCGACTACGCCGCCCCGAGGGGCGTCCCCGGCAAGGGCATCCACCACCGAGCCCACGCATATGGAGGAGGACGAGGCGAACTTGGGTGCCAGAGGTTCTGCCCCGGCAACGAATGCTGGCGGGGAGGGCGCCACTTCTTCCCAGCCCGGTGTGGGTAAGTCATTTGCTTTTCGTCCCTGTTCTTTCTTCTTCTTTTTGAACCTCGACCTTGGCTCTATCTCATTCCCCCTCTTGGTATCCAGACCATTCCTCGGTGGACCGGAAGGACATTAACACCATCATCGAGGAGGTTGCCAGGGACGCCGAGGCCGAGGCCAACAAGATCGCGGCCGAGGTGGCCGCCAAGGGGCCTGCCGGGGAGGCCGGCAAGGCTGCTGCCGAGGAGGCCGGCAAGGGGCCTGCCGGGGAGGGGGTGGTTGACGACCAACCTTCCTCCTCTGCTGCCTCTGGCTCGGGCAAGTACTTGAAGGTGAGCGAGACTTGTTCGTCCACCTCCCAGGGATGGCGAGCACCAGGGCACCCAGCGAGGGGGAGGTGTTTGATGACGAGGCGCTTGCCGCTGCCGGGCTTGAGGTTGTTGACGAACCGAGCACCGGTGGCGGCGGTTCCCAAGAGGAGCATCTCCTTCGGGCCATGAGCGCCAACTTCCAGATGCTCCAGGCGCTTCACCGTGCCCGCCTAGACAAGGCAAATCCAGGATGGCGACGGTGGACAAGGCGGAGACAGATCTCGAGGAGCACATCGCCGAGACGCAGGCCTGGTTCCGCCAGGCCCATGAAGAACTGAAGGTTGCCCAGGATTTGCTGGCTGAGCGCAAACAGGAGCTTGTCCTGAAGCAGGCTGATGTCGAGAAGGCCTAGGAGGTGGCGAAGGAACAGGCCACCAAGGACGAGGCCACTCGGCACCAGCACCAGGCCAAGCTGAACTCCCAGGAGGAGGACCTTGCCACTCGTGAGGAGGCGCTCGCCGCCACACTCCGCGGCAAGGATGAGGAGGTTGAGAAGCTCGTCGTGCAGCGGACTCAGGAGCTGGGGCAGAGGCACAAGGAGGCACTCAATGCTCAAGCCCTAGTCCATGCCGGCAAGGTGAAGGAGCTGGAGGTGGAACGGGACGGGCTGAAGAAACAGGTCCTGGAGCTTGCGAAGGGGAAGGACACGATCAACTATGCTCTGGTGGAGGCGCAGGCCGCAGTCCTTGGCAAGGCCGAGCTGCTCTCCAAGGCCAATGACTCCATCAAAGACCTGAAGCTGAAGCTGGAGGGTCTTGAGGGGACGCTTTTGGAGCTCAGGACCCGGGAAGAGACCCTGACCAAGGACCTGGTGGAGGAGAGGCAGCTCCGGAGGAATGAGGTAACCGAACACAATGAGTACGCGGAGGGCATAAACCGTTGGGTCAGCCGCCTCGCCGACATCGCCGACAGGACCACCACGAAGCTGGCTACCATGGGGATGCCGAACGTGAGGTATGCCCCGGAGCCGAACGTGAGTCCCAATGCCAAACTGACCCTATTCTTCGAAGGCGTTCTTGGAGCCCCGGAGCAGCTCCACTCCAACCGGGAAACTTATCTGGCCAACGAGTCCCGGAGCCTCTGTCGGGGCGCCCTGACCAAGGTGCTCACCAAGGTGGTGTTTTGGAACACCACCGTCAACTTTGCCAACGCGTTGGAGAGCTTGCTGGAGGAGGCGGACCTCGCGGTGCTCAAGGAGCGTATCAAGCCCATCATCGACTGCGTCGATGCAGTTGAGAGGGTGGAGGGCCAGTGCCGGGACTAGGCACCCCGTTTCTCGTCACCGCTCCGAGTTCAAGACCAAGACAATTTTATCTTAAGTTGGAACCGCAGCGATTATTTGGTGTAATATAACTCTAGAGTACTTCAATATCACGGATGCTATCTTCCCGTTAGATCTTTCTTTGTATGTTTGCACCCTACGCTTGGTGAGATAAGGCTGCCGGCGCGTAAACCCATGCCATGGTGCCTTGAGAACGGATCCTTAGCACCCTGCCGGGAGGGCGCTTGCTGCCGGGCAAACCACCTTGCCACCCCCAGCGCGGTCGCTTGAACTGTCGAGCGGACTCGGAATAGGACAAGAGCGCTGCTAGTAGCGGGTAGGCTACCTTGCCGCCCTCAGCGCGGCCGCATGAACTGTCGAGCGGACTCGAGACAGAGACAAGGGCGTTGCCAATAGCGGAAGGGTCCCATTGCGTGCAGGTTTCCCATACAAGGAACGAAATCTTCTGAGGAAGACAGACTTATATAAATGAAATTAGCCAAAATTTTGCATGACTTAGCTTTTCGGGGCCACACCGATGGCTGTCGAAGCTGCGGACGGCACCAGAGGGCGGCTGGTCGACGTCGCCCTCTACCTTCGAGCCATCCCCATGAAAAAGTCGATGCGTCGGCTCCAAAACCATATTTCCACGGCTTGCGCCCCCTACCTGGCGCGCCAAAGATGTCGGGGGAAATGACACCTACGGGATCATGAGGAATCCCTTTTGCTATGGTTGGCGGGTGCGGGGCTGTGGAACGAGCAAGATTGAGAGATCAACGTAGGGGGATTATCCAGGTTCGGGCTGCAAGTGATGCGTAATACCCTAGTCCTGCTGGTTTATGTTTATCTCGTGTTCTTCGACTAGCTACAAAGCGTGTAGGGTCCAAAGGATCCGAATCCTTCCTTAGTACGGCGCGGGACTCCTTTTATAGTCAAAAGGGGCTGCCACAGTGGCACACGGGAGGTGGAAAGTTGTACAGTAGTCGAGTCTATCTCCTGGCACCGTAGGACAAACGCATTTAATGCGCTACCGACGTGCCCTTCTTGCTTTATCGGGGACGGGAAGGAAGCTCGTCCCAGCTGTCGCCGCCTCGCCTGGCCTCGACGCGCGTCCGAGCTGACGAGGCGTGTAGCGCCACGCTGACTGGCTAGCTGTTGAGTTGGTGCGGTGGCAGAGTCTTCACAAAGATCTGCATGCCACCACGCCGGTGCTTGCTGGGTTGGCCTAGAGGCCGCACGTCGCCATGCAGGTGCTCGCCTAGTTGGTGGGCTGGCAGCTGCATGGGAACGGCAGTGCAGTCTTGGCAGATGTGGGCCTGGCTGCGGCCCCGCGGATGTCTTCGGAATGGCCCTTGCCGGGGCCCCGACAAGGGTCTTGCCGCGGCGTCGTGGGTGCCCCCGGCAAGGGTCTTGCCGGGGGGTGTCTCGTGGGTATCCTCAGCAAGGATCTCACCGAGGGTCTCCATCTTCTGATTCTCATCTAGTCTTGCATGTTCTTGGTCTTCACAAAGATCTGCATGCCACCATGGAGGCGCCTCCCGAGCTTTGGTTCCAATGTGGTTGAGGGCGTTGGAACTCTCAGGCTCAAGGGTGTCAGCCCTGCTGGCGTTGGGCAAGTTGCCCCGGCAAGGTTCTTGCCGGGGCTGTGGAGGCCGCCCCGACAAGGGCCTTGCCGGGGGAGTTCACCTCGCCATTCCGCTCTTCATGTTTCTGGTCTCGAGCGCAGCTCTGGTTGTCTTGTGGCTTTGCTTCCTTCCTCTACCCCGCTAAGTGTGGCCGCAGGCGCGGCTCCAACTACCCGCGCACAAGTAAAGGGGTACAAAATAGGACCCCTCCTTTTGTGCACCGACATGGAGCGGTTTATTTTTCCCTCCATATGAACCTATTTATATTGCATATGTGCCACTGAAGAAAAAAACTTTATTTATAAATGACGCGGCACTGTTAATGCGTGGTTCCCGACCCTCCATTTTTTATAAGTGAGTAACTACTAGTAGACGCGTCAAATTATCACGTGGGCTGCATCATCTTACAGAAATGAGCTCCACCCTGTCATGTGTGTGGTTGGGGAAGACGCACAAGACGCAAAGAATGCTACTAGTACACTACGTGCGTGGATGTGTGCACCTCTTCTGTTTGAGCATGGTTATTAAAAGTATAGCCCACTACTGTACTACCACACGGTTATTATATATGGGCACAGAGTATAGGCAGTAATAATGACTAATAAGCCGTGAAATCACGCGGCCCACTTTTCTGTATGTTTGACCGAGGAAGCAGCCATCATTTCACTCCTCGTTGAATATCCATCCGCTGCTACCTCTGCGAATAAATAAAAATCCGTTTCTACCTCCGTAGCATGGTTAATAATATAGCCATGTCAATCACTACGTAGAAATATCATTCACTGATACAATAGGGCTGGATCTAAGGCTGGTGATTTTTTTACTTTGTCTCTTTCTCTTTTTGGCTCATTTACTCATTTTACATAGGAGCATGTGTAGAGGATGGCTATTCCTTCCGATGGGACTTCTTCATGGGGTTTAACACTAAGCAGCTCCGAATTATGCCCGCTGCCCACCACTCTGAATCGTGCCATCTATGATAGGGATTAGTCCCTTTGCAACAATGAGGTCCACTAGGTGTAGCACGTCCTGTAAGAAGAGACTGTCACGCAACACATACATCTTGTTGCCTTCTTCCTCGTACAGTACGTACCACTAGTACGTACTACTAGTACTACTACTACTCATTCTCCTATAAACCTTGCGCTTGGCATCTCCAAAATATTAACCTTGCGATTGGCTCTTCGCCTCTTCGGGAAGTCGACCAATAATGGTACTGCAGTATATATCATTCTGGCTATATGAGACCGAACGAATTGCTGCACGTCCACCATGTGGGCGAGGGTCGAGGGGTGAGGGAGAGTGTGTACTATTACGTCCATTTCAATATTGACTACATACGGAGCAAAATGAGTGAATCTACACTCTATAATACGTCTATATACATCAGTGTTTGGAGTATGTACTAGTAGTTCATATTGAAATCTACTAAAGGACATATATTCCAAACAATATGATAATCTCTCTAACCAAGGTAGAGACGAGGAGTAAACGGAGGGAGTAGTAAAATTCTCTCCTCGTCCTGCGAGCCACCGCGCGCGTGTGCGAGGGAGCGGGCGTAAGGCGTAGTAAGCAAGCTTCACCTCGTCCTACAAGCCACCCCGGCCGTGGGCGGGGGAGACGGCATACTAAGCAAGCTTCTCCTTGTTCTGCGAGTTGACAGGACACATCAAAAGTAATACGCACAGAGCATCTCGAGTGTATAGAGCATTGCCTCTAAGGTAGGCCCCACATGGTTTGCCTCTTTTTTAACATAACGCGTCAAGTCGCAATTTGTTTGTTCACCCATGGTAGGCGATCCTCCATCAAGTGGACAACCAGTACACATGTCAAATTACCATGTGGGCTGCCTTTTCGTACAGAAATCACTACAAAAAATACACTTTCGTGATGATACGTGTTTGTCACAGTAGGTCACATTTTTTGTCATGCATGTACATCCATGACAAATTTATGACATAATCAAGATAGTCATACATGTGCTGTCCTAGAAGTGTTCCATGACATTACCGAAATTATCATCACGGAAGATGTCCACTTCCATGACGATAAATCGCGCGTCATAAAAGTGCTTTCGTCAAGGGTGACCGACATGTGGCATCCACCGTAACGGAACGCCGTTAAGCTATTGGGTCCGGTTTTGGATCTGATAACCCGTTAACAGCCCCGACCAATGGGCATTTTCCACGTGTAAAATCATCATTGGCTGGAGGAAACACGTGTCGGCTCACCGTTGGGACAGATGTCATCCACTCATTGGACCCAAAGCGCCTATGATACATCGACACGTGGCACGGCCCAACAGAGGCCCATTCCTATGAAAAGGCCGTCCCATTTGACTTGGTCAAAAGGTGGCGGGCCGGCCCACGGCAAGCCTGTTAATGGCCTGTTCACATATAGCCCATTTACAGCCCACTAACCCAGGGCCCGTTTACGGCCTATACGAATTAGGCCCAGTAGCTTCATCTGGGCCGTACAATATAATTCCAGCCCGTTTTAACTTCCGGCCCATGTATGGCCCATGAAGTCTTTTGGCCCATATGAGGCCCTTAGTAACCCTCGGCCCATTAACGGCCCGTGGTAAAACTGGCCCGTAATGAACAGTGTATCACTTTATACCACTAGTAGAAAAAGGGTCATCTGTCCTGGTTGGTAAGGGCCTTTTGTCCCGGTTGTTGAACCGGGACTAAAGGGTCGTTACTAATGCCCTAGCCCTTTAGTCCCGGTTCTTACACAAACCGGGACAGATGGGCCTCCACGTGGCCGGTGCGGCGAGCCCAGGCAGGAGGGCCTTTGGTCCCGGTTGGTGGCACTAACCGGGACCAATAGGCATCCACGCGTCAGCATTTCAGGGGCTGGGGTTTTTGTTTTTTTGGAAGGGGGGGTTGGGGGTTTTGGGGGGTTAATTTAGGTGTTTCATATATTGTGTTAGCTAGCTAATTAATAGAGAGAAGTGTCCTCTCTTACCTCCGTGCCTTGTCAATGCTACGTACTATATACGTATAGAGAGGACTAGACACGCTAGCTAGTAAGCAAATGAAGGAAACAGAAGATCGTCATGAACATATATATGCATATAGAGAGAAGTGATATCGACCACCTCTCCTTCTCTGAGAGATTGGTCGAACAACAAGTTCTCATATATCTATCCGACACTACCGGCTACATATATACAATAATTATCTCTTACAATATAATCTCCTAATTATATACGAACACAGGGTCCACATAGTATTCTCCGTTTCCAGCGAGCACGTGGTCAAGGAGGAATGCCACCAATTCCTCTTGAATTGCTCGCATACGATCTGGTGGTAGGAGTTCATCCCGCATCCGAAAGATCTAATTTGAAGAAGGGGTCAATACATACATACATACATACATATATATATATATATATATATATATATATATGAATAAATGAAACTCAATACAAATGATGGTAATAAAATAAAATTGTGAATATTATTACTTACGCACTTCATATTGTTCGTCAGAGTAGCCCCGCTCACAGGTCGTGTAGCGGATGGACTCGCAAACGTAGTATCCACAGAAATCATTCCCTTGTTCCTGCCACAACCACTTTACAAGAAATAGAGGTCAATCAAACTGATAAGCAAGCATGCTAAATGGTATTGATGAAACTAGCGCTTGAATCACTAGGAGATGCGCGGAACATGCTACTATAGTACTTACTTTCGCGTGTCTAAATTGCAGCTTCTTCGGCGGTCCCAGAACTTTTTTGGTGAATTTTCTCCAAACCCTGCCAGACAAGGAAAACAATTACTTGATATCAGGAAATGAACAAAGTTGCTGATATGGTGGATAATGATTGATTTAACTTACTTCTCGAGCATTTGAGTCATGTCCGCATAGTCTTGGGGATCTTTTCGTCTCGAGTCTAAGACGGTTACTAGTCCCTGCTCAAGCTTAATCTCTAGGAGAATATAGTGGAAGCTGCGCACGCATGCATAAGTCATCAATTACATTACTATAACCTGGACTAATAAGGGAAACCGAATATGCACAAGACAGTAACACTCACTTCAAGTTGTAAGGAAAGAGCATTATATCTTTGTTTTCATTTATTACCAATGATCGTAGCAAGTTGGCCTCGGTATTTTCGGCATGATATTTACCTCAGTTGCATCTATGAGATTTGTGTTAATGAATCCAATATCACTAATTTGTCTTTTCTTCAATTCGGCGATCTTCAATCTTCATAATTATAAATACCTGCAATGAAAGAGCTGACCTATATAGAGAGACTTAATGACAGAAGTAGTACTACTTACAGACAGTAGCAAGTGATCGTTGATTTATCAAGGGCGTTTTGATTGAAAAACTGGAAGAACTCCTCAAATGGAACATTCAACATTTCAATTCCAACGAGGTCATGCTCCTCTTTAACTCTCAGCGTCAAAGTATTCCTCCCCTAGACTCTCTGCAGGTTTTCATGTACCAATCATCTAATCTTTGCATCATCGTTGTTAGAGATCTTTCATCTTTGACGAGAGGCTTCCCGTAATGGTATTTGTGTTCGTCCACCTCCAAGAAATCATAATGTACATCGTCGGGCAGGTAATCTCCAAGATTGCTATAACCGGGCACCATCCTCGGATCATTAGCGACGATGTCGCTAGACACCTTGAGCGGGGGGCACGATTGGTTCGCTTGTTCGCCGAGCTGGGCAATTTTTTCCCAGCTCATCGTTCTTTTAACCTTTGATCACTGACAGTACTTCCCGACCGCTCCGCCTCGACAAATGTCTTTGCAATAATGCGCTCATAGTTACCTTTTCACGGAGACTTTGGTGATTTTTTCAGGGCAGCCAGAGTGCGCTTCGCTTTCGCCGGATCTACCTTCTCCTCCGGAGGTGGATGTTTCTTTGCTTTCACCCCTTCAAAGAAGTTCGTCACTTCGGCTCACACGATCTTCCTGGTTTCCTCCTCGGTCCTCTCATATGGTAACTTCTCTGGAGTCTTCAGAGAAGGACCGAAGCTGTATTTCCTCCCGCCTCTGGCTGTACTGCTAGATGCCAGCAGAGCAGACGGAGCGGCTGCGGCTGTCTTCTTTCCTTGCTTACGAGGCGGAGGAGAAGGACTACGACGCGCCGGAGCAGGCGGAGCGGCGGCGGGTCTCTTCCGCCCTTGCTGACGAGGTGGAGAAGGAGGAGGCTGGCTGCTCGGGCACGCCGGCGCAGGCGGAGAAGGAGGCGGAGTGCCGCCACGCGCCGGAGAAGGAGGCTGAGTGCCCTGATCACTCGCCGGAGGAGGAGGCGGAGTGCCGCCACGCGCCGGAGAAGGAGGCTGAGAGCCCCGATCACTCGCCGGAGGAGGAGGCGGAGGAGGAGGCGGAGTGCCCTTACTCGCCGGAGGAGGAGGAGGCGGAGGAGGAGGCGGAGTGCCCTTACTCGCCGGAGGAGGAGGAGGCGGAGGCGTCCAGTTTGGAAGGTTGATGAGCTCCTTCCGCCATAGGCATGGAGTCTTCAGAGCAGAACCCAGCCGAGTCTCCCCTTCACCGCTAGGGTGGTCAAGCTGGAGGTCCTCAAATCCCTCCATTATTTTGTCCACCATCACCCTAGCATATCCTTCTGGAATCGGATGACAGTGAAAAGTTGCGCCGGGTTCACGAGGTCGAACAGAGCCGACAGCCGCCTTGACTTTGAAGTTCTGCCATTGTGTCATAAGGTGGCAATGTTGAGACTCCGTGATAGCGTCCACGGGGTAGCTAGCAGGAGCCGTCAAGACATGCTCCGGCTAAAGCAGCTCGGTGGAAGCCACGCTGCTTCTCCGCTGAGATGGCGGGGTAGCTTCGGGGGTAGTTTCGGCAGGTCGCTTGCTGCGAGCTACGTCTCGTTCCTCTAGCGCTTGAACCCTTTCGTGTAGCTTCTGAATTTGGGTCTGCTCCACTTTTTTCCTCCTCTCCTGGCATTTGTAACCGCCTGCGTCCGGAAAACTAGCCTTCCACGGAACGGAGCCTGGCGTGCCTCGTGTCCGTCCAGGGTGCTCAGGATTCCCGAGGGCCATTGTGAGCTAGTCATTATCTCTATCTGGAACGAACGTCCCTTGCTGCGCTGCATCGATATAGTGTTGAAGCCTCTTGACTGGTATATTCATTTGCTCGTCCGTCCAAACGCACTTCCCTGATACAGGGTCCAAGGTTACGCCAGCCCCGAAGAACCAAGTCCGGCAACGGTATGGCCAGTTCATTGTCTCTGGTTCGATCCCTTTATCAAGCAGATCATTCTCAGCCTTGGCCCACCTAGGCCGGGCTTTGAGGTAGCCACCTGACCCCGTGCGATGCTGAAGCTTCTTCTTCGCAGCATTTTTCTTGTTTGTCGCTGACAACTTCTTACTCTTTTCCGATGTCTTGTGGGCCACAAATGCGGGCCAGTGATCTCTGATCTTCTCATATTTGCCGATGAATTCTGGTGTCTCTTCTTTGTCCACAAACGTTTTCAGCTCATTCATCCACCTCCTGAATAGGTCTGCCATCTTCTTAAGAGCATGAGACTTGATTAATTGCTCTTTAACTGGCTTCTCCGGATCCTCCTCTGGTGGTAGGGTGAAATTTGCCTTCAGCTCAGTCCAAAGATCATCTTTCTGCATATCATTGACATAAGACACCTCAGGGTCTTCCTTCTTAGGCTTATACCATTGGTGGATGCTGATCGGGATCTTGTCCCTAACAAGAACCCCGCACTGAGCAGCAAATGCTTCCTTTGTCCGGATGGGTTCAATCGGTAGGTCGTCGCGCGCGATTGCTGTGATCTCAAACCTTTCATCTGAGCGCAACTTTCTCTTCGGGCCTCGTCTATTTACCGAAGTTGTGCTTGATCCGGAGGGCTAGAAAAATGAAGAAAGACGAGAGTTAATTAATATGTGTACATACCAAAACAATGAATGCATCAATTAGCTAGTCAGCACAGGCTTAACTAATATATTTACCTGGCCGGACTCTGTTCGGTCACCGGAGCCGTCACCACGGGCTCCTTCTTGCACCAGCATTGGGTCACCGGAGCCATCATAATCATGTCTTTCCTCCTCCACTCTTCGATCACCGTAGCCTGCTTCTTCACCCTGTTCTTCCAGACCATCATTGTTGTCAAGATACGACAAGACATCACCTCCGGCTAAGATTATGTCCCCCAACACCTCTTCTGCTTCCTCGTCTCTTCCGTGCTCCATTGTTTCTGCAAATATTACAACATGGCAATTATTGCACAAACATGACAGCAGGTGGATATATTAGTGCAAACGTAGACCTAGCTTATTCCGGGTTTGTGGTGGCCTCGGCAACGCTTCAAGGGTAGGGGCGCGGCGGGAGGGGGTAGGAGACCGACATCTTTTTTTCTAGTGTTTGGGTGTCCTCGAGAGTTTTGGCCGAGCGAGAGGGCCGGGGGGGTGCTCCCGTGGTATAAGTTATCACGGTCGAAGTTATCCGGGAGGGGGTTATATCAACAACGACGACATACATACATGGGAAAATAATGTTATCGGGGAGGGGGTAGGTCGAACCCCCCCCCCCTCGTGTTGAAGTTATCGGGACACGGGGTATATCGACAATGACATATCCGATAAAAAATAAGAATACGAAGAAGAAATAAAAAGAGGAGAAGAAGATATTAATAGAGGAGAAGATTGAAGAAAAAAAGAAGAAAAAAAAGAGGAGAATAAGAAAGGAATAGAGGAGAAGAAGAGAAAATAGAATATTCTATTTTCACTTCTTCTCCTCTATTCCTTTCTTCTTCTCCTCTTCTTTTTCTTCTTTTTTCTTCTTCTTATTTCCCTTTTTCCTCTCCTTCTTTTTCTTCTTCTTCATTATCTTCCTAGCTAGATATATAATACTTTTCAAAAAATGTAACTTTTGCATGTATAAAACTTTTTCTTCTTCTTCCTTCTTCCTTCTCTTCCTTCTTTTCCTAAATATATAAAACTTTTCTAAAAATGAAACTAACCTAAAATGTACTAAATCAGAGAACATATGTAGATTAAACTAACCTAAAATGTACCCAAATGTACAAAAAAACTAACTTTTATATGCACAGAGAACATACATACATATATACATTTTTATAAAAATGCAAAAAACAAATCATCATATATATGAACAAAAAATCTAAAAAAAGGACATATAATCAGAGGAGAGGACGGGGGGCAGCGCTGGCCTGACCAAGGAGGGGTACGGCGTGGTCGGGGCAGGGGCAGAGGCACGGCGCCGACATTGGTGTAGAGGGCGGCGACGGCGGCGTGGTCGGGGCAGGGGTGATGGCGTCGACGGGGCACTGGGCGGCGACGGCTTCGGCGGGGCGGGTCGGGGGCGCGGCAGAGGCACGACGAGGGCGTGCGGCGTGGTCGGTGGGCAGGGGCGACGGCGGCGTGGTCGGGCAGGGGCGATGGCGTCGACAGGGCAGAGGGCGGCGACGGCGTCAACGGGACGGGTCGGGGCGCGGCAGAGGCACGGCGAGGGCGCACGGCGTGGTCTGGGGGCAGGGGCGATGGCGGCGTGGTCGGGGCGCGGCAGGGGCACGGCGAGCTCGGGCAGCCTGGCGGCGTTGTCGGAGGGATCGAAGAACTGACGAAATTTTCACAAGTGCTGGCTTATATAGCAAACCCATTGGTACCGGTTGGTGGCACAAATCGGTACCAATGCCACCCTTTAGTCCCGGTTGGTGTCACCAACCAGGACCAAAGGCCTCTTTTTAGCAGCCCAAAGGGCGGGAAGCGGCGGCCTTTGGTCCCGGTTGGTGGCCCCAACCGAGACTAAAGGGGGCCATTGGTACCGGTTAGTGCCACGAACCGGTACCAATGCACCCCTTTAGTATCGGTTGGTGCCACCAACTGGGACCAAAGGCCTTATGCTGCTGCGCCTGCGTCAAAAGTTTAGTCCCACCTCGCTAGTTGAGAGGGGCGCGCAGTGGTTTATAAGCCCCACTGCCGCTCCCCTCTCGAGCTCCTCTCCATTGCAGGCTTACGGGCCTAATTGTCACTGCTATGCCTGATTGGCCTACTGGGCCTTCTGCGGGCCTGAATCCTGGCCCATCGATGGGTTTCTAGTGGTATTCAGGCCGTGGTGGCCCAGTAGGTGGCATATTTTTTATTTTTTGCCTTTTTTTGTTTTCTTTTTCGCTTTATTTATTTTGTTTTGTTTCTACTTCCAACAAAAAACTTATTTATTTTATTTTATTTTGTTTCTAATTACTTATTTATTTTACTTTATGATAATTCTTTTTGCTATTAAAGTTTCTAACAAAAAATGTTCTTTATGAAAATTATTTTTGCTTTCAATGATTTTGAACAGAAAATACTTTGATAATTTTAGTTGCATCAATTTTATATAATTTTAGTTTCAATAATACTAGAGGTTGGTTATAATGTTTTGAACAGAAAATACTTTGATAATTTCAGTTTCATAAATTTTATTTATGTTATTAAAGTTTATTTTATTTTGTTTCTACTTATATATATTATTAAAGTTTATATTATTTTGTTTCTAATTACTTATTTATTTTATTTGTTATTTTCATGCACCATTTTTCATGCATTTATTGATTATTTTGAGCTAGAAGACCCTAAAATTGAAAAGCATTTCAAATGAACTCTGAAAAAGGTTGAAAGTTGGCATGGTATCATCATTTCATCCACATAGCATGTGCAAGAAAGTTGAGAGGGTTACGGCAAAAACTGGATGCACTTCGTGTACAAAACGGACAATCTCTTTCGAAGTATCAGGATTTTATACGGAAACTCGTCTGTTACAAAGGGATTTCATTTTTCCAAACTTATTTGAACTCCTCACTTTTTGTGTGTTCAAAATGCACCATTCAAAGCCACATCATCAATTTTCTACCCTTTCTGACTTCATTTGTTATTTTTCATGCATTTATTGATTATTTTGAGCTATAAGACCCTGAAATTGAAAAGCATTTCAAATGAACTCTGAAAAGGTTGAAAGTTGGCATGGTATCATCATTTCATCCACATAGCATGTGCAAGAAAGTTGAGAGGGTTACGGCAAAAACTGGATGCACTTCGTGTACAAAACGGACAATGGTATCATACTCGTCTGTTACAAAGTTGGCATGGTATCATCATAATAGTTGCGGGAGAAAGTCTTCACTTTTTATTTGCTTGTGTCATTTGCTTATTGCGCCGTAACCATGGATAATCTTCATCGTTTATCAGGATGCTTGGGTCAGCCTTGACTTTGAAGGGAGGAATTTCATGAAACTTTTCATAATCTTCAGACATGTCTGTCTTGCCCTCCACTCCCACGATGTCCCTTTTTCCTGGAAGAACTATGTGGCGCTTTGGCTCATCGTATGATGTATTCGCTTCCTTATCTTTTCTTTTTCTCGGTTTGGTAGACATGTCCTTCACATAGATAACCTGTGCCACATCAATTTCTAGGACGAACGGTTCGTCAGTGTACCCAATATTTTTCAGATCCATTGTTGTCATTCCGTATTGTGGGTCTACCTGTACCCCAGCTCGTGACAGATTGACCCATTTGCACTTAAACAAAGGGACCTTAAAATCATGTCCGTAGTCAAGTTCCCATATGTCCATTATCTAACCATAATATGTGTCCTTTCCCCTCTCGGTTGCTGCATCAAAGCGGACACCGTTGTTTTGGTTGGTGCTCTTTTCATCTTGGGCGATCGTGTAAAATGTATTCCCATTTATCTCGTATCCTTTGTAAGTCAATACAGTCAAAGATGGTCCCCTGGACAACGAGTACAGCTCATCACAAACAGTGTTGTCACCTCTGAGACGTGTTTCCAACCAACTGCTGAAAGTCCTGATGTGTTCACATGTAATCCAGTCGTCGCACTGCTCCGGGTGTTTGGAGCGCAGACTGTTCTTGTGTTCATCGACACACGGGGTCACCAAGGTAGAGTTCTATAGAAACGTGTAGTGTGCTTGAGACCAAGAATGCCCGTCCCTGCATATTATTGAGTCCACTCCTAGCGTGCCTTTTCCAGTCAATCTCCCCTCACACCGCGATTTAGGGAGACCTATCATCTTAAGGCCAGGAATGAAGTCAACACAAAACCCAATGACATCCTCTGTTTGATGGCCTATGGAGATGCTTCCTTCTGGACTAGCGCGGTTACGGACATATTTCTTTAGGACTCCCATGAACCTCTGAAAGGGGAACATATTGTGTAGAAATACGGGCCCTAGAATGACAATCTCGTCGACTAAACGAACTAGGACGTGCGTCATGATATTGAAGAAGGATGGTGGGAACAGCAGCTCGAAACTGACAAGACATTGCGCCTCATCACTCCTTAGCCTTGGTATGATTTCTGGATCGATCACCTTCTAAGAGATTGCATTGAGGAATGCACATAGCTTCACAATGGCTAATCGGACGTTTTCCGGTAGAAGCCCCCTCAATGCAACCGAAAGCAGTTGCGTCATAATCACGTGGCAGTCATGAGACTTTAGGTTCTGGAACTTTTTCTCTGGCATATTTATTATTCCCTTTATATTCGACGAGAAGCCAGTCGGGACCTTCATACTGAGCAGGCATTCAAAGAAGATTTCTTTCTCTTCTTTCATAAGAGCGTAGCTGGCAGGACCTTCATACTGCTTCGGAGGCATGCCGTCTTTTTCGTGCAAACGTTGCAGGTCCTCCCATGCCTCAGGTGTATCTTTTGTCTTCCCATACACGCCCAAGAAGCCTAGCAGGTTCACGCAAAGGTTCTTCGTCACGTGCATCACGTCGATTGAAGAGCGGACCTCTAGCTCTTTCCAGTAGGGTAGGTCCGAAAATATAGATTTCTTCTTCCACATGGGTGTGTGTCCCTCAGCGTCATTCGGAACAGCTAGTCCGCCGGGACCCTTTCCAAAGATTACGTGTAAATCATTGACCATAGCAAGTACGTGATCACCGGTACGCAAGGCGGGCTTCTTCCGGTGATCTGCCTCGCCTTTGAAATGCTTGCCTTTCTTTCGACATTGATGGTTGGTCGGAAGAAATCGACGATGGCCCAGGTACACATTCTTCCTGCATTTGTCCAGGTATATACTTTCAGTGTCATCTAAACAGTGCGTGCATGCATGGTATCCCTTGTTTGTCTGTCCTGAAAGGTTACTGAGAGCGGGCCAATCGTTGATGGTTACAAACAGCAACGTGTGCAGGTTAAATTCCTCCTGTTTGTGCTCATCCCACGTACGTACACCGTTTCCATTCCACACCTGTAAAAGTTCTTCAACTAATGGCCTTAGGTACACATCAATGTCGTTGCCGGGTTGCTTAGGGCCTTGGATGAGAACTGGCATCATAATGAACTTCCGCTTCATGCACATCCAAGGAGGAAGGTTATATATACATAGAGTCACGGGCCATGTGCTGTGATTGCTGCTCTGCTCCCCGAAAGGATTAATGCCATCCGCGCTTAAACCAAACCATACGTTCCTTGGGTCACCTGCAAACTCAGCCCAGTACTTTCTCTCGATTTTTCTCCACTGCGACCCGTCAGCGGGTGCTCTCAACTTCCCGTCTTTCTTACGGTCCTCACTGTGCCATCGCATCAACCTGGCATGCTCTTCGTTTCTGAACAGACGTTTCAACCGTGGTATTATAGGAGCATACCACATCACCTTCGCAGGAACCCTCTTCCTGGGGGGCTCGCCGTCAACATCACCAGGGTCATCTCGTCTGATCTTATACCGCAATGCACCGCATACCGGGCATGCATTCAGATCCTTGGACGCACCGCGGTAGAGGATGCAGTCATTAGGGCATGCATGTATCTTCTGCACCTCCAATCCTAGAGGGCATACGACCTTCTTTGCTGTGTATGTACTGTCGGGCAATTCGTTATCCTTTGGAAGCTTCTTCTTCAATATTTTCAATAGCTTCTCAAATCCTTTGTCAGGCACAGCATTCTCTGCCTTCCACTGCAGCAATTCCAGTACGGTACCGAGCTTTGTGTTGCCATCTTCGCAATTGGGGTACAACACTTTTTTGTGATCCTCTAACATGCGATCGAACTTCAGCTTCTCCTTTTGACTTTCGCATTGCGTCCTTGCATCGACAATGACCCGACGGAGATCATCATCATCGGGAACTAGTTCCTCTTGATCTTCAGCAGCTTCCCCCGTTGCAGCATCATTGGGCACATCGTCTGGTTCCTCTTGATCTTCAGCAGCTTCCCCCGTTGCAGCATCACCATATTCAGGGGGCACATAGTTGTCCTCGTCCTCTTCTTCTTCGCCGTCTTCCATCATAACCCCCATTTCTCTGTGCCTCGTCCAAACATTATAGTGTGGCATGAAACCCTTGTAAAGCAGGTGGGTGTGAAGGATTTTCCGGTCAGATTAAGACTTCGTATTCCCACATTTAGGGCATGGACAACACATAAAACCATTCTGCTTGTTTTCCTCAGCCACTTCGAGAAAATCATGCACGCCCTTAATGTACTCGGAGGTGTGTCTGTCACCGTACATCCGTTGTCGGTTCATCTGCGTGCATTATATATAATTAAGTGTGTCAAAAACCATTACAGAACATCATGAATAGATAATTAAGTGACCAAATTAATAGAAGTTCATCATCACATTAAAACCAAAGTACATACATAGTTCTCATCTAACAACATATAGCTCTCCAGAGCATCTAATTAATCACACCATACATCTAAAGTAAGAATTTTTTTTCTTTCAGAAAGAAGATAAGAACAAGAGGCTCACCACGGTGGTGTCGGCGACGAGATCGGCGCGGGCGATCGACGGCGGTGAAGACGGGATTGGGACGTGAAGGGCCGCTAAACCTAGACAAATCTCGAGGAAAATGGAGCTTTGAGGTCGAGCTTCGAGAGGAGAAAGCTTAACTAGTGTGGCTCGGGCATTTCATCGAACACCTCATGTGCATAGGAGGTGAGCTAAAGCACCACAAGGCCCTCCCCTCACCGGCCAGAGAAAAACAGAGCACTGGAGTGCTCTGCTCGCGAGCGAGGGGTATATATAGGCACCTCATTGGTCCCGGTTCGTGGCATGAACCGGGACTAAAGGGCAGCCTGTGGTCCCGGTTCAAGCCACCAACCGGGACCAATGGTGGTGGGCCAGGAGCGAGGCCCATTGGTCCCGGTTCGTCCCACCAACCGGGACCAAAGGGGCCAGACGAACCGGGACCAATGCCCGCACGAGGCCCGGCAGGCCCCTGGCCTCACGAACCGGGACCAGTGCCCCCATGGGTCCCGGTTCTGGACTGAACCGGGACTAATGGGCTGACCCGGCCTGAACCAAAGCCCTCTTTTCTACTAGTGTACCCATTAACGGCCCATTATTTCGTTGGGCCTTTTCCAGCCCATGTTATCTTTCGGCCTTCTCAGGGCCCATTTATTCTTGGGCTCATTTCCAGCATTCATTTAATTTTGGCCCGTTACTGTCATTTTCTGCTTGTGGGCCAAATACAGCCCGTGGTTACAGTCGGCCCGTTAATACGTTGGGCCGTTTTCATAGCGTCATCAAATACGGCCTATTAATGACGGCCCATTATGGTCGGCCCATGAACGGACGATTTCAACTCTAGCCCATTTACGGCCATAATGTGGTCTGTTATTGGCCTTTGGCCAACCGATCATACGGCCCATAGAAGGCCCATTGTGTCTACGCCCCGTAGATGGCCCATTTTTTCTATGGCCCATAGAAGGACCATTGTTTCTACGGCCCATAGGAGGCCCATGTTAACTACAGTAAATATGTAGCCCATTGTTAATGTGGCCTAGTTTTAAAAAATAGGTTATTGCAGCCACTGGCAAACGGCGGAAAAAGAACTCCGCTGACTATAAGAAAACAAATAAACAAGACAACGGAAATCAATAAGCAAGCAACTTACGGTAGGCTATCACGGCTATTACACATATTACATCCACTGGGCATCAAAGTTCGCCACAAGTGCAAATATAGGGAACAAAGCAGCATATAAACGCCGCAGAAAAACAAGTCCAGAACTGAAACCACTTCAGAAGAGCTCAAGAAACAATATCTTGGGTACCCATAATGCTGGCAAGATGCTTAGCAAGCTTATTAACTTTCTCTTGTTTGGCGCTTAAATCCTACAGCACTTGCTGTTGCACCAAAAAGTATGCATCTGAATTCTGCAGGGACTTCCTTAGTCATTCGGCTTCCTGTCACATAACATCTGATCGATGTCTTTCAACTTGAAGTTGAGACTCAAGAAGCCAAACTGATTCAGGCAGCGAGTTCGAAGAGCTGGTGCCAGCAGTAGTAGCCAGTAACTCGAACACTACATCAAGACAAGACTTTGGGGTTGTCTCAGTGTCTTCAATATAGTTTTTATCAGCTTTCTTGGAGAACAACAGGGATGTCTCACTATCTTGAACCTGATCTGCATTACTTCCTTTACCATTGCATAACGGGGTACTCTTCTCCAATATTTTATCCGCGTTCTAAAGGAGAAACAAACAAACACATCACAGGTTTACAATGTAGTATATGAAACTCATTTTGGTAAACCAGTTCAGTAGTAAGGTGGACAGGATAACAACATGAAACAAACATATATCTATGTAGTATGGTCACTGTATGGTCTATATCATTCTAGTTTATGTTGCCAAATCAAGATAGATACATTTCGAATCATATCTATTTAAGACAAAGCAGCATAGACAGAATATAAGTGTGGGAAACTACACAGCAATAACAACACTTGTAATGTGCAAGGCATGAGACATAACTGTTTATTCAATTGAAACTGAAATCAACATAGAGCAAGTTACAACAGCAAACACGTTAAAGAAACAGGTTTAAAACATACCTGTTTCGCCATTGGAGTTTCAGTTGCATCCTTCAAATTTAAAATTAGTTGGTATGAGTAAATACAGTGATGCAAGAGCAAAGTAGTATGAACCAGAGCTACGGAACCTGACCTGAGAACAATTCTTGTCGGAGTAAATGGCCACGGGTAGCCTAACCGACTGCCCCTAGTTCTTCTGAAAAAATTATCAGACCTTCGGGCCTCCAAGCACTCCAAGCATTGGGCCGCCTCCCCTGGCCGGCTACCTCTGAAGCCGACTCCCGGAAGGCAACCCAGCCTCAGCAACCCCTCCCCAGGACGACTACGGGGTGGCCGACTCCAAGAAGCCGGCCGAGGAGGATGCCGACTCCAAGAAGCCGACCGAGACCACAACCACCAAAGCTACACCCACATAACGGTGACAAGATGGGGTGTGGCCACAGTGCGGCCCACTACCCCCAAGGCCCGAGGCAAGCATGGCCACAGGAGGCCATACGGGATGACCGTCTCCTGTTCGGCTCGGCACTGTAGCCATGCCAGCCTCAACGTCATCCACGACCGACTCCTGTACGGCCCGCAGGCGCCGGGCCCCTTCCGCCAGAGAGAGGCGCGGAGGTGGCCCGGCCTCCCCCAGTCGGCCGAGGGTGTAGCCGGCCCCCAGAAGCCGGCTACCCCCTTCCTCGAAGCAGGAGCCCCATTAAGGAGACAAGACGAGGTAAGGCTACACTGAGAGCCCCCGAGGCGGCCCGCTGAAGCCACGCTTACCCCGACAAAGCCCTCGTCATCAGAGGCGAGGCTACAGTAAGCAGCCGCCGACAAGTCCCTAGGCGGTGGGGCCGGCCTGTCGACCAAGAAGCCGGCAGCCGGCAGGACCCACCAGTCGGCGGGACCCAACAGCCGGCGGAGAAGCCGAAGAGCGTAGACACTGACGGCTGGGACCAGTGCCCAGCCGGATTACCATTGTACCCCCGGGGGTAGGCCTATATAAACCCCCCGGAGCACCCATGCAAAGGGGAGCTTCTGAACACAGCACACACACCATAGAGATAGAGAGAATCAAGAGCTAGCCTTGTTCTTCTTCTCCCTTGAACCCAACAGCTCTAGGAGCGATTGTAGCTACCTTTCCATGATCTAGTGATCATACGGAGACCCCGCAGAGCAGGACTAGGGGTGTTATCTCCTCGGAGAGCCCTGAACCTGGGTAAGATCCGCCGGCGTGCATGTCTTCGCCTCATCCCGTTTCCAGGCACCGGCGATGTCTTATTGGCACCCACAATGATAAGCCATCCGTTGGCATATGTCGCACCAACCACCCGACATTTGGCGCCCACCGTTGGGCCAGGTGCACCGTCGTCCGGAGACCTGTTCTGGACGGGAACCCTCTTGCTCCCCCGCGAGCGCAGCCAGCCTGCTGCGCCCGATGGCGTTTGCCTCGACGCGCTGCAAGGCGTCGACGACGCCTGCGCAGCGAGCTGCCTCGCCGATCTGCTCGGCGAGACTCAACACTCCGACGAGCCTGCGTCCGACGCAGGCACCGACTACCCCGAGAACCGCCTCGTCAGCCTCCTCGACCAGCTTCACGTCTCCAGCGAGCCTGCCGTAGACATGGAGTCGGTCGGCTCCCCCGACCCGATGCTCATCGACTCCGACACGGCGTCGCTCGACGCTTACCCCTCCGACGTGGTGGTCTTCGACGACCGCCTCCCTCGAGCTGACAGCGGCAGCAGCGCTGTCACCGAAGTGCTGGTCATCAGCCACGTCGCCAACTCGGGCGAGAATGCCCACGACGCCCTGCAAGCGGCAATGCACGACCTCTCCGTCCCCATCCCGGCCGACGCCGACGCCGAGACCCTGGAGGCACGCCGCCTTGCCCTCATCGCGGAGGGCCAGAAGATAGCCTCCATGAGACGCCTCACCGAGGCCCACCAGCGTGAAGTCGACCGCGCCGCCTTCGGTACGCCGATGCCTAGCGGCCCGAGCCGCACCGGCTTCGTCCAGAAGCGCGGCGCGGCCGTCGCCAGCATGCTGGGGGCGGATCGCCCCGTTTACGCCACCCCGCTCGAGAATCTGCGAGCCGCTCAGGCGGCCGCAGAAGAGCTCAATGGGCTGGGAGCCGATGAGCTCCCCTACATGACGAGACGGATCCAGCAGCTGCTCGACGCGGCTGCAGAACGGCATGAAGCCGGCGCCTGTGCTGATAGTCATCCCCCGCGCCGGGAGCACGCCGCGACGTCCCGCTCGCCGACTGCGAGCGGCGCGCACCAGAAGAAAGACAAGGAGCCGGCTGCCAGCTGCAGCCGGACTCGCATTACCATCGAGCGCGACGCGGAAGGCCGCCCTCGAGCGGTTGAACACCAAGGAAATCTGCCTCCTCCCCCGCCTCGAAGAGAAAGACGCCTCACTCCGCCGCCTATCACACACCCGACTCTTAGCGACCGACTCGGCCGCCGAGAAGGAGTCGGCGAGAACGACGCCCGCCACAGGATCGACCGCCTTGCTCGATCCTTGGCGTTAGAAGAAGAAGACGATGTCAGCCCGCCATGCTTTGGCCCCCGCATCCGCGACGAGCCCTTCCCCAAAGGGTTCTCGCTCCCCAGAGACACGCCCAAGTACAACGGCTCGGTGAAGCCGGAAGATTGGCTCATCGACTACTCCACGGCCGTCAGCATAGCCAACGGCAATCGGCGCGTCGCCGTGAAGTACGTCCCCCTCATGGCGCACATGGCTCAACAGCCTCAAGCCCTACAACATCAACAGTTGGCTGGACTTCACCGAAGTCTTCGTCCGCAACTTCACCAGCACCTACAATCGGCCGCCCAAGCCTCGCCAGCTCTCCCTCTGTGCCTAAGGGCCCAACGAGTCGACCCGCGACTACCTCACGCGATGGGCCGAGCTCCGCAACTCCTGCGAGGGGGTGCACGAGGTTCAGGCCATCGAGTACTTCACTGTCGGGTGCCGAGAGGGCACCCTCCTCAAGCACCGACTCCTCTGCGACGAGCCGGCTACCCTCGATGAGTTGCTGGTCATCGCGGACAAGTACGCTACAGCTGACTCCTCAATGAAGACGGAGCTCCGAGTGGACGCCTCGGGGAAAGTGATTGCTCCGGCTCCCAAGACGCCGGCTGGCGACCCTAATAGGCGCCCCTACCAGAACGACCACAAGCGCAAGGCCCCCATGCCGACTTCCTCCAGTCGGCAGGCGGCCACAGTTGAAGACGAGCAGCCTGAAGAACGGCCCGCTCCCAAGAAGAAGGGTGGAAGGCCGGCTTGGCAGCCGTCTTTCTCCTACGAACAAGCTCTCGAAGCCCCTGCAAATTCCACAGCGGCGCGAAGCCGTCCAACCACACAACCCGGAAATGCCACTGGCTCACCCGCATCACCAAGGGCGAGGGGATGTTGCCGCCTCCGCCTCCTGGCCCGCCGCCTCCAGCCCCCCAGCAGCCGGCGGCTCGGCCGGCAGTCAGCGCCATCCAAGACGAATTTCCCGAAGAGCATGCTGCCAACGTCGTCTTCACCAGTCAAGCCGATGACAAGCGCAGCCGACGCCGACAGCACCAAGAAGTGAATGCAGTCGCCACTAGCGCCCCCGAGTTCATGCACTGGTCAGAAAAGCCAATCAGCTGGAGCCAGACCGACCACCCAGAGGTGATGCCTTCGCCTGGTTCCTATGCAATGATGTTGGACGTCACCCTTGCAATGGAGAGGCGAGCTGCCAGATTTTCCCGCGTCCTGATAGACGGCGGAAACATACTGTACCGCGATACCATGGAGAAGCTGAACATCAAAGCAAAGCAGCTCATGCCGAGCCGCACCGTCTTCCATGGTATCGTCCCCGGCCTGTCTTGCTCCCCGATCGGCAAGATCAAAATGGATGTTCTCTTCGGAGACAAAGACCATTTCCGCCGAGAAGCAATATGGTTCGAGGTAGTGGATTTGGAGAGCCCCTATCATGCACTGCTTGGCCGACCTGCTCTGGCCAAGTTCATGGCTGTGCCCCACTACGCCTACCTGAAGATGAAGATGCCGAGCTCAAAGGGGATCATCACGGTAGCCGGCGACTACAAGAAGTCCATCGAGTGCGCCATGGCCAGTAGCCGGCTGGCCGAGTCCCTCGTGGTGGCAGAAGAGAAGAAGATGTTGGAACGGGTTGTGGCCATGGCCGGCAAGCAGCCGGCCTTGTCCCCCAACCCCAAGGATTGTGATGCGCAGGGCTCCTTCCAGCCTGCCAAAGAGACGAAGAAGATACCTCTGGACCCGGAGAACCCGGAGAGGTTCGCTGTCATTGGGGCGAACTTGGACAGTAAATAGGAAGGCGAGCTCGTCGACTTCCTCCGTGAGAATCGAGACATCTTTGCATGGTCCCCAAAGGACATGCCGGGTGTCCCGAAGGATTTCGCCGAGCACAAATTACATGTCCGAGCTGATGCAAAGCCGGTCAAGCAGCCCCTCCGCTGACTGTCAGAAGAGAAGCGAAGAATTGTGGGAGAAGAGATAGCCCGGCTCCTTGCCGCTGGCTTTATCATCGAAGTGTTCTTTCCAGAGTGGCTTGCCAACCCAGTTCTAGTTCTGAAGAAGAATAACAAGTGGCGTATGTGTATAGACTACACCAGTCTGAACAAGGCCTGCCCAAAGGATCCGTTTGCTCTGCCACGGATTGACCAAGTGATAGACTCCACAGCCGAATGCGAGCTGTTAAGTTTTTTGGATGCGTACTCAGGGTACCATCAGATCAAGTTGGACCCAGCTGACCACCTGAAGACTGCCTTCATCACACCCTTTGGAGCTTTCTGCTACCTGACTATGACATTCGGCTTGAGGAATGCCGGTGCCACTTTTCAGCGTTGCATGCAGAAATGCCTCTTGAAACAACTCGGCAGAAATGCCCACGTCTATGTAGACGACATTGTGGTGAAGACAGAGAAGCGCGGTACCTTGCTGGAAGACCTGAAAGAAACATTCGCCAACTTGCGCCGATTCCAAATCAAGCTCAACCCCGAGAAGTGCGTGTTCAGAGTGCCAGCCAGCCAGCTGTTGGGCTTCCTGGTCTCCGAACGCGGCATCGAATGCAACCATGTCAAGATCAAGGCCATCGAGAGGATGGAGATTCCTACCAAACTGCGAGATGTGCAGAAATTCACTGGCTGCTTAGCCTCCCTGAATCGTTTTATCAGCCGACTAGGAGAAAAGGCTCTCCCCCTGTACCGACTCATGAAGAAGTCCACTCACTTCGAGTGGAACGACCAAGCCGACCAAGCCTTCCATGAGCTGAAGAAAATGCTGACCACTCCGCCTGTCCTGGCGGTGCCGACTGAGAAGGAGCCCATGCTCCTCTACATCGCCGCGACTTGCCGAGTCGTCAGCACTGTTGTTGTGGTCCAGCGCCCGGAGGAAGGCCGAGCCCAGCTAGTCCAGAGGCCGGTGTACTATCTCAGCGAAGTGCTATCCAGCTCAAAGCAAAACTACCCGCACTACTAGAAGATGTGCTATGGGGTGTACTTCGCTGCCAAGAAACTGAAGCCCTACTTCCAAGAGCACCCCATCACGGTCGTATGCACTGCCCCGCTCGCCGAGATCATAGGCAGCCGCGATGCATCCGGCCGGGTGGCAAAATGGGCCATTGCATTGGCGCCCTACACAATATTCTACCAACCCCGCACCGCCATCAAGTCGCAAGCATTGGCCGACTTCCTCGTCGACTGGGCCGAGACCCAGTACCTACCGCCGGCTCCCGACTCTACCCATTGGCGGATGCACTTTGACGGGTCCAAGATGCGCACCGGCTTGGGAGCCGGCATCGTCCTCACCTCTCCCAAAGGCGACAAGCTCAAGTACACGCTGCAGATCCACTTCGCCGCCTCCAACAACGTGGCCGAGTACGAGGCGCTCGTACACGGGCTCCGGCTAGCCAAAGAGCTTGGCATACGCCGGATCCTATGCTACGGCGACTCAGACTTGGTGGTCCAGCAATCGTCTGGCGACTGGGACGCCAAGGACGCGAACATGGCAAGTTATCGATTCCTCGTCCAGCAGATCAGCGGATACTTTGAGGGGTGCGAGTTCCTCCACGTGCCAAGGGCCGACAACGACCAAGCAGATGCCCTAGCACGGATCGGCTCCACCCGACAGGCCATACCGACTGGTGTCTCCCTCCAGCGCCTCCTCAAGCCGTCCATCAAGCCGTCTCCAGAGTCGGATTCCATCTTCGTACCACCTGCGCCAGATATAGCCGGATTCGACTGGAGAAACCCCGCAGGCGGCACGGGGACTTCGACAACTGGCCCGGGGACTGCTGTAGTCGCACCCGGCCCGGGGACTGCAGCAGTCGGCCCGGGGACTACAACAACACAAGAAGCAGTGGCCGACTCACCCAACCCACCCACCCGAGTCATGGTGGCTACATTAACAGAAGAAGAAGTCACAGCTCCCTCATGGGCCCAGCCCATCCTCAAGTTCCTAGTCAGCAGAGAGCTGCCGGCTGATGAGATCTCAGCAAGACTAGTGCAACGACGAGCCGCATCATATACAATAATCAACACAGAGCTTGTGAAGCGCAGCGTCACTGGAGTCTTCCAGCGTTGTGTCGAGCCAGAAAAAGGAGTGGCAATCCTCAAAGACATCCACCAAGGCGAATGCGGCCACCACGCAGCCTCAAGATCACTTGTGGCCAAGGCTTTCCGCCATGGTTTCTTCTGGCCGACTGCCTTGGAGAATGCTAAAGAAATAGTCAAGAGCTGCAGAGGATGCCAAGTTTTTAGTTCCAAGCAACACCTGCCGGCTTCTGCACTCAATACCATTCCCCTCACCTGGCCTTTTGCCGTCTGGGGACTGGACATGGTGGGCCCTTTCAAGACAGCCCGCGGCGGCTTGGCGCATCTACTTGTCGCTGTGGACAAGTTCACAAAGTGGATCGAAGCAAAGCCGATCAAAAAGCTGAACGGGCCGACTGTCGTGACATTCATCACCGACATCACTACTCGGTACGGCGTGCCGCACAGCATCATCACCGACAACGGCACGAACTTCGCCAAAGGAGCACTGGCACGTTTCTGCGCGACGCAGGGCATCCGACTGGACTTAGCGTCCGTTGCCCACCCGCAGTCAAACGGCCAGGTCGAGCGAGCAAATGGACTCATCCTCTCCGGCATCAAGCCCCGACTGGTTGTACCACTGGAGCGATCGGCCGGCTGCTGGCTCGAAGAGCTGCCGGCTGTCCTCTAGAGCCTGCGCACTACACCCAACAAGTCAACCGGCTTCACCCCATTTTTCCTCGTGTACGGTGCCGAGGCTGTCATCCCAACAGACATCGAGTTCAACTCGCCTCGGATCACCATGTACACGGAGGAGGAGGCCAAAGAAGCAAGAGAAGACGGCGTGGACCTACTGGAAGAAGGCCGGCTGCTAGCACTC
The DNA here is from genome assembly GCF_002575655.3 of Aegilops tauschii subsp. strangulata. NCBI lineage: Eukaryota > Viridiplantae > Streptophyta > Magnoliopsida > Poales > Poaceae > Aegilops > Aegilops tauschii. The sequence goes on from NC_053037.3 coordinate 449,570,623, forward strand.
AGCCGGTCCGCCATCTACCAGCAAGGGCTGCGCCGCTACTACAACCGCAAGGTCAAGCCAAGATCCTTCCAAGAGGGCGACCTTGTGCTCCAGCTGATCCAGCGAACAGCCAGCCGGCACAAGCTCTCGGCCCCTTGGGAAGGCCCCTTCGTCGTCAGCAAGGCACTCGGCAATGACTCCTACTACTTGATCGACGCGCAAAAACCAAGAGCACGCAAGAGAGACGACTCAGGCAAGGAGTCGGAGCGACCATGGAACGCAAACCTCCTGAGACGATTTTACAGTTGAAAGCAGTATGTATCATGCTACCCTTTTTTGTATTAAGTACAAACCAACAGGCCCCCCGAGCAGGACTCGGGGACTGCCCTTGTTTATCTATGAATGACAAGTGTCATATCCATGAATGTATCATTACATTTGATTTTTTGGTCCGGCACCGGGTTCGACTTGTCGGCCCGGGGACTGGCCGCCTTGAGCTATATTTGAAGTTTTCCCTAAAGTCAGAAAAGTAGTGCGCCGGCTCCCGAGTCCTCTCTTGTTGAAAGTCGCAGCTCAAAGAACTGTCTGTCCGACTAGCAAGAGGCAAGACAGAAAGGACGCCCACACGAAAAATGGCTAAGGAACAACGAACCTATATAGCAAAGAGACGGCCTCCAAGCATGCCTGCCGGCTGCCAAAACAGCTGGCTTCCTGAAAAACTTAGCTTTAGTTCAGCAGAGCTAGAGTACTCCCCCCCCCAATCGGCCAGGCACTCCTCCGGCTACTGATTGCGGAGCAACTGTTTGACTGGGGAGGCGGCAACCAAGGGAGGGCGGCAAAGGAAAAAGCAGAAGGATAAAGAGCAAAGTACAAGGAAAGGCCACATGCATAAGTTATATACACACATAAAGCCCCCAACAGGCTAGCAACAGACTTATGTTCGAATACACCCAGTGGGTGGAATTGTGCAGATTTAACCAAACATTGTTCCAAAAGTAACTAGACAGGGAAACAAAAGACGGCAGACTAAGGCGCGCTGCGGAGGCCGAGCTGGTCGGTGAAGGCGGCCTCGCCGGCTGAAGGAGTGGCCGACTAGCGTGTCCTGGCTTGACCACCACCTACGGCAGGAGACGCACTCGCGCGCGACGTAGTGCTGGAGGCGCGGTCAGGCTGAGGCTGGCCGGCTGCTCCACCAGCCGGCTCGGCGTCTTCACCCTCCTCCTCCTCTTCTTCACCCTCGTCGCTGGAGTCCATCTCCTCCGCCGAGTCTTCGCCATCCGTCGGGTTTAGACCGAACCACTCCTCCGGCTGGGCGACACCATTGTCGTCCACCTCGGGGGCGAAGACGCTGGTGTCGGTGTAGTCGGCGATCGCCGAAGCCCGCTGGATGATGGCCGGCCGCACCGGCTCCAGCTCTATGTCGGCTTGCTGCCGCCAGGTAGCCAACTGATCCAGGCTCAGGCCGGGATACCAGGCCTTGACGAACTCCAGCACCCGCCTGGCACCGGAGCGAGCCGCCGAGGCCTTCCAGGCTTCGAAGCGGCCGACTGCCACCTCCAGCCAGTCGGCAGTCCGACTGGGGGTGCGAGGAACCACTTGGCCGGGCCAGAGGGCGGCCAAGACTTGCGCCCCGGCACGCGGAAGCCGACGGAGCAGTCGGTGAGCCGGCTGGATGCGGGCCTGGATCGCCAGGAGCTGCTCCTCCAGCGAGCGGCCGGCGGTTGGCGAGATCTCAAAGCCAGCCTGCCTTCGCGCTTGGCGACGGGCCTCGATGGTCTGGTTGGCGACAGTAGAATAGCCAGGGAAATATTCTGCGCAAGAAAGAAGAAGAAAAGGAGAAAAGAGCACCAAATCAGAAAAAGAGCCAAAGTGGCAGATGGCAAGAAAGGACGAAGAGGTAGGCGCCTTACCGTCAACCAGATCTTCGATCTGGCCATAGCCAGAGACCAGAGTCTGCCTGGCCTCAGCCCAGCCAGCTGCCTCCGTCTCGTACTCGGCCTGGAGGGCGGCTTCGCGGTCCTGCACCACCTTCAGGGCCGCCTTGTGGCCTTCCTCCTGGTCGGCCAGCTTCTTGACCAGGCGGTCGCGCTCCTGCACCAAGGCGGCGAGCTCGGCATCCTTGGCACGAAGGGCAGTCTGAGAATCTCCCAGCTGTGCCCTCAGACTGGCGTTGGCCGCTGCAAAGACGTCAGAAAAAGAAAGAACAAGTAAGAGGAAGTCGTTAAGGAAGTTCCGACCCGACTGCTCAGCAGTCGGCCCGAATCTCGGGGACTACACCCAGTGGGTGTGCTGACGCGCCCCCACATGAGATAAAGAACAAAGCACGTACCTCGGCCCTCAGTAAGGTCGGCGGTCTTCTGAGTCAGCTCCCGAGCCTGGGAGTTGAAGGCGGCCGCTCGAAGGTTGTGGTAGTCCTGCAAGATGGACAGAAGATCGAAGTAAGAACAAGAACATCAAAGGCAAATCCACCAAGAAGTTCCAAGCCGCCTCCTCAGCAGTCGACTCGGAACTCGGGGACTACACCCAGTGGGTGCGCTGACGCGCCCACATGGAAGAAATCAATATCAAGAAGAAATCAAGATCAAGAAGAAGCAAGATGGGAATACTACCCCGGATGGCCGCCCGCGTCGCGAGGAACTCGTCGGTGAACTGCCTCAGCGCCGCAGCTTGGCCCTGAAGCCGGGTCCGGACGTCCTGTGCAGCCACGTTCACCACGGCCGTCCCTCCGCCTGGCGTCCACCCCGAGGTAGCGCTGGCCGCCTCCGCATCCCGGGCCGACGAGCTGGAGCCCACGGCCGGCTGCGGCTCCGACGTGGCCTTCTGTGGCTCCGACGCGGCCTTCCCCGCGCGCCGGCTTGACAGAATCCGGACCGCCATCTCAGCCCTCGCGGCCGGCTCGCCCCCCACCGACTGTGCAGGCGGCGGATCAGGCCGGCCGCCTTGAGCCGCCCCAGTTGGCGGGGTCGGCACCGGTGCCCTCTCCAGGATGATGACGTCGTCGCTTCCCCCCAGCCCTGGCTGGTCGCCGCTGGCTCCCTCTGGCGAGGGCTCCATGTCCCCAGGCGCCATGACGCGCAGCGGGGTGAGCATCAAAACCTCCCCCGCCGCCGCCGCCGCCGCAGCCTCTGCTTGGGCCCTGGCTGCGGCATCGGCGAGTGCCTTCACCGCCTCCTCCTGCCGTGCCGCCTGGGCGGCGGCCGCCCTCCGTGCCTCCGCCTCCCGCGCCTCTCACTCCGCCCGCGCCTCCCGCGCGTTCCTTTCTATCGCCTCCTGAAGGTCGGCACGGGGGTCCACGCGGCGGGTGGTGCTCCCAGAGCCCCTCGGCGACTCAACGACGGAGGCGGCAGCCGCACGCTCAAGCGACAACGGAGCTCTGATCGTTGAAGAAAAAGACAAGGGTTCAGGAACCACCAGAGAAAAGAAAAAAAAAGAGTATACGAAAGAAAGTGAACTTACGCCGACACGGTCTGCGGTTGCTTCACCGTCTTGCGGAAGCGAGCCGCCTTCGCGGCCGCCTCCTCCCGCCTGGTGGCTGCCTCCCCGCCTCTGGGCTTCTTCGTTCGGCTGCCGAACAAACCCTGGGCGGCGCGACGCTTTTGACCTCCGCCCCGAGCAGGCGGTGCAGCGGAGGAACCCGCGCCGCATCCAGATGCCGGCTGGCGGCGTGGGGCGACTTCGGCCTCATCGTCGTCCGGCCAGTCCTCGAAGGTGACTCCGAGCCCGGAGCCGCCTGCTTCGCCACCGGCTTGGCCACCACCCGGCTCGACGTCGTCGTCCATACCGGCCGCCGCCAGGTCAGGGTCATCCAGATCGTGTTCGGTCCGGTCGGGGACAAATCGGCGCTCCGAGTCTGACCCGGCGGCCGGCCGAAGCAGAGGGCTCTGTCGAAAAGCAAACCGACTAAGTTAGAATCGGCTAAGAGGAACTCGGCAACAAAGCGAAGAGAGAGAGAGAGAAAGAGACAAGGAGAACATACCGTAGGCGGCGGATTGGCTCGGCTATACGGTTCCTTGCCGAACTGCCAGTCTTCGGTGAGTTTGCAGTTCGCAAGGTAGTTCACCATATAGGCGACCTCCTCGCGCGGCATCTCCTTGGTACACATTCGGCTCGGATCGAGCTGGCCGCTCATCTGACAGATCAGATGAGGCCGGCTCTGGAGCGGAAGAACCCGGCGCGTGACGAACGCGGCCAGAAGGACGGGCCCCGTCAAGCCCTCTGCATGGGTCAGCTCCCGCACTCGGGCGACGGCGGCGGACCCGGCCGGCGTCAGAGTCACGGCCCGGAAGGACCACTGGGGCCGCCTGCCCTCTGGTGGGCCGGCTACGTAAGCCGGCAGGTTGATGTAGTCGCCCCGCGGGGCGATGTTCCGCACATAGAAGTACGATTTTTGCCACTTCTTCACCGATTGGATCAGCGTGATGACAGGGAAGGGGTTGTCGGCGACCGATCTCCGCGACGCGATGAAGGCGCCAGTCTGAGCCGGCACGCCCCGCATGCGCGTGCCCAGCTTCGACTGGAAGAACTAGCCCCAGATCTCAAGGGTGGGGAGGACGCCGAGGTAGCCCTCGCACAGGGTGACGAAGGCGGACAGCAGCACCACCGCGTTTGGGGTGAGATGGTGCGGCTGGAGCTGATAGAAGTCGAGCCAGGAGCGGAAGAAGGCGCTCGCTGGCAGGCCGATGCCACGCAAGAAGTGCGAGCGGAAGACCACCCGCTCGCCCTCCCGTGGCTCCGGCGTAATTTCCCTCGCCGGCGCAAGGTGGACCTCCACCTTGTCCGCGGCCGGCAGCCGCCGAGTATTGCGGAGGAACTCGACGTGGTCTTCGTGCACGTTGGAGCCGTCCCAATCCCCGCCATACTGCTCCGTGGCGGGAGGCATGGCAAAAACTAGCGTAGCGGCGGAGGAACGTGCGGTGGAAGAGCGCGGCGGCGAGGCGCTGTTGCAAGAAACGGTGAGCGAAGAAGATGGTGGAAGTAGGAGGAGCGTGCGAGGGCCTGCCGCCCTCCACCTCCCCCTACTTATAGCTTCGCGAGGCGAGGCCGAAGAGGCCGGACGTGGGGGGAGACGTGGGATTAACTGCACCCATTCCCCCCACGCCCCGCGATTATTGTGCCCTAAAGGCGAGCCGAAACTGCCGCAAGGAGTCGTGCGGGCGGTTTCGGGATACAGAGAATCCGCGCCTGGGCCCGGGCGCGGACGTGGCGGGCCCCCGCCCTGCGGCGACGTCCCGTCGCGCGCGTGGGCTGGCAGGCTTTCTGGCCGAGGGAGGCCACATGGTTCGCAGACGGGAAGTGGCCGGCCCCCGGCCCGGAGCGCACGCTAGCGAGCTCCCGCCCTCCGACTCCGGAGTCTTCGACCAAGGCGGCACGCCTAACTAAAGCCGGCTCCTAGCTGCCGACTTGTCAAGATAGGAAGCTGATCGAGCTTCTCAACCCCTACTCCACCTCGAAGCCCAATCAGCTTCGGGGACTACTGTCGGAGTAAATGGCCACGGGTAGCCTAACTGACTGCCCCTGGTTCTTCTGAAAAAATTATCAGACCTTCGGGCCTCCAAGCACTCCAAGCATTGGGCTGCCTCCCCTGGCCGACTACCTCTGAAGCCGACTCCCGGAAGGCGACCCAGCCTCGGCAACCCCTCCCCAGGACGACTACGGGGTGGCCGACTCCAAGAAGCCGGCCAAGAAGGACGCCGACTCCAAGAAGCCGGCCGAGACCACAACCACCAAAGCTACACCCACATAACGGTGACAAGACGGGGTGTGGCCACAGTGCGGCCCACTACCCCCGAGGCCCGAGGCAAGCATGGCCACAGGAGGCCGTACGGGATGACCGTCTCCTGTTCGGCTCGGCACTGTAGCCATGCCAGCCTCAACGTCATCCACGACCGACTCCTGTACGGCCCGCAGGCGCCGGGCCCCTTCCGCCAGAGAGAGGCGCGGAGGCGGCCCGGCCTACCCCAGTCGGCCGAGGGTGTAGCCGGCCCCCAGAAGCCGGCTACCCCCTTCCTCGAAGCAGGAGCCCCATTAAGGAGACAAGACGAGGTAAGGCTACAGTGAGAGCCCCCGAGGCGGCCCACTGTAGCCATGCTTACCCCGACAAAGCCCTCGTCATCAGAGGCGAGGCTACAGTAAGCAGCCGCCGACAAGACCCTAGGCAGTGGGGCCGGCCTGTCGACCAAGAAGCCGGCAGCCGGCGGGACCCAACAGCCGGCGGAGAAGCCGGCGAGCGTAGACACTGACGGCTGGGACCAGTGCCCAGCCGGATTACCATTGTACCCCCGGGGGGTAGGCCTATATAAACCCCCCGGAGCACCCATGCAAAGGGGAGCTTCTGAACACAGCACACACACCATAGAGATAGAGAGAAGCAAGAGCTAGCCTTGTTCTTCTTCTCCCTTGAACCCAACAGCTCTAGGAGCGATTGTAGCTACCTTTCCATGATCTAGTGATCATGCGGAGACCCCGCAGAGCAGGACTAGGGGTGTTATCTCCTCGGAGAGCCCCGAACCTGGGTAAGATCCGCTGGCGTGCATGTCTTCGCCTCATCCCGTTTCCAGGCACCGGTGATGTCTTATTGGCACCCACAATGATAAGCCATCCGTTGGCATATGTCGCACCAACCACCCGACAATTCTTCTTCTGCTTTAAGCATTGACTTGTGGTTTGGAGTGGTGGTCCTCGTGCTTTGGGCACTGTAGTTGCCTTACTAACAGCTCGTGTTTGGGTGCTTTGTGGTGGAGACGGTGCTGTGTCAACGGGAACTGGGTTAGTATCTGCTGGGGTTGGGGTTAGAAGGGGTGTAGCTGGTTCTGTGTCCGACTGGGTAGGGGTACATTCTACGTGAGTCTGGGTTATGTGTGGTGGGGCAGGTTCTTGGGCAAGTACAATCGTGGTTCTATCTCCATCGACAGGTAGCACGATCTTTTCTGAAGACCGTGTTTTTACTCCCACAGATACTGCCATCACCCCCTCCAATTGAGATGGCTGATAAACAAGAAAGGTAATTGAACATACAGACATTGTAAGATAGACAAGTGCAATGGATAGTAGGGAAGAAAACAGGGCATGAAATAATTCACATTTATGTTGTCTAACCAAAAAGAATAGCATGACATAATTTCAAATATATGATGGCTAATTAAACAGGATAGCATGACACAATTTCACATGTATGATGGCTACCTAAACAGGATAGAATGACATACTTCAAAATATGATGACTATGTAAACAGGATGACATGTTATAACTATACGATGTGTCTATTAAAGTGGTTGGCATGCCATAAATCACAAACATGCCGTCGATGGAAACATGATGGCATGATATAATTCACGGATAGAATGACATAATTCAATATATGATGACTATGTGAACAGGATGAGATGATATAACTATATTATGTCTTTAGAAAATGGGTTGGCATGCCATAAGTCAGATACATGCTGTCTATGTAAACATCATGGCATGATATAATTCAAATATATGATTTGTATACTAAGGAAGTGAGTAGAGGGGAATCGCATATATGATGTGTCAACTAAGGAGATGGCATTCAATATCGTGTATATGATGTAAAAACTAAGCATTGCAATACAACATATGCATGATATGAGTAATATAACCCTGCCAAGTTTGAGCATACACCTCATGGGGATAATAGGACTGGTCATCTGCCTCTGAATCCTCCTCTGAAGAGCTATCTGTAACCAGCAACATATCTGCTTCACCAGGTAGCATTGTCTGCTCTAAAGACCTTGTTTTCACTCCAGATTTCTCCATCACCAATTCAAATGGCTGATGCACAGGAAGAGTCGTTGAATATACAAACATTGTCGACAAAAGCAATTACAAATACAAAAAAAGGACGGCATGATATAATTCACATATATGACACTTGGCTAAACAGCATGGCATTGCATAATTCACATATATAATGCCTTGCAACAAGATAGCATTGCATAATTCACATATATAATGTCTTGCAAAAAGATGGCATTGCATAATTCACATATATGGTAATTAGACACTAAACAGCTGGCATTCACACAAATCATGTCTAAACTAAGCAAATGACATAGCAATGCAAGATACCATACGTACGATATGAGCAACATAACCCTGCCAAGTCAGAGCATGCACCTCGGGGGGGGGGGAATAGGACTGGTCATCTGTCTCTTAATCCTCCTCTGAGGAGGTACCTGTAACCAGCAAGACACGCGTTTCGTCAGATAGCATTGTCTGCTCTGAAGACCTTGTTTCCACTCCAGATTTTTCCATGACCGTGCCGAATGGCTAATTCACAGGAAGAGTAATTGAATGTACTAAAATTGTTAACAAATTTAACACGTAATAAAAAATGATGTCATGATATAATTCACATATAAGATGACTGGCTAACCAGGGTGGTATTGCAAAATTCACATATATGATGCCTGGCTAAACAAGATGGCATTGCATGATTCACATATACGATAAAGAAACTAAACAGATGGCATTGACACAAAGGATGTCTAAACTAAGCAGATGACATCTTTGATGTATACAGTAAGCAATGCAAGGCGCCATATGCATGATATTACCAACATCAGCATGCCAAGTTAGAGCGAAGACCTCATGGGGTAAATAGGAGTTGTCTTCTGCTTCTGAATCCCTCTCAGAATAGTTATCTTCCTCTTGATTACGATCCGGAATGGCTGGAGGTGGGGCTGCCTTTGTGCCTACCATGGAGTGACGTCTGCATGAAATTTTATTTCCACGCAAGGCTCGTCTCTTTTGCTCTACATGTTCAATTCCATTGTGTACAATAACTGACATGCATAGGAATAAAACATAGTAAGATTATGTAAGGAGTGCATGCACAAATCCAGAGTGATGGTAGAAAACTGTGGATAGACCCAAAACAAATGATATCAGGCAGATGATAGCTTTAGTTAAAAAATACAGATAATGGCTCCTTAATGTTTGTTTGCACCCAACATGAAACTCATAGTAGACACCCGAGATTAAACAGATAGTAGACAAATAGTACTGATTGCTGCCCCAATATGTACCCCACAACCATTTAAAAACTCAAGTTTCAGCATAAGTTTGGACCTGAGTCGGAGTCTAATAGGTGAACACGACGATAAAGTAGCATGTCATCATATTAAGCAATGCATAACGTAAGCAGACTCGGAAGAGTGCGACCTCTCTTGCGGACCCGTGTAGTCCTCAAGGTCATCTGCTCAGTTGATGATGGTAATGCAGTTGTCATGATTGCCGGCAGCAAGGAAGAAGATCTAAGGCGGCAAAAGACAGTCTGGAGAGCGGATCCCTGTTGTGGTGAACCCTTCCATCATTGGAGCAGCTGAGCTGGGGTGGAACACAACACCGTAAGAGCAGGACAAACCACACAAGGTTTTCTTTGACACATATCTGTAACAGAAGTAATTGTGTAAGGGCTTGTTTGAATTTGAGGATTCTAACAATGCAGGGATAGGAAATAGACAAGAATAGGATAGGAATGCACATGCAAAACAGAGAATTTAAAAACACAAGATTTCTGCCAATCTGGGTGTTTGGTTCACAAGAATTGGAAGATCACAGGATGCAAAGATGCATGGTGAGATTAAGTCAAACCACAAGAAGTGTACAACCTCTTTGGCGAAGCCATGTCGATCTCAGTGTGATTGGGTTGGCCGGTGAGGATGCTCCGGCTGACTTGGCTGTCGGAGGAGGGGAAGAAGATCTTAGGCATCTGGAGATGGAGCCCGAGGTACTGCTCCGCTGTGATGGAGGGTTTCGTCATTGGAGCAGCTCCGGTGAGTTGTACGATGCCGACGCTGAAGCGGGACAACAGAGACAATGTTAACCTGAGTGGAATTCTAATAGCATCTCCAATAGATGACGTAAAATACATAACCACAAAGTGCTAGATGTATACATCAGCCGCTCATCTCTGAACTTAACTTTCGAAAATGAATTTAACTATCGAAACTGAACTTAACTGCCGAAACTGAATTTTGCTGTCGAAACTGAATTTTACTGTCGAAACTGAACGCACTAGAGGTGAGGCTACATGTCAGTCGGCTGACTTTTTATCTCTGGTCAGTCGATTTTGCAGTCGTTGGATACAAAATCAAGGGCCTGCAGTTCATCTTCAACCTCCACCCCCCTGAGCCGCCAGCCACCACCGGCCAAACAGCCGCCCCCCGCCGCCCGTGGCCTGCGGTGCGCCACCCCGCCCGCCCCGAAAACACTCCCCACCGCTGGTCCACCGCCGCCTGGCCATCCCTGTAGGCCCCCCGTGTCGAGCTTTTTCTCTGGCGATCCCCACGCCACCGCCCCACCACCGCCGGCGACCACCGCCCCCACCCTGAACCCTAAGATAGATAGTGGGGTACCTCTCCGACGAGCCCCCCTCCCCGCTGCGACCGGTTCTTCCTTAACTCCGGCAAGCCCCCCACCCCCTGAAATCGACTGACCCAAAATTCGATTCAGTCGACTGAAGTGTAGCTAAATCGGAGCAGCATTGCAAGCAAGAGCAAGAGCGAGAGCAGCAGCGCGAGCAAGAGCAAGAGCAAGAGCAGACTAGGCAGGCGACCGACACCAAGAGCAGAGCAGCAGTGCGAGCGAGAGCTAAAGCAGCAGTAGCTCCTACTGATGTGGACGTCGCCGCCGAGGGAGCGACGCCGTGGAGGAAGTGGCCGGCGATGCCGCCGTGGATGGAGCCGCGCCGTGTCGGCTCGGGACCGAGTGCCGGCAACACCGTGAGATCGAATCAAGAAGAAAATGCGGCGATTAGTGTACAACCTCTTTGGTGGCACCGATTAGGCCACAGCTTCATCCGAGGAAACAGTGATGATGATGCTCTTCCGGTGGTGCAGGTGAAGATGGCGGTGTGGGAATGGAGGTGGTGCGAAAGACGAAGGGAACGTCGGGGCAGCTCCTTGGAGGTGGAGGACGGGGTGGCTGAACCGGCGGGACGACCAGATCGACCACGGATCCTCATCCGGTATGGTGGATGAGGGACGTCGAGGTGTTGCTGTGGATGATGTCGTCGGGGAAGAGGCTCTGGCTAGGTGGTGGACGGAGGAGAATGTGCGGCTTCATGGGTTTTGCCGGCCTCGGTGTACGAATGGGTGGGCGGATGGGATGGGAGTGGGGAACCATGGCTTAGGGACGCGCTTGTCTGGAATGTGGGGTAAGTTA